>NW_027526295.1:113735389-114935389 GCF_048455015.1 Haemaphysalis longicornis | reverse complement strand
AAATATGCAAGACTGTGACGTCCGGCGGAGCTTCAGATGCAGTAATCCCTCTTTACAGCGCAATCGCTTTATTCGATATCTCACTTTGTCCGGTGTGTTTCATGCAACCCAGACGTGTGCAAAGAGAGCAAGTTGTCACCGCTTTTAACGAAGTGTCGCTTTTAACCAAGGCAGTGTACTGCCCCAATGACTCCGCCATAGCAGGGGGTTTCGTGCAGGTGGCTAGTACTTCACGCTACGCTTCTATTGGAAGCTCAGCAGCCCGTGTCTGCACCAAATCCGCGACCCAACCCGCATGTAGCAGAACACATTAGCGGCGCCGCACTTGAATGTGCCGTTTGCGAGAATATCATGTCAACCTTTCAAATAGGCCTACGCAACCTCACGAACGCATTTCGAGCGTTGAGAAACGGTCTGACTGAATGTCACGCAAACAAAAAAATTACACTCTTCCACTACTGTAAAGATGGAAGTCCAGCGGAGCTGTATTGATAATTATATTGACTATGTGTGGTGGTTTAATATAATGATGGAGTAAATACACTTCCGTGTAACTTGCTGAACATATCTTGTATAATTTTGTCTTGTATCTTTATCTTGTATAATCTTGTATAATTTGTTTCGGAAGACTTTCGATAAAAACATAGTTACAGGCATTTTCTGTAACCATACTCTTTTTTTTAGGCGGGGATGTATTGACACAGAGGGGAATTCAAAAGCTTTTACAACTTCACTGTGACGTAAGAAATCACGACAAAAAAGTAAGTGAAACTCAGCCTGTTGATAGAGAAGCATCAGCGGCCAATTCTAGTACAATTTTGTTTTCCAATGTACCTATATATTAGATTGCGAGCTGCCTCTAGAGCGAGTACGTGTGCTTCGTTGCAACGAAGCACACGTAGCCGTAGACTTGTCTACGGCTACGCGACCCGATGGACGCACGCAATGTCGGTTCAGAACCTGGCGCAAGACTGCGTTGCTGCAAAAGAGCCGGGCTCAACGCAGTTCCCGTGACGCCGACAAAGGTCGGACTGCGGCACGTGCTCGTGATGTGCTGTGTATACTCGTGCCGCGACTGGCGGCGTAAGCGTCGGGAAAGCTGATGCCACGCAGTTTTTGAGAGCTGAGTTGACACGGGAAGCGTTGGCGCCGTTCGAGCGGCACAACACCGGGACACTGGTGCATTCATGCCGCAAAGCAGCGTCGATCCTCATCCGCGGGCCGCATTGTTGTGCGGGTGGTAAACTATCTACAAGAGGAAAACTTTCAATGTAGATGCGGGATTTTGTGGCTGCTAATTGACAAGTTTGGGGAAAATACGCCAGGCGGAGAAAGTTTCTGCGCGGGAAAAGTTCACGACCACTTCAACTGCTGCCGATCCTTTTCCATGATTCTGGACCAGGAGGAATTTTTCTTGTGAGAAAGTTGTGCGGCTGTCTTTGAAGCCTTACGGCTGCATTTCAAGTGGATGTCACATTTTCTCTCGCACATTTTTTTCGGCAAATTAAACAAAGAACACGAAAAGAAACGTCAAGTCTGAACTCGTGCCGTATCCGAGATGCCTCCAAAGATTTTTCATGACTTCGTATGTTATCGGAAGCTTTCGGATAATAAGCACCCAAGCAGTGCACACAAGGCGAGCTGCCGTCGATGGAGAGCAGTGACCGAAATTTCACGGCATTCCGAAAGCGGAACGGACGCGGCGGCCTCGCTAAGTCCACAAGAATGTGAACGCCGATAAGCGGCTTCGCTGCTCTCCTTTTAACTCAGCTGCAGCTTTACTGGCTCCGTTTTTCGTACTAGTAGTGAACACGTGGGGCCGCTGACGGCAATATCAGCAGACGACAACAATTGAGGCCCCGTTCTTTCACGATGTGTTAGAACGAATACACACATGCGTTTGCGTAGCGCTGCCTGATACTTATCTGTCCGTTATCTTTACGGGCGATAGCGTGTACAGAAGTAAACTAAACAGCAGCCCCGAAGAAAAAATGGCAGACGATTTGTTGTACTTGCGGTCCAATTGCTAACACCGCAAGGTCGACTGAAATCGGCATATCCAGTGTGAAATCAAAGGTTACGAAAGGAGGTTCTACTGCAGAAAAATAAATGGCCCAACTCAGCGGGAAACCGGCGTCCGGCCTCCATAACAGCGAAACGGCTTCTAAACCATTTCTCTTTGAAACATTCCATAGCGCGAATAACCCGCGACTAATCTTGGCTGTAGTAACGGGCGGCCGTCCACGCCATTAGCGAGTTTTAGCTGACCGTTTTTCACGGTCCGCTCCGCTCCGATAGCAAGCGGGAGCGCCATTGCGCATACGTGGCGCGCCTGGCCGCGAACGGCATTGGCTCCGGTTGCGCCGACCGTGCCGCCGATACAGGAGCGGGCCGTCGAAAACGGTTTGCTAAAACGCTCTATTACTCCGCGGATGAAGTAAGGGATCGGAAGAACACGATCTTGCGACCGGTCAGACAGGCACCGAAATTTACTCAAGTCTGCAAATACATGGCGGCACGAACAAGCTGCGGCCCAACGTGAAGGACACAGATCGAATCCATTTGAAGATGCAAGGCGGAAGCGGATTGCGAAGCAAATTGACCCAAGCGGCAAGAGGCCGAAGCTTGACAAGAACGCAAGTTGTAAGGAAATCGTCTCGGGCTTTCCATCGCACATGAATGCTTTAGCGTTCGAAAGTGCTTACGTGTCTTCGAAAGTATTTTCCCCAAATACCGCCTATGCGCCAACGTATTCGCGAAAATTAGCTTAATTGTAGAATTTGCCGGACGACAACTGATGATGTGCTCCCAATTGTGCAAAGCTGCGATCGATCTTGATTTCCGTTAAAGTTTACCATTGCCATAGACAGCTGGGGATGGCAGCCCATTTTAGCGCTGCGACATCACGCCCACGATTGGACAATTACGGTGATTTCCGTAAACGTCTTTGCAATCGTCTGCGTCCACAAAAATATCCATGATTGTAATTGCATTTGCTGCTGAGTTTCGACGGCACCAACAAAACTGCCGCTGCAGTCATGATAGCAAATCATCTGTAACGACGAAGACCACGAGGACGGTGCGGTTCATTCACGGCGTTGTGCTGCATGACCGACCAAGAGAGCCACACGACGATATCCTGCCAACTCGTTCTGTAAACCTTGATAGCTCCTTGCCATTGTCTGGACAGTGCTGCTGATGCACAGTCAAATCACCCTGTCGACTACGCCCATTAAATCGGTCCTAGAGCAGCGCAATGACAAAACAGTCGTTTCCAGGTCGAAGAAGTGTTAAAAGGTCTCAGATGGGCCTGTGTTGCGGAGACCGCAAAGAAACAAAGCAAACTTGGAGAGCGCAAAGAAACAAATAACTGGTAGCGCGGACAGTGTACGCGCGGGGACTTGAAAACAAAATCGCACAGAGAGTCTGTCTGCAGACGCTCACAAACCTGAAGAGAAGGCGGGAAACGAGGCCGGCGGTTTCCACTGGGTTGGGCGGCAGCCGAATTCTCACTTCGGCCTCCATGCCTACAGCTCTTTGCAGTGCGCCCATATAGCGCTGCCACCGGATGCCTACAACAAACGCTAACCGCTGCTGTAAAATATTTAAATACCAAGCACATCGGAAGTGCTTTTATATTCTCTAATTCCATGGTGCGTTTGACACATAGCAAGGGGGGGGGGTGGAGAGGGGGAGGTTACGAATGCATCTACCCCATTGCGGAGATAAGATAAGTCGTTCCTACATCAGTCGCGAATGACTCGTGATAGGGGAATGATTGATTGCCAGATGCCGACAGGTTTCGTATGACTAATAAATGACGATTTAGTGACGAATGCAAAATGGCCAGCGCTCAAAGAAGCCAAAAAGTCCAATTCGGGGCAATACAAATTTCGGTAGCCGCCATTGGGGTGGTGAAATTTGTAAACGCTGCGTCTTACGCCAGCTGTCGCCGCAACTGCAGGCGGGAATGGGAAAACTGTAGGCGCGTGTCTGTCGACGTCTCACCCGTTGGGTCCAACGGGCCGAAAATGCAGCCAGAACCCAGGGGCTTCTAGCCCACGCCTACGAGCTCCATTTGGCAACCTAAAAAAGAAAAAAAAATTGGCGGTGCATCTGCTCCTTTTGTTGCAAATGTTGAGAAAAGGCGATAGTCTTTGTCGACAACTGCCAAGCAAATCCCCCCCTTCTCTTTCCCGCTCACCTCTCATGTTGTTCCTCTTGCGTCGCGCTCCTCCCAAGGTAAAGACGCGAAAGGTTTGCTTAAATCATTTTAATTTTCCCGCGTTCCACTGCTCCAGTCCGGGTGCCTGAATGCTACCTCTGCGGTACGGCGGAGACAAGCGTGAATCGAGGCGCCCTACTTCAACGTTTATAGAACTTCTTTGCCCTTATCCACGTACGTTCCAAGCAGAACGTGGAACCTATCTAGTGGAACCTTTCGTAACTGTTGTCGCTTGATTTGTTAAAATGCCGCCAGATGCTATAGTGGCGCGTGCGGCAGCAGGCGACTGTGTGATTCATTTTTTCTCCAGTGGATGTAGTGTTTCATTTCGCAAAAATCAAGCATGTATATTTTTTTTTATAAAAGAACGCTGTAAATATCCCTTGTGTATTAATTTTCTGCCTTATAGTAGCGTAATGTCTCGTTCTTGTTCAACAATGTTGACAAGTAAGAACATATAAACCGGACTTAGACGTTTCGATTTGGCTGTGAGTATACAAGACTATTGCGCAGACCTAGTTTCACTTTGGCCGGGTGGCTGAATCAAGTTAGAGACAGACAGACGGAGAGACAGAGAGACCAAAATTTCTGGGTTTAAGTAGCCCAAGCCTTTAAAACATTTTTATTTTCTCTCTCTCTCTCTCTCTCTCTCTCTCTCTCTCTCTCTCTCTCTCTCTCTCTCTCTATCAGCCGGTGCTATTTTTGGCACCATCGTAGGTACGCCGGATGCCGGATTCTCGCAGAGCAGACCATATAAGTTCTGCTCAATGGGAAGAAATGTGGGTTTTGAACAAACATGCCGTATCAGCAATTTCTCTATCGTCTGATATCACGCACTGCACATGTGTATGTTGACGGAAGCGTCAAAAAAATATTTGTGTGTTAGCTCAATGACGAACCTTGCTGTACATTTTACTGTTCTCAACGCTTTGGAAACACCCGGAAGCGTTAATTTCGAGCACGAAATGTTTGATAGAGCAACTAACTCCACTAAATACAAGGAACAATGCTCCAGCCACTCCTCTACGTACAAACACCAACTCAAAGCTACATGCTAGTTTTTCTGTCCTCTCCCTTTTCCCCCGTCTCCTCCGCCGAACTTACTTCAGTGTCTTTTTGCCCTCCCAATCCCCGCAGAGTAGCATGCAGGCGCCATAATGCCGGCAGACATCTCTGCCTTCTTCTTATAAACAGCTGCCTATCTCTTTCTATCTCTCTCTTTAAAATTATGGCAGCCTATTATGGGTAGCTACAACAGAAACGATGAGGAAAATTGTGAAATGACGCACCCTCTCGAGATCATAAGGCGCTAGATGACGATCTGCGCAATGGTTGTGCGGAGTGCACAGTACTTTATCGGGGCCTTCAACAAGGTACGAAGGCACAGGGCAACCGAACCTTGAAACTTAGCGTAAGCTCTATGCGTCGCCTGCCTATGTTGTGATACCACGTGGTCACGTGTCACTACCAACAGCCCCCCCCCCCGGCGCCTACACCTGCAAATAAAGCGGCAGACACTTGTGGGCCGAGTGATCCGGCTTACAACGCGGCTTTCGTGTTCAATAGTGCCCCCGGGCTTGTCCTGAAGCAAACGATGCTTTGTTCACTCCGAAATTATTCAATTTAAGTTAAAATTTTGATTCTCGCGCCAAAACTGTGTTTCAACGATGTTTGCAATGACATCATCAGAACAGGCCTTTCAGCTAAACTAGGTGTGGAGTGGAGACTTGTTTACTGTTAGTCAACCTAGAAGGCGTCACCACACTGAGGCAAGCTGTTTTCTGCCTTTGGTTTGTTTGTGACCGTATTTAAAACTGCCTTGTTTTTGTTCATGGAGAAAATAATCCTTTCGCGGAACGTGGTGCTTGCTCGACTAATATGGTCACGTAAGACACCGTCGCTTGCGTTAATCGGTCAGTGTCGTCTGAGACACCCCAAAAGCCACGAGTGCTGCGCATCTAAACCAAGCATAGTGCGCGCAGTACGAATAGCAGTACGCATCGGCGCTTCTATGTTTACTTGTGCTTCCGTAACTTACGCTGTTTGTGCCACCATTCTTAGTGCTTTCAAAAGATTTTGCTCCCAATTTAAGCGCAAATAGCTTGCTCGGAAAGCTTATAAGCTCTGCCTAATTCGCGTTCACTTTTGCCGGCCTCCGCCAATCGCAGAGCTAGCTGGTAAGACATCAGAGGTTCTGTTGCGCGAAATGAGCTAGTGGGTCGCATGGCCATTTCCTTTTTTCCTTATTAAATAGCGTATCTGAGCGAAGTTTACGTTAAAATTGGTGTCAGTATGGTTCTAAGGAGGCAATCTTTTCAATTAACCAAACTTGCATTTTGTCTTTATGGCCTCTTTAAAGGGACCCTGTAACACATTTTCCAACTCTTTTTCGAAATCTTAAATGCTCCTAGAACGTAGTCAACCAACTCATCCAGAACTTAGATTAGAGGGTCACGAACATGCTGACCCAAAAATTGCTGCTCCATGCCCATCAGCTATCGGGGAAACTTGCTCAAAAGAATTTTCTTTCTTTATAAGTCTTGGCGTTCTTCGACCGCTGGAATTACGTCATTACGGTGGTGTAGCAGCTATTGGCCGGCTTTTATCACTTGTGCAGGAATGAACAGATTCCATAGTCACTTTAGAAACAGAGCCACAAAAGCAAAGCAGAAACAGTAGGCGTATCTGCAGAGACGAGGAAATCACGCAGTGCCGCTACGTGGTGGCGATAACTATAGCTTTTGCACTACTTCCAGATATGAAGGGAAGAGTGAAAGCTTTTATCAGGGGTGTTGCAGGGTCCATTTAAAGAATAACTCCTTCCGATTTACCTCTAGAGTTCCACGACGTCCTCACACCACTTATTTGCAATTTCCTACATAATCTTAGCGGATTAAATTCCTTGCCTGCATTGTTCACCGCCTTAGTTTTACAGTAACCGGAACAGACTCCTGCTATTAGAGCCCGGATGATGCTAGTAGAGTGGGTAGTCCCTAACCCCACCAACCCGCATTTCACCGTAGCTGGTTTGCCTGACATTAGTCAACCAACGCACACCAAAAAACTATGCACGGTACCACGGTATCACTCGTCAAAAGGAGCTATACATCGTCAAAACCGTGCAAAAGTACTAAATAGGCTGGCTCAAGTGACCCGTATTTAGCGCTAAGGTAACCGCAGACACATTTGAGGAAAATGGAGCTTTGGGCGTTCCGGTGTTCTTTTAGTTAAGAATACACGTTGGGTTTCATTTTCTCATGGCAAGCGAAAAAAACAAAGCAAATCAAACAGCCCGTTAAAAATGGCGCAGAACAGCTCAAGCTCGTTTGAGGTAACAGCAAGCACAGGAACAGAGCTTGTGCTGTTCCACGCCGAACAAGAAACAAAAGATAAAGAAAAGGGTGGGAGATGTCCCAACAGACGGCGCGTGATCCGTGCGAAGGCGAAAAAAGTGAATCCATTTTGGGCAATCCTCCATTCAATCCAGCGCAAGAGGACTGAGAGAGGAGGGAAACCGCATGAGTGTTAGTGGAGGAGAGTGGAGAAGGAGAAGGTACGGGGAAAGGGCCTTTCGCCTTTCGACGTCATTTTCAGCAAAAAAAAAAAAAAAACAGATACGCGGGCAGCGTTTCTTGCATGTGTCTTTTTTAGACTGCGAGTGCGGTCTAGACCATTCTGTAGATGTCTTGGCTGCCGTGCCCTCTGCATTTTGTACTAACAAAAGGTAAGCTTTCAGGCATGCCTTCCGAGAAACGTGCGGTCCCACGTGTGCCCGCAGAATTGTTCTGAGCATGAAAAAAAAAAACCCTAATATGGCGGACACGGGTCTAGGTCTTTTCGGTACAGGGCGGTTCGGTACAGGGCGTTTCGGTACGGTCTTTTCGGTACACGGACGTTTCGGGACACGGGCGTTTCGGGACACGGGCGTTTCGGGACACGGGTGTTTCGGTACAGGACATTTCGGTACAGGGCGGTTCGGTACAGGGCGTTTCGGTGCGAAAACGAATTCGAGCGAGCGTTTGAGGCGGCCAAATTCGCGTGCATTGTTAACATGGGAGTTGCAAGTACGCAAATCGAACCTGTTTATTACAACTGTTGTTGCTTGTATTTCTGCGTTACTTTAGTCCAGTAGAAATTTATGCGGCCTTGCCAAAAAAATGCCTATTTGCGTAACCGTAGCCAGAAAATGTATAGCTTGTTCATTACTTCGTTTCTTTAGCGACAATATCATCATGCATTTCTACCCGCCGCGGTGGCACAGTGGCTAAGGCGTTGCGCTGCTGAGCACGAGGTCGCGGGTACGATTACCGGCCACGGCGGCCGCTTTTCTGATGGAGGCGAAAAGCTAAAACGCCCGTGTGTACGAGATTTCGGCGCACGTTAAAGATCCCCAGGTTGTCAAAATTAATCCGGAGCCCTCCACTATGGCGCGCCTCATCGCCCGCGTTTTGCGTCGGCGCGTTAAACACTACAATAAAAAAAGAAATACTAAATATTCGTCCTCTCGCGGGGCTGAATTTTTTATTTGCGGCCTCGCGTTTCCCATACCGTGGTCGCCCACGTGATCTCTTGGGCTTCGGCGCATTCTGCTAAAAAAAAAAAAAAAAAAAAACATGCCTTGGTACCCCGAATGGTTAGCGGCACGAATGTCAGCGGGAGCCCGATCTTAGGGCGAGCGTTTTAGGCAAGCTCCGCCGCAAGCCATGCACGCTCCTCCCCCACTCCGTGCGTCCAGAGAAATTCTGGTAAGACAGGTGACTGACCCCACGGGGAACCTCCGTTGGGGTACCGCAGCCCCTTCGGTCCAAAATTTTGGTCCAGAATAAAAAAATTTACGGGTTTAAAGAGTTTTCGCTGCATGAACATATCAGTTAGTTGTTTATTTTGTTTTTGTTTTGATTTGATTTTGCACAGGATCTCTAGGATCTATTTTTTAAGACGGCTTCTGAGCTCATATTGTGATTATTTAACGCCTACTTACGAATCCGCATGCTTTTCAAGCGATTTCTCCTGTAAATATTTGTTGAGGATAGTTCCTCGATCCTGTTTCATTTGTTTACTTTTCGCATAAATGTTCTTTTAATCGATTATTCAATTACTTAGACATTCTTTTAAATTTTGTTCTGAATAGCGAAGTTCTTTGTCACAAAAGTACCGTACTTCAGAGGTACCAATGAGCCACGATCCAACGTGGCTCCTATTCGGGGACGCTGCTTTGACGTGCATGTTTGCTGCGGGAAATATTTCTTAAGCACTAAGCGCTCTTCAGGGCTGTTAAACTAAGTAAACACCTATCTTATAAATTAGAATAAAATGGTTTAACAGTGCAGTTAGAAACATTATCCGTCGGAATAGTAGCGCTAATGTGTTACACTGGGTTTTTCACTTACATCATCCCACGCTATTTGAGTTGCAGCGGCTCATTTTAACCTACAGCATGCCTGTTGCAGTCGGCACTTGTTTTTTTTTTATATATATGCCATGTATAATGTCGTGCCGACACCTGCTTCTGCGAACATCATTTTAACGCTGTGCGGCTCAAAAAAGTACTGATTATGGGGAGCAGCAGGTGACATTGGTCTCAGGTCACGACCATATTAGCAAAACGCCAAGAATTTCAGATGAGCAGTCCTTGCGAAGAAGAATAACTGTATGTATGCTGCATAAAACATTACAGAGTGCTTTCAACGTCATTACAAAGCATTTCTAAATTTGATTCACAAACACAATAAACCCGCCGCAGTCCCTGCTAACTACGAATAAGTCGGGACGGAAGCGTGCGGCAAGGTACAATAGGTGCCTTCCGTAATGCATTGCTAATAACACCTCAAGTACTTGCGTTATCAGAAGAAAGCAACGCACACAAATGCAGAAACACAAGAAATTGCAACTACTTCGTCATTACGTTATAAAGGGACAGGTTCCTTCCCCGTGCGGTGGGACTCATTCCCGCAACCGTTGTCGAAGGGTTTCCGCAAAGTGCAAAAAGAAAATATTTACCTCACTGATTTTCGAAAAAATAAACAGGTGATAATAAGTCGTCAAAAAAAACGAATGAAAAACACGATGATACTATCACTGATTTGTTATATAACATTCTGGTGATAATAGGTCGCTACGAAACAAAATAATGAACACTTATAGGTTGTCTGAATGCTACAAATATCGCAGCTAATATTTAACAAATCAACAGAGGTTTTTTTGGGAAGGCCGCATGACCATCTGCTGGCCTAAAATAACGCAGAATTTCGAACAAGAACATCTGTAATAAATAGGTACAAATTCCGTGCCTGTAACCACCCCGTAAACAACGCTCGCAGCCTAAAGCGCTCGCCGAAACGAAACGACCTGTACCGAACCGCCCTGTACCGAAATGTCCTGTACCGAAAGGTCCGTGTCCCGAAACGCCCGTGTCCCGAAACGCCCGTGTACCGAAACGCCCGTGCACCGAAAAGACCGTACCGAAACGCCCTGTACCGAAACGTCCTGTACCGAAAAGACCGGAGCCGGGCGGACCCATCTTATCTGATTTTCGGTACCTCCCAGAACGAACTCGCAGGATCCTTTACAAAAAATTAAAATCAAATAAAGTTTTTACAACTGCACAGCAAAAATGTGCATCACATAAAGTGATTAATGTTTCTATCACCGATTGGGTTTATGCGCGGCTGCAATGAAGAAGTAGCCCATACCGCGGGATGTCCAATTTTCGTGAAATCCTCCGCAGCCTTGGAGTCAGAGAAATGGTCTATGCCTGCGACTGGGCATTTAGATTCCTAAAGGGCCTTGAAGACAGGATACGACTTTGTTCTATTCTAACGAACTAGCATTTCGTGACCCAGTTAGGTCCATCTCAGCCACGAAAGAGGTTTCTTTTAGCACAGCACAAGAAAGATCGGTGCGCCAGTGTAAAAGAACAAACACCAGCTGGCTACTCAGTCGAGGGCCATACCTTCCCCGCTAAAGCGAAATCATCATTACCTAATTTCTTAAAAATGCAGCCTACGCAACCGAAACACATCGCAAGTGGTGAATCTCACTCCAGCACCCTCCACCAATGTCCTTACAGCCATACCACCCCTCCATCGGGCCTTGCACACATTGCTTGGCAATGCCCAGCCTTTGCCAGACACCGTAAATTTCAATCCCCGCAACCACATCAGGATCGACAACAACTTGACGCGCAACTATTGTTTAAAATCCCACTTTATTCAATTGAAAGTGGTCTGGAACGATTTGTTTGAGTAGGTCCTCCACCGGACGTAGCTGTACACTCTAAATTTTTTCACGCATTGTAAGCGTGGAACACGCTCCTTTGCGCGGTGAACTTCATTTAGAGAACCACGTGACTCTAAATACGGGTAGTTTTCTTCGATATAAGCATGAAGAGGGTTGGGAAAACCCACATTCGCTTTATTTTACGCGTGATGCAAGAATGCATGCATGTAAACCGTAAAAATCACGCTAAGAAAAACCTCGCGCCAGCGATCGCGCCTTTCCTAATCACGCATATACATATCCAGATACATATCCACAACGGAGCCGCGGGG
This sequence comes from Haemaphysalis longicornis, assembly GCF_048455015.1. Lineage (NCBI taxonomy): Eukaryota > Metazoa > Arthropoda > Arachnida > Ixodida > Ixodidae > Haemaphysalis > Haemaphysalis longicornis. Next base: position 114,923,614 of record NW_027526295.1, on the reverse strand, counting down.
CGCGCTGCTGCATATTTCTGCGACTTGTGCTTCTTTTCTTTATTTTGTCATGCGAAGGGATTGAAAGGTGGTGCTCGCCTCAGCGATATTGGCGGAAAAACGGAGTTAGAGCCGTTGGAGGCACCGGCCGAAGCAGGCGGCTTGTGCGTCGTGTTCTGCCATTCACGTGTGTACTGCGCGGAGTGTTTGGTTTTTTGTGGTAAAAAGGGGCGAAGAAGGAACAATCTGATGGGTGATTCGACCTTGACGGGGCGGTGTGGTGCGCCGCGTGGTTGGTACGAAATAACAACGAGTTTCGACTGCCGGGAATTCTCGCGCGACACGGCGTCGTTCACTACGAACTCCACTTTTCCGGCCGGATGGCGTTCTTACAGTGGGCAGTTAGCTGTCATGCACGGTCGCTTGGAATATCCAGGTAGGCAAATTATTTCGTAATGTCTTTGCTGATATATATTGAACTATTTTCTGAATAATGACGTTTTTAGTGTATCGTGGAGATCTACGTATTGACCTTGGAACTTCGCATTAGTTAGTGTCAGGCCTAGTTCTCTCTGTAGCTCCTGTTGGACACGTCACACGGATCACGCGGTCGACCGGGAAAGATGAAAAGAAAGAAGGAAGGGGTACGTTTCTCCTTGTTGAGGCTATGAGTCATTTCTCTCGTTCGCCGTTCCAGTTTCTGTCGAGCGTATGGCGTTCGGCATCTTTGGCTTGTTGGCGGGAAACTTCGCGGCCGCGTTTGCGGTTCGCGTCGGTGGCCGTTCTCGGGCGAGGAGGCGCTGCACCGCGGGTGATATAGCCGCCTGCTGTTTCCGTCCTCAGCAGAGTACTTCGAAAATGACGAGAAATTTTGTCTAACGCAAATTCACACAGTCGACACGCTCATTACGACGTGCTGAAAATTGTGTTCCATTGCGCAGAACCGCCGCTTTATGACCGCATTAAAAATGTGCTCGTTTGTGCTGCACAACGCGGCAGAAGTTTGCGTGTTGTATAAGCTCCTCTTGCTCGGGCCCTGTCCCGTCCCTCGTTGCTGCTGTATACGGCATGGCGCATTAATGATGATTGTGGCAGGATCCCCTAGGGATTGGCCAACCAAAGATTGGCCGAAGAGGTCAAAACGTTCAACGCGTTCGTTGATACCCAACAAGGAGAAGAGGAAGAAGAAGAGGTTGTCGTTCGTCGCCTGCGAGCTCAAGACACGTACCGGCGAAGACACGTACTGGCGAAGACACCTACTTCACCGACCACAAAATCATAATCTTCAAAGGAAAGCGCTTCCCACAGCTTTGTAATCAGTAATGTAATCCTTGTACATAATTTCATCGATATGTAAATGATTACATCTTGTGTGTATAAGTGAATATAATTGCATCGATATGTAAATAATAAACACCATGTATATAAGTGTACATAAAAAAAACCCTACAACAACGTGTCGAGTCTTCAAATGATGTGCGGGGAATGTTTCACGCTTTTACCGATAAGTATTGGAGCTTCGCCCCTCTCATCATCATTCACTTCGTGGAGATGGCGGAATATTTTTATCTTCGCTAGGTTTCACCCACGAACATCACTTGCCGGTGCACTGTATGAGGCGACGTGAAGCAGCTGGTATGCGGCAGAACACAGAGAAATCGAGAAGTTGCAACTGGACATGCCACTGGAAAAAGCCTTGGGGCTGTGTTTGTGTGTGTGTTACATAAATGACGTTACGTATCTGTCAGCTTTCAGGCAGTTACTAGGATTCGTTCAAGCAGTAGTTACACGTGATGGCATCGACGAAATTTCATGGGCGCTAAAAATGCTGCGCGATTTGTCGACGAAACTACCCCTCGCCTGAGTTAAGTTCATAGCAGTATTCACGTGCTGCTTTAAAGTGGCATCAAGAGTTCATCTGGAGCCTAGTTTTTAGTTCCCGTCTTTCTTTCTCAGATTTCTTTGTTCGGAAGCATTCTTGTAAGTTATTGTGAATTAAATGTTTCCCTCAATCTTGAAATCTGTTTAAAATTCTTTGACTCCAAACTTTGGTTCAAAATGTCAACCTTTGCAGCAATCTTCACCAGACTTCCCCACTTAATTTTCTTCACAAACGTATAGGTATAGGTGCCGAAAGATTGCACATCACATGCTTAATTATGTGGAATTCCCTAGGTGCACTTGTTCGAGATGCTTCATGAACGCTTGTTTTGCACTGCCTTCAATGGCGCTTGGGTTTATCACAACCGAAATTTAGCGGCAATCCTAAACCTCCTTGTTCTGCAAGCACTACTAAGTTTGGGGCCGTGTAGAACGAAGAATTAACGCTGTAATCGCAACGTCAGGCTTGTCGATACGGGACTGGCGACCTTCTTAACGCGTAGTGAAGGTGAAAAAGAGGATTTGTTTTTACCTGATGCGGCATTATCCAGCTCTGTATAAGACGCCTCTCTGGCCTTCAGAAATCATATAAAAAGAAAGCTAAAATAGGATCATGTTTGTTTTGCCGTATTTATGTGCTTGTTGGGTCTTTTAACCTACCCAGACCATAATTACGGCACAGCAACTATTGTCTTCTTTCAGCTTTCTTTCTAATTAATTTCTGACGGTCAGAGAGGCGTCTTATACACAGCTGGAGAATGCCGCATTAGGTAAGGACAATCGGACAATCCTCTTTTTCACCTTCACTAAGCGTTAAGAAGTTTGCCAGTCACGGATGGCAAGCGTGAGCGCTAGCGTGACAATTCACCACGCCTAAAACAAGCGTGCAAAAAATATCTTGTACTCACGCTTGGCAAGCGTTACGCATCCCGCGAGTCACGCTTAGAAATCGCGATTTTTCAGCGTGAAAACACGTCACGCTTGTAACGAGCATGCAAAAAATCGTCGACACTCACTCTTGTTAAGAGTGAAAAAATTTAGAGTGTAGGTAATGGCCCATCGTGTACGAACTACTCCCTCTTCTGCTCAAAACATGAAGTGGCCTATTAACTGGAGATACCAAGAACTGGCCCAATCATTCAACGAAGTGAGCCTTTAGAAAAAAAATCCCTGGCCATCTCCACTAACGTGAGACTTGGGGAGTGGCGAAGCATGCAGTGTATGAGTGCATTTGGCGCTTTCGACAACGGAGATGAAACCGTTGGAGCGTAGAGGTATACAGCTTTGCTGTAAAGGTCTTTTGTCTTTGAAGCACGAAGCGCTCTAGCGCGAGGCGTAAACGAGCGTGCCGGTGTTTTTTTAGTACGCGTTACTTTCTAGCGCGAGGCGTAAACGAGTTTTAGTACCGTGACTACATGAAACGATTACGACGATTACGACGACGACGAGAGGAGACGCCTACAGCCCCAGCTCATAAGGGGCTTCGACCCTAATTCCAGCATTTTTTACTTTTACTTTCCCTCCCTTCCCATCCCTTCCTTCCATCGTGACCACTGGTCCTCCTTGTACAGTAAAAGTTTTCTAGTATTACTACTTCAACCGAAAGAAGTGCATCAAATATTTAAAAACTTTCAAATTTCGCGCTAGTGAACCAATATGGTCAGGAGTGAAGCAATATGGGCCATCACTAACACGTAGTTACCAGTGTGTAAACTGCACGTTATCCTTCAAGTGATACGACCCTACTGAACTAGAGGAACTACAATCGCCCAGCCATGTTTCTTGGCTCTAGCTTCGGTCTGCGGCCGCCAACCACACAAAGAAGATTCTCTGACGAAATTGAGTCCCCACTAAAAGGTGGCTTGGTAGCTGCCACTGCTTAATATTAAAAGGAGGCAGTAGAGGCAAAGATATTTGTTTAGGGTATTTTTAGAATTAGGAACGCACTGCGATGTTCACACCCGTTTTAATATGTTTTCTTCAATATCTCCTAAGTAAAGTTGAATTTATAGTCGCCGTTGAAGTTTGCAGTAAAATTGGTATAATTGTTATCAGCCCAATCAGTATTTTAACAGCGAACCTGCTTAGCAAATCGTAATTTTTTGTATCCCCCAGTTAAAAATACAAAGAACTTGACAAGCACTAGAGCGCAGGCCTCGCGGTGACCACCGAGTGAACCATGCGCACGTTTGTCAAGCCAAGCATAACCGCTTAGCGGGAATGGCTAAGATTGGCTAAAAACTTCAGCGTTCGCCGTAATCGTGGCAACAATTTCTCTGACCGAGAAAGGCACGTAATGGCGTACGTCCCTCCAAGGTGACATCCAATGATTATCACTTAAAAAAAAAGTGAAATAAGCTCGGACCTGTAGCATCAATGATGGAGTAAAGGTCATTGCGGCAGCGAAGAAGAAGCAAATCGGCTGCAATCGTAGACTTATACCGTCGTGATGGTCGTGAAGGTTGCGTACAGCTTCGCTACCTTCAAGTCTTACGCGTCCAGTGGGAACGAAAGATGCAAGCATGGAGCACCACGGCCGAGGTATTTAGTTTAGGATTTCGACGCGCCAGAATTTTCCCTAGAAGCGAACAGCATGGTTTCCAAAGGTTCGATGACCATGCTGTGAAATTAGATTTTCAAGGTCGAGAGCTGCAGCTGGGAAGGGCTGCGAGCAGCGATGTCAAGGGAAAGAATTTAGACCCTCTCGGAACAGAACTCCCCCTAAAGTCTGCCACCCCTGGGGACTTGAAAATTTCTCACAATCCAACCCGGACATCAGTCGCAGTTTTGAGTGAGCGTTCGGCCTGATACGGATTCGGCGTAAGGTCTGCAATTACAAGACTTTACAATTGAGGGTATAATTACCAACAACGCGTTCCTATCGTGGATGTGCCGCCGAAGGCGGCGGCAGAATCTGCCGCGCAGCTGCATGCATGGAGTAGCGGCGGCCGCCGATGCCCTACGAAATGCGGTGGCGGCCCTCGTGGTAGTCTTTGTCCCCATACAAAACTTGGTCGGGAGTTTCATGACCAGACAAGCATTTCAGGACTCTGGTAATACATTGAAGTAATAGCGTTCCCCGGCATTCAAATCGGAGCACAGTCGGGTGCAACGAGGTTCAAATGCACTTGCGTTCGGACTTCGCGATGGGTTCGTCGTAATTGCTTTCCGGCCTATGGTGCGATACAGAGGCCGTCGCACCCATCCGCTTCCTCCGAACGAATACGGAGACCGCCGACGTCATGAGCGGGACATCTGCGTCAGCGCCTCCGTCGTCACGTGCTTCTTCCTCGCAGCCGGGCCTAATCATTGCCCTGTATTGAGTCAGTCTTCAAACTCGCCTCGGTGGCTCAGTGGCTAAGGCGTTTTGCTGCTGAGTCCAAGCACACGGGTTCGATTCCAGCAGCGGTGGCTGCGTTTCAGATGGAGGCGAAAGGCGAAAACGACCGTGTGTCGAGATTTCGCTAAAGGTCCCCAGGAGCCCGAAATTATTCCGGAGCCCTCCACTACAGCGGGCCTTATAGCCCTGGGGTCATAAGGCGCGTCAAACAACTCATAAATTTAGTCATTCTTGAAAAACCGTCCAATGTTTTGATGCCATGGTTTCTCGGCATACGTAAAAAAAAAAAAAAAAATAAGGAGCACTTCAGTGAAGGCGGGCGAAAATTCGAGACATTTAGAAGATAGTTCAAGAAGGGATGTTCAGGATTGTTTTTTAATGAATTGAGGTGGAATTTTGGGCGATTTCGTGCCCATTGGTCATTCTGCTGGTCACTTTGAAGCCGATAAGGGTTTTGAGCCCGACTGCAACGAGCAGACAAATTCAAAGGCGACTATTACAAAAAAAAAAAAAAAAAAACGTTGTGCCTTAAAATTCTGCAAATATGGTAAACCTCGTAGGCGGCGCTCACTGCAAGACTACATATTTTCTCAGGAAACCAGGAGACCACAATTTCAATTTTATACCGGCATCGTTCCAATCGTTCCAGCCTGTGAGCAAAAGTTGCCTTTAGTAGCTATAACTTGTTTACCAATAGGCACAGTAGTGTGGAAATAAACTAACTCAGGCAGCGTACTTACGAAGGAAAGAGCATGTGCAGTCATAGACAAATGAAATGCAAACACAAAAATATGAACCGCCACCCACAAAATGAAAGGACACAGATAGTGGAGATAAAATAATGGCTCGATAGGGGCATATTTGGAAAGACACATTTTCAATCTTTCTTATTGTAAAAAAATCACGCGATAACTTCGCTTACACCAAACAAAATCGCGCTTTTTGTGTGTTCTGGTTCATATTTCGTTTGTCCATGACTTTACATAGCTACAGCACCATTTGTAAATACGACTTCCGCTAAGATAATTCGCGCAAATGCACGGCGTCTGTTGCGAATTAGCAGCTGCAGCTTTGCCCATCTGTGTGATAAATTGTCATGGAACATGCCGCGCACCCGACACGGTGGCTGAGTGGCTAAGGCGTTGTGATGGTGAATCCAACGACGCGAGTTTAATCCCTGCCACGGTGACTGGTTTTCATACGGATTAGGAAAGCGATAGCGCCGATGTGTCAAGAAATTGGCGTATTTTAAACACCCCCAGTGGTCACAATTAGTCCGGAGCCATCCGCTTTGGAGCGTCTTAGCCCATCGGCGGTATTCCCGTGTTTTGTGTGTTTTGTGTCCGTTTCACTAGTGTGCATTTTGTGATAGCCCTGATTGGCTAAAAGAAAACACCCGGATGTGACTCCATGCAAGCACTGCGTAGCTATGAGCCGCGGCTTTTTGGAGCAGACGATTTGGAGCAGACGATTTTTCGTCGCCTTGTTGTTGGTTCGCGGGAGGAACAATGAACACATAAATGATAGTTTAAAAGAACTGTAGTCGTCTAAAATATGTTTACAAGAACAGTTGCGCAAAAGTCAACCCAAAGCCCGCCTACAACTGGAAGTACGTCAGAATAGAATGGACGCAAAACGGACGTTTTTAAAACGGGAAAACACGAGAATACCGCCCCTGGTGTAGCTTCGGCGTGTCAGATGCGTACAATTTGAACTTTACCAGGCCGTGCGACAAACGAAATTTGCTTAGCGTTGCTGCAAGAGCTGTGGCTGCAACTGATGTCAGCGGGGTTTTTGAAGTATTGATAACATAGTGCGAACAGTTCGAAAGTTCCGCTTTCACTTCACTCGAAGGGCTTGAGGTACAATATCAGCACCAGTCATGCACGCGTGACCAGCAAGGCCTTTGTTTCTTCCCGTTCTTTCGGTGGCGTAATCACAACTTGCATTTTGAGCGCTTTATCACTACAGAGTGGAACCGTGTATGGGTCTATATGTGTTTATGGGACAAGGGCATCGGGGACAGAGCGCCATGTCAGAGTCAGTGGTCATTCAGTCAGTAAAATACAATTTTAAATGACGTGATGCGCCTGAAAAATAAATCATTTGTACTGAGGTGTAAAAGGCCCTCTGTCTAAAACATTTTCAAAAATTAAAGATCCTAGCATAAACCATCTTGGAATTACGCGCGGCAGGTAATAAACTTTCAACATACAATATCTTGAATGTAAGTTAAAAGGCGATTCGTGGGAAACGTAGCTTAATTTGCTAAAAACAGTGAAGGTTGTAGAGATATGGCATATCTATAAATCTCGGGGAAGTGACGGCGTCTAGTGTCCTCTAATCCTGAACATTCAATTAAGATTAGGAGAACTGAGGTGTCGTCGCGAGAAATGCATATAATTGCTGCTGTAATTCTCCCATTCCGAGAGACCTAAAACTACGAAAATTTTCGACTGTCCGGTACCACGACAAGTTTTCTTTTTGCGGTTTAGAAAAGGGCGTTAATTTTCCTCTATTACATTACAACAGAATAATCCCGCTCATGGATAGAGGAAAGAGCCATTATACTGTCGACTGAATGGCGGTTACCCTCGGAGGTATGATATCATATTACGTCTGGGAAGAGAGTCCACATGCGCGCACAAGTGAATTAGTCAAGTTATTGCGAGATGCCTGTGATCTATGCCCACGAAAACGATCCTGCGTTTACGAACTCTAACGTTCTATAAACGCGCTCCTCCAGGATGAAGATGAAAGACCGTACTCTGTCCTCCGATTCATGTATTTCCTCAAATCATCTGCGTTAAGGATATCGCTACGCCTTCCCATAAGAAAACGGCTTTCAAGGATCTCTACTGGGGGTTCGAGTGGAGGAGGGATTCAGTATACGAAAGAAAGGCACGGGGAAAGAGACAGCCGCTTGCCTTGCTATACGGACTAGCTGTACTTGAAACGAGGCGAGTAAGCAGTCATGAAAAGCGAATGCATTTTTCGCGGTTGAGCCGAAATTATTCAGTAATCCTAACTAAAGCTGGAAAGATAGGTTCTGCATATTCCCATCCAGTTGTTACCAGTTGGGTTGCGGGTCCATCACGATATTTTTCTTGCCCCACCGGTTAATAGCCACAATCGGCGACGCAATCAAAGAAAGAGGGTGAATTCAATGCGCCAGGCAGACAGAAGCTAGAGAATAAGCTCTAAGACAGAAACAACCAAGAAAAAGCCCAAACACACGCAAACGTACAAAAAACGTCGCATCTAGGTTCTGCGCCGGACGTCGGACGTATCAACAAATTCCTGCCTCTACGCTTTTCCGCTGCAATTATCGCGACGGACGCAACGGGCGCTGCCGACAACCAGGGAACTCCGCAGTCGTTCGAAGCTAGGAACGGAACGTCCCGGCGCCGCATTTGTGTATTTATATCCTCCGTACGATGGCACGCCAGACGCGGCGAGGGTAGTGCACTTGAAAGAGGCAGCCGGGGAGGAACCGTTGGGGGAACAGCCGGAAAGCAAACGGGCGCAAAAAAGAGACACCACCACGGGGCGCCGTCTACCACCACGTCTGGAGACTCAGTGGGGAGCAGCCGCCGAATCCGGCGCGCGGCAAGTTCAGAGAAAGCGGCTTGAGCTAAACAGAGAAAGCGTCCGTCTGCGCGGAGCAGACACCACCAACCTGAAGAGAAGCCGAGAGACCCAGCTGGCAGTTTCCACCGGATTGGGCGGTTGCCGAATCTCAAGTTCCTGCTCCATCGCCGCCCGCTGTTCCGGACGCCTCTCCTGTGGTCAGCGGTCCGTTGCGGCACGCACTCCAAGCGGCCTGCTCTTCGCCGATCTACGTCCGTCGGCGACCCTACCGTGAGCTGTTATGCGTATGCAGAGCTGTGGTGAACACGAACCTCCTCCGACAGGCGACGCCGTTGACGGGGCGACCCCCTCACCCCGAGCCGTGAAAAAGACGGCGACGTGAGACGCGGCAACGGCCGACAGACCGCAGGACTGCGGTGGGGGCGGGCGGACGGGAGTGCAGCAGACGGCGGACAAACGTCCGTAACGGGACGGCCGATGCGCAGCGTTTGAACTGCGCGGACGCAAAGCTTAAAGCGCGGCAGCGCGGTTATTGTGCGACCGCTCCGCGCTATCTTCGCCGGCTGGAAAGACAAAAGGTCGGGAAAGCCGTCTCTGGGTCGCTGGCGGAGCGCGGCTGCTGGAATTGCACCAATTATGATAGACGCTCCTGCTCGCCGATTGGCCCCCCGGGGGGCGCATAAACGGTTGAGACATCTTTACGGGGCCATTTGCTTTCTTTTGCTTCTTGTCTAGCTATCGCGGCTCCGGTCGTCATTTTTATGGCCAGCCGTCGTTACAGCGACCGAAAGCTGAGGCCTGTGCTTCACTAGTTCTTCCACAAACCCCCCGGAATGCGCTTGCAGAGACAGTTGTCACGCCTTGTATAGTGTCTAGGAGACAGCGACTCGGCTGGAAGTTTCAGTGCTGTCCGCTTGACCACCTCGGGACATCCTGCCTCTGTGATGGCATTCCTGAGCGACGTTAGAAGCCGTCTGACCCTTGTGTTCCCATTACTTCGTAGAGCGAAACTTTCGCAGGACGTCGCGTCGCCATCCATTTTCTTGTATTGCGCTTCATTTATCTATAACAGTGACTTCATCAACAGATACCTAAGAATGTTCACGTGCTTAGTGACATTACGCATCCTTCGTATCCGATTGCCCTTGCGTGTACTAATGCGACATCTACGCCTTACTGGATATTCACAATGTGCACTTTAATAGTTTTCAGGAAAACTAGCTCTTCAGCAATGCCGCTTTTACGAGAGTAATATTAAACCACAAGTGGGTCAACTGTTTTTATTTTTGTGATGCCATTGATGCCTCAGTGTTTTTTAAACGCAGTGCACCGAAGACACTGTTAAATTACGCCTTCGTATCGCATGCGTGTATGAATCTTGATATTAGTCTTCGGTAGACTGATGCTGGAATTAGGCTCAATCGGTGATGACCTTCACGAAGCACCCGTGTTGTTACAGCCGGTTAGGTGGTCTAGGGCACAAGCTCACCGCTCCGACATGCCTGCAGAAAACTGCCGATTAGGCTTGGATTAAACAGTTTTCTGTGATTTCTGTCTTAAACATTCGTTGATAGAGAAACGCCACCGTAATCAAATTGCTACCTGCAAGTGCGCAAAATCAGACAATATTTCTGTCTCCTACATATCATATTGATCTGAAAGTAATTTCTCAAGTTATCGTGTACTACTACAGTATCTTATCCGCTCCTTTTTCAATAGCGCTTGAAGCTTATTTGAAGTACTTCAGCCTGGTCGTCATCAGCCCGTTTTACATAGTCAAGAGCAGAGTATCGATTAAGGTTCAGGTTATATGCACATGTTTGAATTCTAGCTTTGCGAAATATTTATCACTTTTGTGCACCTTTAACTGAAATGAGCTGTCGCCTTGTGAGGAGGCGCATCACTATGACTGCCCTTTGAGTGGATTATTTACAGGACGTTCAACTGGCGACGGGCCAGATGTCAATACTTTCGTAATGGCCGGGGAAATTCGTTTCATCATGGACTAATTTCAATGCAATCATTTGGACGAAGAGAAAAAAATGATACATCGTAAGATTTCCAAGTGATGTTACTGAAAGCGCATTGTCTTTTATATAGCTTAACATGGCTGGCTCCAAGGTTCATTGCTGGTGCTCTTCTTTTGCTTTTCCTTTTTTTAGTCGCTACTGTGTCTCAATTTAAGGGTTCTTCCGAGAACTGCGCTCGATTCAAATGCTGTTACACATCACCGGAAGGCGGTCTCGACTAATGGGGGTGTTGCTTCACATTTGCGGCCACCGCATCCAGTAAAAAACAACTCCACGCCGACGCGTCTTCAATCAAGTGTTTCCCTTTCTGCTTGCCATCTGCCTGGCAGTCCTCCATCTTTTCTATGAGAACACCCGTCATCAATTGCATCCTGGCACTTGGCGGTCAAGGCCGTCTAAGGAAACGTTTTGCAGCTCTCGCTTCTCACGTCATGCTTGCTGTTGTGTCTTCACCTGACGAATGCTCGACTTGCGTATTGGGGGCCAATAGCGGTTCTGTTGCTACTTTTTTGTTCTTTGTATATAGTTTACTTTGCAACCTCCTGTAACCTGTTCGTAAACTGCGCTTGAGGTTACTAAGGACACACGTTTTTTAAGGAAATAAAACGAACGACGTGAACTGCACAGCAATCTAAATCGCAGTTTACGAACATGCAAAATCAACTAGCCCGATTCCTTACCGTAGGAGAGTTTGTAACTGGGCTAGTCGGTTCATTGCATGAAATTGAACAGCGCAGGGACTGGACTAAGAGTACAGGCGACAAACACGGGTGTTTGTCGCCTCTACTGTTAGTCCAGTCCCTGCGCTGTTCAATTTCATGCGACTCCTTACCTTACGCCCGTTACCATATCTCCGCTCTTTGCAGTATGGACTTGAGAATTTTCTTTAACAGCACATTTTCTTATTGAATGCAACACAGATTGCTTCAACGCGAGAAGTTACTGTTCAAGCAGCCGTGTCCGTAGACACTACATAGACAGCTGAGCGGCTGTCTATGTGGTGTCTATATACACTGCATACACTGCTTTTCCCCACGGCGTCTCCTCCTGCAAATCCACATTCCATAGAACTCCACCGTTAGGAAACATCTGAGAAAAATTACGCCCATCTTCCCGCGAGGGAACCCTGATGTGATGCGACGCATCAAGGGGGAGCGTTTGGACTGACGCTGGTATTGGATTGCGTCAGTCCACTCGCGGAAGGGACTGTCACTTCCATCAAGTCTTCATCGGAAGATCTCTCACGGAGGTATCGTCAAGCAAAGTCAAGTCAAGTGCGAGAGCGAGCGCTGGACTGATCCGGCGCCGTGCGCTCCCCCGATTATATTCCCGCTTTCGAAAGGAGAGGAGCCGGGGGGGGGGGGGGGGGGAGTCGCGCGCATGCGCACGCATGCGTGCACCCAGAGCAGCGAAGCGCACACGCGCAGCTGTTGTTATGATAATGAGACGGAGTGAGAGTGCGCACACATGCGCGCACCCAGAGCAGCGAAGCGCACACGCGAAACTGTTGTTCTGATAATGACACGGAGTGAGAGTGTTGCGCACAGCTGTCGGAGAGAAGAATGGAGGAGAGTTGCGCATGTGCAGTGAGCAGCGGACAACGCTGCGACGACACCGGAGGGACATACCCGAGAGCAAGAGATGCGTCGCATCTAAAAATGTCGAAGCGCCGCCCTATACGGAATTCTCATGGACTTACGGACGCGCACCTGAAATCTTCATGGACCCCTCGTCGTCATGATCATTAGCCTGGCTGTGTCCACAGCAGGACAGAGCCAGGCTCCCCAAAAGATCTTCAGCCACGTCCATCGAGTGCTAGCTGACTGCACCCTTTCCCCCAAAATTTTCGTAGTTTATCCCTGCATCGAGTCCTCGGCCGACCCCTATTGCGTTTCGGTATATTGGCAGCCAGTTCGTTAAACGGCTGGACCACCCGTTGTCCATCATGCACATTACGGGCCAGACCATGCCCATTTTCTTCACTTAACGAATGTCTTCTACAAGAGTCTATTCCCGAATCCACGTACTGTTTTCGTATCCCTAAACGTGACTTCTAGCACTCTCATTTCCGTTACCAGTTGGGCCTACCCAAGTTTCCTTTCAAGTCGCTCTGTGAGGCCCCAAGTTTCTGCCCCATACGTCATTACCGGAAGAACGCATTGGTTATATACCAGCTTTTTGAGTGACAGAGGAAGCTTACCAGTCCGGTTATCGGAATTCCTACCAAAAGCAGTTCACCCAACGCTTACTAGCGGTAATTTCCTTACCATGAATGGACGGTCATCAGCAGAGCAGGCATCAGACGATTCAGACATAAACAGAGCATAAAATACTGACATTAATAAGACACGGAACCCTTACGCTACGCACTAAGTTCCACCTACTCTCCAAGCAGACCTCAAATGTCTTTTGGGTGGGTGTCGTAATTTCTCTAAACATCGATCACATGTTGACATCCTCCTGAATTGTTGCCAAATGAAGCGATTCCATCCCAAGTCAGAAACATCTGTTGCGTCAAATATGACTCCTGGCTATTAAGAGCGACATAGTGCGCGTGGTGTTGCTGGGTCCAACTTCGACGTGGGAATCATCGCCTCAAACGAAGACTGCAATTTTCCTCCCAATTACGTCCCACCTCATATTTTAGCTCTTTATTACATTATAACTTTTTACTATTTTTACTTTTGGTAGCGGCCGGAATGCGGTGACAAAATCGGTTACCGCACTAGTTGCCTGCCTCACACACCTTTTACGTCACGCTCCGAAGGAATCAACTAGTGCAAAACCTGCATGTTTATTCGAGCCAACGACAAGCAATAAAGTGCTAACGCTCTAGGCTAGCCATCATTTTGTATTTCCGCGCGCATGGTCACGCACCACCCCTCTATACAATAGAGCGCATGCATTTCACAGTCAAGCAGCGGTATTCATTAATGGGATTTCAGGAGATTTTCAACGAGAGCTGTGTTGACCGTTTTCTACTGGTAAAGAAACACTGTTATAACAGACATAGAGCTGTAAGCAGTCTCCCCGAAGCAACTGTGTCACGCATAACAGGCATGCAACGCAGGCGAACTACGACACCACGTGTGGCTTAAGGGGGCCTCACCTCATCACTAGAGACCGGAACTTTAGGCAAGAAAAATCCAGGTTTTAGGCGCCTATAATAAGCACTGAGAAGTGCCATTTGGGCATATATAGGCACCAAGTACTCTCGATAAGGCATATATAGGCTCAATTCTTATTTGCTTCAGAACCATATTTTAGCACAAATTTTTGACTTGCAGTGAAACCGCGTACAAATAAGGTGCAGCGGGAAAGTAGTTTTATTTTCTTCCGGTAAATAAGCAGCGCAAGGTTTCATATTTCAAAATTTACGCGATATTTACGGTGATTCAACACCAAAAGAAAATATTGAAAGCCATAGAAGACCACACCAATTTCAATGTTTTGCGGCTTGAAGTTTTACCGCCTTTCAGTCGATGATTGTGTGCGAAAAAACAATGCTCAACGTCCATTGAAGTTCGCGGAGCGTTCTTGTATTTCGGGACGCTTCATGATGTAATTCCATCTGGAATATCACAATTTTGGCGGCTCAGAACATTCGGAAGTTATTTAAGCACGTAGAATCCAGAAATGGTACGTCAGGGAGATGTAATCGTCCGATCCTTCGGGGATGGTGACAGATCTGTCCTGGGCCCCACAAATGAACTTGACATTTTTAGAGTGGCGCCAACTCTCTTGGCTGCTGAAATGCTTTCTGCTAAGAGTGCGAAATAAGCACACGAATGTGCCATGTCACGTTGAACTGTAGCGTGGGGCAAATACTTTCGGCTGCGACGCTTTTGTCCGTTGCAAAGCTATTGATAGAAACCAAAGTGTTTTAAGTGCGATGCACTTTATAAGCGACCCTGAAATCCGCCGTCCGCATTGCTCCTCCTCCTCTCCCCTAGCAACGGCGCGAGGAGCGGAGAGGAGCGTCCGTAGCAACGGCGCAGCGACGTCACACCCCACGTGACCCGCGCGCGCTCCGCCTCCCGCGCCGTGGCTGCGCGCGCCCACGCCGGCTCCCGCACCGCTCCTCGCGCCGTGACGTCACACTCCCACGTGACCGCGCGCTGGCGCCTTTGCGTCTGCTCCCCCTCTCCTCGCGCCGTGACGTCACATGCTCTGCAGCTGGCGCGCCTCTCCCCCCGTTAGGTTTGCACTCACCCTCGGCGCGCGCCTCTCCCCTCGCCTGACAGCTCCCCCTCGCCGGTACTGCGCCTCTCAAGGCGATGGCAGAATTACTACGCCGTGTACTCTCGGCGCAAGAAATGCATTCGCACTTCCTCACGATTCCCTTCGGGGAGGTGGGGGCAATTTTTTTGTGTACTTTTCGGCCCTCAGCCTAGTTCCTGAAGGTGTAACAACGAGCTCTGGTGGAAGAGGCACAATCGGTAACTGCCCCTTGAAGACATAACTGTGTGTCGAAGAAAGATCTTTACTGCAACGTATTATTCATAGACGGAGCAGAACGACCTCCTAAGCTCTTCACAACACCGATTAATCCTATGGATAGCAACGGGAAGTGCAAGAATTCTGTACAAATTACTGAGCTTTCTGTTCTGCAGAAGCGGGTGACTAGTGAAGCTGCCGGAATAACACCATTCAGTAACTATGCACTATACACCGATTATCAATATTAGACAAAGCGCAAGATTCTTAAGAACTATTCCCGTAATACTAGGTTTCCAAATGCCCTTAAAGATTACCCGGCCGTGGCAGATGACGGGTGTCACGACCAGGCTACTTGTAAAGTGCTGAGATCCCCCTCCTAACATCCGTTTCTCGTTCCTCCTTCGTAGTACGCGTACTGCATCTTGCCAGCCGGCGGTGCACCCATTATCGGCGGCTCACAGTGCACGTGTTCGTGGCATCACCTTAAAACTTTGGTGTCTAAGATTTGCACTTGCTTTTCCCCCAGCAGGCTGACTTTGAGCTTGAGCGGCATGTACGCGGCTGTGTCGCTTTCATTTTTCGTTAGCTGTCTTTTTATTCTGTTAGCTATAGATAGGGCACGTGGGCAGAAGTTTTCCCTGTTGGCCCGTGGACACAGCACGTCAGAAGGACATAGAACAAAGGAGTTCCCGCGGACTGGGGTGTCGTCGGTCAGCTTGGCTCCGGTGTCGCTGCGCACGGGTTCCCGGTGGCTCGGCCTAGGTGGCAAGGTCCAGGTGGTGGTGGCTTGGGCACGGTTTGTGCTTTTTGCGTGTTTGGCATGGATCGTGGATATTTCTCGCAAACGGCGTGAAGCAAACACCCCGTTGCGGGCTGCTGAAGCGAGAACAGCCTCTGTGGAACATCGACTAAAAAAATACAAAGAAGGCATATATAACACAAGAAATGCATTTTTAGGCTCCAAAAACCAATATAGTCAAAATAGGCATGAAAAAGTCAATATAGTCAAAAAATAGGCACTGTAGGCACAAGAAACTATTGCTTAAAATGCTCCGCTTCCCTAAGTTCCTGCTTATATGTTAAATAGGCTTGATACGGACTGAAGGAAAAAATAGGCATTTTGCCTAAAGTTCCGGTCTCTACTCATCACATTGCTAAGGCAGGAACCTACCAATTGATGATCCACTGGCTTAGAAATCATCGTGCATCAATACGGAAAGTTTTACAGATCCATGAAAATGTTCGTAACGGCCTAGTTGGTTCATTTTACAAATGTACCAATTCTGTACGGAGATAAAAAGGTAAAAGCCTCGCTTGCTCGACAGCGAGCGCCGCCTAGTGCAAAGGAGCTGAACAAACATATGTTCCCTGTATTTTTTTTTTGTTTGCTTCAGTACCGAGGGAATACATGCCCAAAATTTGGAAACTAGGCTGTTAGGCACATATTTAAGAAATTGTAAAGTTTTCGTATTAGAATATGACAATGTTTAAGCACGTGAGTTATTAATTATTAAGATCCGTTTGAATGTGATCGGTTGAGTGCTTAATGGGTCGCGATTGTGTGCGCGCTGTCGCTATATTTCGAGTTTATTTCTTTTCTTGTTTACCTGTGAAATGTCGCCATTCAAGGAAGCCTTGACGAAGCTTTTCGCGTGTGACGTAGCGTATATGACGCACTTGGCGTTGAAGACTACGGCCGCGCTATTGGTGGATTCCATAAAATGCTTAATTCAATCCACGATTCAGGCTCTGGGGTAAGCCTCCAGTGGTTTTGGCGGTTCCGGCGGCGTCTATGGGGACGACGCTCCGGCAAGGCGTATCTTTGTCGTGAGGAATGCAGACCGGTGCTATCGTTCATACGAGCTTAGCAGAGTTTGTTGATATAGCGCGCCGTTTACAATATATGAATAACGCTAAAAGCACGGAGCGTCTTCTGCGCGCGGAACGCTACGCGCGCGACCGCGGCAAGCATCTGCCTCCAACGACAAGCCATGATCCTCTCAAGCCTCAGCAGCTGAAACTTGTCGCAGCCCGCCAAAGCAGGACTACTGCTGAAAAGAAGTCTACAAATGCGGAAAAGCGGTTGTAGTGCGGTCACAGATTGTGCTAGGGATCGTTGTCGGAGCGGCTTCACAAAGCGAGGACCGAATAACAGCGGGGATGCTAAGCCTTTTATGTGCGTGGCGGCCCCGGAGTGCCTGTTCGACGCGATAGCTCCGCATGCACGAAACGCAACCGGGTCTCCAGTCGATAGTCAAAATCTTCCATTGCTCTCGTGAGCGAGCATGTTGAGTCATATACCCCCTATGTGGCCTTCAAACGCTCGTTTCCCCTATTGTAGAACTGACGTGCCGGCGCTACCATGTCCGAAGGGAAAAGCAGTGCCGGGCAGCCAGTACAATAGGCGGAGCAGCTGGGCATCGCCCAGCTGCTCCGCCTATCCGCTTGTAAAAAAAGGAGGGGCGTATCGTCGATCGGAGCCAGTCTCTGCGCGTATCCCGGAACGCAAAGGAGTAGAGAAGTGTTCCTAAGTTGTATTGATTCCAGCTTATCAGCTCGCAGCATCCACAGAGCTTTCAGGCGCAAGGAAAGAGGGAACGTTCCAGGCCACATAGACATAAGAACCCTATTTAGGGCCCCTTTAAGCCGTTTGTAAGTTTCAGTTTCTATGAAGTAACGGAAGTTATACCCCCGGCTAGTCCCATCCGATCCAGTTTTATACATTCAAATTACGCGCCCATCTTACAACATACAGCAGCGGGTCATTCGTAAACATCAACTAGCAACTGCGGTGTCTATACAGCGACGCCAGGGCCATTAAATCGGAGGGATTTTAAATTAAGCGCTCATCCCCCAGCGTGCACTACCCCTGAATGGCACCATGAAGACAAAAGACAAGTTTCGCTCATTAAAGGAGCCATGAAGACAAAATGCAAGTTGGGTTTATTAGAAAAACTGCTTAGTCCCGATAACAATGATACCAATATCATCGCAATCTTCGAACAAATAACGGATATATTAAAGAAAACGTGTGAAGCAGTCGCGACCCCCTAGCCAATTCCGCAACTTTTCTATGACGTCACGGAACCTTGTTTGTGCGATTGGCGGCCGCCTAACTGACCTGTCGCGACGAGACATGACTGGACGTCTGTAATGGGGCCTCTAGTTCCATTTGACCGCATCACTTGAATGCGAACGTGCAGTTGACGCACTGAAAATTATGTTTTATTGTTGGCCCATGTGACGTCATTCTTGCTCATAACACGTCACTGGGGCGCAAAATTTGAAAGTTTCTAAATACTTCTTGTTTTTTTAACGTTAAAAACATCTTTTGTGGCTGTAATGGAGCTGAGTGAGATACTGAATCCTAGTTCTTTCAAATTAAACGAAGTTGTATTTTCTCTTCATGGCTCCTTTAAAAAGACTGCCTTGTCGCGACAACTATGATAGAGATTTCATCGAATACTTCAATCAAATAACGGATATAAAAATGAAAACCCATGAACCAGTGGCGACTCCCCAGCCCCTTTCCGGTGGTTTCTGTATGACGTCACCAAATCTTGTTTGCACGATTGGCGGCCGCCAATCTAAGCCACCGTCAACAAACAACGCCGGGCGATTGTAGTAGGGCCTCTAGTTCCGTTCGACCGTCACAATTTAACGTTAATGCGCTGTTAGGGCACTGATAAAAGTTAATTTAGGGCTGACCGTATAACGTCCCTCCGGGCCATATTACTCCACTCTACTTCAAAAGCGAGCGGACGCTTGTTTGCGTTGGTCGTGATTACCCTTCCAAGTGCGGCTGACCTTCATTTACGGGTCAAGTACTTGGTACCAGACAACAAATGGAGGTGAGCAGCACCCGTGGATACCGACCTTTTCACTTTACCGTATTGCGTATCTGCTGGGTCATGAAAGTTTTTTAACGGAACTGCCGCTCAGTAGGCCTAACGCTGCCGTTACGAGTACGGCCTGGGTGGTGCCACCAAATCGTGATTTCCCGCCGGGAGGCCGAAGTCGCTCTGGTCCTCGCCGGGCTCCACGAACATGGCCGAACACCGGTTCCGACATCGCCGCGGCGTGGTTACTACATACCTATTTCCTATTTCGCTTTGAAGCTGGATCCTTCCAGCAGCACCGCTATGTCAGAATGCTTGTTCCCGCTTTGTGCGCCACGCTTCCCGGCATCGCCTTTGGCATGCTGCTGGTGTGGCGCATCTCTGCAAATCGATTCCGCCCCCAGCTGCTCCTCTTCCCAGGGGCTGCGACAATCCTGGAGTGGACACTTTTCGGTAAAAGTGTGGTAACGATCTCGCTCATTGTGAGCAAGAGGAAACTGCCACTTCGCCGCTCAGCGTTTCTTCGCGAACCTGGAGATCGGAGGTTACCGCCGCGTTCTTCGTGAGGGTTTTATTGGAGTGTTCTGCTGCTGCTCGGATAGTATTGATATCTGCTATCGGATACAAAGCCGCCCCGTTTACACGGTGGTGTCGTTCTAGTTTAGGTTTCAACAGGGGAGCGGTTTTACAAGCCGTAAGTTCGCCTTTGCAGGAATAAACACCAAGAAATGACGAGCGCTCATGAGCGCGTTCCTCGCGGCGACTGCCGAGCATCCTCGGCAGGTGCAGTGGCTTAATAGAAAAAAATAACTGGAAAAAAACCCCAGGAGCGAGAAAATGGCGAAGGGTGCCTCGGGGCGATCGCCGAGTCAGCAGCTAGCGCAGTGGCTTTAGCAAAAAAACCTCCAACGCTGTCGGGAAACGGTACCGCCTATGTAACAAAAGATTGGCTCCAATCCACGCTGTGAAAGTGGTTGGAAACCAAAGCTTTAAACGACACCCACAACAATTTCCCATGCGGCATCACTTGAATTCACACGCGTGGCTCTGCAAAGAGTGAAAACAGAGATTCCGCTAGCTGTTACCTGGAATTCGCGGTGGTGCCGTCCTGAACGCATCAGCGTCGGCCACGGCCGGGCTCCAGAGGCGGACGCAGGCGCTGTACCAGCCATGGGTCGGCAGAAAAAAAAAACGCACAGGAGCGTCTTTTGAAGGCTGAGACAGTGCAACCTGGCCATCCTGATATGCTAGCTAGGGGCTACACCAGCACGTGACACAAGCGCAGATACCGAAACAATTCGGCATGTCAGCTTAGTGATTCCCATTTTTACTGATTTAAACTAGTTAGTTTAGCAAGTTTTAGATTTACGAGAAAGCTGAGGGAACTCTTATAATCGCTATTTATCAGAAGCAGTTGCTCCTTTTGCATTTCGCAATACCTCTTAAAACACAGCGGAAAAAACAACCAAATTGGTAGGGTTGCTCTACCGGCCAGATGTATTTACGTTGTCTCACATTTCGTTTTCCCGCCTTGCAAACCAACCCTTAGAGTATATTTGCCGTACGACCGTTTAATTCCGTCGGGTTTGGGTTACCCAGAAGGTGCTGTCGAACAAGTTATTTAAGCCGTGCGAAGGAAGCGCGCAATGGACCCGAAGCTGCGCCAAAAGAGGCCCAACACCATTTCTAAAGCAGACGACAAAGCCGACGGAAGGGTCCCGCCGACGCGCCCGCCGGGGTGAGCACGGGGAGACGCCCCATCGCCGCGCCATCTGCACTGTGCTCGGTAAGTGAAAAGCGCCCTCCTCCTCCCCAGCCGCGTTGAGAGTTTCTTGTCCCGTACGCCACGAAAGAACTGTTGGAATGTAGGAATGAAAGCACCGAAAGAATGCAGCCAGAATCTGTCGTCGCAATTTCCTTTGGCTGGAATATGTGTCATAAGAATTCTCGTACGCTACGCGTACCCCAAAACCTTCCATTAAATTCTCATGGGATACTTCTAATGCCCAACAACACCCTTCATTTCATTTATTTTACCCTCAAGGCCAGGGGCTTTACAGAGGGGAGTGGGTGAAAACAACAAAAGATACAGCAAAAGCAGCATGAGTGATGATATAGATTATCAGATATTCCCGGCAAAAACAGTGTCAACTACGTTTCGTCGCAATTGAAGTGGCTCTGTAGAGTCACAGGACCTATGAGAAGCTCACGCCCATTTCAACAATTATCACGTTGCTTCCAATTTGGTATGTGCCGGCCTGGCGTCCTTATGGCGTATGCGATGACCCTACGTTTATCCTGACATTAGGCTTTGAGGATTAACTTTATGAAAGGAAAAACAACTCTACTTGCCCGGAACGACAGAAAAGTGATACCATCGGGGACGCGGCAAGACCAATATGATTCGTTTACGTTTCTCGGCTTTAACACCGATGAGGAAAGCAGATATCGACGAAACACTTTCCTGATATCTTTCTAATAGTGTTCGGTCCGCAGAAAAGTTGGCGCTAAAGCAAAAATTTAAAAGACACCGTGATTGAGAGAGGTCGCTGCGGCCGCCGCATTCTCTAGAGCCGCTATGGATAATTGGAGACATGGCTACGAGTGTGCCACTCCCTCCAGAGACGACCTGCAGATCCCGCCACCGCTGCTTCGAGGCGATGACGAAGACCTAGTGGAAGTCTACAATGCTGACGGTGATTGTGCATCCACGATTACCGCGAGAAAGACGACGTCGTCTTCGATAGGTATTACGACGATTACTCGCACTGCAACTATGCAAATAAACAATGATACTGAAACTTCCCATGCGTCTGGCAATGCTCACCTACTACAGCGGAGCTGTTGTAGGTCAGCATTCAAGTCTTCCCCGTTCGAGTGTCGAGGGTGAGTGCGAGCTTCCCTGAATTTTTTTCCCCGTCTTAGCTGTTGTAACCAACAAGCCTGCCATAGCCACGTCCCCTGTTTGTCGCAGCTCCATCTGGTGACGTTCGATTGCTGGATAAATCCTTCCATGCACGTAACTTTTGCACGCTGTCACTGCCTGCCTTTTTTGGCAGGTGTTTTTTTTTCAGTCCGCCTACAGACTCAATTTTCTTTGATCTTCCCCTGACTGCACCACCATGGTTACAGTATGTGCTGCTTGCACGAAGTTGTTGACCAGAGATGGAAAAACGTGACGTGAACTTCTTGTGGTAAGAAGTATCACTCGTTTAAGAGATGCTCGTCACTTACGGACGACCATTGCGCCAAAATGTCTTTGTCAAAGCGAGATACATGGCTTTGTCACTCGTGCAAAGCAGATGCGGCTAAGCCAGCAGCGCAGAGCTGACTCGGGTGATGGTTCGTTCGTGTAAATCCTTTCGGCGGTAAATTTTAAGGTTGACCACCTTGGACATACTGTTGAGGCTGTCACTCTGAAAGTAGCAGACTTATTGACGGTAGATGCCTATCGACTGATAGCGAACTCAGTGTCGGAAATTAAGAAGTTTGCTGATAATTTCCCTACGCAGTATGATATCTTATTTTCAATTGTTAGCGACAACAAATCACAGATCTCACAGCTCCACTGGAAGGTTGCATCGCTTTCAATTGAGCTATCATCTCAGAGTGAATTTGTCGAGGCTATGAACTGTCGCCCCAATGATCTAGAACAGTACAGTCGCCTATGCAACTTACAAATACATTGCCTTCCAATGGGACATGATGAAAAAATGCCCATTTTTTTAATGAACTGGCTGGTAAAAAATGCCTTGCCCAACGTCCACCAATGTGGCTGCTATCCATCGCCCATATACCGAGCACCGCTGAATAATTCCGCCCTTTCTCGTTTAACTACGCTGAGGTTCCTGCAAATAAAGGTAGCTCAGCGTGGAAAGGCCTACCGAGGCTTAATTGAACGAGCCCCACATTTCCCATTCTGATTCGCTACATGCATAGCGAGGGCCTCTGTTGTGGCAGTCTTGGTGTCACAGTTAACTTAAGAGGGTTCAACGCTGGTCGACCACTCTCGACATGTCGTAGACGTCGAAGACTACCGGTTGCGGAACGGGTACTATGCCACACCATCGCGGGAACAGCCGGTAGGACGGGTTTTCAGGGATCATTTGTTTCAAAGATGCTCGAAGTTGCATGCTTAGCCAATCACAGGCGAATGCCTGGAGAAATCCCATGCGTTTTTACCGGCTGCCGTAGAATGCACAGTACCTTTCCACAGTGGACTTGTAGGTGATGATGATGATGGTTGGTGCCTAATGGCACAAGGCAGTGGACTTGTAGACACAGGAGTGCGCTGAGGTCATTAAAAAGATGCCAAATGTTCGTAGAGCACATCAAACATAAATGTTTTTTTGTGCTACAGACACCTCTAGCGAACAGATCACATATATCCTGAAAACTCTGAAGAAAAAACGAGACATTTTTTTTCATTCCATATGTTTGCAGTGCACGCCTTATTAAAATTTCAGCGGCAAACGAGGCCGCCGTAACTGAGTAATCGGGGATTGAGTGAACGCATTTCAGCTTAGCCGCTTTTACTCATACTAGGACTCACTTCGGTGTGCACCCAAAAACGGACAATCACGTCGACTGCGGGCCAGTCGGCGAGTTCCTACAGGACTGATATTTGGCCTGTTGTTGGCTGACTCTATTAGAAGAGGGCGCGTAGCTTGAGTAACGGCATTTCTTTGGGTGTACAGTACCTTGTGAGACTGATACTCTTGCGACGGGTATTTTTTTGGCTATAGCCTGGAAGTATTAGTCCTAATGACTGTAAAATGCTCGGGACAAAAATGAGAGAGGAGGATACCTAATGGACTTTAATGCCACTGGTTTTACACTCCTCTCATTAAGGACGACCTTCCTTCGGTTTTTAAAATACGATAGCATTTCATTGGCTACTTGAACGCAGAGATGTTGGTCCACTTCGTCTGTACGTCTGTATGCCTGTCTGTATTTCACTCGATTCGGATGCACAGCCAAAAGTTAAAAGAATTCATAAAGGGGCATGCAGACAAAATACATCTTTGCTTCATTTCAAAGATTACCTCGTTAGAATCATAATGACACTACTTTTAACGCACACTTCGCTGAAATAGGCTACATAATTACAAAAAAAATGTAATGGTCATGTGACCCACTAGGTCATTTCCCGCAACAGAACCTATGATGTCATATGCTCAGCTGTACGATTGGCTGAGGCCGCCAAAAGCAAACGCAAATTAGGCAGGGCTTATAAGCTTGCCGAACGAGCTGTCCGCACTTAAATGCAATGCCTATTCATTTTACAGAAGTAAGAATGGCGGGGTAAACAAGCAAAGGTATGAAAATACAGGTAAACACAAGTACCGACGCGCACTGCTGTTGGCACTCGGTGCATTATGTTTGAGTTGCACAGCAGCCCGCCACTTTGCAATGGTCTTGCGCGGCACTGGTCGATTGGCAGACGCGACGTCGTCTTACGTGACCCTGTTTGTCGAGCATACCCCGTGTTTCACGTAACTATTACTTTCTACTGTAACAAAAACAAGCCAGGTGCAAATACGGCCAAAAACAGAGCAATGGCGGACAATGGTCCACGGCACCGTATGGTAGTGCCATCTTGCCAAGCAGCCTATAGCGAGGCTGCAGCCTAGTGACGCCATGGTAAGCGAGGCTACAGAGCCTAATGACGCAGTTGAAGTTCGTTTGAATACCCGCTCTTGTGACGTTATGGCAGATGTCACAAAGACACTTAATTTTACATAGGAGAATAGAAATTGTAACCTAAACTTCTTAGTTTCTTAGTGAATGCGGCGTCATTTACTGCCGGACAAGTGCTGGGGGTACTATAAAACATGAAATCTTTCGAATAAATCAAGCGTGTATTTTGTTTGCATGGCCCCGTTAAACGATGCGTTCAAATAGACAAACCGTTTCCATACTACTAAATCTGATTGATTTGATAAATCGTAGGGTATAACGCGCCGACGCAACGCAGCAGATGAGGCGCGCCATAGTGGAGGGATCCGGATTAATTTTGACCACCTGGGGATCTTTAACGTGCGCCGAAATCTCGTACACACGGCCGTTTTTACCTTTCTCCTCCATCAGAAAAGCGGCTGCCGCGGCCGGGAATCGAACGCGGGACCTCGGGCTCAGCAGCGCAACGCCTTAAAGGAGCCATGGAGAGAAAATACAACTTCGTTTAATTTGAAAGAACTAGGATTCAGTATCTCACTCAGCTCCATTACAGCCACAAAATATATTTTTTTAAACAAAAAAAAGCAAGAAGTATTTAAAAACTTTCAAATTTTGCGCCACAGTGACGTGTTATGAGCAAGAATGTCGTCATACGGGCCAACAATAAAACATAATTTTCAGTGCGTTAACTGCACGTTAGAATTCAAGTGATACGGTCAAATGAAACTAAAGGCCTCATTACAGACGTCCAGTCATGTGTCGTCGGGACAGGTCAGTTAGGCGGCCGGCAATCGCACAAACAAGGTTCCGTGACGTCATTGAAAAGTTGCGGGAAATTGGCTAGGGGGTCGCGACTGCTTCACACGTTTTCTTTAATACCTCCGTTATTTGTTCGAAGATTGCGATGATATCGGTACCATTGTTATCGGGACTAAGCGGTATTTCTAATAAACCCAACTTGTATTTTGTCTTCATAGCTCCTTTAACCACTGAGCCACTGCGGCGAGTAACTAGTAAGTCTGGTGGCCTACTGAAAACTTTTCAACATTGTTCGACAAAAACTAAACGTTGAGGACATAAATATATAACCAGTACTCGCACGGTTCGTTCAATCAAATGTAGACGTGGCCGCGCTTTTCGGTGTGGTAAACGGAAAGGAACGTGATAGAGACATTACTTCAACCACAAAATAAAAGCAGGGCTTGAGCGCAGCCCTTGTAGCTCGTGGCTGTAGCAGCAATTGAAACAGCGACAAAAGGCCTCAACGGGAGGCGCAACAGCAGTGTGAACGAGAGAAAATTGAATTGAATAAATCAAATCCCCAGTGCGTTTATCATAACATGGGTGAGAAAGCTGGGAGAGCTGGGCTTGGGAGAGAGGAGAGGCAGTTATGCCGCTGAAACTGCAGAAGACTACCGCATTTCGACGGCATTTGCAGCGAAGCGTCGAGATACGGGGCAATTTTTTAAAAAGTCCCCGAACATCGAAAGAGCCACGCCCTCCGCTGTCATTCTGGCAACAGGACAGTTATTGTGCTTATTGTCGCTCCCATGGTTAACTTGGATCACTTTCGGTAAACCTGCTCTGTACCTGCGAAAGCGCCGGCCGTGATGGTAAAGCCATACCATGGAATTGTAGTTTTTTTATGCGTCACTGCGAAAGCATTAAGTGCCTGTTGAGCGAAAAAGCCGACGTTGGCGTTGACTGCGGCATCAGAAGGTGAGCAATAGCCACGACGCGTCTGCGAAGCGTTCCGCAGCACAAGCTTCGTTCCTAATAATAAATAGGGCAAGAAAAGGGCCGGGTTACCAGGCAACGTTGGGCAAGTGTAGAAGCCCATGCAAAATGGAGAACTACAGTTAGGGGTTCAGCAGTGTTCGTCAGCCGCACGTCGCCCAATGAACATGGCTGGTTTCGCATTCTCTACTCATAAAAAGTGATTAGGCGCCCTCGCAGATACTTTAAAAGCGAAGCCGTTCTTGGCCAAGGCTTTTATAGGACGTGGTAAGGAGGTACCGCTGATGTGGATAATGCATACCTAACCAAGCAGAGAGAGAGAGAGAGATAATTTTTAATGGGAACTGATGAAGTCAGCCCTGCTAGTGACAGGGCTTGCTAAGCCAGATGGGAGATGACTACAGTGATGGGTAATGAATGTCACACGGAGAACAGTCAGAAGGCAAACAAGAAACGCTGAAAACGATATAAAAGGAAAATGTTCCCAGCAAACATCGGAGAGAAACTGAGCTTGAAAAGGAAATTATCAAGGTAAAATTAATTTAAAAAGGAAATCGTTAAGGCAAGCTCTGAGTCAATGTACAGAGCAAACGATCCAAAAACAGGAAGAACGCCTGCGCAACAGAAAAAATAGATTAACACCAGAGTGCGACGGACTACATATTTCGAAACATTTGCATTGATTACGATCTGAATAGTAGTAGTAGTAGAAAACATTTATTGAGCTCAAATAAAATGACGGCGTCTTCTCAGACGTCGGACGGGGTGGTTCCCTGGTTTCGGGACCCATATACGGCCAGCAGCTCCTGGCCCCTGGTCGCCAGCGCGAGCTGGATCGGCAGGGCGGGGCTGGACCGTAAGGTCTCCCATCGCTCATGGGGTGGGGTAGTGGAGGGTGGAGGGGGGGTGGGGGGGATAGGGGACTTGAGTGAATTGCACTCCGTCAGGATGTGTGCGAGAGTGCCTATGCTATTTCTGCAAAATGGACAAGTGTCCTCTTCGGTTTCTGGGTAGAATTTTTTCGTCAGGACTGGGTGTGTAAGTGAACCCGCCTGAATGCGCCTGATGATTGTTTGTTGTTCCCTGCTCAGGGTGCGGTGCGGCTCGGGGAAGGTGCGCCGATCCTCCCTATAATCGGAGGTAATCTCTCTGTACGTGAGCACCGGGTTGGTGGTGTCGGTGTCCTGCCCTGCCCGGAGGGTCATCGCTCGGGCATGATAGTCGGCTATGACGTTGCCGGCTACCTGTGTGTGGGCAGGCACCCATACGAGCTCTACGGCTCGCTCCGGCGCCCTGTTCTTCGTTAATATCGCGGCTGCCTCTGAGGAGATCACCCCTTTCCTGTAGCCGCCGTATGCTCTTTTGGAGTCGGTGACCACCACCCTGGCACCCGGTTGGACGAGCGCCAGGGCTATGGCCACTTCCTCTGCTGTCGCTGACTCTCTGGTGTTGACTGCAGCGCTGTTTATCAACCGTTCCCCGTCGGTTACCACCGCTGCTGCTTTGCTGCTGCCCTTGACGAGGGACGCATCCACGTATAGGACTCCCTCAATCCGCTGCATTTTGGCATTAACCGCCTGAGCTCTGGCTTCTCTCCTGCCATCATTTTTTCCCGGCGTCATGTTCCGCGGTAAGGGCTTGGTGGTGATTGTCGTCATCCATTCAGTTGGGATGGACCTCTTGATTGTTGCTCTTTCCTTGCGCCACCCTATCTTATCCAGCACCGCGCGGCCATGATTTGTCTGGCTCAGGCGGAGTCGCTGGTTAGACAGGTGGGCTTCTATGAGTTCGTCGAGTGTGTTGTGTGCCCCCATGGCTTGAAGGCGCTGGGTCGACGAATAGATGGGTAGGCCGAGGGCTTGTTTGGTGGCCTTTCTGATGATGGTATCGACTGTGTTTTTTTGCGTCTTGTTGAGATTAAGATACGGGACCGAATATGTTATCCTGGATGTAATGAATGCCTGCACGAGTCTGAGGGCGTCGTCTTCCTTCAGTCCTCTGTTTCGAGTTGAAACCCTTCTCAGCATGGCTAGGATCTTCTCCGCGCTGGTCTTGATCTTGTCGACGGCGGCGTCTGCTTTGCCATTGTCTTGTATTAGGAGACCGAGGATTCTACATGTGTCTGTCGGCTTGACTTTGGTGCCGTCAATTTGGATGTGGATGTCTGGTGGGGGCTGCTTGCGGGGCTTCCCTGGTTGGATTACGAGGAGTTCCGACTTCTGTGGCGCGCAACTGAGTCCACAGGTCTTCACGTACTCGTGCACTGTGAGTGCTGCCGCCTGAAGGGTCTCCTCCATCCAGCCGTCGGAACCCGCTCGCTCCGTCCATATAGTAATATCGTCCGCGTAGAACGCGTGTCCGATTCCCTCGATTTGGTCTAGCAGACGTGGCAGTGGCAGTAAGGCCAGATTGAACAGGAGTGGTGATAACACTGCTCCCTGTGGGGTTCCCCGCTCCCCCAATTCAATGGGCTCCGACCGCTCTTCACCCACTGAGATTCGTGCCTTACGGGAGGACAGAAAGTCTTTCACATATCCAAAAGTGCGCTGCCCGCACATCGTCTCATTGAGGTTAGTGAGTATACTAGCATGAGTGACATTGTCGAATGCCCCTTTGAGGTCTAGGGCGAGGATTGCCCTGGGGCTGTTTCGCGTTGCTCTTTTGATCACCAGCTCTTGAAGTTGTAGCATGACGTCCTGTGTTGATAGATGCTTGCGGAACCCGAACATCGTCTTCGGAAGTTGGTCGGTGATCTCAAGGTGTTCCTGAAGGCGATGTAGAACCATACGCTCCATCACCTTGCCAACACAGGAGGTCAGCGATATTGGCCTCATGTTTTCGATCGCGGGGGCCTTGCCCGGTTTGGGAATGAATCGCACCTCAGCCTCTTTCCACTCCGGCGGGAGGTGTGAGGTTTCCCAAGCCTTATTTATGTGTTCGAGCAGGGATTGTGCCGTCCTACCAC
This sequence comes from Haemaphysalis longicornis, assembly GCF_048455015.1. Taxonomy (NCBI): domain Eukaryota; kingdom Metazoa; phylum Arthropoda; class Arachnida; order Ixodida; family Ixodidae; genus Haemaphysalis; species Haemaphysalis longicornis. The sequence goes on along the minus strand of NW_027526295.1, from coordinate 114,894,133 downwards.
TCATATTGGCGAGAAACCTGTAGGTGATGGCGTCTCCCCCCGGAGCGCTTTTCATGTTGCTCTTGTCAATTGCTGTCCACAACTCGGAGATTGTGAACGGCCTGTCGAGGTCTTCATTGCTGGGTCCTGTGTATTCTCGCGGGGTCGGGTGTTGCCCTCGCTCCGTTTGAAGATAGTGGTCTTCTAGGGCCGTCATAAGCCGGTCGCCGTCTCCGTCGTACGTGTTTAAAACCTTCGTCAGCAACCGGTTGTTTGCTGTCTTGCTGCCTGCGGGGTCTATGAGATGCCTCAGCAGTTTCCATGTCTTGCTCACGGACAACTGCCCCTGAAGGCCGTCGCATACCTGCAGCCAGTTCTCTTTGCTGAGCTTAGCCACGTACTCCGAAATTTCGTTGTTAAGCTCGGCTATGCGACGCGCGAGCTTCCTGTTGCGCCTTTGCCTCTTCCAGCGCTTTGTGAGCGAATGCCGGGCCGCCCACATGTGAGCGAGCCTGCTGTCGACGAAAGGTACCTTCGTTGTAGTTGCAATTTTTTTGGTAAATTTGTCGAGGATCTTCTTCTGCTTATCGGCCCATGTCTTGTACGAGGTATCTTGAGGCTCCCCTTCGTCCGCGCCCTCGCCGTCTTGTTGTGTGTATGCACGCATCTTATCCCAGTCCGTCATGCGAGCTGTTCCCAGCTTGGCCCGGAAGTCTGGGCCCCGTATGGTGAGTGTGATGATGGTGTGGTCAGAGCCCAAATACTCGTCCTCACACTTCCACGAGATATCCAGCGTTCCGCTGAGCCATGACAGATCTGGTGTTGTATCTCTGGAGACGCTGTTGCCTCTTCTTGTGGGTACTCCGGGATCGTTGAGTAGAGAAACGTCCAGGTCTTCCATAGTCTTGATCAAAGCCTTTCCCCTTTTGGATTGAAATTTGTATCCCCATAGGGTGTGTGGCGCGTTGAAATCGCCCAAAATCAAGAGTGGCCTGTTGCCGGCCAATTTCTTCGCGTCCATCACAACTCGATCGAATTCATATTGTCTTTGCGATGGTCTGCAGTAGACGCTCATGACGAAAATATTACTTTTGTTGCCAATTTCCTTTGCGTGTATTTCTACCAGCGTGTGCTCACACCCTGCCTGTGCAGTAAGGTGTTGAGTAGCTGCTATGCGATTCTCCACTAGGATCGCCGTACCCATTTTGGTTGGGTCGGTGTACGCAACGTATCCCGGAACTTTTGGGACTCCCCTTGTCTCTTGTAACGCAAGAATGGCCGGCCTAGTTTCAACCTGATTCATGTAAAGTGCCAATTCCGTGTCTTTAAATCTAATTCCTCTGCAGTTCCATTGAAAAATGGTCGTGGGCTCTTTGCGGCCCGTTTTCTTAGTGCTGTTGTTACTTGGGGCCATTGTCCTCGTTGGCGGATGTCTCTAGCCGTCCCCTTCTCTTTGAGATGGCCTCCTTGATCCTACTCGTTCGTTCCTTCTTTAACAATGTGGATTTCATCCTGACCTCGATGGCCGCCACTCGTGCCGCATACTTCACGTGTTTGGTCTCGAGCGTGTTAACTCGATCTTCCATGCGTTTCAGCGCCGCTAGAATGATCGTTTCGCCATACGATAGTTCCTTCTGTTCCTCAACAGGTGGCTGCGTAGACGGTTCGCTAGTCTGTGCCTCTTCAGCCTCCATGGCTTCCTGCTTCTGCGGTGCCTGTGTTTGGCTAGGAGTCGGAGGGGGTGACCTCCTACGGGGCATTTTCCGCGGGGCATCCGCAGCTCCGTTTATTTCTGCCAGGTCGTTTACCGTCCCCTGGTCTGCCTTAGCAACTAATTGATCTATTTTCCTCATGAGCCCCTTTATTTGGGCGTTCTGTTCTAATATCTGAGCGTTCTGCTTTGCAATGATCTTTTTAAGCTCCGCAATTTCTGCACTTTCCTTAGTTGTAGTCTGAGAGGAGGGGGAGGAAGGGTTGAGGGGGGGGAACTCCGAATCGAGCGATTTGGGAGACCCACTGGCCCAGCCCACCTTTTTGGTTGCTGATCCTTGTTCTCCAGGCCGTCCCCATGACCTCGAACGATGTCCCCGTGCCGATGCCTCGCCGTCCTTGAGCTCGCTCCGCCGCCTCGAACTGCTCCGCCCGGCGGACGCCCCTCTTCCCACCGTCTCCCAGCGGCGGTTGCCGCTCTGCGCCATCTTTGAGCAGGAGCGCCCCTGCCGGCCGCTGCCGCCGCCACGCACCCGTGATTGCGATCGGGAGCGGCTGCGCCGGCGGCCATCGGCGCTCCTTGTTGGCGCCCTTGATCTCGAACCGTCGCTTCGTTGGGGTCCGCCTGCAGGACCTCCACGCTCGCGGCTTCGTCCTCGTTCTTGTCGTCTTTGGTGCTTTCTTTCCCACCGGCGTTGCCGGACGACGAAAGGAGTCTTGAAACGCGCTTTGCACGTTCTGTCCGCCGTGATGTGGTTGCCGCCGCAAAGGCCGCACTTGGGCTCACACGCCTGATCGTCGGTGGGCTTGGCGGTTCCGCACCCTCGACATATTGTGTTGCTAGGGTCTGGGCACACGTCCCTTCTATGCCCCAACCGGCCGCAGGCTTGACATGCTTCAATCTGCTTTCTATATAATGTGCACTCCGTGAGGAGGTTGCCGTACCTGACATATCTTGGGACTTTCTTTCCGGCAAACGCGATGACCACCGACCGAGATCGCCCGATGCGATTTGCTTGTAATGCCGTGGGGTTATAGTCCTGCACGACTTGCTGTTGGATGTCCATGGCCGTGTCCTCGAGAGGAATGCCCCGAATCACGCCTTTAACGGTTCCATACGGTGCCGCCTCGTATGTACTGACCTCATATGCAGTTCCCCTGACGTCGATGCACTCGACCGCCGCGTAACGGTCAGCGTTCTCCCGCCGGGGGGTGCTTATTACGAGAATGTTCTGGTGCCCGTTGGGGCAGACGACGTCCTCTCTTGCTTCTTTTGCTGCGACCTGCGCTGCCGCCGCCAGAGCTCGACTTAATTCTACTTTAGTCACTTCACTAACGCAGAGCCCGCCACGTGGTCGGACGACGATCTTCATGTCGCCTCGCGGGAGCTCCGGCATCCGTGACTTCTTCAGTAGCCTTCCCTTGTGAATAGGCGGGCGCTTTGTACGCTCCGCTCCGTCCACGCCCGTCCTTGAGCTGCAGATGGTGTCTCCGATGACGTCAGGCGTGGCCTTAGCCGCCTCGCCTCCGGTGCCGTGCGGCGCCACCGATTTCTTCAACTTTTCCCCGGCCGTCTTCCAGCCGTGGGCTCGCGTGCATAAAGCCGGGTCAACTTCCTCCCCGTCGAGTTCTATGTGCATGGCCGAAGCCATCTCTTCCGACAGCCGAGTAGCTCCCGCTGTCGCAATAAGTGTGCGCCCAAGACCCGCCTCGACCCCGGCGTGGCCGAATTCGAGGTTAGGGTTAGCGCGGCGGCGGCAGCCGATTTCACTCAAAGTCCTCTAGAATGCAAATCCGAGATCTCCCACCTGTGAAATTGGTGTCCACATGGTCGGGAAGACTTCACGGAGGTTTTGGTGAAAGAATCCGGTCAATTAGGATGAAATAATCGCCGTGGTCGCGGTCGAAAGACGGAGCGAGGTAAACATGGGTCTGTACTCCGTCTTCTTCTTCTTCGAACTCCATTACGATCTGAAGAGATGTTACCAGTTCAGTGTCTCTTAAGAAAGGGAGCATAGCTTTCGTTCTCAAGGTACTATCATTACTATTGGCCCAGGTCCAAAGAAAATAACAGAGGTCAAGCCTGCTTCCTGTCGCATACGACACAGCAGTATTTTTTCGTGCAGCAGCGAATCTAGGGCAGATGCAAAGCGCAAGTCGGGCACAGCGGGGGATCGTCCCAACCTATTTCGAGCTTAGAACTTCGGGTACACGCTGCGTTGAAGCGCAGTCTGTACTGTGCTCCTTCAAACCGCTTGTTGAGGCGGCATGGAAAGCGGAACTAACAGCGGGGGCCCATGTTATGCAGAGGTACATACCTGCGATGGGGGTCCTTCCACGCCAACATTTGTGCAATAAGCCCACTTCCGAGGATGACGGCGTTACTATCCTCCCGGGAGAAAGCAAATTGGGTCGTGTTGCGCAGCAAGTGGCACACGCTGGCGGCTGCGTCGGATATAAATGTTGCTTTGTATTCCCGCGTGACCAGGCAGGTACTGAAAAACAATGTGATGACCTGTGCTCACTGCCATTGTGTGAATTTTGGAAATTTCGCATAGAAGGTGACTATGGTTGTTGACAGGATCCAAGGCTTGTAGGGCACTATACGCCAGTCGGTGAATATTACCCATTGCTGGGCACTATGTCCGCTGATGTAAAGAAGTCCAGCCCTAGCAGCTACCAGTTCGGAAGCGGTCGAGGACGTTTTGGGACTTACTTTTCTCTCAATGGTGCACTGGGCTTACGGGATCCACACGCCGATGGGAGATGAGCCCGGGAGGACCGAGCCAACCGCATAAACGTGCGTGTAGCCGTTGCAGTTGTTGAAGATGCACTCGAGTGTACAGAAATTCAGCGCAGGCGCTGGCATGGTCGACTTTTTCCTTGGTTAGAGAAATGTGGTACATATTCTCTACGCCACCAGCATTCCCGATGCCAGTGACGGCTTGAGAGGTCTTTGAAAATTCGCCGGAAGCAGGTATCGCGCCTGCTGTGTGGAGATGGCTTACAAATTACGCCTATGACACCGAGTCAAATGGAGCACAGACGTTTTGAGCACCTCTTGGCATTGTAGCACTGCGGCCGAAAAGCACCGAGCTTCGCATAGAGTTCAAACTGTCGATGTGCATTTAGGTATACCCAGGCAAGGGCGAAGAACTTCGCCAGCACTGAGTCAGTGATCCTCAGGTTTGTAGGCTACAGATGATGTAGGGCCGTCAGGCTGTAGCATAAAATGCTGACAAGGAGGGCTTAGGAAAATGAGCGAGGATACCAAATAGACCCTAGAAATTCCACCGAGAACACGAAGAATGCACGCAAAAGACAGAAGCCGCCCTCTGGGCAGCCGAATATGTGAAGTCTATGACTTCGAGCGGTCAGATGACACCGAAGAACTTGTGGTACTTTACATAAGGTATTGGAGTACCTTCTACCTTGAGTTTATAACGTGAAACGTCACGCCGTGACAACGATATCGCAGTAGACCTCTGAGATGTTTTTTCATTTTCCGAATTGCCTTCTGGAGTGGGGCCCGGATGTCTCGGCGGTTCTCGCCTCAAGCCCAGATACAGATGTCTGCGTACGGTGAAATGTTGACATCTCTAAACAGGATTGTTGGGAGCTGTATGAGACACAAACTAAACAGCGTCGGACGGAAGACTCGGCCCTGAGGAACTCCTTTCGGGCCGGGATGTTGGGGCGCTTCGCCATCACTCATGCCCATGTAGACGTGCCGACCTACACATAGCAAGTTGAACATGCACCCCCGCAGTCCCATGCATGTCATCGCTCTTCCGATGGCATCGTGTGCGACGCTGTCAAACGCTTCCCTGGTGTCAAAGAAGACAGCTATAGTGAAGTCTACGACTGCATTTTTGTTAGGTGATATCTGACACCAACGAAAAGAAGTAGTCCACGCTGCTGCGGCAAGTTGAAGAATGCTTGAAATATTTCCAAACAACTAAATCTGGTGTCAGCGTTTTAGACTGTCAACATTGTTGAACAAAAACAACCCATTAAGCATATCTGGGCAAATCTTGATTACATAAGTGATATTTTCATTGTACTTTTAATTAAACTACTTGGCTGCTGGATGTCTGCGACAGGAAATAAGAAAATACAAAAATCCTTTGGTGCGCCCCCTCGTGGGACTGCTCCAAGTTCAAAAGTAGCAAAAGCTTGTACAGATTGCGCGAGCAGGGCAACACGGCAAAAATGAAATGGCGAGACCAGGAATCGATCTGGTGGCGCTGAGATGACTTACGAAACATAGCCTTGTAATTAGGCAATGGCAGGAAGCTTCGATCTTAATATCAGCATTCCCTACGTTAAGGCAGCGAAGCTGTGTTAATTTTCTTTTTCATTTTAATGCCCGCTATAACAAGCATTGATGTACCGGATAATTCCCGGGTTTGTATTTTCCCTTCACCGACAGTAGAAAACCAGAAAAAAAAAACATTTTTCGTGATTTTTCAATTGCTTTCTTCATTTTTTGCATCCTCTCGTACGTTGTACCAGTTCGTTCTTTTAAGTATGCTTAATATGTCTAGTTTTTTTCAGCCTATATTATGGCCTCCATTTCGATTGGCTTTCTTCGTCTTGCTCCGAGATACGCACGTGAATGTCTGTGTGTTTACGTTTCTTGTGCACTCGTTGCTTCTGTACTGGGAAGACAAAGAAGAAAGCCACCTGGAGTTCTGGGGAGTATATTTTGCCAATTCTGGATTTTTTTTCTACTTCGAATATAAAACACCAGTAATGGCTGGAAGGGGGTGAATGTCATGCATGTCATGCAATAGTCAATTTAATCAAAGCACAGGCGCCTTAAATGGGACGCACAATATCAAGACACTAAATGTTTATTGATTAATCTGTACTTGTACACTAAATAACCGCCAAATATCTCTGGAATAATTGGTACGATAATATCTCTAGACATACCCACAAATCAAGTCTTTTCCCAACAAGTCGTTATTAAGGAGGAAGTAGCAGAACCAACACGAGAGAGGCACTGTTTTAAATCTGCGCGAAAAATACTGTTAGAGATGAGAATTGCAAGAAAAACGTAGTTGAGTCAGGAGTGGGCAGTTACGTTCCACCATACTTATGTGCCACCATCATTACTGAACTAATAAGCTTCATATAAATTTTGCTCATGCGTTGCATTTATTCTACCTTTTCCAGAGTGCTTTGCCGAGGGTATTCCATGCACTCCCGACACTTACACAAAAGGTGCGGTGGCAAAATATCATCGCAAGGGCGCAATATTTTTAGATGTTTTAGTCTGGATAAGCAAGAACATATTGCGCTGCACGGCCCATATTAAGGCATAAAAATCGTCCATTCTAATGGGGTAGAGGGGTAATGATCCCCTTACCGTGATATCCGACTGAATCGGGTCTCTGACCCTACCAATCATCAAATACTGCCTAGATTTCTTAGTTACTGAAAGATTTTCAAACTAGAATCGACGTTTTGCTGACATTTTTATTCGTTTACTACTTTTAATTTCTTATCATATTCTACTTTTCTCGCTTTCTTTCATATTCTCTTCTCCTCGCGGAAACCAAATACTGCGCACGCCGCTGGTGCATACTCATGATGAAGATATTTGCAGATATCACGACCAAACTCCACATTCCCGATAAGCTCGCGTGAAGATAACGTTTTGTACTGTAAGCTAAAAATAACCTGCGGATGATAAAGACGGCGTTCACCCAAACAGTGCCTGCCATTCCGTAAGCACGCTGTAGATACGCATCGCATAGCGGCGTGGCGCTCGTGGAAGCTTCTTGTTTACCCGCCGTGTGGATGTAATGTGCCGAAAACGTTTGTGCTATTTTTGCGGCCTGTTTCTTTATAATTACGTCACTGATGGCGTTGTATTATTTCAGCGTCAAAAATATTTGTCCACTAACAGTAGCGAAATAGTCAAGTTCATAATGTGAGGTTTCTATGTGTAGCATACGACTCGCACGCGGCCCTTGACCTATTCCAACGTTGCCTGATGGCGCTACCTCAAATTCCCGCTACTTAAATACTACTTTTTATTCAAATTAAGGGGTTTAATGCCCTGAAACTACATTTGTACTATGAGTCGCGCCTTGGAGGGAACTCCGGGTTGATTTCAACCACCTCGGGATCTTTATCTTGCTTTATTATTTTCAGGTGTCAGACTATTATGAAAGAGTATTTCAACTCCTTTACATATTTTCCGTAAATTGTCGAGTTGCAGCTCTTTTTTACGACGAGGCTTCTGATGCTTTCTCCACCGGCGTTCGTGACCATTGTGAAATTAGACGCAAAGAGAATTATTATTGTGCAGTGTGATGTCGCTCTGAGGACAAAGGTTGTTATTTTTTGTGAGGAGGGCATCAGCCCAACTTGGTGTGCCATCACACTTCCCTGTTTCTCATCAGGGGCTGGCCTGAGATACGTCAGCGTTGATGAGAGCGACCGTTCTGTCGCCTCATGGTTCGCAAATAGAATTGATTCTGAGGAGCGATTTGTTTTTGAAAATAACTGGCTAAAACAGCGCAATTTGGAATACTTATTCAAAGTTATCTGGGCCTGAAACCAAACCACCCCGTTTAATTTCGGGTTGCTTGCCAAGATCTGCAGGAAGAGTTTTTGAGGAGACATTTTTTTGGCGCGAAAGGTCAAGTATTCAAGTGACTGCTTACGTGACTACCATGGGTAGGCCATGCGTGATGTTTGTCACGCTGCGCGGTTTGAAATACCGAAATAAGTGTTCATGGTCTTGAGCGTACGGCTTCAAGAGGGCAATTATGTCCTTCCATACTCATCCATCTGTGTTAATTGGAAAAGTACTACCGTACTACCCACTAGTTTCCTTCGTGAGGGGCCAGGCCGGAATCTGGTGCTATCCTTATGCTACTCACGTAGCGGGAGAAAGCTTTCCGAACAGCAGTGGACTGCACATAGCCTCACTGGCTTCTAGTCGTAATGCTAGACACACAACCAGCGTAGCGGAAACAATTGATACCCATACGAAGGATTCGTGATGTCATGACGAACAGGGCGAAAGCGAGCATCAGGGCGGCTACATAAGGACCTTTTTGCAAAATAGCGTAATGAGCTCGCAAAGAACTTGGTGGGTACCGGTGCGTGTACGCAGCCGAAATTGAAGTTGAAACTCTCTGCAAATGTGTATATATGCGTTGCCGCGCAGCTTGAGTTGGTATGATGCTGCGTCGGTGCAAAAGATTTTCGTCGCTATCACTTCACGGCCAGGGCGCTTCGCAGCCAGGGATAATTGCGGTGTTGTACAACTAGACTTCCTTCCGGGACGGAAACTGCCTAGTCGCCTGTCGACATGGACCTATGTTTCAAGTGCACCGAAAGGCGGTCTTTGGTGGTAATGCAGGCAATATGTTATTGAGTGCAGTGGTGTGGTTTTGTGGTACTGGACATGCTGGTTGACGCTTCGAGGCTTCCGTCGAGTGTAGCTCCTCGGAAATACCCAGAGATAATTTACGCTTAATCTTAGGTAGTGATGTACTTGAGTCGTTGACACTGACGTCACGTAGCACATCTTGTAAGGATTCCATTGCACAATGTCTAATGAACAGTGTTGATGGTAGTGAGGTAGGGTGGTGGAATCATCTGGTATGAATAAGAAATCAGTGAGAATGTTGACTCCAGCCTTGGTATTGGTCGACCCGGCGATGGGGGATGTCTTGAGGGTTGCCGTGGCAGGGAAAAGAAATAATACCTCCTAACCAAGGTTGCCAAGTCCGCAGAACAAAAAGTCGCAGGGAAATAGCCAAAAGTGGCCAGAAATGTCGCCATCCTGAACTCAAGATTTTCCAAGTAGATAGGAAATTCGACATTTTGAGCAAAGCGGTGGCAGTAAATTCTTTCCAATGCCCTGCGTAGAAAAAAATGTAGAAATTTGGAGAAGTAGCGAAACTGGATCACGAATATTATAAATTTGCCACGGATCAGGAAAACAAAAGGTGCTCACCATTGCATTCTAAGAAAGCTGAAATATCCACATTTGCGTAAAATATTCAAATAATACTGTTAATAAAATTGTGTCTGCTGCACACCGTTTTTCTCCCGTTTTTCGGCCTCCCTAGATCCCTGAGCCTATTATAAACCGTCATACACGCTTCCCACCCTTCTGCATGGAATCCCTATCTGCGTGAACTGTCTAAACGCCACACTTTAAACTTACGCCGTTGCTAAAGGTCTTCTCCCGCGATTCTTTAGGCAGGTGACGGATATTAAAAAAACAACACAACACGTTTCGCACTGTACCGGTAAGTAGCGATATGCGTTGGTGTGTTTTGAGTGGCACTGACACTTTGGGCCCTCCCTCGACTTTGGAATATCTTCTCCATGTTCTTATTCTGATGGGCTTACAGTTTCTTCTCGACTCACGAAACGCACTGAATGACCAAATAAAGTTATGTTTCGTGACTGTAGGGTTAAAGTTATGTTTCGTGACTGTAGGGTGTCGGAACATCCCAGAAATATATGCTGAAAGGAGCCAGAAAATAGCCAAGTCACCACAATAAAGATTCAGTCGACACAAGCGTCTTAAAGTCGCCCGTTTGGCGACAAATCAGAAAACCTGGCAGCCCTGCTTCCAACTGCAACAATAACCGCGGGGTAAACAGAAAATGGCCAAGGGAAATTTGGGCAACATGCCAAAGCGATATGTTGCCCACGATCCTCACCTACCGTTATAAGGCAAAAAACACCTCCATTGGCTTCTTTGGGCTCAGATTGGGCCAAACAAAACGCATTTGCTTCGTTCCTGCCTTTCATCCTTGTATTTGGCATACGTACGCTTCCTTCGTCCCTGTATGCGCTCCTATAAAAATCCGGTTGGTCGCAAGACTGCAAAGTATCATTCCGAAGACTAAAACTCCCTGTGTTGACTACGCGGAAATAGCGCACTGGAATGTCCCGTTTGCAAGTGTAGAATGGAATTCTCTTCTAAACTTATTTGCTAATGCTTCCTCTGTTGGGTTGTTTTTTCTTCGATCCCACGAACAAGAAAGAAAAAGGTAGACTACTAAAACAATGGAGCTCACGAGGGCAATCTTTCCTGTGCGCGCTAACCTCGGTGGCCAGTAAGGCGGAAAGGCCCGGCACGGAGGGTTTCCCCTCCGAGATGAGGAGAGAGAGAGAGAGAGAGAGAGTCATGCAGGAACGTTTTCGTTGCCCCACGCCATGTAGCGCACCTCAAAACAGAGCAAAGGTGACCTCGGCCTGATCTTAGCATGATAATCTGTGTTTGTTTCAAACGGGTTAGTTTTGGTGTTTCGGCTTCCGCGTTCCAGGCCCTGCCTGCACATGGCATTCCGTTACGGTGAGTACTGAAAATGTAGAGCGCGTTATCGCACTGTTGACTGAAATTTAGGATAAACAAAGAGTTGGACGGCGTGCGCCGTGAAACAATCACGCAAACGTGACTTCGACCCCGTAGTGGCCCGGGAAATTGCCATCCGAGAGATTACTTACTGATAGGGCATCCGTTTTAACTAGGACTCTAGAAAGTCATTTAGAGCTGGGTATTACTGCACACTTCTGGTGATGTTACGATGTTACAGGCAACTTGAATGTAGAGCTGAATGTGCCGCTTAGTGGCAGGCGAGGAGAAAATATATATTGGGGTAAGTGAATTCCGCGCCGTGGGCCACTTTGTTTGGCAGCTGTACCATCGTCAAAACTCCTATGAGTTTTTAAAGGCGATAATCTTTCATGGGCTACATAAACCTGAAAAATTCTGTTTTTCTGTATGTATGTGTGTTCGGTCCAAATTCACTACCTGGTGAAATGACAAAAGAGTTTCGAAGGGAGAAGTTTGCATTTTCCAAATCACTAAATTGGGAACCACTCTCATGCTTGCAACATTGCTGAACATAAAGAAAACATTAGCCATATCTGAGGCGATACATAAACACAAAATTCGGGCTAGGCGGTGTTCTTTTATTGAAAATGTAGGTGCGTTGGATATTTGCGGTAGCAAATTAAAAATACGCGCTGAAAGCAACATTTTTACAAATATACAGAACAGCCTCGCGCCCGAGCATAGACCTCGCGGCGCCAATCCAAGTCTAAACGTAAGAGGTTTCAATAAATTGCGCGCGAGCAGTGAAAGGCGAAAATATTGAATTGACTAGCAAACTTCACCATGTTTGTCATGGAAGGAGCGATGTGGGAGGGAAAGAGCGTGAGAGTTGGGCGGAGGGGATAAGAAAAACATTTGCAGGGCAGAGGCGGCAAAAGGCCATTGGCTTTCGACGACAATCACTACGAAGTCCGCAGATACGCAGAATATTTTTTCTCACATGAAAGCAGAATTCCCAATCTAAGCATGTTACGTCTGTCGTTTCTACAAGCGCGCGCAGATGTCGCACCGTATGCCTGCTAGTAGAGCGGCACAGGCAACGCCAGTTGAAATCTCTGGCCCGACAATGTGTGTTCCCATGCTTGAAGATTCGGAACTCTACCCACGACGCCTTATTGAGGTCTCCGGGTGGTGTCCTTATTTGCAAAGAATTAACCGGCACGTACGCATGAAGTCCCTTTAAAACAATTAGCACTTCAGGTAACTCACTGAGCTGAATACCTATGAACGTATCGACCTTCATTCATTAACTCCTTCGAAGCCGCTCAGTGCTTGTTGTTCCTTTCTTTCAGGCATGCCAACGTATTCGTAGGGGCCTCTCTCAACATTGTTCTCCGTACACGATGGCACACTGGGCATAACCTTCAGTCTTGCATTTTCTCACCACACCCCCAACTGAAGAAATATTGTAGTAGACCATGGTAAACATCGATGGAGGCCAGACCACAAAAAACGGAACGACTGAACGTCTGAGATACCCAACTGGTCTAAATTAATCCGGGCCCGCCCACTACAGCGGGCCTCAGCCGAGGTGTAGCTCTGGCGCTTTAAATTCCCAAATTCGTGCTGTCAACATAGCTGTTTGTTTTCGTTCAACAACTCTTAACTGGAATATCAGGTTGCACTCGGTATTGTTCACTTCTCACTGATGAATTCTTGGGTGGCTACGATAAAAATGTTTGCGTCTTCGAAACCCCTTCTTAAAGGACAGTGGCGGTGCATCTGGAAAAGTTAAAATGTGCAATTTTTTCATCTCAGCATCCGTGCAATAGCGTTCTCAAGAAGCTGACTTCCTATGACAATGCAAAATGTCAATTACTGGGAGGACGACGCGAAAGCCTTATTGCTCGCGGCCACTTACAGCTGTGAGTGAACCGGAGAAGGAGAGCCGTAGCGGCCGCTGTGGAAACTTCGAGCATTGCAGTGTGCAATGGTTACTTATCCTGGAGGCTGCCTCGACCACACTGGACGGAGGCTGAGTTGGATGGTAGCCTTGGCAGGTTTCATCTGCCACATAGTGACGGATAGCATCATCTACTCGTTAGGAGTCTTCTTCGAGGATTTCCTCGTGGTCTTTTGCGAGGGACAGGGCGACACCTCCTGGATCTCCTCCATCCCCTCTGGTTGCTACCACATCAGCAGTAAGTGCCATCCGAGACTTTTGTTTACCTGTTCATTGCCGTGAGGTGGGAGATAAGGAACCAGCAAAGCGTTAGTCTCCTGTAACGTTTAAACTAACACCATGTCGATAAAGCGTGCCCGTGATGTCAAAGCAAACGCAACTCCCAGCGGGTGTGCTTGCATGTTTCTTATTCAATGAAATTTGTTTAAAATCAATGAAATTTGTTTAAAATCCTTACGCCTTTACTACTACACCTTTACTCAGCCGGTGCAGTGCATAGAGATAGTTCCGTCAATAATTTTCAGTAAACATCGCTCACTCGTAAGCAAGGCTGTTTCTAAATAGCGTTTGGCTATCATTGTGGGGTCAACGGGCACACGAGAACGCTCACGTTTTAACCATCAACATTTTTTTCAGGCAAACCTTTAAATCTGTTTTTTTTGGGCCATCCACAATACCTTAGTGGTTTGCTCAATCTGTCCAGGTCCCTTGGCAACCGGCCTCAGCATCAGGTATGGCTGCCGCCCCGTCGCCATCGTGGGCTCACTCCTGTCGTCGCTGGGACTCTTCATTAGCATCTTCGCTACGAGCATCCGGTTCCTCTTCTACTCGCTGGGACTCGCAACGAGTACGACCGCGTTCTCTCCTCGTATCGTGTGTATGTCGCCTCTGTACCACGTAGGTAGTGAAGTAAGTAGCTTGCACACTGCGGAAAAAAAAGAGCGGAAGGCAAACAAGCTGGGGCATGCACATGCCGTGGTCCCGCTCGTTGCTGTTGTCGTTATCACGATCGGGAAATGCCAACGATAAAAATTGCTGCCTTTTAAGGCAGGGTGGCCGAGGAAGTAAAACCGAGAACTGGAACACTCCCGCTATTTGCGCGCGAGATTACAGAGTACCAGGCTTTTCAGTGACGCTTTGTCTGGAATGCACTATGAAGCGCCTAGTACAACAGAAGATGTAAAACGAGTTGCCCAAAGAAATCGGCCTCAGAAGAAGACACAACACCAAAATTCCGCAATGAGGGCGGATAGGCAGGCGCTCAGTGCAGAACCAACACATGCCGATACCACGGAAACTATTACGACGACAAGGTTATACGTCAGACAATAACTCAGTGATGACGAAGACATTATCGGAACTCAAATGGAGGTAATAAGAACAGAATATACGCTGATACAGAGATGACCACGTAGCTTGAAATAAAATGTAATGGTTTCGCATTGCCATCTGCAAACAGTCTTAAATACCTCCATGAATTGTTTTTCTTCAATTGGGGAGGACGAAGCTTGATTGATTGTAGGGTTTAACGCGCCGACGCAACGCAGGCGATGAGGCGCGCCGTAGTGGAGGGCTCCGGATTAATTTTGACCACCTGGGGATCTTTAACGTGCGCCGAAATCTCGAACACACGGGCGTTTTTGCTTTTCGCCTCCATCAGAAGGACGAAGCTCGATGGTTTCCTATTTGGAAATCGCTGAACAAAGGACAATATTTATACCAGCTTAATTCCCAACAATTTGAGCTGCAAAAATGTAAATGGTATGCTAGGAATCTTTACGAACTGTTTTCGGTCATTGTTTGGCTACGCCTGCCTTAAAGGAGCCAAGAAGACAAAACAAAAGTTTGGTTCATTTAAAACACCACCTGGTTAGAATCATACTGACACCAGTTTGAACTTAAACTTCGCCGAAATAAGCTATATAATTAGGAAAAAACGGAATGGCGATGCGACCCACTCGCTCATTTCTGGCAACAGATTCTATGATGTCATTCTAGGCGGCTCTGCGACTGGCTTCGTCTGGCAAAAGCAAACGGAACTTAGGCTGAGCTGAAAAGCTTTCACAAACAGCATGGACGCGAGCCTCAGCGCAACTCAACTGCAGGAACTTTTTGTGAACGAAAGGAATCCGACCATCTTGGAAGTTAAGAGAATCAAGACCTCGCAGACGGTGGTACTACTATTCGACGGAATGCGAGTGCCCCGCCACGTCCTGTTCGGGATCTACATGGTCCGGTGCTGGTTATTCAAGAGACAGAACGACGTGTGCTGCACGTGCGGTCAACCCGGTCACCGTGCAGATGTGTGCGTGAACCCCAACACCAACGCCTGCAAAAACTGCGGAATCAAATCCCCCTCAGAAAGCCACCCGTGTACTCCAAAGTGTGCAAAGTGCGGAGGCGCACACCCAACGGGCAGCAAGACCTGCAAACACCGCTCCCAGGTGCCGTACATCGTGCGTCAACGCCGACGGCAACGCAGCTGCAGCCGGCGCAGACAACAGCAGCTTGGAGGCCTGTCGCGCCATCCCAGCAGTGACGTCACCTGGCGAGACCGATCGTCCACGCCAGCTGGGTAGTTGCGCTTAAATTTAGGGCACATTTTTTTAAAGGAATAAGAATGGTGGAGAAAACAGTGGAAGTTAATAAAGCACAGTAAACATATAAGTACTGGTGCGTACTGCTGTTGGTACTGCGGCCACTATGCTTGCTTTAGCTGCACAGCAGTGCGGGGCTTTGGGGTTGTCTTATTTATTTATTTGAAATGCTCACCAACAGCGCAATGGCCTTCTCGGGTGATGCATAGAATACAGACATATAAGGCATACAAAAGACAGAATATGAAAAGGGAAGTAACAGTACAATTATATGGGTATATATACACAAAGAAGGAGAGTTATCAAAGAGACAGAGACATTTTCTGAGCAACAAGAGCACGGAGATTGTGTTTACACTAAACGACAAATACAAGCACAATCGCGATTATTCTCTTCGCTCCGGCACACAAGAACAGAGGGAGAAGTGCATGAGCGACCGCGCTATAGAACATGTGCATTCAAGATAGAAAATTTTTCAAAGAGCGTTTAAAAAGAACCATGTCGTTGCAAAAAATGTCAATGGCAGATAAAAAAAGACAGTTAAAGGCATGTTGGCATCGGTTAGCTGGTACCAAGCTCAGAATTTTGTCAACATGAAAGCAGCCATGCGGCCGCAGTGTCCTGCTTGGCACTCGCAGGAGAACAGAGCTCACAAGGCAAGGGCAGTCAAACTTAGAATGAATGCACTTGAAAAGAAAAATCAGGTCACGCTTGGAACGCCTGATACATAGCTCATCAAGGTTCAGGAGCTTGAGAACCTCAACGTGCAGATGGTTGCTCACTGGTGAGTATCGATAACGGTTCTGGTGAAGCGCTTCTGAATCCTTTCTAGTCGAAGAGACGACGAAGGACTTAAACAATTCCAGATTGCGCTTGCAAAGTCTAGCTTCGGCGAAATTAGGGCGTGGTAAAGGGATGCGAAGCATGATGGGTTCGTGAATTCACTGGTGGCTCGGGAAATTATGCCAAGTGTTCGGAGAGAGGAGTTCTTCGGATGGTTCACGTGCGAGTTGAAGAGTAGTTTTGCGTCGATCAATACACCCAAATCGCGCGCTACAGTGGCATGTTTTATGGCAAAACCGAGCAAAGAGTACGGGAAAGTGAGCGGGGCAGTTTTACGAGTGTAAGATATCATAATAGTTATGGAGAGATTAAGCTTTAAGTAGTTGCTGTCGCACCATGCCGAAACTGCATTGATGCCATGTTGCAGCAGGACGCGATCATCCGGTAAGGAACCGCGCGATACAGCTTCATATCGTCGGCATACTGAGAGAGCGAACAGTGTCTAATGACAGAGTGGATGTCAGTAACAAAAATGTTGAAGAGGAGAGGGCCCAGTGTAGACCCTTGAGGTACCCCTGATATCATGGCGAAAGGCCGGGAGGTGACGCCTTCATAACAGACGCAATTGGACCTACCTTTTAAGTAACTGCCGAACCACTGACAGAACTCACTGGATAAGCCGTATGCGGACAATTTGCGAAGCAGTAGCTCGTGATTAACAGCATCGAAGGCCTTGCTGCAGTCGAAATATACGGTATCTATCTGTTGACGAGAGAGCACTGGGGGGCCGATGTCGTTTAGGAAACATGCGAGATTTGATTCTACTGACCTACCGGGTGTAAAGCCGTGTTGGTTGGGATGAATTAATGAACGCATTGCTGCTAGAAGGTAACCATGCATGACTTTTTCGAAGACTTTAGAAAAGGAAGGCAATAGAGAGATAGGCCTGTAGTTTCCGGGGACAGTGGCTCTGCCAGACTTGTGCAAAGGGAAGATGGCGCCTAATTTCCAGTCTGACGGAAAATGTTGCTCTAGAAGTGTCATGCGTATGATGTGCAACAGCAGAGGTGCAAAGACGACGCAACAGCCTTTCACAATGAAGCATGGAATGCTGCCGCAGCGCGCCGACTTTTTTTAGGGGAGTTTGCGGATAGCGCGCACGACATCACTCTCAGTAATGTTCGGGATTTGCAACAGTGGCCCATGAGACTAGAAGGGCAGTTCGTTGCCGCTGTCAGACGACGTCGAGTAGGTAGAAGAAAAATGACGTGTAAGGAGTTCGCATACGCCTTCCGGGTCAGACACAAACTTGTCGCCATCCTGAATGGTTATGCTATCGCGTGCATGACGTGTACGGAACTTAATATACCGCCAGAACTCACGAGGGGAGTGGGTTAGAGAAGTTTCGGTGTAGTCACTAAGGTTCTTTTTGTCCTGGGCAAGTAACTTCTTCGCTAAGGACCGCCATTCCTTGAAGTTTGCCAGAGAAGACGGGTCATTGTGAGCCTTAAACAAGCGGTGGAAATGAGGTTTTTTTCGAAGCGCGTCACGCAGCTCGTCACTGAACCAGAAGGGAAACTTACTGGAACGATTTCGCTGCTTTGGGATGTGTTGGTCCATAGCGTTTCGCACAATTTTGGTTAGCTCACGGACGGCTGCATCAACACAGGGCGCGTTGTACACAGAGGACCAATCAGCATTGTCAAGATATTGGTAAAGAGACGTGTAATCGCCTCGAGCAAAGTCGTGCCATGGAATGGTCCCACTCCTGTCGCGTGCCACGGATACGTGAGCTCTAACTGCAAAAGGAGGGTGCCACGCATCAACGGCAACAATGACTGAGGTGAAGTTCATAAATACAGTGTCTAGAACATTTCCAGCAGGGTTTGGATGCAAAAAAGCTGGCTGGAGGTCATTGAAAGAAAAGAAATTAAACAAATAGACTGTTTTCGAATTCCCACCGACATTTTCTGCAGGGTCCCACCAAGAACCGGTCCCACCAAGAACGACACTGGCCGATTGACGCAACCAATGGTGCCTTACGTGACCACATTTGTCGAGCGAGCACTATGTTTCCCGAAACGGTTATGTTCAACTAGAACAAAAAGAAGCCAGGTTGAAATACGGCTTGGCACGGTATGGTGGCGCCATCTAGGTTCAGTAACATGAACAAACGCGCGAACGCCGCCGTAGAGTACCTCGATGACAGCGGCGCCGTACAGGGTGGAGACATCCTTTGAATGGTCCCGTGACGCCGCAGTTGGGTCAACGTGCTCAACGCGTTGTTCTTTTCGTTTCCCACGAGCCCCAGCAACGCAAAACAGATAAGATGATTCAAACTTCGCCAGTAAACCGCGTTGCTGCGATAATTTTACCGCAGTTTTGATACAATGACTAGTTTCGGCGGCGAGCGAGTGACTCAAAATGGCGGCGCCAGCGTACACCTGTCTCCACCCTGTACGGCGGACGCGTGAATCCATGCACCCTAAACTCCAGAACGGTCGGTTCCTGTGATGTCATTGCAGACCACCGAAACACACGATTTAGCGGGAAATTTAAAATTTTAACTTGAATTGATTAATTTCTCAGTGAATAAAGCAGTGTTTGTATGCGGACAAGCGCTGGGGGCACTATAAAACACGAAATCTTTCGAATGAAACAAACTTGTATTTTGGCTCCTTTAAAGAGGCCATGCATACAAAATACAAGTTGGGTGAATAGAAAGAACTGCTTTATCCAGAAAACAATGACAACAACTTTATCGCAAACTCAAACGAATAATCTAAAATTAAAGAAAATGACTGAAGCAGTGTCGACACCCTAACCCCGTCTCGGCAAGATATCCATGACGTTAAGAAATCTTCGTGCGATATACTGCCGAGACCGCAGCTACTGCCAAGAAAGGACGGGACGATGGTAGCGGGGCCTATATTTTTATTGTATCGTATCACCTGAATGCTAACGTTCCACTAACACACTTTTTTTATTGCGATAGTATGCCCGTTGGCATAAATACTATGTCACAACTGTTTTCGCGAAGAAACGCAAGGAACGAGTGATGATGAGGTCCCCAAATCTACCGATGAAGGTCAGGTGGTCTGCCAGGTTGGAGTCTTGTGCCTCGATGGTGTCTTGCTTCCGCCGCTTCCAATGGAAGGCAAGTCCACAGCAAATGTTCAGTGTCCGCATCTTCGGCAAGAGCCGTGCAAAAGGGGCAGTTCTGTGCGAACGGGGCATGGTAATGTAGTGGCCACTCCCAGGTAACAGCGGGAGAGAGGGCTACACCAACACGAAGTCTTCGTAGCAAGACCTCCTCCCAGCGAGCGAGTCTGCTAGGGAGGTCCGTTCCACACAGTGGAATTAGAGCTCGTGCGGCGTGACGAAGATCTTCTTTCCTTTGGAGAAACTGTTCTGGGGTGTCTAGTGTCAGTAAAGGCAATGGACGTGGAACATATGCAGTGTGGCAGGCACCATCCGCCGCAATGTGAGCGGGGAGAGTATTTCGCCGGACCCACGAGAGCCGCAGAGGACAGGGGTACGTATCCATTATGTCATGGATGTCCCTCGAGATAGGTGAGTTGTTATTTACTCGACGTAAATCACGTATGGCCGCCGAGGAGTCTGTATAAATTTGTAAAATAGTACCTCCAGGGGCTTGATGAAGAGCAGGAGTTAGTGCTTGCAGGCCGTCCCGGATGGCCTTAAGCTCGGCCAGCATAGACGGCAGGGTGCACCGTGTTTCATAGACGCACGTTTGACAGGACTCTGGTTGGGAAGGGCATTCTAGTGTGGTCACCACGTCGTCCTTGTCCCCAGCGTCCACAAATGCCTGCACTACCTGGGGTTGAGACTCAGTCGCCAGGTCTTGTGCGACCGTGAAAAGCGTGTCAGAATGTCCACTGGATCGATTGTGCAGTCGCGTTAGTGGCCTGTTGTCGGTCACCTGGTGGTATAGCCAAGGTGGCCTGGTTACGACGAAGGCTAGAGATGTGGCCAGTGGCTAAATGTGGCTAGAACCGGCCCGTCAGCATACCCTTCTAGAGATGTGGGTAGTGAACTACCAATGTATTTTCGTAACGCCACTGCCTCAGCAACAAAGGAGAGTTTATGAATGCGGGCGGACCGACGCTGATGGACAAGCTCATCCAAGGTGATAACTGGAACTTCAGCCTGAAGAGCAGGGATTAGTGTCATCCTAGGGAGACAGGTAATTGCACGCATTGCGGCTCGGTTAATTGCCTCCACTCGAGCCCATTCCGCCTGGTTCAAGTGTTGGAATTGGACCTGGTAAACAAGTTGAGGCTGGTGTATAGACCACACCAATAGACGGGCCATTTTGGAACAGGAGCCACCAGACTTCTGTGATATGCGTTGGATGAGGTGAAGCATCTGTCCCGATGTTTGGTCAGCGGAACGCAGCCACAAAGACGAAGACCCTGAGGCATAAATGTCTAATTCCAGCACACGAAGGGAAGTGGTAGTGCGTACAGGACGGCCGCAGAGTTGTAATGCGATTGGAGACACCTCCAGTCGGCGACAACCGCAAGCAGTGGCCACAGACAGAATAGCTGTCTTTTCGGCGGAAAGTGTTCAGCCAGCATATTCACACCATTTCTGCGTGTCACACAAGGCTTGCTGGAGGCACGCGGTTTGCCGAGTCAGGTCTGAGTGTGCAGTCCACGCTGTGATGTCGTCCGCGGCATCAAAAAGTGCACATCAGGTACAGAGCTGAGATGCCGCGCAAGCGGTAACATAATAGTATCAAAAAGTAAGGGCGACATTACCGATCCCTGAGCCACTGCGGACAAGAGTAAAGCGACCGTAACTTGTCTCGCTAATGCGAACCGAAAATGATCTTTTTTGTGAGGACGTTCCGGAGGAAAGAGGAAACGTTGCCTGGGAGAAGAAGACCTCGGAGAATTTCCAAAAGGGCTTCGTAGCTAACGTTGTCGTATGCTTTTTGTATGTCCATAGCAAGCACTGTGCGCACATTGTGTGTTCGGTCGCCTAGTAACACCATTTACTAGAAGTGGTCAAGCCCATCCTCGGTACCCAAACGGGGCCTAAACCCGATCTCCGGCGGGTGATACGACCGGAAAGTGTCCATCTACCGTTGAAGCTGGGTTTCCAGCATGTGTTTTAACAGGCTGCACAGGGTGCACGTCAATGCTATAGACGCAAATTAGGGAGCTGATCGGGTGGCTTACCAGGCTCCGCTATCGGGACGATATCAGCGAGGAGCCAAGATTCCGTTATGTGATCAGAGAGCCACATCTCGTTAATAGAGTCAAGCAGATTGCTGATGGCTGGATCGTCGAGATTCTTATATACCTCGTACGTAAGGCCATCTGGCCCTAGAGCGGTCCGATGTTTGACATAGTCAATCGCTGCAAGGAACGCCGCTATCGTGAAAGGCGATTGGATTCCACGCACGGCGTCATCAGGAGGGGAGGAACCGACGTGACTCGGCAGGGGAAACGGACACAGGTTCCTGACTGGAAGAATGTCAAAGGCAGGGAACAGGGCGCGGGAAACATCGGCGGCAAATTGAGTAGGATTCTTGTCCGATGCCAGACATGCACTGGCTGCCGTATCTGGAGTGCGGCCTCCACTTTCCATCCCACGAAAGGTGCGCCAGATGGATGACGTAGTCGCCGATGGGCCGAGCGTTTCACACCAGCTCAGCAATCGCTGCTTTGAAAGACGCTTCTCATGACACCTGGCAGCCGCAGTCAGACGTTGCAAGCGCATTCGGGCCTCCACCGACGAGGTATCTCTGGGGGCAGCCACTTCAGCTTGTTTGCAGTGGGCCCATCCCTGTAAAAGTCGAAGGTCAGGCTTCGGCCGGGAATCCTCGACCCATGTGTCCTCACAGGCGCTTCGCAGGGCTTCCTTAATGAGAGTGATGGGGTCCTGACTTAGCGCTGTGAGCATTGTGTTGATGTTATCCCGGATAATATCCCAGTTTGTTATCGTGCAGCGCCATCGTAAGCGACGTGTCGACGTTGGGACAATGCCAAGCCTGATGAGATGGTGATCACTGCTCCAGCAGTCGGCCTCTTGGTGCCAGGAGACGGTATCATTACCAAGCCACCAGGTTAAGTCGTGCGAGTAGGATGGCATCCGGGGATGAGTACATCGGCACGTAGGACAGGAGACATCTTTGAGAAGGGTGTAGTGCGCATCGCTGAAGTAGTCAAATAGCACCCGTCCGCGTGCACTTGTGGTAGCATAACCCCAGTTATAATGAGGGGCATATTAAAGTCCCAGGCCAAAAGTATCAGACAGGCAGCGTGGGAATGCCGTAGAGATGTTAACCAGCCCAATCTTAGACGAGGCGCACGCCGGTATGTGGACGTACATAACATGACACCAAGGTTATTGCGGACTTGGGCAGTTGCACTTTCACCGCAAAGTTTTTTAATGTTTCTACCGTTTGTGTTTTGTTAGAAAAAACGCCTGCCGTGGGTGGAATGGAGCTGAGTAAGCAACCAAGGGCTGGTTCTATGAAATGAAGCAAAGCTGTATTTGGTCTTCATGGTCCCTTTCATGCGTCCTCGACGGATTACTGACTCTCGCGGTCTATGCTTCGCGGGATCGTGATCTATCCCTCGTACCCCAGGGCTAGGCTTCTGCCTGATGCTGCTGCCGACCTCGATATGCGTGTCGACGTACTTCGAGCGGCGCCGGTCTCTCGCCACCGGAATCATGGTGTGCGGATCCGCCGTCGGCACCTCCGTCATGGCACGTGTCTTGGAGGCCCTCATTGGGCTCTATGGCTGGAAGGCCGCACTGATCATGTGCTCCGGCATCAGCCTCCAGGTGGGACACATGCTTTATACGGCACCGTTTGCGGTCCTGTTGAGCCGACGGTACTATCGGAGTACAGTCATTAGATGCGAAATAGGGCTGCACGGGAAAAACACAGGCCTCTTACTCGAGGTTGACTTCATTGTCAGGATCATCATCGTCACCATTGCGCCCTTCGTTTAACAAAGCCCTTTGTTAGACATTTCGTGTAATTGACCAGAATCCTCTAGCTACCATAATGAGAGAGACAGAGGCAAAACTTTTACTGCCGCAAGGGCTAATTGGGAGGGGGGGGGGTGGGGACCGAGTGAGGGCGGTCCCCGATTACTTTGGCAGCCCGAGCGACGATGGCTTCTTGCACCGCCGAATCCGAGCTGCCCAACGCCTTCGCGTAGTGTTCACCGTATTGTGGGGGCAGTGCCAGAGGTGGTGATCCATGCTTTGGAGCACCCCACAAGCGGGGAAGTGGCGTGAAGAGTACAGATTGGGGTACATGCGGTGCAGGCGGGAGAGGCAAGGAAAGGTGTACGTTCGCCCTAAGCGCCATAGGCGCTCTTCGGCGTGAGAGAGCGCCTGGTGTGCAGATGGCAGTACACGGCGGAAAAGGTGGTAATGAGACGTAATCTCACGAAAGACCAGGAGCCGATCTCGAGCTCGCAGGGCTCTATGGAAAGGATGAAGGCTAAGACCTGCTCGGAAGGTGAGCTCTCTAGCGGCTCTGTGTGCTGCCCCGTTCCCTCCCACACCCGTGTGTGCTGGGGTCCACACGAGCTCGGTGGGCGAGTCAGGGGGATTTTGAAGAAGGATCTTTAGTGCCAGAAGAGAAATGCGGCCCCGGACGAAATTTGGAATGGCCATCTTCGAATAGGGGACTATGATCTTCTTCCGTTCTATCATCTTCCGTTCTAATGCAAGCTGAGTCGTCAATTTAATTTGAACCATTTTAGTGAGCCCCCACGTTTCTGCCCCGTAGGTGAGTACCAGCAAGATGCAGCGGTTATACCTTTCCCCCTTCAGGGACAATGGTAGGCAGCCATTCATTATCTGAGAATGTTTGCCGAATGAACTCGACCCCATTCTTGTCCTTCTAAATATCTCTGCCTTATGGTTGGGATCCGGGGTCACTATTAGGCCTTGGCAGATATTTTCGCTTACCACTTCCACTGCCTCGCCACCTATCTCAAACCGCCGTGCCCTCCCGAGGCTATTGAGCATTACTTTAGTTTTCTGCATATTAACTTTCAGGCCCGTGATTCTAGTATACTAGTACAGTGCGGTAATTATGCTTTGGAATTCTCCACTAACCCTTGCTAACGAATTCCCCATTAACCCTTAAGCCCACCTGTTCCCAGTCCAATGTTCTGAATACCTATTGTAAACATGCTGTAAATACCATTGGAGAGATAGTGCCTCCTTGTCTAACGCCTTTCCTTATCGGTACTTTAGTTCTCCTTATGGAGACTATGGTAGCTGCGGACGAATAGTAGATATCCTGCAGTATCCTTGCGTAATCCTCGTCTACACCCTGATTCCGCAATGCCTGCATGACTGCTGAAGTTTCGACTGAGTCAAATGCTTCCTCATAATATAAGAAGAATATATATAATAGTTGATTATACTTCCCGCATTTCTCTATCACCTTATTTATCGTGTGAATATGGTGTATTGTTGAACAGCCTTTACGAAACCCGGCTTATTAATTAGGCTATTTGGCTGCTATTGTAACCCCGGTCTATTCCGGGGTCCTGACAGAACAGAACGAGTCTCGAGTTGATCCATGGAATGGTAATTCTATTCCCTTGGTTCGTATCGCGGTTCTGGGTTGAAAGCAGCAGGATGCAGTACCATATAACTTATATAGTACTCGTATCAGATAAGTAAAAAAGCGAACAGAGTACGTTGATATAGGTGTGCACGCGCAAATACTGGGAGCGATGCACATGCTGAGTCAACCACCCACACGCATTTGAGAAGTGGTGGTCCTGTTCCATCATTAATAGGACTCCCAATATGCTCCTGATCACTATTGAAGAGTGGTATTACTAGCGTCATTATTAGGATGTCCCAAATGCTCCTCATTAGTATATGCTACTTCTGTTCTCGAGTTTCTCAGCTAACAATATGCGCTACTACCACTATCTGAGGCCATGTTGGCGCTACCGAAGCGGGGCCCTTTTATCATTTCGGCCAGTCTTCTGGAGCATGACATGTAGAATCTATGGGGTTATCTTATGGTAAACAAAAACGCTAAATGCCCGTGACAAAACCCCCAACGGTCATGTTCTACTACTGATTTACTTCACTCTACGCAATGGTGACAGAACTAATACGGCATGGGGACGGGAAGGCGAATAGAGACGTGACAGAAGAGCAAGATTATATTCCCTTATATCCTGAGTCCTTCCTCTACTAGAGCTTCCAGTGGAGGAGGCCCTTGAAATCGATTTCTCCATGCATAAGCATTGCGGAATCCTCCCCTCAACCGAGTGGAAGAGGGACTCAGAATACGGCCAATTATATCACCTCCAAGCTCGTGTGTCGGTATAACGTTGTGCTTACCATGGCGATCTTTTCCATTGTTCTCTCATAAAGTCAGGCTGCTCAAGCAAATGCCTCTTAAAGAAACACGTGGTTCAAATGCCACGCGTAACCCATAAATCACTAATGCACTGCCTACTATCTCCCCGTGTTTTTAACCCTGTGCAGGTCTCTAGCATTATCTTTGATTATTTTCATTCATTGTATACAGTTCTATATTTCCGTTCAAACTTATGTGAAAGTATTTTCGGCACTGCGAAACATCTCTTTGGGACAATGGATGGGTATAAGGAACGAAGATATATTTATTTCTTTTTATTCATTTATTCGAAAAAGATCTGTGGACGATGGATTCATATAACGAACGAGCAACGGATTGAATAAATAATTTATTAATTATAATTATTAGTTAAGATAGATTAATAATTTACTCGCTGCACTCTAAAAATACTGCATTGCTCTTTTTCTTGGCCGTGAGCTGGTTTGATTGATACATTGATTCATCCATTCGTTCATTCATTTACTGGGCATGAAATAAAATTTGTTTCGTGATCGTATGCAGGTTGGGTGCTGGCGGCGACGCGTTAATTCACCCCGGATTTCTTCCTGGCCGGCACGTCAATTTACATGGCCAGTGTGGTGCTTCTCTTCATACCGTACTTGCAATGGACAGAAGGCCGTTACAACAGTTCTTCCTCCTTCCGACAGGAAGAGCACTCGACGGAAACCTAATATTTTCGCTGGTGGCCATCTGCAAGGCATCTTCGACCCGAGTCGCTGTTAAGAGACGTACCGGATCAAACAGCTCAAGAACCAATCTTAAACGGTTAAGCGACGTGGCCTTCAAGTTTACATTGGCCTATTCTCCCCAGTCCGGTGAGATTCCCTCCACCTTTTAACCAGACGGTGGGATTGAACACTGGGCAGTCTATGCATCACGCAATGGACATCTTTTCTTTATTGGACATCTTTTCTTTGCAAATATTGATGACTGGCCACGCGTAATGTATTGCGCGTTTATAGATGACGTAGCTTCACTCTCGCGCCTGCTGACACGTCTAAGTGGGAACGGCCTGTCGCAGGGAGCGAATGAGAGTGTTTAAATCGTAGTGCAATGAAGGGCCACTGAAAGTCAAGAGTTTCTGTTGATAACTAGATCGCTAGGATGACCAGTGTGCACAGGCGTCGTTTATATGAAGTAAAATGGCTAACTGCTCCCCTTCATTGAGGACGGCATAGTCGTCATGATCACCATGGCAACGGCGGGTATTTCGCTTGTCACGTACCTTGTACCTTTGTGTTTTCACTTCGAGGAAACGCGGAAGCACGTTGCTGCAAGTACTACCAGAGCTCCCTAACGGCGCCGCGCCGAAACAAACATCGCACCGGGGAGTATCACTCCCTGCGCGAATCATGTCATCCGGGCTGCCGCGCGTTGTTTGCTAGTGCCGTGATGCCAGCACTAAAGCTGTCGACATCGCCAGTGACTTGAGCTACGTGAACAAGTCCTGCGATGATGAAATGATTGTTTTGTACCATCAAGGATTGATGCAGTAAAGCCACAACAGATTAGCGTTCATTCCTATGCGTCAGCCCACCACAGCAACCCACTACAGTGCTGCTTTTGTGCATGACATTGATAGCAACGGATCATCACTGACGAGCTCGTCAGTGGCTCAACATGAATAAGTTTCAGAGTGAGATTTTGATTTCAATTATGTCTATGAATAAATAGCAGTGTAAAAATGCGCTTGATATTGGTCCCTCTCCCCACGCTAGCATGTGCCATGCGAAATTAAATAGAAAAAAGACATCCCCCTCGCGAGGGGCACGATCAAATGCACAGCATTTCCGAGGGGGTGCGCCGGCAAGTCGTATCTCTCGATCGCGGGACCCGTGTCGCCATCTTTTGGAGGCGCGGGACAACTTGTGGCGCTTTCGAAACAAACGAGAAATGAGTGAAGGATATAAGGCGCTTTCGGTGCATCGAAATCTGTGTGGGCTTCGTGGCTCGGTCGGTAGTGCGCCGGGCACCTTGCGCTCCGCCCGCGGCGTCATGGGTTCGAAACCGGGCGCCGGAAACTGTTATTTCTTCCTGGCTGCGGACTACGACAAGACGCGCATGCGGACTACGACAAGGCGCGCATGCGGACTACGACAAGGCACGCCAACGCCGCGTGACATTGTGAGTTACTAAAATGCTATGCATTTAAAACGGCAAGCACAACATTTGTTCCGGGTCATGAGAAGTGAAAAAAGTGACTTCACTTTTAGCGCCAGGGCGCCAGGGGCACTCAAGTAGCAGACGACGCGGGGCAGCCCTAATGTCGGGATGCGCACTCTCCCGGCTCCCACAGTGCGCACACGCGCTGTTTCCGTGCGGCGCCATTAGGATGCTCTGTCAGTAGCTGCAGTCACGTGCTCCCGTGTTCTCTCCAAGTGTGAACGCCGTAGCACATGAAAGGAAGCTCTCGCGTCCCGGCAATCCCTCTTCTCCACACGATGACAAAATATTTAAAGCGTCTGAACCGAGAATCGTAAGTCGCTGTCAGCCCTCCTTGAAAACCACGTACGGGGCTAATGATCTACGTTTCTGTAGTATCGTAAAGTACCGAAAGAAGGCCCACCCAAAGCACAGAGATATGTGAAAAATACGAGATGGGCGAACTTTCGGTTCAGGTGCGAAAAACTACAAAAAAATTCGTCGCACCGCCAACCAAAACTGCAGAGGTTTCAAGGGAAAATACGAAGAAAACTTTATTTTCATAAGGATCCCATAAAGTCCGTACCTCCCGGTATAGACGAAAGGGCTTTTTCAGCGTGGTCAATGAGTGACCTTGCAACTTCAGCGCTAGAGTCGGCCAGCCTCCTTTCCCATGAAGTTCGGGTAGGATTGGGTATGGGGAGAAGTTCGGCGTTCTGTGTGCATGCACAGAGAGTATGATAGATGCTAGGGTAGTTCCCGCAGTTAGGACACTTTTGGGTACCCGGTAATTGTTAAAATCGGTTTGGGAGGTGTACAGTAGGTAGCGTGTTTGAATTTGCCTTAATACAGCGGATTCACTGCGCATGAGTGTTTTTTGTGGTGTTGGGTGCTTCTGTGTGTTTTGACGAGCTTTCCGCAGGAGATCTCTGGTGTCAACTGGTTCTTGATGTCCTGGTTGCGTCCTACGTTTCCTTGTATGCGGAAGTGCATGCTCAGGAGCCCGGTGGTTTAATGCTCGGGCGAGTGCGTGTGCGCTCTCATTTACTGGAATGTCTTCGTGCCCAGATACATAGATCGCTTTGTAGCACTTCTTACTTAAAGTAAGGACCTTGTTGAGTATGTGAGTGGTATTTCTGTGTATTCGGCAGCAAAGAAATTACCGGCATGCGGCCTGTGAGTTGGTGTAGATGTACACTGTGCCGGTGTCGTCGGGCGCATTATCGCAAGAGTGCTCTATAGCACGCGCAATTGCCCTTGTCTCCATGTCGGCGGTTCCGTTGAGGTTAAGTTCTGTGGCTGCTGTGATGAGGGCGTGGCTTCTGTCTACGACAACGGTGACACCCGTTCGACCTCGGAGGCTGGCTTCAGTGTAGAAGAGTTCAGGTTCTGGCTCGGTCTTGTTGATATGCTCGGAAGGTTCGTCTTTCTTGTTCCTCTACGGATGCATATTGCGGGGTAAAAGAGCAGGGCAGATTTTACCCCGTATGTAAGGCTCCAGTTGTTCGTACGTGCTTCCCTCATATTAGCTGGTGTGGTGCCCTAGGTTGTGAAGTATGCTTATACCCTGTGTCATGCTTCGCAGTCGTTGCAGCTGATTGATTTTGTGCACGTTAAGCAGTTCCTCCAAAGAATTTGTCGTGCCGGCGTCTTGCAGTGCCTTTGTCGAGCTATATATGCGCACCCGAGTGCGATCTCATGGGCCGTAAAAAAAGCACCTCTATGCTTTTGAGTTGAGACAGGAGATTTTGGTATTGCAAATAAACTATCGTGGAAGTGAAGAGAGCTCCGTTAAGGCGAAGGACAT
This sequence comes from Haemaphysalis longicornis, assembly GCF_048455015.1. Taxonomy (NCBI): domain Eukaryota; kingdom Metazoa; phylum Arthropoda; class Arachnida; order Ixodida; family Ixodidae; genus Haemaphysalis; species Haemaphysalis longicornis. The sequence goes on along the minus strand of NW_027526295.1, from coordinate 114,864,421 downwards.
GAGGTTCCCGAAGACGTCTGTGCCTGTTCGTAATTCTTCAGAGCATGTGTATCTCCTGATTTCCCTGATTTAGGAGTTTGCGAGCTGTATCATTGGCTTTTCCGTTGCTTTGTAGTGTTAATCCGAGTACTTTGATGCGTGATCGCTGGGGTATGCCTCTACCCTGCAGCTGCACCTTCAGTTGAACTTGTTGTTAGATGTTCTGTTTAGTTACCACAAGAAGCTCTGATTTTTCAGCAGAACAGGCAAGGCCACTACTATTGGCGTATCGCTCTATCACTTCGGCCGATCGTTGAAGTGCTTCTTCGACTTGTGCTGGGGAGCATTTTGTTGGCCATATGGATTATATCGGCATATACTGCATGTTTGATATCATCAATGCGGTTGAGTTACGCTGGTGGGTTTTTAATCGCGATATTAAAAAGAAGTGCCGATGGCATGGAACCCTGAGGCGTGCCAGGGTGCCCGGCTTCCTTCGCACGTTATTCGAGTGTTCCCAACGTGAGTGTGGTTATCCTGTCGCGTACAAAACTCCGCACATAGTCGTATATTCTTGAGCCGCAGTTTGTTTCGTGCAAGCTGGCGAGTATTGGGTCATGCAAAAAATACGAGATGGGTGAGCTTTCGGATCTAGTGTGGAAATGACCAATAAGTGATCGCATAAACACATGAACAGATAATTCGCGTTTATTTTTTTCACTCATCGGTGCTAAAGCCATCGATGTCAGGGGGTGAGTTTTATTTCGGTTTTTTAGTAACTGAATATTTCACCCCTAAATGGGGTGGGCAATGTTTTGGGGGAGGGGGTTCTCTCGGAACTTTACGATCCGTTGATGTTAAAATTATTTTAGTCTGGATCATGAGATGCGACTAGTTTGCCCTCATTGACAGGTCCAGACGGACGCTACGAATTGGCCTGAGCATAGAGCCCGCAGGATAGTCCTGTGCCTCCTGCTCGGGTACAGCTTCGAAAACAGCGAAATGTTGCGCAAGATGTGAGTAAATCTTCGGGAAACACTGCAATGTTCAGCTTATAAACAAATCAGCTTATAATCAGCTTATAAACAAATCAGCTTATAAAAACCACCATGTTTCGATTTCAAACCCTTCCGTAAAGGAAAAGAACTGTGTTCAAATTTGGCTACACACAGCACGTCCCCTGGTTCTCATTGGTTCATATCGTCCTCTTCTACCATTATCATCCCTCACTTTTTTCCTTCACTGAATAAAGCTTCAACTACCTCACCTGCAATACCGGAAAAAATATTTCAAGTCCAAGCTGCCCTGCAAATGCAGGTTGACGGGAATAGCTGTAATGTCAGTTTCACTTAGTAACGACGGTCACAATGGCTGTGTTGCTGCGATATTTACTGATCCACATATTATCAACTTCACCACATTATTTGGAAAGAAAAATTGAGCGGCCGGATCGCCGCGTCTGCCCAGGCCAAATTTTTCCATCACGAAGTTCCCTAGCACCTCCTTTTTCAGTCTCTACATGCCGACACTGAATCGACGATGACCATACGGGTTGTGTCATCCCACGTAACGTACGACGGTGTCGGAGGCCACCCAAGCACTTCTAAAGTGTCCTGAATGCGGAAGCAATAATGACCAATTTAACGCCTGAGACGGTTTTCTTCAGCTTAGCGCCCTCAAAAGGCCATGTCATATCTCCGCTTTAGGCGACTTTCTTCGCGATCCTCTTCCGCTTTTACATTTTCGAATGGCTTCGCTCTGCTCGGTTCAAACACGTCCGCTGGGAATTAAAGGTTATCGAAACTACGGAGAATGATGATGCTCACTTTCCTACACGGTTTGCCACTAACACGTGTTACAAAATTTCTCGCGCAATGGAAGCCGTCGCGCTTTAAAGACAGGTCTAGCCACGTGAATTACAATGTTAGAACATCAAATGGTGTTTGAACACTTAGCTTTAGACAGCTCCTTTGTTAGACCTACTAGCCTAGAGGCATTTACTACGTAACGACAGCATCGATACTGATCACATAAAGTGTTGTTAGGTACATAAGCAATTCCAGCATGCTGGTGGAATTGTGTAAAAGGTATAAATAAATCATGTTCAAGCGAATATGGCTGGCACGTACGGAACATAGCCAATTTATTTAGAAGTAATGTTGAAAATAACCAACCGCAGCATACTGTTGAGCGAATAGCAGGCAGTACATTATGTTGAAGACTATTTTGAACAGTATTTGAACAGTATTTGCTCTTCACCATGAAAGGCCTAATGCGGGAACAGTTCATGAAAATAAATGAGTTGTCTTAAAACTTGTTGATTCGTAAAAATAGTTATGTAATGTGTGCTCCGAATATGACTGGTTTCATGCGTCTGCGATAGTATAAAGTGACACGTCAGCTAGCAGCCTTGTACGCTTTGTAGTGCACAGCCATCTCAACCATCGACGAAAAGAATGGCATTGAAGTTTTCCAGTGGTGAGTGTGCTGCGGCCGTTATAATGGTACCTGTAAAAAACAAAGGAATAGGTATCGGTCCTGTGTATTTAAGCATGCCTCGAGAGGTTCTGCTACTTGTATTTGATATCAGGAATCTTTCGTTGGTGGGAACGAATTCGTCTCCACATGAAGGGTTTTATGTATACTTGGTTTACAAAAACTGGCCATTTGTAACACTGTTCTCCCTGCACAAGAAAAACTCGGCTCGTTTTGCTTTGCTGATTTTATATTGGAAGCACTAAAGCTGTTTCTAAAAATAAAGCGTGCAAGATAATTGTCACAGTAAAGACTATGACCGCTGGGGTGCCTGTTTGTGTTATTCCCGCACTAATTTGAGACATTCATCTTTCTCGCAAGTATTAAAAAGTATTTCGAAAAATGTGCCTTCGCGGCCACTGAGCTGCCTTAGTTCATAAAAGGTACCTTCACAGTGCATACCATCAAAATCTTTTCCCAATACATCCATCCGTAGTCACGAGTCCATATCAAGTCAAACTGCGGAAATTTCGAGGGCGAATTATGGTGCCGTGATAATGCTCACCCACTGTGCAGGCAGTGAGGTAGTTCGCCACGCATCCGGCTATCAAGGCACTGAAGCCGATATTGGCCAGGTCGGTGGTGCGGCTGGGCGCCATGATGCTGAGCACGCCAAACGCCACGCCCAGTGAGCCCAAGTTGGCGAAACCACACACCGCGAATGTCAGCACGCGCTCAGTGCGCATCTGGAATGGCACATGCAGAACATCGACCAGGGCACGTGTATGCAATGCACAGAAGCTTAAACTGACAGTCACCCAATTTTGCTACAGTATATTCGCTCTATAGCAAATAAAAGCGCATCACTTAAGACGCCATGAACTGAAACGGATTTCATGATAGGGCCCTAGAACCTTTTACAGCGGAATTTTTAGATGCCCTACTCGTTCGTAAGCTGCCCAAATGAAGATCGGCGACCATGATAGGGAACCGCGCGGAAAAATATTTTTAAGCAAGTGTATATGAAATAAAAGAGGTGTTTAAAAACCTGTTGTTGTCTAAAACCACAACAACGAGGTCTTTTCTACTATTATATGCAGATTTGGAATCAAACACTGAAGCCGAAATAGAGATGTTCGGAAACGATCGGTAGCCATACACAAAAAAAATAATTTCGCCGATATATTTGTAATAACGTGGCCGATGAGGGGACAATTTGTAAAGCCAGAAGCATTTTCAAGAAAGGACGAGAACATGCAATTACCGCTGAGCCGCGGCCGGGACGGCTACGTCTGGAAGCGGCTCCAGAGCTACCAGGCTCGAAGGCAAGGCAAGTCCTTCAAGGAGGGAAGTAGTTTGAGCGGAGAATCAGAGCTGGGACCTCCCCGGGTCGGCTAAAAACATTTTGGCCCAGCGTCTGGCCCGGGGTTCCAGTGCGAGCCTGAGATCGGGTTCCCCAGCACAAGGCTGCCATCACCGCTCCTGGGCCGTCGCAGCCCGGATATCATCCCACCAGCTGGGGAGAGCTGCGACTCGTCCGAGAGTAGGGCTCCGCCCAACCGACAGCGAAGCGGCGCTTGATCGAAATTCACCGAAGGCCTATCGCGACCCACTGAGGACGTTCCGTGTTTCCCTCGTATTTGCCCCTGTTCTGTACTGGCCTCATGCGGAAGAAACATTCCGTCTTTACTTTTTTGTTATTTTCATGCCTGGTCCTCTGCAGTTCTATTATATTCTCGTTTTTGTTACCTTGTAGCCACTATCCTTCCTCCGATACTCGGAAATTAAACGCTCACGCGGAACACCCCTTTAGAATATTTACAAAGTCCTTGAGGTTACCCCTTATATAAAACGGTGGCTTTCTTATCAGCTAGACGACATGCACTCTACAACAAGTGCTTGGCTGTTTCTTAATGTAATTCTTAGTTTCCTGCAATCAAACCCGTCAGTTCCCTCGTTTTATTTATTACTGAAGTTTACTTGCCCTGGGTGCACCCACGGGAAAACTGAATCCATTACGGCGAAAAGAAATGTAGAAAACTCCGAGTGCAGAGCTCAATGTTGAACACACCTGTCTATCGCAGCAAAACTGTTTTATTACCTGCCTTCGAAGGTTCCAAAGAGCGACGTCATTTTTTAAACATAAATTTTGAAGAGATCGCCAACCGCAATGTCACAGCCGCTGCATGGCATCGAAAGCGTACCTGTCGCTACCCGTTATGTTAATTACGCTCGTTTTGTAGTATGGCCATTTTGTGGCTTGCCGTTCGTTTCTGTAGACTGACGTGACCATCTCAAAGTGGAAAGGATGAATGTTTAGTGATAAAAGTGCTTATTTACGAGAAGTCATTTTAAAAATCCTTCGCCAAGGAAGTATAACCGTACCAGTCTTCTTAAGCGGCATTTTGTAGGATTGCGAAAAGTTTACCAACAAACGGTATTGCAGCTTCAAGTTGATTATTTCACCAAGGAGATTTACGTCGACAACTTTACAAATCCAACCTTCGGTTAAGCGCGTACGTAATAACTATGCTTTACTGTATTTTAGCGAAAAACTCTTCAAGGCACCCAATCCTGCTTACGTGCTTCGAAGGCGAAAGCCATGTGATACTGATCAAATCCTTCTTTATGGCTACGAACTCGCGCCTCTTTTTCTTCCCCCCTCTACCTTCCCCAACCTCTAGGAACAGGCTGTGGGGAGCTCGGACCGCATCCACCAAGAACTGGTCACCGGTCGAGCCCGCTTGGCCACCGCGACTTCCGCACCGTAAAACCAGAGTTTCAAATAAAAGTGGACTCCCTCCCTCCCTCCCTCCCTCTCTCTCTCTCTCTCTCTCTCTCTCTCTCTCTCTCTCTCTCTCTCTCTCTCTCTCTCTCTCTCTCTCTCTCTCTCTCTCTCTCTCTGTTCACTTCTTTACCTTGCCGTTCGCGCCACCAGTCCTTATGCAAACGTGCTGCCCTCTGTCGGAGCCACAGCGGACCCTCCTTTCGGCCCCATGTTAGGGGATAGCGCGGGTCGCTGATACGCATGCTAAACAGGCGTTTTTTCGTGCCGTGCTTGCTCGCTCTCCGCCTGGTGCTTTTTGATCGGAAATAATGACTGCTGAATGGTGCGCAGACCGGTGCCGCGGTTCCCATACGGCTTCGCGGGGATATATAATAAAAGTTGGTTAATTGGAACATCAATAATTGACATTTATGGATAATTGGAACCGTACGATTTCGTACGGCCTAGCTCCCACATAAGCCTATGTGTAGGAAAGGCGGCTGATTCGAACGCGAGCGGACTACGCCACGGCGAATTCGAACGACACGACACCGCGCCGCCACGGCCAGTGAAAACACATCGCTGCCAACACATCGAGGTTACGTCGCCTCCAGAAAAGACAGGAAAATTGAGAAGCTAGATCGGGGAAAAGCAATCTAAAGCCCACATGGAAAAGCTTTGGGAATAGTTTTTCTGTGACGTACGTTGATACGAATGCTGACAGATTGAATCATTCCTGAGGTTAGAAGCGTATAGCCAGTCACTGTGAGTGAACACGAAAAGGAAGTGGGCGAAGCACCAATGTGAGAATCACTCGTGAGTACTGACCGGGTGGAATGCCGCCCATCTCTTCTTCAGTTTAGAAGGGTAGGCGTTCCGCTAAATTCATGCTGCCTTCCGACTTCAAGAATGAAAGGCAGCCTTTGCTCGTATACTTCTTCAAGCACTCAATTGAATAAACTCAACTGCTCCGCAATCACATTGTGCGGTTGTTGTTCGTCACTATCCTTAATTCGAACTTCCATGAATTAGAACTGAGGTGGCGTCGATTGCAGATCGAATTAATGCGCTTTAACTGCATCATGCGTCCAAGTCGCAATCGCAGAAGTACAACAAGTGGATTTACAAGTGTGCCACTGAATCGAAGAAATCATTTTCAGTGATGTTCTGTGAAGAAACTCGGGCTGTTTGTTCACTCAAGGCATGGCACCCAACCATGCCTTGCGTACTTGTTTATCATCAAGAACACAGTGGAATGACACCTGCAAAAATAGGGTGACGTGATGATTGCTATGTGGGGGCAAATAAAAAGAACTAGTCTGTTCAACCTGTTTTATTACTGAAAACCTATGCAAGCTTGTCATTGCAAATACGATATGATAGGTTAATCCATCAAAGGCTGCGAAGAGGAATCTTGTATAAATTGAAAGGGAGTATGACGGTTTTCACCCCACAGAACACCGTGGTCAAGAAAGCCTCCCCGATCCCTCCCTCCTCCTTTTGCGCTACCTCAACAACTCCCCACTAGACAGTTTGTTCAAAAATCCCTTCTGGCGTTAATCACTCAACTAAATCGTCCAAACTTACGAGGATATAAATGTACCCAAAGTGCCCCTTTTTTCATATTCCCGCCCATTTCCCTTGCAGGGAATCTTTACACAGCGTATTTTTTGCGCACTCGGCGCTTTGTTTGCGGTCTTGTCTAACTGCGCCAGATAATCGCCAGTCATGGCAAAAATAAACAGAGATGAAGCAATGGCTTGGGTTCGGTACATAGCTCATTCACGCGAACACTCGAGCTCATTACGCATGCCATTTGGTTATAGGAGAGAGTGTTTACAACGCTGTAAAAATCTACCGCGAGAAATTTTCTGGTCGTGGGAACGTAAGAAAACTTATTCTTGCAAATGGTATATTAAGAACACCAGGACACGAATTGTAGCAGCTAACTTTGCCTTGAGCTCACAAAGCATGTATGTCAACACAGCGGTTGCAGCCTCCCCATTGAAACGTCAGTTGTCATTTCTGCCTTCCGAAGGACGAAATATTTTTAAACAGCGAATTTGCTAGAACGAACGCTAACCTATCAGTATTGGACACACGTACGTAGCCGTTCCATTTATTATTGGCTTAGAACGTTTTACAGCCTCGATCTCGTTTGCACTGATCACCACAGTAGTAGCCCGAAATCGCCGCTGCGTTAGCGCGTAGCAACTGGCATAGTTGAGACAAGCCGCCGGTTACAAGCAGCCTAAGGTATTATGCAACAGCATGCGACATCCCCAATCCCGTAGACCCACATACATTCACAGCTATTTGCATGCATATGGGGCAATATGCCGAAAATCATACTGCTATCTACACTGCTACGGAGGCAGAAGATGGCCCGCCCAATCATAAAGTCATACCGACAAGGCAGCACTGGCCGCGTACAACGTGAGCTCCCGGTAGGCGTCGATTTCGCTCAAAAGCGATGCTGTGGCCAGTACGCGAGCCGCCATGTGCATCTCGTTCAGGCCTATGCCCATGAGCAGGGCCATGGGCTTTAACAACGCCGTCAGGATGGCCTGCGTCAGAGGAGGCAACTTCGTGTGGCGCACTTTCCGTATCACTCCGCCTCCGATAAGCAGAAGCTCCGAGAGGGCTACAAAAGCGTATGAAGCTGTGTGACGCCTGTTAAGCGATGTCATTGTCAACGTTGGAGTTGAGAAGACGGACACGTAGTGGGACCTTCCCGTTCCAATTCGTATTTCTGTTGTTTAACCTGCAGAAACAAAGTCTGGGCAATAAGGAGCATCTTAGTTGCAAGCTCCGGAATATTTCTAGACTACCTGAAGATTTTTAACGTGCACCAAAATCCATATCGAAGGGCATTTTTGCTTTTGGCGTTATCTTAAAAGGCCGCGGTAAGGAATCGCACCCGCGGCCTTGGGCTCAACCGCGCAGCGCTAGCCACGGAAAAACCATGGCGAGTGGCACCTTATCGTTCTCTTGGTCAGCGTGTGTTCTTGCTTGAGCTACCCAATCCGCAGCTATAGTGCGTACGCCAGGCAGAGCGTAATGTTTGCACACGGCCTTTTCGTTGTACAATAAGACAGCGTAAGGTGTTTCTTTTTTCGATTAACGTAAATGACAATGAACTAAAGCATTTAGGTTGGCTGTATATTTTATTTCGGGTTTTAGTTTGAATAGTTGAAGTCAGTGTGTTTTGAACATCAATTGAAAACAAAGGATAACTCAATATGTTGTGGAACGTTCAAGCAGCACGAACTACCGTATTAGCGCATCGAGGCACTCTTCTCTGAAACACAGAGTGCTCGAAAGCAAGTCACTCACTTGTTTACGTTGCCTTCTCGCTTAGTTCCTCAAGTGTGCCTGATATGCAATGCCTGCTTGCTATCTCACCTGTTCAGTTTTTTTGTTCAGGCATTATAATTTTTACGCAGCGGTTGTAAAGACAGCAGAGTGCGTTTGCGGAACTTGATTGATTCTTTGCTTTACGAGCAGCTTTGAAGGAGGTATAGTAATATAATTAGCGCTCACTGGCTTGTTGGTACATGGCTGAGCAGCCTTGTAGTAACGCTTCGAAAGACGTGCAGGCACAGAAGTTTTTCAGAAACACTCTCCATCAGAAAAAAACCCGCACGCACAACTGCGCTGGGCTGGTTGGTTCAGCTCCGTCCGTCAGGTTGAAATGAAATTTGAACAGAGAATTTAATTGTGAATGCTACGAAGTATACGACGGCTCCTCGATCGGGAGTTTCCCCAAATATTTTTTTCTGCATTTGACCTGTCACTGCTTTCCCCGCGGCCGCTTTTTTCGCAGTGCGTGATACAGAAAATTTTTTCGATCGAATTATTGCGCGAATGTATTGCCCGAAACGTCTCAACTCAACCGCCATCACCTGTCACAGTGAGCGTGATCGCAACAAAGCTCACTGTTCGGATAGGCATGACCCCATCCACGCACTATCGCATATGGCCCGAGGGATCGTCACCTCAAGCGTAGATTCATCACTTTACATTTCTAAATCATGTGTCATTCCTTGTTGGCGATCCGGAAGAGTAATGTCTAGGAGAGGCCCCTGGGATCCCCATTGCATAGCCGAAAGCATTGCGGAAGTCGCGTCGTTTTAACCGCGCCTTGCCCCGAAAAACGCCCATGGAGCGTTGGTGTTGCTTTGTTGCCACGGTGACCTGCGATATATTTCCCGGCGTCCATTGTCTGCTCGTGTGTTCGCACGCACGATCAGCTGCTGTTCCCCGGCAAGCGGTGAGGAACAACGTAGGGGCATAAAAAATGGTGTCAGGCTCCATGCAAATCCTAACGTGGCGGAGCGGTTTAAAAAAAAGAGTCATGCCCGGCCTTCTCGTAGCTATTCTTTTCTCCGTGGTTAGTGGGAGCACATGATGACGACAACGGTGATGACGACGACGGCAATGCATTTTCGAGACTACGCATGCGTATCTCTGTTGCAAAAAAACGCGCGTGTTTTCATACAAAGCGGACGTATGTTTACGTCCATAAGTACCGGCGTGGAGCCGGGCCCACGCCAATGCTGCTATGAAAATACCCTAATAACGTGAGTGTGAGCTATCATGTGAGTTCGTAACTCACATTCACATCATTTAGCAGCGCCCTCAAGCCCAGGTCAGGCGCACTTGTCTAAGATTGTAAAAACCTATTCACGAAGAAATGAAACCTGGTGGTTTCTTAGAATACAGAGCACCGTGTGGGGTGGGTGAAGAATTATCAGAAGAACATATTTGTAATTACCGCGAATCTCTTAAAATTGCTTTGGGTTACAATTGCAACGTATCCTAGGCGGAGGTCAGAATGATGGTAGTGACGAGACTTGCGTGTGTTTGCGTGTGAGGCGCTTCTTCACTAATGGAAGCTTGTACGACGCACTCGAACGCCGTTTGGAGAGGCGGCCGAAAAACGAGCCTTTGGAAGGCCAGGCAACTGAAATCTGTATCAGTTGTCAGATGATGGGAATAGCTGACACTAAATCAGAAAAAAATGTTTACGTGGTCTTCTCTGTATAAGATGCCGACATTTTTACGCATTGACGAGCACTGAGCGAAAAAGGCGAAAGCTCGAAGCCTTTCAGCACCTAAAGACACACACTTACCAGTAGAGACGCTGATGAGTAAAACACTGATGTGTCAAGGGCGCCCCCTTAGAGGGGATGCATCAAAACCCCCGAAAGAAAAGTAAAAAAAAAAAGAACAAAGCCAATTTGAACGGCGCGCCAGGAGCGCACCAATGAGCGAACGCCAGCGCCTAAACCCAGAGAGATCCTGGTAAACTATAGCAGCGCACTGGTCGCCCAACCAGAGAACGCCACACAAGGGACCAGTGGCATGATGACCATATATGGACTCGGAAAGGCAAGGAGCCAATGAGAGTGGGACGCGATCAAGCCCATAGGGGTTAAAAGCCGGGCGCACAAAGAGAAGGAAGAGGCGAGAAACAGGGGGAGGGCAGAAACCAAGAGACGGCGGGATCACGTCAGCTTCAACGAACGAGCCAGGGGGACGTGGCCAGGCCAACGACTATGCCTACCAAGCCTGGGCGGGAACGGGCCGACTTCGCATCGGCTGCGGCATCCTAGGTGCAACACGAACCTCCGTCTTCGTGGCCCCAGCGGCAGCGGTCGGGCATCTGCGGCCAACGTTCACGCTCCGTCGACCTTGACTTCGACGGCCCCGAAAGGTTACGTTCGTGCCGAGACTACCTGGGGCCTCCCGCGGCAGCGGCTACCAGGGGGTAGCCACAACGGAAACGTCAGAACACGCGGAACCCACGCCGTCCATGGAACGACCGCACGCATCGAACGCCGGCGTCAACAAGAGACGCCAACGGCTACCACCGAGTCGCGGCAAGGCAAGGGTGCGACACGTCAGCGCGGACGAGCGTGGAAGGTCAGTTCATCCAGGACACTTTTCGTAGGACACAACTAAGAAGTAGTTGTCGTAGTAACTTGGCTGAGGACAACCTTATTGGTTCGTAATGAGAGTACTAGAACGAATTGTGTAGAACTTTATTAGATGCGACGCATCTCTTGCTCTGAGGCATGTCCCTCCTGCGTCGTCGCGGCGTTGTCCGCATGCCACCTGCGCATGTGCGACTCTCCTACGCTCTTCTCTCCGACAGCTGTGCGCAACACTCTCACTCCGTCTTATTATCATAAACAGCTGCGTGAGCGCGCTTCGCTCGCTTCGCTCCGCTCCCGTCGCGCAAGTGCGCGCATGCGCGACTCTCCTCCGCTGTCTCCTCTCCTTCAGGAGCTGTGAATATAAAGCGGGTAGCACGCTGCGGCGGTTCAGTCAGCGCTCGCTCTCGTGCGACTTCGCGTCACTTTGCTTGGCGACTGCGTGCTTGACTTGATTCTTCCGATGAAGACGTGATGGAAGCGACAGTACCTTCAGCGAGTGGACTGACGCAGTCCAATACCAGCGTCAGTCCAAACGCTGCCCCCTGATGCGTCGCATCACATCAGGGTTCCCTCACGGGAAGATGGGCGTAATTTTGTGGAGACTTTTTGGGTTTTGGTGTGAATTGTATTTTGAGATATTTAGTTAGGGATTAGATTGTTTATTAGTGAGTGCAATTGATTTATTAAGTGGTTTACATTAGCGTGTTTCAAGTGTACATTAAATGTGTGTTTTGTTAACCATGTCAACGGCTTTCCTGCGTCCATCTCTCTGAGTTGGTCAAGACAACATCACCATCTGTTCACGTGACAACATTGTCGACTCTTGTGCTTTGCGCTTCGTATTAGTCTACATTGACCACTGGGCTCCTACGCAAATACCTGGACACCTTGATCCCCTAAATGCACAATGCATTTGGATTGCTTCCACCAGATGGCAATTACCACGTGGTGTACAGAACACGGGTGCTCTACAAGTAGCGAAAAAGAGTTTGTGAATCATGTTCATGCCTGGAGACACTCACGAGTGGCGTGAGGCCAGGAACAGATACAAGCCGGCCGAGCTCAGCGCACACGTCGTTCACGAAGGCTGCGGCAGATAAGAAGGCCACCAATGCGTAGGCGATGGCCGGTACGATGGCCACCAGGATGACCATGCCGGAATCCAAAGCCTCCACGCATGTCTTGGCTGGGCTGCGTTCAGCACATTCGGCACCACGTCTCTCAGTAACTAGGCCATAGGTACGACGGAATAGGATGAGTCTTAACTGCTTTGTCTCTGAATGCGACAAGATTGCATAAAAGACCAATGCGACAATATTGACTGTTACTACGAACGCACTAGCAATCTGCATTTTGAGGTGACAAGAAAAGCAGGGCAAGCAAAAGCATGCATGCCAATTTTGGTATAACATCTATTGACGAAAGTGATATCTGCTAAGAGACTGATGGGGTAACTCAAAATTTTTGAATATCGCCCGGGTATTTAGCCAGCAGAGAAAGGGGTAAATTTAACAAACAATATACGTAGAGGTAAGGGTAAAAGCACTGTCAAGCTACTCCACGAAAAATGATGATGAATAGGTTTTTTATGGCGCATGGTGAACGCGGGCAAAGAGCGTCAAACCTGGGTAAACAAAATGTTGTAAAGGTAACTATTCTGATATCGGTTAGTAAGGATAAAAGTGAAATGGAAAGAAAATGGAACTTGGTGGCGTACGCAGCCAGTTTGTGATTCTGCATTAAAAGTGAATCCCTGAGAAGTACTGAAAACACGCCTAAAATAAACCATGGGACGTCGATCAATCGTTTGCGCTGGAACTTTCCGAAATCACCAGTACAACATATCTGGACACATGCCCATTCTATGGGCCCGAGGGAAACAAGGCGACCCATGCCACATCCCAATGATTTACCATCTGGTCTGGGCCGAGGACGGAGCTCGGTCTGCGCGATACCGCCTGAGTGGATTTTTCGATGTCACAATCCATTACCTCCTCTACTGCCGGATCTATCCCCAGGCGTATAAATCAATCAAAAGAATCTCACGCCTGGCGCAAACTCCAGCGGGTTAATGCTTAGAGCGCGAACAACTAGACGAAGGACGAAAGAGAGTGGCTACATGGTCACGGCCAGTTCGTTATTCGTCTTTCGTGTAGTTGTTCACGCCCTAAGCATTAATTCAATGCAGTACCCCCTCTCCCAAACTCACACGTTAATCCAGACGGGTGTCTTCCTCCATCCGGCCCCCATGGCTCAATTTTACCCCACCCCATATCTACCCAACCTCTGTTTGCTCTTTATGTTGCATCCATGCCAACCTTCCTCACAGCCTATGGGCATGCTCTCGTGACCATTTCTTCAAAATTTCCTCTGTGAAAAGGTGGGAGGCCTCGCTTCGTAGCCTCAACCCGAACCTACAGGTTCCCCTGAGAAGTTCGCCGCAAGGAAACGGACTACGGCCACCACGGGACCCCCAACCTAACTCAAGGTGAATAAGTCTGGGAGGGGGTGGGCCTTCAGTTCTTTCCCGCCACCACCATCACGACTTCGGTTCTCCTCGAGCCACATCCTCACCAAAAGTTTTTTGTTCTCTCTCCCGGATAAAACAAACGTTAAAACGTTATGTTGTCTGCAGAGTGCTTGACAATGTTTGCGTATGTTCTGTCGAGTGCGTTTCTATGTAGAAGGGGAGGAAGGAGAGAAAAACAACGTAAATGAGCAGTGACTAGAGCAATTAGTGACCGACCAATGCGCAGTCTACGTCATCTCGCTTAAAGATGAAACAGCCGATGAATCATCTTACGTTTAAGCATTGCCTCTTTGAACAGCTGGGGCCTACCCAGTACGTGCACAGCACCTTTCTCCGTCTGTTTACATTAAGAAACCACGTTTTCGTGTTTATCAACTGATTCATCGCGTTCTGAGCGTTTTCAGTAATGAGCTCATTACCATTACCTCTGACATATGGACATCGGGATTTTTTCCTTGTTTCCACGCGCAAGCAGTTGTTTGCTGCAAATAAAGCCAGATAACTCGTGCAGACCAGTTACCAAATGAGGGGGATACAGAGATCGTATTTCGTCAGGTGTTGGTACCGGCGCATTCTCCGCGAAATGTTTTGACTGCAGCATGACAACCAGAGGAGTTTTCACACTTCAGGCATTTTATACATCCTGCCATCGACATCAGAGAGTGGCACTGGAGGTGTTGCTGCTCCTGACAGCACACACCTCTTGTCAATCAAACACGCAGACAATTTGTCAGACCGGCAGCAAGAACTACATTTTCAGCCAGTTTTAAAGCTATTTGATGTGCGTAGAGCCTTCCTATTTCTTGGGCACATCGTTCGCCACTTGAGTACTGGGAGCATTGAATCTAAGTTATATACACACTTGTTGACTACCATCTAAAATAATTTTGGATTTCATGAATAGTTTAAAAAAAGCATTGCAGTGGGCTCTAAGTGAAAACGATTGCATATTTTCTTTATGTATTAGTTTAAGCCGCCCAATTAGGCGGGAGAAATAAGGTGCGAAGTCTATACTGCCCGCGTGGACTCATGATTGAAGACTATACTCATGATGCAGTATGGACCCAGAAAGAAGAGCTCAAGCCCTATGCAATAACTAGAATTGGTGGGTGCAAGTTTTCTAGTAATGGATATGCACTTGCTTATTTTCCAATGGCTCCAACTTTCTATCTCTCGAGTCATTTTAGCCATTGGAATAAGGGAAGAAAAGCTGATGGCTGTAGTAATCTTCGGAGAAGCAACGTCGGCTTCTTCCCGTTGAAGCATTAGAAATAAACTTTCAGTGACAACCATTTTTGAAAGAATATTTCGCCCCCGGGATAATCAATCCTGAGCAATACTTTATTCATTTGCGGTTATTTTCACTCCTTATAACATCCCTCGGGGTAAATACAGTATTACAACATACTCAATCGGCACCACTAACTTAAATGTTTGTGAGAAGCCTACAGATTTGTTACAGACGTCTGCAGGCATTACGTACTGTACCTTTCGTAGTCATCTAGTTTGTAGTGCGCAGTGACGGAGTGCTCCGTCTCCGGGTAGAGTAGCTTGGAGGAGGCAATGGCTGCCAGCGTCGATAGTATTGGAGAGATGGTGACGTCCACCGACATGAGCTGCAAGGAGCAATCACTGAGAATGGGCGGACCAAGCACGTCTGCAGTGGAGGAAGTTTATTGATTTAATTAAGCTTTTTCATTGCAATTCCAGAGGATTTAGACTCTTTGCAGTGGCAAGAAAAATGGTGGTGCAGTTGCATGAACTTGCATCTTTAGACTAATATTTCGATAGGATAGGTTGGCGAAATGTTGCCATCACTTCGTCCACAGACGACAGAATGAAAATAGAGTGCGAGAGCATGTGGATTCACCCAACTTTTGTGGAGAAATGAACGCAAGGCGGCGCCAAGAAGTCAAAGGGCCTGGTGTTGCATTTTTTTCCGGCCTTCTCCCACTCCCTAGACTTTCAACTTGCTCCCGAGCCTGGCAGGGATCGCCAGCACTGAATATACCATGGACGAGCGGCCGAACTAGGTTTACCAGCTGTTTTTAAACGTGCGATGTTGCTCTAGGTAATGTCAGGTCCCATCAAGTAGTGGTGGTGGCGTTCTAGTGCATGTTTGCGCCTGTCATCGGAGTTGTTATCCTTTAAAACGTAGTGTGAAAGGGACTGCACAGTTACTGAAGAGCCAGCGAGACGTAAAAATGTGTGTTCAACGGCGGGGTATGTTGAAATCGCTGAACTAGCCAAGAAGGGACATGCCGGCGCATTCAGTTTTTGTTTCAGCGCTCCGTTTCGTCCTCTGCCTCTCTACCTGCACAGTATAGGGCAGCGGAAGACCAATACAAACGTCCGTGCTACTTCGTGTAAAAGCGCTGGTTTACGTCAATTTAAACGTATAATGTTTTTATTGAGCTTTGCTGAAAGGCGCGCCCTTGGACACCCTCGTGGTTTAATGAAAGAGCGTATTTGTGCCTCTAAGTTATCCTCCGGGGAACAAGAAAACTAAAAGGCAATATAAGTAATGCGCGTGGTACAGCCACTCATATTTTGTCCTCTTCTTGGGGAGCCTCGAGAGCATAATGTGAGCACCTGATGCACGAAATCTTGCTTCTTACCAAGACGCTGTGTTGCGCGTATCCCGAGAAGCCAGCTCAAAAACTGCCGGAGTACAACAGCTTCGCAGAGGCGAGTAGCGCCGCGACTTCCGTTTGTGAGCATTCGCTGTCCCACGTGGTAGCGCGCATTTTTCATGAGGCACGTCATGACTGAACGTTTGAACGCTCAAATCACGGTGCAGACATTCCCCACAAGGCGGTTCTCGTTACGGTTCGAATGAAGTGGAAGTCATCCAACGTGCGTTTCTTTGTCATTTGAATGTATCGAGTTTTTTGCGGGATACACCAAAACTTCTCTGGCCATTGATTTCTGTAAGATAACAATATGGCTGCTCAACAGACGCGTTATACCTGTTGCAACGACAGTCATGAAGTCATTCACTATTATCCCCCGCATCGGGTTAGAAATGGAATCGAGTGCCATTTTGTTCTGGAGGCTGCCTTTGTGAAGCTGAAACCGTCGCTTTTAATTCAGGACGGCGCCTGCAGACACCTGAAAATTGGCCACATTTGCGGCAAGAATTGTGCCTCTGAGCTCATCCCGTATTCCTGTCATGCTTGAATGCGCGGACAAAGAGGGTAAATTGTCACCCTAAAACACCACTGCAGCTGTACCGTTGAATGCAGTGATTCCCCCGTTGGGCGGATGAGTTCTACAGAGAATGTTATATCTGTGGGCAGGTAAGCTTTGTCTCTTATCAAATCACGGCGGAAAGTTCACTTCGCGATGTGATCACTCTCTTCAACAGTGACAATGGTGCCCAATTCCCTCCTCAGGGATATGAGGAAAGAAACTGAGTGCGCGGGTGTTTGCGCGCGTCAGAAATACGCCCAAAACCTATCTTTGTATTTCATATTGTCGCCATCAAATCGAAAGTAAGAGCTTTTTTGTCTTCCTAACTTCATTACCCTTTTCGTCCTTTTTAGGGTTACAAGGTTTTATTCTTTTGTCAGTAAGGCCACGCTTTACCACCGATGTGGAGAAGCCTTGCGCGATAAAGCGACGTGTGTGGGCAATGCGCATTCCTGCAGCTCACATTGAGGCGTGCCAGTGCTGGCAAAAGGGCAGCCGAGATGGTGGCGAAGCCGACTGTCATGACGCAATGCAGCTCCGACCGAGTCATGCGCGCCAGGTACGGAAGCACCAGCAACGGAGCCTCGGCCTGTGAACAGCGGGATGAAAATGGCAAGGTCACAAACGTGTATCTTGTAGGCGCTTTGTAGCCAAGTGCAGGTGGTACGAAATTCAAAGTGAGATCATGAAAAAGTTATATGGGGTTTGCACAAATTACCCCTTAGAGCGTGTCATTGTAGTATAGCCGCTTAATTTATTCGGTTTCTTCTTGATGCTTCCGGAAAGGACCCTAGAACTATCAGGTTGTGGGGGTGTTTATCACTCGTCATTTGGCCGCCTACGCAATAGATTTTCATATATATACTGGAAGGAAATCTGGCGTCTTTGTCTAGGCGAGCCACGCTTGGGAGAGCGTTCCGTCATATCAGGGAAGGAACGTTCCACTTGTCCTGGGCATGGCTCATGAACAGGCTGAAAAGTTGGCTTTGGCCGCAAAAAAGACGCAATATTACTAGAAAAGATGATTAAAATTTATTTTGTTATAAAATTGAACCAAAAATATTAATTTGTCAGTGGTAATGTAGAAGCTTCATGCACGATGACCAAAAAAATGTCACGCTTTTTTGTTTGTTTTGGCTTCGGGACAAAAAAGAAGCCGTATGGCTAGCTAAGCCAAGTACACGATGAACGTCACTAGCGGCAATGGCGCCGCTTTAGAGGTCCGCGAGTGCAGTGACAGATTCCCTCTAGTATATATAAGTATAAAACTTTATGACCTACGCGACGAGAAAGAAGCCGCGCATTCACGAGTGACGGAGCGCCATCTCGCTGTCAAAGTACAAAAGAAACACCGAGCGCTTTGTGGCCTCAGAAAATTACACGACTTTCGGGTAGGCTACATAACTTTCTGCCTGTTAAGCGACGGATGACTCGGGAAAAGAGGAAGATAGAAATACCACCGCGGCGGACATTCTTTTTGTTGTTTTAACAGCGCAGCGGTTCAAGCTTGAGCTCAGGCTGTGCCGAACGTTAACAGACACCCTGCTAGGCTACGTAGAGAGAAGGAGGATGCTATGCCAAGAAGTGTGAGCGACAGTGCCTAGGATGCAAGGAGCCCACCAGCAGGTATCTGGGTACCTCGAAGTATGAAATAGACGTCTATCCGATTGCGTTATCACCCCATTCGGGACGGTCAACATTTCCTTTGAGTAGCGCCAGCGTTTTTTTTTTTTTTTGGACTTTGGCTGACTTGAAGTGGACTTTGGCAATTGAGATTTTGGAGTTTAGAAGGGTGGATTGTGGGCTTTGATTTAACTCGATTTGCAAAGAGAAAGCTTCTTTTTAAATATCTTTCTTTAAGGGGCCGACCTAAGAAAAGCCACGTTAGAGCTCTTGAAGACCACCAGGTCCACTGTTTTCTCAGTCTTCGCATCTCAATTGGAAAGGTGGGCGATTTTTTTTCTACGGTGTTTGCACGGCTCTAGAAAGCACACCCGCGCTGAAAGCACAGATGAAGCAGTCGCGATGGAACGTCGTGATGCCGCTGTGGTATTAATCCATACGTGTTTGTGTGGCACCATTGACGGCCCGCTTTGGTGTGACTGCAACGGCTCCATAATACAACGGGCTTGAGATCTCCGTCCTCGACATCGCACAGCCTGGCTGGCACCGAGACACCCCTTGGAAGGTGGCCACTTCCCCCAGACAGTGGTGTATAATCCGCCGGGTCGGTGAATATTGTAGGACTTTTGTGTCTTGCATATGCATCGAATTGTTTAAGTTGCAGTTATTTTTCCTACTTTTATTACCCGTTTGTTAACTCTCTTGTTTGTACTATTTCTGTTACGTTTGACTCGCTTGCATTTTTCCTATGTTTAGTTACCAGTTTGTTTCAGGGGGACTCACATCATCACCTTCTTAAAAGATTTATAACTTCATGAACCACTGGCTTAAAAACCATCCTGAACCAATATAAAATGTCCCGCAGATATATAAAAATTGTCCTCGTGTACAGCGCAGTTCGCTTATTTCATACATACATAACATCACCACTAAAATAAAAAAAACAAGTAATACATAAAGTTGTCTCATGCTCTACCGACGAAACTAGCCGCCCTGGAGTGCATTCGGCAGGCATTCTCAGGTAGTGAATGGCAGCCTACCATTGTCCCTGAAGACGACAGCGTATGACAGCTGTATCTTGCGGGAACTCAACTACGGGGCAGAAACTTGGAGGATCACTAAAAGGGTTCAACTTAAATGGAGGACGAGTCAGTGAGCGATGGAACGGTAGATGATAAATGTAAGATTAAGGGACAAGAAGAGAGGGGAGTGGAACAAACGCGTGTTAAGGACATATTAGCAGAAATTAAGAAGAAGAAATGGGCCTGGGCAGGGCATGTAGTGTGAAGGCAAGCTAACCATTGGTCATTAAGGGTAACAGAGTGGATCCGTAGAGAGGGCAAGCGTGGCAGGGGGTGGCAGAAAGTTAGATGGGCAGATGAGATCAAGAAGTTTGCGGGAATAAATTGGTTGCAGTCAGCACAGGAACGGGGTAATTGGAGATCTATGGGAGAGGCTTTTGCCCTGTAATGGGCGTAGATAGGCTGGTGATGATTATGACATTACAGTTCCGTTAATTTGCTCTAGATGGCGCTCGCTGCCTAGGAAGCAAGAGTTTTTTTTTTAGTGCAGAAGATATGTATTAGTAAAAAAACAAGCAAACTACACGCTAAAGAACATTTTGATTATATCGTAAACATTTTCTACACGTGCAAAATGTGTTATTAATTAGTAAGTGCCATATGAATGCGTTCCGGTGCGTTCCCCTTAGGTAATTGTTGTCTAGAACTCGCCGGTGCAGTTTTTCGAGTCCTAAACTGAGAAATCCGCTATCATAGAACGGGGATATAAAGAAGGGACCCGCCATTCCGAAGAAGGCGTTTGCCAGGGCGACAACAGCTTCGCAGCTGGTGATGCCGAACACGTGGTGGACCAGCCAACCCGTTTTGGCGATGACAGGCGAGACGACGCCGTAGTGGAACAGAAGGATGGCCAGGGCGCCCAGGAACAACACTCCCGGAAGCACCTGTGCACGCAGAAGGCATGCCAGTTCAAAGAAATCAGACTTCAGGGAAAATCTTAGAAAAAATTATATTTGCAGTAGAGTCAACCAACGCAGAACGGTTTCGTCCTAGTTTTTGGTCCTTTTAGCGCGCCCAGAAATACCAAAAAATGCCACAGATTTGTAAAGTTCCAAATAACTGGCACATACGTTAAGTTTACTAGAATTCGGTAAGTTTACCAGATAGAATCCGTATCATGGACATGGTCACTTCATCAAAACTATTTAGTTAATCTGCTCAAATCCATGCAAAAGAGAGCTTCTCGTTTTATTCCTCGCAACTATAATCGTAATTCAAGTATCACAGATAAAACTTGACATTGCATTACAATCATTACAAATTCATCGCGTGGTCACTCTTCTATGTCTGTTTCACAAATACGTCCATAGTGGTAACCCCATCCCGCCCCCTCCAACCCACTTCACACAGGTCGTCACGTTTACACAATCAATTCAGCTTCAAGCCTATCTATGAAAATACACTTTGCATTCGATTCAACGGCTCTACCTAGGGAAATATCTCATTAAATGATCTTCCTGACGCTATCACGTCTCTATGAAACCTTGACAGATTCCGTGAGCAACTAAGTGGGCATTTTTCCTGAATATTTTTGTTTCATATTAGCGCTTTCAACATGTTTGATATCGATGCCTTTGTAGTTTTGCTTGGTCTTTGAATGTTGCTATTTTTTTAATTCTTATAAATTTTAGAGTATTTTTTATTAAGGAATATATAATGGTGTTCTTATATTCTTGCTTGTAATTACCTTTCCCATCTGTTGGATATATGCCTTCAAAGGTCCTCCTCTTTGTATAGGCCCCCTTACCCCGTGCTCCACTTGGAGCCTGTAAGGTTTTTCTGAATAAATGAATAAATAAAAAAATGTACCGACCCTTATATTCCAAAAACAAATGTTCTAAACTATTTTCGTGACGAATCGATGGAATAAATGCAAAGAAAGTTGGCAAAGTTTGGGATTAGGCATCCGATTTCGCCTTCCTTATTTAAATGGACCGTGTGAACGAACTGAGTATGAATTTTAAGAGTCCTATTCGGAAAAGCTGTAATTTTTCCAAAACATCTACGGTACAACAAAAACCCTCCCCTCCCCGGAATACTTAGCCATTCCGCTCTCTGATGACGTCTGAACAGGGCGGCTGTACGGTAGACAAAATAACGCACAATCCCTTGAGTAATTACGGCAGAACCACTTAATACAGACCACAATTGTGTATCAAATTACGAAGCCACTGACTTCATGACTACCACGATTGTTTGGAGATCAGGATGGAAGACGGCAAATAGCCAAGTGGACACTTTCCAGACTATTTTCAGCAAGGTAGTATCTGCACATGAGCGCATCGGAGTTGTCGGCTCCACGCAGTTGGTACGACACTGTCGCTCCCAAAACAAATGCCCACAAGGTGAATCGTGGAGGCGAACCACAATCGCTCACCCGCCTCACAATTGAAGCCGAAGTGCCTGCCTGGAAAGTTTCTGCATCTATTTAATGATCATCTACAGCCCCCCATCTATCGGACATGGTACGTCTGTCGACTGGCCGTGCTACCCGCTCCCTATGTTCAGGTTCAAGACGCATATCGACAACAGCCTCAGTAATCCTTGCGGGTCGGCGCTGTCTCCGCAGTCCTAGCATACAATGGAAACACATTACAATTTCAGAGCACACAAGAGCAGAGTAATTCGATCAAGCAATCAGTCGGCTAATGATCCCTACCACACACCATTGCATCAAATGAAAAACTGCGTCTGTGACTGAATGACAAGAAATACGCCCCGTGTGTAGTGAAAAAACTATTTTAGGTTATCCAAATAGAACTAGGTATCTATGTACAGATGCGTATCAAACCTTTGATGATATCTGAAAATGAAAAACCAATAGTAGTACACTTAATCTACTATTGGGAAACCTGCCACGAATGTCGGTGGAAGCCATGCAAAGCCAACAGAAAATTTTATAAACACATCGCAAAGCAAACCAAAAATACGCAATAGAACACAGCGCAAGCCTAAACGGAAAAGGGCATCGAGCTTGCGACCAACTTCAGACAACGATGTGTATGAAGAAGACTGTGTCGCTACTGGGAGCCCTATAAACCCAACCACTACCAAAACCGCGACTGTACAGATGATACGCCGACTGAACCTAGGATATGACGACCATCCAGAACTTCAAACCGTCAAAGAAACATATCTTGTTCTGTGTGCCACCACAATATAATATTCCCCTATTGGTGCGGAGTTGAATATAGGTGGGCTGAATGCAGCAATTACAAAATGTACGGAAACGAAACAGCAGTGGGGCGTATCTCGAGGTCCAAGCAGTAGGGTGTATCGATCCAAGCAATATACGACCAATAACGCCCACCTCATACATGGGCAGTCTTACGAAGTGTATGGTGCACGGCGCTTTCAAGATCTACTTGAAGAAGGGGATGCCATCCCATGCAAAATGATAGGGATTAAAAAGCATCTATCAACACAAGATGTCCTCCTATCATTTTGTAAAGATACCACGGCTGCACTAAGCTTGGACCAACTCGAGGCCACACTAGCAGTCGACCTAGAGAAGCCACCTGATTGCGTGTAACTGTGCCCAATATTAGAGTTAGAATCCACCAACTGTGGACCACGCCTAAAGAAGTAGGTCAAAAGTTTTCTTCGAGGACGTCACCGCATGGTTTTCATTGGTGAACATGAGACAGCGCTTCTCTCCCATCTGAAACGACGCATACCGCAAGAATCCGCAGTTCTCTCACCCTATTCAACCATGCAGCCATAGGTATTACAGGGTGCTAGAAGAAATGGAAGACGTGCATTACCTCATGTGCACAGCTTGCACCTCCATTTGAATCAATGCAAGCTTCCGGACATATTGAAACACAACTACTGTAGCGCTCAATAAAAAGCAACCAGCAGCCAAAGCAATTGGCCTGAAATGATCCCCAGAAAAATCGGAAGTATTCATGGTAGCGAAGAGAAGAGGAAAACCACCACGCCCATTCACTTTCTCTACAGGGATCAACAATCGCTCCCCGCAAACTGTCGAGATCCTTGGCTAACACTTCTAGGAAGGACGATGGGAGGCACACCACCGCCCACTGGATTCTCCGCTAGCAAAACAGCTCATGAAACGAGTCTTCAATACGCAGAGCGGGCTTAAGGCACACGGTCTACTCTGACTTAAGGGCGTACTCATCGCATGTCGGATTCTTTATACAAATATCAACAAGGCCGAACGGCAAAACTAGACATCACACTAAGAAATTCTGCCAAAATATATTTACGACTACTCGTAACAACCAGAAATAAGAGCACCGAATACATCGACAGCCATAATAGAAGAAATCATAGCAGTCCACAAATGCAGCCAACCTAAGACAGAAAAGAGAACCAGGTCGGGATTTGACTCCTGGGATCGACGATAACGAAAAAAGAGTGGTCGAGTACCGCAAGTCAGAATTTACACGCAACCAACCGCTCAAGGTAGCCCCTTATTGACGGCACTAGACATGCAGAACGAAGACCATCAGGGCTAATACGCGAACGAGAACTCGGAAAGAGAACCCCAGCAAATGCGGGCATACATGGACGCAGCAGAAAAATGCAACTCATTAGCTGTTGCCCCGCATGGACCCGAATGAACAGAACCAACTGACACAGAAGGCAACAAACAGCTCATCTCCGCGTAGGAAGTGGAATCATACGCTATTGGCAACGCTGTTCTACATCTGGCCCAAACAGCGCACCCGAAGGCTGCACACCTGTTCAAACACAATAAAGGGACAGCGAAGCTGTACTGGATTCCTGTTCACGCCGATGTTCTGGTCAACAAAAGGGGCAATCAGCTCGCCCGCAAAGCCTCCATCAGGACTCTC
The DNA here is from genome assembly GCF_048455015.1 of Haemaphysalis longicornis. NCBI lineage: Eukaryota > Metazoa > Arthropoda > Arachnida > Ixodida > Ixodidae > Haemaphysalis > Haemaphysalis longicornis. Next base: position 114,840,011 of record NW_027526295.1, on the reverse strand, counting down.
AGCAACGGATCCGAATTCCGTCACCTGAGGTACCGATTCACCCGAAACTTCGCCTTAAGAATATTTGCGAACCAGCGATGCCTCTTCTTCCAGCACCCCACAACAACCTAGCATGATAGGAACAAATTGTAATCACACAACCACCACTTGGAACAGTCGACGCTCGAGAGCGGCAACGTTATCCCAGATGTGGTAAAGTAACACATCGAACTAAATACGTACAATGCAAAATTGTGAATCACCAACACGAAATCTTTTGAGAGTTCCCCAATACACCCATATTAAAGACTTCAAATCGTGAAGACACCCAAGCCCGCCTCCCTCTCTGGGAATGAAGTAACTCACGCCGCATCCCGCTATCTCCTTACCCGGCACTCCCAAATGAGGCCGGCCGCACCAAAGTCGACCACGGGTCACCTGCTCTGACCCCCTCCCACAAACCCACACCGACATCCTGTACCCCTACATGCCCTCCGGACGCACCTATCCCCTCCTCACCTTTCTCTCTCCGTTTCGCACGTCCGCATCTGGTAAAGACTTCTGACTCACATCTACTACAACCACGTCACCCTCCACCTCATCTCCCCCACATACATTATGCTCAACTGCTCCCCTGCGACACTCCCAATACGACCCCACACCTTGTTTGGATGTGAACACTGATTCACCCCTCCCAACCCGATCCCCCTTCTATACAGCGGCAAGAGAGCGCATTGCGCAGTTGCCATCTCGAGGACCAGGAAGCCCTGATCTGCCTGGCAAAGGCGGCGGCGACTTAGCGCGGCCTAGTGGAATAGGATGGCCACCCACCGCTCCTAACTCTTTCTCTCCCTTGCCCTCTCCACTTCTCTGAATAACAGTTTTTCACTCCCTCACGCACTCCCTGTAGAGCGGCTCACCGCATCTACAATAGAAGAGGAGACACGCTTGCTTCTTCTTGGAAGCCGTCAGCAGAAGCCGGGCCCGAGTTTGCTGAATCTCGCAACGCTCGCTACGATTCTTTGCTATGTTTATCTTTCAAAATATTTTCCATCGCTCTCCGAAGTATTTTAGTTAGAAACAAATTATGCCAATTAGGTGCAGGAATAGAATGCCGCTATTCAGGAACGCGAACGAGCCCGTGCTACCTACACCTCTGGCTCTAGCTTACTGAAGGTGAGTGACAACCATTACAGCATCCGATGATCGTACAAGACTAAAAACGGATGCTTTCAGGGTCCTCGACCAAAGAACGTGCTTTTTTAAGACATGTTCTGAAACCCTCATGAGTGATTAGACTATAGGAATGACAGAAGTAGTATTCGGAGAGTTGAAAATATTTTTTCTTTAAATGTCCTCTGTGATCAGTGAGGCGTACGTGGCTATCTGTCCCGTAGTAACAAAAAAGTGCAAACTACAGCGCAGGAAATTCACATAAAAACAAGAAAAGGCATAAGTAGCGAAAGAAAGGGACACAGCCTTTCGTGTCCTTGTGTGCGTTTTCTGCGTTATAGTCTTAGCCACGTGAAACGTACTGGTCCAAAATTCAATCGCAGCATTGAAAGAAAAAAGGCACAATGAAAAAAAAAAAATACTGACAGCCGTGAGAAGACATGCTGAGGGGGCACGTTCGGGATGTGGGACTAATGCTTTCGCGATGACTACTTCAGAAAGATGGCTTCGGCGTCCTAGTAATTCATTTTCCAGCCACTTAATAAATACTTTGTAGTGGCCGGACGAACTCACCCAGTGTTTTATTTGTGGCTGCAATACTAGACATTACTCCTCAATCGGCATTTTCATCAACTTAACCCAAATTGCATAAAGAAAGCATTTGATATAAATACCTCGGATATGGACATAGGTAGAAGTCTCGTTTCAAAATTCGTTTGTTTAGTTCACTACAAACGCTCAACTAAGCAAGATCTCATCACAATTTTGCAGAGAAAAAGACAGCATGAGGAAACTTACAACAAAGGCGAAGCTGATCGGGGCAGGTACAGCCCAGCCAGCCATCTGTCCAGTGCTCAGGTATCCCAGCACGGACGCAGCGCCGTGTTGGGAAAAGCTCATCAACCTGCACGCAGACATATGTTTATGTCATTAATTCATTGACTGCGAGGTTTAACGTGCATAAGCTACAGCAGGGCTATGAGGTTCCCAGTATTGGAGGACTCCGGACTAATTTTGACCACCTGTTGATCTTTAACTTGCACAGAAATCTCGACACACAGGCGTTTTCGCTTTGGCCTCCACCAGAAAAGCAGGCACCGTGGTCGGGATCGAATCCGCGTCCATGGGTTCATCAGCAAAGCTCCTTACCCACTGAGCCACACGGCGAGTTTCAATGGCACTAATTCACCGAAAGCAATTCGTAGAGGTGACATTATATTGACTTGATATTATTATGGTTATTGAGAGGACGTTGATATTAGTATGATACAACTAAAATCGGAAGAAAACATTCAAGATTGATTTGGCAGTGCCGATAATGGAGAATCAGGAAAGAGAAGCGTGCAATCTTCTGTATAAAAGCTGTCCACTAACTACTGCGGATGTGGGCTATTCTGCAGTTATGTACCAGTATAATGTCAGTGCCTGACGATATGCGGCGGAGCTCGCTTTAAAGTCTCCCGTTGTCCACAACATTACTACGGCGATGCGTTCTGAGCTAATTGTTGGCACTTAGTCCTTTGCTAGAATACTGAAGAGCAGAAGCTTTCCAAAATGCGCAGGAGCACAGGATTCACGGTACGCTTTGCGGTATCACTGTGTGCGCCGATGCCAGCACTTGAAGTAAATAACTGCGGTGAGGACTTTTGCCAAGGGTTTCTGGTGGACGACGTTTGGTCTGAAAGCATTACGTTATGCCTAACGCAAGCCCGTCATAACCTTGTCGCCCCTACTCTCTTCCCCGCCGTTGAAAGTGTCTTCAATTATCCTCTGCCGATACATGAATATACATGAAACCAAATAAACCTACGCATGAGTAACCACCTCCTATACAATTTTGTTAAAGCGATGAGCGTTAGTTGAGAAATAGTAAATCGAAAACCGCCCATTGTCGGCTCGGCGCGTTTCCTCTTCTTTTCACCACTCTCCTCGATGATGACAGCGCTCGAGCTCCACTCCGCAGACGTGACGTATCGAACTATTCCGGTTTTGCGCTCCGCTGACTGCACGTAGCGGTAGTTAACATCGGCGTCACGTCAAAGAGACAGTTTATAGCGGTATAGAACTCGTGATCACTGATGTGCTGGTTAGGAAGACTTTATTAGCCGCACGGGGACGATCGTAGGTACCTTGTTCTCTTTCACGCAGCGCCCGCACTCTTTATCCGAAAAGCGCCGTCTCACATACCGTCCCACCAGGGCATGGCGGTGTTGCGGAAATTTCTGCCGGAAGCATGTCAAAAAGACGCTGAAAACCGGCAGCGCACCCATGTACGAAACGCGCAGGTTCGGAGTACATTATTAGTCGCGATGAAAGGTATTCCTAGGAAGACAAAGCGAAGAACCGGTGCACTCACGCAGGGTGCATGCGTGTTCAGACAAGCTGCACCCAGGTCTTGTAACAAGAAGCGCGGTAATAGAATAAAAAGATGTAAATATAGATGTAAATAACTAATGTAATTATGATGTAAATAACTAAAAGATGTAAATAACTAATGGTGCACCCGCAACCCACCGACGTCAAGCACTCACGCTTTTTTCGCAGGAAGTGCGAGGAAAAGCCATCCAATAGCAGGTTATTTGGTTCATAACGTTTATGAGTGAACCCATGACGTACATGCGTTTAACTGACGGCGTCCAAAAAGACGCAGAAAAGGTGGTAAAGGGGCTACAAACTTTACAACAAAAGTGCAAGCTTTGCGCTTTACGTAGTAAGTTTTGCTTAGCACAGATGACGTTGACCTCCCAACCTAACGACTGCGCTTGTTTATTTAGCGTGCTCAAAATGCCTTTCAGGAACCTTTTGACTCCACTTTATACCTCTGGTTTTATAATTGCATAACTTCCTCAAAGCAACCAAACGAATTTATAGGAAGTATTACTAGAAGTGCACGAAGTGGCATTACGAGGTGGTTTTTCCGGACCTGCTGCCGAAATGTGAAGGGAAGATGGGCCAGATCTGCACCCTTTATATTAATAATTATTCTGCCGGTGTTAGGGCATAAATAAGGGTCTGTTCGGTTAGTCCCTAATGGTCCCAACGATGTGCCGTTATAATGCATATTCCCTGGGATATAGGCAACGCATTTGTCACCGAGTTCTCTTTTCGACGACACTTCACCCGCTTTTGGTGGTACATTGTTTGAATTACAACATTTTGGTCAAAAACCGAGACGTACTCAAAAGAACAAACTGCGCACTTGTCGTAAAGACACGTTTTGCGAGTACGCACATTTTGTTCTTTTGAGAACATCTCTGTGACTGAAACGTGATATCTGAAGCAATGTACCCGAAACTAAGCCCGACACCAAACGTTTTTAAAGAGGCTCCTTCATTCCTAAGGCAGCCCACAGATTATCGGTACATCTCTCGCACTTTTGCCAGCTGTGTTTAACTACTAACTGTTATGCAAAACATTAAAGAGGCCTTGAAGACCAACTACTAGTTTTGCTCATCAAAAAGCTACTTTGTTCCGATAGCAACTACATCAATTTTATTGCGAAGCTAAAATAATCGAGACATCAAAGGAGAGGTATTCAACGGTGGAGATTCCATAGCCACTTTCCGGCAATTTTTATATGAGTCACAGAACCTTCTGCCACTCGCGGCTGCCTACCTAAGCTACCGACAAAACGCGACTGGGGAGATTGCAGTGAGGCCTCAAGTTCCGTGTTTTCGCCTCATTTGAGTGGTACTGCGCAGTTAACAGACTGATAAAACGGTTTTAATCCCGGTTCACAGCCCGTCACCCCTGCCTGCAGGCTTCCCTATGGCACACATTCAAAAGTTCTCCAATATTTTTTGCGTTCTCTTGGTTAACGTCTTTTGTGGCTGGAACGGAAGTGAGGCAGCTAGCAAAGTCTAGTTCTTTCAAACAGAACAAAGTTCCATTGTCTTCACGGGCCCTTCAATACTCCAGGTGTCTCTCTGTAGCTCGTCCCTCAACCAGCACAATGCAAATGGGTCATGGTCTACGCGAGGAGCTTAAACAAGCTGTAGGAAAGCTGTAAGAAGACGGGCACAAAAACTTAAAGCCGTTATACTCAGTGTAAAATCTGTCGGCAGTGCAGAGCAGTGATTCGTCATAAGAGGCGTTGGCACCGTTATGCATTCACTGCTACCACTACATGCAATTCAAGCTTCCCCCCTTCGACGTGGTCGCGCGCCGCCTCCCTGAAACTACGCTAGCTGGAGTTCTGTTCCTTTTTGCTTGCTTTTACACTCGCACGTGTCGGCGTTGCACTGCCACTTTTTTAGGGCGCATTGCTTTGGCGACCGTCTCTGGGCTGAGTCACGTTGTCGGCGTAACAGAGTGAATGGTGGCAAGTGAAAGAAAAAGCGAACGGTGAAAGAAAGGAAAGAAGGAGAATGTCACAAAATTGGGAAGGGAGGGCGGTTCGCCGTTGCGGCGCGAGCCAGCGCTTCCCAAAGTTTGCGGTGGGGAAGCGGAGGGGCCAGTATGCTGTGCCTGCATGAGGCAATCGGCGGCGCGACCCTTGGCAAAAACGGCAGGGTGGCATGCGCGTGACTATGATGTGCGTTCACTTAAGACGCAGTTCGCGGTCTCTTCCTGAGACTCACTTCGCGTGGACGACGCAGAGGCTCATCAGCGCTGCCCTCGAGAGGACGTATACGACTGAGTGCTGCCTCAGCGCACTGCTGCTGCACCTAATATCGCATTAGGAAGTATCGTAGTCGCCAGCCACGTTTTGGCTTACTATGGTAAAAACCAACCCAACGAGCGTTCCTGACTAAATGAACGCGGGAAACGCCGGTTAATTAGGTATGTTTTGCCTCAAGTGTACCTGCAGTTTTTTTTTTGCGCCATACAACAGGGAGACTTTTATTTGGACAAGCGCCAGCGGCTGACGAGCTTCGAGTGCTTATGACTATTTAAACCGCTTGGCTTTCGAAGTCTCCGGGGTATGCCGTGACGACAGCCGCTACAACGGAACGCCTTGTGGCTCTACTTGGGTCCAGCGAGCGAGCTACGACGATATGGCGAGCCCCTAAAGTGCTCTGCACTTAAAAGGACCCGTAGCTTTTGACGTGGGTTCCACGCAAACTTTTTTCAAAAGACGCGGTTACCTTGTTATTAGCTGTTCGATGCAGGACAGGAACTTGTATCCAGCGCCCCAGTGGACAAAGAGGAGCGCCATCAAGTGGTGGGCGAGGAGGGCGGACAGCGGAATCGTCCATCGGATGCTTCTGGGGTGTCGAGAGTAGACGCAGCAGCCGGCCACCAGAACTAGCTGTCCGGCTGCACAGATGACACCCTCCATGGCGGCGGTGCTGTTCAGCGTAGCCCGCGCCAGAAGCGCAGCGAAGCACGCCGTCCAGAGCACCCTGCGGCGCGTCCGCAGAGACCCTGGTATTCCGAGTCCTTCTTCCACCAGAGCCTCTAGGGAAGGAGATCCCTAAAATCGATTCCTCTTGGATATGCATTGTGGAATCCTCCCCACAGACTTGTGTAGGTAGCGAATGGAGTAGAGGAGAGACTCAGAACACGGCCCACAAAGTTTCTTAATGTAGGCGTTGCGATGATAAATGGAGCCTTTTAGAAATTTTTCCAGAACAAACCGCCCTGTGATCACGCTCAAACTTTACATGAAGGTCGCATTTTGTGGTCTATTTTGTTTGACACAGGCCGTATAAATTGCAGGTCCACCTGAGGCTGACGGACGACGACAACGGGCGACGTTTGAGCTTTTGCGCTTCCAGCTCAGGCGAATCGCGGCGGACGGGGGCAACTGTTGCTCGTATCAGACCATACCTACCTAACACTAACGCCAGCATCTTCGTGTACGCGGGACGCGGGCGATTTGAGGCACCCTCCACCACCTACTGCTTCCGGTTTCGGTTTCGGTTCTGTTTCGTTCACACGGTATTGAACTGCCAATGTATGCGTTTTTGGTCAAAAACAAATCCTAATTTTGTGACCACCACGCGAGTAAATTCCGCCGGCGTCATCTTCTGGTGCGGAATCTGCCGAGAGGGGGTAGTAGGGCTGTTTTTTTCCACGGCACTGTAACAGCCGAATGGTACACGAACCTCCTCGTAGAAGACTTTTTGCATGAACGGTTGCAGTACCATATGCAGGCACTGGTTTCGTTTTGCTGAAGGATGGACCACCCGCCCACTTCGCCACTAAAGTCCACCGTTGGCTTGACGCCAACTTTCCTAACCGCTAGATGGGGCGAGGTCAGCCTCGATGCCCTGGCCTCCGGGCTCTCGCGACCTCCCAACCTGCGACCTTTTGTGTGGGGTTACGTAAAATCCCTCGTGTACCGCAGCGGCCCAGTGGCAAATCTCCCGACCCTCGCAAGACGCATCCAGGCCGCCTTCACCACCATCGACGACAAGATGAGAGAAGCAGTCTTTGACGCCTACTTTGATAGACTGCAGAAGTGCATCGACGCTGACGGCGGTCACTTCGAAAAATGAGGACTCGAGCACTTCGGTTTTTTCTTGTTTATTTTGACGACTGCGTGAACCGCTGAAACGAGAACCATCTGTTTTTTTAGTCGGACGATGGCGTGAATTGCAAATTGCCGGAAGGAAGGTCCTTGTTAGCGCCAACAAATGCTGCGTAGCGAAGACGTCTGAACTTGTTCGCCCCTAATGTCCTCTAACTCTTAACGTTGCAAAATTTGTAGAAAGACCAGCGTAACTGAAAACTTATAACTGGCAAACCGATCTACACATTTTTTCACGTAATGTGAAAGCAGGTGAGGGAACAAATCAAACGTTTATTACCAACGATATTCCGTTGGAATATTTTATTACGATTGGTATCGGCTTTTGTGCAAGTATTTGTGGTTATCAAAAACTAGGGACGAAAGAGATTTTCTTATCGTCGGCTACAGCATTTGGTTCCTTCCTACCGTGAATACCAAATGTGCGCTTCGCTTTGCATATCCCAGGTAGCACTGTCGTTATAAGAACAGCTTGCACAGGCTCACACATACAAACTGGCCGTGTTTAAATTATAGTCGTACCATCGTACATATACCAAACAGTTTCATACAATAACAACCAGAGAGGAATTTGGCGCTGCGATGGTCTGCCGCGACGGACATGATGAATTGTGGTTTGGGATTGGCTCTAGATGGCTTGGAGAAAAGTACTATAGTATCAGATCGTGCGGCCAGTTTCGGTTCCTCGATTGATTGTACGGTTTAACGCGCTGACGTAACGCAGGCCATGATGCGCGCTGTAGTGAAAGGCTCCTCATTAATTTTCACCACCTGGGGATCTTTAACGTCTGCCGAAATCTTGAACCCACGGGCGTTTTCGCTTGTCGCGTCCATCAGGCAGGGTATCGAACCCGTGAGGTCGCGCTCAGCAGCCCAACGAGTTTCGTTACCTTCGTGGTCTTGCAAGAGCACCTTTACATAGGCGGCGTGTTGGGAGAACCGTTAAAAATCCGTTTCTCGTTGAACTGAATGTCGCACGCTTGCTGACGTCGCCTGAGTGAAAATGTTCTATAAGCAAAGTTGCAAAGCGGGTGGCACAGCGAGCACGCACAGAAGACGGCGCTGTATCCGGCGAAGTTGTCTGAGAATTAGGAAGAGCAGCACCGCTCATTCGGCAGATCAAGGTATGTATGAAGCTGACGAATGTTGCAAACTGCTTGTAATAGCGACACCTGTCTTATGCGACCGTCGGCTCCTACGGCGTAGACCAGCAAGACGAGCGGCCGATGGGAACGCAGCTTGATGAATGTCACTAATTCAGCCTATTAATCTGCAAAATGGCCGTTTCAAAGGCCTTCGGAAGGCAGTCGAATCAACTTGAAATCGACTGCCCGTTGAAAATAAATGGGGTAATCTTTTAAGGGAGCATTCAAGTGTCCACTGCAAGTCGCCGTGTCGCGTAGGCATAAAATAACTTCTTCAAAGGTAAGCAGTTCCTGTTTTTATAACCACATAATATTCTCTTAAAAATAAAGACTGCCAGTGCAAAAATATTTACAGATAGTTTTTGCAGACGTCTGTGACCTGAAGTAGTTTGCGGATCCCGCTTTCCATGTGCCGCCAACCGCCTCGACTACGCGTCTGTGTTTTGCCTAAACGCCCCGTTTTATTTTTTCAAGACCAATTTTTAGAATAAATTTTCTTTGCAAAGAGTAAGTTATAAATAGCGAACCGCGCTGTAAATATTTTATGGAAGAAACACTATATTTTCCCAGTCCTAGCCACTTTTTGATCCTACGCATTCCGGTTCCACTACTACCCATCGTTCCCATCGAAGCGTAAGCGTCGTCTCAGAGATCGCGTAGACACTAACGCCAGATTAATCTATAGTGATTATTAAAAGCGAAGCTCCTCACAAATCGTAATTTTTCGTGTCCGCAGTTTAAAACACCAAGAAATTGCGACCGCGTGCACATGAGTGCGGATCTCGCGGCGACCGCCCTGCAGTTAACGAAACCACGAAAATGCCTAGCGCGCATGTGTGCATGCCTCGCGACGACCGCCCACCACCCCCTGCGTGCGTTTGTCAAGCCAAGCACACCCACTTAGGGTGATTGGCCAAGATTCCGGCGACCGCCCGGCAGTTTGAAAACGACGAAAATGCCGAGCGCTCGTGTGTGTGTGCCTCGGGGCGGCCGCCTTGTCATCGGCGCACGTTTGCAGGGCAAGCCTACCACCCACTTGGGATTTTGCTTAGGATAGGACAAAAAAAATTATAATACTGAAAAATTTTGGAAGAAGGCCCATTACAGGTTCTTAGATTTTCCAATATTTGAAGTCATAAATTGTTTCAAAAGCTCCGAAAGGATTTATGCGCTATACCTATGAAGACATCGCCTTCACAGTGAACCGGCGTACTGACCACCTGATACCACTTTCGCGGCGGCAAATTACCCACGGGGCCAAGATGTCCGGGCCCTGTTATATATATTGCTACTGCTAAAATCTGCGATGTCGATTTTTGCTTATGTTACTATGAAGTAATGGATACTTGCCGGCAATTATCATCCCACATGCTCATAATGAAGCACAACTGTCTTAACATGAACTAATGGAGCGAATTTTGAGTTCCTAAGGGAAGTCAGAGAAGCCAAGCGAATGAGGTGAAGCAATTTTCGGCCATTTCGGCTACCTCGAAGACATAGCAGTGCATCTATAGCCCGCATCTGTACTCTCCATACCCCCCACGCCGAACGAGATTCCCGGGCGCAGTTTCCTCTTTATTGTACAATCAACTCCATTAACGTTGACGATATACACCAATGTAGTTGCTATTTTGACCACTACACGCTCATGTCCTCATTTAAAAGGCAAGCTCCTCCAAAAGTTTCGAGGATAAAAGATTGCTGTGATTACTAAAACACACGAAAAATTTCTGCAGAAATTCAGAGAATTATCTACTGATGCGCAGCAATGTTATGCCACTTTTAGGAGTGACAGTTTTTACAGCCACTTTTTAGGCTTTTGTAATCCTGCCCGACCAATTATCTCCATTAACGCTATTATAACGATTACAAGGGGAACATTCCCGAAATCTGTATTATAGCGAAAATGCCATGCGTTATACAATTTGCCATTTTCCGTAAATTTTTATTTTTCTCTTAGTTTATTTTTTTTTTTCAAAACTTCGTCCGAATAATTATATCCATCCGTCATTGAAATGACGTCGCCAGAAAAAGTTCTATTGACACGGCCGCGCCCAATTCGAGGCACGAATTTTCCCGTCGCAGTGGGAGATACACAGCGCTCTGCCCACTGCGCTACGAATTCAAGCGCAAGTCGGTCTACGAACGTGCCTTATATCTTTCCCACTACTTTCTACCTTCAGATGTCGTCTATGAGATGCTGCCGTCTAGGAGAAGTGAAGCGAAGTAGTTCATCATGACACTAATGAGCGCCGACACTTGGCGCCTCGATACCAGCGTCTTCGTGTACGCGGGACGCGGGTGATTTGAGGCACCATCCACCACCTACTGGTTTCGGTTTCTGTTTCGATTCTGTTTCGTTCGCACGGTTTTCAGGAAGCTGTGATTTGAGTCAGATTTAAGCGATGTCCCGGAGCGTTCAATCCAGTGTCTAACGTTGATGCGTATAACGGTGCCATACCGACGTAATATAAATAGCGATGTGGCAAGTTCATATGGACGCACACTAAATGCTTGTGTGAAGGCACATTTCCCTCTCGTTTTAGCTATTCATATGAAAGAGGAATCAACCACGTTTTTTAAATATTTTCTTTTTTAATAATTTTTAGAATTTCGTCCGAAAAATTATCTCCGTTAGGTTATTATAACCACTATAGTTAGAACTTTCGCGAAATCTGTATGATTGTGGAAATGCAGGGCGTTAGACGGTTCGCCATTGTCCGTAATTATTTTATACTTTTCTGATTTTTAGTTTTTCAACACTTAGTTTGACAAATCAACTTCATGTACCCTATTATAACGATTACAGGTGGAACTTTCGTGAAATCTGCATTATTGTGGAAATGCCACGTGTTGCACCTTTTTCTATTTTTCCTACTTTTTATTATTTTCGCTATTTTCCCTTTTTTTAAATGTCGTCTGCCCACTTATCGCCATTTACGTTATCAAGGCGATTATATTTGGAACATCTGCGAAATATGCGTTAGTGTGGAAAAGCAGGGCGTTATACGGTTCGCCATTTCCCGTCATTTTTTTATATTTTTCCTAATTTTTAGTTTCTCAAAGTATTCGTTTGACCAATGATCTCCATTTACAACATCATAACGATTAAAGGTGGAACTTCCGCGAAACCTGCATTTTTCTGGAAATGCAGAGCGTTAAAAAGTTAAACGGCCGAGCGCTTATCTGGTCTGCGCGAGAAAACGCTAAGATATTCTATGTGTGCTCGCGATCCGTAAAAAAGAACGCAGTATCTATAGGGCCGTCCGACGGCTCTTTAGCTGGGCTTGGAACGCCGTCAAAGCAACAATTCTGCAGGCACCGCAACACAATGTTATATAGACTGAGTGATTTAATATTGGTTCATTACATTGCAAGATGCGTAATTTACTACCCCCCCTATTACACAAAAAAGGTCAAGGCATCTAACCGCGCCATCAGAAGAGCTACGACGAGCGGAAAAAATTCAGTAGACCATTTAATGCTTGGAATACTTGCCCCTCGTGACGAGACAGCTCTTATTTTCAGCACGAGAGTGCGCCTTACGTGCTAGTTATTTCCGCCAATGTCCAAGAATACTTTAGTTAACAAGGTAGAAGTGTTATATATTCCATTTGCATCGATTGAATAAATTCCCGCACGGCGCATCATACTGTTGGAACGGGCACACAGCATGACAAAAGGTTTCCACTTGTACCAATGTACTTAAATTCCCGCAAACCGTAGTATTATTCCTCTTTGGCAGATCGATTAAAAAACGTGGGTCTAAAGAAAGCCACTCGACACCGAATGTGTTATTTAATACTCCTGCTTGACGCGCAACAGCATGCAGAATACTTATAAGCCCATGTTTGCACTCCCCAGCAGCCCGTGGGTCGTGGCGCAGTGGTTATGATGTCCGCCTGTTGATGTGTTGTAGGTTTGATTCTCCGTAGGGTTGCGTATATGTGCTTATGTGCACGTTGTGTGTCTTGTATGGCGCAACATGTGTTAGAGCATTTGTCACGGGGTGCTGTCGTTGGCCTGGCAATGCGAGCGAAAAAAAAAACGGATAAAATCAATTCTGACCGAGTGGCTTTTTTTTTTCTTTTTTGGCGCCTATTTAAGGGGCCGTATGATTTCGGGGCCGCTTCGTAAGCGGTAATAGATTAGCATTACGGGCCGCGTAGAAAAATTACGGCCAGCGGCCCGCCGATCACACGGCCCGGGTTTCGGTGGCCCTCTGGTTAGGCGGCCCTCAAGAGAGCCGCTTAAACGCCGAGCCGCGTGTTCGGTGGGCCGCGTGTTTGGCGGGCCGCTTGCGCTCGAGGCCGTCTGAACCGCCGCTTCATAAGCGGCTTTAAAATTGACGCAGCAGCCCGCCTGCATGCGGGTCGGATAACCAGGAATTGACTAAGAGTGCAATGCACGCATCGACGCCTAAGTTAATGTCGTTCAGCACACAAAATTCCAATAACAAGTCAAATGGGAAGTTCATATAGAGAAAAAAGCGCTCACGGCTTGACGAACGCATATCTGTTCATGGCGTCACCGATGACGTTGCCGACTACGACAAGCGTGTCCACGAGAGGCGCCCAGAGGCCAGTTATTTGCAGCACGAGGAATGCCGAGTACGAAAGTGTGGCGATCAGCATGATGACGAGAAGGACGGGGTCAGTGCACGAGCCACTTCCCAGCGACAGGGTCTCGTGCTGCACCCAGAAGCGCCAGGCGATCCAGCCGGTGTATGCGTGAACCATAGCCCACGTCGCCCAGCCCAGGAAGGAACGCAGGCGCTCGAGATGTCCGCTGGCCGGACCCTGACGTCCCATCGAGCCTGCGAAAGCGAGCACTGTTAGCCAGGTTGACTACAACAAAAGGAGACATGGCTTGAGTTTTGATTGAAGGACCTGTGGGACAGTTTTTAGACTTGTTTCGTGTTTGGAATGCTTTTAGAGCGACTTAAACAAGGGCTTCCAATGCATAGACTTGGCAAACGTGATATATTCCAGCCAAATATTGCTCCTCTAGGTACTTCAGAAGACTTAGAAACTTGCTAGGGTCAGACTCGTTCCGTGGTCGCTACCATAACCTGAACCACTCTGAAAAGCCCTGCTGTCGAACCCAAACCTGGGAGTCTAGCTCTGGCTAGCAGAGCGCCTTATGGACATGGCTGAATGTTTTGCGGGAAGCCGGCCAGAATTGCGAAAATTCACTTAATAAAGGCTTATTCAATCAGTAAATAAATATTTAAATAAATAAATAAATAAATAAATAAATAAATAAATAAATAAATAAATAAAAATAAATCTGTGAGCCAGTTTGTCATTCGGTTGATCAATCATTCAATCTATCAATCAATCAACCAATCAATTAATATTGGTGTTCTGCAAAGTCTGGGCACTAATTCCGTTACTGAGTGAAGTGGTTGCTTTCTGCTGCCTAACTTTGGTTGATAGCAATGAAGGCATTCTGTAGCCATTTTTAATAACAACGCGCAGAAAAAAAATATAGCAGAAAAGACAGTTCCTGCAGCAAGCAAAGCTCGAATTGCGAGTTTGTGCAGGCGATAACTGCAGCTTTGTGAGTGCATCTAGGCGCGGAAAAAACAGTGAAAGCTATTGTCCGCACATTTTGTAGGGCCCATCTATTTAGCAAGGCCGCATTCGCCAGGATGCAACGTCGCACAAAGAAAATTTTTCTGAGGAGCATTAGCATATTTTTTAGATGAGACGACGGCAATGTTGGCTATGTTCGTCGATGAACCTTTTATGATCTCGACTTAGCCTACAACCACGGCTTCTTTCAGAAGCACCATCCATTCTTCCTGCTGTGTCGCTGCCTCTATAGAATATTAAGACTGACCGAGACTGCGGACGAGATTTGTTATATAATCACCCGTCTTGGTGAGTTATTTTTTTACACAACCACTATGAAGTGTGCACTATATAATTGAAATTGCCAGCATGCCGAACGTAAGCTGCTTTGCAGACTTTTCGCGGACGCCAGTGATGCCGGCTTTTTCTGATGTACGAAATGTGTGGACTACAATGCTCGGTGGAAAAATCAATGTTACCCCAAATCATAAAAAGAACAGCGGGAAAAAATACGTACCACCTACTGTGATGAAAATCAACCTAGACGGGATACCTATCCCAACAGTAAAGACACTAAATGTGGTGGAGCTGACAGCAGGACAAAGGCTGCGGAACAGCCCTGCAACATTTAATAAAACAAACAGAACAAACACTATGAATGATTAACCGAGTAAACCAACTGAAGGAACGGGATGAAAGAAGCGGACATTCTAAAAATTTTCAATGCCCTAATAACTTCACGAGTAGCATACTCAGCCCCATTCGTATTTTTAACAGCTGGTATTATCAAAACACTCAATGCAGCACTTAGAAAAGCAATCAAAATGGCGCCTGGATTACCCCAATGGACGCCGACATAAATATTAAATGACTGGGAATCAGGAATACTGTTGAAGAAATACTCGAGGCACATATAATCGGCCAACTTGAGAGGTTAAACACTAGCCACACTGGCAGGGAAACCATCAGGCGACTGGGCTACGGAATACATGACACCGTGCACGCAACCACCCACGAGATTCCTGATTGCATATCCAGGGCCCTGAAAGTAACAGCCAGACCTAAAAACATGAACCTTACACTCTACCACGGCAGAAGGTTGGACAGATGGTATAATATCGAAAGAATATACGGTAATTTCTCGTACACGTGGTACACAGCTACTGCCATTACGAGTACCGGTGGCATAGTCACCCTCGGGCCGCACAACCCAATAGACCAACGTACCATAACTGCTAGCGTGCGGACATCACCTCTTGAAGCAGAAGAAGCGAAGGTCGCTCTATCTATCATTTCAGGTCAACAGGATGCACGAATGAACATTGTTCCTGGCTCTCAAAACGCCTGCAGGCAATGGGCGAGAGGGCACATCGGCAAGACAGCTCACAGATTAGCAATGGGCTATATATCAATTATTTCAATCAAAATCAGATGGGCCCCTGCCCATTAAACTCTAGACGGCAATCAAGAGGCTGACGCCTGTGCTCGCCCTTCCCTTCCCCGAGCTGACAGCGCTCAAGCAGAGTTTTATGTTCCTGATATGCCCATATATTTTGAAATTCTAAGCTACTACAAAGCAACCCGAATTAAATTCCCACATCCTCATCCCAAATCACAAACGCAGGATCAAACAGCACTCCGTTTAATCGAAACGGACACCATACCTGACCTGTCCCGTCTACACAAACTGTCTCCAACCCAATACCCGAAGCTGTGACCCAAGTACAGCCAAGTAGCCACACTCTACCATTCGGAAGCAGGGTGCAACAAAATTCACAAACACCCTCTAACAAAGGGAAGCTCCCCTCATCTGTGTTTGGTTCGTCATATGTAGCGTTTCGTACCGGTGGGCTTGATGGCTCCGAGTGCTTCGAGTTGACCCCTGACTTCGCTGTTTAAGTCACTGTGGTGGGCCATCGAACCGCCACTGGATTCTCTTTCGTATCCTGCGCGCGTAGACTCCGGAAAACCATGGGCTGAAGTCGTGCCCCTGTAAATCTTCGCAATCGCCTCGTTGGGTAGTGGACCACCCGTGTTCGGCACCACCGCGGTATTTCTGCCGTCTGCCTCGCGAGTCGCAGATGCTCCAGCCGTGCAAGTAGACGTTGCAGCTCGCGCCGGAGATCCGCTGTCATGCTGCAATCCGGGCTTGCGGATGGCGACTGGCGTAGCGGGGTCGGTGTCTGGAGTGGCGGCGTCCCAGGGCGACGCATATTTGAACGTTGGGGAAGATTCAGGGGCAGCGGCAGGGATGCTCGGTTGGGGTGGCCCGGTATTCTCCACCGCTGGGAGCTCCGGTGTCTGCGCGAATCCCAAAGGAACAAGAAGCGTTTCCGTGCGTTGTTAAATTGGTATTGACACTGCGCACATTACAAAAAAACACAACGATGACGTCACTTATGGTCAATAAATATTCCGGCTCAAAGACGCACACGAAGCAGAATGATAGCACAGAAGTGTCACCACACTACCTTTGCGGTCCCATCAAGTGCAGTGTTTATTTTCCTTCACCAGTATATCCGGCGGAAAAATGGAACCGCACTGCCTTTTTCGCGTCGTGCTGGGTTGGTTCTGTAAAGACATTAATCGGTGACGTCTCATCCAGTGACGAGCATTTCGCACTTCGAATAAGTGATTTCTTCTGTCCTAGGAAGTGGTCTCAGGCCTAGTGCAAGGTAGATTCATGAAGACAGTTGAACCCCACTACGGACATGGCGGCTTGTTTTGGCGAAGTCATGGGGACAAGGGTGTCTTTACGTCTCTTTAAGAAGTGCACGCTGGCTGGGTCACCACCAGAAATCGCTTTGCAAGATGGCCGAAGGAGAAACTGGTACGGGCACGGCAGTGTGCGCGGCATGCAACGCCCGTTCTCTCCGAAAGGATGACGTTAATTTTTTACTTTTTCAATGTGATTATTTTTGGTGCCACTAATGCTTTCGCACTTCTGGTAAATGTAAAACTCCAGGTATAAAGTTAAAAAATTAGCAATTGTCGTAAATTGAGTTTACTCTACGTGCTACTGTTTTTTATGTATATCCTGTATTATGCGGATTTGCATTATCCTTTGTAGCATTGTTCGGCTGTGTTCCCGACAGGCAACTAAATTTGTTTCTCTGAACATGCCTAAAGCGCCCTGAATATCCATCTCCAGACATACCAAAAATGGTAACTGAAATAAGGTGCGGATTACCTGCAAAACAAGTAGTAAAAAGTCAGCACGAACCCGCACGATAAAAGATGGAAAAGAATATGTTTGATAACTGGAGAGAAGGACAAAGCCACGAGTAACTGTCTGAAGTGGGCATCAGGTATTTAGTTGGTATGGTAAATCTCATAGAGTTATTTTTTTGCCTGCGACCAGGTTTCGTTAAAAGAACACTTCCAGACCTTCACAAACGATGTGCTCAAGGACTCAGGTTCTCTGCCGAAGGCGGTGGCTAATTTTCAGATGGAGGCGAAAAGCAAAAACGCCTGTGTGTTGAGATTTCCGCGCACGTTAAAAATTTTTAACCGGTCCTAATTAACCTGGAGCCGGTACGCCGCACAGCCTAGGTGTAGCTTTGGTGCGTTAGTCGTAAAATCTGAAAGCCTCGGAAGCAATTATCAGGCTTCCTTGAATAGAATTCAGGTTGTTGGCGTAGATTTCAATCGGCCTAGTTTCCGAATATTGTTTTCTTCGTGGCATAACACTCGACGCGATTGCTTGGGTGAATCGTGGCTCTGTGACTTCCTCTTGTGGCGAATTCCGTTGCCCGTTTTTAAGTTTCCATTCGCAATGCGTTCGAGAAAAATAGCGGTAACGGGTGATTTGCTGAGGAAACGAGTGTTCATGAGTGGACGGCTGCAACCACTCTTGATTAATGTTAAAACATCCAGCGCAATATCAGCTGAGGAAGAACCGCGTTTGCGGAAAATTCAGAATTGACACCGCTTTAATGCAACATTTTCCCGAACTTTTAGACCTGACGCTGCAGTTTTGAACAATGGCGGGCGCCACAATAAAACCCGAAGATTCACTAACGACATAACACGGCATTAATATTTGCAATAAATGTCCGTCGACCCGGAACCCAGCTATGCCAACCATTATAACACCTGGGCTTTTTTACGTGTATCTAAAGTAGCGAATACTTCTATCATGGAGTTGTTTTTTTTTTGCGGAGGCCGAGAATAGAAGAGGTAAAAAAGCAAAAAAAATGGCAGCACCGATGGGGCCATAATTAAACCATTCCTTACTATCACATGCACTCGGCGTGTGAGGTGAAACTGTTGATTTGATATGTTGATTGACACACAGATTGAAGAACTACATTGAGTCTATAAAAAGCGTGTCTTGTTTCTTCCATGCGCTTTCATGCAGCGATTAGGTCTTGTGGAGTATGTCCAGCTCACGGGGGGTAGAATGGGGTTGGCGAACAACGTCTATTTACTCGAGCGTTGCTCTCAGCCTGCGTACCTCATCGTGCACAGGCGGCTGTCATGCCGTTAAGTGGGCTGCCATTTCATATACTTGCTCGGTATGCCACACATGACCAATAAAGTGAACGAGAATGCTACCACCTGTGCCCCATTTTCAGTTCCCAGTAGGTTGACCGCACTCTTCAAGAAGGCCAACTCGCAGGCACCCCAGGACGGATTATGGAAGACGTACTTCATTCGATTATAAGCTTGTGTAGTCGTCAGGAAAACCGCGGTTGAGCGAGCTTCCATACATCATCCAAACTGGCCGTTATCTGAAACGCCGTCCCAGGTACTATGCGTACAGTGTATGCTCGTCATGCAGCCACCTATAAGCCTGCACTGCCTGTTTCGTAGGCGCAGCCCGGCCATCAACCACTTCAACGCTCTGGAATAGTGTAACGTCACTCAAACGTGGATGATATTGAAGTCGTACGCTACCTTTAAAGACTTCGCAGCATGCTCCAGATGCGAAGGTTTTCCTCCCCGGTGGCAGCGTATCTAAACAAACCGCCGTCATTTTATTTGTAACCCACGTTCGTCCTGCAGTGCCACACCGTAGTGTTTTACGTTGCGCTTTTACGTTGAACGTTGAGGGTCAGGAGCCCTCGTCAGGCACTCAATGCCTTTAGCTCCTGCCCCTTCAGCAGGAGTTGTAACAACGTCTGCTGAAAAATAAAGTCTTCTTCGTCTTCTTCTTCATGTCGCGATAACCGTGCTATTTCGTTTCTTGTTAACTTATGCGCAGTCCGCACTCGCACTATTATTGGGCATATATATTTTTTGCTTTTTAATAAATCCCCTCCGCATGTATAGTCAGCCTATTGAATGTGTACCTTCTTTTTTGAAATTTTCTACACACTATTTGACTTAATTTTTAGAAACAGTTGATGGAGGACGTGGAGAAAGAAGCAAAACCGCCATCAGAATTTTGCCTAGATGGAGCCAAGTACGACGCTCTGTTATTCTGTTGAGGCAACTGGCTTCATTAAACGCTGATGATCAAATGCAGTTCCGCCCCCCTGATCTGTGCTGTAGTGTTATATATCGCTTTTTTGACAATTAGGTCGAGAGTTCTATTATGCCCCCCCCCCCCCCCCTATTTCTATCGTGTATTTAGTATTCAATATTTGTGACAAGCTTATTGTTGTTTTTTTACTCACATACCATTCACCCCAAGTTGGTATTTTTTGCTAACGGCACTTTACTACATCGCTGCTTTAAATAGGTTTTCTTTAATGCTAGGTGTGCTTAGGTCAAAAACAGTCGATTGCATGGGTCCCGGGTTAGGTTGAGTGGCTGTGTCGTTACTTTGGGACAGTTCCGCACCAACAGTCCGGGCAAAAGTTAGCGATGGCCTTTTTGTACATTGTAACCACCAGCCCAGGTGCACTGTGCTTAAAGGGGCCATGAAGAGGTAATACGGCATTTTTTAACTGAAAAATGCTTGGGCACGCCACGGCTACACGAATGGACGACTCTAAAAGGCTGTTTTTACAGGATACCCTGTTGCTGGCGGCCAGTTTCTGAGAGCCCTGCGTCTGGCTACCCGTCACCGTGGGCAGCTTTCGACCGTGGCATATTTCCGAGCCACTTTCGCAAACATTGGAGGCTTCCGCATCGTTAATCTGGCAACCTGGATCCTACACTACCACCCTTGGCATGAGCGACGCGGGATATAAACATCGGCTAGCAAGCGTCCACGTTGGACACGCCACCGCTACGCGAATGGACGACTCTAAGAGGCTTTTTTACAGGTTAGTTACAACGTTTTTTGCCACAGGCGTTCGCAGTAGCAATTGCTTCCTTTTAGCGGTGTCGTGCCCTCGTAAATTGATTGCCGCGAAGGAAACTTTGATGCTGGTCTAATCTAGCCTTGGCTCCCGATTGTTAAACATTTTGCTGTTACTTTTGGTGATGTTGAAGCGAACCCTGCTCCGCAAAACTGAATAAGAAGCATTAGATTGTGCTTTGTAAGCAATCTGAAAATTGGAAAGAGGTCTGGTCTCTGTTTTGGCTGACATTAGGACGCTCAAAGACAGCCAGGAAACGATGAACAGGAGATATCCTGTGCATATGTGAAAGAGTCGCAAAATTGGAGTCAAACTGTCCTTCTTTTGGTAGTTCCTCTGTCCCACCAGCAAGCATAAACATTCTTGATGTCGCGGACCGACTACACAAAATTACTTCCTGGTGTGAAGATGCAGGCAATAGGCTAAGGCGGTGAACTTGCTTTTTTTTCGGACTTAAAGATGACGAAACAGAAGACTGGGCTGCGTCCGAAAAGATAATTGGTTTCTGCAACGAAAAACTAAATTTGCAAAGACTGAGGCCCATCATTGCTAAAATGACTTCTTTCAAAGATAAACAAACCATCCTTTCTTCCGCAAGCAAAGTAAAAGGCACAACGTTTTCTATCAGCGAAGTCTTTTCGTTACCGATGAGGCAGGCAAGGAAAAAATTGCTGGACTTTCGAAAATATCTTGCAACGTCATGGAAACTCCCATTCGACAAGCTTGGAGTATATAATGATGCATACGTTTACGACAAAGCCACATATTCGGTTGTTGCTTTAGTTGCTCCCCCTGTTATTCCGTCAGTCACTTCCACGGGCCCTTCTTCTGTGGTCCCTCCCATTACGCCATCCATCACCTAACCCCATGCATAGCTAAATAGTGTCGCGTCATGGCATCCGCAGCACCCTTATACGCATTGTCGCACCGCACCTTTTATCTCGCTAGCTTACACTAATACGCGTAGCCTACTACCAAAACGCAGCCATGTCAGCTCTTTTTTAGAAGACAGTAATACTGACATTCTCGCACTCACAGAAACATGGCTTTGCCCGAAAGTACTTGACACACTGAAATTCAAATCGATAACAATACGTACACCATTTATCGCAACGATCGAATCAACCGCAAATAAGGGGGTGTGCTGCTGGCAATTAAGACACCCTTGCGTCTAAGCCATCCCAGTAGAATCAGCACTTGAAACCCATTGGGCCACGTGTCTTACACGTTCCGGTAACATACTGATTGGAGTTTGCTACCGTCCGCCTGATTGTAAAAATTCATTCGTAGAGAACTTGAGAGATAGCATTTCTGAAGCCATCATGACGTGGCCTTCTGATTACAGTTACCTTCTTGGCGATTTCAATTTTCCGAACATTGATTAGGCTATGCTGTCATCCCCTTGCCTAACTTTCGTCGAGTTCATTAACCTTCCTTTAGATTTCAACTTCTCACAGATATTTAACGAACCTACCCGTGAACCAAACATTTTAGATTTAGTTTTTACGTCGGCCCCGCAAACCATTAACCCAATATCTAACCTAGAAGGCCTCTCTGACCACAACGTACTCCAATTTGAATTAAAAATTCTGTCACCATTTACTGGTCTCTCCACCAAACAAATTTTGGATTACAATAAAGCGAATTTCGACCTCATCAGTGCATAACTTGAAATATTCGATCAAACATTTCTACTATCTTTTGATTCTCGAAACATTAAAAAAAACTGGCTAATCTTCAAAAACAAAATAACAGACGTAGTAGGCGGGCATATTCCATTAATTACGATTAGAAATTAAAATTAAACCCTTGGTTCACGAAGTCCCTTCGGCAGCAGCGCTGCAAGAAAAACAGCTTTACAAACGAGCGAAGCGGGTTGGTACAGGCGAGGCGTGGCAGAAACACAAATGTTTCCTGGACACATACTGTGCAGCAATAGATGCCGCTAAAAGTAAATGCTACTCACATGACCTTTGTTCTTTACTAAAATAAAATCCGAAAAAATTCTGGAAAGAAATTTCCCCCTTATGCGGAACGAACAAGATCTTGCTGAAAAATAACGACCTAGCTTCGGTTCCCAATTCAGAGTGCCTCAGTGTATTCAACCGGTTTTTCATTTCCGCATACCCCCTGGAAAGCCATGGTAGCGTCCCAGATGTTCGCGAGCACGATTGGGCATGTATGCAATCTATAGAGGTAACTATTGCTAGCAGTGAACGCCTTATACACAACATAAAAATTTCAACTTCCGTAGGTATTGATAATATCAACTCAAAAATACTAAAAGGCACCATTACTATTTCGAGCATATTCTTATACCACATCTTCCGCCAGTCATTAGCATCAGGTAAGTTACCATCTGATTGGAAAATAGGTAACATTGTACCAGTTCATAAATATGGCGCCAAAGGCGCACCCAACCTTTATCATCCCATTTCCGTAACATGCGTGTGCTGCAAAATGCTCGAACACAACATTGCATCACACATTTTCACCCATCTTGAATCTAATCAGCATTTCGTTAGTAATCAGCATGGCTTCAGAAAAGGTTTGTCGTGTCATAGCCAGCTATTCGAATTCACTACTGGTCTGCACCGTAACATGGACAACAGCTTACAAACTGATTGTGTCTTTCTGGACATCTCAAAAGCATTCGACCATGTAGCCCATTCTCGCCTCAGAACAAAATTATCGGCTCTTCGTCTAGATTCACTTGCATTGTCATGGCTTCGCAACTTTATTACATTCCGTCAGCAGTTCCGTGTAGTCAACAATTTTTCTTCCAATCTTTCGGACGTGACTCCTGGTATACCTCAAGGCAGCATTTTAGGCCCTTTACTCTTTTTTAATTCAGATCAACGACTTGAGTACAAATTTAACAGCATGCGTTCGGCTCTTTGCTGATGATTGCATTATATACCATAAAATAATTATTTCATACGATCATCTGGCCTTTGAAAATGATCTTAATCTGATTTTATGCTGGTGTGACACCTGGCACATGACACAAAATTTAAATAAATGTAATGTAATGACTTTTAGCCATAAACGTATTAACTCTGATTTTCCGTATCCCATAAACAATAAATTGATAACGCGGACGTCGCCGAAGAAATATCTTGGCACCATTCTCACTTCTAATTTGTCTTGGCCAGACCAATCTCTAGCATATGCGCAAAAGCTTCTCGATCCCTTAGTTATCTACGACGCAACTTACGCAATTCCCTGTCTAGTGTTCGTAAACTTGCTTTTCAAACAATCGTCCTTCCACAGCTAGACTTTGCGTCTTCTGTCCTCGGCATTCAATGGCGTGGAATGCATGCAGGCAACCAAGTGTGCGCCGCAATATCTGTGGTCAAGCGTCTATTGCTAGGCGACGTTGTGCGCACGGCCCGCAGATCAGGCACCCCTTTTCTCCTTCATGCAACCGTCTAAGTGCGCCGTCACTCGTTACGTAGGGCTCCGCGGGATGGCGGCCCTTGTCCGTGCTAAGCACGACTGTGAAACACGTGACTGTGTTTCACGTTACGAACTCTTCGCCGAACACAAAAGCTCCATTCGATTCGGAAGGGGTGCTCGGCATCGTTGCAGAGGAAGTTCTGTGGTGCCGGCGCAGTGCAGCAGCGTGGTTCCGCGGTGCCGTGCGTCCCGGTTGCACCGTCGCTAGCGCCCCTGCGTGTTTACAATCGAGCGAGGTGCAGGCATAGTCGTCTGCTAATCATCCTCGCCTGTCGTCCTCTAAAACTGGATGTTTACGGCCATCTGGGTTGCGTCGTACGCATCAGCGGCGACGCTAAGCTTGTCCCACGCATCTTCGAGCTCAACGGACATTTTCACGCGGTCGCCGCAACTGCCGGTAGCCGCCTGCCAACCTGCAACGCCCCAACGCTCACGGCACCGAATCGCTGCACCTGCTCCGTAGCAGGTGCAGCGGTTCTCTGCACCGCGGCGGCACCGCTGCAGCACCATGAGCAATCGAGCGACGCGGTGCACGGCACCATTCCTGCAGCGGCGAATCGAGCGCTTTGGTGCGGCGCACCGTGCAACGGTGCCGGCGTTGGAGGGCATCGCGTCTGAATCGAATGGAGCTTAAGTATTGCGTCGAGCTCACAGTGAGTGCGATTAATCACATCTCTGTTGGCGCCAGAGTTTAGAATCGGATTGGAACGAAGCAGATGACGCACGCCGGTGTCTTTTTTTTTTTCTTCGGCGTGCGGCCGCAGTGGCCCAGGCTGCGCCGTGTCCGTGGCGTATCGGCCATGTCTGTGACCGTTTCCAGTGTTGCCAAGCGAAGAAATTGACCGCTAAACTTTTCAACAAATACCGTCTATATGGTCTCTACATCTAAACTATCTAATTGACATGATCGAGTCGATTAACAATCGAGTTGCTGGTTTCATATCATTGAATTACGACCGATAGGCTAGCATCAACCAGATTAAACATGAATGCTGCCTTCACCCGTTACACACACGTCGCTCCTTAGCACTTTTATGCCTATTTCATAAATGTGTTTACTCCTCGAGATCGTTCGAGTTTAATCTCCGACACCCATTTACACGTAACGTAGACTGTACAATCAGTTCAGCTTCTCACGCATTTATGGTACCGCGCATGCCTTTATTCATCTGCCCTCCCACGTGCTATACGCCTCGGAAATGATCTCCCCGACGTTAGCGCATGTTTCATGCCACGAAACCTTTCAGCGCCATGTATCTGATCAATACCACCGTAACTTTTCACTGAACTTCAATGTTTGTGTACTTGTTATTTAATGTTTCTCACTTTTGGCGATAGTCCTTATCTCGGAAGTGCTCATGTTGGCTGTGTCTTTTATGCATTCATATACGTATGATTGTATACATACCGAATTGCCGTAGCTGTAATACCATTTTGTTAACCTGAGTTCATCTTTTTGACTTGTGTTTTTCCTTCTTCAAACCTTGTATTTTCTGCGTTTTGACTCCTTACTTGTGCTTATTTTTGCCTTTTGGCATTTTTTGTCTCTCTGTCGTTAGTTCCCCTTTACAAATTATGTGCTCCCCCTTACTTTATCCCCTTCCATGGGCCTGAAAGGTATCATGAATACATAAATAAATAAAAGAACTAGCCTTCCCTAACTCACTAAGTTCCACTGCACCCACAAAAATTTTTTTTGCGTTTTCCGTCAAAGCGAAAAACGCAAGGAATATTGTAAAACACTGAAATTTTGCGTCATGATTCCGCAATATGGGCCGGCGCTAAAATCCAGGTTATAAGTGTTATAACCGCACGTTCGCATTCAAGTGATAAGGTGAAACGTCACTGTAGGGAGCACTGCAATCGCCCAGTCATGTTTCTTGGCGGTCGCTCAAATCGGCGTGCGCCAGTCACACAAAGAAGATTCAGTACGTCATAGAAAAGTGGACGAAATGTGGCTGGAGTCACGCTGCGTCATGTTCATTTTAATGTCTCGATTATGTTTTGGGTGTTTCAGATAAAACTCGTACCATTATTGTTAGTGCGCAGCACCTTTTTTAACAAACAGAACGTGTTCTTGGCTTCGTCGCCCCTTTAAAAAATTTTAGGATGCCAGTAAACTAGCCTTCAAAATTGTTTAGCTCGACAAAGATTAACGAGTCCCTTACGTAGCGACCTTCGTAAAAACCCAGTAATTGACCCCCCCCCCCCCCCCCTCCCTCAACTAAAAAGGACAAGAGACGGCTAAGACAGGCTGTAGGCAGACTCTTGCTTACCCGGGGAGCTGGGCTCTCTCGGGATGTGGTCGGCGATGGCTCCGTGCTGCCAACGCTGGCCACTCCGGCGACGGTGTCACTTGGAGCAACAGTGACAGAGTTGCCAACGACGTCACTGTGAGCGACTACGGCAGCAGAGGAAGTGGACTTCTTTGAGGAGGCTGGACGCTGCAGCTTTGCGGGGCTCTGGTCAGCCGTATACGGGTCCTGGCGCTCCACGTGCGCCTTGCCCTTGCGCTTCTTTCGACGCCCCATGGGTTGGCCACCGGGGCAGTCAAGGGCACGGCCGGCTGGTAGTCGACAAGAAGTTAGTCAATGGATCGGGAGCGTGAATGTCCTGCTCGTGATGCAGGCGACCGGCTAGAAGGCGGGCGTCGGCGCGGGTATGGGCAGACTAAGAAAGACCGGGAATTCTGAACCCCCAAGAAGATGGCGATCTGGTGGTGGTGGTGGTGGCCCATAAAGTGGCGCATACCCACTCAGGGGGATTGGCCAAGAAGATTTGTTTCATTAAAAAGAACCAGATAAGGCAAAAGAATACAGTCGAATAAAGAATTTATTACGTAGATTGAAGAGAGAAATAGAAAAAAAAAGAGGAACGAGAGAGCCTGATCAGAATGGTTTTATCAAGGCAGACGAGCGGTCTCTGAAATGAAGGAATGTTTCTCGTGACAAATATCCCCATGGCTTCCTGCCTCCAAAAGACAAAAGCACTGGCAAGGTTAGTGGCACTCCTCAGTGGAAGGCGCCTGTCTCCTCGTTTATCTTCTTCCTTTGTTGAAGTGATTGTGGATCGCTTCAGAGACAAAATGACTTTATAATTAAAGACGATACAGTCTCCAGGAGCAATGAGTGGAGCTGACTTGGTCACACAATATGCTTGAGTAGAAAACGTCCCGAAAGATATGAAGAATTTTCGGAAAACATCAAGGGTCAGAAATGTTTGTATAATTATTGGTTTACTTATTTATTTATTCATTGCGAATACATGAAAGGTCCCCATGAGGGGGTATTACATAGGCAGATAGACATGCAAAGCAGATATATATTGTAGTACAGTAACGAAAATAGAGTAGAAAGAAAGAAAGAAGACGAAACAAGAATCTAATGGCTATCTTGGGACAAACAGTTTGTGCAGCGTTGCCAAACGTCAGAAATTGTGGTATCTTCAAGAACAGGAAAGAAACGCCGGATGCCGGACGGGAATTAAAACTAACTCGAGAATTCCTTATTATGAATAATAAATACTGATTGAATGATTTCCGAAAATTCCTACAAACAAGCAGAAAACATGGCCAAGGTTTTTAACCAAAGTAAAATTCCAACTAAGAGTACGATGAGGTCTGGTCACGTGCGGCTGTAATGGGCTGGGCTGCAGAGAAAGTTTAGATGCGTTAGTGGGCCAGTTAAGAGAAGTGGGGTAAGGCAGTTTTAAGGGTGCACCTAAATGGAGCTAGGCTCTTTTATTAGAGAGGTCTTGGTCTCGTCGTGGTTATACGGCAAGTAGCCTATAAGGGTTGCCTGAAACGTAGGGAGTCGTCCCGTCGTTCTAAAGAGCGGTTGCTAGGCAGATGGGGGCTCCTTGCTGTTCAGTGAGGCCAAGGGTGGGAACGTACATCGGGTGGGTGTTTATAGTTATAATGAGATTGCTGGAGAAGGAAGGGTGTCCGAAAATCCGAAAATTGGGGATTTCTTCAGACCTTTGCAATGCAATTTTACGCTGTTCGTTCCGCAAGAAGGTCTTCATCGCAATGCAACCAAACATTCACGATACAAAACAGTTACCTGCGGTACCAGGTTAATAAAATATGTAAAAAAGCATGTTTACCAAGCATACCGGTTTAGTACAGGCCCCACATGGGCCGAAAGGTATAGAAGAAAACGCCTGGTAAAAAAAAATCAACTCAAGTAATATTATACGACAATTTATCTAGAGTGCTGCTTAATCCAATACATACATGAGCACGTTATGTAATTGCCCTGGCACCTTACGAATACACTTAGAAGTCTTCGCTCTCAGCTAGAACGTATAGGCACAGTACAAATGACCAAGTTCAACTTGCCTGGCGTAATCTCTGGGTTGTTTGCGGGGGAATCCTATGAAATAAAGTTCTTCTGAAATGTTCGTGCTATCACTGCCCGCAACTATATTATTTATTATGGGTAATTTTTGCATTACCGGTGCCTTCTAACGACAGCGGGATTGGAATATAAAACATTTATTGAGCTAAAAAACCTGCAGAAATTCAGAGAATTGTCTATCCATCTAATCCATCGCATTTTCATGCCCCTTGTGTGGCGTGAGTTATTTACAGCCAAATACGGCTATCAGCAGCGAAAGGCGTTCGATAATTGTATTCTTGTACATTTATACAATTATAGCCATGGAGTGCCTTCATTTTGGTAATTGAGTTTTTTATGATGCAAGGAGGGCTGCATCGTTGGGCCCTTTGGGCTTTTTATACATATATCGAATGCTCTTTCGCGAATTGTTTTATTTCGCATTTTGCTTTTGCGGCAGAGGTTTAATTGGGATGCATACTTGTGATTTTTTGAGATCATTTTTGAAAATTTTCTGTTTCTTTTTTATTCTTCGCTTCCTTTTGGACATTACGTCATATCTACGATATACATCTACACTATTGTAAAGATAAAGCTGTTAGCATCGCCAAATCTGCATGTTTGTGGAAATGCAGGGGGTAAACGGTTTCCTACCCGCCGCGGTGGCTCAGTGGCTAAGGCGTTGCGCTGCTCAGCACGAGGTCGCGGGTTCGATTCCCGGCCGCGGCGGCCGCTTTTCTGACGGAGGCGAAAAGCAAAAACGCCCGTGTGTACGAGATTTCGGCGCACGTTAAAGATCCCCAGGTGGTCAAAATTAATCCGGAGCCCTCCACTACGGCGCGCCTCATCGCCTCCATTGGGTCGGCGCGTTACAACTCTACAATCATCATGAAACGGTTTCCTCTTTTTCGCTGTTTTTTATTCGTATGTGGAACATTCTTTTACGGAATTTTTTCGTATAATTTTTTATTTTGGGGTGATGTAAAGTTGCATAATTTCGGTTTTGTCAGTGCTGTCCGTGAAAATGTTACTTTTATTTCTTTATTTTCTTTTTAAATTTTGTTCGACCCATTATTGCCATTTACGCTATTATAAGGATTAAAAGTGTTACTTCCGCCAATTCCGTAATTTTGTAATAATTCAGTGCCTTACATGGTCGAGGCTGTAGGGGTGCTCGGCAAAGAATGCCAGGCATTACAAATGGGCGGCTCTCTCAGTCGAGAAAGTCGCGAGACAGCGCAACAGTCTGGGTGAGAGCGATGGGGCATTCCTGGTCCTCCCACCCTTAGCTGGCCAGCTCGCGCTCGCACGCCTTAGGAAGAGGAGAAAAGAGAGGGTTTTGGTGCGTAGGGGTATTCCTAGGGTTGGTGGTGTTGGTGTTCGGGGCGCAGCAAGAGTGTAGGGGTAAGTGAAGGGAGAGATGTAGTGGATTGAAATATCAGTTTTATGACGCTTATCACGTACGTAACAGCTGCTGTGCCAACCATCGGTTATGTGGTCTTGTATGCATAAACCGTTATAGCAGGAAAGAAATGTGCTCAATGTGAAGGCGCGTTTTTTTTTCGGTAAAGCATGCGGACGAAGTTCTCAATCTGCACGTGTGCCACACACGCATCAACAATGCGTGCGTACCCTGATGCAGGACAGGATGGCCGGACGATGTGTATGGCGGTTATGTGCACTAATAAACAAATTTTTCGTCAGAGTTCTCCACTAATAATAATATCCCACAGTCAGCTTTCACGATAGAACTGCGGCTCATAAGATGGGTAAGCTCAAGCATTTGTATGGTTAAATGATCTGGTAGATCCCAATAATAGCTTCGTTGATAAAAGCGAGCCGGCGTTGGCCCCAAAATCGAAACGAGCAGCGTGCGTCACAGCGGTGCCGCATAATTCACGTTCGAAATTTATCGAGGAGAAATTGAACTGTGCAGTTGCTGTAAGACATTGTCTAACAGCTAATCTGCTGACCAATTCGTCATTTTTCGTGTCCGCAGTTTAAAACACAAAGAAATTGCCGAGCGGACCATCTGAGCGCGCGCACGTAAGCCCATTCCGGTGTTTTAAGCGGGCACATTGGCCCTTCTCGCGCTTGATTCCTGGCCAGACCCCCATGTGGGTATGTGCCAAGTCACCAGGAACACCAACAACTCAGCCCCGCAGCGACCGCCCGATAGTGAACGCTAAGGAAAATAAAAAAACAGGTTTTCCATGGCCAGACGCTTTCCTTTGGTGTAAAGACCTCGACTGGCAAAGCAGACAAGTATTCTATGACAAGTATTCTGTATGTTTGGGCATGCCAAAAAATATAAGTTCTCTGGCAGCCCAAATTTTTCCAATGGCCAAATAATCCAAGCATCGGCCGAAAATGGCCAAAGGCTGGCAAAGTTTTCTGTGCTGCCTGGGATGGGCAGCTATGCAGGATGTATAGGAGAAAACACTTAGACCCAATCATAAAAAAACAACTGTTCACGTGGTCATAAATTGTCCTTTTGATTCCAGGTATTTATTAATTTCTACATAAATTACGTCAACAATTTACTTAGAGAGTTTACAGAGACGTATGAAATTCAGGCCTTTTAAGATTTACTGACGAACCCCTATATGTGCGCTGCAAAGCGGTGACTGCGTTTGGATATCCAGTAGTATGGACCATCTTATATCTTTTGGATTTCTTGAGATTCAAAGTGCGCTTGCCTCTGCCAGTGCCACTATTTAAAGGGGGTGGTGCTGTGTTGACCAGCAGAAATTGACAATGAAAGCTAAGAAAGGCACACTGGGGTTTTTTCCGGATTGCAGTGAAGAAGCCACTGGCGTGATCATCATTTTCAGAAGCAATGCAGTTACCGTATGTTAGGAATAATGAGAGAAGTGGGAAAAAAAGTTAATTACTCACGCCGTGCAAAAAGGAAAAATGGGTGAGGTCAAACGCGGCCCTGGCTGGGCTTATCGCTAAACAGCAGTACTTGTTGGAAGATTAGAGAAAGGGAGGAAATCCAGGGTTTTCTCCCCCAGACCAGCGAGCTTCTCCCTTTAGCTAATTACACCTTAAAATGATCACCAATCTCTTTTTGGTCAGTTACGATCACGCCATCAATTGCCATTTCCGTCAGAGGTTTCTTTCCGTCACCAATGTAGTTCCATAATTTAGTTGGGTCAGTCTTTATAAAGTTCGGCAGCAGCGTCTTCAAATAGCTATCTCTAGATGAGCGTATAGCCCGTGCAAGGGTGTCTTTGAGGAGTGATACACTCTAAGAAAAAAGGGTAGAAAAAGAAATTAAACAAATGGACTGCTTTCGAATTCCCACCGACATTTTATGCAGGGTCCCACCAAGAACCGGTGTCATTAAAGTCGCCAAAGAGAAGAATATTATATTTTTTTTCTCCTCCTCCCCTTTTCTCCGAAACGTGGAGGGGTCTATTTCCAGTTAGGTGCAACACACACACACACACACACACACACAAAAAGACATCCCCCTCGCGAGGGGCACGATCAAATGCACAGCATTTCCGAGGGGGTGCGCCGGCAAGTCGTATCTCTTGATTGCGGGACCCGTGTCGCCATCTTTTGGAGGCGCGGGACAACTTGTGGCGCTTTCGAAACAAACGAGAAATGAGTGAAGGATATAAGGCGCGTTCGGTGCGTCGAAATGTGTGTCGGTTTCGTGGCTCGGTCGGTAGGGCGCCGGGCACCTTGCGTTCCGCCCGCGGCGTCATGGGTTCGAAACCGGGCGCCGGAAACTGTTGTTTTATTTCTTCCTGGCTGCGGACTACGACAAGGCGCGCATGCGGACTACGACAAGACGTGCATGCGGACTACGACAAGGCACGCCAACGCCGCGTGACATTGTGAGTTACTAAAATGCTATGCATTTAAAATACATAGTGCGCCTGTGTGCGTGCCTCGTGACGACCAAACAGCGCCCTTGCGCACGTTTATGAAACCAAGCGCACCCACTCAGGGAAATTGGGCAAGATTGCGGCTGCCGCCCGGTAGTTAAAAAAACCAAGACAATCAGGAGCGTTTGTGTGCGCGTGTCTCGCGGCGACCGCCCCTACGCACTAGTGTTAAACCAACGCCGCCTGTATAAACAGTGCCTAACGCGTGAGCGAAAAATGGCCAAACAGCCACTCTCCTGTTGCTCTCTCCTACCCTTCCCCGCTCCGTAGCCTTCCAGCGTGCTTCCGTGTCCGCCAGCCAGCGCCGCTTCTCGGAAACTATGCAAAATAGTGGAAAGTTTGTTTAGCGTTCCCGAGGCGGCGCTCCTACGCCTTCTTGTTTTTCACCATGCCTGTCTGTCTTGGTCTGTCACTGATAAAACTTCCTTTGTCACGAAGCAAAATCCCTTGCGCTGCCGCAGGCTGATGCCGGCTTTGCGCGCTTATCTACTTGGATCACAGGCCCTGAAATTTTCTGAGTGGGGCATCCCCCCTCTATCCCCTCCGCATTTAGGTATTGTTTTGACCCCCCCTGTTCGCACTCCGCATCGGTACGCACTTCTAAAATTGAGGACTGTACTATAGAAGCACCCGGACAGCGTGGCGGGATCGCAGCTGCTTATCCTTTTGTTTCCTATAATTTTCTGAAGTTTACAAGCACGTGATATTATTGGAAAGTAATCGTAGAAGTGAGCGCCTGAACAAAAAACGTGCACGCAATTTATTTCTTCTCTAAATACTCCAGAAAGAAAAATATCAGTAAAATAATGGCTGCCCCATCCGAAAATATCGTTTTTCTGTTAGCTATATGTCTACCCGACAATCAGTATGTTCTTAGACTATTTCAGTCCGCCTCCATCCTTATCTTTGGAAAAATGCAGCAAGTAGGAAGCGAGCGACACGTTGAACGAGATCCCCAGTGCGCCACAGAACTAGCGCCCCGTCACGGCTAAGATGTAAGCGAAACGGCCCTTGAAGCCCAACAGGCAAGCTGACAGACACACGTCGTAGAAGTGGGTGCAGCGTTCGCGACTCACGAGCAGTGACGTAAGGCGAGATGTCCGCCGGCACGCGCCACATAGCGGATCAGTGCCTGAACTAAGCGTCCCTACCCTTCCCATTGAAAAGCGCGCGACGCGTCAGGCAATGTTAATACAGGCGGCGTTGGTTAAACCAAGTACACACCCTTAGGGAGGCTGTTCAAGATTGCGGCAGCCACCCGGCACTTAAAAAAAAAGAAGAAAATGCCGAGCGCTCGCGCGTACGTGTCTTGCGACGACCGAAGAGTGTCCCCTGCGCACGTTTGCTGGCCGTTCTGTATCCCGGGAAATCGCATTTTTCTTCTAGTGTTTCCTGGAGCAGGATCACCTGCGAGGTATAGCTACGCTAATCAGCAAGCAATGTTCCTACGTTGAACATCAGATCCAACTGAGAAGCAAAAAATTAGAAGCCCTATTAATTGAAATCATCCCAAATCGAGAATGGAACGCAAGAATATACGTACTCAACGTATACAGCCCACCCTCGGACTACCAGCAGACCTTCGCGGAGGTCCTACACAAGGTAGTGGCAGTTTCCAAACACGCCCCGCTGATCGTCGCCGGCGACTTCAACGCGAAGCACGAAGCCTGGGGCTATTCGAGACAGGCCAACACAAGGAAGGGAACCGGACTACTACAAGCCACAATCAACCACTCACTAACTCTAATCACCGACCCCAACTTCCCGACTAGGCTGGGTAACTCGGTAGAGCGCAACACGACCCCGGACTTAACATTTGTCCGGAACAGCCGGAATGCAACATGGGTCAACCTGCAGGAGAATCTGGGCAGTGACCACATAATACTCCAAACAAAGATAGAAGCAGAAACTGCCAACCCCGGTACCAGGAAGCCCAAAATCATAGACTGGGACGCCTTCAGAAAAAGACGCAAAGATGACAAGCGGGAAGTCAATACCTTCACCGAATTCATCAGGATCATAAAAAACGATGTCAAAGCGGTCACTAAAGAAATTGAAGCACCGGCGGAGTACGAAGCGATGGACAATAAATTAGCGCACCTGCTAGAAGCCAAAAACGCGCTCAGAAAGAGGTGGGAAACGCAGAAGCTCAATAGGAGACTTCGCAAGAAAATCGCGCTCCTCAACAAACAAATAGAAAAGTATGCAAGGGAACTGAACCAGCAGAAGTGGAATGAAATATGCACACAACTGGACGGCCGTATGAGAGCGGGGGGAGATGGAATCTCCTCAAACTTCTCATCGACGGTACGCAAACCAAGAGCAATCAACAGATATCGATCGACAGGATCCTACATCAACAGCGCGAGAAAGGTCTAACAGACGACGACATCCTAGAAGAACTAGCAAATACCTACCTCCCCCTTGGGACAAGCGGAGAAGAGGACTACCCGGAGTACAAGGGCGAAGCGAACCCCGGTCTGGACGAGCCGATCTCGGAACAAGAGGTCTGGGAAGCCCTGCAAAACCTAAACTGCAGATCGGCCCCGGGACCCGATGGGATCACCAACACGCTCCTCCACAACCTGGATGCTAAGTCAGTAAGAACGCTGACGAATGCGGCCAACCAGGCATGGGAAACTGGACAAGTTCCTGATGAGTGGAAAACGGCATCAGTGATACTGATCCCCAAACCCGGCAAACCTCTGGGCCCCAACAACATGCGACCCATATCCCTTACTTCCTGCATTGGAAAGGTACTCGAGCACGTCGTACAAAACAGAGTATCGGACTACATCGAGAAACACGATGTCTTCAAGCACAACATGGTGGGTTTCCGGCCTGGGTTATCGACCCAGGACGTGATGCTAATGCTGCGCCACCAGATACTGAACAACTACTCCAAAGACGTGAGAGGCGTCCTAGCACTCGACGTAACCAAGGCATTCGACACTGTTAAGCACAAATTCATACTTGAAGCCATTTCCAAAGAGAACCTGGGGGCGAAATTCCATTCGTACATTAAGTCGTTCCTCAGAGACCGGAAAGCAACAATCAAGATCGGACTCCTCCAATCACGAGAATTCAAGCTGGGGCCGCAAGGAACACCCCAAGGAGCCGTCTTGTCTCCCTTGCTATTTAACCTCACCATGAAAGGACTGTCAGACAGATTAAGTACAATTAAAGGAATCAACCACGCCGTCTATGCAGACGACATCACGGTATGGAGTCTTGGAGGATCAGAAGCAGAAACCGAACACGCCCTGCAGACTGCGCTCGAGACAACGGAGAGCTACATCCGTGACTCGGGTCTCCAGCTGTCGCCGGAGAAATCGGAACTGCTCCTGTACAGGTCTAACAGGAAGGGCGGTAGAGGTCAACCACCCCCTAACCAAATGAACATAAGAATCGAAACGCAATACGGGCAAACCATCCCCATAGTAGACACACTGAGGGTCCTCGGGCTAATGATACAATCCCGAGGACAGAATACAAGAACTATAGAAAAGCTCGCCAAGAAATCGGAAGACACAATCCGACTCATCGCACGAGTATCGAACAGACGAGGGGGCTTAACGGAAGACAACCTCCTAAGACTTTACAACGCCTTCCTAATGAGTCACGTACACTACGTCGCAGCAGCGGTAGACTGGGCCAAAACCGAGGTGGTCAAAGTCGACACGCTCATTAGGAAATGCGTCAAGAGGGTACTTGGTCTCCCTATTAGTGCCAGCACTGAAAAGGTTGAAAGACTGGGTGTACACAACAAACTAACGGAGATCATCGAGGCACAAAGGGAAGCCCAAAAGCAAAGACTCTTAACTACGAGAGCAGGGAGGGCCATACTCCTCACCACGGGGCACATCCCCGAAGATTTTGAAGCATACCAAGTAAAACTCGATGGGAAAACCAGGGAGACCTTCGAAACCAGGCCCATCCCTCGCAACATACACCCGCAATTCAACGAAGGCAGGAGGGCGGCCAGGGCCAAGGCGCTACTGAAAATTGCACAAGAAGGGCGGCGAACGTCGACGTTCGTGGATGCAGCACGATACGGCCGTTCCAGTAAATACGTGGCGGTCGTGACCGACCCTGCTGGCAAACTACTGAACGCAACATCCGTAGTTACACACAAACCCGCTATCGCAGAACAAGTGGCGATTGCCCTGGCTATGGCCGACCCTTCGAGACCGAACATCTACTCGGACTCAAGGGCAGCAGTCCGTGCGTTCCTCAAAGGAACGATAGCCAAGGAAGCAGCGCGAATCATTAACAACAGAAGCGAGGACTGCTATCACTGCATTACGTGGTTCCCTGCCCACATGGGACATGAAATACATGAGAACATTCCCAACGCCAACGAGATGGCCCACGACTGCGCGCGTGAAATCACCCGCCGCGGCAGCGTAGGACGCTCGACGACCAGCGACTGGGAAGAGTATAGAGATCCGCTACAAACTTTCAACGAGATCACGGCACACTACAAGCTAGAGAGAAAGAAATATCCAGCCCCGCACACCAAGCTTCAGCGATCACAATCCACTGCCTTTAGAATGCTCCAAACGGGTACATTCCCCTCGAGAAGCGTATTTAGCCACTTCGCACACGACATCCAACCGCACTGCACAAAATGTAGTAGCACCACATGCTCGTTAAATCACATGCTCTTGCAATGCCCTGCGTTACCGCGCGGTGACTTTATAACAGAAGAAGAGTGGGAAGAAGCCCTACAAAGTGAAGAGTACATGACTCAACTCCGGGCTGTCCAGATTGCTTGCGAGAGAGCGGAGGAACAAGGACTTCCGCCCCCTGCGCAAGTGCGGCCCGCATCCGCAGGACGCAGTCACTAAGACTGCCACGGATTTTCTGGACCTCAATAAAGTTCTCTGTCTGTCTGTCTGTCTGCGCACGTTTGTAAGGCAAGCATCCGGATTTAGGGAGATTGACCGACACTGCCACTACCGCTAGGCAGATGCGCACGATGTCATGCGCCTTTTCTTCACATCGTGCATCCGGTGAAATCACTGCCCTGTACACATACCCCCAAGGTTAAAGGGGTGAAATTTCGAGGCAGACGTTTCCATTCGCGATTATACTTGCCCACTGTGCAGGCAGTGAGGTAGTTGGCCACGCAGCTGGCGACCAAGGCGCTGAAGGTGATATTGTCGACATCGGTCGACCGGCTGGGTGCCATGAGGCTGAGCATGCCGAGTACTATGCCTAGTTAGGCTACGTTGGAGAATCCCCACACCACGAATTACAGAACACGTCGGGTGCGAACCTGCGATAACAGGTACGGAACATTGGACACGTGTGTGCAATAGGCGGTAAGGGCAATTCACACGAAACAAATCAATTCGGAAGACTTGCGCCTACCAAATCCGAAACTGTTTTTGTTTTATTTATCAAAGAGTTTTTCTGCCCCCTCCCCCTTCCTGTGAACGTGCCGGAAAGAAATGAAACGCTTTCCGCCGTAAAGAATTCAAGGGCCAGCACTTGTAGCCTAAAAGGACGAAATTAAGACAAAATAAAATTTATTTCATTCAAGAGGCTGTTTTTTCCCCACAGAAATGATACTAATCATAACAAAAATTTCGATCAAATAGTCAAGATATTACCTTAACCTTTCACCTGCCTCCCTACGGAATGAAGCCTTACGTGCCTTCCCAGAAAGCCAACTGCGTCCCTCATTATGGCAGACTTTCAACATAGTTTGGCGCGGTGATTGCCAGTCGCAGCGTCACTGCATCAGCTCCGGGTGTGATACCGCGGCGGTCGCCCCATTTTGTGTTGAGTGCATTTTTCTTTTAGCATTGCAAATGTGCGGTTTGACGCTGTTTCCTGTGAACTGCCTTGTTTATTTTTAAGTGTATATGTTCAGCGTAAATTTATTAATCACAATACTTGTAGATATTTTATTGACCCGCCGTAAAGGTAGTAAACCTTTATCAGGCTCATTAGGCTGCACCTGGCGAGAAGCCAAAAAGTACTACGTTCAAAACAGTACTGCCGCTTAACAGATCATAAAGTAGTGGGAGATTGCTGTTGGGGGTAGAGAAGGAGACGGTTACAATGACAACTCCATAACTCGAACTTCTACGAAAGCGGTTGCGCAGAACGATGCTTTACTCTACAGTGCCAAGAAGGAGATTTACGGGTTAGCGCACAGCGTTCTCTCGCGTCTCTTAGCTACGAAACCACAAACACTTCCTCCGTTGCTATAACGCTCACAGGAATGGTCCAATGCGAACACACGCCCAGTCCCCCGCTTGAAATGGCAATAGACTCTACACAGGACCCCCTGGTGCATTCTATGTATCGCTCAGCCGCGTTAATTTGAACATAATGCTTTCGCATTCAAAATACATAAAGAGTGCTTAGTTGTCCTCTGAGTTATCAGAGTTATCATAATAGTCGTCTTAACAGAGATGACTATAATAAAGTTTTTTTTATCTTCTTCTTCCTCAGAGTTCATTTATTTTTTCTTTTGCGCTTCCGCAACCCCATTCCAATTGCTGGAATTCCGTTTCAAGTTTTCGTTAAAACCCGTCGTCGTGTGAAGAAAGCAGCTTCGCCTTGCTACTCTTTTATTACTTGCCACGGCCACTACGGCTGTGAAGAGGCGCCGCCTACATGGCCAATGCTTCTGTAGGCGGCGATGTGAGGAAGCGGCAAAGCCTACATTTATGTCGAGCTCCGTAGGGGCTGCAACATGGTCCTGCGAATCAGAGAGCGCCCTGAGATGGCGTCCGAGCAGCGCTGAAGCCATGGTGTTGTTGTTCTGTTCATCATCATCAATATTGTCATTATCATTACACTCGACCCCACTGCAGTGCGAAGGCCTCTCCCATTGACTTCCAGCCACTCTTGTCCTGCCCCGCTCGAGTCCAGTGTTGGAAAACGAGTTTCTGTATTTCATTCCTCCGTCGGGTTAACGGCCATCCCCATCTTTTAGAGTAGACCCATCTCTTGGTATCCACTCTGTTACCTCAATTGTCCACCGGTTATCGGTTCGTCTCACTACATGGCCACCCCAGGTCCATTTCTTTTTCTTTGCTTCAACTATTACATCACCTACTCGAGTTTCCTTCCTGATCCAGGATGCCCGTTTCTTCTACCTAAGTGTTACTCCTATTATTATCCGTTCAATCGACCGTTGACCTGTTCAAGTTTGGTTTCCAGTTGTTTACTAGAGCGCTAAGTTTCAGCTCCGTATGTCGTCCCTGGCATTATGCACTGGTTGTGTTTTTTTAGCGATAGAGGTACATTACTTTTCAGTATTTGGGAGTTCTTGCCGAGTGCTCCTTTATTGATGGCACATACCCACGTGGGGGATTGGCCAAGAAACGGGTTGGCTTTTTGGGTCTAAAATGCATGCCCACGTCACACCACTATAAACTCAGTTTTTAGAATTGAAGTGGGGAAACAGCCCCGGAATTGTCCTGATCTTGTAAACACTTTCACTAACGGTGATGACGGCGGTGCGCTTCAGCCAGGGAGATGGCGCTTCATCAAGGAATAAGCTGGGTCAGCCCAGCGCTGTAACAAAGACGACAACGAAGCCTGCGTGCTGTCGAGCACACCGCGTGCAAACGCTGCTGCTCTGAAACGTCCGAGATCGCGCCCGTCTGAAGCTTCCAGGCTTCCCTTTCGACCACCTATAGAGCACGGCCCCTGTCCTGGTAAGAGTTCCAGCTACTTCCCAATACGTTGGTTGCTAGGCCAGTCAGCTAGGTTGCAGTTGCTTCCTTCACTAGTCAGGCCTATACGTGTAAAAACTTGACTCATGTGATTAGCGTGGCATGAATAGTAATGTCTGTGCGTGGCGATTTTCACTTCCGTCGGGCTTGACACGGCAGTTAAATGTGTGCACGAATGCTGGCGCATGAGCACTAGCTATATAACGTTGACACGCAAATGTCTGCAACGGAGAACATGGCTGCATTACGGTGCGTATAAGGACAAGGTGCCGCCTGCTTACAAGAAAATGGTGGGAATATGGTCACATGGTCGCGACCAGCCAATTACGGCGCGGTGCCGTCAACGCTTTGCACAGACTACTTTACCTTCTGCAGGAACAATAGACACTTCTTTCGTACAGAGCTCAACCACTTCATTTAAGGTTGCGTCTAATCTCACGGCAGCCGTGAGAAATATTTCCGGGAAATTCTCACGGCAGTTTCCTGGCTGGCCTAAAATTTCCTGAATAATATCACTTCCCAACGTGACCTCCAAACCTAACGTAACTTCCCGAACGCGTAATAACCTACCCAAATCCAGCCAAACTGCAACAAACCTCATCTAACGCAGCCCAACGACACGAAACACAACCTGTATTAAACGTAATTGAACCCAATCTAGAAGTGTTGTGCGGTGATCTCTTGATATAGTAAAAACCAGAGTAAAAAAGGCATTATAAAATCGCGATGACCGAGCAATTCTGAAAAAAAAAACACCTTAATGTCGGACTCGAACCAGAGCCTTCTCGTTTAAAATCAAGTACTATGCCACAGCGCTACAAGGGCAGCTGCAAACGGGGCTTTTTAGGGAATATTTACCCCATAGAATCTCCGGGTAGCGTTCTTAGCCAATGAGAGGCAACTGCCGTGAGAACTTTCTCACGCTAATTCTCACGGTTGCCGGGAGAATAGACTTACTAACTTCATTTATCATACCTAGCTTAGAGATTGTTTGTGAACTCCGATGAACGCAGAAACGCTTGCCCACTGATTACCGACAATTCCAAGAATCCGTTTCGTTTTTAACGGCCCAACTAACGCTGTGCACAAAAAGCGTTTTCTTATATTCCCACCCTGTGCATCTGCAGGCGCACTGAAATTAGCCGCTGCTTACTGCCCCGTACATAGGGATCTTACTAACACCAAAGAACGTCTGTAGCGAATGTTAAAAAACAACACGCTACCCTGTCGCCCGAAACTGCATTATATTCACCCTACTTTATATCAGTCAACTATTTGCCCTGCACGTGGTGCTAAGGACACCGTCGCCCATCTCATTTGGTCATACCCTGAAGACCCCTTTCCATAGATAGCCGCAATCAAGCTCTGGGAGTACGCGCTGGGCAGCACGGACTTACAGGGAGCGGAGAGTCTCGCCTAACGAAGTGCCACGGTCAGGGCAGGCGGCAGCTGGCAGTCACCCAACGGACTTAGGCAGACTTTTGAAAAAGTAGTTCTTTCTATTTTTCTCTATTTCGTTCCCCAGAAGTTATGCAAGAACTATAATACGGTGAAACGTTTTTTTCCCTCTCTAGTTCTTTTATTAACCCTCAGAGCCCTGCAGCCCCGCTTTTCTTTTCAGCACTCAATTTCGGCGTCGTCAATAATTTCTCTAGTTAGTTTATCTGTGTGTTTTGCGATGACCCGAGTTTTTTGAAAGATTGGGGCGCAGCCGTGGCAATTTCGACAGTGGACACCTAAGTGGCCACTAATCGCCTTATGTCCGTTGTATTCGTGTTCTTTTAATCTTTCAGCGTAAACGTACATTTGTACAACTATAGTTGACATGCTCATATTACTCCACTAAGCCTAAATACATGTCCGCAACGCATTCTGAATCGCCGGCTACAGCGCGTTCATTATGTCCACATTCTGTTACCCAGCGCTAAGGATCGGCTGAGGTGGTGGGGTTGAGTGTTCCACTTGCGTTCCACCGCACCCGTGCTCGAATCCGAAAGTCAGATTTTTATAGCGAAACTATGTTGCTATAAGTTCTGACTGCAATTCGGTGCTTCAATCGGGTCGACGAATAATCGCACGTGCTCGCTCCAGAGCCACATGCTGCTTCAAATCTAGTGTAAAATGCTCTGTCACTCTTAATTTACTGCAGGTGCCTTACAAAAAATTATTCTTAAATTTGCCGCTAAGACGACTCTATCTTTACGCCGAGCTCCCTTTACTTGCAATACAGTAAAGTAGTAAACGTTGCGGAATTCCCCGTATACTGCCAACGCATGGGTGCCTACGGAGGGAGCATGCATAGAGAAAATAGCTGCAACTCTTGTTTTATCAAAGATATCCCGAAACAAATTATATCAGAATTTGAAATTAGTTCCAAGGAAGTGATGTTTGTGCCCTTATAGGATCAGCGTGGTAAGTCCCCGCAAATAACTCAACATAGTTATCTACCAATACGGCTCTGCCTGCCTTCCATCTTCAAAGTGGTGGAAAGGCTATTTAATTTTTTCTCTATGTATACTCTGCACTGTCACCCATGTTTAGAACCATCTTCCAGTCACTCCTACGCCAGGCATTTCACTTTTGCCTAAGGGAGCATTTATTCACTTGCATTGTTAATATCAGTCTTACGCAGTGCCGCGCAATGGTCCCGCAGTTATTTCACTGAACAGCCGATCAGCACACTGAACCCTAAACGCCCAAACCACAAAGTTTGTCTCCCTTGTGGCTCTGTATTCTATCAGGCTGCTCAGATTTTAATTCCAGATTTTTTCTGGTTCATGCTCAAAGACAACAGTACGAGAAGCTTCCTTACATGTTTTTATCTCCTTCAAAAGGCACGCTACTAGTAAAGGTTTTTATACGCTTCTCCCTGGATATTTTTACCATCTCCTGCATACGTTTTTCATCAGGAATTGTGACGGCGATAGTTATCTTTGGGTTCCCACCATTTCTAACATTTTTTTTAGATGGTGCGGGCAAGAGTAATCTATTCGTTTTAAACGTAGCTAATCTGCCGTAACAGGCCAAATTTACGTTTTTGTCAGCGTCCATCTAATCCTTCCAGACAGGTGCGGATGGTCAGATCCCGGGCTCTCTTTTCTCTCTGTCTTCGCTTGAGCACCGAAACATCTGAACTCGGGTCGTCAATGGTTTAAAAAAAAATTGCAGCTGGTCAGCTGTGCTATGCACGTAGGACGTCCTCTCAGCTTGCCCGTCCGGTGAACCCCGTATTTCCATGTTTCTTCGTTCTTTAAAGAACAAAGCTGTTCAGCAATTCATTGATTCCAGCGCTCCACAAAACCTAGGATAACAGTATAAAGAAAGGAAATCACCGGCACCGAAAGAATTCCAACCTGTGTCTGGTACATCAACGGAGTTAGTCGTCTTACCCCCTCGGCTACGACCATGAGTTGTAACTGAGAGTCAAACAGCTTACTGAATCGGCTGTGACTGTGGGAGAGTAATCACGCCACATGCTCGACTCAGAGTACGTGACAGGGTACACGTTGCCCTTGCGGCGCCTGGTTTAGGTGTGTGCGTTCTGTTCGTTCGTTATGCTTCTTTGATTTGCTTCTTCTTCGCCGTTATAAAAACAAAGATGGTGTTAACGTCGTTGCAGGCAGCAAAGAAGAAGCAAATCGACTGCAATCGTGGACTTACACTATCGTGATGACTGTGAAGGTTGCGTACTGCTTCCCTACCTTCAAGTCTTAAACCTTAGTGCGAGCTTCGTTCATTTTTTATACGTCTGTCACCCTCGCACTCTGTCTCCTTCACCTGTCAGGCAATCAGCGGCAAATTTTTCTCTACTGACCGTCTAACCTCTTATCCGGGCACTCCTTATTTCGGCTTAACATTTCGCGACTAGAAAATATTCGGACAGCTATACTAACAGCGTTTCGCCAACCACGCGTGATCGGATAGATCAGCGTCGTACAGATACGTTTTCTCATGGCAGAACTTTCGCTAAAACAAAAATTATTGGAAAACACAGAGGTAAATCTGTATAATCCGAGGGCACCTGCCCCTCAAAAAAGTGCGGCTCGGCCTAATAGGCTCCCGGTGCTGCTTCTTTAAAAGCACGCAACACAGTAGTTCGTACGCTGATCTCGCGCCGCGCCATTCGTGCATTGCGTTCTAACAATCTCAGCAATTGTATTCGCTTGCCATAGCAGCGGCACTGCTGCTTGTTATTTTCGTTGCCCGCCGGTGCCGGCATTTCGTCCACATCATTCCGATTTATACTAGTTATTCGGTCCTACGCTGTCCTTCAACTTTATTATAAAAAAATTCTATGGCTCGGCTTTGGTTAGCCCTAGTTGAGCGCGAAAGCTTCGC
Organism: Haemaphysalis longicornis; assembly: GCF_048455015.1. NCBI lineage: Eukaryota > Metazoa > Arthropoda > Arachnida > Ixodida > Ixodidae > Haemaphysalis > Haemaphysalis longicornis. The sequence goes on along the minus strand of NW_027526295.1, from coordinate 114,795,676 downwards.
TGCTCTGGCTATAGGCGCATATTCTAGGTGTGGTTTCTCAATTATAATTCTATACAGATATGTTTGCAATGAATACACTGCTTATTCGTCATCTTTTATTCACCGTGGCGAACCACAGTCTCTCTCCCTACACTCCGTCTCCCTTGGATAGTGTATGGGCGACGAAGAAGACTCACCGGGTGAGTTCGGCTCTCTGTTGACGTTGCCGTGTTTTGCAGCTTGCTTCAAGCGTTTCTGCAATCTTTCCTTGCGCTCGCCTGCAGTTTCGGTAGCGTGTTTCCTCTTTTTTCGCCTCGCGGCCTTGCTGCTGTACGAGGGACCAGAGCTGGATGTTCGTCTTCCTCCATCGCACACAGCGCTGCGCCGCACGTGGCCTCCCGGCGTTCCTTCGTGACGCGTGCTTATCGCTGTGGCGGCGGCCTCTTCGCGTTCCTCCGCCAGCTGGCGACACGGGTCCCACGAACGTCTCTGTTCCCTCCTCGCCAATCTCTCCCCTGTCGTCTATGTCTCCCGCCATCGGGTTGCTGCTCCGTTCCGGGCGCTTGTGGAAGGGGGCGTGGTTTCACCTCTAGCTGTCTATGCCAAAACTAGTCACCCCGCGAAGACTGCGCAAAAAATTACACCATCTTCCCGTGGGGAACCCTGATGAGGATGCGAAGCATCGTGGCGGTTCCGTGTGGTTCCATTGTGTTGCCGTTATGTTGAGTGATCTGGTTTTTACTAGCGCCAGAGGGAATTCCGCGTCCGGGTCCACACCGGTGGCAAAGGCACGCAAGTGCTGTTGTGTTACGGTGAGTAGGCGGTGGTTCTCGAGGCGCCGAAACTCGTCCATCATGTTCTTGCCGATGTTGTCTCTGTGGTAGAATCGGTAGTCTCCGTCAGCTTTGGTGAATTAAAGGTTGTTGACATTGGTGCACCGGCTGAGAGCAATGTACACGCCCTCCTCTTCACAGCTTTGTCTTCTTGTTCTTCGGCGGTTCCCCTACAGGAAGATGACGACGGTGGTTGAACGCGAACCTATCTCGTGATGGATTCTTTGGTTGGCCAATCCCTAGGGGCATCCTGCCACAATCAGCATCAGAGGCGCTGCGGACGGGGCTGGTTGAGCTGCAAGGCGCGTGGCGCTTCTCGCCACAGCTTTCCCACTGGAAATTCAGCATCCCCCTCTAAAGTTTTCAGTTCGTCGTTTCCGTTGACGTTCAGCTTCGCGTGCCTTCGTTTATCAGTAGCTTCTTGACGTGGTTTGAATGAGTCAAGGACATAAGGCGCGTTCGTAGCACTTGCTCCTGTCCCGTATTTGTAGCGTAGTGGGAAGAGCACCGCGTACCTCCCGTCGCGGCCAGAGAGTCGTGGGATCGAAACCGGGCGCCGCTTACTATTTCTTTTTTTATAGTGTAGTATCGCGGAGCTGTGGGTGTAAGGAGGAAAGTTGCGCATGCGCAGTGAGCGTGTGGACGGCGCCGCTATCAACGACACTGGACAAGGCGAGCCTAAGAAATGCTCCGCATTTGAAAATGTGTTCAAGCGGTGACGAGACGCGTCTAAAAGCCGAACGGCGAGAGCGGCAGGCGGAGGCAGCGGGGCGATCGCAGCGCCACCTCTGCCAATGCGGCCGGCCGCTAGCTCGGGGCTCGGCTTCTGGTTCCCGTCACCACACGCGCTTTGTAATTGTGAGTTCTTCTGTCGCTCTGTGTCCAAGGATTGATTGCGCAATATTTTGCGCGTATGGCCAATGTATTACTAAACGCAGTAATAAAGAACCTTGGGGAAGGGTACCCTGAAAGCAAATGAAAATGGGGAACCCTTCACGCTGGGCAGCCGCTCTCTGCGCAGAAACTGCTGTTAGCTGTATTGAGGAATGCTGCCCTGACGTTGCTGCTGCAGCAAGCCATGGACACGACCAGCATGATTGCGCGGACGGTGATGCTGGAGGCCGGCCCACCCCCACCGGACGGAGGCTGGGGCTGGATGGTGGTGCTGGCGGGCTTCATCTGCCACCTGGTGATCGACGGCTTCATGTACTCGTCGGGCATCTTCTTCGACGAGTTCCTCGACTACTTCCGCGAGGGTCACGCCGCCACCTCCCTCATCTCCTCCATCACCTTCGGCTGCTACCTCATCTCCAGTGAGTAGTGCTCCCTCCTGTGAAGTACTAGCTCTTGCCGCTGTATAGTTAGTTCTCTTCTTCGCCCCCCGCAATACTTCGCTATCGCTAATAACAACAAACTGCCGCATTCGCTCTGCCGTTTACTTGTGCAGTTTACCGACCTGGCGGGGGTGAATGTGCCTTGCTGTTCGGCGCATTTGTGGCCGTTCGAAGGATACGCTCGTATCTCCAGATACAAGTCAATGACACAGCGGAATCTATTTTACATTGAAACTATTATTGACGAAATAATGCATGTTGCGGTGTGGCGGTCTATTAGGGAAAGGTCGCGAATGATGAGAGATGCTGCACTTGCAATCGAGGTTTTATCCTCCTAAGACACGAAACATGACGTAGTAAAAACAAGTTAATATTTTTAAACATTGAATTAGAGTACAGGGATACTTATGATATCATTCTTTATTTGCTATGACGTTTTGTTGAAGCTATCACGTGCAATATATGGCACACTGGGAATAAGTTGTCAAAAAACCATGAAACATGATGTGATAGAGATTGTGTGTGTGTGTGCGTGTGTGTGTGTGTGTGTCCGTGCTGTGTGTTGTGTTGTGTGTGTGTTATGTGAGTGTGTCTGTGCTGTGTGTTGTGTTGTGTGCGTGTTACTGTGAGCGTGTTGTGTGTGTTGCCGGTGTTTTGTGTGTGTGTGTTGTGTGGTGTTGTGTGTGCGTGTGTTTGCGCCTCGCTTTTTCCATTCAATATAAAGAAGCCGTTGGGCTATGGGAAGTCCGTCCTCTTCTCGACATCATTAGAAGCGCTTGCCTGGCTCCGCAGTGCTCACCGAACATCTGCGTTGACGAGCAAATTATTCCCTTCACCGGTAAGGGCCCAGTTAAGTAGTTAGTTCCTGGGAAGTCCAAGCGGACAGGCTTGAAGAGCTTTATCTTGGCAAGCCCTTAAGGCCTTGTCTTGCATTCTGAAATGTTTTAGGGGAAAGGAAGTCTCCCGCAAAAGAAACATGTTATCGGTGCTGCTTGTCTCCCTTTGTCGCAATCCTCAAACGAATTTCGAGGGCAGAGGCCTCGGCGGCATCTCAAGAGATTTTTAATTATTTACATGCAATAAAAAATCCCGGGCCATCTCCACTAACGTGAAACCTGGGGAGGGGCGAAGCATGCAGTGTATAAGTGTATTCTTGGCATCTTGGCGTTTTTGCCACCGGAGATGAAACCGTTGGAAGGTAGTGGTATACAGCTTTGCAGTAAGTCTCGTCTATGAAGCATGAAGCTTTCTAGCGCGAGGAGTAAACAAGTGTCGCGGCGTTTTTTGAGTGCGCGTTACGTTCTAGCGCGAGTTGTAAACGAGTTTCTCGGTGTTATAGAATAGTAACTACATGATACGACGATTACGATGACGACGACAGGAGACGCCAACAGCTCAGCCCCTTCCTCGGCCCTAAGAGCCTTCGCCCTAATAGACCACTAATTTCAACAGAAAAAAAGAGAAAATTAAAATAATGGGTTCTGCTAAACGTAGTGACAAAGGGTCAACATTGGCCTTACGTGCAACCTGTCGCACAAAGAATTTACGAGTGAAATGAAGAAGCAAACAGAAAAGTCTCGGCACAAATAAGGGCGCTCAATGACACCTTTGCCTTGCATGAGATTGTAACACAAAAATCATTAGTGTGACAGCATTTTTAAACACATGAAAATGATTTACTTTGACAACGCCGATAGAAAACTTCCGGACCGAAAACCGCCATTTTTGTTTGGTAGTATAAGCGTAATCGCGCAGCTACAGCTGCATGAAACACAGACAGATTGTACCACCAGTCTCTACTCTAGCTTTGAGAGACAGTTTTGGTTTCGCTTTCAGCCAGTTTTCTTTACCGAGCGCTGAAATATGAAAGTGCAATATGTTGTACGCGGTGTCTTAGGATACTGAAGTGATTTGTAAACATTGCGGGATTGCGAGCGCAAATTGTAGTCCGGAGTACCGAGGCCCCGTTTCGACCACTCTGAGCGCGTTTACGCGAATTTATTTAGTAGAAAAAGCAATTCAAAAATGCTGTCCTCCTCTCTGCACCCTCGCCCATTTTCTGTGGCGTTTTCGTGTGACGTCTGGAGGAGATGATCATTGACTGCGCTACTCCACGGCTCTCCAGCCTTCAGACAGTCAGTCGGCCCAGCGTTTCGTCGCCGGTCGCCGACGGGTCCTCGCATTTCGTTCGCTCAGTTGAAACGAAGCCAGGACACGTTTGTGAATGGAAGAATGTGCCTTTCTTTACTTCGTTAGCTTGTACACTGTATTTAGCTCCAAATCGAGGTCGCTTCACACAAGCGCTGCACAAGCGCACATGAGATGCTTCGCAAACTGGTACTCCAGTAGGAAATTATAAGGCCTCTTGAAGGCGGGAGAAGAGTCAGCGAAGTCAACATAGGTACTAAGAGAATAAAATCAACTGATACTTTTACCGTACAGCATAAAACTAGGGTGCGGGTAGCACTTTCTTGCGCTGGGTGAACAAGCACAGCGGTCAGTAGCACGAGTACGCATCTGCGAACGCTTTTCCGTCTAGGAAATGCAATTGCTAGACGTGAGATATTGTGGAAACTTGAGGGAAGCTTACTGAACGAGCGCAATACAACAAATAGTCACCTAAGCTGCTTGAAATACTAAACCTAAATACAAGTGTAAACTGGTTATACATTATATACATTACATTTCCAAGGTCGGCACCACTCGCCCGTGGCCGAGTAGTTTGGAGCGCTAGGTATGTCAGCGCAAGTGTTTTGAAAGTCACAAGTTCGAATTCCCGGTGTACGTGGTTTTTTTTTTTTATAAGAACTTTTTCGTTTTCCGCCGATGTTTTCTGTGCTGAGTTCACCTTTTTTTGGGCCGCAACGTTGGTTGCTCCACGAACTAGTTCCCAGTACGCGCACAGGCTGACGCTGGCGCGCTAGCTAGTTCTGATTGGCGTGCTGTTGCCATAAGCATCGACTGCTTGCGGGCAGTGGGCACAGGCCAGAATCAACAGACCCTTGGCCTGGTGCGAACACGCTTTTTACGATACAGGCAATGAGTGAGGCAAGCTCCAAATATGGGGGAAAAGCGCATGGCATTTGAGAGTCTGCGGGGACGCGGAGGGCGTTCATCCACTGCGTAGGCCTCGGCTTGTGATTGCTACGGTTCCAAGCCGTCCTGGGAGCCTTATCTTATGCATTTTACAGCCGACAACATGGCAGAAGCGCGGGACGACGATTACTGAGGTATTGAAAATGCCCATTCCACGATGCCGTCGGATGTCAAGCACGTTGTTTTACAGAACCGAAACCGAAACTTGTTTGGTTGCTAACCTTGGGCATCGTCCAATCACGGTGTGTCTCCTCCCGTCGTCGCAGTCTTTAGTTGGTGCGGCCGCCACAAACCGCGCATGGTAGTTGTTCTTCTTTCGCGCTTTGTAAAATAATTACCGACTTGTCAACCGGATAAACGATGAAAAGTGTGCTAATTTGAGCCAGTCTACGCAGTGCAAGCAAAAACGGGAGCTTGACATTCACTTCAGTGTCCCTTTAAAAGGATATATAGTTGAGTAGCATTTATTCAGCTTTTACTACAGCGCAGATTGTTTGCTTGCCAGCTGAGCACCTCCCGCTCGCCTGCTTCTTCCGTGGTCACTTACTTTCTAGCTTTAAGATAGGAATCCTGGCAGGCGCGCGAAACCTTTTTGAGTACCATTGGTATATCTCCTAAAGTTGAGGCAGTGTTTTATTTTTATTTAGCTCCCATCAGTATAAATGTCATAGCGTCATGTTGCCAGAGTTCACATGACGTGCGTTGACGTTTTAATACTTCCATATCACTGTGATCCGTGTTAAAGGTGGTTTCCTGCGCTTATCGTGATGCGATGTTTTTGCGCCTCGTTTCACTTAGGCCCCATAGCAAGCGGTTTGACAATCCGGTACGGCTGCCGGCCCATCGCCATCGCAGGCTCGCTCATTTCCGCACTGGGGCTGTTAATCAGCATCTACGCCACCAGTATCAAGTTCCTCTACTTCTCGTTGGGACTCGTCGCCGGTATGTGCGTGCTCTTTAAATCCGATTGATGCACATTCCTAACATTCCAGATTTTTGTGTGTTCGTTGTAACCACTAAAGGAATCAATGCGTTCTGCCGTCACAAATCGCTCTATATACACGATATGGGCTGGCGCTATTGAATGTACAGGTCAAACCTTCGATACGAAGGAAAACCTCTTCAGTTTTCTTGCTCAAACCGCTACCGCTAAAGAATCGTTTAGTAGAAAAATTTCAGAAAAGGGATACTTCAGATAGAGCACGCAAGGGGTCGACTTGCATATGAACAGGCAAAATATTTCTCCAAACTCCAGCCTTAGCCTACCTCCTATTAAAATAAGCTCCTCGTACATTAAAAATTTAAAGTTCTTACAGCTCACAAACATGGAAAACATAGTGATAAACTTGCTGCTGCACACACAGGGAGCTGTCGCCTTCAGTGTTAGCTTCCCAAAAATAGTTTGCATTACACTGTGCACCTTCACAGTCCTGAGTTGTGAAAGAACTTCGATGTGCCCAAAGCTGCGCCCTTACAGCAAAACGATTCATGATTTCAACTCATGGGCGTAGAAACAAAATCCCCGGCTCATCGTTATCGTCACCGTCAGCTTTAAATGTAAAGTATGTACGTAAGTAGGCAAACATTTGTGCTTAGAGGCAGCCGTACATCATCATGTTCTATCACTATCTCTTTACTTGTCTCTTCGACCGAACTCGTAAAACCAGAAATAAAGACTGCTGATTAGTACATGCGTACATTCATATGTGCACGGGATTGGGCAGATGACGCTCTCGGCGTGCGCGAATGTGGTCTGCCGCAGGGACCGGATTTGGCTTGACGCTGTTGCCGGCAATCGTGTGCGTAACGTCGTATTTCGACCGGCGACGCTCACTAGCAACGGGCATCACGGTGTGCGGCTCGGGTGTGGGCACCTTCGTCATGGCGCCACTCATGCAGGCGCTCATTCGCTACTACGGCTGGAAGGGGGCGCTCATCATCTGCTCCGGTCTTAACCTCCAGGTGCCGCGAATACACTGCTCCGTGCATGGCACCTCGATTCCAGCTCCGCTGTGCAGGGCGGATACACCCTTCGAACGGCGCCGTGCCACCCCTGTTGGGTCGAAGTGCTCAAATGCATAGTTGTTTTCGTTTGCCACAAGACACAGCAACGCGAAATAGATAAGATGATTCAAACTTCTCGAGGAGATCGCGTTACGGTGAAAATTTAGTGCGGTCTTGCTACAGTGAGTTGCTGTGGCGGCGAGCGAGTGACCTGACATTGCGCCGCCAACGTATACGTGTCTCCACCCTGTACAGTTAACGACTGTGAATAGAGCTAGCCTAGCTCATTGAACTCAGCAAAGGCGAATGAACTGCTAACTGCGCCTATGACTGTGAAATAACACAATGAGATAGCACAACGTTGCTCCTAGAAGCCTCATGCTGTAATCGGCTGCTGATGCGAGTTGGCTTAGAGGAAAAGGGACCACGAAGAAAACTGTCAAGACAGACGTCCTAATCGCTGGAAAATCAAAAACTGACAACACATTCTGTTTCGCTTTACCCCGTGCACGAAGATTTCATGGCTCACAATAGTGGGTACTGTTACAAAAAATATAAAGTGGAAGCTAGCCTTTCGGCTGCCCGATATGGCCGCAATAGGGCAGCTGTAAAGGGGCTATCACGTATCAAGAGGTCTCGTCAGTTTTTGTTGAATCTGTCGCTGCCTCCCGAAACTCGCGTGTACTTTGCTGCTCCTCAGCACAAAGCAAAATTCATAACTCCCAAACCAATGTCAGTATTTTTAACACTTTGTTGAAGTATCTCTTAGAATAACTTTTGAATAGTGTGAAGGTTGGCTGGAACGCATGCCAAATCGACCAGTCGCTTTAGAACTACACCATGCGCAGTGGACACATCTGCAAACATGGGGCACGATGCAAATCTGTACAAGGAAACCAGACATTTGTTATGTCAGGCAGGAACAATTTGTTTTGTAGGTGAGCTAACTGTTACACACGTTTAATAGACGCTATTTCCTTACACCAGATCAAGCCCAACTCCCAGTGAGGTTCGGTCATCGCATATTCATGCTTACATCATTTTCAGTTTGGTTCTTGCGAGTCCTCACACACATTGCGGTTTTTGCAGTCGTCAAGCTGGTTTTAAAACAATGGACAAAGTCCTGTTTAAATTTAGACCAGTCACAGAAAGTCGCTTACAACAGCAACCGTGGGTCTGTGTGATATGAACTGAGATTGAGGATGTGTCGTTTAGATTCGAGCCGAAAAGACGGCACTGGAACAGTGTTTTTTGCAGATTATTTTCCGGTAAGCCAGGGCGCACTGTGAAGTTACACTGGCGTAAAGAGCTTTTGCAGTGGAGCTGTGGGTTATATACACAACTTGGGCTCCTTAAAATGGCTCTTGCCAGAAAATGAAGAAAGAAGTCATCGTGACAGGCTCTCTAACTTCAGGGTTCGATTCTACGAACGTGACACTGATGTTTTTCCATGATAGGCACATTTAAACAGAGCATCTGGTTGGTTTCCTAAAACAGGGTGTCGTTGCCGGTTTCCTGATGCGGCCCATGGCGTCTGCGGGAGCGGCGGTTGGCGTTCCCTCGGGTAGCGACAGTAGCCTCACCAGCACGTACGAGCCTTCCAAGCTGGCTCCCGCGACGCGGCCGCTACGTCCTGTGGCCGTGTACGAGATGTCCTCCACCATTGCCAAGCCGCCAGCGCTTGGCGCGAACCTCGGCACAGGGCCGCAGGCCACCGAAGGCATCATGCTTACCATGGTGCCCGGCCCGAGAAGCCCCGACAGCAGCAGCCTCCAAGTGAGCGACATTTGTTGGTCGTTGGAGGAGGAGGAGGAAATAACTTTATTTAGTCCAAAGAAGAGGCCTATTCAGGCCCGTGGCGCCTTAGACGACGGCCAAGATATCTTGACTCCTGGCGGCGTCTTCGGCCCTTTGGACGGCCCACTGCTGGATGTCAGGGTTTTCGCTGTGTAGCACGGTCTCCCATTGCTCTTTACTATTTATAATAAATGTGCCTTTGGTATTGCTAAAATCTTTCTTCTGGACACTGGGGCATTCCCATAACATGTGAGTCAAGCTCGCAATTTCTGGGCAGTGCTTGCATTTGCCGTCGTGTATATCCGGATGGAAGTGCCTGTAAAGGCCTGGATTAGGATACGTGTTCGTCTGGAGGCGTCTCCACGCGACTTCTTGCTTCTTAGTGAGCGAGGGGTGGGCAGCCGGGTAGGTTCGTCTTTCCCCTTTGTAGTGTTCGAGCACGTCTCGGTAAGCACAGAGGCGATCCTTGGCGTTGTCCATTGATTGTAAGCCGGGTTGCGGGGGCTCTCGGTGGGTAAGATCTCGAGCAGCCTCGTTGGCCCATTCATTGCCTTCTAGTGCCGCGTGTGCGGGCGTCCATATCAACGTGGTTGTGGCATTTTGGTTTGTCTCGCGGCGGGAAAGAACCTTTAGCGCCGCGCCGGAAATTCTTCCTCGTGCGAAATTGCGGATCGCTGGCTGGGAGTCGCTAACGATTTTCCGCGCTTGGGTCGTTGCTAGGGCTAGTGCAATGGCCAGTTCTTCGCCCTCCTCCGGGTGTTTGGTTAGAAGCAGGCGGCTAGAACTTTGCCCGAGTGGTCAGTGACGACCGAAGCCATAGCTCCACGTTGTTCGTAAGTGGCCGCGTCTGTATAAACGACGTGCGGATCGTCCCGAAGTTGTTTCTTGAGCGCCTGGGCTCGCAGCTGTCTCCGCTTCTCGTTGTATAGTGGGTGCATATTCTTGGGAAGAAGTGGAACGCGGATGCCTTTCCGTAGTTCGGCGGGGACGGAGAGCTTGTCGCCGAAGGTTTTCTCGTATGGTATGCGCAGGCTATCCAGTAGGTGTCTGCCGGTGGCCGTCTTGGTGAGGCGTTCGAGGTGCGAAGTGCGTTGCGCCTCGATGAGTTCTTCGAGCGTGTTGTGTACACCCAACGCGTCTAATTTCTTGTTTGGGGTGCATATTGGTATCCCGAGGGCTTGCTTGTGTGCTCTCTTGATGAGGGTGTTGATTTTCTGCTTCTCTACCTGCTTGAGGGGTAGGAACGAGGCTGCATATGTAACCCTGCTAATAACAAAGGCGTAGACGAGCCTTAGCAGCGTCTTTTCTTTCATGCCCCTGTTCTTGCTGGCAATCCGCGTAATTAGTCACGTGATTTGGTGGGCTGTCTTTTCTAGGTATTCTACGGTCTTGCCATTGTGCCCGTTGGCTTGCAGGTGCAGGCCGAGGACTCGTATTTCGGACACCTCGGGGATCGGAGTTTCTCCCACTTTTAGCGTTATGCTGTGCGTCTGGGGCCCGCACTTGGGTTTTCTGCCCCTCCGTGTGGGCTGGTAGGTAAGCTGTTCCGATTTTTCGGGGGAGCACGAGAGGCCTAGGGTTTTTGCGTGTGCCTCGACGGCGTCGATGACCTCCTGGAGGCGGTCTTGTATGTCGCCGTCTCGGCCGCCCGCAGTCCACAGCGTGACGTCGTCTGCGTAGATGCTGTGGTTTACTTCGTCAATACCCTGCAGCCTGTTGGCAAGTTCAATCATAGTGGCGTTGAACAGGAAGGGAGAGAGTACTGAGCCCTGAGGCGTCCCTATGCTCCCCGTGGGGGTCTCCGGTGATGCGTGTGTCCCCACCTTGAGTTGCGCCGTCCTGGACATGATAAATTCTCTGATGTAGTCATATGTTTTTTTGCCTATCCCTAGGCTCTGGAGGCTTCGGAGTATGGACTCGTGCTTGAGTCTGTCAAAAGCTTTGGTAAGGTCTAGTGCGACTATTACGCGGCCATCCGTGGGTGCCGTGTCTTCGGTATTAACTATTTGGTGTTGCAGCTGTAGCATAACATCCTGGGTCGACAAACCGGCCCTGAAACCCACCATAGAGTGCGGGTAGAGCTGGTTGTCCTCCATGTGGTCGTTTATTCTGTTCAGGACCATATAATCTAGAAGTTTACCAAGGCACGACGTGAGGGAAATCGGCCTGAGATTGTCTACACTGAGAGGTTTCCCCGGCTTGGGTATCAGCCGCACTGATGCCTTCTTCCATTGCTTGGGTAGAGTCGCCGTGTCCCAGCATTTGTTAAAGTAGTCGAGTAGGAGTTCACATTCTTCGTCCGCGAGGTTCCGCAGCATCTTGTTGGTAATGCCGTCCGGACCAGGGGCTGAGTTTGGTTTGAGGCCTTGTAAGGCTGCCCTAAGTTCCTCCATGGTGAAGGGCTGGTCGAGTTTTGCATTCGGAGTGCCTGTGTAATCTCCATGCTCGACTACGGGATGTTCTGGCGTGTATTTGGCCCGCAACTCTCGGATGGTCTCGTTTAGGTCTCCTCGATTGTGCGTATGGAGGAGTTTCTCCAGACCCCGGCATTGCTCGGTCTTGCTTTTGGTGGGTCTATGAGGTGCCTTAATAAGTTCCACATCTTGGGCGTACTCATTTGGAGCTCCGCGCACTCGCATAGCGCGTGCCAGTTTTGCAGCGCGAGCTTGTCAGCATACTCTTGTATTTCTAGGTTGAGCTTCGCTATGCGTCTTTTAAGCGGGCGGCTGCGTTTATTTCTCTCGAGCCGTTTTTGAAGGCTCTCTTTGGCCTGCCACATGTGTAGGAGTCTGGAGTCTGCCTGTTGGAGCCCTTCTTCCTCTGGAATGGTTGTAGTGGCTTCCTCTGCCCGTTTCTTAATTTTAGTCGTCCATTCTGCAATGTCATCAATGGCGCTATGTACGACTCGGGGCATTGCCTGAATTTCTCCCAATCAGTGATTTTGCATGCCACACCTCTGGGTTTGGTGGGACCCGCTGTTATTTGAATGGCTGTAATGACGTGATCGCTACCGAGGTCCTGGCGCAAGTTACTCCATTCGGCGCTGTTGTCTTTGGCGAGGTTTCTAACGAATGCAAGATCCGGCGTCGTGTCTCTGGTGACGCTGTTCCCCTGTCGCGTAGGTTGGCTTGGATCCGTGATTAACGACAAACCCTCTCTCTGTGCATCTGCCCACAAGTTCCTGCCCTTAATCAGCTCCTTCGCGTACCCCCATGCAGGGTGGGCCGCGTTAAAATCTCCGAGTATTACCAATGGGTGGCCCCTGGCTATTTCAATCGTCTTGCGGAATAGGTTCGCAAATCTGTGCTGCTTCTTGGGGCTACTGTATAAGTTTAGGATGAACAGACTGGTTTCGTCTCGTTTGGATGTGGCAAAGATTTCTAAGAGAACGTGCTCGACGGTGGTTTCCTCGGTGTCGTGCTGGAACGTCGGTAAATTTCTTCCAACCAAGGTGGTAACCGTGGCCGTGTTGCTTGTGGCATTGAGGTCTATGAAGGCCCTGTAGCTTGCAAGCTTGGCTTTGCCCCCTGTTTCCTGTAAGGCTATTATGTTGGGAGGCGTCTGGTGTGTGCCTAAGTATAATTCTACGTTGCTTCGCTTCTTTCTGAAGCCTCTGCAGTTCCACTGCCATATGCGGTATTGCGGATATTTAGTTGTCTGCGTCGCCATGGCAGCTGTAGTCGGCGGTCCTGAGCGTATCTTTTGAGCTGGGTCTGTCGTAGGGTTTGCTATGCTTAGATTTCTTATCCATCAGAGTTGCATCCATTTGGCTCATTCTGCTGCTCATCTGTCTTACTGATGTTTCTATCTGGCTAAACCTGTCGCTCATGCCTGCTTGGGCGCCGTTTACTATTGCTTGCATCGCCGCTATAGATTCCGATATGGCCGCCCTCACCTCGGCCCTGATGGTTGTGGCGAAATCCTTGAGTTTTTTCTCGACTTTTTCCTCTAGTGCTGCCGGTTCGCACTCTTCCTTTGTTCGTTTGCGCGGAGGGTCGGAGTCTTCGCCTAATTTGTTGTTTCCTCGGGTGGGTGCCTCGTTCATAGGTGTTGGCTCTTCGTTGGGTTTGGATGCTTGTGCGTTTGTGCTTTTGGCCTGAGATGTCACGGGAGCGGTCTCTTTTCCTCTTTTGAGTGCTGCTAGTTCCATTTTAAGCTCCCTGTTCTCTTGCAGGACTAACTCTAATAGTTGCCGAATGCGCGCGAGTTCGGATTGCTCATTCTCTTGTGTGTTCGGGACGGGTATCCCTATCGGTCCAACATTAGCTTTTTGGGAGACCGTGCTAACCCAGCTCACCTTTTCTTTCGGAGTGCTTGGATGGCCGCCTTCACTGCAGTAGTCCTTGGCCTGATCCTCCCGTGGTAAGCGCCTCGCATCCCGGGATACGTTTGGAGTGGTCGCCTGACTTTGATCCTTGCGGATGCGGCTCCCTTGTCTCGAGAGTCGCGGGTCTTCGCGGCTCTCGGCCCTCGACTTGTGGTTTCCACTGCCGGGTAGACGGGGGAAGGAGATGGATCGGTTCTTCCTCGTCGTCGACGGGCTTCGTTCACGTTCTCGCTCTTTGGTGGGCTGTGGTCTTCCCGTGGAGCTTCTCCGTCGTCGGTCTGCTTCAGCTTGTCGGAGCTTCTTTTCCCACTGACGTCGCCGCAGCAAGTACGGGGTCTGGAATCTTTGGTGACACTTATTGTCGCCAGTGGGATGACCTTTACCGCACAGTGCGCATTTCGGATCGCATGCGTGGTTTTCGGGCGGTAGTTGCATGCCGCAGACCTTGCAGTACGTGGTTTCGGGTTTAGGGCACACGTCGGATCTGTGCCCAACTTTTCCGCAGGCTTCGCAAATTTCATGCGTTTTCTTGTGTAGGTAGCATCGCATTTCTGCTCCTCGATAATAGACGTAGTAGGGTACTTTACTTCCTTCGAAGAGGATGATGACCGAACTGGATTTGCCCATGCGCCTTGCTTGGAGTATCGTGGGATTCTTGTTATATACGAGGCTTTTAGTGATGTCTTCCGCGGTGTCGTAGTCTGGGATATTGCGTATCACTCCCCTGGAGGTGTTTTCCGGGGGTGCCGCATACGCCACAGCTTCGTAAGTTGCTCCGCGGACTGGGAGTTCCCGGATCTTGACATAAGACTCCGCGCGGGTTACCGAGGGAGTGGTGATCACGAAGGTGTTTTGCTTCGGGTTTGTGCGTAGAATATCATCCGCCGCTTGCGTGGGTTCAAGCCCTGTCGCCCTGGTAATGCAGTCGCGTAGTTGCGCTTCACTCAGTTCGGAGACATTGAGGCCGTTTCTCGGTCGGACAACAATTTTTAGGTCCTCTCGCGGCAGGTGCGGAGGCAGTGGCGTTCTGTTTTTTGCTTTGTTAGCTGTCCTAACTGTTGCTCGGGGGTTGGAGATCCCGGTAGCCTGGCCATGGCGGCCCGCCGTTGTATTGTTTAGCGGCTGGTTTAGCTTCTCCAGCTCCCTGCGGCGCAGTTTCTTGTAGCTTTCGAGCCACCCAACGGTATCGTCGGGTGAAAGCGGCTCACCTTCAACTTCCATGGCCCTTGGGTAGAGGCGTCTTGAGGTCTGGCTGTGGTCTTCGGGCGGGACTTGCCCCTCGTCGGCCTCCTCCACGGCGGGCATGGTCGACCACGCCGGCGGTGGCGGCCGGTGTTCGGCGTTAGGCTTAGCGCGGCGCTCGGCTGGCACTTGTCCAAAGGTGGTGGAAACTCACTACTGGAGACACAGATGGTCTAGTGGGTGGTGTCCGGTGGTGCGGATCGTCCTTAGGGAAGTGTATCCACACCAGAAAGGCACTTGCATTGGAAATTTCCGCCGGGAGAGGTTGAAAAACACGGAGCCCATGCGAAGGTACGTTCGCACTGCTCGGCCCCCTAGCGGCGAAAAAAACTGGTCGTTGGAGGGAAGCCCTAATTTTACATTTTCTACTTCAACAACCCAACACTGAGCTTTGGCATTTCTACAGCTGGTTCCTATGAACGCAGCAGAAGTGCTGGTTTGAACATCTAGAAAGACCAAAAGCAGATCACAGTGACAAGCTATGCTGTTGCGCGAGGTGAAAGATTTGTTGTTTTATGACAGATATGGTCAAGGCCTTCAATTCGAACGTTATCTGGGGCGTCGACCGATCAAGGTGGCTGTGCTTTTAGGTAGCGCGTTTTGGCGAACGGCGGAAGAATACTTTAGCTTCACTCATCTGTAGCATTTTCCGTAAACGGTTTAGTAATGCCTCAAGCCTCTTAAAAATGATAGTGTTTATTTGGGTACCTAGCGTCGCCTGTGCGATTCAGCAGGCGACGAACAGTTGGATTATCTTATAGTCGATGCCACTGCAATATACTCGCACTTGTGGTGGCCATTGTACATGTCCACATTGTTCAGCAAAAACAAAGCATAAGACATATTTGAAGCAAAACGTGCGTGCATAACTGCAGTCCAAACATTCTTTTATTTAAAAGTATTATTAGAATTGCTTTTAGCAACACCATAATCATAAAACACGGTAACAACGAATTCCAAAACAGGCGAAATGAAGGCAGAGACCACAAATATGTTTCTTCGATCTCTTGCATGGGGACGGGAAGTAAGGGCGGAACAGATAGAGCGCGACCCATGCGACCACGGGAAAATTTAAGTGAGCAAGCTTCTATTATATTCCTTCTTGGTGGAAGGACAGGGATACGAACAGCCTGAGGCACAGCGATAGGAGAAGAGACAATATCACAAAACGGGAACAGCAGAAGGTATTTCTTCGCACGACATTTCCAAGCAAGCTGATGGGGGGCCATTTTTTTTCTTTACCGCGTACGTAAATTTAACACTCAACACTTAAAAATTAATATTGCGCATATGTGCATTGACATACCTTCATGGCATACGTTCATTTTGTATTTTTAGTCACGAACCGGCTGGTCAACACTCGTTGCTTCTGCGGGACGGCCATTTTATTTAGTAAAAAACAATATGTTTTGTATAGTTGATGAGAGTGGTCACGTTTCTTAAACATTAAATGGTCATGGGAGCTGAGGTGCTCTGGTTGCCGCGGATAACAAAAAGTACCACGCAACGGCACCTTAGTCTACATGATATACGTTGCCGCAGTTACCACTGCAGTGATTCCGACCACGCGTCACCGAATTGCCACCACGTCAACTTTCGCCCAACGTACTGTAGCGTAAGTTCCAGATGCAAATTTCACTACCTGACTTATGAGACCTGCCGAGTGCCGGCCACGCACCTTATCAGGTGGTTTACCTTATTAGGTTTCTTCAATTTTGCGTTTTGAAATAGTGCGAGATTACCGAGGAAGGCCGCTACATTCCTTGTTTATTCTCGTTACCGGCTCAGATGCTAGCATATATGAGCAAATTTAGCTAACTGACTCGAAGACAACAGCGTGGCAGCGGTCGCAATGGTCTAGACCAGGTGTTAAATCCTTCCCGATTCTCTAGGGAGACACTTGCGTTGATAATTGCAGTGCCTTGTGTGAGTGACCCGTTACGCTCACACCTGCTTATAGCACGCGTGAGCGTCACATCAGGTATAAGCAGGCGTGAGCGTATAGGCGTGAGGCGTGATCAGGGCGAGCGTAAGGAGGCTCACGCCTGCTTCAAGTCTGCTTACGCTCATCCGCTTCCGTATAGATCCTCGAATGTTCCTGCGATAATTACCTGTAGACAGGATTACTTTTGCTTCGTACTTCTTCTCGAATGGTTTCAATTACACACTGGCCGTTACGAATCATACTGAACCACTGCCACCTTTCCATGCGTTGGAACACCACCACGCCGTCAAACGAATACTCTCTATTCACTGCGTATCTATTGTCCATGAGCTCGTCTATCCACTGTCGCCAGCAAGTACTATAGCAAAGGGGTTTGCTGAGGAGCACACCCCTCGTATTTACGGGCGTCATCGAAAAAAGGTTACCGTTTACGCAGTTCGCATTGCAGCCAAACCAGTCACAACGGTGTTTTTGTTACGAGCAGCTCTATCAATGCGATCGCCTTCCTCCATTCCTCCTTGGGCTCCGTTCAATGCTCCGGTCAGAGCTAAGTAGTAGGTAGATAAAAACACTTGTTTCACGTTTCCAATAATTTAGCCGCCGGTAACGCCCTGGTGTGCTCTCGCATGGACGACACCGCTTCTCAGGGCCGCATCCGCGTGCGTCCCGACCTGTTCTACGAGCGTACCCTTTCGGAGGAAGACCGCCAGTCGTCCATGGCCTTCTTCTCGGTGGACAGCTCCTTGATGGATGGAGCAGAGCACCAGTCGCAACTCGTCACGCTCGTCGACAACCGCAACATCGTCGCCAGGTAAGCATAGCGTGAAGACACAGAAGAGTTCTAAGAACGAGGGGGCCAAACCCACATACCCCGTCCAGTTTTCGGGCTTCTCATTTTATCAGCATTCGAAATTAGTTTTGTACCCGAAGCATATCATGCCGAATCCTGGCACGTTTTAGGTGACAGCTGTTTCGTTCCCTTACTTTATCAACATCAATTTTCTAGGATTAGTTTTTGCACCCGATCTAGACTCGCTGCGACCGTACCATTTTGAAAGCAACACCGAAGCCAGGAGAGTATCAACGAGCTACAGGCAAACTACTTCCTTAACACCATCCCCGTTACATGGCGGGAGCCAACCACATTTTAGCGCGATGAAGTGTGTGCACATTTGAGGCTAACCCTAAGCCGACAATAGAGGATGATAGTGTTTTGTTAGTTCATAGTACGGATTGAGTAGGTGTTTAAAGCATACAAAATTGATCCACCGTATCTAGGTCTTAAGAAGCAGCAACAAATCCCGTTCATTCAAAAGCCTGGCGCTGTCCCACCACTTGTGCTAGCCTACCGGGAGCTTCACGCATGGAGGCCCGCTTTTAAAAGCTGCTTTCTTCCCAGTCGAGAAGCCTACAGCGAATGCCATGTGGTTGACCCTGTAGCCACCTCGCTTCACTTGTGCGTCCATAAACTGGGAACCAGATGCTGAAAGCTTGAATTTATTTCTCGCCGGACTAAATCGCCCTTCTTATCCCGCTTTGAATGGGCCTGCGTACGTTGCCTAAACGCGTATGGCGGGAATTTCCCTTAGCCATCCAAACACGGCTGCACAGCACACCTACATCGACATCCAGCATGTAACGTTTACAAAAGTTACGGTGCATCCAGCACCCGAAGCGACAGTGAAGTGCTTGGATGCGTGTTGGAAAGCGTAAAGTTCGACATTTTAGATGTTACGACTAAGTGCACTGTGCCACGGCAATTTCCGATCTCACTATCGAGGAAGATGCCAATGTTCAGATTTGAAAATGCTTAACCTGAAGCTCACATATCTGACCGGCGTCTCTGTGCATTCCGTGGCAAAGGACAGGATTTTCAGCTGCTTTTCTTTTGTAAAGTGCGTGAATCTTAGTTCGGTGTTTACGCGTGGAAGAGCATGCTCTTCTGTGGTGCCAGTACACTGACAGACAGGCATGGTCATGTACTTGCCTACGACACACACTCACACATCCGTGCACGTACACAGGATACTCACACACTGTCGCAGCGTATACCCTCCTTTGCGACCCACGTTGTGCTAGCGCGACCGGGCTTCTTTACGATACGGAGGACTGAAATTACGCGAACAAAAGTCAGAAGCCAATTTAAGTTTAATTCATGGCCAGAATGAGGACATCAGTGGGTCACAGTGCACTGAGTTTCAAAGAAGGCTGCGGTATAGGTGTACACGACCTAAGAGCACTGCAGCTGTCGATCGCTACCCACCGCGCACTGACCGACATACATTTATTCCTTGTTCATTAAAAACTGCATCTTCTGTTTCAGCCAATCATGTTATAATACGACTCTACGTAGTAGAGCTAGACGTTTTGTCACAAATACAACTACTAATATTCGCCTTTAAGAACAAACGTTTTCCCACGGGCACATCTGGCGGTATACCCAACGCTTTAAAAATGGCGTAGAGGGCTCGCGATTTTTTTTTTTTTTTTTGCCTTAGTCCCGATGTTTTCTGTTTCTGGGTCATCTCATGGCTGAAGATGACTATGTGCATTATTAAATAGCTGAACATCTGCGAATTTATAACCCACAGCACTACAGATGTGATGGGACAACTCTTCTGTCGCGCTTTCACGCTTATAGCAAGAGTTAAAAACATGGGTTTCATCCACTCCTCTGGTGGGTTGCTGTGACATGTTCTTTGCGCAATGGCCACTAGCTATTCGAAAAAAGAATTGGTGGCGCGTAACACCTGATCCGTTAACTTCTACAGCAGAACACGAACATTAGATGAATTAGGACCGTCTACCGTTGTCTGCAGAGATGCTCGCGACGAGCCACCGCCGCTAAATGTCAACAAAGGCCTTGATTGGTCAGCCCTGTGCGCATCTCAAAGGCGAGTCTTCTTAAGGCGCCTTTGTGTTGGTTCCCTCCTATTGATTACAAGGCAAAGCTCTTCGCCGGAATTGGTATTGCTTTAAAGTCAAGCCGCAGCCAAAACACCACACGAAATCAAGCGAAATGCCGGAAAGTGCGGAGATAAATCTCAACTTGAGCTCTGCAAGGTCTTTGGGTACACCCTAAAGAAAAACAACTCCAGGTACAGCTACACATTAACGAGTTGTGAAGTCTAAAGTACCGACGCGCCCTTTAACGCCGCTAAGTGCTCCTTCCAGTTTCGCGCTGCGAGTAATTGCGACTGTTGCGAGGCCGTGCCAGGCAAGCGGCGCGCGTACATCACATGCCGTCGAACACCACACTCATACCCACAGCTGCAAGTACCAGCTCTCCACGCGACACCCGCCGCGGTGGCTCAGTGGCTAAGGCGTTGCGCTGCTGAGCACGAGGTCGCGGGTTCGATTCCCGGCCGCGGCGGCCGCTTTTCTGATGGAGGCGAAAAGCAAAACGCCCGTGTGTACGAGACTTCGGCGCACGATAAAGATCCCCAGGTGGTCAAAATTAATCCGGAGCCCTCCACTACGGCGCGCCTCATCGCCTGCGTTGCGTCGGCGCGTTAAACCCCACAATCAATCAATCAATCTCCACGCGACCTTTCCAGTAAGCACTGTTTTTTTATTACAGGCCCCGAAGCTCGTCAAATCCTTGGCAGTTCCTTGTGAGCCATTCTTCTGTTACAGATGCCAACACATGACGCCAATGCAGCAGACGGCTTTTTCGATCAAAAGAACATATAATGCATTGGACTGAGAAACGGGTCAGAACATCATCACAGTTACTCAGAAGCACTGTTAAAAAGCACCCCAGCTGTTATTTGTGCCATTTCAGGAGCTTCTTAAATTTTTCGGGAAAAATAGCGTTCGTACCGGCGAAACCTAAGTGACAAAAGTAGATAGAGTTATTGTGGGGTTTAATGCGCCGACGCAACGCAGGCAATGAGACGCGCCGTAGTCGAGGGCTTCGGATTAATTTTGACCACCTGGGGATCTTTAACGTGCGCCGAAATCTCACACGCACGGGCGTTTTTGCTTTTCACCTCCATCAAAAAAGCGGCCGCCGCGGCCAGGAATCGAACCCGCGACCTCGTGCTCAGCAGGGCAACGTCCAGCCACTGAGCCACCGCGGTGGGTAAGTGCCAAGAATTAAGGATTTATGAAAATATGCGCCTAGAGGGTGCCGGAGCACGGCTTGACGTGGCGCTCAAACGGAGAAGCGTCGCTTTCTTGCACACGATAGCCGACAACGCGCTGTTAACGTTCCTGCCTGCAGCGCCACTCACCTGCTATGAGGGGCGTCCGTCGCCTTGCAACGCATTTCCTGGCTCGCGCGGCATTCCTTCCCTTTATTGCCTTTAAGACGTTTCACGCTTTGGCCGGAGGACGTTGCCTAGACGCACTATTTCTCGACTGCTGCCTGTAGCTGGCACTGGCGCGCTCTGACCGCCAAGAGAACTGGCATACGTATTTTGCGATCCTACGCGTGCTTGATTGAGATGCGTCACACATACGCGGGATGAACCTATAAAGCTGGTGATTAATAAAACTGTGTCATTAATAAAACAAACACCATCGAAGCCCCGTATCTCCCAGTGTACCATCGTTGCATGACCTACGATGATTTGTCACGAGCACCTGATGGCAAGCGGCATGCACGCACAAGTCCTGTTTACTTCGAGGCCTAATGGCCACATGCCTGTAAGTGCGTGTGCGTGCGTGCGTGTGCGTGCGTGCGTGCGTGCGTGCGTGCGTGTGCGTGTGCGTGCGTGCGCGCGTGCGTGCGAGCGTGTGCGTGCGTGCGTGCGTGCGTGCGTGTGTGTGTGTGTGTGTGTGTGCGTGCGTGCGTGCGAGCGTGTGTGTGTGGGTGTGTGCGTGCGTGCGTGCGTGCGTGCGTGCGTGTGTGCGTGTGTGTGTGTGTGTGTGCGTGCGTGTGTGCGTGTGCGTGTGCGCGTGCGTGCGTGCGCGCGTGCGTGCGTGCGTGCGCGCGTGCGTGTGTGTGTGTGTGTGTGTGTGTGCGTGCGTGCGAGCGAGCGAGCGTGTGCGTGCGTGCGTGCGTGCGTGCGTGCGTGCGTGCGTGCGTGTGTGTGTGTGTGTGTGTGTGTGTGTGTGTGTGTGTGTGTGTGTGTGTGTGTGTGTGTGTGTGTGTGTGTGTGTACGATATCAAACACGCATCTTTTTATCAAACGGTAGCCTTTGATTAGTCCCGCATTTACTCGTTCGCACTACTACTGCACTGGTATCCCTTTAGCTTTGATCCGCTACCCGGGAATGTCTAGGTCGTACCCTCTTTCCTGTATCCACACTCCGATATTGCTACAGCGGGCCCAGTCGTTTCACTCTCAGCCGGGGAGTAACCCCAACCACGTCGGCTCGGTTTTTGTTCAGTGGCTGCTCATTTCGTTGAGTGGCTGTCCAAGATTGCTCCGGACGCACTGTGCCATTTGCATTGGCTTGTACGAACTTCGCGTTGCATCTAGTGTCCCTAGCCGGATGTTGGCCGTCTGGTAGCCTAGAAGGGACTAGATTCTTTCTAGTACAGGGGGTCGGTAACCTTTTGAGGCGACGGGACCACCGGGGGCCGAACGGTGTACAGGCTGGAGGGAGGGGTACTTTGCAGATAAACAGAGAAAATTGGGCAAATGTACAGGACTATGCCGACTGGAAGCGATCTTTCTTTGTTCCTGTCTAACCCTATTTGAGATGAAAACTACCATGTCGGCATTCAGGTAGGAAGTGACTGTGGAGGTGGGGTTCTGGCGTTGTGCCGCGGCCTGCAGGTTGTCGACATCTGCTCTACGACATCGTACACGTTGGCGTATAAGATTTCAAATTTTTGGGGCCGGGGGGTCTCTCTATACAATACTCTACTTCGAAAATTCCGGCTTAGCGCATTTGTTGATAATTGTAGTTAAACTACCAGGCGAACACCATCCGTAAGATTATAAACCGCGTCTCTAAATACTGCACAATTCATAGCAACAAATTCAAATGCCAAACTATGCAATGGATGTCAATGCAATGTCTAATGTTTTACTTGGCTTTTACAGCGGCGACGCATGGACGTTTTAACCACCATAGAAGTTTGGACTGAAAACCTTGCTTTAGCACATTTATAAAATCATTGTGCTCGTTTTAAAGCCTCTTCTGCACTATCCCATTAGCGGTTCGCGAACTCCGTTCTCACGGCTGTTGTGTTTTGTTTTGCGGAATACATGCGCACTGTGTACAAACGCAATCCACTTCTTACCACCAGTTTCGTAGGCGCGCATATAAGCTTCCGGGGCATAGCAACACGCGATCGCCCACACGGTGTATCGAACGCCCCGTATCGGTGCTCGCGTACCGTACGCGATTTGAGTCACTGGAACCAGCACTCCGTACTGGGACATTCTGAGTTGCAGTGACTATATACGTGATCAGAGACTTATATGTTGTATAGAAAGCTCTGTACTTGATGAGTCTGTGGGGCCACCTCGTCAGCGCGAATGGAAGTGCACGCTTGCTCGTGCCTCACCACTGACGTACGCACCGCGAAAGGTGCGTGAGGTACGCTCGCAAATGCCGAAGAATCTTAAACCTCGCGCGTTCCCAAGCCTTCCCAAGTCGCTCCTGTATTCATAATTTTCTACAAAATGGGCGCTTCGCAGGACACTCTTCTCGTACCAGATGGCTGCCGTTCTGGGCGAGATGCTCAACTTCCGTCTGTTCTCCGAGCCCGCGTTCCAGGCGTTCGCGCTGTCGCGCGTCCTTTGCGGCATGGGCTACAGCGTGCCTTACCTCTTCCTCCCGTCCAAGGCAGTAGCCGAAGTGGGCGTCAGCGAAACCGACGTGCGTACGCTATACGTTTGAAGTGTGACCGAACACAATGTCGAAGCTGCAAAATTAACCGCGTATCCGCTTCTTTCCCTCTAAATGTTGTCGAAAGACGACAGCTCTCCCGCCTACTCTGGTTCATAGCATCCTCCCCCGTTAACCCCTGAGTGTTGCCTTCCCCTCATGCTCCTCCCGAGAGGAATGCAATGCGTTTTTCTCAATTCGATCCAAATCAATTTTCCACTTTTGCCCTGCTAGCGTGTCACCTGTTGAGACAAGGCGCAGCTTGCCTTTCTTCGAAGCCATTTTTTTTCGCGCATTTCTTTTGATTTGGAATCTTATAAACGAGTCAAACGTGTATACTTACTTAAAACCCTTTCAGGGTCACGGACGTACATATACGTCCTCTACAACACCTTCAAAATGGTCAATGACGTATATGCACGTCATCGCTTGTATGTTTAAAAAGCCTGCCTCTTTCGCCAACTTCTCTTGCTTGCCAAGTGCTGCCACACCGACGAAATACGTCAAATTATTTTCTTGCGTCGATGGCTCTTCTTTTTATTTTTTTGATTTACTTCATCGTCGCGCCGGCTGTCACTTGAGCATCCGGTAACGAGGGGGCGCGCTGGGTATCGACCACCAAGCGCATCTCGCTTTTTGCGCCAGCCGCAGACCAAGGGCGCCTGCGAAACTGATGAGGCTCTTTTCTCCTTTTTTGTATTTTATACGCCTCGAGCGCGGCCTGTAGGGGCGCCACTGAAATCCCCCTAGCGGCCCGTTTCGAAAGCAGGCGCGGGAGTCCCCGGCCCGCTGCCCCCTGTCGCCGTTTCTTTTGGGGCTCGTTCAAGGCAGCGATTTACCGTTTGTCCGCGTTCTAAATACCGAATAACGTGGAGCAGGCACTCTGTTTGCAAGCGTGGTGTGTTCACGGGAGTATAAACGTTTATGACGCGATCTTAGATGTATATGAGCGCCGGGCGTGTGTCACAGGCCGGCGTCCCGAAGCCAGCATTTGCATGCAGCTGATTGCAATTCCGCTGCCCTGAAATTTAGTGGCAGTGTCTCCGTAAGCAGTGTTTCCTCCGATGGTCATGTAGCGGCCATACACACTATGTTGTAAATTGACTTTGTGCACTTAGAAAATCCAGCGGAGCACTCATACGTGACAGCACGCAAGTTACGCCTGCCAATATCACAAATCAGATATTCATCAGTACCATGAACAAGCCAATGCGGCATAAATTTCACAAATATTGTACCAAAGAAGTACGATGGATAATGCAAAATTACACTCCGGAGTCAGTACACGACGACAAATTTAATGCTGTGTCGTCTTGTCCAGAGGTGAGCGCTCGCAAAGATTCATCTGTTACATTTATCCTCCGCAGAAGCGCGAAGATGGGCTTATAGAGTAATCCGCGTCCGTGACCAAACTCTTCTTCGAAACATCGTCGTATGACACAGGGAGACTGCAGAATCTAGCATAAACCGAGACTCTTATCAGATACGACACTCTTCCAACGAGCCCGTGTGTACGAGATTTCGGCGCACGTTAAAGATCCCCAGGTGGTCAAAATTAATCCGGAGCCCTCCATTACGGCGCGCCTCATCGCCTGCGCTGCGTCGGCGCGTTAAACCCTGCAATCAATCACTCAAGGCTTCCAACGACACCTCGTATCGCTTGTGAACTGCATACCCTGTATTCTTCAAAAAATGCGTCCGCCGAGTGATCAGCCGTTCGTTGAAGGCGAAAAACAAACGAAAAGTGAACACGCAGCTTGTGTGTGTGATTACTAAAACGTTCATTCGTTGATTTCGTTCCGCATTTGTAAACAACGATAGTTGAGCGTCCTCCTCCTCACCCCCCCCCCCCCATGTCTAGCGAAATAGTGCATTTCGCATCTAGTTGGTCTGATGAATACTACCTTGCTCAAACAGACGTCTTTAGCATTTGAGAGGCTCGGTTTTTTTTTTTCATTCCCGTACGACTATTCTATTTATTCCTGACTTGCAGACCATTCATTTTCCCGTGGTTTCATTAACTTATACCTTGGTGCTTGCTATAAAGCTTGATTGGGCACATATTTGACAACGCACGGCCTTCGAGTGTACTTAACATTTTCGCGTGGCTTATACTCCCATAAAAGGCACAAGTTTTTGTCAGCTATTGGGTTATCACATCCCCGTAACATATTTTTCTGTATACATATTCGAAGCAAAGCCGCATTTGTTGTCTGCGCTGCAAAACGAATCAACCTCTTACAGTGCCAATATCAGGTCTAAACGAGGCGACAATAAATAGAATTCACTTGTGCTGACGTGTTCGAAGGTGACAGCGGTGATATGCTGCTGCCGTCGCCGACGCCCGCAAGAGCGGCCAAGAAGCGCGCAGAACCGCCTCCCCGGGCAGCTCTTGTTGGCGTTAGAGCGTTCTACCAAGACGCAGCTGTTTTTTTTAAGTGCCCTAACGTGCAGTTTGCTTACAGACGTCACCATAACAAGTTGTTTAGTGCGCGGAAAGGCAAAGAGAAGCGAAAAAGAACCAAAACACTGCATGACCACCTATCAGCCACGCAGCGCTAATCCCGCAAACGCCGCGGAGAAGCGGCGGCAGGCGGCGCAGCGATCGCGAATCTCGAGGCGTATAGGAGCGGTGCGCCGTCTCTCGCTCGCGCATCCGGCCACGCCCGCGCGCGCGCGCGCGCAGCGCCTGGTTTTGGTGGCGTCCTTTGGGCGCTTCCCGCTTTTTGCGCCCGCGAAACTGGGGCGGTATTCTCGTAACTGTCCCTTTTGAAAATGTCCCCTTTGCGTCCCTTTCATCGTGACGTACTTCCCGTTAAGCAGTGGGCCTTTGATTCAAATACCGTAACTGTTCATGAAACCGTAACTGTTTATGAGAACTAAATCCGTATCATAGTATCTTCTATGTGTTTATTTGAACGTATTTTGAAAAACTAAACGCGATGAAATTTTTTTCTTACGATGTTGAAAGTTTTCGCCGCAAGGGGAGGAACTTCCAAAGATGACAGCTGCAGTCCGCTGTTTCTTGTGACAGTGAAGTGTAAGCAATGCTGCGGTTACTCAGTTTTTCGCTGTTGGACTCCGTTTTGAGATCGGTGACAACGGCCGTGGATTACCGTCCTGTTACGTATTTCGGCATTGACGCACTTATGGCATGCCGACGCGGGCTTTTCCAAGGACCTGGGAGGGTGCTTTACGTCGTTGACACTTTGTGGTGCTCCACGAGTGAAAAAATGTGTAAAAGGGGTGATTTTCGTTTCTTAACGACGTACCTGTTGCGCGAGAAGTCTACGAATGTTAAGCTGGAATGTGTATGCGTAAAGTGCAAATAAAATGTTGCAAATGTCATGCGGAGTTATTGTGTAATTTTGGTTGTCTGCTCGACAGGCATCAAGCTCGCAGACGATCGTTTATTCCAGTGCACCTGCAGACCATTAGCTAACTCTCAGACGATCCTTTATTTCACCGTGCGGTGGCGGCGTATGATGCACACGCTCACGGAGGGCTGCGACAGCGATATCGTTTCTTCGTTACCGGCCCCTGACTGAAAGCCACCGGTAGCGAAGAAACGAAGGGCAGCGAAGAAACGAAGGGCGCATAACACTTGCTTCTCGACGCTGGGCCCTTGCGTCCGCCGACCAAGTTCGTCCTGGAGCTCGTCGCACACCCTCCGCACGGTCCTTTTTAAGGGGCGGAAATGCTGGCGGAATGCTTCTCGGGGCATATGGAAGACGTCTACATTGCTTCTCGACAGCTTGTTCCACAGGCAAGCCAACAACAAGGCGATAATCGGAGCATTCATGACTACTTCCAAAAACCGCCTGTTTGAAATTCAAATCGCCTGTTCCAAGAAGCCGCGGTCAAACTTATATAGGTCCGCCACGCTTGCGTTACGTCACATCCGGTTGTTTGCTTTTAGCCAATCAGGGCTCGCTCTAAAGGGATACTTTTGAAAGGGACACAAAAGGGACAAAACACGAGAATAGCACCCCTGATGTCTGATTTCGATGCACTCAAAAGGTTCCGGTTTGTTACTCTTTCGTTTTTATTTAGAATTTTTTTGTGTTATGCATGAATAACCCACACGTATGTATCAACACAAACGATTTTTTTGGTCACTTTATGGTCACCCTAAAAAAATTACGATAATTTTTTTTCGAAATAGATTCATCCCAAGAAGTTAAATCAGCAATAGCAAAAATTGACCCTCGGGGGTTGCATTTGGCGACAAAATTCGACCCTCAAAGGGTTAAAAGAACGGTGGTACTATCGGCTTTGCTCTGATATTTTGCTTCAAACTTCAACGGGTATTCCTTCGCACCACATAAAGTGCACGTGTATGACATATGCAAGTGGTTGTAGTAGTTTAAAACGGTCTATCAAAATATACTTCAAGCATTTTTCTTGAACGTTTTGGAGGTGGTTAAAGGAGGTGAAATCCAGAGGAAGAAATATTTCATTCAGATATCCCGAGAAGAACTATCGTCTTTAATATTGCGACAAGCAAAGAGTAAGGCGGTGCTGCTGTGCCCATCTCGACTCGTCTCGAGTCGAGACGAGTCGACTTGATTCGACTCGTCTCGACTTGATTCGACTTGATTCGACTTGACTCGACTTGATTGAGCTGCCTATTAAGTGGTGACTGTTGGCACAGGCCAGCTTCCTGCTGTCGGTGATCGGCTTCAGCAACGTGGTGGGCCGCGTAGCCATCGGCGAGGCCGCGGATCTTGTGGGGCGGGGGCGCATCTGGATCTACACCGGCTGCGTCATGATCTGCGGGCTGTCCACCGTGCTCAGCGTGCTCGCCAGGACGTACTCCCTGCTGCAGCTGTACGCCGCTGCATACGGAGCGGCCGGAGGTGACAGAAGTGCCGCATGCGTGGACTTTATGAAACAAAGTACATCCTACGGCAGAGATAAAAACATTTCCGTTGGAGCCGTGGACCCAAATGAGGTTCCTACTTAGACTTGCGGCTTTAGTTTCTGCACTGACTGCTGATGCACGCGGAAGAGCAAGAAAACATCAATATGGCACAGCGTTCTGGCATGGAAAATAGGCACTCCCTTTCTTGGTTACCTGTTCTGTACATATTATAAGCATGTAACACACGCCTGAATAGACGAAACGAAAATTTAAAGGAAGTTGTTTGGCCATTTCTTATTTGTAAAATGGCCTATTTCTCGGCGTTTGTCTGTTTCGCCTTAGGGTCGCTGGCGGCCGCTTACGAGAGGGGAAGTTGAAGATACAGTTGTGCTATGTACTACAGAATTCTAGGCGAAGGTCATGAAGAGAGGTATGGTGTCTTACTATGCAGATGCGCTTACAGAAGATTATGAAGAAGAGGGCACTAACAGCGTCGCTGTACAACAATTGCAGCAAATCCACCTATCTACAAATTCTACGCCATTACGTTGTGTCATGGTTTCAGATGGCCACCATCCCGTATCCTTTCTTATTAATAGTATGTTTTCCATCCAAGACCACTCTTACGTTGTTAAGACTGTGTCTTAGGCTACATATAAGGCGTCCTCCACAAGCTATTCTTGCCTCTACTTCGCGAGTGAGTGCCGTCAGCGCTGACACTTCAAAATTAGTAGGAGTTATAATCTGTTTTCTGTCGTACAGCAGCACACACATGACGCTCTGGTTTGCAGGTGGATTCATCACACTCAGCTCGGTGGTCGTGGTCGACCTTGTGGGCCTCGACCGGCTTACCAACGCGTTCGGTCTCAGTCTGCTCTGCCAGGGCATTGCTACGCTGGTGGGACCGCCACTCATCGGTAAGGTCGCAGACAGCGCAATTGCCCCTCGATGGTTCACGGAGCAACACTCAGTGCCTACTTCCGGGCTGTAAGCTGATATTGCGACGTGTGCAGCCACCCTACCTAATACTAACTCTCGGCTAATAGGTGTTTCAACAATGGGGTGGCTGCAGTACTGGAATGCTTGCGTTAAGATGTAAAACAAAGTAGAACATATCTCTGTGGACGTTTTCAAGCAACCCGAAGCACGTGTTCGCCTAATGAGATCACAGGTAATCACTGGGAAGCACTGTTCTGGGTTTCGACATACGCGAACTCCTCTTATTTCGGCCTTCTCTAGCTGTTTTATCTGTAAAAATAACTTTTTTTGCGGCTGCGAAATGACTTGACGTCATAGCAATATAAGTATCAAGATTTGAGCTCTTAATGATAGGGGTATGTCTTTCTAGTCACGCTCAACATATCCCTGTGGTCTTCGAGTTTTCACCACGGGTGAAGGTTGGGCAGTCACCTTTAGCCGGTTGAGCTCCGATCATGTCGTCAAACACATGGTGAAAGGACTCTGCATTATGTCTAATATGAGGATTTGCTTGATAACTTGAAACGCAAGTGTATCTTCACGGCTTACTGGATTCAAATTTAGAACGACCCCTTTCGGGCACGACAGCGGCAAGATTCCGGTTAAACAGAATGGGTTTGTAGAGCGCATGCCACGGAGGCGTTGAAAGAGAGAAACGACCAGACCACGTAGCTAGGCCGGTTTATTCCGAACGCCGTGGGGTCTCTATCTACTGATGCCAGGGGCGCACGAGCCCTCCGGCGGGTGAGCGCGCTCGTGGGCCTGCGTCACGCTGCGGCCGCTGGCACTGTGGCTTGCCACTACAGGGCTCCCCCCCAAGAGAGGAGCTGGTTCGACGCTCTGATGAACCCAACGTACATGATGGTCACGGTGGTGTGCAGCCACAGTGGGAAGACTCGTAGGGTTGATGTCGGCGGCAGTGACGTATGCCGGCTTCAGGCGCTCTAGGGCTATGTTGTCGTGAGAGCCATTGATGTCGATGACATATGTTGACGAGTGTCGTTCTACCACTGGGAAAGGGCCAACGTAGTGTGGTTGCAAAGGGCGGCGCACGGGTCCGTACCGCACAAACACTTGTGTTGCCTGTTCAAGGTCCGGAAGCACATAAGGTCCTCTGGGTTTTCGTTCCCGTGTAGGCTGCGGTCGAAGGTCCGCGAGGATCAATCTCAGAGATTTCACGTAGTCCGCGGCGGAAGATGCTTGGGACGGTACCTCGAACAGGTCGGCTGGTAGTCGAAGCTGGGTTCCAAAAACGAGTTCAGCCGAATAACACGTCAGGTCAGTTTTGAAGGTGGTGCGTATGCCCAGAAGTGTGAGGGGCAAGCGCTGGACCCACTGTATTGGGCAGTCGCGTGCAGTGAGCACGGCCTTAAGTTGGCGGTGAAAGCGCTCGACGAGTCCATTTGTTTGTGGCCGGTACGCTGCCGTGCGCAAACGAGTCGTGCCGAGGAGGTGAAGGAGCGCAGCGAACAAAGCCGACTCGAACTGCCGTCCGCGGTCGGTGACGATGGATGATGGGCATCCGAAGCGCGCTACCCACGTCGACACGAATGCTGACGCTACTGTGGGCGCGGAGATGTCGGGTAGCGGTGTGGCTTCAGGCCAGCGTGTGAATCGGTCCACACAAGTCAGTAGGTAGCGGTAGCCTTGGCAAGGGAGCAAGGGACCGACGAGGTCGATGTGCACAACGGCGAAGCGCTCATCAGGTTGTAGGAACGTCTTTGCCGGCGGAACTGGGTACCGGTGAACCTTTGCGCGTTGGCATGGTGCACACGCGCGAACCCAGTCGCGAACATCAGCGTTCATTCGAGGCCAGACAAAGCGAGCCGCGATGAGTTTCTGCGTGGCATGAATCCCAGGATGGGCCATGTTGTGCAGGGCGTCGAAGAGCTCGCGACGGCAGGTTCTGGGTACGAATGGTCGTGGCTTTCCGGTCGACAAGTCGCAAACGAGCTGCTGTCCGTCGAGTGTCACGTCTTCGAGCTGGAGCGCAGTTGGGGATGTGCAAAGACGCAGCAGCTCCTTGTCGTCTGCTTGGTCAGCAGCCAGCCGGCGGAGGTCGGGTGCAATTAAAAGCGGCGAAGTGGAGGCAATGGCGTCCACGCGGCTTAGAACATCCGCAGCTGTGTTGTCAACGCCACTGACATGCTTGATATCCGTCGTGTACTCGGACAGGTAGGCAAGCTGCCGCCCTTCTCGTGGCGTGTAATGGGTGTCGGGCCGGCTGATGGCGTACGTCAAGGGTTTGTGGTCAGTGAAGATGGTGAACTGACGACCCTCAAGAAGATGTCGGAAGTGACGCACAGCCAGATACATTGCCAAAAGTTCATGCCCGAAGACACTGTACTGGGTCTGCGGTGGGGTTAGACGTTTTGAGAAGAAGGCCAAGGGCTGCCACGCGCCATTTACGTGCTGTTGGAGGACAGCTCCCACAGCAGAACTCGAGGCGCCCGTCATCAGCGCGAGTGGACGGCCTGGATTTGGGTGAGCGAGGAGAGCGGCGTTTGCCAGCGCACGTTTGATGGCATGAAAGGCTGACTCAGCACTTGCGGTCCAGTCCAATTCAGTGGTGGAGCGCTTCCCGGAAAGCGGTCGAGAGGCTCAAGCAGAGTGGCGCAGTTCCTGATAAAGCGACGGTAGAAGTTTACCAGACCCAAGAACTGGCGAAGCTTGGTGACCGACGTTGGAGTTGGGAAGTCAAGAATGGCCTGGACCTTGTTGGAGAGGGGATGAATGCCTGTCGCATCCAGTCGATGTCCCAGAAAGTCGAGGGCGGGAACACCGAACTCGCTCTTCGCTGCGTTGATGACAACGCCATGGGCAGCTAAATGTTCGAGGGGAATGCGGAGATGGTGAAGATGCTCCTCTAGGGACGTACTTGCTACCAGCAGATCGTCCACGTAAGCATAGACGAAGGGCAGTCCGCGCGTCACTGTATCGATGAAACGCTGAAACGTTTGGGCAGCGTTCCTGAGGCCGAACGGCATTCGGAGGAACTCGAAAAGGCCGAAAGGTGTTGTGATGGCCGTCTTGTGTGGACCGATTCACACGCTGGCCTGAAGCCACACCGCTACCCGACATCTCCGCGCCCACAGTAGCGTCAGCATGGGTGCAATGAACCTGTAGAGCACATGCCACGGAGGCTGCGCTCTACAGGCTCATTGCACCCATAACTCACATATGATAATGTATGTACATGTTTACTTAACCTAGCTATACTTATCAGGAGGAGCACAGTAGCTAGGCCATTCTCAGATACATAAATTGCGTTTCCCTACCCGGCTACTAATGAATAGACGGCTCCCTACTTGCTTACGTATCGTAAAGGTAGCGCCGGACGCGTTCCCGGACGACGTTTTTTTATGTAGTGGGCCTATCCTAGGAAGGGAAAAGGGTGAAAGTAGGAGGTACAAGTGTGCAAGAGCATAAGGCGCAACTTGCGAAGGGGTGCCGAGCTCACTGTCGATAATGTGTCCGAGAATGAAAACGGCAGCGCAACAACCCAGGCGCAAAACCGGCTGTCCAAGTTGTTCAACTGCTCACCTTAAAGGGGCCACAACGACAAATAAAATTTCGGTTATTAGAAATATGTCGTGTTTTGTAGTGCCCCCAGGGCTTGTCCGGAACAAAACGATGCTTTATTCACCGAGGAATTATTCAATTTAGGTTAAAACTCCCTTCCTCCAAACAGGGTGTTTTCGTGACGTCTGCAATGGCATCATATGTGCCGTGGACCCTTGCGTACCGTTAGTGAACATAGATGGTGCCCCCATTCCGCGTAGGCGTTTTCTGCCTACGCGGAATGTTCTTGATTATATTTGTACCTGGCTTGTTTTTGTTAACATAGAAAATTCCCCGCATTTCCCCGAGGGGAAGAATGTGAAAGTGCGAATGAACGAGTTGAATTTGCGCGGTTCGGTAATGTTCGCGAAAGAGAGATCACACACACACACACACAACTACAAAGAAAGAAAGATGCATTTATTCACAGACACCTATTTGTGTTGTAGTTGTACTTGATTGCTAGAGCGGATCTCAGCTTTGAAATTTCGTGTCAGTACTCCTTTAAGCAGGTGCATTAGCCCTTTTTACGCCCTATTCTTGGCCAATTCCCCCACGTGGGTATGTGCCATGTCAGCGGCCAGGCAGCGCGCGCCAATCTCCCCCCGTTGCCAAGGAAGACGAGGAGATTCCTGGCTAATCCCCCACGTGGGTATGTGCCATGTCAGCGGCCAGGCTGCGCGCGCACATCTCCACGTGCGCGGACATCGCCGGTGGACGCAGGTTCAGGGTCGCTTAAGAAGTGCATTGCACTTAAAAGTAATCGTTTCGTGAAACATGGTGTTCGCTCAACAAATATGGTGACGTAAGACACCATCGCTTACGCCAATCGGCAAGTGTCGTCTGAGACAACCCCAAAGCGCCGCAGTGCTGTGCAGCTAAAACAGCTTAGTGCGCCAAGTACTACCACCAGTACACATCTGTAGTTCCATGTTTACGTGTACTTTCGTCGCTGGCACTGTGTACCCCACCATTCGTACTGCTATAAAATGAATGTGCACTAAGTGTAAGCGCAAATAGCTCGTTTGGCAAGCTTGTAAGCGCTGCTTACGTTTGCTTTTGCCGTCCTCAGCCAATCGCAGAGCTGCAAATATGACATCATAGGTTCTGTTGCGGGAAATGAGCCAGTGGGCCGCATGGCAATTCCCTTTTTTCCTAATTTTGTAGCTTATTTGAGCGAGTAGGGTCTGTGTGATTCTAACGAGGCAATCTTTCGAGTGAACCAAACTTGTGTTTTGTCTGCATGGCCTCTTTATATTTCTCTCGCTGTGTAGCACCTTCACCTACGGGTGTAACCTTAGGAATGCTAGTAACAAGTACACCAGACTGCAGCACCAAATAGTCAGCGTGCGTGCATGATGCATGCACGCACGCTGGTGTTTTTGGCTGCATTGTGTATCGGAGAAAAGTGGAGGCAAGGTATAGGTACGCGTCTATGCTATCTACGCGTCTCTGCTTGAAATACGCGCCCCTACGTTTTGATAAACGTAGGCAGGTACTTTTAAGCGGCAAGGTGAACCACCTGCACTGGCTTATAGTCATTTTGGCTTGTTTACTCACGACAGCTTTTTTTTAATCAATCAATTTAATCCTTTATTCCAGAGGAGGCTTCATGGCCATGTTCGATTTAAATCTACTCTTTTCTAATGACTGCTGGAAGGCCTAGTGCTGCTGAGGATCGTGGTTTCTATTTCCAATCGAGGCAGTTATTTTTTGAAGGCATCAGCGCATGTAAAACGAAAACGCCCATCTGTACGGGATTTCCACCAATTGCGGAGACCCCACTTTTGTAATGAGGTATTAGGAACACGGGCAGGGCTTTCTAACCATTGCTCCAAGTTAAAATGTCGATAATTCGAGTCCATTTAGCCCGCATAGCCGCCGAGGCATCAACAGCGTGCTTCACAGTTGAACAGTAATCATTAACTACGTTTTCGAGGAAACAACATATTGCAGGAGACATTGTTGAATAACAATGAGGACCATCAGGAAGCTTTATATTTTTCGACATTTGTTGAATCTAAAATCACGGCAGGAGTGATACCTCCACATTGGAAAGCAAATGACGCTTGGACGTGCTGGAGGGTGTGGGATCGTTGTTTTCACCGATTCCGGGAACCCATAATTGAAACACAAAGGAGTTGTACACGGGGACTACCTCACCTTTCAAATGTACACAGCTGAAATGCTCTGCAGAGGTATTCGCCGCTCCCCCACTCGTATTGCCATTCACTGCAAAGAGGTTCGCGGTTTATGAGCTGCTCCCAGCTCACGTGTATCCACCAACGTCAACATTCCGTACCTCAGATATCACGAATGCTTTTACCCGAATCTCCAACTCAGCTAACGTTCCTGATAAAATATCTTGAAAATAGGCACCACACTCTCAATCTCATCAGATTACTTCTCGTCACTACGGACAGCCATACTCAAACTCGGCGACGGGCCATCCTCTACCCTATAGATTCACAACCGTTTCACACCCCCGATTCCACCCTATATTCCACACTCTTAAACATAACTCTTATTCCCCTCACTACTGCACGAACTTTGCAGCTGCCTGTACGCTGGGGACAAAACACTGGATAACTGCCGGCAGGCGATGCTCACATTGACTCCACCCTTCCATTCGCAACGGACATCATCCCCAACTTCGCTCATTCTGCAGACACATCATGCGACCCTGAAAAGTCCCAGATGCCCCTCCCACCTCCACGTCGGTACCTACCCCTTAGCCTACCTCTTACAAATGCACGTCAACGGCACGCGACAAACACCTCAATTTTCACCTTACTGTGGCCATAGAACAAAATAAAGGCAACGCCTCTGCGATAGAAACACTCTGTCTGTACGTGACATAATTAGGAGTAGTCATCCTGCGGATCACAACCTGCGGCAACGGAACCTCCGGAAAAGACAGATTACAACTCATTACAGCTCTCTTCACCTCGCGCCTCCCGTACTTCCACTTTACCTGTCGCTCACAAAAGCAGCACTAGGCGAACTGGCATCCTCAGAGCGCAGGCTGTACCGAACAGCACTTGCCCTTCCTACAACGCATCCGCAATGAGCCGTCTCTTAAGTGGTACATGAAGCACGATCCCCGAGCTCGTCGAATCCCACCGCCTTAGCCAACTCTCAAATGCACCCCAAAACCCTGCAGAAAGTCAACATGCCGTTGACTAACCCAAACTAACTGCCTTTGCCCGAACCCATTTTTACCCTTACCCCTCACCACCACGAATACCTCGAAATATCTTCCCCTTCCGGACAGATGCATTATACCCACCCTGTAGCCCGACGTAGGGCCTGCGCTTTGGCGCACTTACGCCTATTCCCCATCTACCACCTACATTAACGTAGACGCCGCAAATGACACCAACCAGGTTTCGCTGCGGCTATTTTTGCAGGATAGAGTGATCTAAGCAACGGTAGCCACCACCAACGCAGCCATTCCAGCCTCCGTCGCCCGCCCCCCCTCCCGAGGACGGAGAAGCGGTGACAGCGCTGGCCTTAAAACACCAACCCTCCCCTCCCGCCCGTGCCCATCATATATTCTCAGATTCTAGAACGGCCATACAATATTTTGCGAGGGGACACAGCTTTTATCCACTCGGCAAATTGTCCCATCCTGCAGGGAAATCTGCATGTTTTTTTATTCATCACCTAATCAAGGCATGTGTATCCCCTGTTAAATTCCAGACACTACTGAACACATTATTTGGACAAGCCCTCGATTCCAAACTGAAAGACAGGTTTTCCTAGACACCCTTCCCGCTAACTTACGACCCAATTCCTTAAATGATCTCCTGCGTCCCTCCTACCTACCTAATTTAGGGAGGGCAGTGTGGGACACTCTCCTGAATTTCATATCCCAACCCACTATTCTTCCCTTGCTATTTCCCACCCATACCCGTCGTGAACCTTAACTTATCGCTACCCCTAAGGGGGTCTGATGCACTAGCAAGATACCTCCGGGTTTTTTTTTATAAATTTGAATAAACGTTGAAAAAAGTCGCACGTTTCGGGTGATAATTTTGTGCGTATACTTCAGTAGCTTACTATACTTGACAGAACTCTCAAGTTACGGAGAATTTCTTGCTGTTTCACTGATTCATTCGTTCATTTTTGTTACTCAGGCTGCGTTCGTTATTGATTGGTTGATTGAATGATTGACAGATTGATTGATTTGATGCTGGCGTACGCAGGCTGGGTGCGGGACGCCACCCACTCGTTCAGCCCCGGCTTTGTCTTGGCCGGCGTGTTTCAGTACGCGGCCGCTGTGGTGCTCATCGCCGTGCCCTACCTGCAGCTGAAGGAGGCGCGCCGCCGCAGCGTCGCCACGGAGCGGGACTCGGCTAACGCGTAGCGTATCCACACCCCGGCGGCCATCCTCGCAGCTGCCACTTCGAAAAGTGTGGCCAACGTGCTGCCGCCGAGTGACTCTGAAGACACGGACAGACGCTTACCCGACGTGACGGAGAGTCGGTTAGCGCGGGCTTGACGAAGCGCTCTGGTCGTCATGACGTCTTGACGGCCCGCTCTGTTTGCTATTGTGCCACATGAACCCAAGCTTCACATGTGCTCGGGACCGGCGTTTGGTATAACGATTTGAAGGGCGTCTATGGGAACCGTGGAGGCCGAACGCTGCCAAGCTTATTTTTTTTTTGCACACGCGAGATTTATTGCCGTCCATGATACATACCACGCATTTCCCCTTTTTTCAGTATACATGAAATATTTCCCAAACGCGGGGCGTAAACGTTTGGAGCCGATACGATGAAGTGGCCTTTTATTGGGGTTGGGAATTATCGTTGCTCCTAGGTTTCTCTTATTAAAACACCTCTGTCAATGGGGCATTCGTTAGCCGCATGTTCGGCCAACGGGTGGCGTGCTAGCGACGTACTTTGGTTAGTTGGTGACTGCAACGCTGCTCTACCTGGATAATGGAAAAATTATACGCGGCATGCTCCTTTAGGGCAGCGGCTGTGAGTGATGCTTAGTTTTACTTGTTCCAAAACCTTCATTGGTGTCGCTCGATTACATTAAATATTCCGAATTTTTTTACCTTTCAATGCATTTTGCACTGTGTATATTTATGCTAGGTTCCTTCAAATACTAAGAAAACTGTTTACAAAGGCACCGCGACCAAGTGAAATAAAACATTTTTTTCCAACCGAGTCTGTGGTTTACCCCTTCGTATAGGCTCCGAAGAGAGAGCTTCCTCGCACAACGCAGCGCTACTCCCGCAGTAAAAGTGAACGCGCCAGTTTGGGAAGCCGACCGCGTATCACTGTTTACCCACTTTCGTGACATCTATGCTGGAAAACACGCTGTTTGAGTCTCCACTTGTGGAACGAATACACTACCGTATGTTCCTTAACCGATCAATTCAAGGCTGAGAGGTACTTTCACACATGGGGAATGCCTCAAAACTGCTCCCAACTCAGGTGCTAATAACAACCGTGGCAATACCAACCCCACCTCTCATGTGAAGCCCCTTAAAAGTACACTCTAAGGCAATAAAACGAAATGAATCGAACTTAACTGGAGTGGTAACTCCTAAACGCTAGTTTATAGCAGAAGGGGACGAAGCACTATGAAAGCGGGAGTGGGCGAGTGCTCAGAGACAGGGAATGGTCTTTCAAGGGTTCCTGAAAAGCGTGCCGAGTGCACTAAATTAGCAAATGGCGTTGTTAGTTTTCGTGCTCAACGTCATCTGTGCAAGGTTTAAGTGCCTTACGGGTGGCACAAGGCTCACACTTCCGTTGCCAAGTTTGTCGCCGCTTTCCCGCTATTTCGTGCGTGTTTTTGGACACCGCCTGTTAAACGCATGTACGTCATTGATTCTCCCATGTACTTCACGTGATCTATTCTACCATGTGCGTCACGAAGCACATGGGAGAATCGATGTACGCTGCTTTGGCCGCTGCTTTGGCCATGAC
Source organism: Haemaphysalis longicornis (assembly GCF_048455015.1). Taxonomy (NCBI): domain Eukaryota; kingdom Metazoa; phylum Arthropoda; class Arachnida; order Ixodida; family Ixodidae; genus Haemaphysalis; species Haemaphysalis longicornis. The sequence continues at coordinate 114,756,982 of NW_027526295.1, read as the reverse complement.
TATTCGTGTTTCCACACACGAATTCAAAGCCGTGCGGGGGGGGGGGGGGGGGGGGGGCGGCATCTTCCGAGGTAAACAGAATCCTTTAACCGTAATGAGACCGCTTTTCAAACGTTGATGCCATGGTCGGCGAGGAGCTCATGCGGTTTGTGGGTGTGTATGCCCCCAATGCATCCAAAGCTCGGGATGGGTTTAGATGCAAAGCATCTCTTAGTCGACCCTCCGTCATCCCTCGGCGTCCGGCGGCCGCACCTCTCCCCGGCATCCCCCTTTCCACGCCAGCTGTGATAACGCCGCTCTCCTCATCGCCGCTCGGCTGGTCTCGTGCCGGCTCAGGAAGACACCGGCAACACCGTCGCTCCAGGAGCCCTAACCAGCTGTGATAACGCCCATCTCCTCGCAGCTCCTCCTCGCCGCTCGGCTTGTCTCGTGCCGGCTCAGGAAGACACCGGCAAAACTGTTGCTCCAGGAGCCCTAACCAGCTGTGATAACGCCGCTCTCCTCCTCGTCGCTCGGCTCGTCTCGTGCTGGCTCAGGAAGACACCGGCAACACTGTCGCTCCAGGAGCTCTTACAGGGGAGGAGGAGGACAAACATTTTAGTGAGCCTTTAAAGGCCCCTTAGGGGGGCGTGCTGACCGGCGTACCGGTGACCGCAGCAGCCCTCGCAGTGACCACACGTTGGGTAGACAGGTCGGAGCTGCCCAGCGCCTCAGCCCAGTGCCCACCGTCTGGTAAGGGGGCAAAGGGGTTGTGGGGACAATTCCAAAGGAGATGGTCCAGGGTTTCCACTGCTCCGCAGGCCGGGCAGTTGGGGGGGGGGGGGGTAGACGGAAGGATAAATACGGTACAGGTGGTAGCGACAGTGGAGGGTATGGGTTTGCACCAGTCGCCATAGCCGTTCTTCCCTGTTGGATAAATCCGGGTGTGCGGCAGGGAGCTGGCGGCGTGAGAGGCGGAAATGTGCCGTAATGTCTTGAAGGTCAAGAGACTGTCCTGAGCTGATAGGGCTCCGTGAAAGGGTTCGAGGCTAGGGCCTGCTCGGACGGTGAGCTCTCGAGCGGCCCTATGTGCTGCCTCATTTCTCCCCACGCCCGTGTGGGCCGGAGTCCAGATCAGCTATATGGGTACGGTAGGGGGATTTGAGGAGAATTCTGAGCGCCAGGGGCGAGATCATGCCTCTGGCGTAATTTAGAATGGCCGTTTTTGAATCATAGATGATAGTGGTAGGGGGCGGCCTATGTGTAAGGGCTAGGGCTATTGCCGCCTCTTCCGCCTCAGCGGGTCGGATGGTGCGGACTGTTAGGGAGTTAAGAGGAGGAGTGTTGGGATAGCTGATTAGTGCGACAGCGTATGCGTCCTGCCGTCGATAGCAAGCTGCGTCCACGTAAACCGTAGTGGGGTGGACGGGGTATTTCGCTATAAGCGCTCGTGCCCGTTGTTCCTTACGCTGCTTATTGAAAACAGGGTGCATATTGCGCGGTAAAGGGCGGATAGTGAGGGAGCCATGAATGTCGGGTGGTATCGGGAGCCTGTCGTCACAGAGGATCGGGGCTTTAAGGTTACCCGCCCAGGAAGACTCCAGCGACACTGTCGCTACAGGAGCCATCTCATGGTCGAGCTATGTCCCTCCCTTGTTGCTGCGCCGTCCACACCCCCACTGCACATGAGCGTCTCTCCTCCATTCTCCTATCCTCCAGCTGTATAAAGCAGGTGCGCGCGCTGCGCGGCGCTCAGTCTGCTCCGAGACACCGCCTGCGCCGGTTCTTCTCCGGTGTGGAACCTACTCGGAACGCCCATGCTTTGCATCACCACATAGTTTCTTTCGGGGAGATGTTGTAATTTTTTGGCTCGTCTACGCCCTGTACTGAATGTAGCTGCAAATTTCCTGTTGGGGAAAGATTTAAATTGAGCCAGTGGCAGGGCAGGGAGCTGCGGCAAGGCCGATGTCACTACTCGCATTCTGACGTGTGTCTTACGGGAAAGCGACAATTGGTGTGACATGGGACCGTCACTGGGGTGCGCCCCACTACCCACGGTGGCACTGCGAGCCCCAGGCATGGCTGGATTGCTACTATGTGAACAGCGATTTTCTACGTAATTAATTTCTCAGTTTCCGATCACGATCTGCTGGCCTGTGCTAGAGAAACAGTCCCAGCCTGTCAAAGAATAAAACCCAGCACTAGCTGAATAATAAATTCAAATTGCATTCAAAATCCGGAATTCACCGAAATGGTCAGCAAGGCCTCACAAAGCTTGGAAGCCAACACAGTTGATCAGGCCGTGTTGGAAAGTTGAAAACAAATATTGAGAAAGTGGCCAAGGAGATAGCTAGGCAGGAGGCGGCCTAACACACAGCAAACGAGCACTGGCTTACGGAGACCCTCGAAGCCTCATCGAGCCGGAGAAGGAACGTCCGGGAGAGTTCCAGGACGACATCGGCCGAATTTTTGAAGTTTTGTGTCGCTGTCGTTATCATTTCTTCATTTGTTGTTCAGCATTGCAGCAATCAATTTTGTTGTGTTTCAATGTCGGGGAACGCTTCAACAATAGGTAGAAAAATTGGAAATGACCTAGATGAGATTCGCACTATGTTAAAGTCACTGAAAGGAGAAATGTACGAAGTGAAGGCGTTACGTAATGGTACGAGCACTGAACTAGTGGTTTTGAAAAAGGAAAATGATGGGCTGTGTGTGCACTGCAGCAATGATTAGCCCCGTTTCGGGAACATTGTAGGAGAATTGTATAGTGTGCGCAGTATTCTTCTGGCCGAATTAGGAAACAAAAGTTATTGTAGAAGCCCAAGACGAAGATATCATTGAACTCGCCGGCAAGACCGGTGGAGCGACTGAAGAACACAGGTGTGCCACCGAGTGCCGACTCGGGAAACAGGAAAGACAAACGTAGTCGTTCAGTTTAAGAGCAGGCAGAAGCGAGACATTGATCTCGAAAAGGTTCACGAACGTGGTCTCTCGATCTAAGCAGACATTGTTTTAATGAGAATCTCTGCCCCACTTTTCAATGTATATAGGATGAAAAAAAGGACAGTGATCGGCGTTTTGTGTAGACCCCTAACGGGGAAATATTTGCACGCTAGTAAGGAGGCAGCAGCTTAGTTCGCATCCAAGCAGAGCGCAACCTGAGCAAAATCTGCTGATTTAGTGAGTAGCTGCCGTTCTCCTTTTTGTTTTTTTTAAAATGCGAATTCATTTATTAGCCGGGGGTTGTCTTGCTCCGTTGGCCGGCGTGCGCCTGCATTCCTACAGCGCTAGCGCACGTGAGCGCACGCACGTGCGCTCGCGCCTCGTAGTTCTGCCTTCGTCGTCGTCGTCGTCGTCGTAAATGCGAATGCATTTCTTTCGCCGTCGTCGTCGTTGTCGCACGTGCGCTCGCGCCTCGTAGTTCTGCCTTCGTCGTCGTCGTCGTCGTCGTAAATGCGAATGCATTTCTGGACGCAGCTATGGAAAGTGTGCGCGTGCGCTCCAAACCCTCTGACCCCATAGTCTTGGTTGGCGACTTCAACGTTGACGTGCGCAAGAAGAGTGGCGAGTGGCTGGTCGAGTACATGCAGACCAGGCACTCTATGCATGGTCTCTCTGCCGGCTTCGACACGTGCTCCACTACCATTCACGGGAGTTGCATTGATCTGGTCTTTACGCGAAACTGTGACGCGCGTATGCTTCTCAAAGACCCTTTGACCGTGCACTTTAGCGATCACAAGGCAGTGATTGTGGTCGTCAGGTACAACGATAAAACAAAAAGGTGCAGATGAATAAATGATTACGTTCACACTCTAGTCATTAATTACGCCATTACTCGCAACACACTCATCGGTGAACCCAATGCATTCGCATTTCTGCACGATTCCCTTCGGGGAGGTGCGGGGGAATTTTTTGCTTACATTAGTTAAAACCAACCCAACGAGCATTCCTAACTAAATGAATGCGGGTCTGCTGCATAATTACATATACTTGCCTCAAATCTACCTGCAGTTTTCTTTGTGCAAAACAACGGGCAGATATACAACAACCGCCAGTGGTTTAGAGGATTTCGAACGGTTATGACTATATAAACCACTTGTTTTCGAAGCCTCTGTGTAACGCACCTACGGTACGCCGTGTGGCTCTACTTGGGTGAGTTATCTCGCCGCGGTGCCTGATTCCGTCAGTCGCTTGACATTCAGCAGTCTTACAGCGAGCGAGCTGCGACGATAACGCGAGCCCCTAAGTGCTCTGCACTTAAAAACATCGGCGGACTGTGGATTCAGTGCAACTGAATCCTAGACAAATACGCAGTGCCACAAGACTATTTTTGAGAAAAAGTGCCCTCGTGTGCATCTCAAAACAGTTCCTGGGTCCCCCGGGTTCATTAGGAGTTGAAAAGAGGATTAGCGTTGACCTTTAAAATCAAGGAGCGCCCAAATGAATTAACAGTTTTAGAACAGAGGCGTAAAATAGAGAATGCAATCTCGTAGTTACAAATTTATTATGCCTATCATCAACTGAAATTGAGAAGCAGGAAGAGTCTCAACAATTTCCGAGTGAGAAAAGGTCGTCTTTATTGGCGTGTACCAGTAAATAGATATCGCACGTACTACTGCACCACGTTCACTTAAAAGAGAAGTAAACAATATCAGCGAAATATCATACACCTCATGGTTTAGACCACAGTCAAGTCACACACACTGTGGTGTAGCAAACTTCACTTAGCCTTTGGAAAGAATAGAAATAAAAACTAAGCACCGCAGGAGACTGGAAAGACAGAAAAATTAACCACAATTTTGTAGCAGTTTCTTATACATACCGGGCCGGTGACAACGTAAACAGTGTTGCAATATTTGCTCAAGCATCAGGTCAACTGATCAATGTTCCTGGGTAGTGCTAAAGTAAACGCAGCAAAAAATTCAATATCTTTGGAATTGTGAAAATCTAGTGGCAGACAAGTGCAACCCCTTTAAAAACGCCATCACGCCCTTTTTTTGTAAATAGCGTGATTGATGTTAGAAAACACCAAAATCTACCGAGTAAAAGATCATCGTTTATATTTGTCGCAGTGGCGCTACAAAGAAAACTCACAGAACTGAAAAACAAATTGGTTACGGTGTAAATTGGATTCGAGGTAAACATTGTCTCGTAAGTGAGCGTTTTGTAATTTCCTAAGGTTGTTGAAACGTGCAAAGTGTTAAAACCACTGGGGCCAAGTACTCATGCCGTCTGCAGAAAGAAATTCAAAACCAAAGAATTCAAACAGAATGAAAACTAGGAACCACACATGCATGCTTGTCTTGCAGAAAGTTATATGCAGGGTAATTGAGAGCACTATGTTACAGACAAAAGAGACGCCTATTTTTTGTCAGTCACTTAGGGTGGGGCCGAAGGGCAGTCCTCATATATATATCATTGCTGGTGGTCCTGCCCTTCGTATTGCAACAAAACCCGCTCTCTGCTGCTCCGTGCGTTTAACTAAACGAAACATTTTCTTTGCTCCGTGTTTGTTTCATCAGTTAAGCCCAGCAGGAGCACCCCCAGTGGCGTTCACACTTACCACTACTACGCACTTTTTATTGTAAAATTTCACGTGTGAATGGTCTTCACCTTCGTACGCCACTATTTGAAGTGCAACGAGTGAAGTCAAAAAACAATACAGCCGAAAAAACTCGCTTATGGTGAGTGTTCTTTAAGGACGGTAGAGAGAGAGAGAAATAACATTTATTTGGTATCCGGCATGTGGGAAGTCTCCGGCCACGCAGGGCGCGGTTGATCCCTGTCTTTGAACTATGGCTAATACGCCCTATAGTTCCGGGCTTAGACCCCGAGGATTGTGGCTCCGGCTAGGCGTCAGGTACTCGGGCTCCTCTACTCCCGTTTACCGGGGCAGAGGTTCCCTTTCTCGTCTGCTTCGCTAGAGCCTCCTCGAGCCGCTGGATGGCCCTGCGTTGTGTTGTTGGATCTTCGGAACGTAACCACGCTCCCACTTCTTCGGGGTATGTCGCATCCAGGCACTGCGCATCCCCTGCGTTCACAGCACTGTCACACTCCCCCCACATGATGTGCTTGAGGGTGGCGGGTTCGCGTCTGCACACACTACACACGGTGTCCGCGAACATTTCCGGGCCTATGTGTCGGGCCAGGGTTGGCGTCAACACACATTCTGTTTGTAGTTGTCGTAGTCTCACCGCCTCCGCGCGCGTGAGTTCACGGTGCGGTGGCGGAAAGGCTCTCCTGGCTTCCCTGTAGGCTGCTAGGATCCCGCTGTATTCTGTGAGGGGCTCGCAGTCTTGTTCTTGGTCTTCTCCGCTGGTGTCGAAAGACGCGGTCGCCTCGGTCCCGGCACGTGACGAGGACACGGGCCGTGGCGTCCGCTTCTTCGTTGCGGTTCTTGATGTTGGTAGCTAGTTCGTTGCCCATATGGGCCGGGAACCATTTGATGGCGATGTTGGGAGATCTCGCTGCGGTGCCCTGAGATGCCTGCTCGACCACTCGGGGTCTCGCTAGCCTCTCCGCACCACGCCAGACCGTTCCTCGAGCGAAGTTTCGGATTGCTGACTTCGAGTCGCTCAGTATTGTACGTGTGTCTGGTAGTCCCATGGCCAGCGCTATTGCCGCCTCTTCCGCTTGGCCGACTGTTTTCGTGCGTACGGAGCACGCTGACAGGATTTCGCCGGTGGATGCCTTGATTGCCACCGTTGCGAAGACGTTACGGGTCCTTGGGTATCTTGCGACATCCACGAACACCGCACCCTCGCCTAGTTGTTGATGCTTGGCTAGTGCGGCCGCTCTTGCAGCTCGCCTTCCCACATCTCTCTCTGGATTGGTGTTTCTTGGCAGGGGGTAAACGATGATCTTCCTTGCCAATTCGTCTGGCAGGAGGGCTTGTTCCTCCAGCTCTCCTTCTAGCTCGCAGCTTGATCAAGCCCCTGGTGGCAGGATCCCCACTCGATCCAGTAGTCTTCTGCCCGTCGCGGTACTACCCAGACGGTGTAGTTGCGACGTTCTCTGGGCCTCGCTGATCTCTGAGAGCGTGTTATGTGCACCCAGAGACAGCAAGGCCATAGTTCTTGTACCCGGTAGGAGACCCATGGCTCCCACGTAGGCTTTTCGGGTGGCCGCGTCGATTTTGGACCGTTCTGCTGCGGTCCATCGGTGGAAGGCCCCTGCGTATGCCGCATGGCTTACGACGAAAGCCTGTAGCAGCCGCAGAAGTCCCCTTTCGTTCATGCCTCGGTAGCGTGTCGAGACCCTCTTGACCAGGCGTGCTGCGATGCCTATCTTGGTCGTAATATTCTTTACTGCCGTGGCGTTTGTTTGGGTGCCGTCGATGTACATGCCCAGGACCCGGAGGCCTGGGACGTGCGGGATCGGCGCGCCACTGTCGGTGCGTATCGTTATGTTCTTTTCTGCTTCTTGGCTTGCCCTCTTCCTGTGCCTCCCTGGTGGCGGCAGGATGAGTAGCTGTGACTTTTGCGGTGAGCACCGAAGACCTGTGTCCGTGAGGGCGGTCTCTACAGCGCTCACCGCTGCTTGGAGATCTTCTTCGATTTTTCCGTCGCTTCCGCCGGTAACCCATATGGTCACGTCGTCTGCGTATAGGCAGTGTCGGACCCTCGGGCTTAACGCTTCCAGCCGCTTGGCCACCTCTAGCATCACGATGTTAAACAGGAACGGGGAGATGACCGAGCCCTGTGGGGTCCCGACACTGCCCAGCTTCCGTTATTCTAGTTTCTGCCCTCCCACTTCTAGCCTGGCTGTCCGGCCTGTGAGAAAGGCTGTGATGTAGTTGTACGTTCTTCTTCCTAGCCCAAGGCGGGATACCTGGGCCAGAACCGCCGAGTGCTTCACGTTGTCGAAGGCACTCTGCAGGTCCAAGCCCAGTATGGCTCGGTTGTCATTCTTGGGAATCCCGCCCGGGGGGTCGAGGACTTCTCTCTGGATCAGAAGCATTGCGTCTTGAGTACCCAGTTTGGCTCGGAAGCCGAGCATCGTGTCTGGGTATTTGTTGTTTGCTTCCAGGTAGCGGTTCCACCGGGTGTTGAGGACGTGCTCCAGCACCTTACCCACGCAGGACGTGAGCGAGATGGGTCGCAGTCCGTCAATTCCCGGTGGCTTATTCGGTTTTGGCAGCAGGATCGTTTTCGCTGTCTTCCATGCTTGGGGTAGTGTGCCATTGCGCCAGCAGACGTTGTAATAGTTCGTCAGGGATGATATCGCTGCGTCGCTCAGGTTGCGTAGGGACTTGTTAGAGATCTTGTCGGGACCGGCTGCCGAACGACAGTTCAGTTCTTGCGTGGCTTGCCTAACCTCCCACTCTTCTATGTCTCGATCGAGGTGGGAGTTTGGCTGGCCAGCGTAGTCCGGGTGATCTTCGCTGTTAGTGGAAGGGAGGTAACGCTCGTTGAGACGTTTGTGCATCTCTTCTTCCCCTAGTTGGCGAGCAGTAGTGTGTAGTATTTGGGCCATTCTTGTACGTTGGTATTCGCCGCTCCTAGTTTCGTCCATCAGTTGCCTGAGGAGTTTCCAGGGGCTGCTTCGATGTAGCTGTCCTTCAGCTTGGCTGCAGAGTGCGAACCACTGCTGTGAGCAGAGCTGTCTACTGTGTCGCTCGATTTCTCTACCGAGCTCGGCGATTCTTTTGCGTAGTTTTCTGTTGTGTCGTTGCCGACGCCATCTCTTCTGGAGCGAGCGCCTTGCTTCAAGAAGATGGGCCAGACGTGGGTCCATGGCTTCTATTTCCTCTGGAGCTTCGATTTCTTCGGTGGCTCCTTCCGTCGCCGCCAGCAACTTCGCTGACCATGCGTTGATTTCGTCAATGTCGCCCAGTTCCGTATTGCGGAACTTGCTCCAGTTGACCAGTTTGTGTGTCTTGCTCTTGCCGCTGCTTGTTTCACCCTTGAGGTGGGCTAGCGGCAGTTCGATTTCGATAATGAAATGGTCACTACCTAGATTAATCCCCCGTGTTCCTCCACTTGGCGGTGCCACCTTCGGGTAGCAACCCAAAGGCTAGGTCTGGGTTCGTATCTCGGGTAGCCGACCTGCCTATCCTGGATGGTTGGGATGGGTTGGTTAGTAGTGTGAACCCGGCTGCCGCCGCGTCTTCGAGAATATATTTCCCTTTAGACGTAGTGGTCGTGTAGCCCAGTTCTCTGTCGGTCTCAGCGGGAGAGGCACTTGAGTTTCTCATCTTATCTATGCCGGAACGCAGTGCAGCTATCGCCGGGGCCCGTTGACCTTCTGCGAAACAAAAGTAGCGGTTGGTGTATGGGGGCGAAAAGTAGTCAACTCTAATTCTAAAGCACGTTCTTTACCACACCTTGATGTTGTCACAGATGTGTCGTCACATAGGCACAAATTCATGAAATTAGTTGGATGTTGGTGTTAATTTGCAGTGTTACGAACAGGACCTAAACCAATCGTGTCAATCGTTTTGTTTTACGCATCGTTTTTCACTACAAAGTAAACTTGCGAATTATCATTCAATTTGTATCCATTAATCTACTTAAGCCGGTAGACGAGTGGTTGCCCTGCTGTGTGAGTACGACGCCCTGCCCCGCCTGGGCCACGCCTGCGGACACAACCTCATCGCCGAGAGTGCGCTGGCTGCGGCTGTGGTACTGCGCGGTATTTTGCGACAACACCAAGAGCCGTGCGGAAAAGCACTAGAGGGAAAAGTGAGCCAAAATTTACGGCTGGCCGAAACGCGAACACTTAATGCCGACACGAAGTCCCTCTCACGTTTTTCCTTGGCTCTGCTCATGGCTCTTCATTTAAACACCTGTTCACTCTGTCTAAGAAGAGCATGGCACAGTAAGAACGGTTTTTTTTAAATCAATCCTAATGTTCACTCTGCATGCAGTAAAAACATCTTGAGTTTATCAAGGTGTCTGAGAAAATGGCTGCAGCATGCTCGTTTTAACCCGCAGGTTTAGCGTTGGATTTTCTTCGCTGTGAACGTTTAATTGCCGTTACTCTCTACGAAGTCAAAAAACAAAATTTTCTTAACCCTAGAAAGTCGATTGGGCGATCTCAGATTATCTCCATCAGTAACCAAAATGGGCTGCGGTTGTAGAAAACATGCAATGAGTTCTTGAAGCACGCTTGGTTATGCACTGTGACAGTAGATTCCACGGCTGTGACGGCAAGGGTTCACTTGCATGATTTATTACGTAGAAATCAAGAGTGTTTTCAATTGAGTTACACCACAATCTGTCTTCGCTACAGTATAAACGTTTGAAGAATGAAGTGACTTCAATGAAGAAGTTCTTATATTACCACCCCGCACATGCAGAGTTAAGTACACTGATGGTGACGTTGATTGGCACGTTGTTAATCTTAGCCTTAAGGTTATCAAACCTTAAGGGCCAAAACAGAAGAGGAAAGAACGGTCATGGGGGTTTTTCGTCCGCATCTTAAACGGAAGAAGCGGGGACGTCTCCGTTTCTGTGGATATTCAACTGAAAGACGCCTAGGTGTGCGGTGATGTCCCATACTTGTCTCTCGCTCGTGAAAAGCTATGATCACGTACCTGCGAAACACAGGTCAGGACCACACACAGTAAATACCGTACGCATTCGTGCGTATGAACATCTTTACCATCATCGCCCTTATCATTCAGGTGGCGTAGCAAGTTAGGCCTCTTAGCTCGACTGATGTCGTTAGACAAGTGAGAATCGTTCTCTCTCTTTTTGCTTCACTCTCAATCGAGAATCGGCTACGGAGAGAAGTGATTATAGCCAAGCCACAAGACATATACGGCCTTCGGAAACGCCAGTGGCAAACTTTCATGCTCTTTCAAGCTTTCCCGTTTTCTATTACGCATGCCACCATTTTACTTTTGTTGGGCTCAACTTTATAATAGATGGCATCCTATGGTCGCCATATAGCACCCAATACATGTACACCCTTATTTACCGTGACCTGCAGTGCTTCCTATAAAGCGAGAAAGTGGGGGCTGTAAAAAGTACCCACTTTTATATTACGTAAGTGCAGCCAAATATTGACAACTGCAGCACTCCTTGTACTCTGCAAGTTAAAGGGTACGTGCGGGGTGTTTCAGCAGGTTCACGTAAATGTTCAACTGCATGAGAAGCACTGTTTGTACGCTGAAAGCAAAGAAAAAAGGCAACACTAAAAAAAATCGCGCCAATCCACCCCGTGAATGTCATTGGAAAGCAAAGCTGTAAGCGGCACCCATAACGATTACCCATGCGACGTCACTTAAATTCGCTCACATCGCTCTACAAATAGTAAAACCAGAGAGAAGTGAAATGCACTTAACCACACCATTTATTACTTCAAAGGGATATTCTTGGTAACGTTAAATCAATGCATGATGCATGAACGGTGTTTGGTTGAGTTGTATTGGTGTAGCACAAGAGTGGAAACTTTTTTTATAAAATTAAAGTACGCTCCAACCCGGTGTTAGACGATCTCACTTCTCCGTCTCTGCGTTACGGACGGAGGCTACGAAATTTGCGGCAGAGAAGGAGGAGGAGGAGGAGTAAGAAATACTTCTGTTCATATTTCTGAACGGCTCAGAGTGCCGCCCTGGGGAGTGATCCCTTATTCTGTGGGGCCCACATGCTGCCCGCGCAGCCTGTGTTCTGTCCACCCGCTGAAGCTGGGTAGGTAGAGGACAGCATCATCTGGACAGCAGCATATCCCATTGCTCTTGTTGGGTAGTTGGCGGAAAGAGAGGAGGGTGCTCAGGGCTAAAGTCGCACATCCCGATGACGGGGCGGAGTGTTCCTACTTCTGAGCAAAATTTACATTCAGCGTCGTAGCGATTCGGATGCATTAAGTAAAGACGTGTAGGCTGTGGGAAGGAGCCCGGATTGTATGAGCCGTAGGGTAGTTTGTTGTACTCTGGAAAGGTCAGGGTAAGGTGGAGGTACGGCCTGTCTCAGAAGGCGATAATGCTGGGTTATCTCCCTGAACGTGACAAGCGGGTGACTGTCCTCGTGCAGCTCCATAGCACGGGAGGTAAAAGCGCAGGATTGTTGGGTGGGCGTATTTGTTGCCCTCCATTGAAGCGTGAGGGGGTGTCCAGATGAGCTGAATGGAACCGTTTGGGGAGTGGTTTTTTAGCACGCGCTGAGCAGGTCAGGACACCGCACCCGACTGGTAATTCCAGTAGGCTTGCTGGGAATCGGTGACTACCCTCCGAACCCCTGGTTGAGTGAGAGTCAAGGTGATGGCTGCCTCTTCTGCTACCGTCATTTCTTGGGTCCTAAGCGAGGTACACGCAAGGAGGTCGGTTCTGGAGGTAGCCACGATGATGGCGTATTGCTGCCATCGATGTTTGTAGGCGTGTGTGTAGATAACTGCATGCTCCCCACCGAGGGTGGTGTTAAGCGCTTGAGCCCGTCCTTTTCGGTGACCCTCGTCATGTGAGGGGTTCATATTTCTAAAGAAAGGGAGCATCTTTAGTTTTAGTCGCCAAGCGTCTGGGAGTACGTCAAGAGGAGTGACATTCTGGGCTGCCCAGTCAATCTGGTGAAGCATGCGATTACCCACCGCAGTTCTGAGTCGGACCTTCTGATTAGAAAGATGGCCTTCTATCAATTCTTCCACAGTGTTGTGGAGCCCCGTGCTAAGCAGCCTCTGTGTGGACGCACTCATGAGAAGACCAATGGCCTGCTCGACCGCCTTTCTAATCATTATATAAAGCATCTCTACGCCTTCCTTGTTGAGAAGAAGAGAGGGGGTTAACGTAAGTGACTGTCGAGAGGACAAAAGCTTCAATTAATCGAAAGGTACCGGATTCCTTTAGGCCTCGCTTCTTGGTGGCAATTCGGCTGATCATGTGTATGATTTGATTAATGCTGTTTTTGAGGCACTGCAAGTAGCCGTCACTCTTGTTGTTAGCCTCGAGATGTAAGACCAGAACCTTGATGCTGGGGCTTGGAGTGATGGCCTGGCCATCAAGGAGTATTTGAATGTATTCCTTGATTTGGCGTGCGGGCGGACGACAAGGAGCTGTGATTTTTTACGTGAACACTTTAGGCCACAGAATTTAGCACATTGGCGTACCAGAAGTGAGATGCCAAGCACTAATGTGAATTTCCTTTAATTTTTGTAACTCTTAGCACATGAGCAAGGTGCGCACATGGCCGCTAGGCGGGAGTGAGTGGTCACGTGACGCTTTCACGTGGCATTCAGCGAGAACGCATGGGGTAAACCCATAGATGTGCTTGGTGAGTACACCACCTGTCTTCCCCGTCTCCGCGTGGGCTCGTAGCTAAGTCGGTAAGACAACGGGATCTCGCTTTGTTAGTCTATTAGTTCCAGGTTCGATTCCTGGCGGTGCCGGTATATTCTTTATTTATTCGCTGGAGTTTTCTGGCGACACCAACGGTCGCGAAAGAACCCTTGGGGGGTAGAGGTAAAAATCTTTGCTTTAAAAATCCCCCAGAGCAACTAAATGTCCGCTTACCTGCTATGAAAACGAACGGCGGCGACACATTTCAATAACTTCTTTACGGGCACATCGCATTTGCGCATCTCTCTGCCTCTGTTTTTTTTTTTTTTGTATTTCAGCTCGAAATACTTCGACCGGCTTCCCTTCTGCCACGCGGTGTTTGCGGCTGTTTATTCGCTTTTCTTCGTCGTGCGGCGATAATCACGTCAGCAAGCAAAGTGACAGACGCCACAGCTTCCCTAGAATCATTGGCCTTCGGTGTTCCCCTCAAGAATCTGGCCTCATCATTGTACGGAAAAGCCCCCCTGCATTCAATAAAGAATCAGTTCAAATTACCCTCGATGGTCAGCTTATACATCCCAGACCTTCACTCAAGATGCTTGGTGTTACAATCCAGGCCAATACACGGAACGATCAGACATTATGCAAGCTCACCACAGTATTTACTCAAGTTACCCACATGCTTCGCCGAATCTCCAATCGACATCGCGGCGTGAAGGAGGAAGACCTTCTTCGCCTTATCCGCGCCTTCCTCATATCACGGGTCATCTACATCGCCCCCTACCTAACTCTCAGCAAAACTGGCACGGAAGCCATTATTCGCCTCATCCGCAAAGCTATAAAGAAAGCTCTTAATCTTCCTATGTCCACCGCGACAACTAAACTGCTCCAATTAGGAATTCACAACTCTGTCACGGAACTCATCGAAGGGCATCTTTCCAGTCAACGACTCCGCCTAACTCAAACACCAACAGGACTGCCACTTTTACAGGACCTCAAAATGTCAACTACGCAGACCACGGACAGAAAACCTCTTCCCCATATTGGCGTCAATCCATTCGTGTCCGCCCTCTTCCCAAAAATATGTATCCCACTTTGCACTCCGGTCGTCGACACGCCCGTAGCCAAGCCCAAGAACAAATCTACGGAAGCAATCGTAATGTTTTGTACACAGATGCCAGCCCTTACTCCAATCCGTCCCATCACTTAGCCATAGCAACCACTAAGGACAAGATCATCACCTGCGCCTCAATCAAGACCCCTTCTATCTGGGCCGCGGAAGAATTAGCTGTGGCCCTCGCCATCACTCAAACACCCGCAACGATTCTAATTACAGACTGTCAAGCCGTCTGTCGCAGCTTTTTATCAGGTTACGTGGCCTCAACTACGTGGAACCTCCTGGCTCAACACGCCCCCAACAGGAAGATCGACATTGCGCGGACCCCGGGACACTCCTCACTAACGGGCAATAATTTTGCCCATAGACAAGCCTGCGAACTCTCCTCCCAGGCCTGTGAGGAAACACCAAGTCTCGTTCCCCTGCTCACATTTCAAGACATCACCCAACATTACCGCACATCAAGACAACATTTTCCCCCTCCTCACCCGCAGCTTACTAAAACAGAAGAAGTAATACTCCGGAGGCTTCAAACAAACACCTTTCCTCACCCAACTTGGCTACATCGGATGTACCCCACCCAATACCCTGCCACCAGCCCTCCCACCTTCACCCACTTCCCTTCCCCTCCCTGAGCTGTGGCAGAACCTGACGACCAGCGCCGGCTTGGATGCACAACAACTCCTGGTGTCCAGGGCTGAGACAGCAAGGTCGTCCCATGGTCTCCTGGACTGAGGAGCCACTCCCACATCACCAGGCTCACAATAAAGGTTTTCCTCCTTCTCCTCCCTAGAATCAGGGTTCTCTGCAGTTAGTGTGCATCCATTCCATTCACGTGCGGTCACATTAAGACGTCACTCGCCACGCACCGTTAAACCACTTTGACCTTTCTAGTTCGTCGGTTTGTGAGGCCTCAGCAGCCGATCCGTGATTAGTACCGCCGTGCAAGCACGGCGTGTTCAACATCATATGAGGGAGAAAAAAGAGTGCGCAAGTGTAAAATAACCATGGGAAACGAATATAAAAGGAAATAAAATGATACTAAATTAGTAACCAAAATATCTGCTATTATGTGAGCTTATTCACCCAACCTTTTTCTTTAACCCGCGGCGGTGGCTCAGTAGCTACGGCGTTGTTCTGCTGAGCACGAGGACGTGGGTTCAACTCCCGGCCGCGGCGGCCGCTTTTCTGATGGAGGCGAAAAAACGCACGTGTGTACAAGATTTCTGCTTACGTTAAACAACCCCAAGTGGTCAAAATTATTCAAAAGCCTTCCACTACGGCGCGCCTCATCCCCTGCGTTTCGTTGGTGCATTCAACCTTACAATCAATCAATTACCGAAACTTTTTTATATTTCCTTTTATTTTTGTTTTTCATGAGCAGCTTTACGAAATTGCAGATACGTGTGGTGATAATGGACGCCAAAACCACCTGGACTTCATGAAGCCCAAGCGATATAGTGGTAACTACTGGTAGTCGTTATTTATAGAGAGATGCACCTACTTTATCCACTCTGACAACCCCGCAATACTGAAATTTTCTGGGGCTGTTGTTGACCACTCTCGTACCCCAGCGCCCAATTATTTAACCGTTCCGCCACAGCAATGATGACTACTTTCAAAAGGAAAGTTCTGGTAGTCAGTCCGGAGTGTATGAACATAATTACGCGGCAGGACTACCTTTTTTAATGTACCGACTTTTTTAATGTACGGACACTCGGTCAAAGAAAGAATTCATTCAAGTTGTAAGACTGGCCTGTTATGCGCGCGTAACCGTAGCCCACGCCGCACATAACGTAGTAAACATTCGCTGCAGTTTTATTTTGTAGAAAGCAGACTCGGTTGGTGTGGCTGATGCGGCTTACTACATTTATTTGAAGAGCGTAGACCCGGCGAGAAGTGGGAGTGGCAAGACGAGCTACCGCCCCGCTGCGCAGTCGTGTTCGATCTCGTGTGCAGCGCGTGGAACGGCTGACGCTGGCCAGGCACCGCTGATGATGACCCTGGCGCTCATGATGACAACGGCGACGGAGTCACGGCAGGGCTCCCCCCATTCCCCCCTCCCCACATTGAGCGCGTAGCGCGCTATGGGAAATAGAGGACGGATGTTGGGCAGAGCAACAAAACTATGTACAGGTGTGTAGACCACCGGTGATCAGTAAGTTGTTCTGTGGTCAATGTCTTTATACTGTCCTAGTAGGTCGAGGGAGGGCATCCGGTGAGTGCATTTCCCTCGGGGCGCCGGGCCTGGGAGTGGCGGAAACTAGCGTCGTGCGGCGCGGAAGCTGTAGCAACGCCAAGACATGAGAGTGATGCCAACCAAAGTTCGAGTGCACTGTCGGCGCCAAAAAACCTGCCAAGGAACCGGGACGACACGGCGTACGAGTGTTGGGCGGCTCCGCCATGTAGACAGCTTTGTCGTAGCGCGGAGCACGACCACGTGTGCGGCATAAGTGGCGCAGTCGCCACCGTGTTCGTCTAAGGATGGGCTACTGATGGGCCATTGACCATCGTGGCGGCTTGAAGTGAGGCTCCTCATATTGGGTCAAGGTAGGCGAGTCACGTAGAAGAGTGGTGAATGCCCTCCGAACTCGAACAAATAGGTGTAGATGTGGACGGACGAAAAGTCGCCTCCGCAGAGCGTGTGACATCCGCACTGTCATGGAAGGGTTGGGTTGATATGGAGTGATGAGTCGGGCGCAAGGTGAACGAAGCTTGTGAGTTCGCGTGTAGCTGCCCTGAATTGGACCGGAAGACACAGCGTCGTTAAGCGAAGGACCCGATGCAATGCATCAGATGGATAGAGAAGAGGAGGAGGATGACGAATGGCATCCTCCAGATTTTGAATTACCGTTCCCGACGAAATTTCTGGTGCAAGTAGTTCAGGAATGTTCATCTCAGTTCGTTCAGAGGCGGCCGCCACGTCCCGGTCACCACAGGTAGAAAGCAGATTCGGTTAGTGTGGGTGCTGCGGGTTCCTACATTTATTAGATGCGAAGAGTCTCATGCTCGTGGCTGTGTCCCTCCCTGCCTCGTTGTCGTTGTCCGCCGTCCGCACTCTACTGTGCATGCGCGTCTCTTCAGACCCGTCAGCGTTTGGGCTGACGTCAGCGCAGTCCACTATAAAAGGAAATACTTAGGCAGCGCCGGGTTTCAACCCCACAACTCTCTGGCCGCAACGGGAGGTACGTGGCACTCTTCCCACTGCGCTACAAACCGAGACGGGAGCATGTGCTACAAACGCACCTTATGTCCTTCGCTCATTCAAACTACGTCGAGAAGCTACTGATAGAACGAAGGCACGCGAAGCTGAACGTCAACGGAAACGACGAACTAAATACTAATGGGAACTTCAGTCGAGCCCATGGCTGCTTCACATACTACTCAGGGTTCCCCTGAGGGAATATGGTGTAATTTTTTTGAAGTGCGTAGGCCCGGCCAGAAATGGGAGTGGCGAAGACGAGCTACCGCCCGGCTGCGCAGACATGTTCGATCTCGTGTACAGCGCGTGGAACTGCTGACGCTAGCCGGACACCGCTGATGATGATCCTGGCGCTCACGATGACGATGGCGATGGTGTCGCTACAATGCATCCCAATTCAGCCTTATAAGCAGCGGTAGTTGTGCTAAATGAACACATTGCAATGTGACCAACTATGCCTTTATAAAGCGAAATTGGCTACCGCCATCTTGTTCGGCGAAGCGTTATGTCACCATTTTGCCGTAACATAAACTTTACCTCATATAACCCGCCGGAACGTGGCATGGCTGCGCATGGTCGGACATCGAACGATCTTCCATTGTCAATCTTAACTATCATAGAGTTTGTGCTACAGTCAAAATAGTGCCTGAATTAAATTGTTGGCGTCCACAGCTTTAAAGGTACGACACAAATAAACAAAGAGTTTCTGCTTCATTAGTCACAAAGTAGCGTTCGCAATTCGAAAAAAATTATCAACATATTTGGTCTTGTCGAGATATATGGCCATCTTTTTTGGTTGTCTTCGTGAACCCAGTTTAAAGGCCAAAATTGTAAATCATTCTCGTGCAACAGGATGATACTCGTAACGTCTTTTACTCTGCTCACTTGACTAGAAGCATAGCACGTTGAAAGAAATTTTATTCTTTTGTAGTTGTTCGCTGTATAATTATACTGCATCTTTTATAGCTGTTTGTAGCATGTATACTTTTTTTGTATTCCTCCATGTTGGCATAAAAGCCTCTTTAATACTCATAGTGACTTACTTATGCATGTACAATTCCGATGTGTTTTTCATATGTGTTTAATAACATTCCAGTCCTACGGTTGTTTATAAAAAAACAGCATGCACGCCCACCCCATTCTATACCTTTTGTTGGTAAAAGGAAAGTGCACTTCAGCCGCAGGAAAATTTAAAGTAATTGTTACCGAATAAAATCAAACCCTTCGCATGGTTGTTTCGGCTCACGTCGTTGCACTTATCCTCTGGTACAGCCGAATTTACGCGAGACAAATGGTATTGGCCGAGCAGGAACCCCATGCAAAGCTCACAGATATTCGGCTACGCGAGGAACACACAGTATCGTAAC
This sequence comes from Haemaphysalis longicornis, assembly GCF_048455015.1. NCBI lineage: Eukaryota > Metazoa > Arthropoda > Arachnida > Ixodida > Ixodidae > Haemaphysalis > Haemaphysalis longicornis. The sequence goes on along the minus strand of NW_027526295.1, from coordinate 114,738,104 downwards.
AACAGAAAAGATGTACATTTCTAATTTATTGGGCTTGACATTGCTTTCTTCGCAGGTAATTTATTAGCTTCAGCAATTATTCGCCGACACCGGCCGCTGGTGAGGTTGGAGTGCACAAGAGCCCTTTTGAAGCACGTACAGTTCACTGCTCTTTTTTGTCTCCCACGAGGCTGTCATGCAGTTTGCACACATCAGGCTCGAAGAGGTCGTGGAGCAGTGTGCCCTTCTCGTCGAACCAACTGGCGATGGACTTTTCCAGTTTGGCTTCGCAGGTCTTTTTTGTGGCGCCATGCTTGTACTGAATGTCCAGGTGGTAAATGTGGTCGAAACGCTTCAGCGATGAGCTTACCGTCCAGACGTTGTCGGGGTCCAATCCGGCTTGGTCTTTTTGCAGCGCCACGAGGAAGATGCTCTTTTCCACAAAGACCGAGTAGAGCTTGAGCAGGCCCATGAGCGAGAAGTAAGACAGTACGCAAGCGATGAGCACGGGTCTCGACTCAGGGAAAGGGTACAGAAAGTCCCACAGGAGCGCAAACCCTGCTGCACCAACGGCGAGGAGGCACAGAGCCAGCCGACAATCGACGAGTCGGTGGTTTTCCACGTAGTGATACTTCTCGGCGAACACTTTCTTCACCGCGTCGTCAAGAGCATTGCGCACGGCAGATCCATCCCATTTGTCAACTTTGACCGGCTTCTCGGCTTCTTTCTCTTTACCTGGCGCATCTCCAATGTTTTGGGTTTGCTTGAGAAGTGAAGCAGAGGAACGCTGCCCACGACGTGCCTTGGACACCATGGTGCACCTCCGCGAAGTAAAGCAGTCGAACGATTGCAATACCACTGGGTGATGTTGTCTTCTTCCTCCTCTTTTGGTCGTGAATTAAAGATTCATGATGATGATGATGATGCTGACTGGGTTGGATAATGGCACATACCCGCAATGGCAACTGGCCATGTCGAAGTAGGCTACTGCAGCATTAATAGTGGATACAAAATAATAACATTCATAAGAGCGAGTACAAAAACTACACTATGTAAATAGCGATGTTTAGTAGAATTTTCTTACGAACACTAAATACTGGTCCTCCGAGTGTGTCCTTATTTGTTAGAGTGTACCCCCGATGACCACCGTAATATATTTAGTTGTTCTTCCAGTGTTGGCGGAGCAAATTATACAAGGCAGCTAGAAATATCGTGTAAAGAGGCTTTATAATTGTTAGAATCGTGTGTGAGACAGTGTAGGCCGATTTTAATTATAAACTGGTCTAGCTCACGCAGCCTTGATGATGTAATTGGTGTGAACCCGAGGCGATGCCTGGCTGTGCCAATATATAAACGGGCGTAACACACATTAGGTAAGCCCAACAGCACGTTTTTTCTTTAAATCCTGATTCAACGGATTAAGTGTTGTTTGTGATAATTCATGAATTTAGTTTGTTGACAATAAAAAGCCTTACACATGAGCAAAAATGAGCCTGGTATTTGAACGGAAGTGCGACAACATGAAGAATTTGCGAAAGAAAATTTTCCTACGTATGCGATTTCGCCCGAATCGCTCGATATTTTTGGGCATTCCTCTTCATAAACGAAAGAACACGGAATTCTACTTACGGCACGTCCAACTTTCCCGCAAATGCTCAGTACCTCTAAAGCTATTTGGCGATATTCCCACTTTTCTAGGAACGTAATAAAAGAGCTGTGTCAAGCTGCTAAGCGAAATTTTGAGTGTGCAGTGGAACCTTGAAACCTCTCGGTGAACAGCTTAGTGTGTTTGTCCTACAGGTATTACATCTTACTCGTGTTCGCTTCTTTGGCGATGTAGTTTTGCAAATCCCCGCTCACCAATTTACATGTTCATGACCAATCTCGAAATGGCCTTTCGGGGTTTTCTCTGAGAAACATTTGTATGCAAAATCCAGTTGGATGAACGCAAAGGAAACCAAACCAAAACCAAAGGAATGAACGCATATTAAATGGCCTTTCGGGGTTTTCTCTGAGAAACATTTGTATGCAAAATCCAGTTGGATGAACGCAAAGGAAACCAAACCAAAACCAAAGGAATGAACGCATATTGTTGAATGTGTAAAATAAGCAATTTACCTCATATTCTCATTTCTCCTATTGGAGGCTAGATAGGAGAAAACGTTCCCAAGCAGGTTACAGAAATTCTTACCATGGATAACCGGCATTCGCAAAAAATGCCGTTTAATATTTCGATGGGCCTGCATTATAATTAGGAATGTAAAACATATTTGAAAGGTTTTTAGTTTTTCCGGGTTTCTAATAAAACAAATGCGGCCATATTAAGTTCCTACAGAATTATAGGAATGTATTGCTTAAATGTCAAGTCTCTACGGCCAACTTGGTCTGGACAACATGGCCGGGCGATGGTATTACCAGTTGCCCTTTTCACTCTGTTATAGGCCTTTATAGAAGACGTTTTGCCTTTTACCCACGTGTTGGGCCAATCACTGAAACATGTTTATACGCATTCGTATGGCTTATGTTTGCCAGAAAAAAACCGATTCGACATATTGAAGCTCCAAACAGACATACAGGAATACGTTAAAAGGCAATTTCGATTACCAGATACATATTCAAGCCAGAAGGATTAGTTAAAAGGAAAATTGCGAAAGCACTCTTTAGATGTTCCGCGCAAAGAGGCCACCATTTCTGCATTTGCCGCTTTAGAGGACAAAGGTGCCTGCGTGCCGAAGGCAGTCACTTCGGGGTGCGTCCCCGTGGGTGAGAAGGAAAGCCCCAAGATGGTTTTGTTGCTTCGAGGAGGCCCAGTCGATCTTGTAATATATCGGTGCCGTACGCATGGCTAATGTATTAATAATTTGACTTCCGTTGGGCTACTCTGGGTAACTAAATTATGGGATTCGCCAGATACAGGCATTTCGCTTGCCTATCGTAAATTCTACTACGGCTGGGTGTTAGTGCCCACGGCGATAAAAAGTTACACAGTAAAAGCTTGTTTATTCAAAGTACAAGGGGAGCTCTCCTCAGTTCCAATTTATGAAAGTCCGAAGTAACGAAATTCGAGACCAAAAGACGTACAATGCGACTGGGAACACTACACATAATTGCGTGAGAAAGTCTGCGGATGAAGCCTTCCTTTTATGATTGAACGCAAATGCTAGCACTTTTTGCTCTAACGAGTTAATGTAGCGGAGCGCTTCTACTTCAGGTATACTCCCGAACTGAAATATGAACTGCCTGCATTCTGTCCGGTCATCACTTCCGAGAGGTGGCCGCACTGGCGCTTCGTCCGCACCCTCCCCGTGGTGTTTGGCAGTGACAGGTTCTAGGCGTCAACCCTCAGACATGATGCCATCTGTCAGCACGCCCGATATTCGAGTTCACATTGACGCAAACTGGAAAGGAACTTCTTCCAAAACAGTCAGTCATGAGTGTTTTAGACAGCTTTTAACCGATTTAATTTCTCTTCATTTTTCTCGCCCTTCTAAAGGCGACGCATCCTCGTGTGTAGACAGCGGGTTCTCTAGCCGTGGTTCGCACCCAAGCTGCCGGTGCGGTGGCGCGTACATGGACTGATCGGTAGCGAAACCTAGTTCAAATTAACGGTCGTTATTAGATACCTTTTATAGATACCTATTATTAGATACCTTTTATTAGATACCTTTAATGACCGCTCGGCCGGACATATTGTACAGTTCGAATTATACATAAAGCCCAATAGCTGAATTTCGAACTACTGAGCTTTCAGTGTATAATGGTTTCAAAGCGTTTGCAGTGAAGCTGCGGATGGTTAGGTTTCGGTGGATTCTTGGCGTGCGTGCACAAGGACTCTCGAGAATACGAGGGTAATTCAGAAGTGCGAGACGTACCATGGCACGAGGCGTTCGTACGTGGGAGTTTGTTCGCTTGTTTCCTTGTTTGTTTGTTTGCGTGTTTATTTATTTGCGCCCTTCTGTGTCCGAATCTGCTTTACCTATGTAAGCTAAGGTTCTTAAAATATAATTTTCGCTCTGTTCTCGCACGAATGGGAAGACTGACGAATTTGCATCATTGAACGCGTTCGTGCGGACGTAGAGAGACAAGTTTGTTTGAGGGCTGGCAAATATTTGATGCAGAGCATCTGATTCCCTCGCCTTGTCCGTCCGGCGTCGTCGTCGTCGTCGTCGTCATCGTCGGCGTTGTCCACCCCTCCCCCATTCTTCTCGCCGCGCCAGCTGCGCTCTCCACCGTTCACCCCCTCTCCTCTCCGATAGCGAACACTCTCTCGCGAGGGGCATTGATTGGATTCGATTGGATTGGCTTGGATTGGCTTGGCTTGGCTTGGCCTGGCATGGGTTGGATTGGATTTGGATTGGATTGGATTAAAGTGGATTGTGTTGAATTGTGTTGCGTCATAGCCGCGGCACGTTGCGTCATAGCCGCGGCAGACGCGCTGGGGCCGGCGCATGTGCAGTACTCTCTCTTCCGCGGTTTCCTCTCCTTCGGGCGCGCTGCGCATATAACCGGTGTGCCGTTCTCCGGCGAAGCAACATTCACGCTTGGCTCAAACACTTAGAGTCCACGCCGCTTTACAAGCACGCCAACGTCGTCATCGACTGGGACCGGCTTACGTAGTCCCCTCTACGTTATGCGCGCTATAAAACGCGGTCCCTTCGCCGCTCCGCCTATGCGTCGCATCTACACAAGGGTTCCCGCGAGGGGAGGTGGGAGTTTTTCTTATTTAGTACAAAATTCTCACATGGTCTTAATTTCTTTCGAGTCGTGTCAATACATTAAAACTGGAAAGTGCGTGCTCAGTAATATTCTTCTTTAACAAGTCTATTTTGTTACGTGCAGTGAGAGGGAAAGTGGCCGAAATACGGGATTTATGTCGCCAATGTGGTCAGAGGTATTTGACAAGTGTGCGTTTTTATCGGTGTTGGTGCAGCTTGATGCCTTCTGGTGGCGTTGTTGCTCGCTTAGGCTACTTGCTCTTAACGCTATGCAGCGATTGATACTTAACACCGTATTTTAGCGCTGCTTTTTAACTTGTTGAATACTTAGAAAGTGCAGTGCATGAGTCGTAGGAGGCTCAAACAGTGCAGCACGAGGAATTAGGGGCCCGTTTTATTTTTGGGGTTTGTATTTTTAATGAAACCACCATCTCCGCATGCCCTAATTGTCCAAGGCCGGACTTTAATTTCAGTGATGAAGCGAGGTGTAAAAACCAATGCTCTTTAAATACTTTCCTCACCACCCATTGAACCAAAAATACCTTTATTTAGATTTTGGAGAATTGTTAATTAATTTCGAGTTAATTGAGGTCTATAAAAAGAAATGTACCACAACATATTATGAGAACACAGATGCTGCTAGTATCATCCAAGGAGCTGGAACCTGTAAAAAAAATAAATGGTGTGAAATTGAATACAACAAAAACAAATTTGTGCACTTTGCGGTAAATAACTCGTTTTTTACTTGGAAGGCCTCTGCCTATCCGTATTCTTTTGAAGTTTACCAGCTTACTGTAAAGTAACTATGCTATAGAAAGGATGTATTAAAAACTATGTACTTGTTAAAGAGATACTGTTTCAAGCTTTCCCTGTACTGCTGTTACTCGTACGCACAAAGAACATACATCAGTAGACAGGGTGTCGCGCCACACCTCTGGAGGCTTGAAATTAGTATGTAAATAAATTACAGAACAAATATCAATTTCAAAAAAGGTCAGCAGAAGAATGTTGATATAGCCTGATTCCGTGCGTTCTATACTATTTGCAGTTAATCATCCGTTGTGTCTGTCATCCGTTGGTGTCTGCGGTACGAATAACAAGCGATTCTATTGCGGAACAACGCTTGTTGGTTCATTCAGTGAGAAACAGATTCAAAACGCCTTTTTCGCTAAAACAAACTGCACGCAAGGCACAGATAAATTAAACGAAGCCCTAATAACGAAGCCACAAATAGCGGATCACGCGTATTGTCTGCTCGCCTGGCATCCTTACCCTCAACCTCTGGCGCGGTCGTGATGACGCCGAGTCAATGGCACTGCTGGAGCCGCTGCGCCGAGCAGGGCTTCCAAATATTCGGCGGCGATGACTACATAGCGCAGCAGGTTTATCGATATATTAATAGAATACAGAATGATGGCGAGTAACCCCACCAAGCCGTCGATGTCCATCTCATCGATGTGTTTTGAATTTTCCAAGCGGCGGCATTTTGTCAGGCTGTAAACCTGGAAATTTCAGACGAGAGAGTGTGTTTTAAATGATCGAATAGACGACATTGGATTCCTTCCAGTATTTACTCTCGGGAAGGGGTTGGTTAATGTGCGTGATAAAACAATTCTAGGGGAACGGTTCCTAACATAGAAAAGTATTGCCCATACATTCTGCAGTGCTCCCAATGAACATACAATTATAAGTGCTCCTTCGTCTCCATCGGGCGTATTTTCCTTTGTGAGCAGCGGGAATTGCTTTAAAATTTATATAAATGTCCGGTTTACTGCCCTTAATTGACAACTACTAGCACTTGTAGTTTGACGCTTTACCGATTGTTCGAATATTCGGTTGCAGCTAAACTGCAAATGGCCATACCGTTTTCACCTACGTTTACAAAAAAAAAATGTGCGCAGCATGCCCTAATGGTGCAAGGCCTGAGTCAACAGCGGAGCTTCCGACCACCTAGCTTTTACGTGGCTTGGCTAAGTTGCTTTTAGGTTTTGCCAGGTTATGTTAGGTTCTGGTATGTTGGCAGGCCTGCCAAAGTCGTTTTCAGGTTTCGTGATGTTATCCTAAGCTTGGCAAAACAGTTTCATAGTATCGCGAGGTTGTGCAAGGTTTTGCAAAGTTGTATTTAGGCTTTGCTAAGTTATGCGTGGCGGGTCTAAGTCTTATTCTCCTGCCGGCCGGTCGGTCCCCCACACATTACAGCGGTCACGATATGGGGGCACACTTCCTTAGCCACCACTTGAGTTGGATGCGGGGCGAAGCTATATGGGGTGAAGCTAGGTCATCACAAGCTGCGCCGCTGAATGCCGCCTTTTAACACTAGTTGAATCAGACCACATTTTTCCCACTTCAATATGAACCCACAATACCTCGCAGCTGCCAGACACAGCCAACACATCAGAAACATGGACCACCCTATCATTAACGGATCCTAAACCCGATCCCCAACCACAAGAGAGGCGGAAATCTGCAAAACAACCCCAGAAACGGTTTTGCCACCCTAATACACTCAGCATCTACACTGACGCATCTAAAACAGAATCCAGCACAACTTCGGCGTGGCATATACCGGCATTTAACTTCAATAGCGTTCATTCCTTGCCACCAGATACGACCATTAAAAGGGCAGAACAAGAAAGTATCATCCTCTCAGTTCGTCACATTGTTCATAACATATAATCTTTTTTAATGTAAAAACTCATACACATTCACATAGATAGTTGGGAAGCTTTCCTGGAATGTCGCCATCAACTATCATACAGCCTACGAGTAAAGAATATCTAAGAACTCAAGAGCATCCTTCATCAACAGAACATGGGTGCCCGGCCATGTCGGAATCCCCGTGAATGAGGCGGCCCATTTGGTTGCACGTGCATCGTTCCCAAACGTGCCCCAAGGCAGCTGGACGCCTTCGGACTGCGATAATGACCCTGACGAGCACCGGACCGCCATCAAACAACAACGAAAAGACATTCTCGCCTCCCTGGTAAACCACACTCCCATTCCCAAGTCCTATTCTCGCTATCAACAAGTCCGCCTCAGACAGCTAATGACACTTACCAACCTTTTCCCTGCAAAACGACAACAGTTTTTTTCTTTCGTCACCTAATCAAGGCATATGTATCCCCTGTGAAATTCCGGACACCACTGAACACATTATTTGGACATGCACCCAATTTCAAACTGAAAGACAGGTTCTCCTAGACACCCTTCCCGCTAACTTACCAAATTCCTTAAATGATCTCCTGCGTCTGTCCTACCCACCTAATTTAGCGAAGGCAGTGTGGGACACTCTGCTGCATTTCATATCCCGACCCACTATTTTCTCTTGCTGTTTCCCACCCATACCCATCGTGAACCTTAACTTATCGCTACCCCTAAGGGGGTCTGATGCACTAGCAAGAGACCCCCAGGTGTTTTTTCTACATTTCAATAAACGTTGAAAAAAAATATGAACCCATTTGGCTCTAATACTTCTGAAAATTCCTTCAGGCTTTTTTTTTTCTTGTAGGAATTGCGCACTGCGGGCTAACCTAACCTTTTTTCTTTTGGGTGAACATGTTATTGTTCCCCGCTGCTGCTAACCCCGCACCTCTCGGACTGTTGGGATTTCCCTGTAGTTCGGTTGCCGGTTCAACGGGGTAAAGGTCTCGGGATCAATTCACGGGACCCGGCTAACCGTATATTCTTATTCAGACGCGCACTCCCTCCCCACAGCCGCTTGTAGGCTCCTTTACCCCTCGCCACATTCCCTCACGCTTCTTGGCCTAGACGCATTTTCACCCTGTCCACTTCGGCGACCATTATAGTTTTCTGGTAGCGCTACAGGGTAAACCACAAAAGCTTGAACATGGCTCGGCTGGTAAAGTAATATGGACAACATATCCTTTCAGGTGATTGATTACGAAGGGAAGTGGCACATACATCGGCAAACAATGCACTTCGAACCTCAACGCCTTGGACTTATAACGGAACGTTAAATTAGGAGGATAGAAAACTGACGTTCGCTATAAGCATTCTGCCGCTCCAATTATTCAATCACGTGAGGTTGTACGAGGTACGATACACCAAGATACACCAGGATAAAAATCTTGAGCAGTGCCTTTTGACTAGGCTTATAGGTTCAACTGGTTAAATTACACATTGCGATATGACGACAGTGTAGATTTTTTCCGCATTGTAGCCTTTGCAGAAACATGACCCAGTTGTCGAAAACATTCGATGGAAAAGCCGCATATTGTCTCTTTTGGCTTCAATCTGGTGACCCAAATATGTTTCTTCTCTTTAAACGTGCGCCGCCCTTACCCTAGCGGGAAAATTCAACTGGATGTACGAGGTACATGATCACTTGTAATAATTTCTTTAGCACAATAAAGACATAAAGTGCTGTGCAAACATTGTATTTGCTAAATACGGGGGGGGGGGGGAGAACGTCCGGTATTGTGAGGCGTATTCTTGAGAAATCGCGGCCGTTGATGTTAGATAACAACCAACTGTTAATAGATAAAGTGTGGTCTCACAAATTAGGAAAGGAATATGCCTGTATCTACTTTCAGTGAAAGTAAAATTATATGGCTATTTGGGGACACAGATAACTTAAGGTATGTAAGCAGAAACGTGTCAACGATGCTTAGACGTCCACCTTTAATTACCATCGTCGAACACAATCAACGTCGTATTACGCTAGGCTGCGTGTAACCATGTAGTTCGTACTCCTGTTAGAGCTTGCAGGGGTGTAAATCAAAGTATTTGTGGCCTCCCCGCCACATTTACGGCCGGCCGTCGCATAGGCACGGCGTTGTAACCATAGCGAGAAATTTCTTGAATCTGGTTTGAGTGTATTCCAGTGTTTCATGCATTTCTTGCATTGAGGCAGAATGGACGTCGTTACTGCGTCTCCGTGTGATTACGTTATTAGATCATGCCCGATATTCTAAAGCTAATGTTTCAGGCGAAAGCAGCTAACCAGCACAGTTAACACAACACGCGTCCACAACACAGGACACATTAGAGGTAAGTTCAGACGGCATTCCTAGCTCGCAATCTGCCAACTTAAAGGTAATACCTTCGTTTTCTATATAACAACTAATCGCTTCCCAGCTGCCCACCTGAAACATATTTGGTGAGTTGTTTCTGAAAGGTGAGAAATACGGGAGCCAGGAGAAGAGGTCCCGTCTAAGGTATGCGTTGGAGACGTTGAAAAGAGGCGTGAAATTTAGGTAATCATCACGGTTGAACTTGAGATTTTTAAAGGTCGGCTGAAAAGAGAGAAAAAGAAAAAGAGGAAAAACATAGCTTTCCTAAAACACAAGTTTTAGGAAATCATTTCTATAACCGATTTTAAAACACCGGCAGGTATAGAAGACCGGTCAGGAGCAATGTGCGAACACTGGCACTTCAGCGCTACTGCAGCGCCATCTATGAAAGTGGGCGATGAACAGGATAACGGGAACGGCCGTCTGTGAGTTGTAGCAGCCCTGGTCGGCGTACTGTCTTTGGATTTAAGGCCCTGCTGTGCATACGTTATTGTCTTAATCATAAAACACGATTTAGGGGAATTGAAAGGTTTGCCTAAAATATTTAATATCTCAGAGAATAAAGCACCGTTTCCTGCCGAAAAAGCACTGGGTGCCACGAAAAAACACCAAATCTTTTTAATAAAATAAATTTGTATTTTGTCTGCATAGCCACTTTAAGCATCTCAATCTACTTTAGGGGAGCACCTTTAAACAACTGTGTAAAGAAAAAAGGATATCTATACCGCCAATCTTGAATGCGATTCATTTTTAGCTATTATATTAGAAACCTGAAAGCGAAGCCTAATTTGTACTACGGTATTTTAGGCTAAATAATTTCTTTTAATTCTCTCTTTCTAGATGATGACGCATGCTAGTCTAGGAACACGTGCGCGATACGAACCTGATTCGGTATTTCGGCCAGCAAACCATTCCGCAAAAGCCACACGGCGAGCACAGTAAAGCAGAAGGTAAGGACGAAAGCAATGCAGAGGACCAGAGCGTACAGAGGAAACAGGAGAAGCCATGCTCGGTGCGGCTGCGATAAGGCGAAAGCCAAGAACCTGACAACCTGCGAAGATAAAGGCAGAAGAGATACTCTGACACTTGAAGACTTATCGCGTCTTCTTTACATGTTTTTAGTCTAAAAATGTGCGACCTCCTCTAACTCACCGCAACAAAAGAGCTCGAGATTTAAAGCCGCGCCATAAAAACCTAGCACATCCTTCACCTTTATATGAACCTATATTTATGCCATGAGTGGGACAACACGGTTAAGTTCCGGGATATGTAAAATTTTGTTGTAGTGGTGCTGCTGGCACTTTAAATGTGTCTTCACGTGTCTGGGTTTGTACGGTAAATATTGCTACTTTCTGGAACACCAGTAATTCATTCGAATTTAGTATCGGTAGGCGAAAGACAAAACCACCGACAGACATTTGCACCAAAGTGAAATATTGGGTAACGGAATGCAAGACACCTAAACACAGCAAAACTGCAGTCACTGGGTATTTCACGGTAAAAAACTGAAATACCCTTTTGAGCATCCGTAAATAATCTAGAGAAGATAAACACGGAACAGTTTTGACACCACCCCCCGATGGGAATGAATGGTAGATACAATTTCGGGAAATAAGCCGTACAATCCTTGAAATCTGCCATGATGGTGACAACTATTGGGCGGCCTTAGCACAGCTTCCCAATAATATTCTGTTTGCACATAAGGTAATGTAAAGTTGTTTTCTTGCAAAAGTAGCGCTACGGTGGATTGCAAAAAGAGGAGATACTACGAACACTTCAGCGAACAACTACGACAGTAAAAACATGGGATAGCTAGGTCTAGTAAGAATACGTAAATTTGCATCATATGTTGTTCTGAGAAAGAATCTACGGGTGTTTGGAGGCTAATTTACTACCAGACCAGCTGACGTTTTGAAAACGTGATGCCGATTCTGTGTGTCTTCGTAATAGCATTGAGGGACACTTTCGCGGGGCGAAACCGAAGGAGTGTGAAGAGTCGGCCTACCTCCACCTGTTTAAACAGGCGTCTGAACAAGGACGAGGTATCATGCTCTTATTACCCTTTCACGGCTGAAGGAAGAATTGTGCGCACTAAACAGTGAGTAACAGCTGCTTCCGAGGGCTAACATGATAGTAAATCTCATCGGACGCACCCGGAATAAAGCCAACTTCAACTATTTCAGCCAAATCCGCACCGAGAGTTAACGATTGATGAACATCCGGTGACAGCTGAATTGTTCCGTCATTAAGTTTGCTCGGATGAGTCACTCCAGCGTGAGCTCATGCCGAGATTGGGTCGCACACGCTAGCCCCAGACAGGGTGTGCTACCCTGGAACAGACATCGGCAGCACTTCGCACCTGCTGGCAGGCCTGCTGATGTGGGGGACGACGCGAAAGCCTCAAGACCAACGTCACCCGGAACTAAGAAGAACCCTAAGACAAGCAACGCGTCTTGGATCCGTGATTTTTTTCGCTCACTTCCTTTGCACTAGACTTATTGTCGAATGCGTAGCGGGTGACTACACCAAATAACGCGTCCATCGGGAATGTTTGTATGCAATGTTCCCAAAATCACGTGCTTGAACTATGTATGAGTAATGCATCTCACTTTGCAAGCCACAGGGTCATTACGTTGTTTACTTTCATTTAGTGTGAATGAGAGTGGAGAGAAATATTGATGATTTATTTATGAGGATACCCCTAAACGCAATCGTGTGAAGCGATATCACAGGAAGCAACCTAGCCAGGAACAATGAGGCCAGAAGAATGGCGTATACATTGAGTAGCCAAACAGTACCAATGCCGGCTCTAGTTGATCCCGGGGGTGGACAGACAATCACAAGAAATATAGGCGCGTGCCCGGCCGAGCGCGCTAGAACATTAGAACCTTCTGTCATACTAGAAAATACGTTGAAATTAATAACAAATTGTACCGTTCCCACTTAAAACCCTTGATATAGTGCATGAACATTGCGGAACGTATAATTGACAGGGCGTTAGTACACTTATTTCCTTGAGCACAGTTTTTGCCAAAGCTATTTGGTAGTTTAGTAGGTATACCAAATTAGGCCTATTCCATATCAAAAGATAACCATTAACATTGAACGGTGAAAATCTGCGAGGAAAAGGCCAAAGGTTGAAAAAAAAAACACAGAAAACGACGCAAACGCGAAGCAGAGAGGACACAACACACAACAGCACACACGCAAGAGGCAACACACACGAAGTGAAGGATGTTTACAACTATGGCTGTTATTGGCATTATCCCTTTCGAGTTCTCCATCAATTTTTTTCGCCTCATACGATATGCCCAATTATTTTCGCGGTAGGTCATCATATTGACCTTCAGACTAAAGAGCGCCACTGGAGGGCAGCTAGTGCCCACCAGAGGGAGTTTGGGGGAAGGGGAGGTTTCACCAGCACACCAATTACAGTAGATGGAATGGCGAGATTGCAGAAAAAAACAAAGGGAGCGTATGGAAGCCGGGATGAGCAAGAAGAGGTACCACAGGTGCAGCTCGCCGACATACGTCGGCCGCATAACCTGAAGGATTGTAATAGCTTCGCGTGAACGATCATTGGCAATGGCTTCTGCTTATTTGTCTGGACTCCGCTCCTCTTCCTTCATTAGCAAGAAATAAAAGAAGCATTGTTTTCTCTACTTGAGTGTTTACAATAAATACACCATAGGTTTGTATTCACCTATGTTTATTTCATTTATAGGACTTCTAGACAGACGTGGGAACGCTTAGAACACTTCGTTACGGAACATACTAATTGTCATCTTTATTAAGATGTGAATATTGTTGCTAACAGATAGGTCGAAAAAAATCAGCGGCCATCGCAGGCATCACAATCGCCTTTCCGAAATATGCCCTCAGGCCTCTCGACATTTTGCCAAACTCACCTGTCTTTTGGCGTGAGCTCTCAGGCTCTCCAACAAGTTGCTGGCAATGGCAAGCAGGGCGCTCATGAGGACCGGACAAACGGCTGAAAAACTACGACATAGAACCGTATAAACTGCTGTTGTTGCTGTTGCTTTGGTAATGGAACATGGTTGGTTGGTTGGTTGGAACCAAAAATCAGTGGCGCGTACCCACTCTGGGGGATTGGCAAAGTCAGATTGGGGAAACTGGTCAAGAATTCAAACTAAGGGTAAAATAGAGCTGTGGAGTGTGAGGGCAGTGATGTTGGCAATTTTGAGGAAAAAAAAAACTATAACATACTGAAGTAAAAACAGATAGTACACGTACTCAGCTATACGCTTGGTTATGGAGATTATTCCTCTTCAGAGCCTTGGCACGTGCTACGTGACGTAGTCCAGCAAAAACTCGGAAAACAGGTAAGGTGGTAAACGACTAAGGCTGATCAAGCTACGTTCTTTAACGATCAGCTCGTAAATAAAAAAATGTTTTGAAATATGAAGGAATGCGGAAGCCCCACTTAGGTATAGCCGCAGTGCAGGGGTACGGATGTGTGAAAGGGGTCCTGGCTACCTTCCCCACTTTTCAGCTACACTGGCATATTCTAATTGCAAGAAATAAGACAGTTCTAAAAATATCAATGTCCATGCTTGGAGGCTGATCAATAATTGGGAAAACATCTTTTCAGCCAGAGCCAGGGGCTGTACACAGTAAGCAGAGTTACTGGATATATACCAGTTGCGAAACTCCCCATAGGCCCCATGCATCAAAATCCGGTCTTTGGTTGCCCCCCTGTGACGGGGCAAGCACGGGGCAAGTTGACTAGCCTGTCGTCTGTCGGCAGAACGTTGAAGTATTCCTCAAGAGTGTTTTCGGCTGCTGCCGTAAGTCCTAAAAAGAAAAGCCGCAAAAACACAAGTAAATTTCACCTAATTAATGTATTCTAATTTAAAAACCAGTCTTTATTTTACAAAGGAATTTTGAATAATAATAGTTAAGTGAAGTTCAGTTTTTTTCTCCTAGGTGCCGCGCACGTCGACAGAGCAGGAGGCTAGCGCCGCCCGGATTCTGAAGCGGAGTTTCGCAACTGTATGGGGAATTGGCCAGAAAGGGGGTAATCACCGAAGAAAACAATTTGTGGTGCTGAAACAATGTGACAATGGACTTAAGGGTTTAAACAAGAAACAACAAATTTAAGCTATTTGGGTATATGAATCTGGCAGGAGCAGGTAAAAAATAAAGTTGAGGCCAGTTGTCACACAGTGTATGATTGTCAAAACACTCCATCTTTCGCCGCCAAGCCTAGCACTCGCCCCACCGACCTAAAGCAGTGGCATGGTCTTCTGACGAGCCGATACAAGGCTTAGGAAACCTTTGCGGTCTCCCGTGCCAAAATTGTAGTCCCAAGAGTACCGGATGTCAAGCCAACCAGCTTCAGTGAGTAAGAGCTATACGACAAAAATAAATTTTTGTAGAGCCCTTGTCAGGCAAGAGGGACAGAAGCAGGCGTATTGTTGGAACTTGGCTATTCCATTTGCGTGGCACGAGCTCTTCTTGAGCGCTGGTGGGTAGACTGAGTAGCATCGGCCTGGGGGTGTTGAAAATGAGAATCATCAATTCAGTGATGTGGACTCTTTACTCAATATTATGCATCGTACACACCACCAGAATCGCAGAGATGCCAGACCTAAATAAATCGAGCAATCTTCGAAAAGTACGGCCACAACTCCACCCCAGTGTATACAGACGCAGCCACCTACCCCAGAAGACGAGCCATGACCACTGTTGTGAATACAACTCAAGCCCCCCACCCGAAACCATTATATCCTACCAGCGGTGCCCTACAGGCAGAAGAGGCCATCGCCCTAGCAATTGCCGAAATCCCTGCGCAGGACATTATTACAGACTGCCAACAAGCAACAAGAAATGTATAACTTTCTCGAGCGGCTTCTACTCACAGCTCTCTTCACAACCACAAATTTGACTGCAGAATCCACCCCAACACCACGTAAGAATTATTTAGGCTCCAGCCGATGGCAATATATGTGGCAACGAAACTGCCAACCTGCATGCCCCGCAGCTGACACACCGCGAAAGCCAGGCGTTCGGCGAGCCGTGGCGGGTCTGTCCCCTCTTGTCCTCTAAAGAAGCCAAGCAGCACCTGGACCTGGAACGAACAATATATCCTGCTCCACACAAAACCTCACGAAGGAACAAGAGCGCCATCTTCGAGGCATCCAAACCAACACCTTTCCCCGCCACAGTACAGTGCACATTATGGCCCCCACCCTGTACTCTTTTCTATTCTGCTTTTTCGAGGCTCCGGGTACAATCTACCGTTTTATGAGGGTTGCTGTGATACGAACCCCCCTGCTACCTCTGTGCGCTTCTCCTCCCCTGAGCACTGGGAGAAAGCACAGCCCAGCTGGGACCCTGACGACCAGGTTTGGCTCGTGCAGAGGGACCAAGAAGCCGGACGATGTCAAGGAGTCCTGGAATGGCGACTCTTTTCCAGGGCTATCTGCTCCGTAGTCACGTTTATCCCTCTTCCTTCAACAAAATCGACAGCTCGGCTAGTTGTTATCCGTCCATCCCAAACAGCGCTTGACAACCTGACAACGAGGAAGAGGGGACACAAGACGGCACTGACTCTCAACTAAATCTTTATTCGGAAGAAAGCACAAATATATAATCATAAACCACATGTGTCTCAAAACGTCATCACTACACAGCGGTGCGCCAACAATCTTATCGTAGCCCACTCACTGGCGTGGTAGATGATAATGGTAACTTAGGGCAGAAGATTACGGGCATGGGCCCCGCCATGCTCATGAGTATGCCGTCACAAGTCAAATCGGGAAGACTAATTCACTTGAAAACTTTATTGAAACCCGTCTTTTTCCATTGTGGAGTAGCCGCGGTAATTTTGCAGAAAAGCTGATACGACTGAATTCGCTTTGGAACTGAAATTCTGAGCAAATAATGAGGTGAAACTCAGCATCACTAAGACTCAATATAGTGCTTTTTCTCTCTAAGCATCGCAGTACATTTCTTGTTGTAGTTGAGCATGCTATGAATTGCGTCAACGTGCAGGCATTGAATTGTGAGTACAACTGGTTTACATGAGACCACCTTTACTAGAAGCGCACGTATTCGAGAGCACAGAAAAAATTCTGAATGTTATCAAGCTCAAGGAAGCGGGTTTGCCTCCCACCCGCAGCAGCCGCTTTTCTGATAGAGGTGAAAAGCAAGAAAGCCCATGTGTTCGAGATTTCATTTCACATTAAAGATCTCCAGGTGGTTAAAATTACACCTGAGTCCTCCATTACGGAGCCTCTCATCGCCTGTGTTGCGTCGGCAGATTACATCTCATAATCAATCAATAAATGTGCGGATTGCGGATGATTCGTTCAATCTTAAATTGAGGAATGGCTATTTGGAGGGGCGCAATCATGTCGTGGATACAGGGGGTGGAACATAACCACACTATTCCAAACAAAATTCCTCCATTTCACCTGCCTTTTATTTTTTTAAGAATATTGCTAGTGACCCCTATAACTGCTTTGTGGAGTAAAATATTAGCTTCATCTAAATAGGCAGCACTCCGCTACCCAGGACAATATGTTTACGACGTATAACCCGGAAGTTCTGTGCACAACTGCGGGTTTGGAATGGCAGCAGAAGAATCCATGGCAAAAGAGTTTATACCATTATCATATGTCAGGGCACCCCCGGAGAGGGGATGCACCAAAACCCCTGAGAAAAGTGAAAAAGAAGAACAACGGAATGGGAATTTCAAGTGCGCGCCAGGAGCGCACCAATGAGCGAGCGCCAGCGCCGAAACACTGAGGCATCATGGGAAAATATGGCGCTGTAGCGCACTGGTCATCCAATCAGAGAACGCCGCGCAGGAGACAAGTGGCGTGATGGCCATACATTGACATAGGAAAGGCGTAGAGCCAATGAGAGTGCGCTGCGGGAAAGCCCAGAGGGGATAGAAGCGGGGCGCACAAAAAGAAAGGGGAGGCAAGAAACGGGGAGGCAAGAAACCAGGAGGCGGAAGGAGCACGTGCGATTCAAGGAACGAGCCAGGGGGACGCGGTCAGGCCATTGACTATGCCATCCGAGGCTGGGCGGGAGCGGGCCGACTTCGCACCGGCCCCGTCATTCTAGGGGCACCACGAACCTGTGTCTTCGTGGCCCAAGCGGCATCGTTCAGGCACCAGCGGCCAACGTCGACGCTCCGTCGACCTTCGTCTCGACGGCCACGAAAGGCTACGTTCGTGCCGAGCCTATCTGGGACCTCCAGCGGCAGCGGCTACCAAGAGGTGGCCACCGAGGAAGCACGCCGCCCAAGGGATGACTGCGCGCGTCGAACGCCCGAATCAAGGACCTCCAACAGGAGCGGCTATCAGCGGGGAGCCGCAGAGGAAACTTCACGACGCGCGGAGCCCACGCCGTCCAAAGAAGTACCGCGCGCATCGAACGCCGGTACCTAATAGAGACGAGGACGGCTATTACCGAGTCGAGGCCACGCAACGGGTGCGACACGTCAGCGCCGACGACCTGGTAGGCCAGTCCGTTAGGGACACAGTCATAGGACACAACTATGGAGTTGTGAAGGGAAAGCCATTAACTAGGACTTGATGTAATGAGCGGATATGAACTGTGTAGGACTGTCTTGTAGATACTTCAAGGGTTTGCTTTGAATTGTATTTCGGTATATTGAGTATGAGGTTTGATTGTTCTCGGGTGTGTACCATTGATTTCTTAAGTTGTTTGTTTGAGTGTTTTTTCGTGTGCATTAAATGTATGTTTGGTTAAACACGTTAACGGCTTTCTTATGTCCATCTCTCTGAGCTAGTAAAAAC
This sequence comes from Haemaphysalis longicornis, assembly GCF_048455015.1. NCBI lineage: Eukaryota > Metazoa > Arthropoda > Arachnida > Ixodida > Ixodidae > Haemaphysalis > Haemaphysalis longicornis. Next base: position 114,719,582 of record NW_027526295.1, on the reverse strand, counting down.
AACCTGAACCCGCCGCGGTGGCCCAGTAGCTAAGGCGTTGCGCTGCTCAGCCTGAGGTCGCGGGTTCGATTCCCGGCTGCGGCGGCCGCTTTTCTGATGGAGGCGAAAAGCAAAAACGCCCGTGTGTACGAGATTTCGGCGCACGTTGAAGATCCCCAGGTGTTCAAAATTAATCCGGAGCCCTCCACTACGGCGCGCCTCATCGCCTGCGTTGCGTCGGCGCGTTAAACCCTACAATCAATCAATAAAGACAACCTGACCATCGGTTCACGTGACAACCATCACAGTGAACGTCTTGAGTAGCTACCTTCTAACCGAGGAGGAATACTCAGGTATACAACAGATTTCTATGTGAATGCTTTAGTCAGGGCGTGATGAATGTCGAATAAAGGTTAGGTACTATTTATCCTACCCCGTACGAACTACCATAATTTATTTTATTTTGAAATATACTTTGCTGTTATTTAAAAATGAATAGAATCTAGAGTGCAGTTTTTAGATTGCCCTCGCAGCGTAAACTTTCAGCAGACCAGAACTTTTTCGGGCTAGTAATAGCCTAAGGCAGAAACATTTTTTTTTCGATGTTTCCAATATATGGGTCCGGAAAATAATAAAAGGGGTATAACAACTGTGGAGGTGAGAGCGAACTTTATTAGATGTCATGTTTCTATTACGTATCAATGCCAGAAGAGTCCCTTCTGGCCCGATGAAACTCCTCCCAGGCGGCATCCACGAGACGCTGGTCGCACAACAGTTGGTAAGCAGTCAGTGCCAGCGCTTTTCCCACGTCCAGCGCAGCGTCCCGAGCCTCCTTTGTGCCAGCGGCACGGCAGAACTCCGCCGTGTGGATCACAGATGCCGACCCGATACGGTAGAAAGGGTGGATCGTAGGCACGCGGTGGGACACGTTCGTAACATCTGATGTTCCGCCATCTGGCCTTGGACGGCCGTCCTCTTCATCCACAAACGTCATACCTGTAAATAAGGGATTGACTTAACGCAAGAATCATTGATTTGCCTTACGCTTAATAACCTAGTTTGACAAATAAAAATGGTGCTAGGGCAACCTGCGTGACATACTTAGAAATGTATATTTTTGAAGCAGTGGTGGCACCACTCTCTGATGCACTTTAGAACTAAAATTCACAAGTATCTTAGAATCAGCAGTGTTGTGGGACCTGGTAATTGTGAGCTTTTTACCATGACGTCTCACTTATTATGAATCACGGGGCAAGCCACATACATTCGTTAACTGATTTGCAGTCTAGTACTTCCAGATGTATTCAATGGTGTGTTGCCTTTGAGAAGCCCTGTTTTTATCCGAGAGGATCCAGGAGAGCTCCGTTGATACTGCGGTGTCACCCTGGCAGTTTTCATGAGCGGGGTGAGCTGCAAAAAATTCATGCAGTAGGGAGCTGTGTTCTTAGCGTAAATTGAGTTGACTCTCTGGTTTCTTCGTTGGTTAAACGAACCCAGACACCCGAAATTGCTGCATTGCCAATATTGTTATCCTTGCAAAACGCCGGATTTTATCAAGTTCATTAGTATGTTTGCATTAAAAAAGGCGGAGCACCCTCACCGATTTCGTTTGTCATCAACCTTTAAAGTGGGTTTAGTAATTCTAGTCGAAAGTATGCATACGCGTTTTTCTGAAAGCAAACACCAGTTATACCTGTTTCAAGGGGAAGACGATGACAAAACAAACGTAGGGCTCATTCCGAAGGTTCGCTAACAGTGATGCCACAGTGGACAAAAACTTCCTTCACGTAAAGTGCAAGATTTGACAACATAGAATACGCAGGTGACTCGCTAGCTAATATCAGTGATGGAATGACACGACGGAACGTATTTGTGTGATTTACATAGGCCTACATCTAGCGGAAATTATGCAAGGAATGTGAGCTTGAAAAAGGGGCTACTGTGATTTAAATTCATTTATTATTTTCCAGCATTACTACTTTGAAAATAATACGTTAAGATGTGCGGAGGGGCGCAGCATAAACCGGCATCACGATGTCGACAAAAGATTACTGAGAGCACCGCCAAAAAAAAATGTCTCACCCTTCTAGCTCGCTTGCGACCTGGCTTGGTACGATGACGCATCATTAACAGCCCATGCAGAGCAGCGACCGGTTGGGCATCCAAAACGTTCGTACACACTAAACTTTTTTACGCCCTTTTGGCCAAAAAGGGTGTAAAATAATTGAAAAAAGGGTGTTGGGAGGCCCTTACGCCCTTTTTCTTGAATCTCAACACCCTTTTTTGTAGCTTTCCACCCTTTTTGCGTGAAAAAAAGGGTGTTGACCAACCTCACCACCCTTTTTTTTGGAAGGGTGTTGAAAGGGTGGGGAAAAGGTGTTCAGCTCATCATTGATTGAGGTCATGCATGCAATATAATTTCAAAAAGACATCCCATTGTGCCATCCACCCAACCTCGTCAAAAATGTTCAAAAGCAAAAAAAAAAAAGCTGCCAAATTCAATAAAAAGCAGCGGCAGCACCGACGTTGAAACAGGAAAAAATATCAGCCCTTGCTTATTACGACATCGACAGAATAACACTCCCCCTCCCACTTTTTGTTTTCTACAACCTTACACCGAGCACAGCACAACCTTGAACTGTGACATCTGTATCATCATTCCGTCGTTCCCTGTTCCTCTCCTGCCCCACCAGCACAATCATAGCCCCCTCTGACAACAGTCATTCTCGTCACTCAGTGGAGTTATAAAGTACTAGCAATCACAATTTTATTCCATTCTTATTGTTAGCGACCGTAAATATTGTGTACAAATGCAATAAACAGACCACCTAGTTTCTCCTACAGAAACAACGTTGGAGAACAAGGCAGATATCAAAAGAAAACAAAAGTTGGGAATGGAGGGGGCATGAAGTCGGGCGCTAAATAAACAGACGCCAAATAATAATACGATTACTTACACTAGAACACTACCAAATTTCATTGCGCAGTGTTATCTTACTATCTGCTGCTTTTTTTAACGTTCAAATGGAGCGCCAAAAAACTCGGTCCGCGTTTTGTGTTTGTAAACTTTAAAAATCTAAGCTTGTTTATTATATTGCACACAAAAAATAATAATTTACTGTTGTAGTCAGTAAAAGAGGCAATTATTTATTGTTGTCGTTTTAATTTCTTTACGCAACCCCCTGTCAACGGCCGAAACCCTGAGTACGGCAAGCGGCGGCGTGGCCGGATTCCGGAACAGATACCCCGTGACCCTCCATGCCGTGACCCGTCTTTCATGGATTGTTTACTGTGGTGTGCAGTTACACAAGCGCAGTTATTATGATTAATTGGACACCTCGTCGTCTTCGGTTATGTCTGTCGTGTTCGACTTCGCGATGAAGTATTTGAGAACAACTTTGCCACCTGAAGACGGCTAAATTCGTTCGGCGCTTGCCCCTGAACGTCGCTCGCTCTTCTGCTTCGTTTCCTGCAGGTAAGCTGTCTCGACACATTTGCCGCCTTTCTTTTCACTGGATGCCGTTTGTAGCTGTCAGCGCCGCTTTAAGGATTCGTTAACAGGAGCCCGCGTGTGTGAATTGTTTAACTGAACTAGCTAGGTTGAACCTTGAGGGCTCGTCTTTAGAAAGGCGATGTGCGAAAGAACATTGTGGTGCTTGCATTGAGCGCTGAACGCACTGGCGCTCAGTAACGCAGTGGCGCTCAGTAACTCAGTAACGTTTCCCATTCCGCAGCACTACATTGAACAGCTTCAGAGTTCACCACTGCAAACCACGTCTTACGCGTAGTTTATCAGAACACGGGCGGCTACTCCTCTAAACTGTGCTGCGCAGCGTTTTCGGCTTCGTTGATAACCGCAGTCGTTTGTGCCGTGTTGGGAATTGCGAGGGAGAATCGTTTGCGAGCGAATGTGCGCGCCTCGCAAGCTTCGTTGCGTTTGCGGCGAGCCACCTCACCATGTGTACGGTGCCGCGGTACGCGGGCATTGATTTTGGCTGAATATTGTGTTGCCCGAGTTGTAACATTCGTGCACTCAATAATTTCCATTCTTGCCTGTGTGGTAATCATGTGTCATCCTGTTTTAGACCTCTGGACGGTCTGAGCACATCACGTCCCTCCATTCAACCGGACAAGAGCCACAAGCATTGTCAACAGTGTTTGGCCGCCAGAACGTAAGTTTTCAAACACAGTTTTGGTAGCACAGTGGGCTACCATACTTCAATAATGTTCGATCACTTGAATGTACAAGTTCCCTCGTACAAGCCAGGAATTTTTTTGGGGGGGAGGGGGGGATGTGGTCGACCAAAAAATGGGACGGGGAAATATGTAGGCAAGGCATCTTGCGCGTTGTTTTGCAAACGAGGCTTGAAATAACTGACTTTAACATGCGATTTGTGTATGCTCAACACTACCTGTAAAGCCCACCTTAAAGGAGAGCCATGAGGACAAAATACAAGTTGGGTTTATTAGAAAGACTGCTTAGTCCCGATAACAATGATCCCAATATCATCGCAATCTTCGAAAAAATAACGGAGATATTAAGGAAAACGTTTGAAGCAGTCGCGAACCCCTAGCCAATTTCCCGCAACTTATTTATGACGTCACGGAACCTTGTTTGTGCGATTGGCGGCCGTCTAACTGACCTGTCGCGACGGCACATGACTGGACGTCTGTAATCCGGCCTCTAGTTTCATTTGACCGCATCACTTGAACGTTAACGTGCAGTTAAGGCACTGAAAATTATGTTTTATTGTGGGCCCGTATGACGTCATTCTTGCTCATAACACGCCACTGTGGCGCAAAATTTGAAAGTTTTTAAATACTTCTTGCTTTTTTTTCGTTAAAAAACATATTTTGCGGCTCTAATGGAGCTGAGTGACATACTGAATCCTAGTTCTTTCAAATTAAACGAAGTTGTATTTTCTCTTCATGGCTCCTTTAAGGAGCTTAGATGGTGATGATAGTGATGATCAGCTAAATTGCTGTTCGCTGGTCTATGGGCAGACTACGGGCGATTCATTCGTCCGCAGAGCAGGTGGTTAGGCGGACCCGCGCTCATGAGTGTGATCATGAGCGCGCTCGTGAGTGGCGCGCGGACCCCGAAGTTCGTCAGGCGGAAGTGGAGGCCAACACTGAATGTTTACTATCAAGATTCTCGTGTTTTAGAAAAGGGACTATTAAGTTTTCTTGTCAGCTATGAAGTACAGTCGAGCACGATTTGAAGGTTATCGAGTGGCCAAGCGTGCCACCAGCCCACGGTTTCGTTTCGGAACCATGAAAATCGAGATTTCACACTCTTCGCTCCCTTGTTGGCTGTTCCATGATACAACAATGGCCTGCACGACTGACTTGCCACCCTTTGGGTTTCAAGCTGTACAGGGCCGTCCACGCTAGGTGCGAACACGGTGCAGCGTGACCTTGCTCCGCGGAGCGCCAGCGCACAATCCGCGGCCGCACATTGAAGCTAAGCGGCGCAGGCGCACAGGGGCTTGGAGGCGGGGCTTCGTGTAGTCTGCTAGAGCGGGAGAGCGCCGTGCCTGCTTTGCTGTGAAGCACGCCTAACTGTAGGCTTGCCTGAAGCGTCTAAGCGCGCTGCGACGGCGTTGCGGGAAAGCGCACTTTCCTTACTACGGCGCGTTGTGTAGTTTCTGCGTACGAGAACCCACAGCTTCCGCTTTTCAGTTACGCGGTGCAGGTTAAATGCAAGTATTGTTGCAAACATTTCAGGACTGGCTTGGTTTGGTTCAATGGGAGACGCTGTATAGAACGGCATCGTATAATTTCGGCCACTAGGATTTATTTAATGCTCACTGGCATTACGCAGAACATAATTGTCTGTGCATTTCGCCTCCGTGGAATTTCGGTCACAGCGGCTGGGTTTCGATCTGCCGAATTTCTTCCAGATGTGTATTGGCTTTTTTCAAACATATGAATATCGCGCATCGTCGAGATGGTTCAAGCAGTCGCCCAGCCAGGAAGTCACGCCCCCAGCACAATCGTCTACTCTACGGTCGAATCCTGGACCGGTCCCACTCTAGTGTGCTAAATTATAATGCATACGTCATTGGTTGCGCTCCCTACATGGCTAGTTATTTGGAGAAAGCGGCCCCTCCCTTTGTTGCCACCTGTGCGCATCCTCCTTTATGGTAAGACCCGTACTTCCTCGCGACTCCTTGAACCATCTCAACGATGCGCGATATTCATATGTTTGAAAAAAGCCAATACACATCTGGAAGAAATTCGGCAGATCGAAACCCAGCCGCTGTGACCCAAATTCCATGGAGGCGAAATGCACAGACAATTATGTTCTGCGTAATGCCAGTGAGCATTAAATAAATCCTAGTCGCCGAAATTATACGATGCCGTTCTATACAGCGTCTCTCATTGAACCAAACCAAGCCGCCAGTCCTTAAATGTTTGCAACAATACTTGCATTTAACCTGCACCGCGTAACTGAAAAGCGGAAGCTGTGGGTTCTCGTACGCAGAAACTACACAACGCGCTGTAGTAAGGAAAGTGCGCTTTCCCGCAACGCCGTCGCAGCGCGCTTAGACGCTACAGGCAAGCCTACAGTTAGGCGTGCTTCACAGCAAAGCAGGCATGGCGCTCTCCCGCTCTAGCAGACTACACGAAGCCCCGCCTCCAAGCCCCTGTGCGCCTGCGCCGCTTAGCTTCAATGCGCGGCCGTGGATTGTGCGCTGGCGCTCCGCTGAGCGAGGCCACGCTGCGCCGTGTTCGCACCTAGCGTGGACGGCCCTGTACATTCGTTGTTATCAAGCACAGACTTGGACTTGGTTGCCCTTTATCTACACCAATGATAACGAAACTTGCATGGAATATTTGATAAAGCTGTTCTTCCTTCTTCCTGCTTCGTTTGAAAGAGTAGCTTTCCCGCGACAACCTCCGAATCGCAGTGGACTGTACATGCGGCGCATTCGTATATTATGGTGGTGAAACTAGCAAATGTGCGTCTTCGTCCTTAAGTAATCGCCTTTTGTTATTTTTTGTGCTAGTAGCGCGAGTAGTAAACTTTCGCTAAGCGGAACACCTTATTGCACTGCTGTTGAATGTTGAGCTTGTTGCACGTTTCTTAAATTTCATTATATTTCTATCTGTTAAATCGAAACAGACATGGCTTCAGTAAAACTCCTGTTCAGCAAATACAGAATGCTGATTCTAACCAAGAGGGAGGTCAAGGAAACTGGAATAGTGCCAAAAAAACAAAGCTCCGCATTAGGGAGAATTGTGTAGTTTTGTTGATGTGGAGGAAATACAAGATGGGCAGAGCAATGCTTTTTATGCAGCAGAAATTATGGATCTGCAATAGTCAATGAAATGCGATGTCGGTAGAAAAGTAAACATATCAAGGATTGATAGTTGACTGAACAAAATACAGCGACGTGCTCTGTCATGTGATTATACTTTGTACCAGTGTAGAGACAAGGAATGACACGCTCCCGACAACATGTAAGCCTATATGAGGCTTTTCCTGCTGTTCTGCCATTCCCCGGCCGTGCTGTTCCGCCATTGAAACAGTGGGGCTGTTTCGATTGGCTCGTGGCAGGTTCCCAGCGCTTGTCGGTGTATCCGGCGCGAAATGCAGCCGGGCTGTATATGTTGACAGGTACAGCATCTGGAGCGGGCGCAGGGATCAGACGTTGACATAGCCCTTGTTTTCAGCTTTATATGAGCAAGAATGTCCTTAAAACTGCAGGTTCCGCGCCTGCAGGTGACTTCAGGTGGTTTTTCAGGCTGCTTAAACCGCAGCCCAGCAGTTATCTTCTTGGATGTTCTTTTCCCCGGGGCTTCTCCTCCAAGCCGCAGTAGCGCTGAGGATCTGACCCCGGGTATCCTCAACCGACAAACTCAGCCTCTGATACAAAACTGTACATTTATTTACAGCCCGGCGGGCGACTAAAAAACAGTGCTCAGGCGGAGCTCGAAGACGACGGGCCGAGCTCTCCTGCGCCCGGACCACGTCTCCCGATGTCGTCTCCTTGTCTTCATCTTCCCTCCACCCTGACGCTGGGGGCTAGGGAAGAGGGAAAAGCGAATCCTTCGTGGGGGTCCAACCCCATGTGGTGGCCATTAGCGCATCCGGTGCGAGCAGGCGTGACCTTCCTCGGGATGCGCGGAGTTTCAAGGCGCCAAGCGGCACGTGCGTTCAATTTCTGTGCCGCTCGTCCCGGGGCCCGCGCCAGTTCGTGCGTCGAAGCGCGCGACACCTCCACCGCCACTGTGAAACATACCTTCAGGAATGTTTCACACATGAAACACACACCACACACACATTTGGCCCGTGCACCATCGTTCCTTCAGTTGACGACACAACAATCAGCACGGCCAGTGCCTCTTGACCCTGGCTGCAGGTCACCATGACAAATTAGGCACAATCCTCACATAGCTCATTCAGAGCGAGCGGCCTTTAGAATGCGATACGCACCGGCCGTCGTCGTCCGAAAACGCCCTTGCCATGCGCCGCACACCCTCACACAACAGTATCAGGGGCCCCTCTCTTCCTCGCTCGGGAAGGGACCACTGCTGGGTCGTCAGCATGCGTTGGAGCCACTCTGCACTGAGGTGAAGCTGACTGACGCTTGCGCCTCTTTCCAGGCGAACCCTCGGGTTCGGCCGCTTCTGACCCACCGTACGCGCACGAGGTGTCATTCTCTACGACACACCTTTGGTCAGGGTAAGCAGCAGAGGGCTGCTTCGTGGGCACGTTAACGCGGTCATGCAATGCCGGAGAGGCTATCTCTTCAGTCACTGCAGTTCTACCTGCAACTGCCTGGGGCTGTGTTACATGAGCGGCCGTACCCTGATTTGCACTTCCCTCTCTCAATTCGCTGGAGCTTCCCATGGCAATCATATTTTCGGGACTCGACATTCGGGGACCTCCAGAAACACACGATGCAGTGTGCGCGACACCAACTGCATCCGATTCTTCACGCGATTCCCGTGCTGCCGCATCCTGCAAAGCTACTGGCCGCTCGGCCACGCTCCCAGGATGTTCTCTGTCTCCGCACGGTGCGATGACAGGCTCACGCTCAGCTGAAGCCAGTCTCCGCCCCTTCAGAACGGCTGATTTAAGAACCTCATAGTTCTTCCGCTCCTTAATGTGCGAACCCTCGCGTTCGGCCGCTACTGAACCACCGTTCGCGCGCGAAGCGCCGTTCTCTACCACACACCGTTGTGTGACGCAAGGAGTAGAGAGGGGCTCATCGGTCACATGAATTAGAACATGCGACGCAGCTGAGGCTGTTTCTCTGGCTATCAGCTTTTTCACGGGCCTGCCCACACTCCTTCGACGCACGAACTGGCGCGGGCCCCGGGACGAGCGTCACAGAAATTGAACGCACGTGTCGCTCGGCGCCTTGAAACTCCGCGCATCCCGAGGAAGGTCGCGCCTGCTCGCACCGGATGCGCTAGTGGCCACCACATGGGGTTGGACCCGCACGAAGGACTCGCTTTTCCCTCTTCCCTGGCCCCCAGCGTCAGGGTGGAGGGAATATGAAGACAAGGAGACGAGAGAGACGCGGTCCGGGCACAGGAGAGCTCGGCCCGTCGTCTTCGAGCTCCGCCTGAGCACTGTTTTTTAGCCGCCCACTGGGCTGTAAATAAATGTACAGTTTTGATCGGAGGCTGAGTTTGTCGGTTGGAGATACCCGGGGTGAGATCCTCAGCGTGCAGCGCCTTGGAGGAGAAGCCCCGGGGAAAAGAACATCCAAGAAGATAACTGGCGCAGTCGACAGGATCTTCAACAGCGACGACTCAGCCAGCCGGCGGGCGAGATGGAGCAGGCGGAGAAGTCACGGCCTGCTGAACGGGATCGGCGGGAGCAGCGAGCTCGTCAGCCTGGTGGAGAAGCGGCTCGACCGGCGCTCAGCGGACTTCTCAACGGAGAGCGGCAGCCTGCTGAACGAGATCTGCAGGAGCAGCGAGCTCGCCACCCAGGTGGAGAAGCGGCTCGAGCGGCGCTCAACGGACGTCTCAACGGAGACCGAGGCAATCTCTGCGGCCTGCTGAGCAGCGGAGAAGCAGCTTGGCGAGCGGTCAGTGGAGGCATCAGCAGCCCACTGAAGGAGAAGCGGCAGGCGAGAAGTCGGCGGGCGATTGTTTGGTGGACACCTCGGCGGAAGGAGCGGTGCATAAATGAATAACCCATCTGCACCGGTGCGGCATCTCTACAGGCGCCGAGCTATACAGGTCAGTGCCTCGTTTGATGCTGGGTCTGCGGTTCACCATGACATCTAGCGGCTATCTAGGTGTAGCCGCGAGATAATGATGAGGATTAGGAAGCGTGCATGAACGTTGCAGGGACAGCAAGCATTGCAATGTCGTTCGCTGAGCAGAAGGCGCTATTGCTGGCGAAATTGAGAATCGCTGAGGCAGAGTTAGCAGCGGAACGTTCGAAGAGTGGACGTTTCAAGAGAGCTAACAACGTTCCTACCTCACCGATTGCTCAAACATTAATGTTCAGCGCTCGGGGAGAGAGTGAACTGGGGTGCTCCGGTACGCCGAAAGATGCGCTGGGTGGAACCCATTCACTGGGCGCGCGTAGTCCTCCTGTTTTGCGGGATCCGCCACGATCAGAGTCACGTGGGAAAGGCGAAGATAGGATAGTGGCGCACGTTTCTTCGTGGGCGTTGAGATTTTCTGCAACCGGGGAGCAGGATAGTGAAGCATCCCGCTTAGAGAATTTCACCGAAATAAAGATGGAGGTGAAGGAAGGTGTTACGCGCGAGGCTGCGTTGGTAAATGACAGGCAGTCAAAGTTGAATGAGAGTGTGCGCATGCCCGTGATGAAGCTGATGGCAAGAGAGAAAGGCTCCGCAGCGTCGCATGTTATTGTTCATGTTGCCGATGAGCCCCTCGCTACTCCTTGCTTCACACAACGTTGTGTGGTAGAGAACGGCGCTTTGTGCGCGCACAGGGGTGCAGTAGCGGCCGAACACGAGGGTTCGCACAGGAAGGAGGGGAAGAACTATGAAGTTCTTAAATCAGCCGTTGTGAAGGGGCTGGTTTCAGTCGAGCATGAGCCCGTTGTCACCGCGTTCAGAGAGGGAGAACGTCCCGGGAGCGTGGGCGAGCGGCCAGTTGCATTGCAGGATGCAGCAGCACGGGAATCGCGCGAGGAATCGGATGCAGTTGGTGTCACGCACACTGTATCTTGTGTTTCTCGAGATACCCAAATGTCGAGTACCGACAATGTGATTGCCATAGGGAGCTCCAGCGAATTCAGCGAGGAAAGTATAAGTCAGGGTACGGCCGCTCATATAATGCAGCCCAGGGCAGTTACAGGTAGGTCTGTAGGAGTGGCTGAAGAGATAGCCCCTACAGCATTTCATGTCAGCGTTGACGTAGCCGCTAAGCAGTCCTCTCCTGCTTACGCTGACCAACGGTGCGTAGTGGAGCACGGCGCTCCGAGCACAGAAGCGGCCGAACCCGAGGGTTCGCCTAGAAAGAGGCGAAAGCGTCAGTCAGCTTCACCTCAGTGCAGAGTGGCTTCAATGCATGGTGACGAGCCAGCAGTGGTCCCTTCCCGAGCGAGGAAGCGAGGAGGAGAGGGACCCATGATACTGTTGTGTGAGGGTGTGCGGCGCATGGCAAGGGTGTTTTCGGACGACGACGGCCGGTGCGTACCGCATTCTAAAGGCCGCTCGCTCTGAATGAGCTATGTGAGGATTGTGCCTAATTTGTCATGGTGACCTGCAGCCAGGGTCAAGGGGCACTGGCCGTGCTCATTGTTGTGTCGCCAATTGAAGGAACGATGGAGCACGCTCGCAAAGTGTGTGTGGTGTGTGAAACATTCCTGAAGTTATGTTTCACAGTGGCGGTGGAGGTGTCGGGCGCTTCGACGCATGAACTGGCGTGGGCCCTGGGACGAGCAGCACAGAAATTGAACGCACGTGTCGTGTCACGCGGCGCCTTGAAACTCCCCGCATTCCGAGGAGGGTCGCGCCTGCTCGCACCGGATGCGCTAATGGCCACCACATGGGGTTCCCACGAAGGACTCGCTTTTCCCTCTTCCCTGGCTCCCAGCGTCAGGGTGGAGGGAATATGAAGACAAGGAGACGAGAGAGACGCGGTCCGGGCACAGGAGAGCTCGGCCCGTCGTCTTCGAGCTCCGCCTGAGCGCTGTTTTTTAGCCGCCCACTGGGCTGTAAATAAATGTATAGTTTTGATCGGAGGCTGAGTTTGTCGGTTGGAGATACCCGGGGTGAGATCCTCAGCGCTGCAGCGGCTTGGAGGAGAAGCCCCGGGGAAAAGAACACCCACAAAGATAACTCCAGCCTTGACATAAAACATTATGAAGGGGGGGGGGGCACCGGGACCCCCCCTCCCTTCCCCCCCCCCCGGCTACGCCCTTGGCGTGTGCGTATTCTTTCTCTTGCATCCACCACATTCGAGTCGTCACGTTGATTTGGGAATGCTGGAATCCAGCATATGCTGGCAAGATACGAGAGCTTGAACACAACCCACTTGCCCGAAATGAGTTTTCAAAGATCTCCACCACCTGAAGGTACTGAAGTGAGATGTAAGCATTGCCTGAAAACCATACCAGATAAGGGTACCAAATCATAGTTATGGGTCTTTCTCGCCCATTTTAGTGTTTTGAACGAAAAAAGTGCCATTTAAAGGTGACACGTCGTTCCCTGCCGATTTCTGATGCCTGATTAAGTTTGTGGGCATAAATTTAGCAGCTTTCTCACATGTCTAACGTGTATGTGTGCTTGTTAGGAGTGAAGTAGGTAAAAATTGAAAGGTTTGATTGTAGTTGTGTATAGATTACCTACATTTTTTTCATTCCTAGAAAAGAAAAATTGAGGTAACCCTGCCAATTGTTCTGCATTGCTGCGTTTTATTATGCTTGTATGATTCGTAGAACCTGCAGGAGTTCAGCTGCTTGTTAACGGAAAAATGAACAGTGGTACAAAAAAAAGTGCATCTACTAAAAAAATCTTCACAATCGCAGGGTGCCAACGGTCCACCTACCAACTTGCGTCCTGCATTGTTTCTGCTGGCTGGAGCGGCGCATGGAGCATTTTTCAACTTCTCGAAGTTTGTGATCAAGCGCTGCCCCAAGTGAAGGATGCCGCAGAGGGATCTTCGGTTTTAATGCCACAATTTCATGTACTTAGCACTTACTCGTAAGGCATTTTAAATATTCATCATCCCAGAGGATATGTTACCTTCGTCTTGGGTGGAATGTGGCTGCAATCAGGTTATTTGTGACAGAAACAAGTGAACCACGTGGTGAGAGTCATTGAGGCCCTGTTGATTGCGCATGCTACTGAAATAACATTTTCATTCCGCTGAATACTTTCTAAATATTACAATTTGTGAACAAAATATGATAAAAGTCATGATTAGTTGTACTGCAGTGCAGGAAAGAAATGCCAGCACATGTTTTAGGAGCCTCTTATATTTCAGGTCATTGGCTGGTGAGCAATAAAACATAACCGAAAATTGTTTAAAGTGAAATCAAATATTTGTTGTCGCCAGTGCGTGGCCCGTAGTAAAAGCTATCTGGTCTCCCAATTTCAAATGAGACAGGAAATGCCAAAAAAATAAGGAAATAAACAAGTCAGCTTGCTACAATAAACCAATTCAAATAATTGCTCAATGTCTATAAAGTGGTGATTCAGGCGGGTTAGTTCGGTGTTGATGAAATACAAGCAGGCCCTCGCCTGGTCAAAAACAAATAAACAAAGACATTTTGGGCCCCTACTGGCCTTTGATCACAATGAAAGGGGGGTGAAAGGTCGCGATTATTTATAGGTTTGGTGGTGCAGAGTGTGCATGTATATCTCGGGGAGTTGGTTGAATATGCACTGATTCTAAAAGTAGTCGTGTCGACAGGCACTTCTCTGATGCGATTATGCTTGCGGAATCCCAATCGATGACGTGGTCAGTAGCCAGGTGATGATCCGCCAAGGCATTTCAGCTTGCATTGCCTTTTTTGACATCGTTCTGGTGCTATTGAATTCTTATTTTAAATATTTCCAGTTTCACCTATGTAGGGTGCGTCGCAATCCTTGCATGGAATTTTGTAGGCAACTCCGGGGAATCTTGATTTTTCTAAAGGGTCCTTCACGCGTACCAGCTTTTGCTTAAGCCTGTTCGTTGGCACGTGTGCAATTTTAATGCCATATGTGCCAAACACCCTTGCAAGAGCTTCACTGATGCCTTGCGTGTAGGGGACGGCAGCGCGTTTTTGCCCGTCTTCAGGAACCCTTTCGGAGGAGGCAACTGAATCCCGCAATTGTTGCGTCCTCACAAGCTTTGAAGGGTAGCCGTTGCTGCGAAGGTCCTTCCTTACCACGGCTAGCTTTTGCTTGCACAGACCAGGCTCAGAGCAGATTCGTGATGCGCGTGAGAAGAGTGCAGCGGCGACGAAGCGTTTTTGGCCTATAGGATGCGCAGAGTCGAACCCCAGGTATCTACCCGTGTGGGTCGGCTTTCGATAAACACTGGTTATAAATCCTTTGGCCGACCGTTTCAGAAGTACGTCGAGGAAGGCGATCTGTCCATTATTTTCCTGTTCCATGGTGAACTGGATACTTGGAACACAAGAGTTTAGATGCTCAATTAAAGGCATTACGTCTCGGCGGTGGATCACACAAAAGCAGTCTACGTAGCTGACAAAAATCTTGGGCCCATCTTGTACGAGCATAGCGCAGAATTTTTTAGAGCCTCTGAGGCAATATTTGCACAGACTGCTGAAACGGAAGCTCCCATCGCTGTTCCAAACCGCTGCTTTTAACATTGCACATTGAAAACAAAACGTGTTCTGCAGGCCAAATTCCAGGCAAAATTACGCGGTCCGGAGTTGCAAGGATCTACTCAAGAACGATGCATCTCTGCCTTCACGTTCACCAATTGAGATGCAAGACATATCGTCTCCTGGAATTTGGCCTGCAGAACACATATTTTGTTTTCAACGGACCAGCGGTTTCGAACAGCGATGGGAGCTTCCGTTTCAGTAGTCTGTGCGAATATTGCCCTAGAGGCTCTAGAAAATTCTGCGCTATGCTCGTACAAGACGGCCCCAAGATCTTTGTCTGCTACGTAGACGACTATTTTTGTGTGATCCACCGCCGAAACGTAATGCCTTTATTTGAGCATCTAAACTCGTGTGTTCCAAGCATCCAGTTCACCATGGAACAAGAAAATAATGGACAGATCGCCTTCCTCGACGTACTTGTGAGACGGTCGGCCAAAGGATTTACAACCAGTGTGTATCGAAAGCCGACCCACACGGGTAGATTCCTGGGGTTTGACTCTGCGCATCCTACAGGCCAAAAACGCTTCGTCGCCGCTGCACTCTTCTCACGCGCATCACGAATCTGCTGTGAGCCTGGTCTGTGCAAGCAAGAGCTAGCCGTGGTAATGAAGGACCTTCGCAGCAACGGCTACCCTTCAAAGCGTGTGAGGACGCAACAATTGCGGGCTTCAGTTGCCTCCCCCGAAAGGGTTCCTGAAGAATACAGGCAAAACCGCGTTGCCGTCCCCTACACGCAAGGCATCAGTGAAGCTCTTGCAAGGGTGTTTGGCACATATGGTGTTAAAATTAAAACATGGTGTTAAACGCGTACCAGCTTAATCGGAAGCTGGTACGCGTGAAGGACCCTTTAGAAAAATCAAGATTCCCCGTAGTTGCCTACAAAATTCCATGCAAGGATTGTGACGCATCCTACATGGGTGAAATCGAGAGCATGACGGAATCCCGTCTGGCCGGGAGGGTACATTAGAAACGAAAAAGAGATGCCGACCAGTCCAAACAAAACGTGCTGACGTTTCGGCTTCCAGCACGGAAGCCTTATTCACAATAAATGCATCACCAGAAGTGGGTCGTTTAAGTGGGCTTGAATAATCGCTGCAAAGAGCGTGCGTAGATCGGGTTTAGATTTCCGTCGTTACGATTGACTGTGTTAGATGTGGTCTGAATGATTAGTGATTCCAGATGTAGCTGTGATGCTGTCACTTTTTCTGTAGCGACGATTCTTGCATTGTCCCCATCAATCTTGTGGTCATTCACGATGGCGTGTTCGGCTACAGCATTGTTGCGGACGCTTTTATTCTTTACGTCACGTGCGTGCTGCTGCGGACGATTGTTATAATTTCCTGATTCCCCGATATACACGCCGCTGCAGTCTGCACAAGGTATCTCATATACCACACCGCGGAAGCGCTCCTTGGGCAAGCGGTCCTTGACTCTCACGAGCTCATGGCGCATCTTTTTGGCTGGAATGTGGGCCACCTGTCGAAGTTCCTGCTCCAAGTTCTGGCTCCGCTCGTCAATAAAGGGACCACTCACGTTCGTAATTCTTTCGATTTTGTCGAGAAGACTCGCAACACCGTGATCGAGAAAGACGACTTGATGGTGTCCTTCGACACGAAGTCCCTTTTCACGAGCATTCCGAGTGATCTGGCTGTCACCGTATGCACCGCTGCTCTCGAGGCTGATGAGACGTTGCCCGAGAGATCACCGTTGGATGTGCCAGAACTACACAGGCTTCTAGATTTTTGCCTGAACAATACGTACTTCGTCTTTATGGGCCATTTTTACAAGCAAAGGCAGGGGACTCCAATGGGTGCCGCTATTTCGGTCACGGCGGCGAACCTGCCCATGGAAGCGCTGGAAGCACGCACGCTAGCCTCCTTTGCCCCTCAACCAAGTGTTCTTGCGTTATGTCGATGATTGTTTCTGCGTCGTTCAGAAAGACGCGGCGAACAGCTTGCTGGCCCACCTCAACAGTCTGGACCGTGCCATTCAGTTCACGTCAGAAGAGGAGGCCGATGGCAAACTTCCCTTCCTGGACGTCCTCGTGTCTCGGCAGGGCCAGAGGCCACGTTTCAGCATGTACCGCAAGGAAACGCACACAGGCCGCTACCTGAACTTCAACTCCGTGCACCCCGCTTCCCACAAGAGGGCTGTTGTTGGCACGCTACTGCAGCGTGCGAAAAGATTGTGCTCGAAGCCCGAGGATGCGGCGGTAGACACGGCAAAGGTGCGGGACGACCTGGCTAGCTGCGGTTACCCGAGGCACTTTATAAACGCAACGGAACGCCAACTGACCCGACGGGGACAACTGGACGTGCCTCCTGCCCCGATGAAGCGAGCTCCTGTGCCCTACCTTCCAGGAACAAGTGAATGTTTGGCACGTATCCTACGGGAATATGACATGCAGGTGGCCCACGGTCCAGCCAAAAAGATGCGCCATGAGCTCGTGAGAGTCAAGGACCGCTTTCCCAAGGAGCGCTTCCCCAGTGTGGTATACGAGATACCTTGTGCAGACTGCAGCGGCGTGTATATCGGGGAATCAGGAAATTATAAGAATCGTCTGCAGCAGCACGCACGTGACGTAAAGAATAAAAGCCGAACACGCCGTCGTGAATGACCACAAGATTGATTGGGACAATGCAAGAATCGTCACTACAGAAAAAGTGACAGCATCACGGCTACATCTGGAATCACTAATCATTCAGACCACATCTAACACAGTCAATCGTAATGACTGAAATCTAAACCCGATCTACGCATTCTCTTTTCAGCGATTATTCAAGCCCACTTAACGACCCACTTCTGGTGATGCATTTATTGTGAACAAGGCTTCGTGCTGGAAGCCGAAACGTCAGTACGTTTTGTTTGGACTGGTCGGCGTTTCTTTTTCGTTCCTAATCCTACATAGGTGAAACTGGAAATTTTTAAAAGAATTCAATAGCACCAGAACGATGTCAAAAAAGGCAATGCAAGCTGAAATGCCTTGGCGGATCATCACCTGGCTACTGACCACGTCATCGATTAGGATTCCGCAAGCATAATCGCATTAGAGAAGCGCCTGTCGACACGACTACTTTTAGAATCGGTGCATATTCAACCAACTAAAAACACGACTAACCGGTCGTGGGGTAATCTCCCCGAGATATACATGCGCACTCTGCGCCACCGAACCTATAGATAGTCGCGACCTGTCAACCCCTCTTCATTGTGAACAAGGGGCCTGTAGGGGCCCCAAGGCGTCTTTATTTGTTTATTTGTTTTTGACCAGGCGAGTGCCTGCTTGTATTACCAGGCGAGTGCCTGCGTGTTTGTATTTCATCAATGAATAACCCTCCCCTGACGAGTTTTCGTCGAACCTTGGACTCTGTTAGGTGTCGGTAGGTTTACACAGCCAACTTGTGGGGACGCACATAAGCTCTTAACAAATGAGCTGCGTAGTGGCTATGCACTAACCATGGTTTTTATTAGTTGCTTTGATGAATATGACCTTCTGTCGCAGTGTTTTAGGTAGCTCACTCGCACATTATTCCTTTGTTTTTTGGACATTGTGGAGTGTCCAATGATTTTTCGTTCTATTTCTGATTTTTATTGCAACTGTAAATATGTCAGGAGTCCCGTAATGAGTTTCTGGCAGCAATAGAGCACTACTGTGTGCATGAAGGCAGCCTAAATAAAAAAATTGGCTACCTTGCCTTTGCTTAGAGGGGCCATGCAGACAACGCACAAGTTTGGTTCATTTGACAGATTGCGTCGTTAGAATCATACTGACACCATTTTTAACGCGCACTTCACTCGAATAAGCTATATAATTAGGAAAAAGGGAATGGCCATGCGACCCACTAGCTCATTTCCCACAGCAGTACCTATGATGTCATATGTCCCCAGCTGTGCGATTGGCTGAGGCCGGCAAAAGCAAACGCAAATAGGGCAGGCCTTATAAGCATGCCAAGCGAGCTATTTGCACTTAAATGTAATGCATATTCATTTTACAGCAGTAAAAATGGGGCAGTAAACAATGAAAGTTATGAAAATACGCGTAAACATACAAGTATCGATGCGCACTGCTGTTGGTACGGCGTGCACTATGCTTGTTTTAGCTGGACAGCACTCCGCCGCTTTGGAGTTGGCCTGCACGGCACTGGCCGATTGGCATAGGCGATGTTGTCTTACGTGACCCTGTTTGTCGAGGATACCCCATGTTTCACAAAACCATTACTTTCTACAGTAACGAAAACAAGCCAGGTGCAGACGCGGTCAAAAACAAAGCAATGGCAAACAACGGTTCGTGGATGAGTATGGTAGCTCCACCTGGGAGGACTGATGGCTATCAAGGCTGCAGACCCGAGTGACGAAGTAGTCTGTTTGATCACACGCACTTATGGCTTCATTGCTGACATCCCAAAAACACACAATATGGTGGGAGAATCAGACTTTTAACCTAAATTAATTTCTCAGTGAATGCAGCATCATTTGCTGCCGGTCAAGTGGTGGGGGCACTATAAAACAGGAAATATTTCGAACGAAACGAACTTCTATGTTGTCCAAATGGCCCCTTTAATGCACTGCATTGTATTTTTGGTTCCTGTAGTGATGTCACCATGAAGGAACCGCAGTAGACAACGTTAATGTCAGCGCTTTACCATGCATTTTTTTGTGTTTGATGGAAACAAATATAATACTCTAACCAAGGACTTTATCCGAAGCGTTCCAACGTTTCGGAACCTACTTGGCTCCTTCATTAGAACTGTCTGTTTGACCAAGAGCAATAGTTCTACACATAAACAATTTTTTTGTTTGCTGCAGCGGATCAGAGGCTAGGGCACAAATAGGGGGTAGGACAGCTAGATATCTGTTCATCTTTCGCCGGCTTGCTTGGGTGTGACAACTGTATCTAGTTGTCAATTCCAATTTGTTGTGGTCAGTTTTTCTCAACTAAATTGTAGCTTTTTTAAAGATTATATTGTTTTTGTGGGCCTAAAGGGTTGCCTCATTGCGTGTTTCGCCTATGTAGCGTTGAAAGCGGATATTTTGCTTCAAAGTGGAATGTCGGCCTAGCATCATGGTCCTTTGGTTGCTGCTCACTTTCATTCATGCCATTATTTTTTATATTATCACTTAAAATTAAAAGTTAACCAATCTGCTGTCATTTTAATTTTGTCACCTGCTTTATACTTTCTTTTTTTCCAACTGTCTGTAAGGAGTGACAATTCGTTTTTTTATGATACCAAGGCGTTGGACTGTGCTAGTTGGTACATGTTTGAATGGATGAAAAACCAGCGGAAAACACAGGGTACGGAAGAGAACGACGGGATAAGCTTGTCCCGTTGTTCTTTGTGTTTACCGCTGGTTTTTCATCCATTCAATTTTCATGAATTTGTTGAACAGTGATTAGTTTAAGTGCTCAAGCAATTTTTGGCTTGAAGGTTCCCTGTAGCATTTATATAAGTGCTCCCTGCTCTTTTTTTAGCCAAGACCCCATTACCAGCCTTAATGAGATTGTCTTTTGTAGACATGAAGTTGAAATAAATATTTGTTTGCATTGCTTTGCATATTTTGAAAGAATTGCTTGCTCACTTTTTTTTAACCCTGTTTCTTAATCCTGCTTAAAGCATTTTTCCATGTTTATTTTTTTTTTTTTTCAGAACCAGGAAGGGTGCTCATCCTCGGTTCTTGCTGAAGCACCAGTATCTGTACTTCACACGTGAGCTTTGAACATGCAGTACTTGCGGTATGAAACATTTTACCAGTATTAGCTTGCTTTGTAGAGGTCATTGTAGATGGCAAAGCTCTCGACAGTGTAGTACAGGGTCTGGTGTAGTGCACAATCTCTCTATAACAGCACCCGCTGGGTGCTTGTTGTAGAGAATAATATTGTGGCTATAATACTTGAGAATATTTTAAAATGTACGTCAAATACTAGTAAGAATAGCTCTCTAAATTGGTGACCATTTTCATGGTGGAGGCAGAAAGTGAAAATGCCCATGTGTGGAGATTTAAGTCCACAATAAATATCCCAAAGTTGCCAATGCTAATCCAGAGCCCTCCTCTTCGGTGCACTTAATATCCCATGTGCAGCTTTGTGTAAAAACAGCCAGAAATGTATGATCAATTTAAATTGATTTTAATGTTTCTAAATGCAAGTATTCTCAGTTTAAAGGCCAACTGCACTCAAACTTCACCTCGGCCAAATTTATTTTTAATGCGTAGTAAGTACCCCAAATAAGCTGGGACACAAGTGGTAGCCCCGTGAAACGCCTCGTTAATCAGTCAGAAGCGTTTAAAAAAGCTCCGCCGCAGACCACTCTGCACCTGCCGGCGGATCGCGTAAACAGGCATGACGCGCCTCTGACGTTCCAGCCGACGGTGGCTTTTTCCTCTGGCCAGCCACGCAGCGGGAGAACCCACTAATCTCCACTAGAGTGGGAGAACCGGTCGAGCTCTGCTGCCCCGTGCGCGCGTAGAGCTTGCGCGCAGACATTCTCCCGAACTGGTGACCGTCCGGCCGCTCGCTGGGCGGCTGCAACGTCACTGCAATGGCCGCGCTCTCCTCGGTTTCGGTTTCAAAATCGCCGATTTTTGCTGGCCGCTTGCGGCGTCCACGTGCGTATTTCAGCTGTCGTATTTTGCATGTTGCTTTCTTTTAGGGCAGACTATACGAAAATAGGGTTTTCAAGAAGTCGAAATTTTGAGTGCAGTTGGCCTTTAAGCTGCCTTATTTAGTAAAATATTTTCTAACAATTGCATATTTACCAAAGGTTTACAAAAAAGCTTTCATTGGTTATGCACCTTCTCAGCGAAACAAAAATGTCATTAAGAAAAGCAGAAAAAAACCTAAATATGGAAAGTAGCAACACTAAAGCTGCTAATAAAAAAGATGCTGAACGTTTTATCGATACTATTTTGCTGATTTTACTTCTGGTCAACTCTAAAAAGGGCTATAGACGGGTTTGATGCTTCCCATCAAGCACCTCGTAATACTAGACGAAACTAATGGGAAACCACATCCACCAGCAGCGACATAATGCAAGGCACCATGCACAAGCTAGACTCATGATAAAATAGCAACTAGCTATAGCAACAATGTCATCACATTTCAACCATGGGCTTCACCAGGGAACTCATATGCATTGTTCTGTGATGTTTACAGTTCTTGGTATTGCTATGTGGGGTCATTTTTCATGAAGCAAAAAGAATAATGTAAAATAAAATAAGTGGCAGTGAGGACCCAACTTTTATGGGTAGAATAAAGCCACAGTACGGAGGGAAGTATACATATTGCATTTGGTCTGCCTTAATATTGAGTTTTTCTGCTCAGCTCAAGAATAAGGCACTAAACATTGCGGGTAGCTACCGTGATTGGAAGTTTGATGCAGTGCTGAGAAGCCAAGGGTTTTAAGGTTCAAAGAACTTTTGTGCAGTTGATGTGTTGCACGCCTACTTGCTTTCACTGCATAACACGTTTATGCTGTGCAGTGAAGCTCGAAGGATGTGCACTGCAGTTCAGCAAAATGAACATAAAATTGAATTTTTAACACCGTTTCGAATAATCAACAACCTCTAATGATACAACTTCTGTCCTGCAATTTGGCTGTAATATTAGACTTTATAAATAGATGTTTCAAAAATCGGTGGGTCAAAAAGTTCAAGTAAATTATCAGCTGACATTGAGCTTCAATGGAATGTCTCGTAGAATGGAGCTTGGAAAGCACGAATGTTTCATACCGTAATTGTGTGTCATACTGTGCCATATGTGGCTGCACAGCTGCAGCGCCATTTGTGAACCGAGGATGATGCACCCTTTTTGTACCCCTTTAGGTGGGTGCTTTTGCAGGAAAAGCTCCTCAGATTGGGGTGCTAAGTAAACACACTATGATATTTTGGGCAGAAAAGGGTGCTCCTGCAGCGACAGAATCCAGGCACCCTAAAGGGTGTAAAATATTGTGTTATGAGGGTGCTCCTGCGGCGACAAGCTGAACGAACCCTTTTGAGAATAAAAATGTTTAGTGTGGGGTTCGATCGAGCTCCGCAAGACGGTGGTACTTGTCCGTGCTAAGCGCATGATATGGTTTGGACATTCCAAGCTCTAGCCCGCCGAACGCAAAGTAATGCCTTGACTCCAATGCGAGTGCTTTTAATAACAACTTTGATGACACCACTGTTGAGAATTGGTTGAAACGGAGCAGGCGACACACGTCGGTGTTATATTTTTCTTCGGCGTGCGGCCGCAGTGGCACGAGCCGCGCCATGTCCGTGGCGCGATCAGCCATGTTCGTGGCTATTTCAGTGTTGCCAAACAAAGAAATTGACAGCTAAACTTTTCAATTAATACCGGCTATAGGATGGGTCAAAGATAAATGTTCTTTATAGTTCAGACTGCTCTGTCCACCTCATTGCATTCGGAGGGAAGGAAGTTCATAATTGCTTGTATCTTGATATTTGGTATGTGCTTGGCTGTAAAGTTTTAAGGGAAGTTGCCAAAATGTTTATTAACAGACACCTCAATCATAGTTTATGGTTGTGAATTAGTTTTAGTCTCAGGATTCATGCACAGAATTTTGCAAACATTCTTGTTTCTTTTTTTTATGTTGCGACATTTACTGTCGATTGTAACAGTTTGTTCGGAAAACGTGGTTTCGTTCGGCTTGAGTCTCAAGATTTTTGACACAAAAGGAATTGTGCAATTTATGGTCAATTGAACTTATAAATGTGGTTGTCTGCCTTTTAAAAAAGTTGTGACGACAAATACCAATACAAGTTCTCTACGGGTGCACATGACATGGGATATTGTTTTTGGAAGCTACCACCAGAAAACATGATTGCAATTGTAGTGGGGCTCCAGTTCTGTCTAGTTGTATCACTTCAATGCTAATGTGTAGTGAGCACACTGATAACAGTTTTCAGTGGTCCCTCTAGTGCACCAACGTTGTGATCGTCACGTGCAGGAAATTGTGAAATTATTTCTTCTTTTTTGGTTCAGACTACTACGTTTTTTTTTTTGTGTCATGTCAAGTTAACCGATATTTCAAGATATCCGAGTTTGACGCCACGAGGGATCACTGTATATATAACTTAAAATTGTGCCATTAGTCATAAATTGTTGCATTTCATTTACTTACAGAGCCTCCAGACATACACCTGTCGCCATGAATTGCATTAGGACACCATGGTGATAGGTCGCAAGCCTCCAAGGCCCTGGTGATGACGCGCGCAGCACCATGGTACTGCGCATGCCATCACCGTTAAAAAACGGTGTGAGGATGCTCAACACCCTTTATTTAGGGTGTTGAGCGTCCTCACCACCCTTTAAGGGTGTTGAGCATCCTCAACACCCTTTTTTGAGCTCAACACCTTTTTTTTGTTCTTACACCCTCTTTTCGTCCATACACCCTTTTTTTGCGAAAACACCTTTTAAAGGTGTAAGCCATGGGACAAGGTTTTTACACCCTTTTCGGCCAGAAAGGGTGTAAAAAAGTTTAGTGTGTATTATCTGTCAGGGGCAGAACGCTTGCATCCTCGGCGTGCACAACACCGTCAAACTGGCATAAGTGAAACTGCCTTTTGCGTGACCCCGTTTTCGAGTCATTCCCGATGCCTCACGATGCAATTGGTATGAGTCGTAACAAAATAGATCGTGTGCAGGCTGTACAGGGACGATCATATGTAAACATGGCGGTTGAGAACAGGGGCCCATATAAAGAGTGAAGGGCATCGCTGCTTCACCTGGAAAAGCTGACGGTGACCAGTGGGCGCGCTTTTGGGAAGAGGGCAGCAGCAATTGTGGCTTCTTTTAGACCGCAGCATTTGGATGCTATATGAAATCGACCTAAATTGGTTTTAGCTACTCGCGTTGATTTCCTCTATGACGTCATGACACCTACGTGGCAGTGAGCGCGCAGAATTTTGTCCCTAATGGTTCTATTTCTGGGAAGATACAGCATCGTTTACGGCCAGACAAGTGCAGAGGGTACTATAAATGGGTTAATTTTCTGAATACAATACGTTGAATGTTGTCTTTACGGTCTCTTTCAAGCAAGTGATTATCATCAGCGAACATTTGCTTTTTGATTTTGGATGACGGAACGTTAATACCAAGAAGAAGACGTGGCTGTTTCAAATGTAGAACAAGCGGAGAGTGGCATATCGTTTTATTATGCCCTCTGATATTATTTTCTCCCCATATCCACTGAAGAAAGCTGTGTGGCTTCGGCCTCCACCGTCGCGGAATGACGCCGACATTTGCGTGTCCTTGCAGCTGTCTTTTCATACACTTCAGTGGATTCGCAATAGCACATACCGCCCAGTATTTAGGAATACGTGTAAAATGAAATGCACAACAATGTAGTCAATCAAGGCTGCCTTCAGGCACCAACTCGTGTTCGAGGTACTGAGAAGGTAGGTGTGCTGAGAAGGTAAGTTCATTTTTGAAAATGCGCGGCGAGCTTGGGCAGCTGTTTTTTACAGAGGAAACGAACGACACTCAAATGCATGTAAACTGGGATACAATCGTCTATAACCACCGAGGTTATTTTGAGCATTCTAAAGAATACAATACCAGCTTACTAAGGACCGTGTTGTTAAAATAGATCATCAAGACAGCATTTAGTGTCAGGATCCAGACTTCGAGAACTAGCACAATGTAATTCCACACAACAAAACATTGTTTTCACGGTGAGAGAAACTGCCATTTTTTGCAAAATTTCGAATACTTCGCTACCCAACGTCAGCAGAAACAGCATTGAAGGGAACCAAAAAGATAGCAGTCTATTTCGAATCCCCTTGCTAGATTTGAATTCCAAAGGCATTGTTCAACACAACCGGAGGCAGCAGTATACGCCAACAATCTGATTTATTGGCGTCAGTATTTTTTGATGGCCTCGAATCACAGAGACTAGTGTCGGTAGCGCCCAAAGTGCTTTGCGTGAAAGCGGCTGGTCGATGTTTACTTTGTGCCTGCTATCGTCAATATCTGCTTGAATTGTTCACAACTGGCACACAAATTGGAAGGAAAGTATTTGAGTTTGGGAAAGCTTCAAAGGAACGAAACTTCTATTTCGCCTCGATGGCCCCATCGAGAGCCGCAGGATATGTTTAAGTAATAACAATAGATGATATATATGCGTCGAATGAGAAATTATAAAGGGGATATGAGCACCCACCGTATTCTCTGGCATGGTGCTGGAAGACATTGAGCAGCGGTTCATTCAGATTCATGTGCTTGGACGCGACTGCCTGTTCAGACACCGTCACCTTACAACCTGTAGCCAATGCCGCCGCCTCCATACAGGAAACGAAATCGCTGCGGAGTTTCGCCATATGCTCCGAGCTGTGGGCCCGGACGCCGAAGTCCAGCCGGCTCCGTTGTACGTCAAGGCCGCTTGTAGACTCTGATCGAAGTAGAACGCCTGCACAAAGACACCAGCCTTGAATGTCCACGCGTGCTGCTATGGACAACTGAGGTGTTAGCGATTCCCATGTTATTAAATCGATAGCTATGCATGGAATATTTTGCAAAAATCTGGCGTTGGCGTCGTTGTCAGCGTGTCTACGATGATAGCAAAAGTCACATTGCCCGTGAGCTTAGTATAACCACACAAAATTATCCTTCCAAAGCGAGTAAAATTACCCTTCTAATAACAGGAAGAATTGTGTACTAAACAATGGAAGTTACGAAAGCACACACCTAAACGTATAGCTACCAGTGCGTACCGCTATTGATACTACGTGCACTATGTTTGTAATAGCTTTACTGCAGTCCACCGCTTGGGGTTGTGTCACATGACTCTGACCGATTGGTGTAAGCGACATTGTCTTACGTGACCCTGTTTGGCGAGCATAGCCAATGTTCCCCGAAACGATTACTGCCAAGCGTCACAAAAATAAGCCACCTACAAATACGGTCAGACACTAAGCGAGGGCGGATAGCGGTCCTGCAAAGTGTGGTGCCGCCATGTAGGGGTACTGACGCTAAACAAGACATTCCAGGTCTGCCGCAGATTAAACTGCCGACCAACGTTGGGAAAAGGCCGGTCCTTTTTTCGTTACAGAAAACGTCACGAAACACACAATTTGGAGGGAGAATCAAAATATCTACCTTATTTTAATAATTTTTCAGTGAATAAAGCATCGTTTACTGCCTGACTAGCGCTGGGGTCACTAGAAAACACCAATACCTTTGAATAAAACAAACTTGCATTTTGTCTGCATGGCCTTAAGCTATCGATGAAATTTTATTCGCCCGAGCGATTCTCAGATTGAGGTTTTGAGACGGGCAGGTTACCGGCTTAGCAATTACTGGGAAGCCATGCCGAAGTGGCATCCCTATGAGAAGAAGAACAACATCTGGGCTAAAACATGCCGTGGCAGCAAGCTTAAAAGGTACCTAATATGCGCCAGGCATGCAGTGTGTAAGACATTCAAGGGATCAACGCGCTTGGTAACACGGCCAGTAGCAAGATTATGACTATGAAAGATTATGAAACAAGTAGCAAGATAATGAAACAAACATAATTCGGACTAAATATATATAGCGTTCAGCGAATAAATTAGTGATGTAGCACATCTCGGAAAGCCCCCGTTAAAATAACTGCATGTGCAAAATGACAGTGGGTCACGTGGGCTATATAAAGCACACTAACTTGAAAAGAATTGTCTTTTGTTTCACTGCTTTGCGAATA
This sequence comes from Haemaphysalis longicornis, assembly GCF_048455015.1. Lineage (NCBI taxonomy): Eukaryota > Metazoa > Arthropoda > Arachnida > Ixodida > Ixodidae > Haemaphysalis > Haemaphysalis longicornis. The sequence goes on along the minus strand of NW_027526295.1, from coordinate 114,692,141 downwards.
CAAGAAAATACACTCACTGCCTTTTTCAGAATCATTTTCAGAAAAATCATGTCAAATTCTCTATGTTTGGCTAAACAGAATTTTGCAGATTCATTATATACATAAAAACAAAGAACAAATCGTTCCATGTAGACAAGGCTTTCCCGTCATTTGTTTCTGAGTTTAAAACGGAAAATAGTAAATTTTTTATCACAGCGAGCCTGTTGAAGATATCTCCATAGAATAATTTCCTTACCTGCCCTTACGTTTCTACCGGGCCTAGCATCTACTCCTAATATCACCATCAGCTGGACCACAGGTCACAGGTCAGAGGCCCAGGTTCGCTCCCAGGGAACGAAACAGCTCATTCTGTGGCTCGCGAACTCTATTACCGTGCACTCCTGACGAGGCCGGCTGAATCTGACACCCCGACAGCCACGCTACACCATTACCAGCCACCTACCCTGACGTCTCGTCGCACTACCGCCACACCCTCCGCGAATACCCTCCTCCATACCCTATACTCACCAACAAGCAATCCCGAATGTGATGACGACTTCCAACAAATACATTCTACAACGCCACAACCCTGTCTCATATCTGCCCCAGCTATTTCACTAACAAGTACCCCGATTGAAACATCCCAGCCACAACTCCCAACCTCGTATTCCTCTCCCCACACCACTCCTCCACAGTGGAGTAAAATTCACAACAATTCCCTACTCACGAGCAGTGGGAATGCGCGCTGAGCAGCTCGGACCTGCAGGGCCAGCAAAACCTGATCCAGAGGGCCACCCAAGTAGCAAAAGCACTCGGCTACCTGGACGGAGGCGGCCACTCATCTGCTGTGAACTTCTAAAATAATCGTTTATTTCTCCTCGCCTCCCGCAACAAATAAAAAAGATAATTTATGGTGGCGCACATATCTTATAATGCTTCTGGACTTCACATTTGAAGGATTGAAAAAAATAACGAACTTCTCAACAAGTGAATGTACGGGGCCGTCCACTTTAGGTGTGAAGACGGCGCAGCGCGGCCGCGCTCCGGGGAGCGTCAGCGCAGAAGCAGCGGCCGCGCTACGAAGCACAGCGGGGCAGGCAAATAGGGGCTTCGAAGTGGGGCTTTGTGTCGTCTGCTAGCGCGGGAGCGCACCGTGCTAACTTTGCTGGGAGGCAAGCATGCTTGTAGAGGATTGCTCGGCCTGCTTGTAGCGTCTTAGCGTGACGTGACCCCGTTGCGGGAAAGCGCACTTCTGTCACTCCGCCGCGTCCGGTAGTTTCTGCGTACCTCTTTATGCGAATGACGCCGATTACTAGCATCGCAACTGTGCAAATATGCAATGATATTCAAACTTAATGGTGTTCGGCAATGCTCCCCTACAACAGCTTCGCAATTCAAGTCTTACCCGCCGCAGTGGCTCAGTGGCTAAGGCGTCGCGCTGCTGAGCCTTAGCCACTCGAACGCGGGTTCGATTGCCAGCCGCGGCGGCCGCTTTTCTGATGGAGGCGAAAAGCAAAAACGCCCCTGTGTATGAGATTTTGGCGCACGTCAAAAATCGCCAGGTGGTCAAAATTAATCCGGGGCCCTCCACTACGGCGTGCCTCATGTCTACGTTGCGTCGCCGCGTTGAATCCTACAATCAATCAATCAATCAATCAATCAATCAATCAATCAATCAATCAATCAATCAATCAATCAATCAATCAATTAGCAACTCAAATCTTGTGAGGGAGTGCAAGCTTCCTTAATTTTTTTATCGGAGTGTCATACGCTAAGTCTAGCTCGAGGACACTCGCTGACTGCTCGATGCGACTTTGAATGCGATAAATAAACTCATGGAAATCGACAACAAATATTGTAAATAGGAAAAGATATCAGAATACGTTCAGTCCACAATGCAAGTGTTTGCTTGTATTTAAGGAATTGTTTGCATTATTAAGAACATTGAAAACGTATTGAACATATCGGTGATTTTTCTGTGCGTGGCATTTGGCTAGGCAGTGTGTGTGAAGGTGTTAAAGAGAAGAACCCAGAGTTGTGGACCCCAAGAACGAAGAAGCTGTTCCCCAAATGTGTAGCATGGAACTGGTGACCACAGCTTCATTACTCACGTACGCTCATTGCGAGGAAGTCCGCGTCGTACCAGGTAGAAGGATTCGTAGCAGGTGGCAACAAAGGAAACAGCCGCTGTCTCCCAATATCTAGCCAGGGAGGCAGCGCAAACAATGGCATATCCATTATAATGTAGGAGAGTAGAGTGGACCCAGTCCAGGAATCGGCTGGAGAGTAGGACGATTGTGCTGAGTGCGTGACCCGCAGTCTGGGAGACGGCTTGGTCCATCTCGACGATGCGCGATATTCATATATCTATAAGAAATACAACACACATCGATACCAAAGTCGCGAGATCGAAACGCATTCGCTGTGACCAAAATTCCTTGGAGTCGAACTACATAGACACCAATAGTGGGCTTGGCATCTGTGACGCAATGCAGTTCGCTTACCCGTTCATCCCAACAATGCAGGTGTTCCTCGTAACCGTCGTTCGCCTGCTGCTGCCTGGCCTGGAAATCACTCCGTTGGACCCGTCGTCGAAATGCACCTTCCTTCCTGGCAATGGCGAAGCAGGCACTGGCCCTCCCCCCTGCGCTACCGCTCCGACGCTGCTGCCAGCGCCATGGCTTGACTACTCCTCCCCCACTTCACCTTGGACAGCCCCATCGAGGTCAACATCACCACTCCGAGCACCTATATATCGCGAACGGTCAGCGGCGTCAGCTTGTGGGCTTGGCAGCTGTGACACAATGCAGTTCGCTTACCCGTTCATCCCAACAATGCAGGTTAGTAAGCACAGCAGTCTCTACACGAAAAAATCAAGTGATTACTTTCTAGTGCAGCTGCCGGGCCCACAGTGTCTTGTCGCTATCCTTGCCGAGTGTTTACATGCCGTTTACTCTGCACTCTTGTTGTTATCCGGCGACATTGAAACTAACCCTGGTCCGGAAATGAACGAAATCCTCGCAGAACTCGGAAAAATTAGCGCTGGACAAAGCAAACTAATATCCGATTTTGAAGAAGTGAAGAAGCAGCTCCTAACAACCGACAAAACATTGTCGGATTTGGGGAAGCGCATGACCGAACTAGAACGCCACTACCAGAATATTGTGCCCATACGAACTGACATCGCCGCAATTCAAGCCGACACTACCGCAACCACACAGTTAGTTTCCGAACTTGAAAAACGGCGGCTGGATGACGCAGAAAACCGGTCACGCCGCAATAACTTAATCTTCTATAACCTTCCAGATACTAACGCCAAAGAAACAAATGTTGAAACAGAAGACCGGATTATTAACCACTGTCTTGAAAATTTGGAAATAAAAATTGACCCGAAAGAAATAGATCGAGCTCATCGCCTCGGCCGCCACACCACTTATCGTTGCCGCCCGATAATTGTCAGGTTCACATTCTACAAAATTAAAGAAAACACCCTCTCAAATGCCAAAAAGTTGAAAGGAACAGATTTCAGCATTAGCGAAGATTATTCTCTCTCGGTTCGTACTGCCCGTCATCATCTCGTTGCTTTCGCCAAGCAGAAATCAAAAAAATTCCAGATACGCTTCAAAACTTTGCACATGGGCTCCAAACGGTACATTTTTGACCACGCATCACAATCGGTCATAGAAGTCGCATAGCGATCACCGCTCCCGCAGACTAAACCGCGACACCGCCAAATCCAATCACGAAATGAACTTTCTTTTTCTGTTATCTTTACTAATATTCGCAGTCTCATGCCGAAGTGTCAACTCGTGTTTAACGTTGTGGCGTCTTCCAACAGCAATATTTTGGTACTAACAGAAACTTGGCTAACCAATGAAGTTACTGACGCCGAAGTGCTCTCGGATTTACCAGATTTTCAGTTATTCCGCACCGACCGCAAACGCGGCCGGGGAGGTGGTGTGCTAATCGCTGTTGGCCCAGAAATACCCTGTTGTGCATCATGAAAGTAGAAAAAACTGCGCGTAAAAGACAGGACCGTGACAAGTAGACAGGACAGGCACAGACTCACAACTAACTTTATTGAAACAATGAAGAAGAATATATGTCATTTCTGGCCCATGCGCACACAGAAGCCAGTTCGTTTATCGTTTCCTGTCAGTGCACCATCCTCTTTAAAAATTCAAATTCATTGCCGTACAAAGCAACGGATGGCACGCTAACACAAGTTTCGTCATTCCTGCGTATAAAAAACACCTCCATCAACTCTCGGGCGATTCGATCACGGCCTTTGCCCAGCACTGTAGTTTCATTTAAAAACGGCCGACATGACTTATCTTCACAGGCAAGACAATGGTGAGAAAGGTGGGACCCTGTTTTGTTTTTTATTGAAAGCTAGTTTTTTACTGTCAGAGAGTGCATTGAAGATGGCGATGTAATTTCATTCCAGAACTCGTGCGGCATGACACTAGATAATTTCATGACCCTGCTAGAATTCTATCTTCAGTCCACGGTTGTTTCATTCCGGGACAATTTGTACGTTCAACGTAGGGGCGTGTGTATTGGATCGTGCGTGGCCCCAGTTCTTTGTAATATGTTTTTGGCCCACATTGATCAATCTCTGGAGCACGACCTTGAAGGAAAGGTACTGAAGGTTTTTAGATACGTAGACGACTTCTTGATTATTTTAAAAGCATCATTGTTAACCTTACCTGTTTCTGAATACATTGTCACTGCTAACGAGATTTTAGAAGTGTTTCAACGAGTGGGGAAAGGCCTCTCTTTTACCAATGAAATGCCGAGCGATAACTGTCTCCAGTTTTTAGACCTGAACCTCACGTTTTTACCGGATCATGTATGCTGGATTTACAAGTCAAGGGTACGTAAAGGGTTGTTGCCTTATGAGTCTGCGCACTCAAAGACTGTGAAAAGGGCGGTTGCTATGGCATGTCTCCAAGGAGCGCTTGTTAAATCTTGCCACCACAGGGTGCGTGAAAGTTTTGTTGCCCAGGTGTCCAGGTTGTTAACTGCTGGTTTCCCTCTGATGGTGTTGATAGCGGTGGCTGAGTCACTGCTGAAAAAGATCAAGTGTAACCGGACCTGTGAGGCTGACGCTCCTAAGCGAAAAACCCCTGTAGTTTTGCCATATGTCCACAAAGTAGCGCACAACCTAAAAAATGTGGCCAACAGGCACGGAGTGCCGGTAGTCTTTTCTGCCCCTCGTAAGTTGGCTGGCTTATGCCCCAAGATTCTAAAAGGATCCGACAAGGCCGCAGCATGCCAAACGAAGCATGCTACACCGTTTGTGCGTTGCGCAACGGGGGTTGTGTATTCTATACCGCTCACTTGCGGGAAGGTATATATTGGGCAGACGGGGCGCTGCATCAATGACCGCCTGAGGGAACACCAGCTTTCAATAAAAAACAAAACAGGGTCCCACCTTCCGCACCATTGTCATGCCTGTGAAGATAAGCCATGTCGGCCGTTGTTAAATGAAACTACAGTGCTGGGCAAAGGCCGTGATCGAATCGCCCGAGAGTTGATGGAGGCGTTTTTTATACGCAGGAATGACGAAAATTGTGTTAGCGTGCCATCCGTTGCTTTGTACGGCAACGAATTTGAATTTTTAAAGAGGATGGTGCACTGACAGGAAAAGATAAACGAACTGGCTTCTGTGTGCGCATGTGCCAGAAATGACATATATTCTTCTTCATTGTTTCAATAAAGTTAGTTGTGAGTCTGCGCCTGTCCTGTCTACTTGTCACGGTCCTGTCTTTTACGAGCAGTTTTTTCTACTTTCATGATGCTGCACCAACTAGCCCAACAAAATGCTGTACTACCCTGTTCTGCTGTCGACAGAAAATCTGACCTGGAAATTTTGTGGCTGATTTGCCATGCTACTCCTCAAACATTCCTACTCGGGGTGTGCTACAGGCCACCGAACACCAATACAGGTTTTTCACATGATTTAAACAATATAATGAGGACACTCACGGCCACCTACCCTACCGCTCACATCTTACTTTTTGGTGACTTTAATTTTCCGAAAATTGATTGGCATAACCCTGCACTCTCGTCGGCAGACGATGTCGAAACGAAAGATTTTATAGACGTTTGTTTCAATTTTAACTTATCTCAAGTAGTGTCAGAGCCCACGCGCATAGCAGGCGGCTGTGCTAACATCCTAGATTTAATACTAACCGACCGTCCGGATTCCTTATCGTCAATTTCATACCTTCCCGAAATTAGTGACCACAAAGTAATACATGCAGATTTTTCCTTCCCTCTTGAGCGGCGCGACAAACTCAAGAAAACAATTACCTTATACGATAAAGGTAATAATGAGGCCATAAACAACGAGCTCGAAAACTTCTTTCCAGTCTTCGAACATGGCTTTCATTCCCGATCTGTCAACGATAACTGGGGGATCTTTAAAAGAAAGATGAATGAACTAACTGGCAAATTTATCCCCACAAAATCATTCCGTAGCACGCCGCCGAAACCGTGGTTTACAAACAAACTAAAGAGACTAGCGAATAGAAAAAAGCGCCTTTTTCGCACAGCAAAAGCAAAAGAAACGCCTGATGCTTGGGCGAAATACCACGCAGCCGAAAAAGAATATACTACCGCTATTACTAACGCGAAATATACGTTTTTGAACAATGATTTACCTGCCCTGCTAACCGATAACACACGAAAATTCTGGCAAATCGTGAACCCTCGGTCTACCAGCACCATCCACCTTACTAATGACTCTGGTCACGTGCTTTCAGATAATAAATGCGCTGATGTTTTTAACGCCGCATTTTCATCTGTATTTACTAACGAATCTAGCGTACCTTCCCCTCCTGCCCCGGTGCTGATGACATCCTGTATGTGTTCAATTGTTTTTTGCTAGATGGTATTTCATGTGCTATTCAAAACATGAAACTGTCCTCATCAGGTGGCATCGACGATATTAATTCAAAAGTGTTAAAAAACATCCATGAAACCATCTCCCCATTTCTGTGCTTGATGTATGCGCAGTCGCTCTCCAGTGTCCACAGGCATTCTTCCTGATGACTGGAACATGGGCAAGGTCGTTCCCATCTACAAATCAGGTGATAAGAACTGTCCATTGAACTACCGTCCCATTTCTTTAACAAGCGTCCCGTGCAAAATCATGGAACATGTCATTTACTCTCAGATTGTAAACTTTCTAGATTCTAACAACTTTTTTCACCCCAGCCAGCATGGTTTTAGGAAAGGATTCTCCTGCGAAACACAACTAGCAATATTTCTACACGATTTGCATGCTAACCTTGACAACAACTTACAAACTTGATTGATTGATTGATTGTGGGGTTAACGCGCCGACGCAACGCAGGCGATGAGGCGCGCCGTAGTGGAGGGCTCCGGATTAATTTTGACCACCTGGGGATCTTTATCGTGCGCCGAAATCTCGTACACACGGCCGTTTTTGCTTTTCGCCTCCATCAGAAAAGCGGCCGCCGCGGCCGGGAATCGAACCGGGACCTCGTGCTCAGCAGCGCAACGCCTTAGCCACTCAGCCACTGCGGCGGGGTACAACTTACAAACTGACGCAATCTTTCTTGATTACGCAAAGGCATTCGACACAGTACCCCACCAAAGACTAATGCTAAAACTATCCCAGTTAAACATAGACCCAAGTGTACTAAATTGGATCAAAGCATTTCTAACTAACCGTTCTCAGTTCGTGCATGTCAATAATAAATCTTCCGCGTATCTCAAAGTAACATCAGGCGTACCTCAAGGTTCAGTTCTCGGCCCCCTCCTGTTTCTAATATATATTAACGACCTACCCCTCAGCGTATCCTGCAAAATCCGCATGTTTGCAGATGACTGTGTAATCTATCGGACAGTAGCTAACACTCACGACCAAACTCTTCTCCAGAAAGATCTTAACCACATTCAAGAATGGTGCGATAATTGGCTTTTGTCTCTTAACCCTAACAAATGCAAACTTGTTACGTTTTCCCGCCGTAAAAATCCTTTAATTTTTTCTTATCATATCGCCAACGTCCCAGTACAGTCGCAACCATCCTTCAAGTATCTTGGTGTAACATTGCATTGCGATCTTACTTGGAATGCGCATATTACTAACGTCATTTCATCGGCAAATAAAACTCTGGGCTTCTTGAAGCGTCACCTACGTCATGCACCAAAACATGTGAAGTTGCTGGCATATCAGTCCCTCATCAGATCAAAACTCGAATATGCCTCCCTCATATGGAACCCGCCCCAAACATACCTCATTAACGACCTGGAATCTGTCCAAAATCGCACCGTTCGATTCATTTATTCGCAGTACTCGTACGACATCAGTGTTTCATCCTTGAAAGCACAATCCGGTTTATCACCCCTCTCTGTTCGCCGTCGTATCGCCACCCTTTCCCTCTTTCATAAATTTTTTCATTCTTCCCGCAATGCAGCTCCTTACATCCTCCCCCCGACATACATTTCACACCGCACAAGCCATCCACTTCAAGTGTCCCGTTATCGCAACAGAACTGTCACTTTTTCCGCTTCTTTTTTTCCCCGCGCCGTCAAGGATTGGAACGACCTTCCCTGTTCCATTGTTTCAACCACCTGCCCATCATCCTTCATTGCAAATGTTACAAATCACCTGTGCTGCGAAAATTAATGTGTTCAAATGTTTTCTTTTCCTGTGTATCCACCCCTTATGTAATACCCCCCAGTGGGGTCCTTAAGGAAATAAAAATGAAATGAAATGAAATGTGCTGCGTAATACCACTTCAAATGAAATAAATCCTGGTTTCCGAAATTATATGTCCCCTCCCCTATAGCCTCTCTAATTAAGCGAAACCAAGCCATTACGGAAATGTTTACAGCAATACATGCATTTAACTGGGACCGCGGACCTGAACCGAGGAAGCGCTCAGTAGTACGCAGAAACTACACGATGCGGCACAATGAGAGCAGTGCGCTTTCTCGCAACGCGGTCGCTGTGTACGAAAAGACGCTACAGGCACGCCCAGAGATAGGCGTGCTTCCCAGCAAAGCAAGCACGGCGCGCTCCCGCGCTGCCAGACGACACGAAGCCGCGCATCCAAGCTTACTTGATAAACAAGGAAATTTTCACATAATCCGAGAGGTAATTTTAGTAAAGTACCGCTATCCACTATAATTCATGTCGTACTAACTTTGTTGTTAGAAAACGTACAATTTGTAATATAATCAATTGTCACAGTTAGATCGTGTATGGTAAGCGTACGCTTGAGCACGAAAAGAACTACGAAAGACACCTGGTCCTGTAATGTGGCCACCCGCCGCGGTGGCTCAGTGGCTAAGGCGTTGCTCTGCTGAGCACGAGGACGCGGGTTCGATTCCCGGCCGCGGCGGCCGCTTTTCTGATGGAGGCGAAAAGCAAGAACGGACACGTGCACGAGATTTCGGCGCACGTTGAAGAACCCCAGGTGGTCAAAATTAATCCGGAGCCCTCCACTACGGTGGCCGAAACCTAAAGATGATGATCCAACTGTTAAGTGCGCATGCGTTTTTATTCATACACCGCAGTGATTTTAGGCTACCGCATTCAGTTTCGGCGGAGTCGCCTGGCGTCTATTGTACGTCGGGGTAAAAGCTAATACTCGCTGCATCGACTTTTTACTTGTGAAAGTAGAAGCTTGGCACTTCCGGTACGATGCTGAATGCAGGTTAAGGAAGGTAAGTCACAGCGCCTCGCACATAAACCAATCAAACAACATTTTTTTACCCAGAACTATGCGGGAACCGATCTGAGAGAACATTGTAACTATGAAAATCATGAGAATGCTGCAAAAAACAATCGCCAGTACTGCTTGGGCTCAATACCCCGCCTCGAGGGAAAGAATCCCACACTCTACAACTCCGTAAGACGGTACCGCGAGTTCATTTCAGGCGGTGCTCGAGCGAATAAGTGGAGCGTTCAAAGTGCACCAGTAGATTGCGCTAGTCGCAACACCAATTGTCGGGCTCGTACCCAGCTGTAAACGGGTTGTCGCTGGCAGCGCAGGAGATATATCCGCAATGGGCCAGCCACGCAGTGCTAATTGGATAACTCTACCGAGGCGTTGCCATTCGGTTTGACTTCCAAAGCTGGATTAGAGAAACAAATCTAACTTTCTAAATGATTTATAGTAACTGGGGTACCTTGTGTGCACTGTTGCTAACATCTGGTATGATTTTGTACACCAATTTAAGCAACACGCGTAAATTTAGTGCAAAACACAACAACAAAATGTGTCGTAAGGAAGCTCACCGTGTAGCCGGCAGTCCGGCCAGAGACGCTCTCTCAACAGGGACAGGTTAGCGTAGGCGAGAACCGCGGCATCCATGGCACGAGGCTCCACACCTGCTGGGTCGTCGGCAGCTTCAAATACTACGCCAAGCTGCGGAAGGTAACGATAACGTGGCGTTGGCGTTTATTCTCTGCAGAGCCCCATTTGTATGCTCACGCTGCATTCAGAAGAGTTCCGTAAGGGGACGTTGGGGCGTTAGTCATTTATCAAACAACCCGGCTTGGGGTTGTCGAGGCGAAAGAATTTTCGGGCCCTCTCAATGCGCTGACATTCTTAGGCGCCCGCCGCGCCTACAAGCAGGCATTTACTGGAGGTCTGCCGAAACGGGGGAGACAGCTGCCGCTCTCACTGTAGTAAATGCGATAGCCTGCTGTTCGGGCGCCGCGCCTATTTTAAATGTGGTTGTGATGAGGTGTCGCTGCAGTAGCGAATCAAGAGCGGTCAATCCGCCGAATGCTATGCGCATATAATGTACGAGGAAAAATAAGGAGATAAGATTTTCGGGCTCGAAGGCAGCAAGACGGGCACCCTCGTGGTGTAGTCCTGAGCCCCGTCACCGACGCTGCTGCCCGAACCACAACCCGCCTGTCAGCGAGACGACGGCCATCCGTCGAGTAGCAGGCCCGACGAATGTCTCCAGCGTTACCGCGAGAATCACGTACGCCCGAGAGTGAGCGGTGCGTCGGTGGCAGAGAGCGCGGGCCGCATTTCACTCTAGCCGTGGTGCAGACCTGAGCTCTTCCCTCCAACCGCTTGCCATTGGCCGCCGTTCCGTCCTTGTCCAGCGACACAACTCCTCAACGACTATAGTAACCTGCTTGGCGGCCAGACGGAAAAGTGCGTCTCAGATTCGGCGCATCGGAGATCGTCTCGAATCTTCGATCGTCGGCTGTGAGCGGATGACTTCATAACTTTGTCGCAGTCATCCGCACCTGAGTGTTCCTGCGTGAAGTTGGTCCGTGTGGTTAAGAGCCCATTCCCGCTTTGTACATCAATCCAGTTATTACATTATTTGGTGTGTGCGCGTGCGCGAGCATATAGTCCAGGTTCATGGCTTTATATACGTGGTCTGGCCCAATATTCATTACAGTGGTATGTGCATCAGTGTGCCGCGTGGTCGCAGTGGAAATTAAGCGCTAAGTGAGTGTAAGTTTATCGTACTTCGTATTCCTACTGAAATGCCACACCACTCCCTCGAAGGCAGCGCAATAGTCTAGTGTACCTAAAGCACCTCTCCCATAATCGTGCCTTGGTATTTTTAATCATGCATGACTGAGGCCGAACGAAAATATTTCTTCGCGAAATGGTAGAATCAGTTGGCTGTAAGGAGTTGAGAATCCTTTCAGTACCAAAAATAAAATCGTAATTTTTCCCCCTATTGCGGTAACAATTAACGTTCCGCAACTGGAATTGCTGAGTGGCGAAGTATCGATAACCACAGTGATTAAGCTCGAGCTTAACAGCTGTTATCTTAGGACTACACAGAACTATTTCCTTTTACGATTCAATGGCATCATTCCACATAGCCCTGCTTACAAGGTGCAGATATAGAATTTGTATAGGTGTTGTTTGCATTCATTTGAGGCATTCGACTACGGTTAATTCGGCTGACAAAGAAAGTAGAAAGTCGCATTAAATTGGTGAAATCAGCATTAGAATCCCGAATTCAAACGTAAAAAGTGCGTGATGCTCCGTAGCTGAGCACTTGTATTTTAGTTCAACCGCAGAAACGGTTCAGTACACCACTTCGCGCTTCTGAGCCATGGGTTCAGTTGCTCGCCAGTGCGATTGTTTCTTTGCGCTGCAGATACAAAATGAATAGACGCCTTGTGCACAAAATTGCACGGCACGCTAAATAGCCAAATATGTCCTAAATATAATCCGCAACCATATACTGCAGCGTGCCTAACCAGACGCCTAAGTGTAGCAAGGCCAATTAAAAACAGGATGTTCTATTGCAGGAACACGGACGCTAAAAAGCAAGCTGGCCTGCATCGGCACTTTAGTTTTTCGTGAATGCAAATAGAGAACTCGGAGCGTTATTAGTAGGTTTTTAATATTAAAAATTACAAAAACGTAGGCACAGGCTCCGCCGCCCCTTATACTTTAGCCCACAGAAATTGGTGACATCGCAAATCCCGAACTCCTGGAACTGGATTGTTGGAGCTCGCCTAAGCGTTCTCTATGTAATAAACACGGAGGCAGCGTCACGTACTCAAAAAATAAGTGCACCTGGAAACGTTGGCGGCACACGTGCGTTTTAAGAGAGACGAACATGATGTAGCAAACAAGATTAAATACGATGCCGCTCCGCGGGAGGCAGGTATTGCTTTAATGTCGCTTCCGTTGGATTGTTCCTCTTCCGGTACATGCGCAGACAAAATGTACAGGCGGGTGAACGTGACATCCTATTGTGCCTGCTTAGTGAATGTACAACGGGTATTGGCGGTGAGATGTTTCAGTGGCGCCCCCTGGCTCTGACGTCAGCTTAGGGACTCGCGCCGCTGTAGTGTGCTACACTTGCGCCGCTATCGCGCTGCTGTGGTCCGCTTGTGAGGGGCAGCAAAGCTTAAGCGAAAAATCGCCCGCTTTGGCCTTTTAGGCAATCAAAAAGCGTATTTCCAGTAATTCAGTGACTTTTCCAGCTTCTGACAACTCTTAACAACTTCAAGCTGTATACCGCACAAGTTTGCAACGAACGAGGAGAGAGAGACCAACTTTCTTCAGAGCATCGGTCATATAATCGTGTGTCGTCCTTTCTAGCTTATTTGCGAGGTTCAGGGCTCAGAGCTCCTCTATAAGTATGCAAAATGCGTTGGCTCCCGTAAAGTGCTTTCGAGATGTTCTTATGGAGACTCAGTGTAACGCTACGCACCAAGCAGCGCGTCCCTACACGCGCATCTCAAAGCAGGAAACAACGCTGTTGTCTTCTATTTATTTAGTTGTTGTTGACTTGTATCAGGTGAATGTTTTTTCTATGCTTAACGCATTAATTTTTCTGCACCGCCACACACGTCTTATTTGGAGGTTTGGGGATGCTTGAGAGGCGCACATAGTTCGTGTGGATATTTTCTTCAGGCTGTAAGGCATACACTACCTTCTTCAAAAATTGGCTTTCAGTACGGCTGCGTACAAGAAGGTGCATATTCGCAGCGTGCATTTATTCACTTGCAAATGCAATGAGAAGGCAAATGCAATGAGAAACAGCGCCGATGACGTTGTCCAGAGTACTCAAAGGCGACTTTTCCGCCCCGAATTTATATCGTAACTAAAGAACTGAATCTCAACCGGAACAGTTATGACATTATTACGGTGTTGAAGGCTTGATATACTCGCTTAGAAACACAAGAAATAGTGTACGTGCCAGTTTTCAGTATTGTTAAGAATCACAATCAATGAATACCTCCAAGCAACTATTTATTGTTTTCCCACCCCTTGAGGCGTAAAGAGCAAATCCTGGTCTAGTCGGGGGGATGTTCCACGAACTGAAAAAAATTACTCTTACTCTTTGTCCTGGGCTGAGGAACCCGCTCACTAACCAGCTCGATTTTACTGATAATGTTTTTTTTCTCATCCTCCTTCTCCTCGTACTCATGAGTGCATGCAGTGTTACTATAACGCATATCTGAATATTGGGAAGCCATGGCTGTCGGAAATGTACCGTAATGACCCTCAAGGCCTGAAGAAACCTATTGTTACTGTATTTTTACCGTACACGTTACCCGCTTCGCTCAATAATCCTCCGTACTGGTTAAAAGCCTGCACCAGCACACGCCTATTGGCGGTGAGATCTTTGAGTGGCGCCCCCTGGCTCTGACGTCGGCTTTGGGATTCGCACCGCTGTCGTCTGCTACACTCAGCTTGTGAGGGGCAACAGTGCCTGGGCTAGATAGAAATTGCCCGCTTCGTTGCTGTAGTGCGTTGAAAAGCGTATTTCTAGCCCCTCAGTTATTTTGCCAGCTTCTGATGCATCTGAATAATTTGAAGCAGTATCCCCAACAAGTTTGCAACACACGAAGAGATAGAGAACAATTTTCCTCAGACTATCGGTCAGAAGATCGTGTCTAACTCGTCCTTTCTTGCTTATTCGCGAGGATCAGCGATCAGAGCTTCTCGATAAGTGTTCAAAATGCGTAGGCTACCCTGCAGTATTTTTTGATGCTCCTATGAAGACTCAACAGTCTAATACTACGTACCAAGCAGCGGCCTCTGCACGCTCATCGCACAGCAGGAAACAAAGCGGCTGTCTTCTGTTTCTTTCGTTGTTGTCTTGTATCGGATTAATGTTTCTTGCTTTTTTTTCTGCCCAACGCATTAATTTTTCTGCGCCGTCACCAACTTTTTATTAGGAGGTTTCGGGATGTTTAGGAGCCTCACAAAGGTCGTGTGGATATTTCCTTCATTTTGTATGGCATACGTTCCCTTCTTCACAAATTTGCTTTCATTACGCTTGCGTGCAAGAAGGTGCATATCCACAGCGTGCTTTGTTTATTCACATGCAAATACAATGAGAAGGTTTGTGCTACGCCATTGCGATCGCGCCCTAAACAACGTGGTCCACAGTACTCGAAGGCGGCTTTTGTGCTCCGAATTTCTATCGTAATTATATCGTTATCATAACGAACTGACTCTCAACTCGAACAATAATGACATGATTACGGTGTTGAAGGCTTGATATACTCGCTAACTAACGTAATAAATAGTATACCTGCATATATTACAAGACTCGAAACCGAAGAAGAATTCCAAGTAGCTCTTTATCGCTTTCAACCCTTCCAGGCGCGAAGAACAAATCCTATTCTACTCGGGATGGCGTTCTATGATTTGAAGAAAATTACTTTTACTCTCTTGTCGTGGACTGAGGACCCGGCCCACTAACCAGATCGATTTAATTGTTAAACAAAGTTTTCCCCTCCCTCGCTTAGTCCTCCTCCTCCTCTTGAGTGCAGTTTTCCTATAACGCATATCCGAATATCGGGAAGATATGGCTTTGCAAAATGTTCCGAAATATCCGTCCAGGTCTTAACAAACATATATGTGTTACTATAAAACGAAGACATGACTCGTTTTGCTCAATAAAACTTCATACTGGTTAGATCCCTGGTATCGAATCAGCACGCGCGTATATACACACTGGGTGATTTGGAACTTAACCTACAGTTTTTGCAGTCTATAGTGCATGTCGGCAGACTTTCATGCCTGGACAACGTAACGTGATGTGACAAAACGCGTTCGAGCGTTCGGCAAGGTTGCAAAAACTGTTTTACCTTTCATATGATTACCGGGAATCGTAATGCCTTCTGGCAAAGCCAACAGCCCTGAAGGCCTAAAATTTGTTTTGGTCTTCCATTTTCGGTGTTGTCGGTTATTAGCAGCCGACTGTTCCTTTTGTTCGAATGCTTACTTGAGAAGCTGACGCCTAGCTCCGACTCTTCGCGCTCCGCACAGGACCTGCTTCGCAAGGAATGGGGTGGCGCCGGCAATGTTTCTCCCGTAGCGGTACCCAAAACTATACTTTAATTGACACCATGAGCTAGTGTATGAGATTTTAAGCCTATTATTATGATAAAAAGTTACCCACACGCCAATTCTGGCGCGGACAAGCATCAGACATTGACCGAGCGCAAAGAAACAGCAGGGAGAGCGACCCTGAGTGAAGCAGACGACAAATGCCAGAATCCCTAAGCTGACGTCACGGAGGCGTGCTTCGCAGCGCCGCCTGTGTTCGCACTCACTGCCAATACAACAGCCAGTGGTGAGATTATTATTGCGATCGCCTGCTCTTCTGTGCATGCCCGTTGCGCCTGTATTTCCAACACCTTCTCGCTGGCGGCGGTACCTTACGGGAATGTCACGGCATAAATACACAGTGCTTGATATTGAACTGTGTCTGGACATCACTACACCAGCATGGAATTACAAAGACACTTCCAATGTTTGTGCTGAAAGCAAAAGCCAAGGAGAACAAGCTTTCACAAAAATACCACAAATCATGCTAAGTCGAGCCCAGCCCACTCTGAGGGATTTTCGACGTGCTGAAAAAAAAAACACGCCTGTAGAAGTAAAAACGCAGAATCTTTCATTCAAAACAAAATAAATAATTCAGCCTTTCGTGTCCATTTTCGTTTCATCCTTTGTACTGGCGCAACTGAAACAGAAAAAAGAACCAAGAAAACAGGCTCGCCTTTGTGGATTATCACCAGCTCGCCCGCTGTGACGTTATTGCATTATGAATTGTCAATTTATTACTTCTATGATGTGACGTGATGGCGCGGCGACTTTCTTGAACTGACATGCATTATCTCTTTCTCCCTCGGCGCTAGAAAACGTGATGTTAGCGGAGTAGTACACCGTACTATGCAGCAGTCTAAGTTACGTCGTCGGCATGATCCGGCTTGTGAAAGAAATATTTGATGCAGGCTTTGTAATTATAGATTGAAAACCCGATCAAACGAAGTCACCGTGAACCACGAATGATCTCGTTGAATGGAGAACATCGTAAAGTAGGGGCTCTCAGTTTACAATAGCCTCCCTGGAAACATCGAATTTATTAAATCAGTGATTCTTTAAATTCGATGTTTTAGGAGTTGCGCATTCGAGCAGTCACCACGACATCGTAATTGCGGTGGCAGTCGCTTTCCGCTAATACACCAATAGTTCGCGGTGAAAATATTAACAATAAAACGCTGGGGTTTCTGGGAAACAATTTTATTTTCTGGCGACGAACCCTGTGATTTCTGCATGGGTGCGTTTCGTTGGCATTGGGCAGGCAGACTTTTCGTACCAAACAATGGCGTTTAAGCCGTCCTCGGTTCCTTCATGACGTGATCCCCAGAAAAGAACCTGAGCAAGTAAATACCATCCATCACCTAGCCTAGAGCGGGCACAGCACATTCAGCAGTTTATGAGTCGTTAGCACCATCTGGCACCTCTTGTGCGCCGGAAACCAACAATTTCTTCATCGCTCAAACCCTCCGTCGTGTCAGCGTATGCTTCGGCGCTGAGATTGTGATGGAAGCTCAGATCTGCTGCCACCTCGTTAAGCCGACGAAACTGTTCCCAGGAACTGATTTGATTGATTGGCGCGGCGACTTTCTTGAACTGACATGCATTATCTCTTTCTCCCTCGGCGCTAGAAAACGTGATGTTAGCGGAGTAGTACACCGTACTATGCAGCAGTCTAAGTTACGTCGTCGGCATGATCCGGCTTGTGAAAGAAATATTTGATGCAGGCTTTGTAATTATAGATTGAAAACCCGATCAAACGAAGTCACCGTGAACCACGAATGATCTCGTTTAACGCGCCGACGCAACGCAGGCGATGAGGCGCGCCGTAGTGGAGGGCTCCGGATTAATTTTGACCACCTGGGGATCTTTATCGTGCGCCGAAATCTCGTACACACGGGCGTTTTTGCTTTTCGCCTCCATCAGAAAAGCGGCCGCCGCGGCCGGCAATCGAACCCGCGACCTTGTGCTCAGCTGCGCAACGCCTTAGCCACTGAGCCACCGCGGCGGGTTTTCCCAGGAACTGGGCGCGGCGTGCTTGAAGCCGTTGACTACGACCTGACGCAATATTCTTGGGGGCATGCGTACAAATCACATTCGAAATTGCTCCTTTCACTGCGAAGCAGTGTATGTGTAACGCCCGCGGTTTTCATACCGGAGAAGCCGCTTTACTCGGCGCTTTATCGCTGAAGCCGCTCTACTTTACAAAAGCAGTTGCCGATTTACTCGTGCACGTGCGGGTAGTGGAGGGAGAAAGACGAGGCGTGCACACGAAGCTATAGATTGCTTGCTCTTACTGATAACATGTTCGTTGTTCTGGCGGGAGGCGTACAAGGGGACGTCAAACAGCCGAATGCGACCTGTATGGTGTCTTCACTGATCGAGTGGATTGCGTTGTGTGTTACATAGAAAGTGAGATGCCTACGATGTGTGAGGTAGACAGACAGCCGCATGTTTGTCCGCAACAATAAAGCTCAATTCTTGTCAAGTTTCATTCAGCTAAATGGCTAGCAAGCGCTCAATCGCGAATTACAAACAAACGGGGTTTGTTTCGTACACTCCGTGGACCGCGTCCAGCTTCGCCGGTCATGCATCTTCACTGAATTGAAGGGAGCTAAGGTTTTAACTGTGACTGCTTCCCGAAATATTTTGTTAAATCGAGAATGGCACTGAAGCCATTTGTTAGTTCGAGTTCATGAAACATTGAGCCGTACAGGCATCCGTGGAGGAATAAGAAATCGTTCGTTCAATCGGGAAAATCGTAAGAATGGATTACGGTGTATCGAATTTTGATTAGATAGCAATGACGTATGAACTACGTGATCGTAAGAACTGTTATTAGGTCGAGTGCATCGCTTGCTGAAATAACCATTGTGTTTTCAGACGAGTAGTTTAGGTGCGACGGTGGCTTGTGCGCGACAGTTATAAGACTAACGTGCAGTGTTAGTTATTCAGCCAAAGCAAAAACACTGACCGTACAGCGGGCTGACAGCAGCAGCCTCAGGCAGCTCCAATTCGCCGGGTGAGCCATGAGAGCAGCGTCGACGTCTTCAAATGCTCCGGCCTTCAGGAGGAACTCCTTGCCCATGCCGCCTTCTTCGGCAGGCGTGCCCAGTACCACCACCTCGTTGAAGAAGACCGGTCTCAGAAATTTGACATGGGAGAGCTGAAGCTTACTCGCGTGCCTGACTGCTGTGACATCCTGTTCTACGCCTGACCTGAATCCATTTAAGCAGAAGGTCCGATATCACAGGATAAACGAATTTCAAAAGACTGTGCGACACTTTTTTTGCAGCAGAGCTCTTAAGCTTTTAGTCCCACCGTCAAGCGTTACCAGAAAAAAATATTAAGAAATGCCGAGTGCAGGTGAGAGTGTCCTTCGTGAGGAGTGCCTGCCATCGTCCATTGGCTTCCGCATGGGCCTGCGCCACGTGAGGACCTCGCAAAAACCCTAGAAAACATACCAAGATCACGTGAGCATGTGCCTGGTCAGGAGAGCCAGGCGTCAGCCAGCTGGGCCTTCGAGAACTCTCCCCAGCGTCTGTGGCCTGACCTTTCGCGTGCTGCTTTACTGCCCAGTTCACGTGCGTTCGTGCCTGAAGTCGGGGAGCAGACCCCCAGTTCCCGCTAGTGACGCTCAGTTCGCGAGGCCTGTCTCCGCCTGTTGTAGCGCGTGCTAACGCGGTCCACTTTGGGGGAGATGTTAAACCCTGCGGACAAAACAATCCGGGTCTGGCAGTTAGAGAACTTTCCGAGGCAAGTTCGGAAATCCATGGGAGGTGCAAGATGCGGGTCTCCGACGAAGGGGAGGGGCCGCGAGGTCTGCTGTTTCTCCAGCTTTCCATAACCAGTGCAAGCTACGCCAATGTTTTCTACTTTTTTTTTAAATGTTAATGCCTTTAAAATGTATAATCAACAAACACGTCCAGAATTTAAAATAGGGATTCAGAAAGTACCTCTGCCAAAAATTACGGCTCTTTGCCCAACAGATAACTTTGAAACCTGCTCAAAACTATTTTCTCTTTCCTGAGCCTATTCCTCCCTTATCGAGCACAGAAATCCTAGCGCAGCACCATTACGAACGACGACAGTTTCCTCCACCACATCCCCATCTACACAGCGCCAAAGCGACGGCCTTTCGCCAACTTGAGACGAATTCCTATCCCCACAACACTTCCCTCGATGCCTTGTACCCAAACCTATACTACACTACCTGCAATTTTTGTTGCTAACATGGCACCCTGTACCCCATAGAATTGGAGTCTCAGAAAACCAAATATCATGGCCCCAATCCTCACCCAACCTACTAGCAGTCCGCGGGGCCAGCTGGCCAGCACCGACCTCTGAAACCAGCGTAGCATGGTGGAAAGGGCTTCCCGGACGAGATGAGGCCCCACACCGGGCGGGCGCCCAACCATCAGCGCCTGAAGCCCGTCTAAATAAAGTTTTTCACTCACCCTCACTCACACACCTGAGTCCTGGTGTTCTTCGAGCGCTCGTATACGTCATTACAGCAATGTAGCGACTATTGGTCGCTTCCTTTCACTTGAAACAAGAAGCGCAGTCTATACCCACTTTTCAAAAAATCCACAAAGCAAAGAAGTAACGGACAGCTGATACCTTTGTTGCGACGAGGAAATCGCGCAGTGCCGCTCAGTGCTGTTGATAACTGTAGCTTTGCGATGCGTCCAGACGCGAAGACGAGAGTGAAAGTGTTTATTGAAAGTGTTGCAAAGTAGCTTTAAAAGCGTTTGTCCACGGCGTAATATTACTGTGTTTTAATGTATTTCAGGAGCTTGTCGTCGCGGTACGTGGTACCCAAAAATATAAAAACAGAATGTTTTACTATGTCACCAACACAGTAATTTGAGAAAAATGCAATAGAAATCAAAAGTACACTAGGTAAGGTGTAGGCACCCGCCGGACGGGTGCGACAGCGCGCCGGGAGGTGGCGCTTGCACGTTATTCGATACGGCGTTTTTAATTTCAGAAGGGACTTCACTCCCGCCTTGCTCAACGGAGTATGGCTGCCCGGCGTAGGAATCCACAGCGCCCGCTTGAGCATTCAAAAGCATTTCTCGTTCCGTTGGGGACAAATCATAAAAGTCCAACCTAGCTTCTTCAGCCAGGCAAGCGTTTCCATAGTCGGTCATGGCTTGTTGACGGAAAAGCTACTTTTTCCAGCGTAAGAGCGTGTGGCGGCAACCTTTTAGGCTCTAGACCACACCGGTGCTCGCTCGTACTTAGTGACACAGTGGCTACGTAACTGAAAAATGAAAGAGCAACAGCTGAGAGAAATGACAGCTTCATTTACATATTTGTAAGCAAATAACGCAGCGTTTCTCGTCGAACAAAATCCCAGAGAGTTACGAAACATACGCTTGGTGTCAGTTAAAACAAAATTTCATCAAGCTTTTAGCGCCCCTTTAACTACACTGTGGGTTTTAGAATAAGCGTGCCTTAAATGTCATTTTCTCCCTTGTCACATTGAGCAATACTGTTTGCCAACCACTACGTGATCACAATGTGGATTCAAGGTAATGTGAAAGCATTAGGAAACTTTTCATAATGTAGGAAGTGCTACTTCCCACCATAACATTTTAACTTCAGCGTGGTCCCTGCTGAAAAGCCCTCGATGCCACAGTGTTGTAAATCTAACGGGCACCACAGCCTTTATAACTTGAAGGACTGCAACAGTAGTCAGGTTTTTGCTAACTTAAAGCCAGAGAACATTGTTTTTCTGGTTGAGCCATCTTAGTGGCTTACTGCGAAGTGTGGCTACGGGTGTGTTTTACAGCAAAGCTGTGTATACCTCTACCGCCAACGGTGTCATCACCATGGGTAAAATTGATCTCCGCGGGGAAAAACGCAAAGGCGCCGAGCGCACGCGTCAGTCTAATCAGGCATACAGCTTAGATCTCAGAATTCGTTTATGGAAACGACTAAAGAAATATCGGAACCGCGTTATTGATAACGGTTGAATAATTTGAGGCGCTAAACAACGGGGACCAGAAGAAACACGTAGACACAGACAAGGCGCCACTTCCCACTAATCTTTATTAGTGAAAACCCCTAGGCTGAAAACCCTAGGTTAACCTAGGGTTTTTTACTAATAAATTTTAGTTCGAACTGGAGCACGAGGTCGCGTGGTCGATTCCTGTCCGCGGCGGCCGCTCTACTGACGGAGGGGAAAACCAAAGCCCCCGTGTGTACGAGATTTCGGCGCGCGTTAAACGTCCCCAGGTGGTCGAAATTAATCCGAAATTAATTTAACGCGCCTCATCGCCTGCGTTGCGTCGGCGCGTTAGCTCTACAATTATCGTTAGCTCTAAGTGGCCACTTGTCTCTGTCCACGTGTTTCTTCTGGTCCCCGTTGTTTAGCGCGTCAAATTATTCAGTATGTTCAACCAACTAGCCATGGTCAGGCTTTTGATAAGGGTTATCTTTCAATCGCATTAGGAACGACGCCAGTCGCGTAGCCGCAGACAACGAAGGACAAGCTACGCCTACCAGAGTTGACCGACTAAAACGCATAAACAACAAATTGGCGGCGCCCGTGAACCACGGCAGTGTAAACAAATGTCGCGTAATTGGAACTGACCAATGATCACTGCGACGGCAGGGAACAAGAGGAGAAAAAAGTGTCCATACTCTGTACCCTAATCTAGTTACACTAGCCGAGCGCAAGCGACAAGCCCACCGAGACGACGAGAAACATTTCATACCACCCTCCAACACCATTTGTAGTGGTTTTTTTTTTGCTGGACATCCACTTCTTCAGGGCGGGACGGCGACCAATTTTTTTTTTTTTTACATGTTAAGTTTTGAGAAATTCTTCAAATTCTTCTAATGTACATGGACTGGCTCAGACAATCAGGAAATTACTCACTTTGCCCTGGTGGGTCGTCCCGGAAGATTCTTCGTGCCATCGCATGAGCTCTCGCACCGCCACAGCTGCAGCCAGCGCGCTCTGGGCGATCAGGTTGTGTCCACAGCCGTGGCCCAGTCCGGGAAGGGCGTCGTACTCACACAACAATGCCACCGCAGGGGAACCGGCTGCGGGCGGCCGAAGGGGTAGTGTAAGGCGGCAGGCACGCTCCAAGCAGAGCAAAACTGTGCCCAGGAAACAATTCTTTACGACGGCATCCGCAACTGTTATGTAAGGAGCACGTTAACCGACGGTGCATGCCGCGCAGTACGTGTGTGTGTTACCGATATCAGCGGCACATGCCGCACTGGTGGCAGCGGCAGAGGGTGAGAACATTTCACGCTTGCTATGACTGGCTGCCTAAGACAAGTTTGGAAGGTACGATGAAAGTGAAGTAGTACAGTCAGTCACGAAACACTACCTTCCTGCTTCGAGGATCCCTTGTCTACGCGATTAAAATACTCATGTGTTGTCCACAATGAACGAATTGTCTACAATAAACGTTATCTACAAAAACTTACGGCCTAATTTTCCTTCGCAGCAAGGCATGCGAAAGCTTTGACGACCCTTCAGTGAGCTCGGAAGAACCGAAAGGCAAGCTGTCACCATCCCTAGATTTGTTAAACAGGTTTCTACAATGCAACAGCAATTTCTACACACCAGTGAAATTTTATCAGTTTAAAGTAAAATATTCTTAGGTATTTCTGCCTAGGGCGCGCTGACGTTCTTCACCAGAGCGGAAATTGAAGTTACAACAACGTACAATCCCCCCCCCCCCCCCCCCCAATGAATACTCAAGAATTCTGTTGGCCCCCAAATGGGACCCCATACTTTCTTACCACCACCAAACCAGTAGCACGGAGAGTGGTGGCTGGCCGTTCAATCTAATTGGTTACTTGGTTGTGGGGTTTAACGCACCGACGTGACGCAGGCGATGAGGCGCGCCGTCGTGGAGGGCTGCCAATTAATTTTGACCACGTTGGGATCTTTAACGTGTGACGAAATCTCGAACACACCGATGTGTCCGCTTTTAGCCCGCATCAGAAAAGCGGCCGCCGCGGCCGGGAATCGAACCCGCGTCCTCGCACTCAGTCTTAGCCACTGAGGCACCGCGGGGGGTGGCCCTTCAATCTTAAGAATATGAGTTTGTGGCGCATTTTTTCCCCTAAAGCTGCCTGTGATTTGTGCCTGGACATGGTGATATGTTTTTTTAATAAGGAAGAAGGTTGCACAACTGAATCGCATTGTGTTGCGAACTTCTCATCTGTGCGAAGAAATTGGGGCTTTTGCATACTCCTAAGGGTAGATCTGAACAGAAAAATATTTGGCTGTTTATGTTCACTGCCGCCATTTCTATCCTACTAAAAATCGGGCAAGAACCGCAACGATACCTAAAATTATGCGCCACAGTGAACATAAAGAATATGGCGACACAGTGAAAACAATTGCGGCTTATCACAGAATTTTCAGAACGAAAAGACCCTGCCGTAGGTAGCTGATTACTGAAAGAAGACATTATTACATGAACGCCGGGCCGCATTTGTATCTTTGTAGCGGTCGACCACGGTAAAAAGACTGGCACTAAAAGAAGTTTGCAGATGGCGCTACATGTAATATTTTGAAATTTGCGCAATACAACATCCCTATCTCTTTAAAGGGGTAAGTCATGGAATATCTTTTTTGTTTTCCGAGTTTGCATGATGTGGTTACTTCCTTGGCAGTAGAAATGTGTTCTCTCGGTCATACTGGCGTCGTCCGAAAGCTTATTCCAAAGCTAGAGCGAAAATTTCAGATAGACAACCTGTGCTCACTCGTGATTACAGACACGCGTGCCACCTATGGGACTGCCCAAAATGACTCCGGTCCTCAGTATGTTACCTTTTCCAGTAAGAGGCAATACTTTAGATCAGCCTTACCTCATGTGTACCCCCAGGTTGACCAGCAACGATCGCTTCTCATCTCCGAGAGAGCAAAGCCCACTCAGCCACATGCGGGAGTGCTATCCCGCTTAAACATTCATTGAACTTCCTGAGTTTTGGGACATTTGGGGCGGCCGCGACAACTAACAGCAGTGTCCCCGTGCGAGAGGCGATGTTGATTGGACGATGTCCAACATTAGAATTCAAACCAGTTTCGGTTTCGGTTCAATGAAACGATATGCTTGGCATCCGACGTTATCGTTGAATGGGCATTCTCGATATTTCAGTAATCACCCATCCGCGCTTCTGCCATGTTTATCGGCTGTAATAAGGTAGGTTTGCAAGATAAGTTTGTAATCGTGACGATCACCAGCCGAGGCGTACGCAGTGGATGAACGCCCTCTGCAACACCAGACACGCTCAAATGCGATGCGCCTTGCCGCAACCTTTGAGGATTGCCTGCCTCGCGCCTGTATTGTAAAAGCGTGTTCGCACCAATCCGAAGGTAGGCTGGTCCGGCACTGTGCCCGCAAGCAGTCGGTGCTTATGGCAACACCACACCAACGAGAGTTCGCCGGCGTATGGCTGTCCGTCTGCACACATTTTGTCATCTCGCTCGTCGACCAATGAACGTTACAGCGCAAAAATAGTAAATTACGTATAGAATATATAACACAAAAATAAAAAATTCACTTCTAAAACAAAAGAGCCTACATTCAGCATCGGGACTTTGAACTTGCAAATGGCAAAACCAGACCCCTCGGCACTCTCGGGAACACCTCAGTACTCTCGGGAACCAAAATATAAAACCAATATATATATTACAGCCTGTTTACATTTTTGTTTAGTTTTATCATTCCCACCAACTGAGAAGACTATTTCTTGAATAACTCTCGTGCTGTAAACGTAACCAAACTTCACACAGATATCTCATCTCTACCGACTTCATTCCTCAGGCAGACAAGCGATCGAAAATGTGGTAGTGCTAGTGCTATTCCACCCGTCGCAAAAAAGTGATTCCCGAACCTTGCTTTTACACTGTGCACTAAAGTTTTATTTGTTTTTAATTCCTTAGCACCTATATTAACTTCGCTAATTTTTGGTGTCTTCAATTGACCATAGATTTTTTTACTAGCGTACAAGTCACCTAAGCGTGGCATGCGCGCTTGCGGGGAGCTACTTAGACTTAAATCTTTATACACTCTACACATTAACGAACTAAAGCCACCTTCTCACTGGCACAAACGTGTCGTGGCTTAGTTTAGACTAAGCGAACGAACTGCGACGGTCCGCCGGTGAACGGCCGACTCATCACTGTGCCGAATGAGTTTTTCAGAGGGTCGGTGACCCGGGCAGTAATTCAGTCAAGCCAAACCATCTCCATTGAGCGTCATACGAAATCTCAGAGGAAATCGGCAATGAGCATGCACAGAAAAGGTCGGCACTTCCGAATTGATGTTTAAACTAAAGAAAGTCGTGTACACGTAACGAGAGGGGTTGAAACATCCCCGCGACATTCCATACTAGAATTTGCGCAAGTAATCCCGCAATGCTTAAGAATCACTTCAGTGTCCCTTTACTGGGAAGGTGCTTACCTCCGTACTCTGCTCTGAAGGCGGTCTGCAGGACGTAATGTCTCCTGACCTCGAAGCCCTCGTCTTCGAGGAACGCACAGATGCAGTCATGGGCCATGTGCTCTTCGAAACGAATTTCTGGATTATCCCATAAGAACTGGCTCAAGGTGTGCAATTCTTTTGCTTTGGCTGCCACCGCTTCATCCGCAACTTTTCGGCACTGGTCCATCTGTAGTAAAATGTATATCAAGCCATAACGCATGCTGGTGCGGTTGGGCAAACCATACATTCGTTACTCGGCTAGCCAGCGATGGTCCAGTTGCTCCTCATCCATTCGACACAACAAAAAAAAATTCACCCACCTTCGCAATTGAGAATCTAAGACTGAAGAAACATCGGAGGTGGGTGTCTTCGTTAGTTTTAACTTGGCTTTTGTTCGGACGGCCCTTTTCGTAAGTGAAAAACCGCCAAAGAATCTAGCTGTCTCCATGCAAACTTAGTCAAATCAAAGTCCACAATCTACCCTCCTAAAGTCGCAAATAAAAACTGCCAAAGTCCGAAACCAAGTCTCACTCAGCCAAAGTCCAAAGCCAACGCCCGGGCTATAAAGCCGAAGAAAATGCTGTATGCCCAGAAGGCAGTGATGCCGCGATGGAATAGACGCCGGTTTTATAGCGTGTGGGACCTAGTTTCGATTCTGACCGCGGGAAGCGTTTTTTTTTTTTTTTTGCATGAGGCGCGAAAGTCCAACACCTGCTCGTGGGCTCCTTGCCTCATCGTCACTTTCTATCACACTTCTTGCCGCAGGCTTTGCATCCTCCTCCCCCCTCCCCTCCACGTCACCACGCGGAATTTTCTGTTCAAGATCCCCACAAACAGAAGAAGCCCTAAACAGTTCCCCTTTTACAAGTAACGGTTCTACAAGAACGAGACTTATATCAAGTCTAAAGCATCTGAGCATGCAGTAGATGGTCTGGACGAGCGCTTCTGCCGACTCTTTCCTCGGTCTAAACACCAGCAAAAAAACCGCAAACGCGCTTCCGAATAGGCGAACATATCACAAACGTCAACAAGGTTTAAGACGCAAGCGAAAAACGTCTCCCCAAGCTCGAGGCTACTTCTATGCAATTCCCATCAAGACAGCCTTGTATTGGAAAAGCTTAGCTTGAACACCGTCTTTAAATTATTACCATTATGTTGTGTCAACGACAAAATCCTAAAAAAAGGTTAAATATGGCAATGACCAAGGTATTTTGCAATATTTATGTGGACGAAAATATGAATTCTTACAGTTTGTTTTCAAAGAATTTTGTGTTTACGCACGCGCACTGCACAACCAGTGGCGCGATTGTTTCGTCGCCGTTGAAGATACGACAATCGGTAGTTAAATGCCTTTCTGCTGCTAAAGTTCCGTTTCCGCTGAGCGAGCTGGCGGGAGCGGAGCTTACTCTCAAAAACGGTCAGGTAATACGCTCCATTGGTACAAAAGCAATACAACCAATGCAGTGTTTTAAGTTCAGCTTTCAGAAGTATAATCTTTTGCTACAATTTTGGCAAATTTCCCCAGTACAATTGTGCAGCATGTATGGAACGTATCTAATACATACGAATCATGACACGTCTGTCACCGGACGGAAATCATGTGGTTTAACCCGGTGTTACCTTGTAGCTTTCCAATAATGTCATTCCACCAGCTAATCAATCAATCAAAGGTTTATTTTCAACACAAGGTTGGGGTTATATCAGGCGAAAAGCAGTTGCGTACTGCTTGAGGGTGCCTGACGAGCCTTGAAATGCAATCCAACTCAATTTTCTCGAACTTAATTACGCGCCATCCATTAGCAGGCAGTTTGTCTCCCAGCAGCCGGTGGGATCGACATCAACAGGCCAAGTGCTGGCATCCCTTGGTAACGGCTCTCCGCGCCATGTTCATTTCATCAGGGGATTACAAAAAAAAAAAAAAAAACGCGTCGTTGTTTGTCCTCGCGGCCAAAATTTGTGTTTCCGCTTACTATGATCAAACCCAACCCAATGAGCCTTTCTAACTGGATGGACAAGGGAACTGGCGGTTCACGTATATCTCACCTCAAATTTGCCTGCAATTTTCTCTGCGCTAAATTTTGGGGACACATGTAAGACAACTGCCAACGGTTCCAGTAGCTTTAAACGAATCTGCGCATATAAACCTCTTGTTTAAGAATCTTCTTGCCGGAAGGCTGAATCGAGAGACGAGCGGGTATATTTTCGGAACCTCGGTTAGGATGCGTGACTGCGGTGTCTAGATTGCCTGGCCGCAGATAAGCCACGACGGCAAGACTGGCCCCCCGGGGGGGGGGGGGGGGTTCTGCACTTAAAAACTTCGCCCTCACTTCCCAAGTAAAATTTAGAGGAGCGGGAAATCTTTCTTAGATACATCAAAAATGCGTCAAACGTGCTCCCAACCGTTGCCGAAAGTGCGTCCAATCGATCGTAAAATCTTTAAAGACCCAAATCGCAAACGCACAGCGAACCCATGCGACGATTTCTTGCGCACTAAGTAAACGCATCTACGACTGATCTAAGCGATGTAGTGGTATACTATTGTGATCCCTCTTCTTGAAAGGTGCGTGCATTGTCTTATCTAGAGCCGGTCTTTTTTCGATATTTACAACTGACTATTTCGACAGTATGGCACCACCTGTCACACACGCGCCGCGTGATAACAGACCCTAACAGAGATTTTCTGTCGAACTACCCGCTTTTGGGACAATGCATTAGTTTTTTGACAGGCCGCAATCGCTCCCACTAACAAAGCTTTCTCTTTAATATGCGCTCAGCTTCGAGTGTGCTTTTTTGTCCTATTAAGCATGGGATTTCAGGAACTGCGACCTTCCACAATATTCAAGAATGGCGATGACGTCTCCCGACGTAATCGAAGTCACACCAGCGGCGTGTTCCTCTCTCTCACGCGTCGCTCTACTCTCCACTCGACGCCCCTCCACCTCCGCTGTAACACCGCTTGTGTGACCCCTTCTACAGTCAGGGTGATTGATTGATTGTGGGGTTTAACGCGCCGACGCAACACGGGCGATGGGGCGCGCCGTAGTGGAGGGCTCCGGATTAATTTTGACCACCGGGGGATGTTCAACGTGCGCCGACACCTCGTACACACGGGCGTTTTTGCTTTTCACCTCCATCAGAAAAGCGGCCGCCGAAGCCGGGAATCCAACCCGCGACCTCGTGCTCAACAGCGCAACGCCTTGGTCAATGAGCCACCGCGGCGGGTGTACTGTCAGGGTGACCACAGGGCATATTGCGCATCTCCCAAAAGTGATGGGCATTTCATGCTAACCATTTCCTGCTAAAAGCAACGTTTAAGCGTGTTATGCGGAAAAGCAGAGCCATTTTTCACACGCGACTTCGTGTTAACGATTACAACTAAAGGCACTTGTGTCACGTTACCTCGGGCATAGGTAAAACGGTAGTAACAGTTGGCCGTTGCCTCTAAACACTTCCAAATAGAAGCCCACACGCACACGTAGATGTAAAGGACTTACCTTTCCAGACACTCAGGTGGTTTGGTTCTTATTACAGCCAGGCAAACTGCAGCGAATGTGGCGGATAAGTGTCGTGGAGTAACCTGCGTCAAAGCACGCACCTGCACGTTCGCTTTACGATGCAAGACTGCAGGAGTCACGATAAAGGACAGCACTTAGCTGATAACTAGAAAGTTGCTACGCGCTGCCATTTCTGCAATTACAATGTGGTGCCTTCTTTCCTTGAGCATATTTTTGTTTCGTGTTCACGTCTTCTTTTTAGGTACATCGTAGCGAACCATGTGTTGTTAGCTGTGCAGTGCTAGTTCGGCATAAAACTCAGCCTTTCTGTTACGCGCGATAACAACCACCCGTTTGGGAAAGAGATACGATAAAAAAAAACACGAGTTGAGCGATAAGATACAATTCTATACCGGGTCATTTCTTGACACCGGGTGGAAAAAAAAGGGAAGGCGTGCCAGCGGGTGGCAAAATGCAACGCTGCGCCATGTCAGATTGCGGTTCTGGCGTCCGGTCGTCGTTGCGCAAGTGCACGTCCGTCTGTGTTAGCCCCCTTGCATTTTTCTTGTTTGCAGCGGAAAGACTGAATACTTGCCGTATTCGGCGATATGTCCATTTTCAACAGCAGACCTGTTTAATATTTTACTTCGCCGGCAAGTGTTAGCAGAAAAATGCCCAGAAAACAGACCGAGCGAATCTCAGCGTGCGCCTCGTGATCAGCGCACGGCGTCGGCCAGGCTTGCACGTGGGCTTGCGCTACGTAATGAGGTCGCAAAAAATACCAAGAAAATTTACCGAGCACGTGAGCGTGTGCCTCGTGAAAAACTCCCGGGGTCTGCCAATATCTTTTTTCAAATTTACTTGCATCCTTGCCATATTTAAAAGAAAGGGAATTTGTAATTCTAAATGTTGTCTGCCGTAATTGGTTCTTGTCGTTGGCAACTTAGGCTGTTGCCGGCCAAAACTATATAAAGATGTGTCAGATACGTTATCAGCGATGAAGGAAATTATTGTATATATATTGCAAGATCCCAAAATAATAAAATTGATTTGCTTTAATTGGGAAGTATTTTATATAAAGGAGGGATGGCAAATATTCTGAACGACCCGTGTAGCACTCAAAATGCACAATACCTAATTGTGCAATTTTATCAGTCTGCAATAATTCGTTCTGGTGTTTATGCCCCATACCAAACTGCAATAACTTAATCCTGAATAGAAAAGTCAGTAGTAAAAGTTTCAGCCACGGGGGAATCAAGTGAGTTAGTGAGATACATTTTATTAAGCCGGTGAAGTGGGAGTGGTTCCTTATTCCAGGAAGCCATGCGATGAGCCGGCAGCCTTCGCTCTGGAGGGCAAAAGTGTCTGGACGTCCAGATAGCTGCTGGTTACCAGGTTCTCCCACAGCTCAGGGGTGGGAAGGGGGGATGGAAGAGGGGGGAGGTTGGGGTTGTGCTTGCAATCTAATATGATGTGGGGAAGAGTACCGAGTTGTAAGCAGAACTTGCATGCGGCCGGGAATTGCGTTCGAAACATGCGATGGAGGCAGACTTCGTGAGGGAACGTATTGCTCTGCAGTCGGCGAAGTAGGGATTCTTCCTCTTTTGAGAGTTTAGGATGCGGAGGAGGCAAGTGCTGTCGTTCAAACCGGTAATATTGAGTGATGTCTTGAAAAGTCAGTAGAGGGACGGACGGTTCGGTATCCTCAGGAGCCTGGAGGGACAGGGCGCAGGCTTGCTGGTGAGCAAAGTTATTTCCCGTCAGTGAGGAATGGCCAGGAGTCCAAACGAGGGTGACTTTCCGGCAGGGTTGATGCAAAGACAGTCGTTTTAAAGTTGAGCGGGCCACCCTTCCTGCTAGAAAGCTTCTGCAGGCTGCTTGAGAATCTGTGATGATTACGGGGTTCTTCGTATGAATGAGGGCTAATGCGATGGCGAACTCTTCGGCAATCGATGTTGACGACGTCTCGATTGTTGCTGAAGCTACGAGGGCGGTCTTGGTGGTGACTACGGCTACTTGATGTTGTCCGTTGAGGTAGGTGTTAGCGTCCGTGTAAGAGACATCTGCACCCTTTCCATAGATGGTATCGTGCACTTGACTTCACGCTTTTAGGCGGCCGCGTTGTAGGTCCGGGTCCATAATTTTTGGCAAGGGGCGAACCCGGATAACACTTCTCCAGTTATGAGGGAGGGGCTGAGAGGCAGTGGATTGACATGGGACGTGAAGACTTTTCAGGAGGGCTAAGCCCGCAGGTGTTCGGGTGAGACGGAGACGTTGACTAGATAAATGGCCTTCAATAAGAGTTCTGACACCATGTTGGGGAGGCCCAGTTGTAAAAGACGGGCAGTGGAGGTGTTCATAGGAAGATTTAGCACTTGTTTGAATGCTTTCCGTATAAGCCGGTCAATGGTGTCCGTGTCAATTTTGGTGAGGATAAGGTACGGTGCGGCATAAGTGACACGTGAAATAAGGAGAGACTGGACCAGTCGGACCATGTCTTTTTCCTTCATGCTATGGCCGCGGTTAGGAACACGTCGAAGCATGTGGGAGACTTGGTTGAAAGCCTTGGAGAGCTTAGATAAAGTTTCATTGTTGCAGGTATTCGCCTAGATGGTGAGGCCTAAAATCTTAAGGGAGGAGCCGGGCCGTACAGTATGGCCGTCGAGGTGGATGCAGAGTGGTTCTTTCTGTAGAGCAGGTGGATGTTTACGAATTATGAAAAGCTCAGATTTTTGGGAGGAGCATCGAAGTCTCGCGGAGGAGGCATAGTTGTGAACGACGTCGGTAGCCTGTTGAAGTTAGTCTTGGATGTTTCCCATGGAGTCTGTGTCTGTCCATATGGTGATGTCGTCTGCGTAAAGTGCGTGATGTATGTGAGAGACGGCGTCAAGTTTCTGGGGCAAATCCAGGAGGGCGAGATTGAAAAGGAGTGGAGAAAGAACTGAACCTTGAGGTTTGTTCTGGTCCCCCAAAGCAATAGGCTGGGATTTGATGTAACCTACACGAATAATAGCTTGCCGATGAGTAAGAAAATCTGAAATGTATGAGTACGTACGGTGGCCGCAGCCTGTTTGATTGAGGTGGGATAAAATGGAGGAATGCCAAACATGATCAAATGCCCGTTTTAAGTCCAAGGCAAGAATGGTCCGAGGGAAGCAACGAGTCGCTGGAGCAAGGACTTCTTTCATTCGAAGGAGAATATCTTGTGTGCTGGGATGCTTCCTGAAGCCATTCATGGTGTCGGGTATAAGGCCTTTTTCTTCAAGGAAGGGTTGGAGGCGCTTCAGTATCATTCTTTCCACTAACTTGCCCACGCAGGAGGTCAGAGAGATCGGTCTTAGGTTATCAAGATGAGGGGACTTATTTGGCTTGGGGATGAATCGTATTTCAGCCGTCTTCCACTGGGTAGGGAGGTGACCTGAGCTCCAGTGCGAATTGATGTGGTATAGAAGGTGATCCAGCGAGCCACCGTCCAGGTTGGGAATCAATGAGGTTTAACAATGCATGGAGTCTACCGACCTACTCAGATCAAATTATCAATGTGAACGTTCCAAGGGAGATTTTTCTGAAACCAGACACCCAAACATTTTTGGTGATTTTCCTGTTTTAGTTTCACCCCTCGAAACAATCTCGATGCGAGAATGTTTGGGCTATTGATGGGGGCAAAGATTATTTATTTGGTTTTATCAGAGTTTAGTTGGAGCTTATATAAGGTTAGTCAGGCGGATAAACGATTTAGATACATATTGACCATGTTTTCAAGCTGAAATGAAAATGTTAGTACGTATTATCGGCGTGCATAATTCTTTTAGGTGCATAAGATATGCTGCAAAAGTAGTTCGCATAAATTAGTAATAGCAGGGGTCCAAGGATACAGCCCTGAGGTACGCCTCTTTTCACTTTGATTTCGTCTGACGTGTCACCGCATACAATAACGTACTGACATCGATCAGTGAGGTAACTCTCTAATCACTTTAGTACCGCCACCCGAGCACCCCATTTCTGAAGTTCCGACAAAAGGGCATCATGGCACGCAGAGTCGAACGTATTGCGTAAGTCCACGAATAATCCTAGAGTATATAATCTGCTATCAAAATTATGTAATATGTCGTGCTTGATGGTAAGCAATGCAGCAGTAGGTTTTACGTTCTAAAAAGCCAATTACACATTGCTTATAATAATAAATATATTAAAAAACTTCTTCTTTCGAGTGTTTATCGCACATTCGAATACACTAGACAAGACTGGTAGAATTGAGATTGGCCTGTTATTGTTAATTTCTTTTTCACAGCCTCTCTTTTTTAACTGGTCGAGAAAAATACCGTCTCGAATGTTCTCTTAACAATAACTTCTAGGATAGGAGATATCATATCCGCTACGTAGTTAATGGGTACGACTTTTAGATCATCATTTGAATATGCATAATACCTTCCCTGATTTATTAGGTGTGACTGGGGTCAATGAGACAGAATTACCTATTTGGCTAACTCAGGATACGGCAAACTCCGATTCATCCCATGTTTATTCAGGGGCAATAGGGCTAGCAAAATCTTTTTCTGAGAACAAACAGCCTCATAGTACGTTTTAAAGCCTGTAGTTGTAGCTGTCTTTAGACAGCTCCGTTCTTTGTGACCACCTGTAAGGTTATTAATTTCATTCGTAATTTTCTTCTGGTGATTACGTATATTACTGAAGAACCATTCATAGTACACTACTTTTGCTCTTTTCTGTTCAGCATTTAACTGATTTCGGTACTTTTTGAAGGCAGCAAAGCTATCGCGGTCTTTTCACTGCAGAAAGGAATGAAACATTGTTCTTTTGTACGAAAAGCTATACTACGCTACCTTGGGCGCTCTTCGCTGGGTGACCGGTTTTTCCCTCGATAGCTATAGATCAAATACACCCCCTTCCGCAAGCCGCCGGCACCGAGAATCGACCGGATGATAGGGGGAAATAAGCTTAGGGGAGAAATAGGCTTATTCATAGACGAAACCAGGGCGAACCTAAACAAAACAAAGGAAGTAGAACACAAGGACAGCCGGTAATATCAAACCGAAAGTTTAACATCAAGAAGAATGAATATAAAGATTTACACGAAACAATAAAATCACTGTGCATGAGCAAAACGAGTTTACAAAATCCAAGGTGATAACGCAACCAGATAGACACCGGCTATAGTCAAGGCCCACGCAGATATGCAATCTCTTTGGGATAAAGACACGCGCTTGCTTGTCTGACAAACTTGTGTGCTTTTTCTGCTATTTTCGCGGGGCGTTTGTTCACGGTGCCTAAATAAAATGTCAGTGGTAGGAAAAATAGGCTTACATCCGTGGCACTTACTACGATGTGAAGAAAGATAGGATGATGGGGTCACTTTAATGACAATCCATTCTATCTCAAACGCACTTTGATAACGTTTGTTCCACTTACTCCGTCGTTGTTAAAGTTCGCGTTGGTTTCATCCAAGCATAGAGTTTCATACAATAATAACTAGAGGGGAAACTGGCGCTAGTGTAAACGATAACATGGAAGCGGCGCTTACGTTTCAATGGGAATGGTTGGTAGACAGCGCACTGCTGCCTAACTGCAACGGCGCCACATCGGCGCTCCTTTTCAAGCCAGGCGGTTGACGCTCGCGGCGCTGGGCCGCCCAAATCCTAAGCTGCGCTTGCAAACGGCCGTCGAAGGCGGGAGGGGGGAGAGAGAAGGGCGATATCTTTGTTCCGTATAGCCAGCCGGGTTGATCGCCGCAATCGTGTCTTCCGCGGAGAGGGAGCTGGAAAAAGCAGATATCATCCTTAGTTGCTCGTACCGTGCACCGCTGCCTCACTGCAAGAAAATTGGAAACCCTTCGCAGTTTCCTCTGTCCCGCTATTCGGGATCACAAGGTGTTAATTTCGATAATCTTTAAGACCTCCACTTGCACAAGAAAAAATGTAAAGCAATATGCAATACTCTGTACCAGATCATGATTTTGAATAAAACAACATTTCACCCGTTTCCTAGCTTAGAAGTACTCCAATACTGCCGCTGGAGGGGTCACATTGCGCAACAGTTTACCAGCCTCACAATATTCGTGTGTAACAATTGTACAATCAGCCCTTTTTGGTGCATTCACTGTGAAGACTTGTTCCAAAACCACTGTCACCCAGAACTTCCTGCGCCTCGAAACATGATCAGGCAATCATCAATTCAAGACCGGGCAGTAATAATTCACAGCTCTTCTATCCTCACGCAATAAAAATCTGGAATACTTGACCATGTGCGTACTCTTCTTCGCTAACAAAAAAAAACCTTTTGCGGAAAATTAGTGACAGTGAAGTGTCACCGGAAAGTGGTCTTACATAATATGCCTAGCGAATTTCGTCTGTGATATTTTTTCCTTTACGTATTTTGCGCCAGACTACGTCCACAAAAGTTTGCGTTGTACAGTGGCTTACTTTTACTGCTTGTGCTGTGGATGACCACTGTAAGTTGGCGACAGCCTGTGTCTCTCTACGAGTACATAAAACGTTAAAAAGACCGTAGACATTAATTAATACTAAACAAAGCGCAGCATTTCAATTACAGCTGCATCACACTATTTCACTAACCTATACGCTCATTAAAGATAGAAGGAGTTTTCTTGTCTGGTAGTGTTTTTAAACATTTTATTTTCGAGCACTTCATCATCGGTAACAGTAGTCCTTAGAAATATACCTAATTCAAATATATCAGATTCAAAGGACTGTATTCGACTGACATATTTGTTGCATGGACTCAGTAGTACTAAGTGTAGTCGAATGTTGTCCATGCTAGGAAATGAATACCGCGTTTCTTCGGGTGAAACTTTGTTAAAACAAGGTGCATTATTGTGGTCAGTAAGGAAATACCACAACAAGTACAGGCGTAACACTTTATTTTTAACAAATGATGCTTAGAAACTTAACTCAATTTTGCTTCAATAACGCTCGTCAAACGGCACAGATGTGGCGCCCCTCCAAAAAATCTCTGATCATACATCTGGCTGCTTCATTCCTGGCGTAGCAACAACAGCGAGCGCAATAGATACCGGTCTTGACAGCTGCTAGTAGTTGCCTTTCGTACTATATGAAATGCACTGCTGCTCTGCGAAAATGTCCGTTGGTAGTTTATTTAGGAGTGGTTTTTTTACGCTAGCTATTTTTATAGTTCTAGTTACATTGCTACTGAATCATGGCATAGGGGTCGCCACTATGAATGTATACTACTGAGATTACAGACAAGCCATTTTGGTGGGAGAAGGGAACAAACGGCCTATTGCGTTGGAAAGCCGTCGTCCGCCGTCTGCAGCAGTGACACGGCTTCGACAATGGGCGACGTTGCAAAGCGAATAAAAAGTAATTTTTGTGAAAGATGAGGAATAACCAACTAGCCTCCTGTAAAAATGAGAACGATGGTGACGCACAAAGCATTCGAAAATAAGCCCCGCAGCAAGCGAGCAAACACAGAAGCGAGCGTACACACATCCCACCACCTTACCATGCACGGAATGTATTTATTATCGGGACAATGTACTGCACCGAGATTGTGCTCTCTAGTGGTTTACTGATACGGGCATTCCATGCGTTTCCCTATTGTTCGAGCGTCGTCTTCTTTAGACGGACGGGTGCATTTTCTGTCGTTTTGCACATCCATGCACCTCTCCCAATCCAAGCTGCTTCGACCGTGCCAGAATAGCGCAATCGGATCGATGCCGGCTTCATAGCGCAAAAAACACAGGATGGATTAAGACGCGGGAAGAGTACACCATTTCTTCCCTTCACCCACGATCATCATCATCAGAGTCAGATAAAGTTTGCTTCATGCAGTGCGCTTTGGGGGGACTAAAGACGGCATCAGTGAGAGGCTGAAAGCTTCGCTTTATATTTGGGGCTACTTGGTAATCAAATACATTCGACTTGGAAAACGTCGATAACCGGTAGACGCAGCTCGACGCGCAAGGAGTTCAAAGATTCTTGGCCCGTCATTTGACTCAACTGTGCGGCGCTCACCAAACATTAGGTGTGAGTCGAAGCCTAACAAGTAAGGAATACTGTCGACTTGCCAATGGCGAGGGCTATCCAGTGAGGTTATCACGGCCCGATTACCGAATTCCTGTTCGTTCGGATGTCAACACATTGACTCAAACGAACATTATGGGGCGTTTGATTGGACAATAATGCTTTCGCATTAACCTCACATAGAAAGCTTCTACGTGACCTCGTAACTTTTCATTAAACTCAATCTACCATACTAGATTTCCGTGGAAAGACATAACGATAAAACTATAGACCTTTTAATCTTCTTCGTTCTGGGCGCTGCCATTTTATCAGTGGGCTGTGCTAGCGGCCCTATAATGGGCGCAGTCGTCGGGAAGATGTCACTGCGCATGCGCAACACAGCCCAGAACATGTCTTGATCTTATTAAAGATTAAGGGATGAAATGGTGCATCCATGAACAAAACGTGCAATAAGCGCACACAGAACACTTTCGGGGAGCTCGCGACATGGTCGAGAAAAATCACAGCATTTTAGCCCCAATGCAAACTCACGTGTTTGTTTCATTATTGACTTGAAACAGTGGATACTTCGTTATGCTATTAAATTTGCGGCAAACGTCAGGACCAAACGCGGAGAATAAAGAGTAAGAGACAGGATAACGGGTTCAGAAAAGAGAAGTATGAAACGTTCAGAAAGGATGAGACCGAAGGACGTAATGCGTTAAAAATGCAAACCTGGATGGGTAAGGTATACTACACCCATAACGACGCGTACAGCAGAAGGAACAGAATGGTAACCTAGAAACAACGGTGTCTCACAAAGGACGACAATGTTCGAACCGCCTTACAGGTTGCTGATTCCGGGTGTTGGCAATGCAGAAGCGCAGCGAGGGTTAAAAACACTAACGCCGGGATAGCAGGGCAGGTGGTGGTGGGGAGGAATGGAGCAGCAGCTGGTTCAGGAAACGACGAGGCAGGCAGTGAAAGCCGCTGAGGAGTAGTGGCGTACAGGTGTTGCACCAAGTTGTAACTGGCAACAGCACAGCGTTTCCGGCTAAAACTTGGTGTCTGTACCTACTGATGAAGCCTACAGAGCACTTTGGCTAGAGGCCACGAACCAGCGCTGCCGATGGCGACAGGGTTTCTGAGGGTCATACGACGGGCGTATAGCACCTATGTGCTGTCTTTCCGAACAACAGGCCTTACCACCCTCAAGGACCTGCCGTGTAGCTAGAGTGGGCCAGGCAGTTCTTCTCCTGCGCAGGCTTCTTGCTCCTTCTCCCGATTGATTTTTGCCTTGGCCGCATGGAGGAACGGAACGCTTGGGTTAGGCTCTGGTGTCCACCAGCCCATTGGGAGAAGTGTGGGGAAAGTCCCACGGTTATTTTGCGCTCATCGGAGGTCTCTGGCAACCTGGTTGTAGCAACAGCACTGAAGGCGGCCCACGGAGGCGCCACGTTACTGCGGGACACAGCCGGTAGCCAATGGTCGGCAGGCGGAGATTAAGCAGACGGCACCGGAGCGGGCGAAGGCGGCGGAGGTGGCGCGTGCACGCAAAACACAAGCAATAAAGGGCGACCTCCGAAAATGCTGCTGCCTGCAGCGTATAGGCGTTTCCTAGACAGCACAGCCAGAGGACTTGAGAATGTTTGAAGGTATATTTAGGGAATATTTGAAAGCATATCCACGTTCTTGGGGCAACCCATTGATTCGCTCAGAACCTCTTAGTCCTGCAGTGTAGTGGTTTCGCTTCCGCACAGCAATTGTCCAAATCCGAATTCTTAACCTGTTGGCGGTGTAGTAGTAGTAGTGCCACTTTATTTTACACGGGGTTCAGGGTAGGGGGATGGCGGAGGCCCAAAGGGCCCCCGCGACGTCCAGGGCTCTGTCCGTGACGGCTTCTTGCGTTGCGAGGTCAGAGCTCCCCAGAGCCTGCTCCCAGTGAGAAGGGGAGGGGAAAGGGGGGAAGGGGTCGCGCGGACGCTCACAGAGCGAGTGGAAGAGAGTGTCCAGCGCGCCACATGAGGGGCAGTGAGGGGAGGTGAATTGGTGTGGGTGAGTGTGCACAAGGAGAGTGCGGTGTGGGAAAGTGTGTGTTTGTAAGAGCCGCCACATGTGCGCTGCCGGCGGAGTAAGTGAAGGGTGCGGGGGAGGTAGGTTCCTGCGGAGGAGGCGGTAATGTTGAGTTATGTCCCTGTACGTAAGAAGGTACGCGTGGGACATTTTGGGGATGCCGTGTGTAGGCGTAAAAGAAACGGGAGCCCGGGATATCAAAGCTCGGGCGTGTTGGTGTGCCGTCTCATTACAACCTACGCCGGTGTGGGCCGGAGTCCACAGCAGCATCACGGGGTGGGCAGGGGGATTCTGAAGAAAAATTTTGAGGGCAGCTGTGGAAATGACGCCCTTTGTGTAATTTCGTATGGCAGTTTGGGAGTCAGATAAAATGATCGGGGGGGTAGGTAATTGAGTTAGGGCAAGGGCAGTGGCTGCCTCTTCCGCAGTTACCGAGGAGGTGGTGGCGACTGTAGCTGAAGCCTGAGGGATTGTTGGAGAAGCACCTACTACAGCGAGTGCGAAGGCAGGATGGGTTGGGTAGGCCGCTGCGTCTACGTAGAGAGTATGCTCAGAGGAAGGGTAGCGGGAGAGGTGTGCTTGGGCTCGGGCTAGACGGCGTCCGCGGTGGTAAGCTGGATGCATATTTCGCGGGATCGGCTTAATTTGGAGACGCCCGCGGAGAAGCCGGGGGATGTGCGCTGGAGCAGCTAGTATAAGCGGGGGGTTGGCATGAATTCGATCGAGGATCTGCCGACCAGCCGGGGTCTGGGAAAGGCGCGTAAGCTGGGCCAGGCGATGGGCTTCGATTAGTTCGTCTATGGTATTATGTATACCAAGCGCGAGGAGTCGTTGGGTGGGTGCGTGGGGGGGCAGTAGCAGCACGGAGCGATAGGCTCTCCGAAGTAAGGCATCGAGGGAGGTACGTTGAGAGGGGGTGAGCTGTGCGTACGGGAGGTGATAGCAAAAACGGCTCACCAGGAAGCACTGCACAATTCGCAGCCGTTATAATTCCGTTAGCCCATGTTTCCTAGTCGTGATACGTTTAATGAGACCAATAGTCTGGATGGTGTGAGTGCGCAAAAGATTTATGGTGTCTGTGCTGCTCCTGTTGGCTTGGAGATACATGCCGAGAAGGCGAAGCTGGGAGACCCGGGGGATTGGTTGTCCGTCCAGCATTACCTGAATGGTGGTCAGGGGAGTGGGTCTAATTCTAGGTGGAGGAAGGAGTAGGAGTGCTGATTTAGACGCCGAGCAAGTCAATCCTGCTTGTGCAGCAAGACGGGAGACTGTGGCAGCCCCTGCTGAGAGTGTGGCCTCTATGTGGGCGTCGCTGCCTTGCGTGACCCAAAGTGTAATGTCGTCCGCGTATATTGTCGAGTGGAGGGACGGTATATTTTCTAGAGCATTCGCGAGAGGGAGCATGGAGAGATTGAATAGTAGAGGCGAAAGAACGGCCCCTTTGGGGGTGCCTCTGTTGGGCATGTCGAAAATGTTTGATTTGACGGTGCCCAGTCGGAGAGTGGCGGTGCGATCGGTGAGGAAATTGCGTATGTAGGCGATGGCGGTGTTTGTGACGCTTCCACCGTCGCTCGAGACTAGAATATGCTTCCCAAAGGTGAAGCATTTTGGAGTCTACATACTCCGCAGGAATGTCCGGGTCGATTGGGCGATCGTGCTCTTGCTTTGTACGCAGAATGTTAGAGACCCACTCCTCTAAGTCCTCCTCGGTGCTCCCTTGTGGGGTGGTATGTGTTGGCTTTCTAATCGGAAGGCGTCCCAATCTGTGATCGCAGTGTGGGTGGGATGTTCATGGCGGGATAGCTGTAGCGAGGTGCTTAGCTCGGTAATATAATGATCACTTCTCAGTGTATGTGGAGTAGGTTGCCAAGCGGCCGGACCGAGGCAGTGGGAGAGTGTAAGGTCGGGTGCCTTGTCGCGTTGGACGCTGGTACCAATTCGGGTTGCTAGATCGGGCTCATTGTGTGCTGTAATGTGGAGGGCTTGAATAGTGTCCCAGAGGAGGCGACCCTTCTTGGTTGTGCGGTGATAACCCCAGGCGATGTGAGGGGCGTTAAAATCACCTAGGATGACGAGTGGATGACGGTTGGCGATTGTGAGAGCAGAGTGGAAGAGGTCGCGGAAGGCATGTTTTGTTTGCTTCGGAGAACTGTATATATTGAGAACGTGCAGCCTGGTCTGTCCGAGTTTCTTCGGCAGTATAACGGTGAAAATGTGGGGGATGTCCGAACAGAGAGTGTGCTGCTCTACGCTATAGTTGCGTTGAATTAGCGTGACCACTTGAGGAAAGTTAGGGTTAAGCTAGGGTGTGTAATTAAGTAGTTTTACATTGGGTCCAGTCTCTTGTAAAGCTATAATATCAGGGGTTTTGGGCAATGTGGTGAGGAGCGCCTGCAGGGTGTACCGCTTGTTTCGGTATCCACGGCAGTTCCATTGCCAGAAAACAGTGCATTTAGAGTTCTTGGTCGGCGTCAGCATCAATAGGAAGGGGGGCGTCGATGGGCGCTAGTAAGGGAGGGGCTGTGATCAGGGGCTGTTGGGTGATGGTGCGCATCCATTCAAGTACCTCTGTGTGAAGGTCATACATTGATTGTTGGAGTGCAGTTATTTGCTCAGTCGTCTTGTTTTGAAATGATAGAAAAAGCTCTTGATATTCGGCACGTAGTTCCAGCGTGGTGGGGGCAGAGGCCGCAGTTTGGGAAGGTTGATCGGTTTCTGCTTTTCGTTTGAGAGGGGGAGGGTGGGAGTCCGATGCAAGGGTAGCTTGTGCTTCTGGCTGCGTTGGTGCAGCAGGGTAGTTAAGGGTGGGGGAGTTGAGACGTTGGCGGAGAGCATGATTTTCCTGCGCGAGGCGCGCGTTCTCTTGGCGAAGTTGGAGGATTGTTTTCACGCATTGTTTGCATTTCGCGAAGTAAGTGTTTAGTGTCTAGTGCACTGCGCGTAAG
Source organism: Haemaphysalis longicornis (assembly GCF_048455015.1). Lineage (NCBI taxonomy): Eukaryota > Metazoa > Arthropoda > Arachnida > Ixodida > Ixodidae > Haemaphysalis > Haemaphysalis longicornis. Next base: position 114,649,363 of record NW_027526295.1, on the reverse strand, counting down.
GTGCGTGGAATTGGATAGAGAGGGAGGGGATAGTTTGGGAGGGCTCTGGGGGCTCACCTGTGATGCGGGGCCTCCGGGTGAGCGAGAAGGGTATCCTTCTGTGACTTGGCTGTAGGAAGGTTGGCCGATGGTATCGGTGATGGTTCGGGTGAGTGCTTTAGTGGCAGGCGGCGTGCTACTTGTCTTCAGGGAAGCGAGGTGTTGCCCAGTCATGGCTTGTGAAGTGGTCCTGCGCCGTGGTTTGAAGCGGTTGGTGCATCCAGTCGACCCAGTGAGGTGGGCCGCGCCACATAGGATACACGACGGCGTGCAGGGGTGGTTTGACTGGGGTGCTAGCGTCCCGCAGGTGGTGCAACGGTTCTCGGTGGGTGGATGAGGGCATACGTCTTTGCGGTGGCCGGGGCGCCAGCAGGCAAAGCAGGCCTCTTGTTTTCTTTTGTAGGGGTAGCAGCGCATAGTGGCTGCCTGGCTGCCCTGTAGCGGATCCAGTAGGGTATTACATTGCCTTGAAAGAGCACTTGCACAATTGTAGAGCCGTTCAGCCGCTTTGCGTCGATGATTCGAAGCGACTGGTTGTAATTCAACAGGCTCTCAAGGATAGTGTTTGCATCATCTTCTGGCGGTACCGTGAAGATGGCACCTACTACAGTGGCGCTGGGAGGAGGAATGTGGTTGGCTAGGGCGTAAGTGGCTTCCTTCCAGAGGAGGGAGGGGAGTTCAAGGTAGCACTGTGCCCGAGCTTCCGAAGGGGTGCTCACGACAATGAAGTTAGATCTGTAGTGCAGGCGTGCTTGGTCTGCCGCGTGTCGAGGTAGCTTGGCTTGGTCTTGCAGGACATCAGCTAGAGTCGCTGCGTTGACGCTGGTAAGGTCAAGGCCTCCTTGTGGACGAAGGATCACCTTAATGTTATTGTCCGGTAGAGGGTCTTGAGGTGGTGTGGGCTTGCGTTTGTGCCGTTTCCAGCAGCGCTTGCGTGGCTGGTCGCCAGTGGTGGGGGCTTGGGTGGTCCGTGTTGCTGCTGTGGCTTCAGCTGCGGCGATCTTGCGGCGAATGTTGAGCCATCCGGGTTCCGTGAGCACCTGGGGGTCAATGTCCTCGCCCTCGACCACGTACTCCATTCGATGGGAAGGCGAAGCCGACAAGTCGCTTGCATCGGCAGGAGCGAAAGAATTTGAACCGTCTGCCATGAAGGCCGACGAGGAGGAGGTGGGCGCCGGAGCCGGAGGTGCGCGTGCTAGTAGCACGCGCCCGTGCAAAGCCAGGCGCACGTGATCAGGCCGGTGCGGCGAGGAACTGGCGGAACCGAGCTGGCGCTGAAGGTCAGGCTTAGCTCCGCGTCGGCGTGGTCGCGAGAGAAATATGTTTCTTTCGGGCGTAAAAAACACCGGAGAGTCCAGAAACTCACTGTTTAGGTTCCCGAAAAGTTAATGTTCGTCGAGGCGGTTCAGTTGGCCGGTGTAAAGGCTCACTAATTGAAGAAACATGGCTTTTGTTCGGAGCTGACACGAAGGGCGTTCGAACAGCTCGGCCACCTGGTGGCGAGTGTTGGCGGCGTTTCGTATTTTTCAGTGGTTTGTCATACGTGAAGATTATTAAATTCAGTCACGTATATAGTGTATTTAAGACACCTTTATGCATTATGAACGGGTTTTCTGGTAGTTTCGTTCTATTTAGTTCAGTTTCAGCTCTTTCTTTTGCACGATTTTGTGGTTTAGCCTCTTTTTTTTGAGGGGGAAGGGGGGGGGGGGAGGGGCGGTGGCTAATTTCTTTATATTTTTAAACACTGTGGTTCTTTATCTGTTGCTTAGGCCTCGAATCACATTTTTGTATTTCAACTGCGGTGATTTTGTCTTGTCTAGGTTGGTTTTGCCTCTTCAAGTATGTCATCAAAGTGCTAGCTCAGCTAGCTGCGGTAAGGGTTTATGTACGTTATTTCTTTAGATGGCGTTGTTTCATTCATTTAGGTCAGTTTTGGCTGTTATTTACTTCAGTAGGATGGTTTTGTCTGCTTCAGGTAGCTTTCTGCTGTGATATAACCCCAATACCAAGCTCAGAACTTTTGGCTGGGCTCACAGGAAGCACATCTATGCCTTCCGGCTTCAGTAGAAGTGACGTCAGGGCCGTTCCCAAGATTTTCTTTTCTCTATAACAAGGTGCGGTCATTCCCTAGAGTTTCTTCCTATATACACTAGATAGAAATCTGGCGATATCGTCTATGCGGTTCATACCAAGGCCGTCTGCGTCGTCACAAACCGCCATTACACCGTGCGCTCGCCTTAGTTTCGTTATTGGCTTGGATTGAAACGTTTTCGTGGCCGGATATTCGAACCCAATGCCATAAAAACGCATATAATGGTGTAATCATATCGGTTTAAAAAAAACAGGCTGTTTGAAAGCTAAGGAAAAAGTAAGTAAAGCCTATTTTTGCCGGAATGGTCATTCCTACTGTTGTGTAGACCAGGGTAGTGGTTAGCAAGAATGTAATATTTTGGGGGCAACTTATTAGAGACTTATTTGATTAATTTTACCATTATTTCAAATATTACCTTGTTAGAGGACCTGAAAAATGTATTTGAGCCTGCGTATAGAACCGCCGCCTCCATGGGGAACCGGTACACCGACCGTCAGCTGCACTTAAAGAAAACTTGTTGCTGAGCGAGTTGGCTCATACTTGAAGAAAAAAGGAAACGTGGCGTTAAGCAGTCCTGGACGAAGACAAGACAGGATTCATATCTGTCGTATCTGTCGTATCGTCCGAACGACAGGCGCCCGTATCTGTCGTATCTTGTCATCGTCGAAGTACGTTTGGTTTCTTTTATTCTGCACCTACAACTTTCTCGGCGGCATATTACCCGGTCAGCCATACGTTGCTTCGACTTGCGCGTGACCCACGTTTAGTAAGATCACGCACTGTCCGCTCTTTCACTGAACACAGACTTGTCACGGCTCACGGCTACCACAAAACGGAGGATTTCTGCTACTTCGTAGCTTGTTGTTTTAATGCATAGGGTGTTCAGAACGACCTACGCCTATGGTCATCCTTCGTCCCTGCATGGAACCATACTTACGCGCTAAGATCGATGCTAGCTTTGTCCGGCACAGTTCTGAAGCACAGCATGGGGATTAGGGGAACGGCGATTCAATGCGCTATGACAGATACCGTCGGAAACTATAGACGTGTTCCACGGAGCCGACACCGAAACCGGTTAGAATAGCTATACAAAAAGAAACCACAACTAAATTTCTACACATGCTCACGTTTTCCTAAGAACAAATAAAATTGACACACACGCAGGTGCGGATGCATGGACTTTAAAATCTCAGACATCTTCCATCACTTCGATAGACGATTACGCAATTCCGCGTCACTGCTGTTGCTGTTGCGGCCGCCGCAGATGTCACAGCATGGTATTATTTCTTCTTTCAGAATTTATAAAAATCAATACTGTTTTATCGACCAAATAAACCATGAAATGTGTCTTTATTTGAACCCATCCATGGAATGCCAATACAGACGTTAACAAATTCACCTTAGTGTCCTCTAAATTGTTAGCATTACGTTATTGCTCTGTTTGCTTTCAGCGTAAGTTCCTTGTCGCTTTCGATGTAGGTATTTTCCTTTATTCACTGTTACGCCATTACTTAAGAATAGGATGCGTGTGGGGATAGGTAATAATGAAGATAGGTTACGTACTTCGTCAGAACACAGCACACAACCCCTTATGATTGGTGCATTGTTACATGCTGTCTCAAGATTAACGCTGCACCTTACTCAGTTAAAAATGATGATGAAATGGGTGCTTGTCAACCGCAATGACCCCGGCAATACAGGAGCAAACAAGACGGCCAAAGCTGCCGTCACCCGGGGCTGAGTGTGTGTGTTTGTGTGTGAGAGCGGGGGGGGGGACGACGGGTGGTCTCACTCACTCGACGATTCCCCTCTCGTGTCCAGCAGGGGTAGCCTCCTCACCTATTCCGATATCCACGCCCAATAAAGACGCGTAAGGTTACATTTCCCTCCGCCACATGCCTCACTCACATGCCATCAGGCCACCCCATTCCCAAGACCCCCAACTCAGTTCCTTCTCACAATAAGTTCACCTGGTATTATACACGCCATTCTACCGCGATTCATGTCCCTTGTACCACCTTTTCTGCCTCCCTTCGACAGATCCTATGGGCATGCCATTGATCCAGTCGGTGCAAAAGCGCCTACATCCCTTAATCATCAGCATCGCCTCAGCATCGTCGTAGGGGGCCGCCCTCATCGAGGAACCCGGCCTGTCTAGAAGAACTCTGCCGCCTAGCGGAAACACCGAATTGCCCCGGCGTGTGGCGCTGCACCCGTAAACACGAGCGCTGGGACCCTTTGGCAGCTGGTAAATTTGCAGATAAAGTTTGATCTCTTTCTCTCCCTCTCTCAATCACTGTCTCTCTCCCGTAGGTAGAGCGGAACAATCTAGGGTTTCTGGCGTTTCTGTACAGACTGGCTGGCTATCCACCTTCATCTGGTGTAATAGGTCGTACATTTTTCCAATAGGAATGCTCATGGGATACGTAAGAAACAGTCGGAATTGCTAAAGCTGGAACCCAGGAAATTAACGTCACAACGTGCGACTAAATTTCATGGCCCGAGATACCGAAATGTTTATTCGTTATGGGCAAAACATCAATGGGCGTTCATACGAATCTGTAGTTGTTTCTGCGCGAACACTACAAGTGAGAGCTTTTAACTGCCTCTGAACAAATTCTCATCGGCAGCAAGTTGTAACTGGCGATTGTACCGAAATAACTCGAAATGGTTGTGCTGTACGACAAATACGATAAATAAGGGCGAATGAACATACGATGGGCCAAGATGAGACAGAGTGATTAAAATCCTCACAGTGAGCACGGCAAGCGAGGTAGCTCAGGGCGCAGAAGACGTGACCCGCTAAGAAGCTTACGAGCTAGGAGCAAATATCACAAGACTGGCTCCAAACAATAAAAATCGATGTTGTAGAATTCAAATTTGGCGCCCTTGGAAGACTGCCGCATAGTCTCTACAATGGCAGAAAGAGGGCGCCAGGAGTCCGCTAGAAGTAGGAGTTCCTGCATAAACATCCCCCTCGCGAGGGGCACGATTAAATGCAGAGCATTTCAGGGGGCACACGACGTTAAGTAGTTTGCGTTACGTTAATGTTGTTGCACTTGTGTCAACGCTCGTCAGCAGTAATTTGAATGAGAGAGAGAGAGAGAGAGACAACCTTTAATAGAAAAGGATGACCACTGGTCACGATGGGGGAAAGGAATCGGGAGGGAGGGTAAGAGACTGAGAACGAGCAGCAGTAATTTGAATGAGTCAACGATATAAGGCGCGTTAGTAGCGTCCCATTCTGTGTCGGCTTTGTGGCGCAGTGGGTAGAGCACCATGTACATTGCGTTCCGCCCGCAGGGTCGAGGGATCGAAACCTGGCGCCGGATAGTATTTTCTTTTTTATATAGTAGGGATAACGATGGTGCGGACTACGGACGTCAACGCGGGTGACATCGTGAGTTACTGAAATGCTCTGTATTTAAAAGGAGCGGACAAGTAAGGACACACGGAGCGTAGGTTCAAGTGTCCCTTCATGTCCCCGTTTGGACCCTCAATTTTCAAGATGCGTCAATTCTAACCAGGCTGGCTCGTAGTTATGTTTCCATCCTCACAATATCGTGCGAGTGGCTGCCTCTCGCTGCTCGACCACTTCTCGAGGAAGAGCCCCTTCGCCGGTGCTTTTAGTTTCAAATTTTAAGTGATGCTCCGGGTACACGGCGCACGTATCTGTGGAAGGCGTCAATATCATGTTCGCGCGATATTGGTATGATGCTTTATCTTTGTATATTGGCCTAAACGGGTTAACAAACACGTCCAGCACGCCGCTATGCGGCTCTTTCAACGAGCTATTCATAAAAAATGTGACAATGAGAAAACTCTCCAAACAAGCGAAAAATATTTATCCAGTGTAGCCCGTGCACATAATATCGCTCAGTAATAGTTACTGATTTCATCTTAATGAATTGCACAGAAAGATTTGTCATAGGGTATTTCATCGTTAAAAATAGCGTGAGAAGTGCACCGAAAGCATATTGGAACACCCCAGGGATAACGACCTTCCTTCTGCTGAATTGAAATAAAGATTGGGATAGCAATATTTATACGTTTGTTAATTTTAAGAAACCAAACTTGGCGAAAACCTTTATTTAGTTAAGTGGTAAATAGGCAGACAGCTTTACGAGCATTCACTAGCTTTAGCCATTAAGAAACGTTTAGACAATTGTCGTCAACCTTAGATAATTGCCCCATCGAGCAATAACTTCAATTTTTACTTTAATAGTTGCCGGTGCGGAAAAAACGCGAGTACCACGACGAACATGAAACCTAGCACTCTGTATACACATCTTTCCACTCATGCTGCTGCTCAGTGTCACAATACAGTTGTATAAATTTTTTAAGTTAGTTATAATTGCGGGATGGGTATTTTCTGGAGCCATAAAACAGGTCCCAAGCGGCCTCCACGAAACGTCTGTCGCGCAGCAGTTCGAAGGTCGTGAGGGCCAGCGCTTAACCCACGTCAAGAGCTTTCTTGTGGGACTCTTGTGTGCCCGCGGCCTTGCAGCACTTATCCGTGGGCAATAGAGAGGCCGAGTTGATGCGCTAGAACGGGTAGATGGTTGGCAGTCGGTGCGACACGTTCCCAGCGCCCGAAGTCGCGCCGCATGCGCGCGCCCGGCAGTCCTCTTCACTTACGAAGGTCATCCCTGAACGACTTGTTGAAATGAAGTCGGGAGGATATATCACTTCGGCTTATGTTACATGTTACATTAGCAATTTTCTTTCGCGAAAACTTATCAAAGTGCGTCTGCGTAGTAGTGTGCACAGATTCTGTGATGCACGTAAGATCCAGAAGCCATAAATGAATACAAGTCTACTTTCACAAAAAGGATGGCAGCAATAAACAAAACACTTAAAAAGAAACACAATGCTAAATAAGACATGTACCACGCAGTGCGTAACAGATATCGGGGATTCGCTATTGCTGAGCGGGATAATAATTATGGGTTCGTGTTTTAAGCCGACTGCATTTGGTGTCGTGGTGTAAAGTGCAACCGTGTGATAACTTAGCTGCACAGAGATAATTATACTTGAATTTCTAGCTACCTCTTCAAGAAGCCATATTGCGGTAGACCAACGGATAGATAATCACCAGTGTTTGTTTGGCACTAATTAGGAAAAATTAGCATTTGTGCCGTTCATTATGCTTCGGTCGTACAAAGTGGACAATCGTACAATAAAGTGCCATGGTGCCCTATATTGGTTTGATTTAGAAGCGATGGCAGGTTCTTCTGCTGCAGAAATAAGATTTATCGCAACGAGAGGCACTAAAGGCGAAAAGGACGGGGCAAGCACTAGATCTTTTCACCATCCGTGTCTTTCGTTGCGCAAATCTGATTTCTGTAAATGAACCAACTCGCCCAACAACACGTCTTCTGCTGCAGTAACAGATGCCGTCTAAACTGTAGTCACCTGTAGTTCTGCACCGTTGTCGGTGCTGACGCCCACGGGATGGGCAGGATGTTCGGCGAGGCATTCATCTACTGGCAAAAGTAGGGAAAGGGCTCATATTTCGGATTCACGGTGTGCGCCGTTGTCGGTGACCTGCATATTTCTGGGGATGGCTTAGACCTTGATGGAGTATCGGATGGCTAGAAGGGTATGTTGTTTTTGTTCGCGTTTGGGGAAACGGCACAGACAGTGTGTCCGAAGACGGGCCAGTCTATGGCCGCTTTCTGGCATGTCCGGCCAGCATCCAGGTTCTGGCAGCCGCTGATCATATGACGAGCGGCCAACATTCGGCAACCAGCGCTTAAGTATTTTTCCGGCCACCCGTGTTCAGACGCACAACGGCAGCTTCCCGGCTGCCAGATATTCAGTTGCCTTTCGCCTGCCGATGTTGAGAAAGAAATCGGCCAGAGTACGGCTTTAGGGCATCCGTTTTAAAGCAAAGCTCTTTACCTCTACCCCCCAAGGGTTCTTTCGCGACCGTTGGTGTCACCAGAAAACTCCAGCGAACAAATAAAAGAATTTACTAGCACCGGCGGGAATCGAACCTAGAACTAACAGACTAACAAGGCGAGAGCCGGTTGTCTTACCGATTCAGCTACGAGCCCAAGCGGAGACTGGGAAGAAAGGTGGTGTACTCACCAAGCACATCTACGGGTTTACCCCCTGCGTTCTCGCTGAATGCCACGTGAAAGCGTCACGCGACCACTCACGCCCGTCTACCGGCCCTGTGCGCACCTTGCTCATGTGCTAAGAGTTACAAAAATTAAAGTAAGCTCACACCAATGCATGGCATCTCACTCCTAGTACACCAATGTGCTAAAGCCTGTGGCCTCCAGTGTTCACATAAACAATCACAGCTCCTTGTCGTCCGCCCTAACGCCAAACCAAGGAATACATTCAAATACTCCTTGATGGCCAGGCCATCACTCAAGCCCCAGCATCATGATCCTGGGCCTACATCTCGAGGCTAACACCAAGAGTTACGTCTCCTTGCAGCGCCTCAAAAACAGCATTAATCAAATCGTACACATGATCAGGCCAGTTGCCACCAAGAAGCGAGGCCTAAAGGAATCCGGTACCTTTCGATTAATTGAAGCTTTTGTCCTCTCGAGAGTTACTTACGTCAACCCCCTGTCTTCTTCTCGACAAGGAAGACATAGAGATGCTTTATATAATGATTAGAAAGACGGTCGAGCAGGCCATTGGTCTTCTCATGAGTGCGTCCACACAGAGGCTGCTTAGCACGGGGCTCCACAACACGGTGGAAGAGCTGATAGAAGGCCATCTTTCTAACCAGAAGGTGCGACTCAGAACTGCGATGGGTAACCGCATGCTTCACCAGATTGGCTGGGCAGCCCAGAATGTCACTCCTCTTGACGTACTCCCAGACTCTTGGCGACTAAAACAAATTATGCTCCCTTTGCTTAGAAATATGAACCCCTCACATGATGAGGGTCACCGAAAAACACGGGCTCAAGCACTAAACACCACCCTCGGTGGGGATAATGCAGTTATCTACACAGACGCCTCCAAACATCGAGGGCAGCAATACGCCATCATCGTGGCTACCTCCAGAACCAACCTCCTTGCGTGTACCTCGCTTAGGACCCAAGAAATGACGGCAGCAGAAGAGGCAGTCGTCACCTTGGCTCTCGCTCAACCAGGGGTTCGGAGGGTAGTCATCGATTCCCAGCAAGCCTACTGGAATTACCAGTAGGGTTGGGTGTCCTGACCTGCACTGCCCGGGCTAAAAAACCACTCCCCAAACGGTTCCATTCAGCTCATCTGGACACCCCCTCACGTTTCAATGGCGGTCAACAAATCCGCCCACCCAACAAGCCTGCGCTTTTACCTCCCGTGCTATGGAGCTGCACGAGGACAGTCACCCGCTTGTCACGTTCAGGGAGATCACCCAGCATTATCACCTTCTGGGACAGACCGTACCTTCGCCTTACCCTGACCTTTCCAGAGAATAACAAACTACCCGACGGCTCATACAATCCAGGCCCCTTCCCACAACCTACGCGTCTTGACTTAATGTATCCGAATTCCTACGACGCTGAATGTAAATTTTGCTCAGAAGTAGGAACACTCCGCCCTGTAATCAGGGTGTGCGACTTTAGCTCTGAGCACCCTCCTCTCTTTCCGTCAACTACCCAACAAGAGCAATGGGAGATGCTGCTGTCCAGGCCCTCTCTACCTACCCAGCTTCAGCGGGTGGACAGAACACAGGCCGCGCGGACTGCATATGGGCCCCATAGAAGAAGGAATCACTCCCCAGGACTGCACTCTGGTGTGTTCAGAAATCTGAGCAGAAGTATTTCTTCCTCCTCCTCCTGCTCTGCCGCAAATCTCGTCGCCTCCTTCCGCGGCGCAGAGACGGAGAAGACAGATCGTCTAACACCGGGTTGGAGCTTACTTTAATTTTATAAAAAAAGTTTCCACTCTTGTGCTACACCAATACAACTCAACCAAACGCCGTTCATGCTTCATGCATTGATTTAACCTTAACAAGAATATCTCTTTGAAGTAATAAATGGTGTGGTTAAGTGCATTTCCCTTTTCTCTGGTTTTGCTATTTGTAGAGCGATGTGAGTGAATTTAAGTGACGTCGCATGGGTAATCGTTATGGGTGCCGTTTACAGCTTTGCTTTCCAACCACATTCACGGGGTGGATTGGCGCGATTTTTTTTTTCGTTCGGGAAGCGGAATTCAGCCGAAGTACGGCAAGCGAACGGCCACAGGATATCCGTATTCTTGTGGCAGTTGGTGTTCGAAAGGAGACCGGCCGTAGCGCGGCTGCCGCGCATCCGAACGGTGAACCACGCGCCGGCGCAGAATATTCGTTTTCTTCGGGCAGCCGGTGTTACAAAGGAGACCGGCCGGCTTACGGCCTCAGAATGTACGTTTACCATTTGGTTAGTGGTCCTCGGCCGAATTACGGCAAGCGAACGGCCGCAGAATTTTCGGAAACCGGTGTTCAAGAGGAGATCGGCCTCCGTAAGGTATCAGGTTATACGTCATTATGCGAACAACGGCGCGCGTCTGGGCGCCGAGAATTCATGCAGAGACGTGCTTGGAAGAAGACCCGCTGATGTAGGACTGGTTTTTCCCTGGGTGAAGAAAGAGCCGTTAAGGAGTCGAATGGCGCAGACACGTTTTTCACCCTCTCGGTGTTTCTACATTTTAAATGAACGAACTACGTTTGTCAAACAGTAATGAGTGTTCTAGGTGAACGGGCAAAGTGCAAGGACTCACTGGACATTACCAGGGAAACGTTTAGGCCATCGAAATGCCATTTATTTCCCACAAGAAGACTGTGCCACACCGACGGGTGAGCTAAGCCTCGCCAGTCATAGCCGCTACAACGCCTCGCCCGTCGGCTTCGTCGACGCATCAGCTCGAGGCTATTCGCCATCTCAGGAAATAGAGACCATTGGAGACATCGACCCGGCAGCGATGTCCGACCCGAGATGGCGGTGGTTCACCAAAATAAGTGGCCTTAAAGGAGCCATGAAGAGAAAATACAACTTTCTTTAATTCGAAAGAACTAGGATACAGTATCTCACTCAGCTCCATTGCAGCCACAAAAGATGTTTTTTAAGAAAAAAAAGCAAGAATTATTTAAAAATTTTCAAATTTTGCGCCACAGTGACATGTTATGAGCAAGATTGACGTTATATGGGCCAACAATAAACCATAATTTTCAGTGCGTTAACTGCCCGTTAGCATTCAAGTGATGCGGTCAAATGAAACTAGAGACCCCATAACAGACGTCCAGTCATGTGTCGTCGCGACAGGTCAGTTAGGCGGCCGCCAATCGCACAAACAAGGTTTCGTGACGTCATAGAAAAGTTGCGGGAAATTGGCTGGGAGGTCGCGACTGCTTCACACGTTTTCTTCAATATTTCCGTTATTTGTTCGAAGATTATGATGATATTCGTATGATTGTTATGGAGACTAAGCAATCTTTCTAATAAATCCAACTTGTATTTTGTCTTCATGGCTCCTTTAAAGGGTGTCGAGCAAGCGGCCACCACGCAGGAGCTAAACCGGCGCCATGTCAAGGACTCCCCACCAAAGAAAGGCAAGGGCGCACAAAACGCAAGTTTCCGGCTATTCTTCTCATAATAATACTGCGAAAAACAATGTGCACTATATTGTTTGTGTTAAACGTAGAAGAGGCTAAGCTCGGGCATTGGTAGGCTCAACTTCGTGCCCTGCAGTATGTTACTTCATGGGATTTTATGACTGCCTATTTGGAAACAAGTGTTATTTTGAATTTGCCATAACAACAGAGCCTTGTGAATGGCGAAGCCTGGACGTTAATTTAGTTGCGGTGTTTGAAATTGAGATTAGCTACACTTGGGATATGACTCATTTCGTGAAACATAATCGCCAGAATCCTAGCAAACATGGATTTCGTCGGGTTTTTCTTGCTCGACGCAGCTTGTTGAGTTCACGCACGATTTGGCTCTAGCAATAGATAAGCTAAAGTAGCTGCCTATTTTCTTGTGCGGCAAAAAAGCATTTGACGGCGTTTCATATCACCTTCTTGTTAGTACATTGCGGGCAATAAACTGAATGAATCGGCTATTGGATGGATAGCCGAGTATATCTCTCTAAGACAGCAGTTGGTCGCTCTCAATGGTTGTTTGTCAGGATATGTTCCCGCGACCTCAGGAATTCCCCAAGGTTCAGCTGCGGGCCCTCTTTTGTTTGTGTGGCCTCAAATCTTTGTTAAAAATGTTCGCGAATGACTGTGTAATTTACAGGACTATAGCGAATGAACGTGATTCAAAATACTTGCAGCATGATGCAAATTAATAACATCCTGGTGTGCTGATTCAGAAAAGTCGTTGAATCTTAAAAAGCGTGTTAACGTCAACTTTACAAGAAAACCTTCATTCCAATCGAATGCGTATACAGTAAATTACACTGCTTTAAGAACAGCCGGGGAATATAAATAACGAGGAGTTTATTTAACGAGTTGTTAGAGAAATAGGCACGTTCACAACATAAAAGTTACGGCTGCACGTGTTTTTGGCTTTCCGAGATAAAATTTCAGCGAACCTCCACCTAACTTTAAAAAAAACCGTATTTCACTCATGTGCGCTCAATGTAGGAGTACGCATGTGTTTTCTGGGATCCCTACAGCAAACAGCTGGTTGATACGATCCAAAACATACAGAATAGGGCAGTGCGATTCGTATTAGGTATTGGCACTGTCAACTTACGATGAGGGAAAGTAGAAGCAAACTTATATGGTAAGACGGGAAAGATCATAGACGAAACCTGAGGTTGAAATTTTTTCGTAATATCTATCATTGGAAAACTGGAATAGAAGGGGAGAAGTATATCCAAGCGCCATTCTACATATCCCAAAGTAGGATAGCTAGCTTGAAGCAAATTATTAACTTTGAAACCTTTAAGGAGGCGCGTTCCGCGATTCATTGTATTTTAGATCAAGATGAGAGTGTAATTATCTCCCACGTATGATTTTATCCACTGTTTATAATGACGATTTTCACCGCGCTTTGTAGAATTATTTTGTTATTTGGTCTCATATTTGATGCCTAGTGCTATGTGTCTCCCTGCTGTATTGCACGCAAGGGCAAGCAGGCATCAAATAAATAAATAAATAAATAACTGAAAAAATAAATAAATAAATAAATAAATAAATAAATAAATGAACAAATCCATAAATAAACAAACAAATAAATAAATACATAAATAAATAAAGAAAGAAATAAAGAAGTAAACTTGCGGAGCTGGAAGTTCGCCTCCGACGGGTTGAGAACTCTAGGCATTCAAACTTGACCAATGAAATATTTATTGCTTTATTCGTTGCAGTATGCAAGGTTTGCTGTATGAATACTACAATTGCTAAGTTAGTTGTCTGAAAGAAAATATGAAACTATTGTCTTACGCCTTTCCTTGCGTGAATACAGACGGATACAACTGCAGCCATCTGAAGAAGGGCGTCATTCGCAACACGTCTAGAATTTTAACGTAGTACGACTTTAGAGGAAAATTAAGTTGTTTTGGACTATTCAGGAGTGTGCACGTAACTCACGAAAACAATATAAACAATATATTGAAACGGAAAGTACTTCTTTGATCTCTTCTAGGATCAGCCCTATGAAAGATCATCAGAAAAGTTGATCGAGTAGAAAATTTCTTTGCAAGAAAAATGGGCAAATACTGGACAAACTTTTTTGTGTGAAATAAATTATATTGAATGCTGATGTGTGTTTTGTGGAGTACCGAACTGCTTCGTAAAGGCATTGGCACCGGTTTTATATAAAACAAAAAACTGGTCAAGCAGCTGTTGTAAAAATAGCTGATTTAGTCAGAGCATGAAAGTGTTGTCTTCACAGAAATTGCCTAAAAGTGGCACTTTCAGCTTTGTGAAATGCAACCCACTGAAGTATGCGCCTTCTGCCCCCCCCCCCCCCCCCCCCTCGTCGTCCTTCCTTATTTATTACAGGTAAGCCGCCCCACAGAAGATATCAGGACCTGGACAATACATATATTCCAGCTCTGCAAAGAAATCAATATTTGCTGTATTCGACAGTAAAAGAGGTACAAAAATTAAAGGAACGACCATTTGTGAGCACTGTTGAAAAAATAATTCTGGTGTAAACTGACGCTGATAATTAAGCTAGGCTGCACTGAAGGCTGGACGGCTGGTGGTTGCGCGCGGGCTCACTTTGATGTTTGAGCAGAGGACCCAAAATAGTGGGTTTGTGCTGCTGTACAGCGCGATTGAGTCATCTGCTTGCGCTGCATGCAGTGGTCGTCCACCGGCCTCAGTACAGTTAACGTACTGTGGCTGAACTACAATTCCCGTAGCACGGCCGAATTTCCGGCAGCTTTAGTCCGGCTGGAGTCCGACGACCGCATCTTGGCTGTCCTCGGGTGGCCGTACTTCGGCCGCACACGGGTGGCTTTGGGATGGCCGGAGCCCTACGGCTGGAATCTGGCCGTATGAACGCAAGCCGGTCGACTGGCCGACGGACACTGGCCGTTGGACAGTGATAGGGGTACGGCCGTATACGGCCAAAATGCCCACATTTTGGCCGTATACACGGGACGAACATGATTGCTGGAGAAAGGCCGGGCAGAAAATCACCGGCCAAAGTACACCGGCTTGTGTAAGGCCGAACAGTCCTTTGCTGCCTGGATAGCCGAACCGCGGAAGTATAGCTATGCCACATGGTGTGAGCTTCAGGCGCGTAAATTGGGAGCTGAGAATTCGTTTTATTGGAAACATTGATTTATTTACCGGATACAATGAAGGGTGTAACAGGATTTTAAGGGTGTAGGGTCTGTGGAAGCCCGGTCGGCTTGTAGTGTCCAACGCCTTGTATTTGATTAAAATATGGAAAACAGATAGGCATCCATTAAGTTTGTGACATATTCGTTAATTTACGCCATTTACGAAGTGTGAGTGCGTCGCGTGTGTTGGTGTATTGTAAGTATGCTAACAAATTATCGAGGTTTAAGGGGAAATACCGAAACGACGTTGGGTGGCGTGTGATAAAAAAGAGTCAAAGAAGACAAAAAAATCAAGGAAGTTTGAATCGGCCGTCATGAAGCGGAACAATTGTGAAAAGTCCTGAAAAATACTCATGGGGGTGCGGCAAATAGAACAACACCCCTGTGGCTGAAGCAGCAGAGCCAACGGAAGAATGACGCTACCGCCGGGCGAACAAATTTAAGCCTGGGACAAGCGGGTCGTGGAGCAAGAGAAGAGCAGAATCAAGAAGCACCAGAGGCGGAAGGTCTGGGAAGGCCACGAAACTCCACGCAAGCATGGGCTGGACCAGGCCCGCATCGCATCGGTCCCAGCCTCCGATTCGCACTGCCAACCTGCGTATTCGCTGCAGCAGCGGTAGCGGTGGGGATCATGCGTCGAGGTTCTATGTTCGTCTGCCTGCGCTCAGACGGTCCCCAAGGGGCGGCGCTTTTGAATGCTCCCAGGTGCGTCCTGCTTTAACAGCGGCGGTTCCCAGTAAAGGGATCTCCTCCTGCTGCGTGGGCTACAGCAAGGGTACGCACACAGGACTCACGTCGGGATGCGCGGCGCTGAGGCAAACCACACGACGACCGCAAGCAGCTACACTGGCACCACCACCAGACAACTACGACTACCACCACGTCGCGACACGCAACGTCTACGGTATACAATAGCGCCGGCGTCCGGGTAGGCCCGTTTACTAGGGTCACGTAGCCGTAGGAGTTAAAGGAGATGTCGGTTGCATAGGAAATTTTAAAGGCTACTTACGATATCCGGATTTATTTGGGATGCTTGCTTAAAGGGTTTATTGTTGTTTGATTTATTCTTGCGGTGTGCGCAAGTGTGTGGTTTGCTTCAGGCTTTTAAATGCAGGGAATTTCTTTAACTCACATGTAGCGTCCGCCGTCCGTCCGCAACAGCTCAGCGCGCAGGTGCACCCTCTCCCCCACTCCTCCTCTCCCGCATCACGCTACCCTCCTCGTTCTCAACAACAGGTCCGCACCCCTCCCCCTACACTATTCGCTCTCAACAACAGGTCCGCACCCCTACCCCTACACTATATGTAAAAAAATAATAGTTATCGGCGCCTGGTTTAGATCCCACGACCCTGTGGGCGGAACGCGAGGTACATGGTGCTCTTCCCACTGCGCCACAAAAGCTTTTTTCTTTCTTTTTTTCTCTTTATTGCCGGTCTTCGACATTACAAAACATTAGGCACACGCGAGTTATAGAACATGACACGTAGAGCTACCAGCCTGACTTATGCTGGCATTGTCGCTTAAAATTCCTTAAGTGCCATCAGGGGTTCAACCCTTGACAGCCATTCGGGAAGGTAGTCCTTTGATTTCTGCACTTCCACGAATTGCGAGATACTCTCTATGAAATAATGTCTCGTTGGCCTCGCGTCCACTTCCCCGTGGAGCCAGGCCATGCGTGACCGCCAAATGCTGTGGAGGCCCAGCAACATGATCGAATCGTATGGAACCCCCTCTTCGTTGTCGACGCTCAAAAAACGGATGCCGTGAGGATGTAGCGGAAAGTCCTTGGTCCTCTGAAGGACGTCCCACAAAAAGACGGCCACCCAGCAATGCAAAAATACGTGCTCTATATTCTCAGGTTGCTTGGAAATAGAGCAATTGACTCCCCATGGTACAAATAGTCCTCTTTCTTGCATCCAGGTTTTTACTGAGAGTGTACCCGTATGCAACTTAAAGAAAAATGACTTGACTAACAGATTAACTTCGATTCGTTTTACGCGTTTTAACACATTTTGTCCTGGGCCTCCACAGTACAGAGCTCTGTACATCGCTATCGGAAGGACAGCGTCGCAGACATCTTTATACAGCCTTCTACGTGCGACTGAACTCAAGTATACGAGGGAAAAACGGGCAGTTAGGAACTGAAAAGACATCACAACCTCTTTCAAATAACCGTGAATGCCACCCGACATGCTACCCGAGGATACCACAAATGCAGGTAAAGCACGCGCCAATCGAACATGAATTACCGAGCTTAGACAAGAATCACGAGTATCCCGTAAAAAGAGAAAGCGATTAACAAGCTTTCGTACATACAATTGTGCCAGCCCCAGGCCGCCATCGCGGACCCGCCTGAACAAACTGGTGCAGCTGCACCTCTTCCACGTCGAAGACCACACAAAAACAGCAAAAACCCTGTGAAATTTCTGCACATTAACCCGTGAGCAATGCGATGCTTGCATAACAAACCAAATCTTCACAACAAAGAATAAATTACAGACAGTTGCCTTCGCGAAAATAGACATCGCAGCCCCCTTCCATTTTTCAGCCTTTTCCTTCAGTTCTTTTATCTGTCCGCGCCAGTAGGGCTCACTATCGCGGTAATTTTCCAGGGGCGTACCTAAGTATTTCACAGGCGTTGTCACCCAACTCACATTTTTCAAAGGTGCTGGGTGTCGATGACCAAGCCCCGTTCAAAAATCCGACACACTTTCCCCAATTGACCCGACTTCCCGTTACATCCCCGAAGCGCTTGACAGTTTGTATGACCCTTGAAATGCTCTCTTTGTCGGTACAAAATACCGCCACATCGTCTGCATATGCCAGAAGTTTTACCTCCGTGGCCTGCGCCACAAAAGCGACACAGAATCAAAGGGTACGACCGCGCCTTATATCCTTGACTCATTCAAACTACATCAAGAAGCTGCTGATACACGGCAGCAGTTGCATCGATCTCGTCTTCACCAGTTCGTGCAACGCACGACCACTGCTTAAAGACCCCTTAACAGTACATTTTAGCGACCACGAAGCCGTCGTTCTCAGCGTCCAATACAACGACAACAGCAACAAAAAAATAAATAAATAACGACTTACAACAACCTACTCCTTGCCTTCACTTCTTGCGTCACAAAAAAAAATTGGGCCCATCTCTCCACGAGGGGGGACTCGAGTCGAAAAATCACGAAAGTAATAATTAATATATGAAAGAAATAATAATAATAATTAGTAATAAGCAATAATAGTTTACACATTCACTACCACCCCACCACCACCCCCCAAACACTAACATTAACGCAATACACCCACCCCCTACGCGTCGCATTTACTCGAGTCCCCCCTCGTGGGGAGATGGGCCCATTTTTTTAGGTGCACATAAATGTGGAAGTTTTGTTCAACCTGACAGCGGCACTCCCGCGTCCATTCCTGTGATGTGGTCGGGACATAGCGTGACACAGGTATCTCCATAATTTGTTTTTCTTTGCTGCTGTGTAACTTTGCAAGCGTGGATTTATTAGACGCATATTTGTTATCTTTGTCACGTGTTTGCGGGGAACTTTTACTGAGTGCCCTCAGGGAGGTTATGGAGAGGTACGAGACATGCGATGCATCAACGCAATTACGCGAAGCTGCCGGCGTGGCATTCTGGTAATTCGTGTTCTGAAATCGGTCTATCTCCCGGAAACTTGAAAACACTGAAAACTACTTTTTTCACTGACACGCTGATATTACAGCTTTAAAAGGGCTATTTACGTCGATGATTTTGTTGACTTAAATAAATGTAACGTGTGCCACAGCGTATAAAAACAATTCTTTGTTGGGTTTTGGTTGGTTTAGTGTGTTGTACTGCTTTTACAATGCCACGCGCTTGCGCTGTTAACATGCTGCCTTTTTTTCAGCGTCATTTGAGCTGCCAAAATGGAAGTCATGCGGAACACACAACACGGCTAACAGAAACATAAAACCAATACTGTAAAAGGTAGTGTCGGTACTCATGTTGTAATGGTATAAACAGCTGTTATGTAATTTTCATTATTTCTCTGACTCCATTCTCTTTGCCGATATGTTTAAAAGATACTAATTGAGCTAGATGGTACATTTTATAAATTTCGACTACGTCAGAAATACAGTACTTGAAGCGCTCACGAAATAAAACCCCTATTACTTCAGCATGGGATCTCATACGCGAGAGAAAAATGGGAAGCCACGGCAGCCCTTTATTTGGTAGAACTAAATGCGTCGTTTGCGATGTTAGCACAGTTAGCCGTCATAATAAAAAAGACGAAGAATAACCAGAAGCGTTCAGAAATGTGTACATTATACATCGCTTTTGCATCACGCAGCCGCACTTTTTAGAACGCTGGAAGGAAAAGTGAAAGACTATAACATGTTTTCAGTGAAATAAGCAAGGAAGAGAGGAAGAAAGCATACCTTAGGGAACTAGATGCCAAGAGTGCTCTGGGTGGCTCGTAATGTTTGGTGCCCCTCCCGCTTTTTCCTCTCCCGCTACTCATATAGCATCTGAAGGTTCTGAGTTCGCACCTGTCGCCGGCAACATTTTCCCCATATATGCTGCTCGCGTCTTCACACGGGCACTGCTCGGACGAACGTTCATGGACACTTGCACAAGTTATACTGCCTTTGTGGTGCCGTTAAAGTGTGGTGCTATCACCGCGGGTGGCGGTACAAATGCGGCCCCTACCCATTCAAATCTAAGCAGTAGCCGCGACAGTGCAAGCTTTCGAAACTTGTTTATGCGAAACTGTTAACGGTAGCTCTCGTTGTACCATTGCAGTGCTTCATTCAACCAGTGCTCATTCAGAAAAAAATTGTCTTCATAAGGGCCTCCGAGCGAAGGTCGTTAGAGAGTTTAAACAAGTCTACATCTGTACCTTAACACCAAGTAAGGAGAATACCTGTTCAACTTGTCTGCGGGCGCATTTCGTGTTATAACAAAGCTGCGAATAAAATGAGGCTTGCAAAGAATATGTTAACAAAGCGAAAGCTTGTAAGGTTCCAGGGAATGAAAATCCGGCGTACATTTCGGCTCCCAAAGGTCACTTCGCTGTGATGCCTTCCATAGCGTCAGCCTTTGCATGAGAAATACAGGCACAAACGCGCTAATTCGCTTCGCAGCGAATAGCGCAGAGGTGTTCCGGCGGTTGTCGTACAGCGGGCAGCGACACGTGATTGCATCTTTGTTTGGCCGTGCGTGCCAGTGAAGAGAAGGCGCAGCGAAGGAGCAAAAAGAAACACCCAAGGGAGAGGGGAGCGAATGGCTTATTGGAAAACTCGAAAGAGCATCAAGCCTCACTTCATTCAAAACGCAAAAACACCCGTTAAACCTTTCTCATTCGCAATTGCTTATACTTGCTTAGGTGTCTCCGGCTTCTCGTAGTTCGCGGTCTTAGGTGTCTCTGTTCAGGTCTCTTCAGGGCACCGCGTATGGTGGACATTCATTTATTAGGCTATAAATAGACTTTATTTTTGTGCGCTGAACACTACAATTTCTGTTTATTTGACACCCTGCATCAAATCCTTCTGGCCGCATTGTACAACCTAGTAGCCGCGAAATCTTTGTCCAACATCCGTCCAGATAGTGGCCAGTGCTGCCGCCAACGTGGAACGGTGGTGCCAGGTCATCTCCGCCCCTAAAGCAATTGCAGACAGAGCGCAGCCGGCGGTATAAATCATTAAGTAATCGGAAAACGGCATATCAAACGCGACCACTGTCTCCTGGGGACGTGGTAGCCCCATCCCAGTGGCGTTTACACCGGCAAGGCCAGACTCTTCCAAAGCCAGCAGGAGTCTTCGGTGCTGGTGCCTGCAGCAATAACACAGAAAAGGTCATTATAGCCTTTTGCACAAGCGCAGAATACTTCCTGAGTACCTCACATGCAATTCTCGTGGTCAGTGAACTGAAATAGTTTGCTATTTTTTCAAGAATCCATATTGCAAATATTGTTTTATTTATGTTTTCCAACAGAGTAAAGATCTCGAAGGTGTTCACGTGCACCTCTATTCTTTAGAAGGCTACGGAAAAAACACAACTTTAATTTCAAAGAATGAAGTTTCAGAATCTCCATCTCAGCTCCATTCCAGCCATGAAAGATGTTTTATAACCAAAAAATGCGAAAAGCACTGAAAAAGTCAAATTCTGCGACAGACAGAGATGTTCCAGGCAGGAGTGAAGGGACGTGAGCAAAAACTAAAACAATGTTGTGCGTGTCAACAGCACGTTAGCATTCAATTCATGCGATCTAGTAGAACAAGAAGACCCACTGCAACCATCGAGTCATGCGGCTCAAGGTTGGGTTAGTTCGGCGTCCGCAAATCGCACGAACAAGCAAGACTCTGTGAAGTGATTGCCTGATTGTGGTGAGTTAGTCATCATTGATTCACATATTTTCTTTACCATGTCTTTACCATGTTCAACGTTTCTGATAAAATTGGCATTGTTTCAGGGATACAGCAGTCTTTTTAGTGAGCCGAATTTGTATTTTGTATTCATAGCCCATTTAAATATACCGCCCGTTATCAACGAGCTTTCGCCTCAACGCTTGATCACTACAAGGAAACGGAAATCGCATCTGGTACCAGCCGTTCACCCCCACTTTTTTTCTCTGCAAACACGTACAGATTAGTCCTTGCCCCAAAGAGAAACTTCTCCACAGCGTTTAAAAGATAACGGCTATGCAAACACTGATAATGTTATGCAATGTTTTATACGACTACTCGGCGAGAGTTTTGAAAACAATTATGCTGGACTGTACCAAGTCAGACTTAAATGACCAATGGTAGCAGACTCCAGAGGAATTCTAGCTGGTTAATTGGCAATTATCATTTGTGAATTGTACCTGGTTAGTTGTCAATGGATGTTAATTGGTAATCAGAAACGTCGCGAAAAGTTTGTTTTAACCTCCTTTATATTTATGCAAGCTTTGATAAACCACGGATATCCACAGCCGAATTTACAGTCTTACGCAATATCTTCTACCATTCCCTTCAACGCCATCGTCCCACAATACAAAGCAGGAGCACATCTTTGAGAAACAATGCCTTACGGAAGTTACCAGAGGCAGGAATAAGTAATTGCCCGTAGACAATACAGAGCGGTGTTTACACAACATGGCTGAATTTACAGTACGAGCAATAGAGGTTGTCAGAATTATCTTTTCGACTGAAAACTGCGCTTCGATTGTTTTACTTAAACGGTAGGGTGCATTTCTAATATACAGCACCAATATCCAGATGCAAATGTACACCAAAATCCTTCCTGTGTGGCGCATATAGCTTCTTCGTCAGTTGTGTAACACAATTTTCAGCTCAACTCCTGTTGACCCAGATGTCTACTTGAGCACGGTACCCTGCTCAACGCTATATTATAAAACGTGTTGAGAGCTGCAGCAATCCAGAAACACCCGCATTGTCTTCAGTATCAGAACTCTCCGTGGCGAAACAATGCATCCGACTGCCCATATTCAGCTGCGTCAACCAGTAAATGTGTTTGCGTTCACGATTGCATCAAGACAACCGGAGTTTCTGTATATATGTATGTCGTCATATAGATGTATTTCCGCACCTGCTCCAAGAAGATGACGCGTTATTCGGAGCAAAAGGGCAATGATGATGATAATAGCTTTATTTTGCCCAAAACTGGGTGAAAGGAGGTAGGGGAAGTGTGAGTCTTCCTGAATTCCTCCCCCTTAGATGGCGGCCTGCAGGCCTTGGGCGCGAGCGGCATCTTCGGCCAGTTGGACTGCCTTAACCTGTATTTCGGAGTCGGAACTAAGCAAACAGGTCTCCCACTGCTCCGCACTGTTGATTCGTAAGCATGCTCGTATATTTCGCGGCGGAGAATCACAAGCCCAAATCATGTGAGTGAGTGTGGCTCGCTGGGTGCACCACTTGCATTGGTCTTTATAAAGGTCGGGATAAATGTGGCTCAATACTGCAGGACTGGGGAAGGCATTAGCCTGCAGCTGACGCCAGGCCACAGATTGATGTCTATTGATGGTGGGATGTGCTGCGGGGTATTTCTGGCGCTCCATGCGATAGTGTTGAGCGATGACCCGGTAGGTCACCAGCCTGTCCCCAGCCCCCTGGTCCGAGCCAGCAGCGTCGTCAGGGCAATTCCGGAAGCTGAAACCTCTGGCCGCCTCGTGTGCTAGCTCGTTGCCCGTGAGAGATGCATGGGCCGGTGTCCAGATTATTTGCACGTTGCGCATACGAGTGGCTTGGACGGAGCGTAAGATGCGTAGGGTGGTATTAGAGATGTATGTGATATTTGCTGTTTTTTTCTTTATTCTTGCTGTGTTTCTCAACTTGTTGTAAATGTGTAATGGGCAATTCGTACAATGTTTGCAGCGGCTTTTCTAAAGCGCTTCCTGCGCAAGGTCGTTCTATGCGATCCTCGAAGATTCTAGTGTTCGAAGATTTATCATCTTGGTAAATGTTCCGGTATCCCTGAAGCGGCGGTTAAGGGGAAGGGTGATGCCTTTTTTGAAGCGTGGAAGTGCACAGTGGGCTACTGCTCGCGACTGAGAAGTACAGGTGCACCGAAGGAAAGGGCTGATAGCGACGTCTATGAAATGTTGCTCTCTATTCAACAGCAGTTGAATAGGCTTGGGGATCTGGCGCACAAAGTCGACAAGATCGAGGAATCGATCTCAATGATGTCTGCCAAATATGACGAAGTGTTGGTGACCATGGCAAGACAAGATGCAGAGTTAAAGGAACTGCGCAAGCGCGTGAACGTTCTTGAGGCTTATAATCAAAAACAGAAAACTGAGCAACTCAAACTAGCTGTTAACGACTTAGAATGGAGGAGCAGGCACCAGAATCTTGTACTTTATGAAATTTGTGCTACGCAAAACTGGAATTTGCTTGCGAAAGAGAACGAAGTTGCCAAATTAGAGAATTTGCCGGAACTGGGTCCAACAGATGTGGGTGCAGTGCACAGTCTTCCTGAGAAGCCTGTTCGCTTTCTGCAACAGTGTGTTAGAGATCAGTGGCTCCAGAAGAATAAGGGCCTAAAAAACTCGGACTCGAGTGTGCACATTGTTGAAAATATAACTCATCTGAACAGGATCCTACTCGCTGCAGCGAAAGGTTGGACCCAGAACAATGGCTACAGGTTTGCATGGCACAGCGACGGAAAAATACTTGTGGGGTGAGCAACTGGCGAGACTGCTTATGTAATCAAATGTGAGGCAGATTTAACCAGGTTGGCTCCCTAATGACTACATTCTCTGAGGATCTGTTCGACGGTTGTAAATAGCTCACCAAGTGAGGTTTCTAATCTTATATCTGGCCCTTTCCCTCAATTTTCTGTCCTGCAGTTGAATATACAATCTGTTCGCAAAAAGCAAAATGTTTTGCAAGTGTTTGTGAACGAATTTATATTTCAGTTTCCGGTGGTAATGCTCACAGAAACATAGACTTCGGACTTCGCACAAAACTGACTGCACCCGCCGCGGTGGCTCAGTGGCTAAGGCGTTGCGCTGCTGAGCACGAGGTCACGGGTTCGTTTCCCGGCCGCGGCGGCCGCTTTTCTGATGGAGGCGAAAAGCAAAAATGCTCGTGTGTACGAGATATCGGCGCACGTTAAAGATCACCAGGTGGTCAAAATTAATTCGGAGCCCTCCACTACGGCGCGCCTCATCGCCTGCGTTGCGTCGGCGCGTTAAACCCCACAATCAATCAATGATTTATTGGCGGCGATTTCAATATTGACATGAATGAGAAGTCGCCGCGAAGTTCTCGGTTGCCAATTCACCTTCCGTCTTATTCTCTTGTTAATATTGTACAAATAGCTACCCGCATAACCCCTGCTAGCGCAACGATTCTTGATTTACTGATAACCAATAGCTCAGCTCATTCCCTGTGTGGTGGTGTTATAGGCAGTGTGCTCAGGGACCACCTACCTGTGTTTTTAACGTGCACCCCTAATCATGAATATAAACATGTCAACAAAAAGAAGAAGTAAAGAGTCTATGTATCACTTCACAGACTTTAGATCTATTCCGAACCAAGGTTAACAACTTCAACTGGAAATAAATTTATTCACTAACTACATGTAATGAGGCATTTGATACTTTTATGAATATCTTTGTGTCCCTTTACAATGATTCTTTTTCGTATCAAGAAGTAAAGCGGCCTAAGCAAGCACGGAAGCCATGGGTTACCTCCCGCATATTTAAAATGATCTCAATGAAAAACAGGCTTTATCAAAACTTCTAACGCGATCGGGACCCTGAAACCTTTTCTGTTTTCAAATCTTATCGAAATAAGTTGAACTCGTCTTTAAGAAAAGGAACGGAACTACTATATTTTAATTTATTTGAAGGTACAACTGACTCAAGCAAAGTCTGGCGTCAACTAAATGAACTCTTACACCATTAAAAAATCCAATAGTGTGAACACCCTAGTCATTGGCGGAAAAACATATTCCGGAAATGAACTTGCAGATAAATTTAATAATTATTTTTCAACGATTATTTATAGTACACATGATTCTAGTGCGTTGCAATATTTGAATGCACATTTAAGTAAGAGTATATTTTTAACACCGTGTGATGAGGCCGAAGTACTGTCAGTATATAGAGATATAAAAAATAGCAACGGTGATACACGCTTTCAACCTTAAGATCAAACCCATTAAGTATGTGTTAAATATAGTATGTCGCATCTTAAGTCAAATTTATAATTTATCGTTGGCTTCTGGTGTCTTTCCGAGTGAAATAAAAAAGGCGAAAGTTATTGTTCTTCACAAAGGCGGTACCAGTGATGTTTTAAATAATTATAGACGTCTGTCTATTCTTCCGGTGTTTTCTAAATGTCTCGAAAAATTAATATTCCGGCGCCTTTCTAATTTCTGGATAAATACAATGTAATAACGTCTGAGCATTTCGGTTTCACGCCTAGAGCCTCCAAAGGGTTGGCATTACTTCGTCAAAAGGAAATAATTATCAGCAACATAGAACGTAAAAATATTACGCTTGGTATATTTGTTGACTTCTCGAAAGATTTTGACAGGATTAATCATTCAACTCTTCTTCAGAAACTTCCTGTATATATTATTAGAAATGAAGCCCTTGAAATAATTAGCAGCGATCTACATAATCGCCTCCAGTATGTGTCTATTGGCAATCATCGATCAGGTTCTTCTACTTTAAAACGCGGTGTTCCTCAGGGAAGTATCCTTGGACCATTGCTTTTTAATATAAATGATTTAGTTCCAATAGATAACGAAGTTCAGTATGTCATATATGCTGATGACACCAGCTTGTTTCTTTCGGGTACTGATGCTAACCTTTTAGTACTTAAGGCTAGTCGTATGTTGTATATATTACACGAATGGTCCGTGAAAAATGCACTGAATATTATCTTACTGAAAACTAAAGCAATATTTTCGGAGCTAAAGACGTAAAGTACAACATCGTTCATCCCCCCAGGCTAGGGAATGGTGTAATTGAAATAGCTAACGTTGTTAAAACCTTAGGAGTACGGTTCAACGAATTTATGCTCTGGGACAGCCATTTTGCGCAAATCCACACAAGCCTTGCGCGTGTAGTAGGTATTCGTCGTAATGGACAATGGATGCTGCCAAGAAAACTAAACTTTTGATTTACCATGCACTATTTCAGTCACATCTCAACTACTGTCATTTAGTTTGGGGGACCACAACTGCCAAAAATATGCACAAACGTTTAGTATTACAGAAGCAGGCCTTACAGGCAATTTCTCGTGTTCCACCTTTATCATCTTCCAGTCCCTTGTTGTCTAAATACCGCGTTATTAACGTCAATCACCTTTACGACTTTCGCCCTCTCCAAATATACAAAACTCAGATGCAAAACAATGTTACTTTTCTGTCTGACAGCGCTAGCTTGCACGAGAACTAAATTTCCCATTACACACGACACCATGAAAACTGGCACATAAAACCTGCGCGCACAAATTACGGTCTCCAGACTCTATCGCTCACATTGCTTATAACGTTAAACAAATAGGATTTCGACGATTTATCCATTCGCTCTATGTCTTACGGTACCCTCCGGAAATGTTGTTATGTTTTTACAATACAGTATGAATACCCCCATTTTAAGTAATTGATTTAAAACTATTTTATTGCGCTTGCATTTTCTTTTTGTTGTTATTGTTGTTTGCTTGCTTCTTATTTGCTTGCATTTTGCATTTCGTATTTCTTTCCCTGCCTCGTCTCTTCTGATCGTGTCGTAGTAAGTGGGAGCTCCGTCAACCCGCGAATACAGCGGTTTTTTTTCCCGCCTCCTCAGCCATTCTACTTGACTGGAATAAAGAGCTTCAACTTCAACTTCAACTTTAACTTCAACTTTTATTATTGAAATATTACGGTAGTTGGTATTCATGCTGGTTGCAATCAAAGGCTAAAAATATAAGCTTCATCGCGCAAACTACCGAAATGATTTTATAGGGAATTTCACTTATAGAAGAAAATGCACCCAAGCAAGGTCCAAAATGCAACAGATAACATCTTACATGTCCACCTATTCGATGAAACTCTCACATCAGTGGGGCTTGTTCACATTATGCTCGTACCGTTTTGTTCCGCCAACCTGTTATGATCTTCTTCTTCGGTAGTTGCGAACTTAATCGTAGGTGCATTTAATATCCCGCACCTTGAGACAATAGTGGCCCTTTGTCGTCTTACCTGAGTGGATATTTTCCATGCGTTGGTGACGTGGAAAAAAATGACATGAACGTCTGCTCCGCCACTGCATAGCCCAGCCATTGGTAAATTGACGACGCTTTTTTCCTGCACACAGACAGGCTGGCATGTGTACGCTTTGGAACTTTGGAACGGCAAGACCCACAGCAACTGTCGCCGCAGGACTGAAGCGCACTCCGGACTCTGTCCAAAGCTGAATGGTTTGATGGAGATTTATGAATTATGCTGGCAACAAGTGGAGTCATGCACGGCAAGATGCGACCGGCATTGAGCAATGCCAAGAAGTCATCGATGTTCTTTATTTCTGCAGATAACGCAGGCACACTTCGAGACGCCGTTAAATCACTCAAAACGTAGTTATGGAGAACAACCAATCCTAACAACCAAGCGCAATGCAATATTCTCCTTGAAGCTATGCTGGAGTCCGAGAGGGGAGGGGGGCTACGCCCGAGAAATGAGCTGACCAAGAAAATGCTTACATCATCCAAGCAGGGACGACCTTCGCCATCCAGACGACACCTGGCGTGGTCGACAAGAACGAACACTGCCGCGAATATCGGCAAGGAAAGAAAAAAGAGACAGAAAAAAGCCACCCAAGTGTTCGCGAAAGACGGCGGTACTGCTCGGGCAGGTAGGAAAACTAGGCAGATGTGAGTGGGAGGGTATGTAGTGTAGGCATACTGGAAACACGCGGCACCAGACGTGCCCAGAATATTTACCTCACCACAGTTTATGGGGTTAAAACCAAAAACTGCATCTACAGCACGGTCAAGAAGCAGCGAACCAGTGCGCCCTGCTGTGCTGTTGCGGCAAGTGAGAGAATTGTTCAATGCTTTGTAGGCATTCACTATGCTAGCAATGTCGTAGCGCAGCTCACCACCGCAGTAGTTTCCTGGCTTATCAAGGGCGCTATAGTACACATCTGCGTTCTTTGGAAACCGTTCGTGAGATAATGAGTAATGTGACAGGAAATCGGCGGGCGTATTAAAATATTTGCGTCTATTGCAGCCCCGGAACTCATTATGAGGCCCGTTGATTTCACGCTCGCTAACGGTAATCACCTGGCATACATGTTCTGAGAGCTTGCGAAGAAGCTGGTCGGGGTGTCGTACTGAAAAAATCCATTGCACATGGGCGTGATAGTCCTCAAAATTTGCGATTTCCTTAAATATCCGATCTGGCAGCATTTCGTGCATTGGGACAAGCACCAAGCCGGGTCTTTTGAACGTATCCCACTGAGCAACGTAACGGACGAAAGAATTGTGGCATTGGCTTGGTTCCAAACACGTCCACAGGGTCGCCGACAGATTAAAGTCCCGAGCCATCTTCCGCAGTTGACTGGAGTTTTGGCCGGAAGAGAGCACGGCCACTCTGGCTAGCGGTGAGTTCATGGCTGCCACTAAGTCATGCATTAGATGAGGCACCGGCCCCGCATGTTTTGGAAAAAATAACAACCAGAAGAACCCTGCGAAAGAAAAAGGGATCATTGTGAACACTTTAGCTGATGTGGGTGAACGAGCCGGTGCTTGAAAGGGCGGCAACTCAGACGAGTGTTTCCGTGCCAAATGTTAAAGCTAATGCGTACCAATCCAAACTGCACCTCTGATACTGAGACGAGAAGTGAGGTATAACTAAGCTTCTCAGTAAAAGGCTTGATAACAGTGCTCTACCCTGTACATTACATATTCTCTACTGAAGAGCGTGATCCTTTTGTTATGAAGGCTCTTGTATAATAGATTCTGGAAACGAGGATAAAGCCAGGCAACAATCGAAACACTGATTCGGTATACGGGCTTTCAAAATGTCAAATGTTGTTTAACTTTCCACCTCGCAGCTAGTACATGTGATGGGGCTTGTAACGCGTCTAAAAGCTCCACGTTTTGCTATGTTTTCCAAACAACAAATGACAGGCGCCCGTCTTATTCCGATACTCCATTAACAGTAAAGGTAACTATACCGAATTAGACTGAAGCTCTCCCTTTTGTCTGTCCGTCTTTGTTGCCAGACGTAGAGAAAGTTTCTTGAACACTTGTCCCCTGGTCATGCGTGTAATCACAGTCGTTTTAAGAAATTCATAAGCCAACACAATTTAGCGACAGCAAAGGCCCTAAATTGTGTTCCGAAGTTGGTAATTTATCTCAACCGTGTTCGCGTGACACTTGAAAGCACAGAGAAATGGACGACCTTCTCAAGAGTACTTGAAGTGAGTTGAACACAAAAACGTGCCCTGAAGACAAAGCCGATTAGTTGTACACCGGTGACCTTAAAACCCAGTCCTCCTTGCTTGCAGCGTAGTCGCAAAAACCTGGAAGCTGATTATGTTGCAACCAAAAATCTTCTGTGTTGAGCCCTACAAAAACGGGCACAAGTTTCGTAGTGCAAAGCGTATAGGATTTCACTTCCAATTTAGAAAAAAACTTAATTACTTTTTATGATTATTGTGAGCATAATGACACTGAAGTATATTATTCAAAAATCAAAATTGGGAAGGAAAACCCAAAATTATAGCGGCTTATTCGGCAGGGCAGAGGTGAGATCGCTAACCAGAGCAGAAAGTTACTTCCTTCGAACAAAAGGCAACGCAGCAGCCTCGACTCTGTTTCTGGTCTTCCTGATTATGGAATCGGGTGTTTTGCCAGAACTTCAATGAATGCCTGGTAGTCTAGGTGCGCTCGAGTTGCAACTGATTTTACGTATAACTCAGAGGAACAGCCAGTCTGTTCTCGTGTCTTCCCATACACTGCTAAGTCTATCGGCTGAGATGAAACCTGCCAATCAATATTGGTAAATGTGGTAGCAACGGTCAACGTTTGTCCGATGGCACTTCGCTTGCCGATAATGGTATCTGTTGAAAACAAAAGAAGAGAAATAAAAAAGTATAGCAGCAGTTTTCGGGTTTGGTTTACTCTTAGGAGCCATTAGCCAAAGGGCTTTGCCAGAAGAAAACGGTTTGGGAACTCACTGGAAAAGTATTTGAGCGTACGGCAGGGCATGGCACACGTTAGCTTTTGTGGCTAAAAGCGTTTCTACTAAATCGATGGTTGACGACCACGCAATTCGTAATCTGGCAGTCGGCTACGTCAGAAAATCTCCGCGCATTCATCAACGCGAAGTTCAGGTAGGCCATGCTGACACCCACGAATCTCCCTGCACGTCGTACTTTTTGTTTGCCGAATTAATATTTTTTGGCTATCTTAAATTTCACTTGAGATTTGTTTTTGCGTGCACATTTTTACATTATGTTTTTCGAAACAGAAGCGGCCACTAAACAGAGCTTTCGGACCGTCAGGTGATTTCATCACAGCAGGCGTTACGGCCAGTGTTTGAACCACAATCGACCTGTCACCGTCGCTTGGGCAGTAAACTTGCTGCGAAAGGCAGCAATGCAAAGACAGCCTTAAAAGTCTTCTCCTCCCGGTTCTAGCATAAAAACACAATAATCAGATGTCCCAGTTGGAACAAATATGCAAGTGGGGAAAATATTGATCGTGCTATCTTACAAACCCACTTCAGTCATTTTTTGACAAAACAGCAACGTCGCAAAGTGTTCTTGAACAGTAAGTAAACTGAAAACGGAGTCTTCCTCCGCCATGCTTGGAAACCCTTTTACCATTACGACAAGACGGTGGAGTGGAAAAGAGGCCTTGACATTTTCTTGTGCGTCACCTTCTATTTCAGCTTTCACGCCGTTACCGGGAGCAACCATACCCGAAGCACGTTTCGTGTCGCTGCAGGCAAGCAAACAGCTAAAACGTGGTCTCACGCAATAGTATATTGGACATTAGGCGCGACGAGTCCCCTTTAGTTCTCACAGTACGGACAAATCATGCCCCCAGATCTCTTCCTCTCAGTGCATTTGATACCATCTCTGAAGAATATCGCTGCTGTACCCTTGTGGCAAAGAACTGCTTTCAGCCCTGTGTGCAATTGTTATCCAGTATCAGCAGTTGCTCCCACAACCTTCGTCTCCGCCGTTCCTACCAGCTATGGATTCGTGCCGCTTTAAGTTAGAAGACGACAAAAACGGCACGACAACGGTACTTATGATACTGCCTCGTCGGAAACCGAAACACACATGCGGCCATTTGTTCTTCCACTGTGGTGATTCGCCCATACGCGCTTGTCACCGACATCGCCGGAAACTAGCGTACCTGATATTTTATTCACTACTTTGCTCTTCGATTTGCTTTTGCTCTTCGATTTGATATTTTATTCACTACTTTCCTCTTCGATTTGCTTTTGCTCTTCGATTTGATATTTTATTCACTACTTTGCTCTTCGATTTGCTTTTTCTCTTCGATTTGATATTTTATTCACTACTTTGCTCTTCGATTTGCTTTTGCTCTTCGATCTGATATTTTATTCACTACTATGCTCTTCAATTTGCTTTTGCTCTTCGATTTGATATTTCATTCACTTTATTGCTCTTTGATTTCCTTTTGCTCTTCGATTTGATATTTTATTCACTACTTTGCTCTTCGATTTGCTTTTGCTCTTTGATTTGATATTTTATTCACTACTTGGCTCTTCGATTTGCTTTTGCCCTTCGATTTGATATTGTATTCACTACTTTGCTCTTCGAGTATTGATTTTTTCCGAAGAAGTCAAAGTACTGAATAGTCGGCCCATAAGTATTTCCAACGTTCGTTTGGGGAATTTTTTATTATTCTTGGGTTTAGGTCGTAGATGTATTAAATGCATATTTTATTTTTTCAGGTAATTCTTGTGAAATTTATTTTTTAGCTGTCTTATGTGTTGGTTTTGTTATGGTGTTTTACCAATTATCTTCATTGAGGCTATTATAATGATTAGAAACGTTA
Source organism: Haemaphysalis longicornis (assembly GCF_048455015.1). Taxonomy (NCBI): domain Eukaryota; kingdom Metazoa; phylum Arthropoda; class Arachnida; order Ixodida; family Ixodidae; genus Haemaphysalis; species Haemaphysalis longicornis. The sequence goes on along the minus strand of NW_027526295.1, from coordinate 114,616,968 downwards.
CTTTCGCCAAATCTGCCTTCTTGTGGAACTGCCAGGCTGTACGCGGTTTCTCGCAATATTAGCCATTTTTTTATTGGTATTTTGAACATCTTTTCTGCGTACACTTGTTTTCATACTTGGTTTTAATTTTGTCAGATCACTGTTGTGAATTTCTGTCTAGTTTTTATTTTGTTATTTTTAAGCTTCTGTTCTACCAATAATCTGCACTTAGGCCAATATAACAATTACTGGTGCTTTTTTCGCCAGATCTGCGATTTTTGTTGAAATGCAGGTTGTTACAGGGTTTGCCACCGTTTTCGATATCTTCTCTTAGAATTTTGGACGCCTTTTTACGGTCTTTTTAGTTTATTCTTGTGTTTTTGGAGGAGATATATTTAAAGTCATTTTTATTGTCATAGCTTTTCAATAAAAATTCTGTTTTTATTTTTTCTTATTTCACTTTATTTCAAAATTCTGCTGAACCAAGTATCTTCGTTTCCGCTATTTCAACGATTATTGGTGTTTTTTTCGCCAAATCTGCATTTTTGTGGAATTACAAGGTCTTACACGGTTTTTTGCCGTTTTCAAATGCTGTTTTTTTAGCGGTTTCTTGGGGCCATTTTTTATTTTTTGGTCTGGAAGATATGTATAATATGCATATTTTTTAATAAATGTTTTCCCGAAAATTTTATTCTTCTACTTCTTTTTGCTTTCTTAATTCTGCTCGTCCAATTACCTCCACTTACGCCGTTATAACGATTCAATTTATTAAACGGGCTCATGAACTGAAACCCTTCCCGTTCCACCGAGGTATAACGGGTAAATTAAATACATTGAAAATGGATGTTTGGATTTCAAATAAAAAAATGTGAAAAAGTAATTGTGTTACTTTCGCCAAAATAAGCATTTTTGTGTAAATGCAGGGTGTTCCACGATCCTTGCTGCGGGATACTTGCAGGATACTTGGCGGGATAATACGCTTCAAGAAAACAGCAAATGCTGCCCGGCCAAGGCATCCGGGTGCCAGGGCGATGATACACAGGCAATTCGTGGACAATCTAGCTTTGCTAGCTACTGCTCGCTACATATCAGAAATCCGCGCAATGTAGGCCGCGCTTGATATGCAGGGGCACATGAAAACTATGAATTATTTATGGAAGTGGCGGACGGGAGAAACGAACAGGTTAAAAGGGGTGGTCTGAGAGATATGGATGGGCTATCGCGGTTCGGCAACAGCTACAGTGTTCCAATTACTCCTGACGGCACCTGTGCTACTGTTGCGGAAAATATTTTGTAATAATAACTACTACTGCACCCTAGTTAATTAATGTGAACACCCCTCATAAATGAACGTGGAATATCTCGTGATTGCACATCAAAAAATGTTGATTAGTTGAAATCGTAACGTTTGTCTTGCAAATTTTTAGGATGAGTCGCTCCCCGTACAGACGAGTGACAATGGCAGACATTGCTGGAATATATTCTATTCCATGCCTCCGCAAGGTTGTTGGTCAGGTGTTTTCCGGTCCCCGTCGATTCATGCACGTTCTAGACGCTGTGATGGCATCTTGGTGCACATCTCCTGAGAATGCTTTTTCCACCCGTTTGGTATCCGGCGTAACGTACCACTTTCGTGCTGCCAAAGGTAGTCACGAAGCTCATCCGTTTGAGGAGGTGCTACTTTCCGAAAAACGTTTATTCCACTTACGACGTCATCTAATGCTAATAGTACTTTCTTAACCTTTTGAAAACTTAAAACAAAACAAAAATATCCAAGCTCCCCCTCCCCACCTCTTTCAATGCAACCGCCATAAAAGAACAAACCTCCCGGCATCTTTTAGAACAACGCCCTCATTACAAATTATTCCAATACGAATGTCCTCAGCTGTTACTAACCGGTATTTTATCAACAGGCCTATGCTAAATCTTCATGTGACGAACGGGCCGTACCCGTACAGGGCGGCTAGTAAGAAAACGTGAAATATAGTTATGTGCAATAATAAATACAAGAAAACAGGACATCAGTTAAAAACTAATGTGGGCGAACTCATTAACCGTGACAATTTGCGCCAAATGCCTCGAACACTTCAAACTGAGTAGGGATCATTTCGTCTCGGTTTCTACTTGGTAACACATCGTCCGTGCTTCCATTTGGGAAGATATTTTCCAGGACCATTTTTACCGGGTTCATATTAGGACCCAGTCAGGGTCATCGACCAGGATCATTTTCCGCGATCAATTGTCCGGGACCATCTTGACTTGGACCGTTCTGACCGAATCCCGGTGCGTGCTGCCTACGTGCAAATTAGGCCCCTGAAAACGTATCAAATTTGATGTCGCAGGCATTAAAAAAAATGTTTGGCGGCGTGGACTTATTTCACAAAAGTTTGTGTTTTCAGGGAATGCCCCTTACATGGGGGGAATGCTGGGGTGTAACTTGATTCATTGATAAATAATTGGATGAGTACACCTCTAGTCGACTGTACCGCCCATTAACTTCCGACCCTCCCTGCAAGCAGAAATGCCGTTCAGGGTCTAGAACGGATGACTGCAAAAAAAAACATTTATGAATGTGATTCAGTCGTGCATTCCGTCCTTAACCCTTAGAAACAGTTGTGCAGTGCCTGGGTTCACCCGGGCACTTCGCTGTTTAAACAATATGAAAAAGCGCCTTTACAGGCAAACACATAAAAACAGACTTGGTTTTTGGCTGTGCTATAAAGAGTAGAGTGTGGCAAGAGGTGCCAATCCCTTCTTAAATCTACTCGTCGCAATATCTACACTCACGACTTAATATCCATGATATGTAACAACCCTCGGAAATTCTGGCGCCAAATCAAGCCTCAAAGCTACCCTGACATAATTATTGTAGATCATAACGGCCAAACTGTTCCGGAATATGGATACGCGCAGATACGTAACTCATCTGCGTCGGTTTTTTCTTGGGAAGACGTTGCTTCATTACCGATCACAACTGGTTTCATGGATGGAATAATGCCTGAAATCGTCATTACTGATGGGGCAATTTATCTTTATTCAATTACCTTAAAATTCCATCAACATGAGATCATATGGCCATTAACAATAGAGTACAAAAAATACTTCCTTAAGCTTTGCTCCAGTATTAGAAGCACTTTTCACTCAGTCTTTATCCAAGGGTTCAGTCCCACATGACTGGTGTATAGGGAAAATTGCACCCTTCTTCGAATCCGGTGATCGTTCTTCACCACCAAAACTACCGACCCATCTCTCTATCACCAATTGTAAAATTATCGAGCTTATCATGCATTCTCAAGTTATTAGGTACTTAGAAGATCATAACACTATTTTCCAATTCCAACATGGTTTCCGCAAAGGCTACTTCTGCGAGACCCAATTGGCCGGATTTACTAATGGTTTATATACTTCAGTAGACTCCGGTTTGCAAGTTGATGCAGTCTTCTTAGATTTCTCTAAAGTCTTCGATCGCGTTCCTCACGATTGACTACTCCTCAAGCTATCTAAAATTTAATCTACATCCCGACGTTCTGGCTTGGTTCAAAGATTTCCGTACTTCTAGACTTCAGTTTACATTTGTCAACAATCAGGCATCTGCTTTCGCTCTAGTAACATCAGGAGTCCCTCAAGGTAGGCTATTAGGCCCATTACTTTTTCTAGTCTACATTAACGACCTTCCCTGGTGTGTATCATCTCGTGTTCGCCTATTTGCTGATGACCTTGTAATGTACCGTACCATTTCTTTTGATACCGACTGTTGCAGTCTCCAATCTGACCTAGATACTATTAACTCCTCGTGCTTAAAATGGTTGATGCACCTTAATTTATTTTAAACAAAGCAAATGTCATTTTCAGGTGGGATCTCCATTTTGCAACTTTTTATAGTTAGGTCATACTGCAATAGAGGTAACGAACACGTACAAATATCTTGGTCTTCATTTCAGGAATTATTTAACATGGCACCACCATATTAACGTCATCATTTCCTCAGCAAACTGCTCTTTAGAACTACTCGGGGGTAATCTAAAACAAGCCCCATTTGATGTAAAAAGACTTGCATTCATCAGCCTTATTCGTCCAAAAATACAATATGCCTCTCCAATCTAGGATCCTCAACAATCATATCACAAATAACCTCGAGTCATTGCAGAACCGTGCTGTTCGCTTCATCTTTTCTGATTATTTTATATTTTCAAGCGTCAGAGCATTAAAACAGCGTGCTGAACTGGATAAGTTATGCGTTCGTCGTGCGTATGCTCGCCTGTCCCTTTTCCATAAAATCTACTTCCATCCAACACTTCACAGCGATTTCTTTCAGCCTCCATCCGCTTTTTTTCCACGCAGGGTAATCCCAACAACGTTAAGCGGCCACTATGTCACTCGTCCTTGTATGCACACTCATTACTGCCCCACACCATAACTACTGGAACGATTTACTTTCACATATAGCAACCCAAATTGACATACCTAAATTTCAGAATTGCTTCTCCAATTGTGATGATTTGAATTACATTGTTCTTTGAAATCTATTATTGTGCACCCCACGCTCTTCTCTTTTTTTTCCTTCATCGCTTTTCTGTATTTAACTGTATTTAACTAGTTCCGTAGAGAAACTTCATCTGTAAGTGCCTTCTTCCGCAAGCGCAATCTGTTTATTTGTTCAAATTATTTTGCTTAAAACACATTGCATTCCTGCCATATTTTGTACTACTTAAATTGCCTCTTTTTGTTCTTTTCTGTGTTTTTCATTGAAACGAAGTATTCTTTTTTCGTTCATCTCCATCCTTTTTTTCCCCTGTTTTTCTACTTCTGCTTTCCACATGTATATTTTAAGTGTGTGTATGCCCCCCCCCCCCCTCTATGTAATACCCTCTATTGAGGTCCTTTATGGGTGCTATGAATTAATTAAAATTAAATAAGGAAAGTATCAAGTTTCCTTCCATCCTAACGGAGCAATATTTTGTTTATTTTTACAGATGCATGGCGGTGCCCGGAAGAAACGAGCTTTGAACAACAATACCTCACCCTTGAACCTTCCCGTGGTTATTTTGCACGCTCGACTGAGCTGCCTATCACGAAGCCCGGCCGCAGAAGATCTCGTGCTGGTTTTCAGCAAGCCGACACGCCTTCTGCTGACGCGTAGGGTTACCAAGAGGGCTGCACGAAGACGTCTTATAGTCGAAAGGGTTTGCCCTGCGCCCCAATGGCTTATTCAATGCTTCGGTGGCTAGTGATGACAATGGCGACGCTGGTGCTTCAATGAGTGGCGCCTTCTTAGTCGGAGGAATAAGCTCATTCAATTCAGTTGTTCCCCTGCCAACCCCTAATTCGCGAGGAAGCCAAAAAAGAAGACTTTGCATATTTCGCGCCCCTCGCGGCAAAGGTGATGGGAACACGAAATACGGCGCTCATAGTCGGCAGCTCAGCGGGACAGTGGTTTTGAAGCTGTATCGTAGCCTTTTTTGGTGTACTACAAGCGAAAATGCGCTTGGTTTAGATTGCTTTCACGGTTCGTACAGATCGTTGAACGAAATGGCGGGCGTAATGTTACGGGAGGTGTCATTTGACTTGATGTTGCAGCACAGCGTCGTTTACAACCGCACAAAAGCTGCGCGTTTGGTAGCGGACAACTGCAAATATGTTGACCATGCAAAAACACCAGTCCGCAGAGGAACCATTTAATCGGAAGGTAATGGACGCGCTCCATCTCAAATTCATTTCGTTGATCCAGCTGGGGAACCGTGACGCTAATTAGCAAGGTTTTTCAAGCGAAAGCTTTTTTTATTGTGACCAATTGCGTTGTATAAAAAAAATCTAATGACTTTCTTCATAGACCTAATGGTCAGGCGAAAAGCTCTCTTATATGTCGGCACACTCGGCGCGTGCGTGAAAACGGACTTGCAGTGTGTCAAAGCGATTAGTTGAAAATGGCAAAAAAACAGACGGTGCTAAATACGACAATAGGTGCGTCGATCATGAAAAAGAAGTACTGTAGTGTACATTCATTTCATAAACCACGTATCGGCCTACATTTAGATCGTTCGTAGATGCGTTTTCTTACTGCCCGAAAAATTGGCGATTGGCCCAAAAAATTGGCGGAAAAGTTGGCGATTTAGGTTTTCGAACGTTTTATATTATCATTAGACGCACTTTCGGAGATTTTTGGACGCACTTCTAGCTTTCGCGCTTCTGTCAATCTTCTTCAGCGTACGGATGGTAAATAAACAAAATATTAACTGATAACGGTTCTTTTGCTAAAAAATGAGCGCTACGTGCGCAATTGATAACTGTTTTCATAAACAAATTTAAGAATTAGTTACTTGTTGAATGTTTTGCAGCTGGTTTCCAAAACAGCCAACCTTACCGGAACTCTATGGCTTAAAGAACTTCCCTGCATCTGTTGTATTGTCAGATCTAAAGACACCCATACAAGACACAAAACACGTCCAGTTGAAAGAGGCAAGAGCATTGCCATTGGCTTCGGCTCGTTTGAGTGATAAATCGCCAGTGACGCGGGGTGAGGGCGTCAAATTATTAGGAGTTTTCCCAGGGCTTCAGGTGAAGTAGCGCGGCTGACCACGGTGCAGAGTCGAAATGCGTCTGTCTTAAACCATCGCTGGCTGAGAAAATATTTGTATTCAAAGCATGTCTCTTCCATGCCGTTTATGTGGCCCGGGTTTCATTCCTTGCCTATCGGTGCCTCACGCGTCAGCTCGAAACAAAATCAGTTGCCCCCTTTATGCAATGAAAGCGGAAGTCGCGGCGGAGATTCTACGGCATCAACAGAAGCGTATGAGCTGTTTAGTTTGCCCTTCGTAGACGCCATGTGAGCAATTTTTGCTCTGGAGTGGCGTTGCCGAACAAGCGAGACCTATCCAGGAAGACACTGGTGTGCTATTCTCCGAACACTACGCGCAGCACGCTCCGGCATATTAACCGTCGATATTCTAGGAATATATGTGTGGAACTTGGTGGCATGAACCTTGGCCCTTCTTCTCGTGAAAGAGGTTTTTTAATGCAGGCTGATTGGCACATGACTGTCGTCGAAAACAAAGACAAACGCTATGACGACACAAAGATTGCGAGAAGAGACAGATTCCTCTCTCGTTTCCGCTTCTGTGTCTCGTCGTTGGGTGGTTTCCCGAGTTTGTCTCTGGGACTTTGTTTTTTCGACTAGTCACGCGGTATTTTTCAGTGAGGGCAGGGTAAAGACACGTGGCGGTGCCTTTTTTGGGTGGTATTTCTGGAAAGCGCGCTCTCTGACCTTCGGCCGCACGTGTCCTGGCTATGGCGTGTTCTGTTTATTTCAGGCTTGTTTTTTACGGTTTTTCCCTTCCTAGTATTGCCTCGCTATTGCATTCAACCAAGTGGCTATGGTGTCACTTTTGGTGGTGGATGTCAAAAACTGCCTCTGTGCTGGTAGTACAAATACCGCGATATGTCGTGGACGGTGACAGTTAGGGCACTCTCGTTCAAATTGCATCCCCTGTTCGACCAGAACGAATTTATTGCAGCCTAGCTTATCGTCGTTGGCTGCCGTGCTGATCTTATCCTCATATCTCGCTTTTGGATGCAATTTCCTGCCGGCCAAAGTAAGCAAAATTTTTTTCTTGGTCCATATTTCGATGAAGACTGACGGATGTTGTCAAATGTCGGCCCGCCATTTCTAGAGCTCTCGGAAGTGTCACGAACCAGAGTTACTAACAGCAGTTTGAGGCCACGACGCAAGCAGACATTACGAATACCCACAAAGCCGCTCTCTGCGGTCGTCACACGCGGAGTGTTGGACGTCCACGACACGTGACACCCACCCAACTAAAGCAGCCGTGGCTTCATCTTGGTAGCTAGGATTTGGCACTTCTGGCCAGTCGGGTCCACAGACGGAGGTTAGGTTAAGAGGCGGCCCAGCTTGCTGTAGACTTGCCCTAGCGGTGCATTAACGTGGACGACCACGTTTCGAAGCAGTTGTTGAAGTAGATGGTACGGAGCTTCCATCATCATATGTAACACGCAGATCATCATATTTACAACGCAAGAACGAAGCCGGGGAGAGTTGGTGCGCTCATTTTACACAGACCCATTAACTGGTGCCTTCACCAATTCGACATTCTCCATATCGCCTTAGAGGGCACGTGTGCTCTCTGCCCGCTTATTTTGATGTTGGTGCGTTTCATTTGTTACAGGTGCATACCCAATCAAGTAATCAGAAAATCATGACTTTTTGGCGGTGCTGGAGGATTATAAAGTGCTATAAAAGTTGCGTTTACCTCTAAATTGACAAAGTGAGAAAAAGAAAAGAGAATATTTATAATAATAATACAATATTAGTAAAAGAACAGCAGAAAGTTTTAAATGTATAGCACGGAGACCGCCTTTTTGACCATTCAAGTTAACTAACGCTTCCAGCCACCAGCCACATTGGGTGACTGGTGGCTTAAATAATGCCTGACCCTCAAGGAAACTCTATTAGTCAAAAAACACACCCTGAATACACCGGCCAAGTATTATATCTTTTCTCGTTGTATATTGCGAAATATTGTGTTTAGGTTAACTTTAACGCGTTTGGTTCGTCCAGTGTGCCCTCTGCTCAGGTCTATATTCGTTCCGCTCTCAAATGACCAAAAATGAGCCATGGACGCACCATCGTGAAGGCGATGAATAAAAAAAGCAATGACCCATTTGACCACAATACTAGCCGCTGCTATCGACAGACGTTTACGATAGTGGTTTTAAGCCCGTCTTCGTGTAATGGCTTACTTTGATACAGTCCTCTCAATTCGTCACAGCGGTTTTATTCTTCTTATTTTGTTGCACTGCCCCCATGTTTGTAAACTTCAGCAGGTTTACTTTGAATAGCCCTTTTGGCTGCCGCTGTCAAAGAAGACCAGTACCAGTAAGGTTTTTGTTCGAGAGTTCCACAAGGGTGATTGTTGCCTGTAAAACATTTGTACAATGGCACTAAAACAATTCTTCAAGTTTGCATGCTTTCAAACAGCGTTTGTACCCTTGCATTATTGAGGCATTTTTCAGAACAAAGCAAGCTTGGTCAAGGCACGTATGCCGGAAACCACCGACCTGACGTTAAGTTTTCTTTTACGCTTTGTCCACAAGACGCTTAAGCTGCTGTGGTTAACCAAATGAACATTGCTTTGGGGTTTCTCTTCAGTGTTATATTTCTTTTGAGCGGGGCAAAACTGAGCTCCCTAATTGAGGCACCAGTGGATAAATGAGCGACGTTTACTCTGGTATTCTGAGTTCTTCTCCACTCAAGCCTCCAGTGAAGGAGATGTTTGAAATCGGTTTCACCATTCATAAGCATTGCGGAATCCTTCCCTCAGCCGAGTGGATGGAGCAAATGGAGTGGAGGAGGGATTCAGAATACGGCCTTTCGGCTGATTGACGCTGAGCAGCGCTTCCTAAGCAAGAAATATCAAAATTTTTGTTGATGGAAGCTCGTATTGCGCATGTAAATAAGGAAGCCTATTTTTGCGCGTGTGCCGAGTTCGCTAACTCATTTGCTCGAACCTGAACCTCCAAAAAACAAATCTTGTTGACAAAATGACTGAGGATGATTGAAAGGCAGTGCAAAACCTTTTTAAAGCCTTTTTCCGATATTTGAAGTATATCCGCAACGCCTGCAACTTTGCAGGTGCAACGTCCTGCGGAGGACCAAGATGAGGCTCTTCTCAGCTGCTGTCCTGTTGGGGATTCTATTGTGTAAGTTTTACTGTAATGGGTCCAAACGAATCAGTCGCAATGCGTAGGCTTCATGGTATCCCGGAGACTGAGCTCGGACAAGCATCTGGCACCGCGGGCGGAATGCAGGAGTGGAGCTTTGGACGCGGGTTCCATTTCGCGCTGCGGCTGCCGGTTTTCTGATGGAGGCGAAAAGCGAAAACGCCAGTGTATTCGAGATTTCTGTGCAGTTTAATGATCCCCAGGTTGTCACACTTCATCCGGAGCTTTCCACTACGGCGCGCCTCATCGTCTGTGTAACGTCGGCGGGCTGAACCCTACAATCAATCAAGCAAGGATTAGAGATTCTCGGAATGTGCGTGTGTGATAGTAAGTGTAAGCAACAAAAAAGTCCTTCGCTTGACGCTCGCGTCATTTCGTATCAAGCACCAACGACCTCACGCTATTTTTGGCAAGACATAAGGTACTTTTCTTTCAGACTTTGCGGTTGGTTTTTTATAAGACGGATAGTGCAGCAGCTCTGAACACCGGTCTCGTTTTCGGCATTGCTTTTGTGCGTTGGTGGCGAAAGGGGTGGCGCGGCTAATTTTCGCAGGTTTCCTGACCATGACTAGTGGAACCGAAGTAGATCCATCGAAGCCTTTGGTCCGTGTCCGTGAGTACTAAATCTTTCCTGAGTCTCACTGTAAGACAAGGTATAATGCCATTGTTTTGATTTTCCCTCAAAATAAATGCCTTCTACAGCATTAGGGGAATATTCTCGAAGCGGTTAAAATTCCAGCTAGATAAGCCTAGTTTCATGGCTCTGATATATAAACATTGAAAGAGGAAAGCATTCCTTTGGAAATAATTTAAATCATAGCAATCTTTGCCGAGTACCCCAACAGCCAGGACCATGTAGACCCTGCATTTCCATAAAACTACAGATTTGGCGAACGTAGGTAGCACTTGCGGTCCTTATAATAGCGCAAAATTAAGATAATTAGATGAAAAAACTTGAAAATTCATTTAAATAAAAAAAATTCACAATAATGTTGTGATAAAATCATAAATATGCATCTTATACATATCCTATTGGAACCCAAGAATAAACAAGTTCGTAAAGAAACATTAAGAATACCAATGAAAATAGCGAAAACGACGACCCGTGTAAGGCTGTGCAATTCTATAAAAATGCAGATGTGACGGAAGTAACACGCGTAACCATTATAATAGCGTAAATAGAGCAATACGTCGAACGGAATTTTGAAAAACCAAAGAACAAAAAATAGCAACAAAAATGTTCACACAAGTGATCAGAAAAAATAAAAGATATGCTATCACATGCGTCGGCCCCAAAACCTGAGAATAAACAAAAAACGTCCACAAAAAAAACGTTCACAGCACGAATAAAAATCGAATACGACGACCGTGTAACGAATGTCCTGCATTCCCAGAAAACTGCAGATTTTGTGAAAATAACACCTGCATTCATTATAATCACCTAATTGGAGATATTGGTGCAACACAATTTCGAAATAATTAAAAATAGGAAAAAACTGAGAAAGTATAATTTGTACAAAACTGTTCCGACAAAATCAAAACTCTGCAACTTATACATATCCCCACACAACCAAAGAAAAAAACAAGAAAACCCTCAAAAGAATGTTAGAAATGGATACATAAATACCATAAATGGTTCAACTCTGCAGTACGCCTTCCTTCTTCGGAAAAATACATAATTAGTGATGTAAAGGCACTTCATAGCTGGAATGGTATACAGGGTGCCAGCTATCATGCACCAAGATTTAAAAGAAGTGCAATGGCGTTACTCCAAGATAACCTAGAGCATAATTTTCGCACTACTGCGGAGAAGCGGTCAGTAATTTTTCGTTGAGACTTAACTATTTGTAACTAATGATCCAACTCAAAAAGTACTCTCCTAATCATTAATGTGTCAGTGAGACACTTGCTGGTACCGACGAGGGGCATCTAACAGCGGTATTTTCAGCGACGAACTAATTCCGCATTCATTTATTCTTACTGATAAAGAAACCACACCAATACCACGTTGCGGCATTGCAGCCCGCCTTGTGAAGCAATGCCCTCGAACAGGATGCCTCTGACTTAGCCAGAAGAAAATAAAGGGAAGGAAAGAAGCCGGCATCGCGACCGAGTTAGTGCCTTTTCTCTCAGACGCCCCGCGAAACTTCCTGTTGCTGTTCCTCCTTTGCATGCCATTATAAAGGTGATGCGCCGCCACTTCTGGTGGTTGACAGGCGAATCCGCAGCTTTCAATCAAGTTATTTCAGGGTGATGGTTTGCCTGGTGGGCTTGAGTGCCGTCACGTGGTATTTTTTATATTTCGCTGTGGTTATTTATGAGTACGAATAAATGAGTAAGCAATTGGTTAGTTGCTGAAAATACCGCTGTTAGATGCATCGTGTGGGTACGTAAAAGTGTCTCATTGAGAGTTTAATGATTAGGAGAGGACTTCTCAAATAAGAAAATTTATAAAAATTATTAGCAAGGATTATTAACGACAGAAGCTACTATCCGCTTCTCCTCTGCACCGCAAAAATTATACAGTGTATTTTCTTCGAGTAATACAACTGCGCTGTCATTAAATCTTGGTTCATTAAAGGTGGCGCACCCTCCATATTTACATCATTGGCGAAACGAAAGAAAAGAAAACTTCAAAAGAATAGAATAATTCAACGTATTTCGCTACTGATAGTCATAACTGGGTATAAAGAACTCACACCCGAGAAAAGCGGCATAAGGATGCTATAAATTATTAGTCGATTCTACGAATTTCTGCTGCTTTTGAGCTATTGGAAGGCGTATTAAAAATAGGGCTGGAAATTCAGATTTGGAGCGCTGGCCCTCGGTGGAAAACCAAGTTTAGGATACCATGTCTGCGTTTCCTGTGTAGAGTTGACATTACTTTAGAGTGGAGGGAAAGTTGGCAATATATTAAAAGCCGCAAAAAACAAATATCTGATTTGATTTCGATAAAATTATACCTGTATGTGAAATTTTCCCGATTTGTTTTATGCCTTTATGCCATAGAAATAAGAGCTACCCGGTACATTTGGATGTTGGAGCCATACAAACACTTGTACGGTGACCATATTTACAGGTCGTGGCTTCGGCTGTCCGTGGAGCGAATGGACCTGTCATGAACACTGCCAGAGCATCGGACGCAGAGGGGGCTACTGCGGAAACTTCAGGTTGACTTGCTACTGCTACAAAGACTAGTCGCCGAGAGATTTAAATAAAGGACCGGGGCGAAGATATTTTGCGTTTCATTTGACAAAGTTCTGAGCTTCCAGATATAGCGTACACGAGAGGATATACAATGCAAATATTACTGTAAATTACAAATACATAAGTGGTAATAAACAGTAAATATATGTATTATATATAATTTCTTCATAAGAGATGTAAGATATTATTGAGACAAAATATACCTTGCTGAGTAGAACAGTTGTCCTGTTCCTGTGAGTTTTGGGCCCGTACATAAATTACGGGCCGATCTAGTGAGTATTTTGTACGATTTTGCGTTCATTGAGTACGAGCGCACGATTCTTGCCAGCGGCAGACGCGTGGTGAAGGCAGCTGTATCACGGTCGCGTTTAACTTTGAGGTGGAATTCTTGAGGTGCTCCACTTATCGTCTGCTTGTCAGCTTTAAAACACAATGGCGTTTACACAAGGTGACAATAAGATTTTCCCGTGTTTACATGCATCCTTATGTCACGAGTGCACAACTGGTATCAAGCTCATAAAACAACTGCGATGGTTTATTCGCTTCAGAAAAAAATGCGCAATTGTATTATAAAAACCCGCAAAAAATTTCAATGAGGCGTTTCTGTCTGTATCGATCATTGCGTAGGGATAGCTATGAATGTTGTAGTAGATATTGTTGCGAGGAAGGCGCCAGAGGGATAGTGCATTTACAGGTACAGATAAGTCATGCAGTGTCCAAGTGGGTGAATGGTTATAAAGCAGGTAGCTCGTACGGCGCAGCCAAAGTAGGTTTCCGGAGCACCATAACTGTCGCCACTCGGCGGCTAGTTGTTGCAGGCAGTTGGGGGAAATCGGGAAACCCATCGCTCTCGCGCAGAAACCGTAAGGTCTCTTACGGGACCCATTGACGACGCGTCCATGAATTTCTTGGACACAGCAGCCACCTTGCACATAATCAATCAGCTGGACTCACCTAACTTGGGGTGTCGCCCATAATGTTTTTCTGGAGCGAATACTTCTTGTTATCATTACTTGATATCAGCTGTCTGGCTGACTTGTGCCTCTCGGTGGAGGCGCAGCTCTAGGCGCCACCGGTTGCTTCATGCAAGGAATACAGTGTGCTGGGATCCCAAATCAAGAAAGTTTAAGCATTTCCAGGCGAACAATACCCATTTTCACTCAGCGATTTTGGCAGCAGCCAATGGTCCAACAGATGTAGAAGAAATTCCTTTCGTGTAATGCTCGATTGCTCTGTTTTAGATGCGACGCTGAGAGCATCTCTTGTCGGTGGCCCTGTCCTTCCTGCGTGCGTCCGTTGTTGTCCGCACCACTGCCTTCCTGCGGGCGTCCGTTGTTGTTGTCCGCAAGGCTGCGTCTATCCTCCACTCTCCCCCTCTCCTCTCCGATAGCGAACACTCTCTCGCGAGGGGCATTGGATTGGATTGGCTTGGCTTGGACTGGCTTGGACTGGCTTGGCTTGACTTGGATTGGATTGGATTGGATTTGGATTGCATTGGATTAAAGTGGATTGTGTTGGATTGTGTTGCGTCATAGCCGCGGCAGACGCACTGGCGCCGGCGCGTGCCCAGGTGAGAGCGAACACACTCTTTCAACATCTGCGGGTATGCGGCCCAGAGCGCTCTCACTCCGCCGGTGGGCGGCGCTGTGCGCGGTGCTGCGCTAGGGTGCCTCGATGCGCGCCCGCTCCGCTGAGGGTGAGGACAACCGCGTCGTCTGCTAGCGCGACCGCCATTTTCTTGCATCCGCTGGACGCGGGGCGCGCGCTTGCTGCGTGACGCGCCTTGATAGTGCTGGTCTCGCTAACAGTGTGGGCTTGATTTGGCTTTACTTTTGATATTCATTGCTTTTCTAGGGTAGATGAACAGGAGAGTAACGTTTTGGTGAAGAATTCTTTATTCTGAGATGATTAGCGAAGGTATGGTGAATGCCTTTCTTTTTTTACGATAGGTGACATGGCGGGCAACTTCTCGCCGTCGTTGTCAAACCGGCGCCGTGAACTTGCGTTTACATGTAAACATAGCAGAGAGTAGGTAAAGTACACGAAGGAAGGGAACTGCTACATATTCATGTAGGAATGTCCGGTACGCTTACGGACACTGAAACTTGCGGTACTTACATAGGATTGCCTGGCGGCAAACTGTCATGTATGCACTGTGCGATCTAAACATAATTGATTGTTTGATGAGGTTTAACGCGACTACGCTACATAGGCGACAAGGCGTGCCGTAGTGCAGGGCTCCGGATTAATTTTGACCACCTATAGATCTTTAACATGCGCCGAAAGCTCGAACACACGGGTGTTCTGTATTTTCGTCTCTATCAGAAAAGCGGCCGCCATGCCGAGAATCGAACCAGCGTCCGTGGGCTGCAATCTAAACATAAAGGTTACACGGAAGTAGGAATAATATCATTTAATACCTTGAAGAAGCACAAATACACTATGTACAAAATGATGAAGAACATACCCCACTGCTGTTAGATAATAAATTATGCACAAAATGATACAAACACACTTCACTGCGGTTATAAAACAGGTAGCGATGATTAAGCTCGGTTGTTTTCGAACTTGCTTTTTGAAGTTTTGAATTGCGTTGTTGGCATGTGTGATGTTCTTGAAGTAGGGTGTATGTTCTTTCCAGGTCTGCCAACTGCTTTTTCAACTCAGCACAATTCCTTTGTGTCTCACTATATTTTTTGTGAGAGTTTCATTTGCCGAGTTTCGGTATTCAAAGCTTCGACACCTGCGCTGTTGAGTTGGAGTTTTTGCGATGATGTCTCTTGTGACACCGTGTGAGTTACTCTGGGAGCATTTCCGCTGTATCTGATGATGCGTGACGTTCTTCAGCAGAGTTGTCCACCTCTTCATTGTTGGATGTGGGCACAGGCTGCGTTCGTTCTCTGGGTGGCTTTCGCTGCTTTAGAGCAACTAAAAGCAGAAAGATATGCAAAGCAATGATCAAATATGCAGTAAGTTCAGGGAAAGCGCGGTAATCAAGGGAACGGGAAATCAAGACAAAAAACAAAGCGGAAACACTGCATCATTTACACTAACCAGGTCGAGCGATTGTGCCTTTTCCATGGAGTGGAAATGGATAAACTGGATGCGTGAGGTTAAGGTTGTTGCATGGGCTGATTGACATTAAAATTGAATAGGTGGAAGTGACTCCCGATAAGAGCAGGAGAAGGAGCATCGATACATATACAATTAAATGCATGCATGAATAACGTGTAAAGTCAAAAGAAGTGAAGCATGCCAGACCGACGGCTCAAATGCCGCTGGAACGTTTCCCAGCGGCCACCACCGATTTTTAAGTAATGTACGCACTTATACGAAAACACGCAGTGAATCAAATGGTAAATGTCTACCTCTGATTGGGAAAGGCGTTAGCACAGCATTTGGCTTCAGCTTCTTCCATCCATCTGCCCGGTTTGGTTCAAAACAGAATCCCTCAAAGTGAGCCTGCACGATAAATTTCCAATAAAGTTGCCTTTTTCTCCTGAGAAATAAGAATAAATGTTGTGAAATCAAGCAAATCGAGCAAACTGGCATCCACACGTATCGGCGTACATCCGCACATGATTCACAAAATAGAGGTTTAATTCACATTACTTTTCACCTCCATGCGCTACTTTTATGACATGATAAGCCAGAATAAATGTCCTAAATGTCATAATTTTTCCGCACAACGAGATGTAAAACAGACCTTACGTTGAGACAACGAGGAGAAACACGAGCATAACGCGTCGCATGCAGTTTTACGCTTCGGAATATACCATTCACACTGCCAAAAATGGGCTTTTGCTGAAGTAAGCGTGATGCGCCGGGATGACGCTTCGGGACTGGGAAAGGTGGCACACCTTCTTACAACGAGCGCCTTATTTCGTGATACAAAGCGAAATGACTGAAGATACAAAGCGCCATACGTTTAATATCGGCCCCCCGCTTTAAGAGGCCACGTCCGTTTTAATCAATGAAATATAAAAAGGCCGCCAAAGCATGATGAAAACTCCAACTTAAACACATAAAACCGTACGTCTGGTATCTAGAAACCGCCACACAGACCAGCTGATAATAGCCCCAAATGAATTTGGCATTGCTGAGGAGCCGGGCATATGCAGGAGTGGTTCGTCGGCTGCCACTTGTCCCGGTTGATCTTCCCCGTCCGCAGAAGCCGCCTTTTTGGGTCTCTAGGAAACGAAAACATCCTCCAGACATTTGTAGCGCTGTTAGAACACTGGTGAACGCAGCACCCAGACATTCTGCAAAGAGACTTTGTGAAGAGCGCCGCTTCTCGCGCGCCTAGCGCGGGAGTCGGCGGGGGCGGGATGCAAGAAAATGGCGGCGGCGGCGCCTCCCGAGAACCGGTCTTGGCGGCGGCGACCCCTTCAAAGAGTGGCGCCACCCTGAGCGGAGCGGGCGCGCATCGAGGCACCCTATGCTGCGCATGTGCAGTACTCTCTCTCTCTCCGCGGTCTCCTCTCCTTCGGGCGCGCTGCGCATATAACCGGTGTGCCGCTCTCCGGCGGCCTTTCGGTCGACGGTTGCTCTCCGCTTGCGCTTGAACCGCCCTCAGTGTCGCATCACGCCAGGGCTCCCGCGAGGGGAGGTGGGAGTAATTTTTTATTTTGCGCCCCCCTGTACTCGATTCCCAGCAGTGTTTGTCCACAGATAAGTCTTCTGCCGCTGCTGCCGACTAACCCTCAATCCGCCGCCTTCCTGGCGTCGCAAAGCGTTGTCTGAAAGCGTTGAGTCATTGTCCAGCTCTGGCCGCGTGTATTGCTTTCCGTGAGTGTTCCATTTTTATGTATAATTTTGAGCTGTTGCTCGCTACAGCCCCGAGAAATATTGTTTCAACTTGATAACCTGCTTTCGAGTGAAACTTTTTGTCCTTCCACCCTGTAACGGCCCACTTCTGGGCTAACAGTATTAATAAATGAATGAATGAATGAATGAATGAATCCTGTGTTGCATTACCACCGCTTCACACTCTTGCCCTTTGTTCTTGCTCGTCCCGTCATTCAAATGAATGAAAGTTTCCTCAATTCTTCTTGGGGGCGAAGCCCCTTAGGGGCTCCGTCTTTCGGCGTCTCCTGTCGTCGTCGCCGTTTCATATAGTCACCGTACTAACACACCGGGACACTCGCTTTCCAACGCCTCACCCTAGAATGTAACGGGTACCAAAAGAACGCACCGGGCACTCGTTTTCCAATGCCTCGCACTAGAACGTTTTATCTCCGTGGGCGTAAATGCGTACTAAAACAACACACTGGGCCCTCCTTTTTAAACGCCTCGCCCTAGAACACTTTGTGCTTCAAAGACACGATATTTGTACTGCAAAGGTGTGCACCTATACCTTCGGACGGTTTCATCTCCGTGGGCAAAAATACCAAGGCGCCCAGAATACACTTATACACTGCATTCTTCGCCCCTTCCCACGTTTCACGTTAGGGGAGATGGCGCTTGATTTTTAGGTGCGGAGTACCTTAGAACCGCGCAATGTGCTTCCGCTTCCGTGAGCATCGCATTTACAATCGCAAAAAATCAGACAGGCACCGGCAGGATTCGAGCCTGTGTCTGGTAGACCAGACAAAGTCGGTGTCAGTCGTCTTACCCATTTGGCTCCGACCGTGAGATAGTACCGGAGAGTCAAATCGCTTACTTCCTCGCCTGTAACGGCGCGGAGTACCTTAAGATCTCTCAATGTCCGTCCGCGTCCATCCGTGCACACACCACAATCAAGCTAAAATCAAGCGAAATTCGATTTAAGCCGTGAGTTGCAGTATCACTTAGGGAATAATCAAGGTGCAACTCACGGCTCAAATCGAATGACGGTCGGGACTCAAATCGGATGTCACTCGGGGCGTAAGTTCGATCTCATTTCGACTCCCCGTACTCCGCACCCTCACCATCACCCACGGAGTGGAGATGCTGCCATTTTTTTCTACCCTTGCGCCGCTCCGGCGCTTTCTGTTGGAGGCAGTGCGTAACTTGCTTCTCTTCGACGAAGTCTTCTTCAGCGCTCGTGTGTGTCAAGTACTCTTCCTTGTGTCCGTGTGTAAACCGCGCTGTCTTGTCGTAATCATGTTAATCCAACACGCCCAGATAGCCACGTTCAAGCTTATGTGCCGGAACCGGCACCGTTGGCCGAATCACATGCGGTGATGCCGTCGAAAGTTATGATAGAACAGAAGTGGTCAGACTACCAGTATTGAGGGACGGGCACAAGTTACCGCCTTAATTAATATAGCTCCCTGCTTTCCTAAACAAACATGTATTATCCCTTGAGATAATCGAAACATAAGAAACACGCCCAGGCTATTGGCAATCGACATTTTGAGGTTGACAGCTTGCACTATAAGGTTACCTTTTGTTCCACCGTACGCCGGTACTCTCGTGGGGGGAGTGAATTACTTCTCCTTGGCTGTAATTGACGACCCTAATTACTTCTGCTCGAGCGTTCACATTTGCTGAAATCACTACCGCTGTAAAACAAGCAATTTGGTGCTTGAGGGCACTTGTAATTTCAATTTCCTCGGTTCCTAACACTGGCTTATATTATTCCGTAAGGATTTTGGGGAGGCCCTTACGCATTCATCTTAGGCACCGAGCTAACACTGTACGCATAACTAAGGAATTAACGTTTTCTATATATAGCATCGTGAAATAATAAGGCTGCCCGTGTTGCTGCTTGACGTTTTATATATTACAGATTGGTGCTAGACATTCGTAGAACTTTTGAACTTTTTTCTTCTTTGAACTTCAGTTGTAATTGCTGCATGCCTCTTGTTATCCAAGGATTGCGGTTCTTGAATTTTGTAATAAACTTAAGGCACAAAGTGTACTATACACTCATTAACAATGCCTTTGAACTGGACCTACAATTCATTCACAGTGCACGTCGAATTTGCGCAACTGACCTAGTGAAGTTCCAACATTGCAATGTTAGATACGTCATAAGCGAGACATATTCGGGTGCATGCAAAACTTATCATAATTCACACTATTGGCATCATTGGAGCCCACAGAAACCGGCCCACAGGAGCCCACAGAAACCTGCACGACTTTTCCTTTGCTCAGATCCTGGCCACCCAGAAGAGGTCACTGTTCGCTGGCGTCAGTTTCTTGTTGAAAAGTATAGCAGAATATTTGCCAAACTTACAGAGCCTGCGTAGGTTTCCCCTAGCCCTCTGCCATTACTCTCGCACCGACGGTGAAGAAAACCGGAATGTGGTATAAGACAGAATAAGCCGGAATAAGGTACTTGCAGTACATTATTCCGACTCTGAAGACAACGCTCTCTGCTTTAGCGTATAACCGGAGTCCTTCAATGCCTTTCTGGTCATGAAACTTCGCCGTCACGCTATAGGAGAGCTTCGTACGCTCCACAGGGAGGCCGTGCCGCGGCGCTGGTGTTGATCGGAGGACAGTCGGGGGCGTGGTCAGAGCGCTTGCCGCCTTATAAGCACTGCGCTTTCAACAAACGCTTGCCGCCTTATCAGCACTGCGCTTTCGCTTTACGTGTCGTGGGCCGCTCAAATGGACTTCTCATTTTGTGAGTGGCGAAAACATTTGGTGCGAACGGGCACGCTGCTTCTGCGTTCCTGCCTGCCGGTCTGGATACAGAGCAGCAGCGGCCGCCCGATAGCCTCCGATCTGCGGTGGCGCCCCTCGCGGTAGCCTTTGTCCCCGTACGAAACTTGGCCGGGAGTTTCATGACCAGAGAAGCATTGAATGACTCTGGTATAACCCGACACTCAGGAACCCAACCAAGCAGATTATTAACCAGGGAAATCTGCTTTTACATCGCACATTTCCAGAATTACTGCATCGGGAAATAAAGACGCCTAACAGAATTTTTTTTTGCCTCGTACACAATACGGAAGGCCAAAATGAATGCCATTAGGTTCGCCAAAAGTTGGTTAGCAGGAAATCAAAGTCTAATGGACGGAAGAAAATGCCCGAAAATCAACGCTTATACGTTGTTCATTACCAACAAATCAACCACTCACTCACTCTGTCATTGAACCGATACAAGAGTCTGGGTTGCCTGGGCGACGGATAAACGGTAGCGATAGGTAGCCGCTGTCGAGACATAACCGCTAAGGGCCGAGTTATACAGGGAACGGGAGGTGGCAAAGCGGTACGATAAAAACGTTAATGGACAAGCATGTTCCGTTAGGTGTGCGGCGTGTTCTGTAGAGGGAATATATCACTATCATTGGGTAATTCACCTATATCACTATCATGGGTTAATTTGGCTCTTAGTGTTCTAGTCGATTGCTTCAATTTATTGTGGAAAATTAAATTACGTCGTGGTACGTTATTTTGTGGAAAACGAAGTGGTTCACGACACAGCGGTTTCTTGCGAAACTCTGATTGACGGCACTTAGGGGAGCACTCTAAGAGCCTTCGGACGCTGCACCAGACAGAACCTGTAGAAATTGCTGCAGCGCTGGTTCCTTCGTCGATCTGATGCTTTAACACGCGCCGGTAGCGCTCACTGTGACATTCACTACGTCTAAGGGAAATGACCCAGGTGAAGCCATTAGGCAATCTACGCAAGTGTTTATTTGGCACTCTTACATGATCAAGTCATCGGACAGGTAGCGCATAGATACCACACTCCCATTCGCACGTCGAGTTTCACCCTTACCTATTTCTAAAAATTGGAAGGAATAGCTTACCTATGATCCTGCCCTTCATTTCATCGTTTCACTTCACCGTAGTTAATGCAGTTGTTCCCCTGCAGTTGCTCTTCAAGACCAGGCCAGCCGCACAACGAAAATGGCAACTCCAGGGAACCTTCTCGATGGGCACACTCTATGCGTCATTGCAGGGGCCACTAATGCTAGGCCAACATGGGAAAACCAACTTAGCGTGTGTGCTTTTTCTTGTTAGCCCACCCAGCAATCACCTGAGCTATATCTCAGATGATGATGTCATTTCCGCGGGATATCTTTTGCACGAGATAAAAATGTCACCCTTCAAGTAATAACCAACAAGTAAGCGTTTAAAACAGAAATTCCGAGCATTGAACCCAGTTTCATGACCGTTCTATCCATAAGTGGAACAACTCAACTACGAAAGCAATTGGCCCAGCCCTCTTAAGTAGGGTTCCTGAAGCACATAGATAATTGTTCGAACGTAATCCTAGATGACCTCGTGTGCACATGGCTGTGATCTTTTGGAAACGCCTATACGAAACGTAACGTGTTTGAGCTGGTAGCTTGATCTTTTAGAGACGACATAAACGACACAATTTTCACTGGCTATCTGTATAAAAACATAAATTCATTTTCAAACAATCCTAGTTTAAATGATACCAGGTTACAACACTAAACAATAAAACTCGAGCAGTGCTCGTTTCTACAAAACTAACGGAGCCAGAAAGATAGCAGTTAAAGTCACTCCAGACCCCAACTTAGCCTTTCGGGCAAGCGTTAATAAAAGTCATCGTAAAGAAGTTTGTATAGGCAGATCCATTCCGAAATACTAAAACTTTTGGCGCAAGCCACGAGTTCCCGTGTCAGTTCGCGCAAAGGAAACATCGGGCACACTTGAGGAAAATTTTTAGCAGTCAAATTGTAGTCCCCGCAGTGATAAAAAAAACGGCCACCTTCGCTATTCAGACGCGAAGACTGCGGGAGAAGCCGAGCTGGGTGGTCACCAACTGCTTGAAGTTCGCTTTCTTTAGGTATGCCCCTTTCTGAAGAAAAAGATGGTTGAGAGCGATGCTCTCCATTCACACGATCTAAATCAAAGACCACAGTCCACCCTTTTATAAACCAATAAAAAAAAATGCCGAAGTCCGCAGTCAAACCCTACTTCCTCTCAGCCAAAATCCAACGCCAGCGCCCGAGCTACGAAGCCAAAGGAAATGTGGAGCGCCCCTTATTCGATACTAGCGCAATCGCATAGTCGCCGGTTGCATAACGTGGGGGACCCAGGTACGAGTTAAGTTTTTAGCCGCGCACTCCCAACACATACTCGAGGACCCCTCGCCTCCTGACACTTTCCCTCACACTACTTGTCTTTCCATTTCCCTTCTTTTAATGATCCACACTGACAGAAGAAAGGAGCACCCCTCGTAAAAACAATAGCTTCAATAGTTAAAAATGGCAGAGAAATGTTCCAGCTCGGGCGAGATAAAAGCAAACATGAAAACAACACGGGTCCAGCTTGTGCTGTTCCGGCAGAACCAAAAAGAAAAGAGAAGAGAAAGGATGCACGCGGAACCACCAGACTGCGCCAGCAGTGCGAAGGCGGTAAAAGTGAATTGCATTGAAGAAACCTTCGTTGAAATTATCACGAGGAAAGAGAGAGAGAGAGAGAGAGAGAGAGAGAGAGAGAGAGAGAGAGAGAGAGAGAGAGAGAGAGGGAGTGAGGGAAAGAGCGTGAGGGTGGTAGCGAAGAGTGGAGAAGGGGTTGCGTAGAAAACACGGCAGATGACTATTCCCTAGAGTGCAATTGATTCCGTCTGTAGTTTTCCATCTATCAACATGACAAGACGCTTTGGTAGAACCTTTTTTGCCGCAAGCATTACTATTTATTGCGGCCCAGTGCGAACGGTCACCCGCCACTATCAAATGCTGTAGAGTTCAGCTCTATTTATAGTCATCATCATCAGACCACCTGCGGAGATTATGATACACTGATTGCTGGAATAAGACGACATCACTGGGCCTTCGCACGCGCCCAACGCAGCTTCTACACCACCGGTAGGTGGCAACGAAGCCAATACTATCAAAATTCAACCACCAAGATCGATCGTTTTGACGGTGGCAACTTCTGTGCCCTTGAGGTGGTACACATGTCGTTTGCAGGGCGTAGCCAGGGGGGAGGGGTATCGGTGTCAGAACACCCCCTGAAATTGATGACTCGAGAATAATTACATATATATTTTGGGTTCCCGGGGTCTCTCCTTCATTCGTCTATTTTTGTTTTCCCATTGGCGTATAATACCCCTCAAAATATATTTAAACCTACACTACTGGCTGTTTATATTTTTCGCAATCATCTTCTACCCTTTTGTATTATTACAACAGCAATGATAATCGTCATCGTTTAAACTTCAAATATAATATTTTTTCGTTCATATCCTAATTCAAAAGTACTAGATCCTTACATTCCACTTGGGTTTCCTTTTAGTGAATGCTGCTCATAAGGAAAAAAATCGCGCCAATCCACCCCGTGAATGTGGTTGGAAAGCAAAGCTGTAAACGGCACCCATAACGATTACCCATGCGACGTCACTTAAATTCACTCACATCGCTCTACAAATAGCAAAACCAGAGAGCAGTGAAATGCACTTAACCACACCATTTATTACTTAAAAGAGATATTCATGTTAAGGTTAAATCAATGCATAAAGCATGAACGGTGTTTGGTTGAGTTGTATTGGTGTAGCACAAGAGTGGAAACTTTTTTTATAAAATTAAAGTAAGACGATCTCTCGTCTCCGTCTCTGCGCCGCGGACGGAGGCGACGATATTTGCAGCAGAGAAGGAGGAGGAGGAAGAAATACTTCTGTTCAGATTTCTGAATGGCCCAGAGTGTAGCCCTGGGGAGTGTGGGGCCCATATGCAGTGCGCGAGGCCTGTGTTCTGTCCACCCGCTGAAGCTGGGTAGGTAGAGAGGGCCTGGACAGCAGCATCTCCCAATGCTCTTGTGGGTAGTTGACGGAAAGAGAGGAGGGTGCTCAGGGCTAAAGTCGCACACCCCGATTACGGGGCGGAGTGTTCCTACTTCTGAGCAAAATTTACATTCAGCGTCGTAGCGATTCCGATACATTAAGTGAAGACGCGTAGACTGAGGGAAGGAGCCCGGTTTGTATGAGCCGTAGGGTAATTTGTTGTTCTCTGAAAAGGTCAGGGTAAGCCGAAGGTACGGTCTGTCTCAGAAGGCGATAAGGCTGGGTAATCTCCCTGAACGTGACAAGCGGGTGACTGTCCTCGTGCAGCTCCAGAGCTCGGGAGGTAAAAGCGCAGGCTTGTTGGGTGGGTTGCCCTTTATTGAAGCGTGAAGGGGTGTCCAGATGAGCTGAATGTAACCATTTGGGGAGTGGTTTTTTAGCACGCGCAGTGCAGGTCAGGACACCGAACCCTACTGGTAATTCCAGTAGGCTTGCTGGGAATCGATGACTACCCTCCGAACCCCTGGTTGAGCGAGAGCCAAGGTGATGGCTGCCTCTTCTGCTGCCGTCATTTATTGGGTCCTAAGCGAGGTACACGCAAGAAAATTGGTTCTGGAGGTAGGCACGATGATGGCGTATTGCTGCCCTCGATATTTGGAGGCGTCTGTGTAGTTAACTGCAAGATCCCCACCGAGGGTGGTGTTTAGCGCTTGAGCCCATGCTTTTCGGTGACTCTCGTTATGTGAGGGGTTCATATTTCTAACCAAAGGGAGCATCTTTAGTTTTAGTCACCAAGAGTCTGGGAGTACGTCAAGCGGAGTAACATTCTGGGCTGCCCAGCCAATCTGGTGAAGCATGCGGTTACTCATCGCACTTGTGAGTCGGACCTTCTGGTTAGAAAGATGGCCTTCTATCAGCTCTTCCACCGTGTTGTGGAGCCCCGTGCTAAGCAGCCTCTGTGTGGACGCACTCATGAGAAGACCAATGGCCTGCTCGACCACCTTTCTAATCATTATATAAAGCATCTCTATGTCTTCCTTGTCGAGAAGAACACATGGAGTTGACGTAAGTAACTCTTGAGAGGACAAAAGCTTCAATTAATGGAAAGGTACCGGATTCCTTTAGGCCTCGCTTCTTGGTGGCAACTAGCCTGATCATGTGTATGATTTGATTAATGCTGTTTTTGAGGCTCTGCAAGGAGACGTCACTCTTGGTGTTAGCCTCGATATGTATGCCCTGGATTTTGATGCTGGGGCTTGGAGTGATGGCCTGACCATCAAGGAGTATTTGAATGTATTCCTTGGTTTTGCGTGAGGGCGGACGACAAGGAGCTGTGATTGTTTACGTGAACACTGGACGCCACAGGCTTTAGAACATTGGCGTACTAGAAGTGAGATGTCATGCATTGGTGTGAGCTTCCTTTAATTCTTGTAACTATTAGCACATAAGCAAGGTGCGCACAGGGCCGCTAGACGGGCGTGAGTGGTCACGTGACGCTTTCACGTGGCATTCAGTGAGAACGCAGGGGGTAAACCCGTAGATGTGCTTGGTGAGTACACCACCTGTCTTCCAGTCTTCGCGTGGGCTCGTAGCTAAATCGGTGAGACGACGGGCTCTCGCTTTGTTAGTCTATTAGTTCCAGGTTCGATTCCCAGCGGTGCCAGTAAATTCTTTTATTTGTTCGCTGGAGTTTTCTGGTGACACCAACGGTCGCGAAAGAACCCTTGGGGGGTAGAGGTAAAAAGCTTTGCTTTAAAACGGTCACCCCAATATAGCACGTTCTTAAATCAGAGGGAACAAAAATAACGACGTCACTGTTGAATTGAGTCCAGATCACTAGTTTTTGCTGTGAATATGTTACTTTCCGAACCTTCGTAAACCTCCTGGCCTTGTATTCGGTATAATGATATGATTCAGTCTGGTGTTTGCGATACAAGTTGCTGTCAAAGACGAAGAAGAAGAAGCAGACCACCAAAAGTGTAGCAGCTTTCCTCAGCACCCCTGTGTTTGAGCGATGGACCTTTTTTTGCACTGAACGCCTCAACCACCGCAACTTCCTACTCAGCGAGTCGTTCGACTGCTATGACGGCTTAGGGCACGGAGCTTTTCAGAAGCGTTTGTTTCTGATTTGCACCCTCAGCATATTTACATTCAGCTGCTACAACTACATCGCGTCGGTCATCGCCGGAGACGTCGACCACTGGTGCAGGCAGCCCCCGCACTCCAACATATCGGCGCTTATCTGGTAGACCGAGACATCCCCCCGGAAGAGAATGGGCAACTCAGCAAATGCCGCCGATACGACAACCCCGAGGAACACAACCGCAGCCGGACAGTTCCTTGCGAAGAGTGGGCATACGACGATGACCAAGCGATGACCACCATGCGAAGCAAATGAAACCTGGTGTGCGAAGGCAAGTGCTCTTCAAGGCTGCTGTCTTGAGCGAAAAGGTCGCATCAGTCGTGTTCGAGGTCATCGCAGGATACGTTGCAGACTGGGTAGGTCACATCCCGGTTATGACTATAGCAGTCACGCTGCTTTTGGCATCAACATTGTGCAGCTGCTTCGCGAGTAGTTACGAACTATACGTGTTGTCCAGATTCTTTGCTGAGAGCAGCGCCATAGCTACATACCTCGTCAATGAAATCATGCTTTTTGAGGTGACGACCCACACGAACAGGCCGATTCATGTCGTCATAAGCGGAGCAGCCGCCTCTATGCTTTCGGAATCATAGATTGTAATGATGACGGAAGTAAGGATGGCTTGGGAGGTTAAGCAAGTACTCTTTGTCGCACCAACGCTGCTACTGATAACGACATTCTTCACTCATCTGGAATCACCCCGGTGGCTGATATCGAAATGCCGGCTTACAGAGGCGGAAGGCGTCATGCTTGACGCTGTCGAATTCAACAACTTCCCCTTGCAAAACACCGCCTGCCTCATCCAAGACCTAAAAGACGAATTCGCCAAGGCACCACCCCAAATTACCTTTACTGAAGCCCAAGACCACCTTCTCAGTGGAGGTTCCATCCGGAAACACGCGTTTGGCACATTCGCGCTTTATTTTTCTCTCGTATATGCTTTGCGTGCGGTGAACATGCTGACTGTGATGCGAAATGAACCTCGGGTCAAGCAGGCTGCTTTTGTGGTCACCTTACTTTGGTACCCCGCGATGATCCACCTACTCAGAAAGGTCACCATGAGAAAATTTATCATAGCCTGCTTCTCACTACTTGGCGTACTTATGTGTCTGCTCAGCCTCCAGATCACATTCGAAGCCACAGTAGTGAGCGACGTGTTCCTCGTTTTAGCCAAAGCTCTGAGCGCTCCGGCGAACGTAGTCTTCGTCGCCTACACGTTGGAGCTGTTTCCTACTGGCGTACGTGGCACTGCTGCTGGATGGGTCTTCGCCATCGGAGCGACGGGCGCCCTGTTCGCATCGGCCAGCCTGACTCTGCGCAAGGACATGCGCCAACACGCGACCTTAGCTGCCGCCGCAACTTTTCTCTTTGCTTCAGTACTCGCTCAAAGGGCTCTTACGGTGAACACTACAGCGGAGTGTGCGATGATTTCAAGCATGGGAGAATCAACAGCTTCCAGAAAGGTGATTAAGCACATAAAAAGCTCACTCGAAACCCCTGCCACACCTAGACTGAACTGATGTTATCGAAGACTGCTATTTGCCGGAATAACTCTTTTCAGCACTCAAGGCTACAGCTCTAATATTTGTCGCAATTTACCTCGCCGTGTTGCGGAACAATCAAAACGACGCTTGAACAACATGTGGCCTCATTTTTCCCGAATAGTGTGCCAGCAGGTAAAAGTTTTTTTAGTTTTCTGCAAGCCTGCCAAAAACTCTCGGGAATAAATGCTAAAACTGTCATTGTTACCTTGTCTCAATAAAGCCTTTACTTCTGTTGCTTAATTTAGGGAGCGGAAACTATGCGGCGTCGCTCCTCTTAATCACTACAAACGGAGACCAATGGCACGGTTTAACATAATGGAGGTTTTCCTGCTCTAACTGTTTTTAAATGTAGTAATGACATCTTGCGACAAGAAAAAGGACCAGTAATTTTAAATGCTTAGGTAGGCAGTTTAACACTGATATATCGAACTCCAAGGGAATGGCGAAATAATTCGATATATCGATATTTCGAAATATAAAATATGCCTGTCCGAAGATTATCCGATAACTCTGAGCTTTCCGAGATAGAGACAAATGGTAGCTTACGGAGTTATTTTTTACTCACAGCGCGACGACCACCGAATTATATTTAGAAAACCTCTGAAATGGGCTTGCTTCTTCTTATGCGTCTAATGTTTACCGTACTGTCTTCAAGGTTACTAACGCCATCCAGATGAGACAATGAGGCGTTGTACACTCTGCCACAACAGTGCCGCATCTGAACACTGACACAAAGTCGGCTACAGCGGTGGTTGGGAACGTTGTGGGGGCAGCTAGAAAGGTCCGCTTCTTCGGCATCGGTGATGCCCGCTACAGCCTGGACATCGTCGTCAGAACTTACACAATCGTGTGCCGTTGTGTCAAGCGGCATGGCACATGGGAATGCTGACACCTCTGTAAACTGACTCTCCAGGCTCTCGGAGACGTTGCCTTCGGTATCCGAGCACCGTTCATCTGGAGCCGAGCAACAAAGCCTCTTTGCACACGACACGCTCCGGATCGGCCGAAGCGTGGCCGTGCGCCATCTCGTTTACGTCAGGTTTGACTAGCAGCATCTCGCTCAAAAATTCTGCGAAAAATTTCGAATAAAGTGTAGCCCGGTTATAACGAAGTAAGCGGGAATCTGACATTTCTTCGCTATAACCGCTTTTTCACTATATCTGGACTATTATAAGACCGCTATAATTGGGACGGAAAATCAAGATCACTTCGTTATAACCGCTATATCGCTGTAAGTGGGTTCGTTATAAATGGGCTACACTGTACCTCGGCAGCCGACGTATTTTCACGAGCCTGTGCACGTCAAAAAATGTCAGTTTTAGTGTATAAATCTAAATTCTTTCGTTTTTTCGTGACCATGATTTCCAAACGCGTTCTGAGGACAAAACAAACACGCACAACCAGCATCGGTCGCTAAACGCTGCGGCAGGTAACCATTGGTAACCACTCAAGCACAGAAAAATCTCAGAAACAGAGTGCCTTCGGTAGGATTTGTTTCCTCCTTTGTAGCCTTTCGCACCAAATCCCACCCCGCGCTCTCGTTGTCACGGAGCTGCCACCCATGCTAGCGTGCGAGCATGTAACCGCCGAAGGCCACGGAAGGCCACCGAAGCGACGCGACACCGCTCGACGCCCTCCTCCACACCGAGTGCAGCAGCGCCCGCGAGAAGCCATCGTCATCATCATGTCCTCCCGAACGAGAAGCGCACTTGCAAGTGCACCTGCGCCGCAGCGTGCGGTATATCGAATGTGCTCCTGACCGCGAGTTCGATACACGCCTACAGCAGCGCTATGCTTTCATGAGATTTTTTAAGGAGATCTTTACACTGTTCGACATAGACGATAATTCGAAGTATGCGTTTACGATGTGCAGTTAAACCTGGATGTAATG
Source organism: Haemaphysalis longicornis (assembly GCF_048455015.1). Lineage (NCBI taxonomy): Eukaryota > Metazoa > Arthropoda > Arachnida > Ixodida > Ixodidae > Haemaphysalis > Haemaphysalis longicornis. The sequence goes on along the minus strand of NW_027526295.1, from coordinate 114,586,834 downwards.
AACCTCTATGTAAGAAATGAACCTCTATGTGACGGCAGCTGCGGACGTCGTGGATGACGTCAGAGGTGAGGCGGGGCCAAGAGTACCTCGCCTTTCCAATAGTGCCAGCTGTGCCGAGATTTCCGGAAGACGGGTCCTCGTGGCACGCTTTCAAAATTTCGTCGCGAAGGTACGCGGGTATGACAAGAAGGTAATTCCTTCTTGTTCCGGGCCTGAAATTCTTCTTCATGAGAACGGAGTTTCTCAGGGTGAATGCTCGTAAGTTGCGTTTGAAGGTCCTAGGAACGGCGACGTTGCATCCCTCGAGGTAGTCGATTATTACGCGTAATTCGGGATGGGCACGCTGCTGGGCGGCTAGGTCGCTCTCCGTCACGATTTCGAAGAACGCGCTCTCTTCATCAGAGTCTTGTGGTGGTGGGACGACGGGGGCGCGGGATAGGCAGTCAGCGTCGGAGTGTTTCCTGCCGGATTTATAGACGACTGTAACGTCGAACTCATGCAGCCGCAAGCTCCACCGCCCAAGACGGCCAGAGGGGTCTTGCAAATTGGCGAGCCAACACAGCGCATTGTGGTCTGTCACAACCATGAATGGTCTTCCATACACGTATGGGCGAAATTTTGAAACCGCCCATATATTAGCCAGGCACTCTTTCTCACATGCACAATAGTTTTTCTCCTCCTCCGACAGACCACGGCTGGCATCGGCGATTACCTTTTCGCAACCGCTTTGCTTTTGGACGAGGACGGCAGCAATGCCTATATCACTGGCGTCTGTGTGCATTTGCGTTTCGACGTTTTCGTCGAAATGAGCGAGGACGGGCGGGGTTTTCAGGCACTTTAGCAGCTCGCAGAATGCTTTTTCTTGGTCGTTTTCTTAGGTGTGCTATATTTAGACAAGCGCGTGAGTGGCTCTGCAATGCCTGCGAAGTTTGCGACGAAGCGCCGGTAGTATGCGCAGAGTACAAAAAATCTTCGCCCGCCCTTCTTGTTTTTCGGCCTTGGGTAGTTTGCAATGGCTGAAGTTTTTGCAAGGTCAGGTAGGACTCCCGCTGCGTTGACGACGTGGCCCAAGAACTTGAGTTCCTCGTACGCAAAACGGCACTTTCCAGGCTTCAGCGTAAACCCGGACGTACGAATGGCCTCGAGTACAGACTCCAACCTTGGGAGGTGTTCGTCGAACGTTCGGGTGAATATCACAACGTCGTCGAGGTATACGAGGCAAGTGCGCCACTTCAGGCCAGCTAGCACAGTGTCCATGACTCTTTGAAACGTCGCTGGTGCTGTGCACAGCCCAAACGGCATCACCTTGAACTCGTATAGGCCGTCTGGGGTTATAAATGCAGTCTTCTCTCGGTGTCTCTGGTCCACTTCAATTTGCTAGTAGCCGGTCTTCAGATACATCGATGAGAAGTACTTCGCATGGCAGAGGTGGTCGAAGGCGTCGTCGATTCGTGGCAGGGGTACACGTCCTTTTTGGTGATTTTGTTCAGTCGCTTGTAGTCAACGCAGAATTTTAATGTGCCGTCTGTTTTCTTCACGAGTACGACCGACGCAGCCCAAAAGCTTTTTGATGGCTGTATAATGTCGTCGCTGAGCCTGTCCTCTACTTGAGTCTGGATGGCTTCCCGCTCGTGTGAAGAGAAGCGGTACGGTGACTGTTGGGTAGGTCGGGCTCCACCTTCGATTATAATTTGGTGCTTCGCTAGGGCTGTCTGACCTAATTTTGAGTTTGACGAAAAACACTCGCTGTAGCGATACACTAGATTCAGTAATCTGTCCCGTATTTCTTGCGACAGACGCCAGGTTGACGTCGAAAGTATGCGGCAGCTTAGAAGCATCTTCGCGTGCGTGTTCAAAGTTTGCGACAGCGATCACTTGACTTGCTTTTGCGTTTCTTCGAGGAACGAAATTGCAGCGCCCTTGTTTAGATGCTGGTACTCCTCGGTCAAATTGGTGACCAAAACGTGGGATTTACATTGCTTAAATCGCGCAATGCCTCTTGCGACGGAGACACCACGGTTGAGAAGCAACCTTTGGTCACTCTCTACGATAGCGTCGATGTCACGAGCAGTATCCTCACAGTAGACGGCGATCATCAAGCTGGCGCGGGGTGGCAGGGTGGCGCGATCGTCAGCGATTCTTACAGCAGCATGGTGATCGGGGTTCGGTGCCGGCGTCGTAGAGTGATCAGAGGAAAAAGTTATAGAATTAGTCTGCAGATGAATTATTGCGCCGTTGTCCATCAAAAAGTCTATTTTGAGAATTACGTTGCGCGAGCAGTTAGGTAAAATGACGAACGCAGCAGGGTACATGGTGCCGTCTATGGTTACGCGTGATGCGCACGTTCCAATTGGTGTTACGAGATGTTCTCCTGCTGTGCGTATATGCGGAACCGTACCATCTTGTCGTAACTTTCTTCAGTTTTGATGCGAATGACCCGCTTATTACTGAGTAGTCGGCTCACGTGTCGATGAGGGCGACACGGGAGCGTGCTCGCAACGAAAGCCGGAGCGAAAGTTCCCCTCGCTCGTTTGAGCAGCGCAACCAGCCCACAGCTGCAACTGCTGCGCCCCCGTATAGACACGCGCGCGCCTTGGCCTGCAAAACTTTCGCAAATACTGTAAGGCTGTACTTAGTACTGCTCAACAAACTTGAGCACCGTAATTACAGAAGTAGCAATTCTGTATGTACCAAAGAACGGCCCCTGTCATATCTTTTATGTAGGACGACAAACAAGGGCGATTGATGCTCAACCCTCTTAGCAATAGCACAGAAAGAAGTAGAAAACTTCGTATGAGAAAAAGAAAGATGATGATGATGATGACGACGACTCATGGATACTACAAAATCAAAATTAAAAGTTGGGCAAGTTTATATAGAATCTTATGTTCACCCCCATCTGAAGTAGCAAGCCCCGCCGTCTTTGGGGCTAACCTCTTCAGTATTCATTAAAGTTTTCTCTCTCTCTCTCTCGGCAAACAGCGCAAGAATGGACGTGAGCAAAGAAAGAGGCAGAAGACCATTTATTTTTGCCTGTTCCTTCTCTCCCGTTAGTATGCGCACTGCGGTTTTTTTAAACGTACTATTACCGGATATGTGCATAGTTACGCCGCATGTAATTACCACGCACACAGTGCACGCGCTGCCTTTCTCGCGAAACGTTTTCTACAAACATCGTCGGCACGCTGTATGCTGCGGTAAATTGTAAACCGTCTATATCAACAGCAACGGTAAAACGTGGTGACGCACAGCTTAGAACGGTGCGTTGGTATCCAGCATATTTTTCGCTTCCTCGCTAAAGACCGATTTGATGGAACGCGACTGAAAAAGCACTGAGCAATCCCCGCAGTAAGCATCCGCCTGTTCTTTCAAGCGGCACGTCATTGTCATCAATGCCCAAAGAAGAAGAGAAGTGATGGGGCAAAGGGCAAGTCGTCCCGTCCACGAGTCGCCTTCATGCAATCTCAGGGCTGCCCCTTCACCTGCAACAGAAAACAGGTCGGGCGGCAGTGCACTGGGCCGCATCTCGTCTGCAGTAGGACTCAGTGGCAGGCGGACCACGGAGGGATGGTGAGTGAAGTGCATGTAGCTTCGGTGCAACTGCGCTCCTCTGAACTTCCATGTCAATTCGCGTCAGGCACTCATTTCGATTACCCATATTCTGTAAAATGATTGTCGACTCGTTCATCCGCGGTTGCTTGATGAAAAAAAGTGCTTAATCTTGCCGATGACATTCCATTGTTGTTCTAGAAAGATTAGTTATCTTTCATTCATGGTCTCGACAGCCAATTCTAGCGATAGGTACGTCGATAGGACTTCCGGTCGGACGCACACGGCGAAAGCCTGCGTCATTATGCCAGTTGGTACTCAACCATGCGTGCATATTGTCAGCGTCGGCAACAGTACAGCAGCGGTCGGCCAGGTTCATTTCGTCTTTATGTGCCTGCATCATGTTTTCTTAACCTGCTGGGTAGATTGGTTACTTCACGAGAGTTCTGCAGAGGCGAAGCGGTGGTTGCAGGGATCAAAAACTAGGTCGACGGGTCCAACTTACGGGGGTCGTTTTCCGGGTTTTACGGCGCCAAAACAATGACAAAGGAACGGGACCGCAGCCGATGGTGGCATTAATCAAAGAGATCTATTAGGATGGTACTAAATGGCACGATTGAGGCAACGGCGTTCTTTTTAATGTGGCGTTGGCCACGTGACGGTGGCTGTAGAGAAGGATGGTGGCAGTGCTTCGTTGCTGAATGCGCATGTCGGGTGGCCGAATGGCATTGGAAGTTTCATGATGGCATTTCAAGTTGATGGCATGGGAAGTTGAGATGGCATTGGAAGTTGAATGGTGTCCGCGTGACAGCTGCGCTTAAACGGTTTCAGACAGCCAGAGACTCCACAAGGGACTGCCACGTGCCTCATGCTAAAACGTTCTTGTCGCATAGATGTTACAACACCAGGACGCAGAATATCCTACCAGGTGCAAGTTAGAAGAGGTCCTCGGGCTGTACAACAGCTATCGTGTGAGGCTACCTGTGATGTGTACCACCCCTGTATGCCCCCATGGCGTGAGACCTGTTGGCGTAACAATGCATTTTCGTTTCCAAAAGACTACAAAAGCATTACGCGAGGTTGTCAATATTGTTAGTTCGACTGTTGTCCGTCGTCATGACACGTCATTGGACTTCACTAACTTGTAACTGGTTCCCTAAAAATAGCTTCATAACGTTAGCAAAAATAACTCCCTGCCTATGCATTTATATGTCCAGATTACAACATTTACGATGACCATTAAACGTTACGCGTGATCAGGAAGTCGATAAGATTCTGCCATCGTATCTTTGTCTATTTTTAAGGTGAGTAGCGGTGTTTCTCGTTTACTGCGCCAATTGAAAGCACCCTGAGCCTAGAAAGGCATGGACACCTGCAATCTTATGCTCGAAAACGCTGCGTCTAATCCACTACGTCGATGTGCATGTTTTTAGTGAAATGTATACGCCGCCTTGGCGCTGTGGATAAGCGCAGAACGTGTTGTAATGGTACTGCAGTGTGGCGTCGGAGCTCACTGGTGATTCGGAGGCACTCATTTCAAGGAGCCTGCTCCATCTGGGCGTCGAGCTTCTGCGAGAGCTGCGGCGCTCATCAACCGGCGACGGCAACTTGATCGTCTCCCCTTATGCCGTGGCCAGCAGCCTCGAAGAACTGCTTGTCGGAGCGACTGGCAGCACTGCCGACCAGATTGCTGCCACGTTGCACATCCCGCCAGGACAGCGGGTCCGTGCAGTTAAGGTTCTGATAAAAGCACTTGTCTAATCAGTGCACATATGTCTACGTCGACTCTCAACAAGAATTGAGGAACCTTATCCTTAGCGTAAAAGTATTGTTACGGGCTAGCCTTTACGCTTTTTACATCTCTATTATCTGGCATATCAGGTTAGATGAGTGAAAGTACACTAGGTGGAGGACTCTTACGGGATGAACCGGCCTGTTTACAGGAGATTTATGGGATGGAACGGCTTCCGATGCATCAACTGAGCAGCGGTGTGTTTAAGGTCAGCCAACGGTCATACGATGGAGTCGTCGTCTTCTACTAAGCTAAAATGATGTGGTTGGCCCTTAGCAATAATGTTGCACAACGCTTTACTCAGTTGTGTTTAGAAACCAGGATTGAGGTGAAGCTCGAAATTATTAGGGATACGATCCCCGTCGACTGTACTTCCTCGAAGCTGTACACTTCAATTTTTGTGTTTATTGTCTACAAATATCTGCGTGTTATAGAACACAAAGCATCCGCGAGATTTTAAAAAATATGATAGGTCATGTTAAGTAAGATATTACAGTTTTCGTGACAAGATTAGAAGGCCCTAAAGACAAAAAAAGTTGATTTGATTGTGAGGATTAACGCGCCTATGCAACGAACATGGTAAGGCCGCCGTATTGGAGGCCTCCGGATTAATTTTGACAAACTGGGGATCGAAGCGTGCGCTGAAATGTTGTAGACACTGGCGTTTTTACTTTTAGTCTCCAGCAGAAAAGCGACCGCCGTGGCCGAGAATCGAACGCGCGTCTTCAAAATCACAACTTTGGTTGATTCAAAAAATTTCGCCAATAGAATCACACTGAAACCAGTTTTAATGGAAACGTCTGTCAAATAAGCTATATAATTTGAAGAAGAAAGGTAGTGACCTAGTGACCATGCGACTCACTCACTCAGTTCCCGATTAGGACGTCTAACGTAATATGCACAGTCGTGCTATTGGCTAAAAGCAAACGCAAAAAGCAAACGCAAGTTAGGCAACGCTTATAAGTTTGCAGATTGAGCTATTTTCGCTGAAATCTAATGCGTACTCATTTTATAGCAGTAAGAACGGTGGAGCAAACAATGCAAGTTACCATTGGAGGTTACTAAATTACACGTATCCATAAAAGCCCTGTTGAGTACTGCTGTTGGTACTTCACTCACTGTGATTGTTACAGCTGCACAGCAGTACGCCGCTTTGGGGTTGTCTTACGCGACGCAGCCCGATTGGCGTAAACGACACTGTCTTACGTGGCACTGTTTGTCAAGCATACCTTATGTTTCGCGAAACAATTGATACTTACCGTAAAAAAAGCAAGCCAGGTGTTAATACGGTCAGAAGCAAAGCAACGGTGGACAGCGGTGCTGCATAGTGTGGTGGCGCCATCACGGAGGACTGACGCTTAACAAGACATTCGGAAATCTGCTGCAGACTAAACGGCAGACTAACGTCCGCTTGAAGACCTGTCCTTTGTGCGTCTTCACAGGCGTCATAAAACACACTATTTCGCAGTATAATCAAAGTTTCAGCCTAAATTTAATCATTTCTCAGTGAATAAACCGGTGCTTGCAGCGGTAAAAGCAGTGAGGGCTCTATAAAACACTATAAACACCATTGAGGTCACTATAAAACACCAAAACTGCGCGGCAACTTTGAACGAACTACTAGCAAAGCGAGAATATGGGGCAGAAAATATGCGAATAAAAAAATAAGTACACGGTCCCTCCAGAAATAGGGGTGCACAGAAAACTTGATCGCAGTGAAAACGAAAACAACCAAAATCAAAACGTAGTGGCCTCAAAACGAAACATGAAACACTTCTGTCAACAGGCAATGACCAAAATGAGATTGCTAAAGTATCATTCGACTAAAACGGAACCTTTCCATTTTTCTGTGCATTACAGGAACGCAAATGTCTTGTATACGTTATTGTAGATCATTCATTTGCCATTGTCAGGAACGTTTACGTTCTTCAATGATTGCTTGCGCTTCTGCGGAGCGAAGCAAGCGTGGCCTACCCATGTCGCACTTGAAGGTTAACTACCCGACGAGAGCGAGAGACTGCATCTGCGATGTGGCGTGATTAGAGTGACGACGCTGATTGGCTCCCAATGTGTATGATATAGCGCGACAGTTGTGCGCGCATCCTCCCGCAACGTGAGTGCGCCGCACAAAAGCTGTTGCCGTGAAGGAGAATACCCCGAGCGCTTTAATTCAGTTGAATGTATAAACTCACACTGGGGTAGGGTCAACACTTTATTTCTGACCAATCCCCCCGAGTGTGTACATGCTAAGCACTTCACGAGCACCATCGTCACCGTCGTCGTCGTCGCCAATAAAGCACATGAAAAAAACTTGGCTGTGCAGCAAGGCCTTTCGGCGTTGGCCATCACCTAAGGCGCAAGACAGCCGATGCAAGTTCCGCTTGAAAAGTGAAGTTACCCATAGTGTAAAAACTATATACATCAAAATTTTATAGAACTGTAGCCGAGATGCGTACCAACAATCCCTCGCTTATGAGCACTTCTCCAGTCTATCGAGCGTACGTAGTCAACGGTTGACTCTCACGACTGCTAATCAATCCTCCACAAAGTAAAGCAAAAACGCAGCCCATAATAACCTGTAGGAGATATGTAATCCTCGAAGAAGTTCCTGCGGAGTCAAAAAGAGAGCGGGCGAGAAAAAGAAGCTAACAGAGAGTCTACATGAAAAAATCAGAACCGTTACACCCAGTAAAAAGAGAAACCCAGCGAAGCTGTCGTTTTTTGGAATTCACTATGTCGAAGTTTAGATACATTGGGGTTTTGCTATGATGAATTACAAGGACAGTGGCACAATCTGTACGTCACAAAATGAGGTCACATACGATTTGTGAGCAGAGACAATGAAGTTTTATTTTAGCGCGGCAGATAAATTGCTGTGCGCAAGTAGGCTGCCGAAGAGCGCATGCATTGCGCAATGTCGGGAAACAGAGATGCCGCACATGGCAAGACGCATACACGACTGGGAAAAGAGTTGAATATGGAGCTGTAACCATGCTGCCTCCATAAAAAGTAATTCTTCACAATGCAAAATACAATTTCATAATGGCAGATTTCAACGACCAATCTTACACCTAAGACCTATAGCTATAAGTCATCACCTCCTCTAAACCCAAGTTGATTGCAGAAAAGATGTTTCCAGATGAAATACACGCCATCCTATATAGTAATATGGAGGTTCAAGAACCTTTCTTTTATTTTTATGAATGTTTTCATTAGCTAAATATTGCGCTAGGCGCGTGTGTGCGCACTAGTGAATTCCACCTGAACCAATCGATAAACAGCTTCCCTGGAAAAATTAACCCACGCTTCTTCAAAGCGGCCTCACTACCACCTGAAAGAAATAAGCCCCAGCCCGATACATTCTGTCATTGTGCGCGGTAAGAATGAAGCGCCGAATACATTATTGCCTGCCAGAGTGGGAAGCTTTGAGTATGCTGTTGTCCGAAAGCATCAGGTGGGAATGGTGTAATATATTGTGGGAAACATTATTAAGAAACCCATTTATTAAGACGATTTTTCACTCTTACACCTTCTTTTGGATCGAGTGTTGGTCTCGGATTCTCGCTCTTGCGAAATGGCTTTGTAAAAGACTCCGGAGGTATTTCACTAGGGACAGCGTTTTGTCCGCAAATTCGAAGACGACGAAGAGCATGGTCTTCTTCAACCTGAACTAACACATCGGTGTGACGATGTGACAATGCAAATTCGCCCAGTTATCCAAACGTTCACGGGCGTGCACGCAGGTGACCAAGTACTTCCGGGACCGCGACCGGGAGATACCCACCCGCCGTTGCAGCGACACCCGGAGGCGCTTTGACATGGGCTACGTGAACAACGTCCACAGCGACCAAGGCGTTCCCACTGTACACACCAACAGCGAGACCGACGAACCGCTCCGACTCGAGCACTTCAGCTGGGACTTCGCCGAGGACGCCGAGCAGAGCAGCGCCGACATCGACCGCTACCTGCGACTCTACGCCAGCTCCTTCGAGCCTGGCGAAATACTGCCCCCAGGTGAGCGACTTGGTATCCGGTCACAAGTATGGCTCGCTCGTGAAAGAAGGCTTATCGTAAATTTATTGATACTTTAATTGGCTTCATTGCAAGAATCTCCGTGCGAAGGGCGGCCAGTAGTTCCATGTCTGCATGCTCTACATGTATCTAAGGCCTTCATGCAGTCCAGAACATCGATTATTTCGCTGGCTTGCGTCGAAATTACAGCCTCGGGAGAAACAGAGTCGGTAAAGCCACTTCTCAATTAAGTAGGTTTAATTAAGTAAGCTTAATTAAGTAAGCTTAATTTCGCACAGCGAAATTGTGAAGGCTGCATAGATTTCTTGCGTGGCCGCGCCGGAAACGTTGGGTGGACAGCGATTTATGAATTAGGAAAGACGTACTGAGTAAGAAGCGTGCTGGATTTCCTGTCAGCTACTACATGGTTCGTCGTGACCGTAACTAGAAAGAGCGCAATTTAAACGAAGCAATTTCCGCATGCGCATTACTTGCCATTGCAGCTCCGTGATCCACAAAGACGGTGAGATGTCGATATTGTCTTTAAGAGAAGAGATTTGTTCTTCCGCTTAAGACTTTGGCACATGAAATATGAAGTTGGGTCACCCCGCCACGCTCAATTACTCAGCGGCTGTCATCGTAGGAAGTTTGCTCCTCGCACCACACCATCTACGTCGTTTTGTTTTGTCGTGGTTGCCCATCAGCCGTTTAAACCAGACGAAAGATACCGCACCCAGCCAAGTTATGAAGCCCGGTGCAAACAGCGGTTGAAAACAAATTGCCAGGCACATCAGCTCTAAATTTGTGATTGAGCTGTGATTACAAAGTTTGAAACAAATACTCGTGAACAATACTTTTAAAGGTAAAATTATATTATATTTAGTTACAATACACAAAGAATTGATTGATTGGTTGATTGATTGAATGATTGAATCAATGATTTAATGATTGATTGATTGATTGATTGATTGATTGATTGATTGATTGATTGATTGATTGATTGATTGATTGATTGATTGATTGATTGATTGATTGATTTTTTGATTGATTGATTGATTGAATAAATGATCGAAATAATGAATGATTGATTGAATGGTAGAATGATTGAATGATTGATTACTTGAATTATTGCAGGATTCAATGCGCGGACTATACACAGGCGATGAGGTGCGCCGGAGTGGAGGTTTCCAGAATATTTTGACCACCTGGGAATCTCTAACATGCGCCTAAATATCGAGCACACTGGCGTTTTTGCTTTTCCCCTCCATAAGAACAGTAGCCACCGCTTCTGCGATTCGAAACCGCGTCCTTGCGTTAAGCAGCACAATGCCATGACCACTGAGCCACCGCAGCGCACCCAAAAGAAATGCTCTATTACCAGAAACGCCTTGATTTGTTGAAGATCACATAGTTTAATTACCCTGTGGTAATATTGCGATGTACAAAGTCTTAGGGTATTCTTGTGAAGTAAACGGTAGTGATCTCGACAGTTTGAAGCCCTGGGCAAACCGTCATTTTACGTTTCTACAAAATACCTACCTTAGAATCTGTCTTGGGAATGCGGAGTTACAGCAAGTCTGTCTAAACCCCACGAGTCGCGATACACGGGTCACCATTTCGATTTCGGCTACTGATATATTTTGGAAGATAATGAGTAGTAACGCATTTCAGGGTATACAATCTCACCACCATGTACCCGAGAAATTCTACCCCATATACAGCACGGCTAAAGAAAAGAAACCTTTCTGAACCAACGTCAATGCACGACAGCTAATAAAAAGCAAAAACGAATTTCTCCCCAAACCGTCACGCTTCTTTCGGATGTCATGTCGATTTATAATAATGTTTTCTTGCTAGGTTAGAGTTGTCTTCTCAACGCTTAGATGGGGAACGGAAGCTCCTTTAGACGCCACGTTTCAGTTATGAGGGTTCATAGCAACCCCGTCGATACCTTTTATACATATATATTGCACGCTACACAAAGTAATTGGCGCGTACCCTCTGTGCAAGTACTATAGCTTGTAGAGCCTGGGGTTCTGTGCAAAACTACATACTAATGCTTTCCGCGTTCTGCCTAGCACCGTTATTTTAGACCGCGAGGCCGTCTTAAATAAACTTTCACAAATCCTCCCACAACGATCAAAGTCTGACAATTGTACGGGTGCTGTGGAGGGTGGAAAACAAAACAATTACAAACAATTGCAAGTACAAACTTGCAAAGTTACAAATTACAATTACAAACTTACAAACCTGACGGTGCTCAGGTGGAGCGTTCAGTCAACCACGCCGGGGTCGTGCACCACACCAAAGGGACGCCAGCCTCGCAGATCATGACTGCTTTCTATGCTTTCTATGGCTTTCTATGGCTTTTTCTCCTGGTTTTACGGCAGCTGCTGCTGCTGCTTTCTTGGCGGGTGAGCTACTGGGATTTCTCTTACACCAGCTAGCACTGTCGTCCTTCCGCTACAGAGCCCGAGTGACCAACCTGGAAAGCGACCAGTGGCACATGGTCGAGTGGAACCCCTGTGCTTGGTTCAGGTGGCGTCTTTTCCAGCGAGATTAAGACGTTGAGGTTTTCTCGATAGTATTTCTCCATGCCCTCGTTAAGCGGGATTCACTCGACGGAGAAATCCTGTCTTTCTGGCCCGCGAGGCCCGCTCACGTGACTAGTTTTAGGCCCCCCCTCGGTGGGGATATCCCGCGGATGCTATGGGAAAGAAAATGTCTCCGCATGTTCCCCCTCGACGGCGGCGGCTCCGTGGCGGCGGCCCTCTGCGGGGAATGGAACCTGTTTTTGGCACAAAGAGCGGCAGAGAGTCTGGCAACGCGTGCTAATTGCGGTCACGTGGTTTTACGTCGTAGCAGCTGGAAGTGGGTGGAAGGGAAGCTTTTTCGACGCGGTGCGGTTGACACGTAGTGAAGTGAGAGGTGCGGGCGCCGCTGGGAAAAAAGAAACACCGCTACTGCAGCCAAACGACGCTTTCGATCAGCCTCGATCGTGGCTGATAATGTAGGCGCTGTGGTCGGGACAACAGGGTGGACCGCGCCTTGGTGTTTGAGAGCGCTATGGGAGAACGAGAGCAAGCAAAAAAAAAACAGGTTCCGCAGGGTGCCTCGTGGAGAATCCTCTTGTTTCCTCCGCGATGACGTCTGCTAGTCACTCGGCATGGTTCCGCACGGGTGGATGCGCCGCCAAGCCGGAAAATTCGGTCACGTGCTGTTGACGTCACATATTCTTAAGCCTCCGCGCGCCTCCTCCCCGTCATGTGAATCCCGCTTCAATTCCCACCGTTCTGACAAATCCGCAGATACCCCACACATGACTACGCTCTTATAAAACGCCACACAGAATTTCATTCCCGAACACAACGTAAAGATGAAAACCTTGCGGTACGTCGATTCCCACATATGCGCTCCGCCGCGGTGGCTCATCGGCCAAAACTTTCTCATGTTATGTTCAGGGATGAGCGTTCGATGGGGTCGCGCTGGCTGCTTATTTTCTGGAGGAGAAAAGAGAAAATGCTAGAGTATTTAAAATTTTTGGTGCACGGTAAAGATCCCCAAATGGCCAAAGTAATCCAGAGCGCTCTATTAAAGCGCTCCTCATCCACCAGGCGCAGCTTCGGCGTGTTAACCCCACTATCTTTTACCACCTAGGCGTTGGATACGCCATTTTCATTAGAGTTCACCGAGTACCGGCAACGCGCTTGCATGAAATGCGTTGCAGTGTTTTGTTTTGTTCTTCGGCAGTTATTTCTCCTACGTTATTTTCGCACGATAATTTATTTCACCACAAAAGTTATTCCACCACTTCCTGATATAGGTTTTCGTTATGCTCCGCCCGTTTTAACATGAAAGCCCGAGTGCCGCAATGTGGTGAAAAGACTCGTTGACTTTGTCCCATACTGATAATGACCGCCGCTGTAACAGGTAAAAAATTCAATAAAATCTCTAAATTCATCCACGAGTGTCGCACTGTGCAACATTTAGATGACGCAACAAAATATTTTGAAACGAACATTGGTTAACTTTGAATACAATTTGAATGAAGCCCGGGTTACTTAGGCCAAGTGCGTAAGAGAAGACGCTAAATGAACATGTTGCCTGCTGCGGAGAAAGCGAGCCTAGCGCGTACGACATTGACGTAAGACTGTGGCAGGTGCAAGTGGCCGCAGCTGCAGATAGCTTCACACAAGAGAACGGAGACACCTCAGCCCAGAAATGGAGATTCTTGGAATGTAAAACTCACAATAAATAAAGCAAAAGTCTGATTGTGCTTGCTGCACCCGTGTGAAAGAGACACATAAAAAACCCTTACTAAGCTGCAGAAATGCGATATGGATTGGAATGGACACCGGCGTAAGCCTGTTGGTGACGATAGTGGCTCTAGTCATGAGGGAGGCTTCAACTCCAAGGTCAGAACTACCCAGCACTCCCTCGAAGTGCTTGTCAGGGGTGATTATAGGAAACGTGTGACAGTGTGATGTATCCACAAGGTGTAATTCAGCGAAGCCAGTGAAATGATTTCCCATGAATGTCCTAAGTGTCTTTTAATTTTTGCTTTTTTGTGCTATCAAGCAGCAGATTGATTGTTATGGTTGAATAAATACTGCTACCCTTGAGCTTTTGAACTAAATAAAGTTGCAGGTTCGAACCATTAGCGAACACGAAGTACGTCATTGGCGTGTAACGGCACCGTTTCTTGAGGAACCTGAGGAGCAGTAGTTTTAGAAACTTCACCTCAGAAAACTCGAGCATAAATGTTTGGTATATACATAATTCTTCTCAAGAACCGGCTTGTAAAAAGATCTTGTGCTATCTAACACGGTAAGTGACATTCGTCAACCCTTGGCATGCCTAACGTTCATTGCGTCGGCCTCCGGGGCTGGCCTACCTAATATTCAATGCAACTGTCAACACCAATATACCCACACAATAGCCAACCCAAGCTTGCATACGCTCACCCATCTGCAAGAGGCAATAGTTTTTATCATGGCTTCAAGATCGTAAGCCTCCGATAACGGGGAATCAGCTTCAGATTCAAGAAAATCTGTTCATCTGTTCATACAGATTCATACCTACCTGTACTATTTTGCACTTAGAGTTTAAGGGACGGACCCAGTATTTCACTGGAAAGAGGCAGCCAATCCAGTCTTTTGATGATTCTAAGTACGTTTTTAATAGATAAATGGTACAAGCCCTGCTACCTGTGCTCTAAGTGGTGCACCATCTTCCGTGATCAGTGTTATAGAAGTAGGGGTAGAATCATCCTTTATTCAGTATGCTGGGGCACCACAGTCTGAGCGTTGGCACCACTGAGGGATAAGAGTACAGGCCTGTAGGTTTATTCATCCTTACCCATTCTATTGGGACGCAGGAAGCATTACGTCCAAGTCGCAAGTCTGGGTCGTCAGTGTCGTGGACTTTCGGGGCTCGTGGATGCACGAGTTCGACGACTGCACGCCCACCGGCAAGCCCTTTTACGATTCGGCCGACGAGGCGCCCACCATCGTGCTCATGCTGAGTCAGACGGGCTCCTTCCGCACGGCGACATGCGACGACCTCGAAGCCACCGCACTCGAGCTGCCCTACTGGTCGCCTTCACTTTCGACCGAAAACGCAACCGGGGTTAGCTCCCCGTCGTTTGGTGCCAGGACGACGAGGTGAGCGGATAAAGAAAGAGCCGATCGTCGGCGGCGTATCCGGTTTGTCGCGGAACAGATGACCAGAGATAGTGCTATAAACACAGTAACTGCTGGGCAGCTGCGCAGAGATTTGCCCGTGAGCGCAGCTGCCACAGAAGGTGTGACAAATGCGTTACTCGCTTGTAGTTGCTAAGACAGACTGACCGTTTTTCTAAACAACAAAAGTGAGGGCTACGTCCTTTGGGCCCTGTAGTTGAAAGTGATGGCCCTGTTGTTGAAAATCTGCCCCTGCGAGCCATTTTTTCGACGATGCCCTGAGGTGTTCGCTACAGCAGCTCCCCATTCCCTTGATTTACGTAATTTTAATGAAAAACTTGCATTCCGTGATAAACGAAAAGCGTCCCGGCTTACAAAAAAGTGACGTACTGCACTTTACAAAAAAAAACGCTCACAAGAGATTGCGTATACCGAAGCCCAGATATGAGCAAGATTAACTTTATCGACCCTGCTAAACTCGCGCCGCCACGCGCTTGGATTATTATGGTCTTGTTAGAAAGTTTCGAGACTTCCAACAGCCGTCGTATGGTGGAGTAAAGGACAGCTTCGTCCAGTCCCCTCGCGTGAATTCATGGGTCGCTGGGCTTATTTCACTAAAACAAGGTAGTCAATAACGTACCTAAACAACTTCAGATAGACTTTAGGTGGGCTTCAGTAGACTTCAGATAGTGCCCGCTTGCTCTCTATCTGAAGTCTACTCTGGTGGGGTGGGGTGCAATGTGTGCGTTCAGAAAGAAGGCATTTGCATTGAGTAACGTGTTTCATCAGTTATATCTTTTCAAGCAGAGTTGACATAACTACTGACAATGGGCTGGCTGACATGAATCTAAAGTTACTTAGGAATGTTGATGACTACCTTGTTTAGCAAAAAAAGCCCATGGTTGTAGCGCGCTTGTTGATTTTGTGAAGGCCTCCAAGGTTTGGGCCTTGAGTACACGTTTGAAGTACTTAAGCAAAGTGAACTCCAGTATTTGGATATATTAATTACGTTTCTGCCAACCCACAACTGCTGGATGTACCACCCAAGGCCTCCCAAGGAGTTACTAAGTTACGATTCAGCCCATTCGAATCTGGTGAAGAACGGTGTCGTGTTTTCTTGCATTAAATCGGCGTCGAACAAACCCTGCCAGCATTTTATAGAATGGAGTGTCGCCACCCAGGTAGACAGGTTAAGAGCAGCCTTGTATCCAGAGGAATCTGTTAGTTTGGCCTGTGAAAAGAATCGCCGAGAGATTAAGAAGGCTTGAAGCATGGCCCGGCGAAGGGATAATAAGGCGCGTTCGTAGCGTCCCATACTGTGTCGGCTTTCTGGCGCAGTGGGTAGAGCACCATGTACATTGCGTTCCGCCCGCAGGGTCGAGGGATCGAAAACCAGGCGCCGGATAGTATTTTCTTTTATATAGTGTAGGGGGAGGGGTGCGGACAACGACGGTGCGGACTACGACGGGACAACGCGGGTGACATCGTGAGTTACTGAAATGCTCTGCATTTAAAAAAGTGAGTTCGGTGCCCGATAAGATAGCTGTCATTGCTTACTATAATGGTGTATGACATCCGCTGAAGAAAGTGGCTTCTAGATATGGCGTGCGCGTCGTCTTTTCAGCGCAAAACAAAGTGGCCAAGGTTTGCCCAGCAATGCAAAGGTTAACAGACAGGGAAGAAAAAAGAACGGATGGGCTGGGGGTGAGAATGGCATAAAATTTGTTGAGTGCAGTAAGGACGTTGTTTATAGTATCCCTTTCAAGTGCGGAAAGAAGCCAGGCCGCTGCCTGAACGTTCACCTTCGCGAACACCACAGCTTATTGAAAGGGGTACCGTGTTCCCATTTAGCCATGTATTGCAAGGAGTGCGCGGGCCCTCTGGAGTTGCCACTCACACTCACTGATGGCAACCAGAACTACAAGAATGCGCGTGCCGTCCATAACTGCTACACATCATGGTTCTTGGCAAACACCGTAAGTGGCCAAAACAGGAGATAATTGATGTGTGTTACACCAAAAAAGAAGGAAATACCTTTGTAATATAAAAAATAGACTACCTTTGTCAGCCAACCATCTGTCTTGCTGTCAGACGCTTAGGTTTATTTTTTTCGAAAAAGGCTGATAAAGAGTGCCGTGCGTCTTTGCGGATTTGTACACGTGTGGTTTGATTGTATGCAGTGCTTTGGTTGCTCCCCGTGACTGCGCAAGATGGTAGATTGTACTGTGGATGTTGCGAATACGGTGGCTTTCATTGTATGTGCATATTTGTATGGTTTTACGATTAAACGTTTCAGGTGCTAGTAGTGCTTCGTGCCGTGGTCTTTCTTGTCAAAGTTTTGTTTTGTGCTGTTTACATCACGTTCCCAATTCCTTTCTGATCAGTCTTTATCGGACTATAGCTTGTGTAGCTTCACGTTTATTGACACTGGTAGCGAATTTTTTATTACAACAAAGTTCATTTTGAAAGCAGCCCAGCGCATACTACTTCAATGCCTAATTTCATTCTCACTGTTTCTGTCCCTACTGACAGCTTGTTCAAAATGAGCATATTGTGCAGACTCCTTTAAAAAGTCCTACATTGGGCGAAGGGACATTTTAAACGTCGATTTTCTATATGTTTGGTATGTCATGATCTCTGTATCTTTTGGACAGAGTTTTCCAGGAAAACTTGACAAACATTTTTTTTGGTTTCTTATCCCCCCTGAGTGAACAGGATTACGTCATCCACAGTTTTTGTGTGGTTCAATTATCTATATTTTATCGGCAACTTTTCTGAAGTAATCTCACACTGCCGTCTAACACTGCATACCCCCTCCCTGCCCCCGCCCCGCTTAAACCAAACACTGATGTAATCGATAGGCGATAGCGCAGTAAGCGAAACAACAGAAGATGGACGAGACTTGTGAAATACACCACTTCCCCATCATTTAGCACTTTCTCTTGGGCGATGTATTGGTTCTGTTGTTATCAATGTCTTCACAATGTACTCTTCTTATCTCACAAGTTCTGCTCATATCGAATACCGGGATTCGCGTTTCCAGTGCTCTTATTTTTTCTTTTTGTTGTGTGGTGTCGCCGAACCGAACGCGGCAGGTTTCCCTGCTTTCTTCACTGTTTGCTTCCCAATTTTAACCGCAGTGCCTCGGCGGACTGCGGTCCCAAGATCTCTCTGGTGATACTCCTTCCCAACGAAGTGGACGGACTCGCAGCTCTCGTGGACAAGCTGTCCGCCCTTGCGTTAGAGCGCTGCTTCAGCCAGCTCAAGGCCAAAGGGGACATTCGCGTCAACCTGCCACTCTTCAGAATCAAACATGTGCGTCGCGAAAATTGCTACAGTGCTTTTAAGGGTTGCTAACCCCCAATTTTTGATATCTTGAACGTTCTTAAGACGCAGGCAACGACCGCGGTACGAGTCGTTGACTTGTGCATACACGCACAACTGAACGCTTAGAAACTCCTCTAAAATAACATTTAGATTTCCCGGCGTTCTTCAATGTTCTGTTGTACTTTGTTCCTGAATTTCCTAGCACTTTTGGAATGGAAAGCAGGATTTTATTATGGACGCCAGGTTGAATTTGCAGAGTCGAACCAACCCCTCACCACAATCTGGTAGATTACACGGTGGAGGGGATGACCAGAACAAAAACAGGATCCTAAGCTCGAAACATTCAGTAAATGGTCCCCTCCTGTGTCTTCTACTCTCGACGAACAAGGCACTGCAAACACGAAAGGTGAAGAGACTACTGCTTCTAAAATTCCACTCAAATGGCGGTGGAGAAAAATACTGCAAGTTATAAAAATACGCCAGGCGAAAAAAAAGGTCGTCTTTATGCCGGGTGTTCTAACCGGACCTCCGCAAAAAAAACACCGAATGGTTAAAAGCACTTTGCTGTCTTGTTACAGAGTTCTTGTGTAGGCTAGCGGGTTTAAAAGCAAGAACGAGCTTATCTTCGGCAAAGGACCTTGAAAGAAAGATATTAGTTGAACACTCGGATGGAAGCAGCCAAATTAAGCAAGGGTTTAAATAGTGTCTCAAATGGCGGTGGTGGGAGAAGTCTGATTTTACCCAAAGGGCCAAACCGCTTCCGTTAACTGACTAGCTAGAGTCACTGTTAAATATTAACAATGACTCTGGCTGGTCAGTGAGCGGACATAGTTTGGCCGGTTGGGTAAATATCAAGACAGACTGTTCCCATCCAGTACAGCAATCCTCGCTGGTGTAGTTTTGCAACTGCAACTAAACAGTTTGCCTTGATTTTACCCAACCAGACAAACCGCTTCCGCTCACTGACTAGCCAGCGTCTCTATCAATAATGAACAGTAACTCTGGCTAGTCGGTAAGCGGAAGTAGTTGGTCCGGTTGGCTAAAATCAAATGACTGCTCCCGTCCCCGCCACGATGCGACATTGATTAGACCGTTGCCATGAAGGTGTGCCATGTTCCTGGAGAGAACCAATATATAAGCTCGCTGTGCGGCGTAGTCTTCCTGTGCAACCATAGGAATACACAAGAACGGACCGCTTGAAGTCGTACGTTTGTGTTGAGAACAAAGCTTTGCGTATTGACAATGTTCGCATTATGAACGCATTATTTACTGGCAACGTTATTCCGCGTTCACAAGTGACCACTGGGCTCTTACTCTCACCTAGGCCACTGACCTCTGTCCTAGCCTGTCTGCCCTGGGCGTGTCCGACGTGTTCACGGAGCGCGCACGGCTCTGGGGTGGAACAGCCGGAGAGAAACGCCTCTCTGGTCTGCGCCACGCTGCTGCCTTCCAGACGGCACAGACTGGCGGTCGCCGCTGGTCGGAAAAAGAGCCGAGGCAACAACATCGCTCGTCCGCGGCTGAAGTGGTCGCGCCGTTGTCGCGCGCCATATCGTCGTTGGTGATGCTGCCCCAGCCGCCAGTAGTCTTCACTGTGGACAGGCCCTTTGCCTTTGCTGTTCTATGCATGCAGCCGGACGCCTTCCTCCTCCTCGGGTGCGTGCGGAAGGTCATATGGTGATGATAAGGCTTCCTGTGGAGCTGCACTGATAGATTGACGGACCATTAGAAAACTCTCTCGGCAGGCAGGCTACTCTGTCACAAAGACGTCTTGTAGTTGTATTACATTGCGTGATCTCTTAAAGCAAGACCACGGATAAAGGCAATTTATGATAAAATGCACCTTGATTCTTCAAGCATTCTCACCTCTCGCATGGTATCAGACATAAACGCAATTTTTTATGGATAAATTTTGCTTTACATAGTTTTCTCTCATGAACCTAACGAGCAAAAGAGTATAGTTTGTTTTCAAATGTGCGCGCTGTAGGATAGATCAGCAAATACGACAGTCTTTATAACGATCAGCTGCAGCGCAAATATAGCCGATGGAAATATATGTATGGCGGAGACTTGCCATGTGCTGGTGGAATTCTCTTACCGTTGGTTGAAATATTTTGTTTTGTTCACGGACACCACCTGCGTGAAGACAAATAAACGATGTGTTGGTTACACTTCATTGGGGGAAATTCGCTGCAATTCTTATGTTTCGCCTTGGCCTCGACCTCCTTTTGGGGGGTACAAGTTGGTGAACATTAGACAACACCGTAATCGACCGGGGTTCTTGACCCGTGGTCGAAGCTTTCACTGAAGTTGTTCGGCGCCCAGATGAGTCACGTCTTGTGAGCAGCATTCCCCCGAGACATGCAAATTCCGAGACTGTAATACCCCTGCTACACTAGTGTCCAAATGTCATTTGAACCAAATGTCATTTGACTCAAATGGGTTCCTTCGAATGTCATTCAGAATCCGCCATGCTACACTACAATTTCGATGGCATTTGAAAGCTTTCACAACTGTTCGCTGTGCTGTAGTGGCGCTGTTGTTGCCCCGTTCCGTTTTCGTAAACTAATACAACAATCAAACTTAAGAGCAGTCCAAGGCAGTAAAATGATATCAAATTAGAAGAGACACCAGTTTTGACTCTAAATATGGCTGCCTTGCGTTGTTTTTGTTTGTTTTTTTGCACCTGACCCACTGGTTTTGAGAGTATGAAAATTAAATATGTTGATTTCGTCTTTGAAGTAAATAAACAGTGAACAAAGTTTCACAAACAACAATATTTAGTTTGTTTTACGTACGGAAGTATTATATTTTTTATTGCCGACCGAAGACATTGCGTCCGAGAGTGCTGGAAATGGCATGTGAAATTTTAAATGTCTCTCCCGGTGCTCATTTGGCTCGAATGTCATTTGAGCCAAATGGCATTTGAAAACCTAGTGTAGCAGCACAGCTTGGCATTTGAGTCAAATGACATTTTATTCAAATGACATTTGGAACCAGTGTAGCAGGGGTATAAGACAGCAGTATTTTAATTATTTCGCTTTTTGGGGGGGTGCAAACTTGCTTCCTCTGCCTCAGATCTGAATTCATAGGTGGCAAAAACGCCAAGCCATCCAACGACATCCAGTCTCTGTGTGGCTTTTCGCTTTTGTTCGTTTTTTATACTATTAGTATTTTTTTTGGTTTTGTGGATTTGTGTCTATTCAGTGTACCCTTATAGTCTTTACATTGTCTATGGGACATTTCACTAAATGGAATTTGTTTTCACTTTAATTTTGACTTTTCATTTTTTTGCCCAGATTTCATAAACATCGGTGCACTTGAGATCTTTTTCTCGGAATTCTTGTTGCTGTGGTACGTTGTAAATTGCTACAATCTTAATGCAGTTTTATTTGGCCGTACCATTACAAACACTTCCGTAACTGCCATGCGTATTCAACTTGTCTTTGCTTTATTGTTTCACGTGCTCCTACGCAGTTTAGTGTCTTTAGGACTGTTCTCGGTAAAACTTTACCCATTCGACTTTTGGTGGTGAAAAACCATTACTTTGATTTGACTTGATGTTTGCACTAAACCTGAGTCAGGCGCGCTCCTGCGGCAGGAGAACGTGGACGACCTCAAAATACACTCTCGCCACATCATAGAGGAAACTCTGCAGAAGCAAGTCTGCCTCAGAGAAAATATTTGAAAAAACTGAGAAATACGGCCTATAAATATCCTAAAACATATTCTCTAACAAGATATCCTCTAAAGAAAATATGTTGAGTCCCGAACAAAGGAAAGTTACTCAATAACCTCCAGAAATACCTTTCACAGCCTTTGCGATTCCCAATAGTTCCAACTTCGTATTATAAAGAAACATTAAGTGGTCAATCGTGTTGTCTGATAAGTAAGCCAGTAGAATTAAAACTGTGGGATGTATCTGTGGAACACTTTACGTATATAAAAAGTAATCATAACTAGTCGTCTTCAGTTGTTACTTTTTTTTTCAATTTATAGTACACGCGAACCCAAACAGTTTCAACCAAAAGTTGAAAATGCTATTTATGCAATAACGTTACGGTCAACGTGCAGCTCATTACTAACGCAACTTCTGTTTCCTAGTCCTGTGGCAGGAATTCCAATCTTTCCCATCAAGAGGCGCACCGCGATGTCACCCGCACCCCGCTAACGTTACAGGGAGTGATGGACGGGGGATAGAGCCGTTTCAAACAGCAGAATGCTAAGACGGACATCATGTTCTTTGCTAACACCGCTCTGTCTGTCCCCCTATGAAGAGCAGTAGCAACCCTTCTCATCAAAAGAGACCAGGTTAAGTTAACCGTTCCTTCGTAGCGTATAACAATGACGACTACAATGAGCACAATATAATCCAGTCGCAGTGCCATTGGAGTTTTGCGGTGAATATCGTGTCTTACTTTTGGGGTGTTATTTCCAAATTATTTTTTTTGTCAATCATAGACAACCGGTTCTTACACACTGCAACTAAGTATGGTCGCGGCTGTGACTAGTAAATTCCTTGGATACCGCATCTGTGTAGACCACTAAAAGTAACTTGATCCGATGAGAAGTGCTAACGTTGCAATGCCCCTCATTTCAATTAGGTCGTCTCCAATTTACTCAGCTTTCTCGTATATTTTCGTTTCTGTTTCGGTCGGTCGGCTGAAGATGACGACATGAAGTGTTACCGAGATTAAAGGGTTCGAAAGGTGTCCCTGGGGCTTCCTCTAAACCCGATACTTTGGGCCAAGCCCATAAATCATGTTTTCTCGCTTTCGTCAATTGAAAAAAATTTATCTTTTCTGGGCTGCCACGCTTTTCCTAACACCACACTTAGCACAGAAGATTAGAACACACACACTGCGTCGCTTATCGAAACTATCGCTGGTCAACCTGACTTCTGGCAGGCAATATTAAAATATATATGCCCTTTAAAATTTACTAAAATATACATGCCTTAACAAACAAAATGTCTTTATTTTGCATGTGTAATAAATATATCAGCATTACAGGGATATGTTAGGAGAAGGTGGTATTCCATGTCGAGGCAAGTGCAGATCTCATGTTGACCTCGGCCACCAGGCAGATATGGTACCTTGGACAAACATTAAATGCTCATCTCATACGAGCAGCGGGTGGCACGGCTGATAAGCTCCGAATTTTCCTCCTAGTGTAGCCTGGTGGATAGGGCCCGAGTGGCCAGCGCACGCCACGGTATCTTGGACTACAAGAAACCCCCCACCAGGCGGGTGCTCAGACCTGGGCACCGAAAGTACGCCTAAATAAAGATTACTTTTCTTCCTTCTCCTCCTATCAAAGAGCACCTGCCGAAAAGGTTAGCGTGACCCGTCGTCAAATGCTTTAATGTAGACTCTTGAATGTCTACAACCATAGGGAAAACCAGTTATTCGTGCCCCGACATCACGTATTCCTTTAGCTCACAGTTCCAAACACGAGCACATCACATGGCTCCTGGAGGACTACCTCTCACCATTTCGTGAATACTTTGGAGCAAATTGTGCTTCCTGTGGGGACACATATCTGCCACATAACAATAAAGTAACTGTCAAACAAGGCAAACAGGGCTTATAGAGATAAGTTTTCTAAATTTATCACAGAAGGTTACTTTTTTGCTGAGGCTTCTTTTTAGTGGCGCCGCAAGCTGCCACTTCCGGTTTCAAAAATGCTCATTTGTCGGACTCAAGTAGGTAGGAAGGCAGACAAATTTTAAGACGGAAGACGACATACCTGAAAAACCGGACATGTCAACTGCAATGTCCTGAAGGAAAGGAAATGGTATAAATTTTTCAGGCATACAAAGTATTCGTGACAACGTATTCTTCGGGTGCGCTGTTCAGAAGGTTGAAGGTTATTCCATTTCATAAGGGTCCTGTCTGCGTGGATCACCGAAAAAACACACCAACGGGAACCATCACTGCGAAACGGAAAGACGCAAAGACAATGCTCAAGCCCTGCTTTGTGTCATTTTAGTTGCAGCTTGAGCGATTTTTCTTTACTTTAAATAAAAAGCCATTCTTTGTGTTACCCGCGATAGCTTTAGAAGTCGGTAACGGTAGCAGTCGCAGTCGGTAACTGGTTATGTAAAACAACGCCTTACGAACTGAAAAAGAGTCAATTCTGGATAAAGCTACAAACAGTGGTTCCATCAGTGGTGCCAATAAAATGGTTTTGTCCGAGCGCTTTCGCTGCTTTATTTGAAACAGTGTTATCATCATCATCACCAGCCTATTCTGGTCCCCTGCAGGACGAAGGCCTCTCCAGTCGACCACCAACAGCTCCTGTCCTGCGCTGCTCGTAACAGTGCAACTTCTGATTTCTCTCAAAACTAAGGAAGTTTGTCTTTCTTACACCGTGTTTAGGCGCACGGTCAATTCTTCTGACGGCAGTCCCAAGTCGCTTATTCCTTAGCGTGCTGCCGATGCTACAAAAAATGGGAGCAATTGATTCGTTTTCTCCACGGAACGCTCATCGTTCCTCTAAGCAATTATTTCGGAGAGGCTGTTCCATAGCTCGCCCGGATGTTTTACAGTTCCCTTGTTTCGTATCTTTTCAATAGTCAATGTTTTGGTTCTGCTAACACTTTCGACTTTTTTCTTTTTGTTTTCGTCTCATTCTTCCCTTTTTGTCAGTTTTTGCATTCGGTTGAATAACTTTTGGTCCCGTATAACTAGCGAACTTTATTTCGCGTATTCGGTTCCGTTGACAGACGATATATTTTCCTTAACATTTCTGCTCTCGCTTGACTAACAACGCCCTGCTTTTATGGCTCTGTTCCCCGATCCATACATGTTTTGCTGGTTGTGTTTTCACCTACTCCACCGTTTCACGCACTTGATTCGAAAATCGTGGGGGCACCGATGTAGGGCAAAAACGTGCGATTTAAAGGTTCTTTGATTGTATTTTCCTGTATACAAAGTCTATTTCGGGTACCCACCGTTATTTGTGCTGAAACACCCGCAAAATGATAAATCTACATGATGTTTTGTGAGTTTCAACCATAATGTGCACTCTAAGGATAATTTATTTTGTAATAAATAGACTTTACTTCAGACGAAATCTTGGGTTGTTGCCCCCTAGACTTCGGTATTAATAAGTTCTTAAGACTACGATGGCGAAGTCGCCGAGAATTGACTGTTGAAAGACGAAGACACCATTCCACCTCTGGAATTAAGACAATTGTAGATAAAGCACATCCATGTGTATAAATAACAAAGTAATATTTGAACGGCATGTCCAATACGGCGAAAGCCGGCTGCTTAAGAGGCGAATGAAACTTAAAAAGTTTGAGTCCATTGATACCGGACTCTTCGAATGCCAGCAGCAGCCGACGACGCTGGTGCAGCAAAATTTGAGGAGTACTAAAATATATGTTCAATAAGACACAATGTTGCACTTATCTAAGTTAAGATGGGATATATTGAAACCATGAATATACAGCAATATCGTCGCAGGTGAGTTCAGTAGGCTTCTGAGGCGACGCCCTGCAGCAGCGATAGTTTCGCAGATTCATTGCGCAAAGCGCGAAGTCATAACCCTTCGAAGAAAATACAAACCAGCACACCCGAGGATAGTTTGCAGGTAATACAAGCGCAAAAGATAGGATAACGACTTACGACAAACACAGGTGCCACCCAATCAAACATTTCTAGGCACTTGAGATAAGCCGTCCTCTAAAGAAAGAATGGCTGCTCTCAGCTTACGTTGCGAAATTATCCGAAACAAATCCACTGTAAGGTCCTTAAAATATGCTTGAACATCTGATGATCGTATGGCTCTCTCGGAATGAATTTCAGTTATTGGTATAGCATAAAAAGGCATATCTCGCAGATGTAAATATTTCGCGTTACAAACTTTGTTATCACTGCCGCGGAAGCTAGCGCGAGACACGGCCCAGAGCCCTAGACGGAGCGATCCGTGCTTCTTTATAGGCTGTCCTCGAACGCCACTACCCATGATGATAGTGCGCCGCGTGCCCCTGCCCGCTTTCCCCTCTTCTTCATTTGCAACATCTTCCCGCGGGCCCAAGATGGTCAGTCAGCGACTTCAAGCACGTGCAGTTATTACACAGGAAGATTGCACATAAAACTTGTCATGCGGCGGTAACACTTGGCGATGTCCCCATTGCAATTGAAGAAAGAGCCTTGTCGCCCAGGATCACGATCGCGATGGCTTCCAACTCCATCGTCGGTGTTCGACGTTTGCCTTCCTTCGCTTGGGGATGCAGTCAACAGCGTGAGAACCTTCCGGTTACAGGCCAGCGTATGAGGTTTCCTGCAGCCACCCGAAGCCTGACGTTCCGGCTCCGCAGACACAAAAGGCTGTGCACACTGTTTGGCCTCGGTTTGCTTTGAGAAACGGCTGATGCGATCTACGCTCTGCCTGTTGGTTCCTTCGCTGCTGCTGCCCAAGCTAAGTTTCTGGCGTTTCTCCACATGCGTATGTTTACGGTTGGCTGAACACGCAATGGGCGTTCGGTTTGTCTTCGTCTCCCCCTTTGCTGGTCTTCCAGAACTGACCCGTCTCGAACATGCCTTCCCGGTGCCCTCTTTCGATAATGCGCTCGGGTTCGACGTCGGGTCCTTAGGTACATATTCTTTCGGGGCCATTTCGGGGTATCGATTTTTCTTGCGTCCACGTGCGGATTTATAAGTGGGTGTTTTCTGGGCAGGTTCTTGCTTCGGGGTCTGCTCGCTAGAGCTATCCGTTCCTTCCGCCCCTTTCTCCATCATCACGTCTTCAACTACTTTGCGGTTGGTTCTGAATCCCTTACAAGTGCTGAGGAAGGCATTAGGCGACTCGGGTTCACGTGATTAACTAGACCATCAGTTCCGCCGGCGCCACACAGTACATGCGCCAAATTCTAAATGCCGTCGTGTGCCACCCGAGAGGACCATGGCGCTAGCAAATCTACAAGCCGTAGATCCGAGTGTTCCTTGAATCGTCCAACCTAGAGCTGTCTCCACCGCTGTCAGCTCTTCACTGATTCTGTCCACCCTTCCCGTGGCCACCTTCCAGTAGGCGTCTGAACCAACCATTACGCTGATTTCATTTCCCTTCCATGTACTCGGCTGGAAGGCGTCGGCTTGTTGTACCGCTTTTCGATGAGGGTTTCTACGGTCACGGTATCGAGTTCCGGACTCGTAAAGGAGCAAATCTTCGGAACTTCTAAAGCTTCCAACATGACCGGCTTTCCACGAGCTTGTCCACGTAGCGTCACCTGTACTCGCCGGCACCGTAGAACCTTGGGTGACTTCGCACTACCGAACGTTACTAAGGACAGGTCTTCCCTGCCGACAACCGTGCATTTCAGGGCCCTCGCCGCATCCTGGCGAATGAAGGTGCATTGGCTTCCGGTGTCTAGAAGTACTCGCACTAAACGTCGTAGAGCACCCTCCGCCCAGGCTCGAGCAATCGGCAGCAGAACTGACGTTGCTCCGGAGTGCCCGCTCGAAGCCGTCACCAGAGTTGGCAGTGCCCCTTGCCCAGCTTGTACACGCGGCGTTATCTGGGCGTGGTGTGATCAGCCGGCGGAGCACGTCACACGGCACGTTGAGGTGACGCCCGTTGCAGGTACTACAGGTCAGGTAGCGCGACGCTCTGCACTGACGAGCAACATGGTTGCGTCTGCCACATCGGAAGCAGCAGCGAGCGTTGTGCAATCGCGTCCTCTTCTCGGCCGCCGACAGGTTGACCCGACAGTCCACCACCTTGTGACCGCGGCTGTCACACAAGGGACACGCCGGTGTGGCTGAGGGCTGGGTCTCTGCGGTCAATGCCAACGCTGAAGGAACGAGTGTCTCCGGTTGTCCTGGGGGGTTCAAGTCGGCGTTCTGGACGGATTCACGAGGTGCGGTTGATAGAAGTTGTCCTTGCTTCCCTTCCTCGCGAATCTCAATTTCGATTCGTAGGAATTCCATCAGCTCTTTCACCTGTCCAGCTCTTTGCTATTGCGTCGTGGATTCGTCCGTTAGCCCTTTATCCGTCTCCTTAACCCTCTGCTGGTACATTATAGTCAGGTCATCCGGCAGGCATCGGAGGAGCACACGGTTCAGGACTACGGCGTATTGCTCTCGCGGAACTCCCAGGGCTTCCAGGGTGCTGACACGGAATTGTACCTTGTCGTACATTTCGCGGAGCCTCTCGATTTCCGTTGAACTTCTGATCGGCTTCATTGCCATGAGTTGGTCAATGTGCTCGTTGATGAGCAAGTCTCGTCGGCCGAATCGCTGAACTAAGGTCTTCACCGCGAGATCGTAGTTCGCGTCAGCAAGCCGGATTCCCTCATTGGCTCGTTTGGCGTCGCCGATCAAGTGTGCCAATAAGTACTTAAACATCTCTATCTTCGGCAGCTCGGTAATTTCATGGATTGTCACGTTAAAATGATCCCAAAACGCTTGCCAGTCGTGCAGATTTCCCGAAAACGCTGGGATCTGGAGCTTGGGAAGCATAACCGTCCGATGACGTGAAGCATGCGTGTGCCCGCCTGACGCACCCGTGGGATCAATAACTGGAGCGGCTGTCCCTCCGCTGGCGATGGAATCGGTCGCGCTGGACACTTGCTGGGCGTTTCGTAGAAGGAAGCCTGCTTGAGAGACGGCGTAGGATACCTTGCGGGTATATTCTGCAGCTCCTTCGAGCTCCTGCTCCAGCCCGTCGTCATCCGTGGCATCGGCGATTTTCTCGTTGAGGGTGGTGAGCTCAGGCTCTCGCTGTACGATGTACTCGACGTGGAAGCTCAGGGTTGCAGCGTCGGGAGAGGGCTGCTGCAGCAGGTCATTCAGCTGGGTGAGAGCCCGCGTGATGCCACTCCTGACGACGCCACGAGTCTTTCGAAGGCGGTCGATCGACGAAGCGATGAGGGTGATGCTCCGAAGGGCGATTTCCCGGGTTTCGGCATCAAAGATGTCGCGGAAGCTAGCGCGAGTCACGGCCGAGAGCCCTAGACGGAGCGATCCGTGCTTCTTTATTGGCTGTCCTCGAACACCACTACCCATGCTGATAATGCGCCGCGTGCCCCTGCCCGCTTTCCCCTCTTCTTCATTTGCAACAATCACTTTACCAAAAATATTTTAATGACACATATTCTAAATACACTGACGAAACTAGCAACCCGTCTTATTTAGACACTGCACATTAAAAACAATTTTTCGCAAGATTTTTCAGACTTAGATTATCACTGCGTTTCCATATTGCAGAACAATTAAAAACAAAGCACATGCCATAACGGACAATACTGTAACCTTGAGCTTCGACCAATTACCTGCTGAGAAGCGCAGCAATACCTTCACATTGTAAAGTATACATGCAACGCTTAGTAATTTGTTATATGTATATTCCATGAGTCTGTTCTACTGCAGGCCACCGTTAATAAACCCTCCGAGATATTCTACCGGAGGTACCCTTGTTGCATGGCGGCAAGAAAAAGCTGTCTATTTTGGCGTGTGCAGAAAACGGAATCATTATTTGTTATTATCTTATGAGGATTCCGAAAACTGCTCAGTTTACTTTTTTTAGGGTTAACTTTATTAAGTTTGCTTCAACCCAAACCCTCCACTTTAGAGCACCTTTGTGAAGCCATAAAACCGCAGTGTAGTAATAGGTGCTGCTAGACCCAACCAAAGTATTGTCTGCGTAAGAAAATATGTTATGCGATGGAAACACGTCAACAATATCATTAGATAGCTGTTAAATATAAGTGACAATAAAATAAAGCACTGCCGGACTACTTTCCACAAATAAAGCTCAGGACTCAGCTCACGCCCAAGGTATATTATTCGGGAACGGGTAGATATGTAGCCACGTAGGACAGATAAAAAAGGTCCATAAGTAAATAACTTATTACAAAAAATCTCATGAGGCACAGTATCGAATGCCTTTTACCCATCAATAAGAGACCAAAAGCTATTTCTTTTGTTTTTCAAATGTTTTTCAAATGCAATAGCGAAGATGTTTGCCTATCCGAGCCCGAAACGAAACAATACTGATACGCACTACTAAATCGTGCTTGAGTAACAAAATGGTTCATGACAACAATTAGATGTTTTTATAACATCTGTGATATGCAGAACGCTATAGAAATAGGACGGTAGTTGGCAGTGTTTTTTTTTCGTTCCTACATTGTCGGCCGGAACGATGCGCACCTGCAATACCGTATAAGGTAGCTCACCAGAGTCAATGATGCCATTCAGAAGAAATAACAGTACATCTTTTGACGTGGCAAGTTCCTAGAAATGTCGCCAATATATACGCTGTCTAGTCCTGCACTTTTCTGATGTTTGAGGCTCGACACAATAGATACTACGTCGGGCTCTGTTCAGGAAGGAACAAAAGCGGAAAATGCTTGACAAACAATTCCGCAGAAAGCTGTATTAGGAGGCACCGCGGAATATTCAAAGCAAAACTCATGGTGAACATCATTAGCCAAAGACAAACATCAACTCCCACAGTCATATTTTACCGTATCTTGAATATATCTCCTATGATTTCCACGTAGCTGATTACTACAGACCGCGTTTTTGCATATAATGATCGGAATATCGGAATTGCTTAGAGTTGAACTGCCTCTGACACACTTGGGCACGGTAACTAGGTGCGCGAAATTCAGAATAAGCATTATCGTTGTTCGGGGCTTTGTGGAACCTCGACCAACGTGCATCTGTTCTCTTAATAGCTGCCAAAATTTTAGATTTAGCCATGATCATGAGTGTTTTCGCTATTCGGCGTATACAGCTCTTTTTAATTCTCCTTTCAAGATGCTTATTATTATCACAAAGTTGTCGTAGGCAGTTTCGGGATAATCGTCAAAGAAGACCACCTACTGGACCCATACTGGAAGTTTCGATTACCTCCCGGTATTCAGCAAATCCACGCCCTGCAGTTTTATCGAATATAGCTTGGCGTTGCCTTTACCACTCCCTACAAGCACCCTATCGACGTTGCGAGTGATGCCAAATGTGAAACATGCCGTTTACAACAGACTTTTTTGCGTGTAATTTGCAACTATCCACGATACACGCATCCTGAAGAACAATTAGTGAGATCGTAGGCCCATTTGGACTGTCGTGTTGTGTCTGAGGCAGTACTGCTGGGCCCTTAGCCGGAAGCGCAGCGTTCCCACGAGGCATTCAAAGCAGCGCTCATATGTCAGCGCAGCAGCGGCGTGGCTGCGATTTTGTATTTGAAGCCAGGATAGACGACCTTAAACACGTACCCTGTATAAGCATAGACATCCTTTGTACAAAGCAATTCGTTTATTTTTCCGCCATCTTCATCTCTCTCCTCCTCCATACATGTCTTTATTCCCTTACCTTTGCGACATTCTGATCTGCTGGCCAAAAGTTACATCATCAGGCCAGCCTTTCTAGGTTTTTTTTTTGTCATTTCAATAAAATTTCTCTCTCTATCTCTTTTATTCGTCACAAAATAACTCCCATCAAACGAGGTTCCCATTCTGCCAAATTGTTCCCTGTCATACCTTGGTATGACATCTTTAAGAGTTCTTTTTTTTTTGCGGGGGCAGTGTCTTTTGCTAGATAACAGTTAGCGAAATAGTGGTCTGCCAACATCTGCCCAATGACAGTCGCACCGACGGGATAAAGGTCTCTACCGGCCGTCATTTGCAGGATCGATGAAACTCTTTAGAATATTGTCAATTATAGCTTCAGATATGAGGGACTCAATACCATGGTCAGCAAGCATGTTAAGGTAGTGTGACGTGTTAGATTGCTCCGCTTTCAATAAATCAATATTTGTATCTGCAAGAATACATGTTGGAAGTGCTAAATTGGGTTTTGCATGCATAATGAGCAATTAAACAAATTTTGAAACATCTACGGAAGGGGGTTAACGTCGGTTAACGACCCGTTTTCATTATGTGAAATGGTGCAATTTCCGCTGCATTGAAGTTTACGTTCCCTTTTGAAACTGACAAAGAATCCTTAAAAGAAACGGCGTGCGATTTTTTCGTGTTTGGAAAAACTCCAGGAAGCAGGAAGGCCGAATGTGCCACTCTTAGCATCGTTTGTGTTAACTTCTTTGAATTTTATTAAGTCTACGTCATTATACACAGTGCACTCGCCGTCACCCAGAAATTAATGCCAGTACTTAAGCCTCCTAATGTTAATGCTTAATATCGTGAATGACCCATTTTTAACGGGTTGGCAGTTCTCAACAAAACACTTAAAATTAGTTAATTTCGCCATAGAGGGTCTTGAGCTTCACAGCATGCGATCCACGTCATCAAGGGAAGCAAATTTGATCAAGGGACCCCTTTGTCTTTTCTAGCGAAGATTTCGCCCTTATCGGGCCACACGAACCTTTACGACTTTGCCTTTCTTTGGACCCTGCCCTCCAAAAGAGGTTACTTTTCACTCACGTCAGTTTCTCGTTGAAAAGGAGAGAGAGAGAGAGAGAGAGAGAGGAAAACATCTTTATTTGCCCTTCTATAAAGGCTTCTGCGTTGCTGGGGGAAGGAGCTGATGTTCCCAGTCGCCCCCAAGAACTGCCTCAATGTGTTGGAGGAGGGCCTCCCAGTGCTCCTCTTCTGTCAGTCGTAATGAGGAGGTGGTCAATTGTCGGACTGAGGGCGCGTACCGGCCGGCGCTTTTCATCCGCTTGCGGAGAGCGAGTTTGAGTTGTTTTGGGGGATCCTCTGGGGGGTCAAGCCACTCCGCCCAAGTGCCAGGAGTAGGGGAAAGGGAGTCTGTGTATATGTTTCTTGTCTGTATAATCTCTAAGCAGTACCACATGTAGTGCTGGTTGTTAGGGTACCCGTGACCGCAGCGTGGGCAGCTAGGGTGGCCAGGTTTATTTTCTATGTAGTGCATGATATGTGGGGTGCGTAGGACACCTGCTTGAGCTCGGCGGATGCAACTTGTCTTCGATCGCAGCCAAGAGATGGGAGGAACGCAGTGTGTGTCTTGATCGGTGCGAAGGTCTACCAACTTTTGGTGCCTGGCTTGTCTTTCTTCGACGCGGCTGGTGTGGCGGTCGTATTCCTCCGGCAGCGCAATTGGAGGCTCAGACTCGCGGAAGAGAGTTTCGCGCGCGAGTTGGTGAGCCGCCACATTTCCTGGTATCCCTTGATGACCTGGGATCCAGCAGAGTTCAACCGAAAGCTCTGGTTGGGAGGTTAGATGCACTTCGAGAATGTTGCGAATGTGCGTGGCTATTTTATTGCGGCAGAAGAGGCGGATCGCATCCTGGCTGTCAGTCAGTATAAGCAGTTTCCGTCAGCCGGTGAAGTTCGTGATGGCATCTGCTATGGCTAACGCTTCAGCATGAACGGGATCACTAATTCCTAGGAAGCGACGAGTACTTTGTCCGTTCCCGTAGTACGCGGCGGTAGCAACTATACCGTCGTCTGATACGGCGGCGTCGGTGTAGACCGGAGTGTAACCCTGGTCTATCTTCTGCGCCACTAAATGGCGGGTGGCACGCTCTCTGTGGGCTCTGCACTCGTGGTCGTTTTCCACACTCATGTGGCGGGGGATAGGATGTACAGTCAGCCTTGGCAGGTGTTCCCAAGGAGGGCGTTCTTTAATGTAGCCTTCTGGTTCCTCGATTTGTGCCCCTAGGGAACGGAGTATAGCTCGTCCCTGTCTAGAGGCGCGCAGCCGTGACTCTTGCGCTTCTTTGTGGATGTCTATGCGGAGTGATATTGGAGTGTGAACTCCCATTAGTCGAATCTCATGTAGTGGGGTGTAATTCGGGAGTCCCAAGGCAACACGAATAGGTTTGCGCAGTTGCGTTTCTAATTTTTCTATCTGAGTGCGTGTTAGCCGCATGTAAGGGGCTGCGTACATGATGCGCGGAATGATGAACGCCTCGAAAATTCGTAGTAGTTCATGTTCTTTTACCCCATGTCGCTTCCTTGAAATCCGTTTCATCATGTGCGTGATCTGATTGATCTGTGTCGTGATTTTTTTAACCCAAGTGTCCGCTTTGCCTGGTTGGTGAAGCCCAAAGCCGAGCACTCGAATTTCTTCTTTCCTTGCTATGTTTGTGCCGTCTAGTGTTAATTTGATTAAATTGCGGTTATGGTCAGAGCGGCCGGCTGGACCATCCTCCACGACGATGTATTCGGTCTTAGAGGGGGAGCAGCTGAGACCAACGTCTTTCATGTATGCGGTGATGACATCAATCGCTTGCTGTAGTTGGTGCTCCTGGTGCCCGGGGGAACCCTGACAGCACCACATAGTCAGATCATCAGCATATATGTTGAAGTGAACGTCGGTGATGGGGTCTAGTTTGGCGGGCAGGTCTTTGAGGACTATGTTAAAAAGAGTTGGGGAAAGAATAGAGCCTTGCGGCACTCCTTTACTTGGTTTGAAAGGGCCTACCAAGCGGCCGTCTACAAGGACCTCCGTTTTTCTGTCGCTTAAAAAGTTCCGTATGTAATTATATAATCGCTCACCGCATTGTATACTTTGGAGCTTTTCTAAGATGGCTTTATGACTTGCGTTGTCGAATGCCTTGTAGATATCGAGCGCTACAATTGTCCTTAGTTGTGCACTGCTGGGGGAGTCGTAAATATCGTGCTTGAGGCGGAGCATGCAGTCTTGAGTCGACACGTGCCGCCTAAATCCTGTCATGTCTTGGTGCAGCACTGCCTTGATGTTTATCATCCACGTAAGGCGCTCTAGAATCATCATCTCCGCGAGTTTGCCACAGCATGACGTTAGTGATATTGGGCGGAGATGCTCAAGGCGATTGGGTGGTTTTCCCGGTTTTGGTATGGGTGTCATTATTGTCTCTTTCCATTCTTTGGGAAGAACACTGGATATCCACGCTTCGTTTATGTACCGAAGTAGTTCATTCATAGCGTTTTCTGGCAAATTTTTGATAAGTTTGTATGTGATTCGGTCCTTTCCCGGTGCCGTGTTTTTCTTTATATTACTTAAACAGTTGTCCAATTCTTGCCTGGAGAACGGTGCGTTGATACCTTCCTCCAATGATTCCCCAGGACCAGGAATGTAATCGGCTAGAGTTTCTGGCTTGTAGCTGTCGGGGTGTATCGTTCGGTGGAACTCCTTAGCGAAGTCTTCGTCTGAAAGCCCCATGGCCATCTGGATCTTCTTCGTTGTGTGCCTAGGCCTGGCTTGTCCCAGCAAGCTACGCAGGATTTGCCACGCTTGCTTCGTGTCTAGTGATCTGTTGATTTTAGTGTGGCAGAAATCCATCCACTGTTTCGAGGCCAGTTCATTTGCGTAGCGCACCCTATCCTCTGTAATGTTTCGCACGATCTTTTTTAGTTGTTTGTCTCTTTTAGTCCTGCTCCACTTCTTCTTTAGTTTCTTTTGCTTTGCGAGAAGGTTTAAGAAGTGCCGGTCTGGAACGGCCTCCTTGAATTCAGCAGGGCAAGTCGTAGTGTGCTTTTCTTGAGCCTCTAGGACCAGTTGGGTCCAGTCGCACAAGGGAATGTTCACTGTCTGTGCGTTTCCTATGGCCTCTCGGAATTTATCCCAGTCAGTGTGTTTTATTTTGGCCGTATTCCTCTTTGCTGTCGTTCCCAGGTCTAAATCCGCAAGAAGTACGCAGTGATCGCTGCCTAAAGTTTCTAAAGTGTTGCTCCATGAGATTTCTCCTTGTCCCTTGTGCCAGGTAAGATCGGGATTAGAGTCTCTCTGCACACGGTTCCCGTACCTGGTGGGCAGCATTAGGTCATTTGTAAGAGTCATTTGGTGCTGTTCCATGGCATGTTCCAAGAGTCGCCCGGATTTTGATGTTGAGGTGTAGCCCCATGCTACGTGCGGGCTGTTAAAATCTCCTGCAATGACTACGTCTTTGTCTCTATGCTTCTGTAGCAACCCATGAAGCCAATTCTTGGGGCTGTGATGCGATCCTCCTGGGAGCCAATATGCGTTAACTAGGATTACATGGCGATCTGAAAATCCCGGGTGTACTTCTACGGTGACATGTTCTTGTCTTTCGTTGTTGCAATGAGTTGAGTCGTGCTGAATGGCTGCCAGTGATTTGTGTACCAGCGTGACACACATTGTGGGGGCGCTTTTTTCTTCCGGATTGCCTTTCCGCGTCTTTTGTACGATACTCTTCTGGGAGAAGGTTTCGTAACCTGAGATTCCAAATTCACCCCTTGTTTGTTGCAGGAGTATAATCTGTGGTTTTTTCTTTAATGTATCCAGATATTTTGCTAGCAGATTCCTTTTACGCTTGAGGCCGCGGCAGTTCCATTGCAGTATGGTCAGGGTTGGTCTAGGGAGGGGCTGTCGTGGTACTGCGAGATCATTGGGATGAGAACCTCTGATTATGACAGGACTTGCTGTTGTCGTAGGCGTAGTTTCTTGCGCGCTTTGCTGTGTATCGGTGGCACAGTCCTGGTCACTCATCATTGGGTGAGTGACTGGCTTCTGGCGCAGACGATTCAACGGCTCGTCTCTTAGGCATGATACCTATACGGGCCTCAATGTCACTTATGCGTTCTTCGAAACGTTCGGAGAGCCTGGCGACTACAGTATCTATTACGCGCAGTGCAATGGTGTCTATTGTAGTCTCGATTAGGCGACGATGGGTTGCCTCTATAATTGCCTCAACTGTGCGCAACTGCTCCTCTTTTACAGCGTTCATTTCCGAGCGTAGTTCTTGGAGCATGGTGAAAACATCGCTTATGGGGGGGACGGGCGATCCGCTCGATGCATCAGTTTCCATTTGAATGGGTGGCGGTACACATTCGTCGGTTTTTTGGACTGGCTCATTCGTTAATAGGGGGTGCGAGTTTGTGTCTAGTCCTAATGCTTGCTTGTATGTTTTGGTGGCTGTTATTGGTGTGATGTGTGTGGT
Source organism: Haemaphysalis longicornis (assembly GCF_048455015.1). Taxonomy (NCBI): domain Eukaryota; kingdom Metazoa; phylum Arthropoda; class Arachnida; order Ixodida; family Ixodidae; genus Haemaphysalis; species Haemaphysalis longicornis. The sequence goes on along the minus strand of NW_027526295.1, from coordinate 114,549,655 downwards.
CCGCTTGTTTTGGTTGTTGCCCTGTAGGGGAAGGGAGTAAGGACGGAGTGGCTCGCTCACCTCAGATCCGGCACCCGCCTCTCGCAACCTCTGCGGCGCCGTTGTCACAGTGATGGTCTGGTGGGGGGTACCCGTATTTTCTTTGGATGCTCCACAAGTGTTCGTCTCTCGGCTTGTTTCAGATGAGGCACATCGGGGGGGGTCTCACCGGTTGATCAACTGCAGTTCTTTGGAAGTTACCGCTGACTGCACCTCCTGGTGGCTGCTGCAGTTGGACACGTCGCGGCAGGCGAGGTTCTTGTGCGTCGTGCTTTGCGTTCCTGCGCGAAAGGCTAGGACTTCTTCGCCGTGAGTCCGGGGGATGCTTGAGCCATTTTCCCAAAAATTCATGAGTCCGGGCTGGTTTATCTTCTATTTCGCGGGCATTATTAGCGGCGATAAGGCGCTTTCGGCGTGTGTTTGCCAGTCTTCTTGCATTCTCGTCCGCGGCAGTTCTCGATTTGCAGTCGGGGTCTGTAGCAGGATGTTCACCGTTGCAGTTGTAGCAGCGTGTCTCGCAAGAGTGGGCCACCTCCAGCCCCGGGTTGGCTGCAAAGATGCCTCCGCAGTTGGGACAGGTGACAGTAATGCCTTTTTTGGGACATACTTCGGATTTGTGTCCGATAACCATGCAATTCAGGCATAGTATGCTTCTTGGGCGATGAGGATAGCAGCGCATGGCGGTACGGTGAAATAGCACGTAGTGGGGCACCCTTAGGCCTTCAAATGTCACAAGGATGGTGTTGGACCGACCCATGGGACGGGCGAACAGAATGCGGGTTTGTTCTGATTCCAGGTGTTGCCGAAGCTCTTGTTCGGTTGTTTCAGCGGAGATTCCATGTACGACATTCTTGCAAGAGTTCTCCGGCGTGGCTGTGTAAGCCGAAAACGGATGTGGACCGTCCTCTAGAGACACTTGCTTGATGGCTAGAATTTTATCCTTGGCGGACTTGCGGTAGGTGTCGATCACCGTCAGGTTTTGTCTGGGGCGAGGTTTGCAGTAGGTGTCACGTCGTTCCGCCGAGTTCAGTCCCGCAGCATTTATGACAGCATTGGCGAGAAGTCCACTAGCAGGCAATTTGCAGGACTTACTAAGTCTGCGTAGCTTGCCCCTAGAACTCGGATATTTCTCTCGCACCGATAGCGAAGAAAACAGGAATATATAATAAGCCGGAATAACCGGAATAAGGTAACTGCAGTACATTATTACGGCTCTCAAAACACAGATAACTGCTTTAACAAAAATCCCAACAGTAAAAACCTAACCACACAGATTATTAACCAGGGAAATCTGCTTTTTACATCGCACATGTGCAGGATTACTGTACCGAGAGAGAGAGATTCCTTATGTCGTTAGTTTCGCAAAACATTTGTTCGCAAAAAATCAAAGGCTAATGGTCAGCAAAAACTGACCGATAATCAACGGCTATACGTAGTTCACTACCAACAATTTACCCACTCACTCACTCACCATTGAAGCGAGACCAGTCTCGCTTGCGTGGCGACCAGCCCTATGTATTTAGTAAGCCCCACATGTTCATTTTTCTAAGCTTGCTAAAGCGAGAAAAAGTTCTTCTATTTCGGGATCGCAAATCAAATGAATTGTCGTAGTTACGGGAACAGTAACGACATTACATTTTGCGAGTCTCATGCCAAGGCCAGAAAAAAGAAATCCAGGTGCTTGGTGTGAACTATCTAAAAGTGGTAAGTATAGAGTTCGAAGATGCATGGATGCACATAAAACTCGGCGGACCGTAGTGTCATCAACTGCGCATCGAGGCGCCTACCTAAATCGCTGCTAACCGACGATCGCTCAGATTGTACGGCACTCCGTTGCCCCTGACATCCAGAAAAACAAGCGCAGTGTACCAAGAGGTAGGACCTTCCACATGCGCCTCCATACCCCAATCAAGCGAGGGATCATGGATGGCAAGGCAGGCTAAGCAAACGCATATGGTGTTGCGTTTTCTAAAATTTAAAAACGCAATTTTGGGGTGCAATATTACCCTGTGACAAACTGTCCCGTTCATTAGTTTTCTTCTCTCGATCCTAGCACTAGACATCAAAGAAGCATTTGACAACATGCCCCATCACGAAATTCTACAAGGTCTCTTCTCCACTAACTCTGGACAACGTCTGTACGACTACATTTCCTCTTTCGTAACTAACCATACTACAGCGATGAGAATCGCGAACCACCGTTCCGGCACTTTTCAAACTACCGACGAGTCGCGATAATTCATACTCGGAATATTCACAGTTTCGCTTAATTCAAAACGAATTTCAACATTTCCGTTGGCACGCTGTTTTCGATGTATTTTAAAGACGCTTGATTCAAACTGCCCTCTTGCGGAAATTCGGTTAATTCGTACATTTTACCTGTCCTTGCCGGAAGATATCTGCTAAATATTTTGCTTCTACCTCTACATTTGCATTTTTTCAACACGTTTATGCGATCCGCAAGTTTTAAATGAGTGCACAGAACTCTCGCAATAAATTGGATGCCTTACTGGCATCCAAAACTTTGTTCTGAACACTCATGCGAAGATCGAGCAATCATCCAATAGTGATTTTGTTCACAAAGTGAGCATAGCAGTTCTTTAGTGTGAGTGAACAGTGTGTTATTAAAGATATGTGAATTTTTCATTCAAACAGAAGCAGGGAAGTTGCCCCGAGTCATATTTATGAAAAAATCTCATAATTCAGGCTTCGGATAATTCAATCAAAGTCACGGCGTTCCTCCGAGTTTGAATTATCGCTAGTCGACTATACACCTTAACTACTTCGGGATTGGGGTGACGACTGCCGGCCTCCCAGCGCCCTTCACTAGTGATGGTGAGAAGAAGGGGCGTGGTCGGTGCCTGGATAGTGGGATGCAATCACAGGACCACACGGGGAGGGATAGCGATGCGTGAGGGGCAGAAGAATACGGACTGGCGCCAATGTAAATTTATTTATTTTCATTTATTTACAGGTACCCTCAGGGCCGAAGCATTACAGAGGGGAGTGGGTTTTAAGATTCACGAAAAATTACAGTTCCCAGTGCATGTGAAGCAAACATACAAAAAGTAGGAATTGCGCGAGAACACATCATAAAAAAGTTGCAAAGTTCTGTGCACAAAGGGTCAATAACTACAAGGAGAAGCCAACATTGCTTTTACGAGAAAGAGAAAGCCACCCTTCTAAAGACCAATATCCAAACTGCCGAAGTCTGAAGTCAAGGTCCACCTACTCTCAGCCAGTGTCCAACGCCAATGCCCGAGCTACGAAGCCAAAGGAAGTGCGGCGTGTCCCTGAATCGATGCTAGCGCAATCGTATAGTTGCCTGTCTCATAACGCCATGGACCTAGGGTTGAAATCCCACCACATGAAGCGATAATTGTTTAAAGGAGCCATGAAGACAAAATACAAGTTGGGTTTATTAGAAAGACTGCTTAGTCCCGATAACAATGATACCAATATCATCGCAATCTTGTAACAAATAACGGAGATATTAAAGAAAACGTTTGAAGCAGTTGCGACCCCCTAGCCAATTTCCCGCAACTTTTCTATGACGTCACGGAACCTTGTTTGTGCGATTGGCGGCCGCCTAACGGACCTGTCGCGACGATACATGACTGGACGTCTGTAATGGGGCCTCGTGTTCCATTTGACCGCATCACTTGAATTCTAACGTGCAGTTAACGCACTGAAAATTTTGTTTTATTGTTGGCCCGTATGACGTCATTCTTGCTCATAAAACGTCACTGTGGCGCAAAATTTGAAAGTTTTTAAATACTTCTTGCTTTTTTTTCGTTAAAAAACGTATTTTGTGGTTCTAATGGAGCTGAGTGAGATACTGAATCCTAGTTCTTTTAATGTCAAAGAAGTTGTATTTTCTCTTCATGGCTCCTTTAAGCGCGCACTCCCAAAACCTTCTCGCGGGCCTCTTCCCCCTGACCACTTTCCCTCACACTTTTAGGCTTAGCGTTTTCACTCTTAACGCGTCAAGCGAGAGAGTTTTCTTTTCACGATCCACACGGACAGAAGGAAGTTTAAACAGCTCTGCTCTTAAAAACAACCGCTTGGAAAGTTAAAAACGGCACAAAAATGTTCCAGCTCGAGCTACATAAAAACGAACATGAAAAGAACATGGGTCCAGCTTGTGCTGTTCCAGGCAGAACCAGAAAGAAAAGAGAAGGGAAAGGATGTACGCGGAATCACCAGACTGCGCGAGCAGTGCGAAGGCAGGAAAAGTGAATTGCATTGAAGAAACCTTCGTTGAAATTATCACGAGGAGAGAGAGAGGGAGGGGAAGAGCGCGAGGGTGGTAGCGAAGAGAGGAGAAGGGGTTGCGTGGAAAAGGCGGCTGACGACAGTTCCCTAAAGTTCAATTGATTCTGTGGGCAGTTTTTAAGCTAGCAACATGACAAGATGCGTTGGCGCAAGCTTTTTGGGCGAATGCCGCAAGCATTAGTATTTAATGCGGCGCACTGAGAACGATCACCCGCCACTATCAAGTCGTGCGGAGTTCAGCTCTGTTCATCGTCATCACCATCAGACCACCATCGGAGATTATGATACACTGATTGCTGGAAGAAGACATCACTGGGTCTCCGCACGTGCGCAACGCGGCTTCTACACCACCGGTAGGTGGCAATGAAGTCAATACTATCAATTTTCAACCACCAAGATCGATCGTTTTGACGGTGACAACTTCTGTGTCGCGGGAAGGTACATATGTCGTTTACAGGGCGTAGCCAGGGGTGAGGGGGGTTCGGTGTCAGAGCACCCCCCAAATTTATGACTCCAGAATAATGACATATGTTTTGGGTGCACGGCCTGTCTCTCTTTCATTTATTTGTGTTTCCCCAGTGGCGTGTAATACCCCTCGAAATATATTTATGGCTACAATACTGGCGGTTTCTATTTTGCACAATCATCTTCTACCGTTTTTATTAAGACCACAGCAATGATAGTCATCGTTTTTAAATTTTCAAATATTATATTTTTTTAGCTCCTACTTCAAAAGTACTAGTTCCTTCAACATTACACTTCCGTTCCCTATTAGTGACTGCTCATACAGGCAAAATGTGACTTTATCTGGCTCCAGTTACAGTCCAATTACCCTAATATAGCACATTCCTAAATCATCGGGAACAAAAAAAACGAAACCAAAATAATTGAGTCCTGATCATTCTTTTTCTTTGCTGTTGTCATGTTACTTTCCAAGCCTTCATAAACCTCCCGGCATTCTATTCAGTTACCATGATATGATTCCGTCTGGTGTGTGCGACAAAAATTGCTATCGAAGCCGAAGAAGAAGAAGCAGACCACCAGAAGTGTACCAGCTTTCCACCACCACCACCGCAGCACCTTTGCGTTTGAGCGATGGACCTTTTTTTCACTGAACGCCTCAACCACCGCAACTTCCTACTCAGCGAGTCGTTCGACTGCTATGACGGCTTAGGGCACGGAGCTTTTCAGAAGCGTTTGTTTCTGATTTGCACCCTCAGCATATTTACATTCAGCTGCTACAACTACATCGCGTCGGTCATTGCCGGAGACGTCGACCACTGGTGCAGGCAACCCCCGCACTCCAACATGTCGGCGATTGCCTGGAAGACCGACGGCATCCCCCTGGAAGACAATGGGCAACTGAGCAAGTGCCGCCGATACGACAACCCCGACGAACACAACCTCAGCCGGACAGTTCCTTGCGAATATTGGGACTACGATGGTGACAAAGCGATGACCACCATGCGAAGCAAATGGAACCTGGTGTGCGACAGACAAGTGCTCTTCAAGGCTGCTCTCTTGAGCGAAAGGGTGGCATCGGTCGTGTTCGGGGTCATCGCAGGATACGTTGCAGACTGGGTAGGTCGCATCCCGGTTATGACTATGGCAGTCACGCTGGTTTTGGCATCAACATTGTGCAGCTGCTTCGCGAGTAGTTACGTACTATACGTGGTGTCCAGATTCTTTGCTCAGGGCGGCGCTATAGCTACATACCTCGTCAATGGAATCATGCTCTTTGAGGTGACGACCCACAAGAACAGGCCGATCCATGTCGTCATAAGCGGAGCAGCCGCCTCTGTGCTTTCGGAATCATGGATTGTAATAATGACGGAAGTAAGGATGGCTTGGGAGGTTAAGCAAGTACTCTTTGTAGCACCAACGCTGCTACTGATAACGACATTCTTCACTCATCTGGAATCACCCCGGTGGCTGATATCAAAATCCCGGCTTACAGAGGCGGAAGACGTCATGCTTGACGCTGCCGAAATCAACAACTTCCCCTTGCAAAACACCGCCTGCCTCATCCAAGACCTAAAAGACGAATTCGCCAAGGCACCACCCCAAGTTACCTTCACTGAAGCCCAAGACCACCTTCTCAGTGGAGGTTCCATCCGGAAACACGCGTTTGGCACATTCGCGCTTTATTTTTCTCTGGTATATGCTTTGCGTGCGGTGAACATGCTGACTGTGATGCGAAATGAACCTCGGGTCAAGCAGGCTGCTTTTGTGGTCACCTTGCTTTGGTACCCCGCGATGATCCACCTACTCAGAAAGGTCACCATGAGAAAATTTATCATAGCCTGCTTCTCACTACTTGACGTACTTATGTGTCTGCTCAGCCTCCTGATCACATTCGAAGCCACAGTAGTGAGCGACGTATTCCTCGTTTTAGACAAAGCTCTGAGCGCTCCGGCGAACGTAGTCTTCGTCGCCTACACGTTGGAGCTGTTTCCTACTGGCGTACGTGGCACTGCTGCCGGCTGGGTCTTCGCCGCTGGAGCGACGGGCGCCCTGTTCGCATCGGCCAGCCTCACTCTGCGCAAGGACATGCGCCAACACGCGACCTTAGCTGCCGCCGCAACTTTTCTCTTCGCGTCAGTACTGGCTCAAAGGGCTCTTCCGACGGACACCACAGCGGAGTGTGCGATGATTTCAAGCAGGCGGGAATCCGCAGCTTCCAGAAAGGTGATGAAACATATGAAAAGCTCACTCGAAACCCCTGCAACACCTAGACTGAACTGATGTTATCGAAGGCTCCTATTTGCCAGAATGACTCTTGTAAGAACTCAAGACAACAGCACTAACATTTGCCACAATTTACCTCGCCATCTGGCTGGACAATCAAATTGAATCTAGAATAACTTGTGGCCTCATTTATTCTGAATAGTGTTCCGGCAGGTAAAACTTATTTTGAGTTTTCGGCAAGCCTGCCGAAACGTCTCGGGAATATAAATTAAAACTATCGTTTTTACCCTGTCTCAAAAAAGCATTTGCTTCTGTTGCTCAATTTAGGGAGTGGAAACTATGCGGCGTCGCTCTGCTTAATCAGTACAAACAGAGACCAATGGCACGGTTTAACGTAATGAAAGTTTACCAGCTCTAAGTGTTTTTAAATGTAGGAATGACATCATGCGACAAGAAAATGCCGAATCCCAAACGCGTTCTGAGGACAAAACAAACAAGTACAACGAGGCATCGGTCGCTAACCGGTGCCGGGAGGTGACTGGTGCCGCTCAAGCGCAGAAAGAATTCCAGAAACCGATGGCTTTTGGTCGGATTGCCTTCGCCTTTCGCACCAAATCACTGCCCCCACTCTCCCTATCACGGAGCTATCACCCATGCTGGCGTGCGAGCAGTAGTTGCCGAAGGCCACCGAAGCGATGCGACACCGCCCCATGCCCTCCTTGACACCGAGCGCAGCAGCGCCCCCGAGAAGCCGTCATCATCATCATCAAGTCCACTCGAACGAGACGCGCACTCGCAAGGGCACTTGCGCCGCAGCATGCGGCATATCGAATGTGCCCGTGATGGGGAGTTGGATGCACGCGTAAAGCAGCGGTACACATTGGCATAAGATTTCCAAGGGGATCTTTACACTGTTCGATATAGACGATAATTCGATGTATACGAGTTCGATATATGTCCGTGTTTGACTGTATATGCCTCGTAGGACAAGCTGTGAGGAAACAATCAGAGCACAACACGAGGACTGCAAGTCTGGACAGGGCAACAGCTCTAGAGCAGTGAATACCGCTGCTCCACGTGCAATTCAAGCCGCATTAAAATGGAAGGGTACCGTTGGGGGCTTACCCCTGTAATGCCCAAACAAAGAAAACCATGGATTAAAAACTCGACTGCTTTATCGTATTATAATTTGTGACTCAAAAAATCAATAAACCCGAAAAGAAATTTTTTCCACCCGAGGCTATGGAAAACATACAGTATCATATATACATAAAAAGTAGGTATATGTATACCTACATATATAATGTAGGCGTATAAGGTATCATATACCCATTTATTTGCAGGCATGTAAGTATCTACATATGAGGCATTTTTTTATGAAATAAGCTAGATCCACCTAATGCGAATTTGAGAAACAAGCGGATGTTTATTACCGGACCTAAATGCGGGTCCGTCAAAACTATTATGGGATATTTTTTACATGTCAGCTAGGGGAGTTTATGGCCACAAATAATAAAAATTATGCCGTGAATTTTACCGATATTAACGTGATAAGTTTCGATCTGGGTCATATTGAATTTAAACATTCAAGTTGGTCCTGCATTCTTAGGAAAAAATTATTTAAATTTACTTGCAAGCATTGTGCGATTGAGTTTTTGGTGATAAAGGCATTAAAAATCTGCAACAGGGCCTCAAATACAGTACAACTATACATGGAGAGCAGGTGAATGCCCTTGGGACCATTAGGTGCTCTTTTCGAATTCTTCGCTAGGATAATATTTTTTGACAGGCCTCAAGGAACTCACGAAGTCAGCAAGCTCTTCATTGCTTTGACACGAATTTCCAAAACGCTTCACAAGAAGGCAGCTCATGTATTAACTTTGATGAAGTGGTTGCTAGTGCTTGTACGCGGGGGCTATTTAGTTAAGCACTCAAATGTTAAATATGGGAGTAGAATATACACATAACCAGAGTTATTTCGTAGGAACGGGGAGACGGAATGAAATCATTGTTTCACACCTGTTTCATTTCGTTCACTTTTTCCATCCACTTAATCGTTGGCACCTGGGGACAGATCCTTGGCCAATCTCCTAATTGCCACCTGAAATCATACTAAGCCAGCTCCGAAACGAAAAAAAGAAATTTTCGAAAACACCCACGAAACAGTATGAATACTCAAACCAAAAGCAAACTCGCATTGCGCAAATGCATTTGGCTCATATTGATCCGTGAAAATCTGGCATATTTTTAATGCGAACTACGACCTGCGTACACTTTTTCAGAGCTTTTTCTTAACTATTTTGTAGCCACCCGTTTTTAGGGGAATGATGCGGAGTTTTTTTTTTCTCACTGCAGCTTTATCCGACTCAGTTTCGGTTTCAGAATCTGTTTCGGTTTCAGAATAAAAGCATGTATATAATGTATCACACACGCGTAAAAGGTGTATCATATACCCATAAAAAGCAGTTGTAAACCCATCAGGCGCGCTAGCGAGGGAGGGGGCTATATTTCTAACTGAACACGAGACTCCATGCGGCCAGTCATGGAACTATTGTTTTTTGAAAAACCCTCAGGAGGTATCAGAAATGATACAGTGGGCGCTTCTGATGCAGTCGTGCCAACTGTATCAGAAGTGATACAGTCGGCACAGGTGGGAGTAACCAACTACAAAAGATTGCGTATCTTATTCAATACTTTGGGCATCACATGGTTAAAGGAGACTCGTGGCAATGGCAATGGAGTGGAAAGAGCTTTGTTGGGTGCCGGTGAGATGGCGGCAGACGTGACCACAGAGTTCAACAGGAGTAGCAAAAGCTTGATATGGACCACTTGGTACATTACGCTTGATAATTACTACGGCGCAATAAAACAGCGACGAAAAAGGAACACGGACAAACTGGGTTGTTCGTACGCATTTCTTCTTCGTCCCAGTTTTATTGCGCCGCAGTAATTCCCAAACAGAAATAACAGCAGCAAATCAACAGAAGCTCCGATGAGGCCTTGTTATTTTTTAATGTTTTAAGCATCCCCCCTAATTTTTTCCCGTGTGCAATCTTTCTGTGTGACCATTTTTTATTCGTGATTGACAGCGGTCCTCGCTCTTAAGCGTGGTCACTTTGCATGAAATCATCGTACGACCTTTGCAAGGACGTAAGCAGCATCCTGAGGAACGGAGAAAGAGTAGATAGGCTGGGAAGTAGGATACTACGTACGGAATTTTCTGGGAAATTTTTTGCGGTCTTGGCTTGGATTGCGATATCGAGAGAAGAAAAGCCCTTCTGGCTTGGAGCCACGTTTCGCATGTCGTGGCAAAACCATTTTATTCTCGGTAAACAAGCATCGCAAGAATATGCAAAGAACGCGCTCCGCTCAATATTTGGAGCGAACGCCAAGCAGCAGGTACCCATTCGCGCAGTACACCCAAGACCTAAACTTTAGGCCATGTTCAATAATTGAGGAGGGACTGCAAGAGGGACTTGTCCCAAAGTTTCTTTGCGTTGCTTGTGATATAAGGGCTTTTTAGTGGTCCTTCCAATATATGCTTTCGGAAAATGGAACACCAAGTCTCTTTGTAGGTTTTAAAGCGAAGCTTTAGTTCTCACGGATGGCGTTTAACGCAAATACGACCTGCACCACAGTGAACGTTTTCTGATAATAATGGTTATTACGGGTGAAGTGTTGCAGCGCTTCTCTTCGTAGCTCGGCGACAGCTCCCTTGCGCCCCCTCAACTAAATGTTGATATGCAGCAGGGGAAGGAGGCTACTCAGGCGTGGGACAGCGCGACGTAAATATATATGCCTAACGAAACGTTGTGAGGTGAACATCGACAGCCGTTACCCAGGGGCAGACGTAGTATGAGAATGGCGTTGTTCTGCGTGCCAAAAGGCTGGTAGCGAAAACTAACATACCCTTTTTAGGTTTAGGACGTAAGACCTAACATCACATCTTGGTGCTAAACACCTCAAATTGGTACCCACTCAAAAAATTTGTTCACTGAAAGCCAAGGAGCAGGCACCGATTTGCGTCGTACACCCAAACCCCAAACGTTACATCTACTGAGTGCACACCGGAGAATTGATGTGTGTGTACACTAGAAGAGTGTTAACGCAACTCCGGAGTAGCACATACACAGTAGCACATAGAGTAGGAATCTGTAGGCAGGGCCGACCGTCGCGTAAAAAGGGGGGCCGGCCGCTCCCATAAATGTTGCCCGCACTTGTGGCCTACGCAGGGCGCAGACGCAGGACGCAGACGCGGTGCTGGTGCTCGAGCCTGGAAGCGAACCTCCTTCTCTTATTCTTCGAATCACGCAACAGCCTACCGATGACGACAGTGGTGTTGAAAATGCTGCAACAAATGCCCTCCCCCTCTAGCGAACAGGAATAAGTGAGCGAAGAAAAGCTTTGAGAATGCACACGAGCTATATATAAAAACTGCATAACCACGTTAACAACTCGCTTTAGATGAGATAATAAAGTGGTATAACACTCTAAAGATGCGTACGAACAGTGGTGTCATCAATCAAGATCAGTATGTCCAATTTTCATGGCCAGTCGAGATCATTTCGGCACCGGCAGCTACAGTGCGAGTGCGCGTGATTGGTGATGCTATTACCCGAACTCCAAACGCCGCAGTGCGTGCATCTGTGAACAGAGACTCTCCGATGAGTCGGAGGGAGCGTGATGATGCGGATACGTGCTCGAGACTCGGCAGAGGGACGGAGAAGACTCGGTCGGGGATGGTTCCGAAGAGGAACGTGGAGTCCTTGAGAAGAATACCGGGACGTAGGGATTCAGTGATCGCGCGGGGGACGACCACGGCATCGATGCCACGCACGGCGCTTGGTACGTCGTGCCCTGCGTCACGCATCCAAAGTGAATGCCTTCTTCGCGAAACGGAGGTCAAGGACTGGGGTAAACCTTACGTGAGGATCATTTTGGTGAGACGCCAGGCATTCAAGACCAGGGTCGCCGATGCGAAAACCAATGGTGCGAGTTCTACGCTGGCCTGTAGCAGTTCAAAAGGAACTGCGATCTGGATAGCCAGAGGCCCACGGCAGTGCATCAGATAAGGGAACCGCAGCTCAGCAAGGCAACTTTGTTGGTTCGCCCGTGTACTCTCGCGTTAACGACGGCCTCGAAAGGTGAAGCAAAGAGACGTGCTGACGCTGAAGAAAAAAAGGGAAGAAAGCGTTTATTCAAGATGACGTCACTTTTACAACTGTAGTATCGGGGTTCTCGCATTACGGCGCTTTCGTGGTTTTACCACCAGGGGGCTAAGCCGAAGAATGCACAGGGATACGACCACCGTGGGGTGAGGTGGAAACGACGTTGGCGGAAGCTTTGGGATTTGGAGTGAGGGGGAACCTCAACTTCAAGGCCATAAAGGTGACGCAAAGCCGACTAGAATGGTGGTGGTGGAAAAGTATACAAAGGAATCGGTACGCAGGATGAGTAATCTAACATATAAGAATTTAGAACAGCAGGGGGGAGAAAAAAGGGTGTGGGAGCGATGAGAGTTTTAAACAAGGTTGAAGAGAGATAAAGTGGAAGAAGCAAATCTATAATGTTAGCAAGGATAAGGTAAAGTAAGTGGGAAAAAACAGGCAAGTCGGTTCCTGACGACCGACGCCCCGATTCAAAGGGAGAGCCACTAATCCTCATGATCATCAGTGACATCATCTTGAATAAGCGGTATCTTTCCTTCTACTCTTCAACGTAAGCACACGTCTCTTTGCTTTGCAAATTCAGAGCATTCGCAGACGCGACACAACAGTGGAGTAGCCGACGCTAGCACCGTCCGAAAAGTAAGCGCTCCTCATCCCTTGAATAATATGTAAGCCGCCAGACAGGCAGCACGTTTTTTTGTTTTGTTTTCACAAAATCAGTGCCGAAATGTTTAGCCGATGTCGATAGACAATTAGGCCCACGTGCAACATCGTACAGGGGAGAAAATGGCGGCCCGCATCACAGTAACGAAATCGGCTTTCATCGAGCCACCAACAATGAGTCCACCCAGCGAAATGATTTGATTAATTGATTGTAAGGTTGAACGCGCCGACGCAACGCAGGCGATGAAGCGCGCCTAAATGGAGGGCTCCAGATTAATTTTGATCACCTGGGGATCTTTACGGCCTCCGAAATGACGTACACACGGGCGTTTTTGCTTTTCTCCTCCATCAGAAGAGCAGCTGCAGCGGCCGGGAATCGAACCCACGACCTCGTGCTCAGCAGCGGAACGCCTTAGCCGCTGAGCCACCTCGGCGGGTATCCAGCCAAATGTCAAAGCAAAGCCAGAGTACAAAACACGGACATGTTCCACCAAGTATTTCCTTTGAGCAAGCAAATGTCGTACTACGCCTTTCAGTAGTTTGTGAGCGCTCCTTCCACGCCTGAGAGCCAACATGGCTGACATCGCAGCGAAACCAACTCCATGTTTGTCGGACCCGGGGAGTCTGGCCATTCCATGGAAGGAGTGGTACCTCTCCTTGAAAACATATCTCTTCGGGATGCAACATTTTCATACCGCAATAGAAAGCGGCACTTCTGAAGAATTTGTTAGGAACAGAAGCAAATACAATCGCTCCTATGATCGAGTCAACCAGACCGGCGGGTAGAAATGTTATCAACGAATATGAATATCTTGTCAAAGGCCTCGCCGCTCACTTCGACGTAGCGGCATCAAAGCTGATCAATCGCGTACAATTTCGAAGCTCACGTCAAAAAGAGACCCAATCGGCGTTCGCGTTTGCCGGCCGTGATCAACATTTGGATCGACAAGGCAACTTCGGCGCCCAAGAAGCCTCCTCACTCTTGGTTCGATTCATCGTGGGACTTACGTCAGAACGCACCAGCGAACGCCGGCCTGTAGAAGCCATGGCATTTCCGTTTGAAAAAGCCATCAAAGTTATACAAAACAAAACAGAAGTCCAACATTTACTTCAACAATGTCGTGCAACTAAGGATGAAATCATTGAATCGCCGACGAGACGCAACAATGGATTCCAGCCCGATTCCCCGTCGCGAAGTTCGCTCCAGTACCCTCCGGAGCAGGACTCCATCACCATCTGGTCCGCGACTTAGTCTCTCAAACCAGTGGTCGGCGCTCCCTGCCTCCAAAGTGCGGCCGTTTTTCAGGACTTGACATCCTCTCCAACAGTGCCCAGACCTAGCGTAACCATGTTTTCTATGCTGCTAACTAGGCCTCTTTGGAAATGTGTACCACACGTTACATCCTGCAGTCACGCATCCGCATTTACACCGCGTGAAACGGCAAACACGTCCACCGGTATGAAACATCGCAATCCCACCCGAATACGCAGACGACATAGTCGTCGTCAACCAGCTCGGCCAACACGCAACTCCATCACGCCCAGGATTCTACGCTGACGTCAAAGTTCATGAAACTTTACTTTCCTTTCTGGTAGACACAGGATCAGCTGTCTCAATATTGTCCGAACAAATATTTAACCGTCACTTTGGTGCGCAAATGCCCCATGCAGCTCCAGCACGGTTTCTCAAATATCACTCGGGTGTTATATCTGTATAAGGATGTCTCACACGCCGTGTTGAGATTAAAAATATTCAGGAATCAATTTTATTTTAGGTTGTGCCAAAAGTCGGACCTCCCTTCGGCATAGATGCTACTTATGCCCTCCATTAGACACTCGCGGGAGACCAGCTTCGATACTGGAAAACCACTACAGCTCCTCTGAGTCACAACACCCATCATCAGGAGGCAAAGCACAGACACCTTCATGTAACTTTCCGGACTGCTTCACGCAATTCTAACCACTTTCACTCCAGGACTGGGACACGTAAAGAACTATATAAATTAAGTCAACGTACGCTTGTCTCTAGTCACCAAGCAGCTGACGTTGCGCAGATTACCACTAGCATTACGCAAACCAGTATCCAATAAAATTGAGACACTACGCAAAACTGACGTCTTTGAGCGTATATGTGCTTCAGATTGGTTGTCTCCCATAGGGGTCGTTCGGAAGCCGAATAGTCAATCAGGATGTGCATTGATTTGCGAGAACAAAATCAAGCTGTTGTCATTGACAGTTGTCCTCTTCTTCATATAGAGAAAATACTCCAGTCGCTCCAGGGCGCCACGCACTTCTCCAAACTGGACTTCGCATCTGCATATCATCCATTTCCTTTACATGTCAACAGCCGTAACCTGACAGCATTTATACCTCACCAAGGTTTATTTCGTTTTAAACGAGTTTGTTTCGCTCTCGCATCGGCCCGAGCAGCTTTTGAACAAATATTTCACGACATCCTGCGAGGTTGCAATGGAGTGCAATACTATATTGATGATTTCATAACATATTGCCCCTCTCAGTTGAAGCAGGATCAATATCTGCGACTATTCTTGCAATGCATCTCATAAGAAGGCATGAAACTCAATGACAAGTGCATTTCGTAGTATCTGCAAATGTCATTCAGCCGTTCAGCAAGAATCTCAAGCAGATCGACTCATCTGCCCAATCATCAAGCGTCTCGCAGGTCCGCTGGTTCTTGGGACTCGCTGAATGTTACTCCAACTTCATACACATTTAGCAGACATCGTCGAACCGTTCCGTACGCTGCTCGGAAAAATCGTCCATTTGTATGGGGCAAGGAAATAGATGATAACTTTCAAAGGTAAGCACACTCACATATAGCACCAATTTTGTCCCTCTCCTATCCAAACAACCCCGTAATAGTCGCCACAGATGCATCAGATTAAGGCATCGGTGCAGTTCTACAACAACAAGATGTAAATGCTATCCGCACAATACAATATGCCTCTCGAGCACTTATCCATGGCGGAGTGTAAATGATCCACAAGGGAAAGAGGAGCGCTTGCATGTCTTTGGGCCTGTGAGAAATTACACTGATTTCTTTGGGGTTGTCATTTTACATTGACTAATGCTCCCAGGTTCTGGCAACACTCTTGTCATCCAAAGGATCGGGACGCCGCCCTATACGTATCGGGCGTTGGTCAGCTGGGCTCTTGAATTATACTTTTGATGTCCACTATCGAAAAGGAAGCAAAAATAAGGTTGCTTACGCGCTATCGCGAAGTCCAGAAGTAACTGAGCCAGAAAAAACACCTTTCGCAGAATAGGTCAGAGCAACAGTCCATTCCCTCTTCTCTAAAGAAGAATTTCAATGTGTACTGTAAAGGATCTGGTTATATCAGGGGTTGTGTCGTATTTGGGTGATCAATGGCCCCCAAAAAGGCAACTCTCACTTAATCTTACCCATACTTTGAAGCCATGCATGGGTTCTCCCTAGTGGAGAATTTCATTAGTAGGGTGAATACGTTGTACCCCCCTCTGTTCTACAGAAAGGCATCTTGCAACTCGCACACCAAGGACACCCGGGTATTATCCTGATGCAGGCATCTCTTAAGACAGAATACCGGTGGCCAGCATTCACCGCGATGTCGAACAGGTAGTCGCGGACTGCCCTACTAGTCACTCAGTTGACGAGTACGAGAAAACACAGCACGGTCCGTTGCAATCAGTCGCATATCCTGAAAAGGCGTGTTGAAAATTTGCGATTGATCATAGGTTTATTTGTGACAGCGATAGAAAACTGTCGCTACATTTTAGTTCTCATGGACTACTTCAACAAGTCGCCAGAAATCGGTTTCACAACCTCAATTTCCTCAACCAGCATTATTGACATTATTGACGGAACATTTGCTCCAAAAGGTCTCTCTGACAAATCTCTTCATAAATTTCCATATCAACTTTCGTGTTAAAACTGTTGTGGTTCGCTTGTACTATAAACTGAACAAAAATAAAGTGTGGTGAATAAGATAATTACTGAAGACGACCAGTTATCATTACTCTGCACATACACAAAATATTCCACATATATAGCCCACAAATTAAATTATATTGCCTATCTTATCAGACATCGCGATACACCACATATTTTTTCTTTATAACGAGAAGTTTCAAAGGCTGCGAAAGTTATTTTTGGAGGTTACCAGAGTAACTTCCGTTCGTTTCGGGACTCAAAATATCTTCATTAGATTCCTTAGAGAGTATCTTCTTAGAGGATATATTTTATGATATCTTTATAGGCCATGTTTCTCAAGTTTGTGCACACGTTTCCTCTGAGACAGACTTTCTTCTGAAGCGTTTTCTCCACGATGCGCCGAGAATCTATTCCGAGGTTTTCGACGTTCTCCTGCCTCAGGAGTGCGTCTGAATCTTGTTTAGTGTAAATTTGAAATCAGATCAAATCAAATCAAGTTTGTTGTTTAACAGCAATAAAAGAACTATCTGTAAAGCTTTACCAAGAAGGGTTCCAAAGATATTAAACTGCGAAGGAACCTTTTAAACAATAAAGCAAAAACAGGCTCAATACGCACGGCAGCAACGCAAGCTTAACCAAAGATACGGCCCATATAAAACTGATCAAAATTCTACCAATTGACATAGTTACCTCAGCAACAAAATTTCCGGGAAAAAGATCTTAAGCACACCGATGTTTATGGCACGTGGGCAACAAAAAATGAAAAGGGGAAATGAAAGTAAAAAGCAGGTAAATCAGTTAAATGTCCCATATACAATGTAAAGACAGAAATGATACATTGAATAAAAAGAAATCCACAAAAGCAAAAACTGCCAATCGCATAAAAACGAAAGACTTTGGAATAGTGGCAAAACATTGGGCATAATGTGATGGTCTCTATACTTGGGACAGCAGATTTCTTTCCTGCAGGTTGACGTCACAATGAGGCAGAGAGGAGACGAAGGACGAGTAAACTATTTTACGTGAGCCTTAGGTGCTGATGTCTGGAAATTCGCCTGGTGTTAAGCTTCCTCTAATCGGGGATACCTTGGCCTGCGCTGGCCACCCGGGCCCTCTACACCAGGTTACGCTAGAAGGAGACGTCGGAGCTGGTCAACAGTGCCAGCCACTGCTGGTAGGAAGATAAACACTTAATCATTTGTTGCCGGCCGAATTGCCATCGGGCTTTCGCGTAGACCGAGTCCTGTTTTCGTGGTAGCGGACGCCCTTTTCCCAATCATGTTTCATTCTAGCTCTAGTTATCTCAGTTCGAATGCCTCTTCAGCTTAGAGAATTTAGCAGCGCCAAAAAAGCTAGACAACTCTAATATCTCTTCAGAGTACAGCCACCACTTAGTAGCTGTGTTCGAAAGCTTGTAGCGGTTGCCACCGAGCCCTTGAATAGAAAATAACGGCGGTTTATCTGCCCTTACGCGTGCTTTCTTTCCAAACTGAAATGGGCCACTGCAACTTGCCTGTGCCACCGGTGGTATTAGTTCCATCTCCACCAGGATTTTTAAAATTCTAGAGAGAGGAGGTTTTGTCAATAGTTCGCGGTAGTGGTGCCTGAGGGTGAGGTGTTGATACATCGCTAAGATTTATTACACTACTATATAGTATGCCAAATCCTTACTAAGTTCTCCCAAAACAACCCGTATTGCACCCTACTGGAATTTGAAACCAGTAGTCTGTCACGCTGACACCGCTTCTGCTTGTTGCCAACGAGTGCCGAGCATATCACAGATCGTTTTTACCAACACCCGTTTTTGTAGTAAAACGATCAAAGTATTGCTATGCGTGATCCCAGGCACACACAAAAACAAAAAAACTGTGGTTGATTCCTCTGTCATAGAAATCAGTAAAACGAGTAAGTGAAATGGGCAGCGAGATCTGCAGCTGAGCATGATTTGCAGGTCGGCGGCTGCCTTGTGGGCGTGCTTAGCGAGCGACGTCCTGCTGGCGGGTCGCTTCGGCAAAGCTGCTCTGCCATCCGTTCCATGACGAATATGACGTCAGTGAAATCTTGGTGTTTCCGGCATAAAACAGCTTCGTATTAAAATGTAAAACCCGAAACCAAACAACCCCAACTATAACGTACTCTTTAGTACTAAAGGTTGCTTTCCCGCAAAAAGACCCTGTGTGCAGGGGTGCACCCTTTACAGCCGCCTGATTCCTTTTACTGGCGTCACTTCCGTGGCGGATATGACGTAAGTAAAATCTTTGTGTATCCGGGAATAAAACACTTTCGTGTTAAAAACTTGTGACGAAGTACTGCAAACATATGTTCGACGCGGCGTCGTTTACAAACAGTGGACCACGATAAATCGAGGCGAATTTCAGCTCCCCCGCGGTTCCAAAATCCCCCAATTTAAGCCAGATCGATTATATTGGCACTATGCAACAACTTCCCTTGAAAGTATATTACGGTAAGGAACGTAGAACGCACGACAACGAAATATTCGCCGAAACGCCGCTGGCGTCCATAAGCACCGGAGAAAACGCCCAAGCCAGAAAATCAGCCAGCTGCGCACGCAAGATGGCGGCGCCCTCCTTGGAACGGTCTACACTGGATTTCTTTTTATGCATCAATTATTATTGCCACACAGAACAGGTGACACATTGGAACGTAAGGGAATACAAGAGGCCGTATACCTTGGTTTTATACAAGTACGACGGATGATAGTTCACATTCTTAGGTGATATCTCATGCGATAATGTCATAACTGATGGGACTGTGTACCAAAGCATAACAAACAGAGGGAAGTGAATTGGATGAAAAACAACTCTGCTTTAATCAATGCCAAAATACCGAATGCACACTTTGCAACTCGAAAGCCTTATATGTCTCATTAGAAGCTGGACTGCGAGTGACACCGGCATCGACACCAATGACGCAAATGCCCCAAAAAACGATGAAAATCCGGTGGCGAACCAAACCATGCGAGCCGTTTAAAAGAGTTGATGTGTGATAGCAAAGTTAATGTGGGTTAGTGATTGATAGTACTGATGGGTAAGGTGAGATTAGGGTTGATTAGGATGAAATAAATTGGGGTAAGGTTAAGACGTACATTACCATGGAGTAATCATTCATTATTGACTGATAGTAAAGATTAATAAGGTTGAAATACGGTGGATTAGGATGAATAAGATATATCAAGGTGGATTGGGCACATAGAGGTAGATTAACGCACATATTAAAGGGACACTGAAGTGATTTGTAAACATTGCGGGATTACTAGCGCAAATTGTAGTTCGGAGTCCGTAGGCATTGTTTCGACCACTCTGGCCGCGTTTACGCGAATTTATTTAGTAGAAAAATCAATTCGAAAATGCTGTCCTCCTCTCTTTACGCTCGCCCATTTTCTGTGGCGTTTTCGTGTGACGTCAGCAGGAGATGAGCTGGAAAATGGCTGCGCTACTGCACGGTTCGCCGACCAGCCGACCTACCGATCGAGTCAGTCGGCCCAGCGTTTCGTCCGCCGGCCGCCGACGGGTCGTCGCTATTCGCTCGCTCAATTGAAACTAAGCCACAACACCTTTGTGAATGAAAAAATGTGCCTTTCCTTACTTTGTTAGTTTGTACACTGTGTCAAACTCAGAGTCCGGGTCGCTCCACACAAGCGCTGCAGAAGTGCACATGCGACGCTTCGCTGACTTTACGCTAGTAGGAAAATCTAAGGCCAATTGAAGGCGGGAGAAGAGTCAGCGAAGTCAATATAGGTACTAAGAAAATAAAATCACCTGAAACATTTACCGTACAGCGCAAAACTAGGGAGCAGGAAGCACTTTTTTTGCGCTGGGTAAACAAGCACAGCGGTCAGCAGCACGACCGCACATCTGCGAACGCTTTTCCGTCAAACAAATGCAATTGCTAGACGTGAGATATTGTGGAAGTTTGGGGGACACTTACTGCAGGAGTGATATACAACAAATAGTCACATAAAATACTTAAAATGCTTAAAATAAATAAAAGTGTAAACTGGTCATACATTATAAACCTTGTATATCCGAACCGGCCAGTGCCGGCTCGTGGCCTAGCGGTCTGAGGCGCTGGAGTTTGTTTTGAAAGTCGCAAGTTCGAATCCCCAAGGGTACATGTATGTTTTTTTTTGTAAGTTGATTTTTTCGTCTGCAGCCGATGTTTTCTGAACTGAGTTCACCATCTTTGGGCCGTAACATTCACTGCTCCACGAGTGAGATCGCAGAACGCGCGCATACTAACAATGACGCGCTAGCGAGTTCTCGTTGGCGTGCTGTTGCCACAAGCACCGACTGCTTGCGGGCAGTGGGCCCAGGCCTGAATCAGCACACCCTTGGCCTGGTGCGAACTAGCTTTTTAGGAACAGACATGAGTGAGGCAAGCTTCGAATATGCGGGAAAAGCGCATGGCATTTGAGTGTCTGCGGTGACGCGGAGGGCGTTCATCTACTGCGTAGGCCTCGTCTAGTGATTTCTACGATTCCAAGCCGCCCTGGGAGGTTTATCTTAGACATTTGACAGCCGACAACATGGCAGAAGCGCGGTACGGCGATAATTGAGAAATCGTGAATGCCCATCCAACAAGATGTCAAGCATGTTGTTTTACAGAACCGAAACCGAAACTTTTGATTGCTAACCTTGGGCATTGTCCAATCATGGTGCCCCCCCCCCCCCTCCAGACGTCACAGCCTTTAGTTGGTGCGGCCGCCGCAAACCGCGCATAGTAGTTTTTCTTCTTTCGCGCTTTGTAAAATAATTACCGATTTGTCAACCGGATAAACGATGAATAGTGTGTTAATTTGAGCCAGTCTACACAGTGCAAGCAAAAACGGGAGCTTGACAAATTCACTTCAGTGTCCCTTTAAGCTGGATTGAGTTTGAACGCGTTATGTAAGATTAAGGTTGATTAAAGACGATAAAATTCGATTGTAAGATCCTTAACAAACAATTACAAGCAACAGGGCGAAGCATGCCCCTAACGCTAACATAAAACCTCGACTGTTTCTATTCGCCCCGAGCGCGAACACTGTCGGCCCCTGGCGGCGGCGGGACGAACCGCTCCTAGTGTGGATGGCGCTCTCGCGTCGTCTGCTTTTTCACGTTGCGTGCGGCGCAAGACGCGTGCTGCACACGACAAAACAATCAACATGTGTGCTCGTTTGGCAGTAAGCAATGACATAGTTACCTCTGCTTGCGCATTTCCTCTAGAAACGCAATAATCAGCGGCCGTTGCGGGTTAATGCGCTGGTTTAATTCCACGAAACATCTTCGCCCTGGTCACCGCTTGAGTGCGAAACGTGTTATAAACATTGCTTCCACACATTGCACTTTTCCTATTTTTGAGTGCAGTCGTCTACCGTTTCGGGAATGTCGAAGGGTGCTTTTTGAAGGTGGCGTGGTTTAAAGGATAAAAGTTTAGTACGCGAAACGGGTAAGAAGCGACAAGACCTGTGCATACGCGTGCAAATCCCACACCCTTGTAAAATTGCGCTGTGTCCTTACAGAAAGAAGAAACAAACGAAAACATTTACACTGCACACGATCCGTGCGCTATCGCCCATACATACCGGACACGTATTTTACACCCGCAAGCGCCTGTGTGATCGTGTCCTTCCCGTACCTTTTCTAAAATAAATGTCATTTTTGGACAGTCGTTGTTTATACTGAGGAGGAGGAATAAACATTTATTCAACTGTATCGAGTAGCTAATTTTACGTATTATTTAAAATACGTTTCTATGGATGCGCAAGAGTATTTAGGGGGGATTTTTCGGTAAAATTAAGCAGTTGTGAGTTTGCGTCTGTCATGTGGCATTTCGTGTGTCATTTTCATATATATCATTTTCAAATCCGACATGAATCACCTTGTCCAGAAACTCACTCAGCATAACCAAATGCCTAATATTGTCACGTCTTAACCTCTTAAGGTGGACCTAAGTTTAACGAAAGAGGAGAAAACGCGTAATATAATGCACGTTGTTGCCCACATGTGTGAAAGGTGTGTGCCATGACCCGCAGTTTTTTTTTCCACAATGCTTGCTTTCAATACAATTTTGAAAAAAGGCGAGCCACAATTCCTGAACAATCTCGGACCAAAGGGGGGTAATGAGTTTCGAAAATACGTACTGCTTTTTCACCGCTACTGAACACGACACCTAGTCTAGTTTCGATTGTAGCTAATACTGATAACCATAGTTTGGCTTTTCGCGTTACATGCGTTCTCTTCTCGCTGCTCTTGCAACGTTGGCAGGACCCCCCGCCCTTCCCGGACAAAAACTAAATATACAGAATTTCATTTTTTAACCAATCCTCAAGAATTAAATGACAAGAAAAAGGCGATATTCAGTTTACAAAACAAAGTAGTTACCGGGAACCCGTTGCGCTGATTCGCAACGAGAAATAAAAAAGGAAATGTTTTACTACATCTGCAACAGCGCAACTTCATTTATTGCCATCTTTAGGGTTCGTAAGTGACCTTATACGCAAGAATGCAAACACATCTCGCTGTTGCAGGCGCCTGTTAGATTTTAAAAGGAACGGAAATGGTCAACACAGCAGCCGTAACAGAAAATTTGTGCTCACTGTGAGGTCACAGAAGCTTGGTTTGCACACTGTAAACCTGCTTGTCACTTTGCGAAAACCTAGCTAAACATGAGATGTTGATTGTACTGCGTGCGTTGACAATTCAATTCGCAAGTTCACTTGCGACGAAAGCCGTAAATAAGTGATCCGAAACCGCTATTCATCATACCTTCCTTCAGAGTCGTCAAAACTTCATTTAAAAGACCCTTTAGAGCGGTTACATTTATATCTCTGCGCTGATAAAAATTCAGTAATTTTATGTTGCCTTTTGAACACACAAAAAATATCGTAAGCTCTTAGAAAGAATTTCGGGGTTACCATTTCAGGGCATCCCACAAATGCAGAAATGTGTCATGCTACCAGTGAAAGCGATTGAGATTGCCGTTGTAAACTGAATTTCAGAGATTGAGGCTTCCTGATTTGTTTTTATTTATGCTTTTATTGAAGGCTCAACGCCATAGTCTGTAAAGATCGAGCTTGCTACGAGCCACAGCGTACAAGTTCATCGTCACAATTACGGCCATTCTGAGATTCCCGATGAGTCGTCACTTTTTTTTTTGCGTAGTAATGAAAACTGACTGTTGCTTCCATGCTATACATTGAACGTTGAGTAACCGAACTACAGCATACCACTCTTGTTTGCACCTTTCGTGCGCACATACGGCGGGAAAAAGGCACGAAGCGCGCCCACAGTGTGCATACTTACGGGCCGCCAGCGGAGCATCCACACTAGCAGCGCGACGCTGTCGCCACCTACATGTCGAGCTCGCGGCGAATAGAAGGTCGGCGCCCACGTCATCGATGTATCCAAGCAGTTGTATTTATTAATTGTGCATTCCCGTCAAGTGCAACAACGGACTTCCATGCTTAATCTAAAACAACTCACAAACTCCGGTGCATGCTTTCATGGCATGACAAAGAACTCCCGTCGCGATGGGGTTCGCAAAAAGTTCATTGATCACAGTGTCAGTTCTTTTATCGCCGCAAAAACAAGAGATGTCATGGCGCGCCACATGTGCCGCTGAATTGTTTTGTCCCGCACTACGTCTGTATGATTCAGCACAAGCTTGTTTAGAACTGCATAATTTTCTAAGCCACAGCAAGTCCTGTAATGATTCAGCGCAAGGACGGTTTCTGGCACTTTAACTTCCCGCCGTCCAGGCGTGTGCTTCCACACAAAGTGAACTCCTCCCATCACGACCGCGCTCGTGGAAGCAATGTACTTGGAGCGCACTTTATAGAACCACGGTTTACGTTCTCGCGTGGTCAGGGCTGTAGTCAAGAAAAAGGGTGGTCCTCTAAAGACTGAACTATTGGCAGGGTATTCGAAACAAAACATCCAGTTGGGTACAAGCATACTACCAAGTGAACGTTCTCCTACAGACTTTTCGAGATCAACAACCGCATGGGACAAAGTGCGGCCAGCTGTGGGAACGATGAATTCGTCCAGGTCCACATTCACCACGTATTTCGAAGACCTCTTCGAACGGTATATGCAGTCCTGAATGGCTGCTAATTGCCCGTGAATCATAAAGTGTCTCCCCTCATTTTCTATGTTCCACCAGTGGAATTTGATACTCACGTTTGCACGGGTTTGAAGGTGCAGAAGAAGAAACGTGACAGCCTGGGATGCGTTCTCTAGGTATACATGGAAGGTTTCAACGCCCATGGTGGTGTAGTAAGTAAAAAATTCTGCTACATGGGAAACGTGGGGGTAGTTTCCGAATATTGGACCTACACACACTGACATTAATGATATTTGCGCGTTGAGGGGTTGGTAAATGATGAGCCAGTGAAGACTTGATTGGTTTTCTAGAGGACCGATGGCGACCTTCATAGGGCGAAGATTACCATTAGTGTATAGGCGGCAGGATATCATTGCTGTTACATACTCTCCAGACAGATGCTCGGGAACAACTCGCATTTTAAAAGAAACGGTGAATTTTGTTTTGCCATCATCAATATGACAAGCCAGTTCTGCCTGCATTGTAACATTGTGAGCCAAAACCTTGGATACTATGCTGACAATATCGATTTTCCAAGAGGAATCCTTGGCATCCTCAATGAAAGCAGAGTAAGTAAAAATGTCATTCGAATAAGTTTTGAGAAACATGGAATTATCTTCATATGTCAGAGAACGCGGAAATGGACCTCGTTGAGCGATGATCTTGGTAAGTTGCTCGTCGGAAGATTGAATTGCAAACTTCAGTCGCTTAAAATTGTCGTTGTTGCAGCAGTACTTCTCCTTGAAGACTTCGCCTGCGATAACAAAAAATTACCATTTAGGTGGTATCTGCGTACGCCGAGTGCAATCAAACTGGGTCTGACTGTAGTAAAACCTAATGTCCCTTCTTGGCTGAGAATTGAAGAGTAAGGCAACTGAGAGGACTTAGCCAAAAAAGCGCAATTCCAGGGAAAGTTCTTTTTTGACATGTTTCCTGCGATTTTACAGCAACGTAATTGAATAGCACGAGACTGAATGTTAAGATGGGGCTTACTATTGTCACAAGTTTCTAGTACTGGTTATTGTGAGGTAAATAGCGTGGCTTGTACGTTCGTTATAGCTATAGCCACTAATGTTCTGATGACTACGCAAAACTTTTTCTTACAATATTTTCTTCGTAAAACTTTTGTTGTGAGCCCCCTAAAGTAAACATAAACGTACACATTCTTGCTCGAACGTGCAGCAATAATTAAGGTTGTTTCAACAATTTTTACTTCTTACCTCTTCCGAATCACTTTGGGTAAAGTAGCCAAGGAAACACGTAATGAGTAGGAGGCCGCAATGAAATCTTCTAGGGGGTGGAATAGGAGGAATCTAGGGAAGATGTATTCAGCTCTATGCAGCGCCAGCTTAGAATTCCAAAGCTGGCACTTATCCCGCCTCATCATGCCTATAATTGAGGGAAGACCAAGGTGGTCATGATTTATCGAGTGCTCAGCTCAAAAACGAAACGCTACATTTCATCTGATACACCATGAAATAAACCACGCGGCATTCCACTACCCTGAAAGGCCTTCAACTACACAAAACGCGGGCTCAAGCTATTCGAGGGAAAGATTGCTCGACAGAACAAATGACTACCCAGGCATGACGCTCTTCAGTGCAGAGCCTGAATAGCGATCTGCAGATGAGGGACGAGCTGTGGCCAAATGCTAAATCTCTCACTCGCAGCAGAAATAACTTTGTGTGCAGCTGTGCGTTAGGACTCACAGTGCACAGTTAAATCTTCCCCCTTGTATAGTTATTGGTGGTGTAGCCTTAGTGAAGCCCTTTTAGCCCTTTTCGTAGAAAGGGTACACCCCTCTCTTTATGGGTAACAGGAGCCCTTTAACTGCAGACCACCGTGTGTCAGGCAGTCGTATGCCGGTGTTGGATATTTCATTGTTACAGCTGATTACTGCTCCAATAAAATTCTTTTTTCTAAAATATGCCCCACTCCTTGAATTTTCAAAGTTTCCCGCACAGCCACGCTGTTTAACGTGTTCTGAAAGCAGCTATAACCATTTTGTACTTCGATTTCTTCCATTCTAAGAGTAATTACATGCCAAAACGAGTGCGAGTAAAGTCACTTCTGTAACGTAGTTCCAAAACTTGTATTCTTGTTCGGCGTTCCTCTGGCCGTGCCTATATCCTCCTCAAATGTGCTCCCATCCATAACACTAATATGCACGATGTTTGTGGATTGGAGTTTTCGTTTCGTTTTATATTCGTTTTCTTCATTACGTCTTCGAAATATTTGCCAAAACAAATTAATAAATTTATGGAGATGCCAGTGTAGAATAATGCACTTGTTTTACTTTATTTTCGTTAAGTTGTAAAATTTACTTTCCTGGTAATGCAAATTAGAGGAAATATAATAAATGTCACACATTATAAGCGACAATTCCACGTTTCACTGCAGATGAATCGCAGTATCACTCGTGCTGTTCAGATGATAGCGCCCGCAAAATAGGGTAAAAATAGTTCCAACAAGCGCAGCAAACAATCTCCGGTTTCTGCGATTAGAAAGTGCTTTCTTGGAAGAAGCCCAGGGTCACACAGAAGTTTGTGTTACTCAGCGAGAAGTTAAATTTGTGCAATACTTGAACAGTTTCAAACTGCCATAAAGTCAGAGTAGTGTGGGACCTTGGCAAAGCACTACGGATGTTCACTTTATTGAACTCCCTATATGTCGTGTTATTTCAAGTGGCATAATCGCTTGCACTGCTATGCGAAACAACCATTGAACAAACCTTCGGTAGGTATGATCATCCGTAACGACGCGTACACGGATGCGCTGGCGACAGCGAATAACACAAGTAGCACCACCTGCCGCCGTCGGGAGGTGCTCAGGTGATGTACGGGGGTCTGCGTATATTGAATAACAGAACCGTCAGTCAGAAACACCAACTCGTAACACGCAATGACAGTAACTTCAGGTAATGTAAAACGCAGTGATCGTTGCGAATGTGCTGCAAGGAGTAGTTAAGAAAGTGGAAAAACCAAAACGTGCGTGAAGTGGAGAAAAACATGCCCGCTGGGTAAGATCCGGATCCGACCCGGCGAGCATGTTTTCCTCCGCTTTCCTTCCTTCCTTCTTTCTCTTAAAGACGATAGCCTTTTGGGGCTACTGAAACGCATAAATTTTGGTCTGTCTGTTTGTCTGTCTGTCTGTCTGTCTGTCTGTCTGTCTGTCTGTCTGTCTGTATGTATGTATGTATGTATGTATGTATGTATGTATGTATGTATGTATGTATGTATGTATGTATGTATGTATGTATGTATGTATGTATGTATGTATGTATGTATGTATGTATGCCTGCCTGCCTGCCTGCCTACCTGCCTGTCTGCCTGTCTGTCTGTCTGTCTGTCTGTCTGTCTGTCTGTCTGTCTGTCTGTCTGTCTGTCTGTCTGTCTGTCTGTCGGTCTATGACTCGATTCAGCCACCCGGCCAAAGTAAAACAGAAACTGCGCAATAGTCTTATATACCCACAGCCAAATCGAAACGTCCGAACCCGGTGTTAATGTTCATACTTGCAATTTGTTGAACAAGGAGGAATATGTTTATTGTCAGAGGGGGCATGAATGCCCTGTTGGTGAAGGAGATGTATACGGAGGAAGGGAGAGAATATACGAAAAAAAATCACTGTTCATTGTTCAATCACTTGAAATGGTGGATAGCATTTTAAAGTATACGGTTCCGTGCATATATAGTTTGCAGATTTCGTGAAGTAACAGGCGGTACGTTTATGACAGGTGTGCGTCCAGGTTATCACACCACTTGTAGAGACCACTGGTCAGTAGTATTCAGTAATTTTCTGTAGCGCTGAGGGGTCCTCTCGAATGCGTTGCAAATGCGCTTCTTCATCTGCGGGTGGGGAACCGAGGTCCAATAGTGGCTTGAGACTGGC
Source organism: Haemaphysalis longicornis (assembly GCF_048455015.1). Classification (NCBI taxonomy): domain Eukaryota; kingdom Metazoa; phylum Arthropoda; class Arachnida; order Ixodida; family Ixodidae; genus Haemaphysalis; species Haemaphysalis longicornis. Next base: position 114,520,899 of record NW_027526295.1, on the reverse strand, counting down.
CGTTAAGTGTGTACAGTGCCATATTATCAAATGATATAGGTTAGGGATGCACGTCTCGTCGCAATACGCGCAGGGTCGGATGTGCGGGCTGGGTACGTGGGTCCATTTATGTACTACATCAGGGGTTAGGGCCGTGTTAGCATATAGATCTTATTACCTATCACCTCCCCCGAGCGTGTGAGAGTCTTGAGCGGGTCTAGTACACCCACCGGTCTGCTATCTTGCAGCCTCTTGCGACTCTCTGTCTTGAATTGCCGCAGGTAAAGTTGCTACTCTGGTCATGGTAGGTGTTGCAACGGGGCGCTGGAAACACCTGGAGGTGTGTCAAGTCTCTTCCGTGCAGCGATATGGGCCGTGTGGTTGCCATGCACCCCGGGCGTGTGTCCCGGCGACCAGGCGATGCGGATGGCGATGCCTTCCAGTTGAAGGTCTCGGGTGGCATATCTATATCCGAGGCCGCATAATTAGGTGAAAATGTTCTGCTCAATTCTTTCAGGGCGACGGGAGAATGCATACTGATGCGAAATTTTCGAGCTGAGAGGGAGTCACAATGGTCGCAGATGTGAGGGACAGCGCCCAGGACACCCATGAGTTTGGCTTCTTCAGCTAGGCCATATGTATCAGAGATCGTCCGGGACCCATTTAGCAAGGGGGCGTCCGAAGATGTCCATGTGATCGAAACCTCATTGCCGCGCGCGGCGGCGTCCGTGAAGATGTCGACTTCGTTCTCCATCTTGTCGTTTTTGATGGTGCGAACGTATAACACGCGTGCTGTCGTCTGCCGCCGAGGTATAGGGCGACGCCGAAGGATGCTAATTGCTGGCCGCTACCAAGGCGGAAGGGACAATGAGTAACGAGTGGAGTCGAATTTAGTGTCCATGTAGTCCCATGAGCCTAGAGCCTTGCCATGCGGGCACTGCTGAAGATGATCCTGAAAACGTAGCTTGGTCTCTACGGAAGGGGTTGGGTACAATTTGGTGAAAAATGTCTACCGGGGTGAATTGAGGAATACCACTAATTGTACGGAGAATGTGCCATCTAATATATGGAAATCTTATAAGTGAGCTGGGCGAAGATTATATACCGGAACGCCGTAAGTGAGGCGCCCGTGGACCATCACACGGCAAAGCATTGTACAAGCCTGCTGACGGGCACTATCGAACTTATTGGATAGGCGGAGGATGGCATGCATGGTGTTGCGTGAGGTTGCTTTCCGATTGAGGATCGATTAAAACTGCTAATGAGCAGGCCGAGGAGACGAATGGTGCCGTTACGAGAATTCATATGCGTATCCCCGATCTGGATGGAACTGACCTGTTCTTAATTTGTGCCGTTTTTGCCGTCAACGCTGAGTAGCTCCGTTTTAGTGGGTGATAGCCGTAATTAGAACTGGGAAAGGTCGCGTTCATGGCGGAATACGGCAGCCGGCAGTTCTGTTCGCATGGTACCTTTGCAGGGATAGTCCTTAGCTTCTATCCAGACCACTACCTTGTCCGCATAAAAGGCAAACCGAGCAGCAGTGTCTTGTTTAAGTGTTCTTGCCACCTAATTCATGACTCGGTTAAACAAAATTGGAGCTATGATGTAGCCTTGTGGAACACCGTGATCTAAAAAGAAAGTGGTCAGCGGGTGTATGGAAGGATTTAGTCGAATGAATAGTCAGTTCACCCTGTATATTTCATTGGGCTGGTTACTGTATTGGACCCATACTCTCTGCTGTCGGCTGCTGGACTATTCGCCTTCCTGGGCATAGCCTGCAAAGTATCTTATTCAGATCCCGAGGCACACGTTGCAACATTCGTGTTCTATCAAACCATTGGCAGAGTGAGTGGGGCTTTTGTTTTTAGAATGCGAGCTTTATTACTCCAGATACAGACCCAGAAAACTCCTTGTTCAGTGAATATCTTGCAGTCTCAATGTGACCTCCAACTTTAGCCAGAGGGAAGCCAGTGCTATGTACAGCTGCGTTGAGTGATGGTCTAACCATGTGTTCATTCAAGGGGTTGTGCAGAGAGAGATACGGGGCAAGGGTAAAGGTACGTGCCATAGGACAATGATACAAGGAGGGTGGCTGCTTCCAAGGTGTCTGCACGCACATTCGCATCGAGACTGGAGACTGCACCGAACAGCATTGCATTCCATACGAGTTCGTGCCCTCGGCGCAAAAACTATTCTATCACCCAACAAACTTCATTTAACGTTGTTCAACCTCGACATTTTTTTGCAATGTAGAACTTATCTTTGCTGACCCACTCTTTCTGCACATGTAGTAACAACGAAAAGACGCTACTTGCTCGAAGATTTTTTTTATGGAAAAAGCCCCAAGGCATCAGCAGGAGAGGTCGTCGCATTCGATACGCTTCACTCACAGCCTTGGACATCGTGGATGGGTTCCCATTGCTGCTGTCTGTGTTTTGGCTGTTCAGTGTGTGATACGCTCCAAACGCGAAGAGCGGCTTCTTGCTTCCGCAGACGTTACTTCGGCTCAACCCCAATGTGGTGGTCCCTGCAGTTGTGAAGGCTGCCACCGACATTGTGAAAAAGTCATCTCGAACGTGTTTGTTTTTAATACTAAGTTCTGCCTTCTTTAAATCTTACTAGCGCAACCTGCATTTTAGAACTACCACTACTAAAAAACTCAGCGGGAAGGTTTCATGCTGTTTCCTATTGTCCCACCAACATATATCTATTGCAGAGTTTTTTGTGTCAATGCCTTTTTAACTTATTTGTGTTGATGGCATCTTTCAATGTGTTAATAGTATTCCAAGCCGGATTGTTTTTTAGTTTTCCAAAAATTATTTGTAAAAGTTTTGTTAATGCGTCCTAAATAGGATCTGGCTTTCCGGTTTGTGCGAAGTATTCACTAATGTATAGCAGGTCATTTTGTTTTATATAATAGTGTTAACTATTTTGCCACTGCCGCATTTCTACTGCAGTTTTTCGTACTAATGTCCGTCCCTTTTTACTTGTGGGTAATATTGTCATTTTTATTTTCTTAATATATTATTTGTAGTTTCATTGTTTTCAGCTGCTTTGCTGAATTTTCATTGGTGCATTTTTCTCGAATGTGTCCTGAGTAGGAGCGTGGTATTCTTCTGCGTGGGATAAGTAGGACCCCTTTTTTATGCTGTGATATTTTAATTCCAATTACAATCCTTTTTCTTCGAAAGTGTAGAACGAACATATTGTTATGTGATATGGTGTTGGAAAATAAAGGCTGAGTTCGTTTATCCTTGTTTTATATGTTTTAAAATTACTTGTCCTCTGCTGTTTGCTTGTAACTGTCCTCAGTTCCGTCGTTGGGAGGGTGGTGGTGGTGGTAGCAGGCGGAGGGAAAAGACGCTGCCGTACCGGGAATAGCGGAATACTCTTGGGGCGTAACGGCTTGCTTTCCAGAGAGAGTAGAGCACCCTTCTGCAGTATCCGGTAACGCCGCAGTCAATAGAGATTATTTACTCTTAAAGGGCGTGACGGAACGCTGCCGTGTAGATGTTATTGTAATTCTCATACAGGGCTCAGGTACTCCGCCTCGAAGGCAGCGAGTGACTCCTACGAGGAGCATTTCGCCTCTCGTATTGGCGGCCACGCACCACTCCCGGGAAGAGTGGCCCAATGCTTCAAAAAAGAGTGAAATATGGGGCAAACGTTTTTACTCCTAGACAGAGTGCCCAACACTCTTCGACTACTTAGAGGGCGGACAGGCCCCTATGGCGCGGTTGCGTCTGTCCATGCTCAAGAAAAGCACAGCGGTGCGGCGAACAAGGTCGGTTCGCGCTGCCGCGGGCGGAGCGTCAACACCTAAATATTCTTACAACGTGAACTAGAGCCAGTGCTGCTTTTTCTGCAGTGGTGGGGTTTGCTGCGCGTGTTGAGGCGTTGATTTCTGGTTCCGTTTCTGTGGCTGCGGCTATGCCGCGGCGTTGCGAAGGCCGCTCTGTCGGTGTTGCCGTGCCGCATCCACATTTTGAATTCACTCCTTTCTGGGCCTCTCTCAAAACACCGCGTATGTTATTTATTATACCTGGCCGCCAGCAGCGAAACTGGTTCAGTGTTCACCAAAACAGTCAAACTAGTGTGGGACCAACTTTGGCACTACACCGTGGAGTAGTGCGAAGCACTTGCTGCGAGTAACGCATAATTTGTTATTGATCGGGCATGTTCAGAAAGAAGATTTCTGTAACTTGGAGTACTGGGTTCTGGTACGGGAACGCCTGTTTCCTATCTGAATATATTCTACATATTTGTGAATTTTTGTACGCGATTTATTTCTTCACTATGATGTTTTGTTCCCGTCAAGGGAGAGTTACATTCCTTTATTGCAATTGAAAAGAGAGCTCTTTAAGTTAGGCTTGGATCAGAGAACCGACTAAAGTAAAATATATTCTTCGCTCAAATAGAGAAACATAAATGGACTTGGGCTGGCCACGTAGTTAGGCGAAACGACAACAGCTGGATTACCAATGTGACAGAGTGGATAATGAGAGACGGGTCAGAGGAAGGGAAGGACATTAGTACATGGAAGGGCGAAATGAGAAATTTCGAAGGCAAAACATGGACTCGAGCGCCCCGGGACAGGCCCAGTTGGAGGCCGAAGGACCTGGAGGTATGTGTCCTGCAGTGGACCTACTGTGCTGTTGATGATGATGATAATGATGATGAATATATTTTTCTCCAGAAAAGCCGTATAATTGATGGGTCAATTGCTTTTACACACACAACATTGATATGGCGTGTTTTCCTATGTTAATGAAATGGGTACGGTATTGGCGCACGCAGTGACAAGAAATAGTACTACATGAAGAGTTGAAGATTTGTTGTCATACATAACTGCGCCCGGCGGCAATACGGACTGCATGCAATACACCAATAATTAAACCGGAGACCGACCTTCGCGGTTTCAAAATCGAAAACATTATTTACAATAAAGCACCTCGGGTCTGGTGTGCTCAAATTTTTTCCTTTCTTTTCTCGCGCACAGTTCTTGCAGAAGTCATGTGACCATTCCGGCTTTATATATTTCCCGATCGAACATTAAACAGGGCCATTCTTTGCTTGCACCGACCCCTTTTCTGTCTGCGGTGATTCAGCGAAGGCCTCCTAGGACGATATCGGGACGCTGGGGTTTACACCGCACGCATTTCAGAGCTTCTGTGTGGCTGAGTGTTATTTCGATATGATTTACTTTTTTTTTTGTTGGCAGTTTGCGAGATTCTCTTCTTCCCGTTCTTTGAATAAGCTGCCCGAGAACCGTTTTTTCCTCTTCAGGATGGCCATAATTTTAATTCCCCGGCTGGACAGAAAACCAAACGGGTCCGCCGCAATGGCGCTGACGTTACGCTGCTTCGCTCCTGGTCCCAGGTACGCCGGTTAAATCCCCACCACTGTGGCTGCATGTTCGTGGGAGCAGTAAGAATGATAAGATAGTGCATTTTAAACAACCCCTGGTGGCTGAAATGTATCCGAAGCACTGCACAATAGTATCCCTCATATCCGAAGTCATTGCAAGACTTTAAACCCCACAAATAAAACCACATGGCGGAAAAACACTGTTTGCTTCGTCATGGTAACGACACCTTTTCGGGACATTGGCTCAGTATGAGTTAGAGCGTAAAGAGTGAGTAGAAAGGTGTCCACGCTCCTGCTGAACCATATGGCCCTCGAGAACTAAGCCGCCACTGAGAAGTTGCACATTCCTGGAATTTCTCCCAAACCAATTAACTATTGATCACTAAAATGAGCACTCAACTCATCAGAGGAGTAGTTGCACGAAAAACAAATACTCAAAAAATGAGTGGTTCAATTTCACTGTCTGCAATCATGTCACGTATCTACGTTTTAGCCTCAACTTGCACTTCTTGAGCGCAGCAGGTTTGCCAGTTTTCCTGGCTCAAAGACGCCAGGGCTGCTGGCAGGAGCTTTTCAACCTCACAGAGTGAAGAGCGCGTTACACCTTGCGGTGTACTCCGTCACTTGGGGCCAAGCAAGTTAAATCGGGTTGAACTCGCAGTTGTATGGTTTCACACGAAGCACGTCTTAGCCGTGGGCAGCAGCCAGAGTGTCGCTGCGGTACAGAATGCTGATTTGTGTTGCCCTTTTGCGAAAGTTCCAGTATTTCTGCTTTCACCATGTCCTGTTACCACGGAACAGCTTTCTTTGTGAGCCAAAGCTGAATATCAGCTTTGCGCGTCGACTTGATAGGAGCTTTTTAAAGAGCTAGACATAGCTTGGTATGGCGCATGTCCATGGCAGTAAAGCTATTGGTCGGAATGTTTGGCAACATTTTGTGGGTGAACCACTTCTAAAAGTATTTTTTTATGGATCTCAGCGGGGTAATCAGCGTTGGTACGTTTTTTCTCGAAAGCAGTCAGCAGCTCTTTGTACGAAACCATTTGCACAGCTACCAGCATGTACGAAAATCAAAGGGGCCCATTTTCCCGAGGGCGTAGCCGTTCTTGTTGTCAGAACTTTCAGGAAAGCATCATTACATGATTTCAGTCTGGCCCTGCCAGGCAAATTCGATTGTGGTACCTGGGAAAATGCACATTTCATCTAACTGGAACAATCACCTGTACAGACAAAACAAACGAGTGCACCAGTTAGTGCATGCAAGTGAACATACGTACTGCAGCAGGGCGAGTGTTAGCATGACCCTAATCGCAAATACTGCAAAGGTGAATATGAGACAAAATAGTACAAACTTGTTTCATATGAATAACCTATTTTTTATGTTGCCAATTATTACGCTGACTGCTCTCTCACAAACACTTGTGAAAGAGCAGTCAAGAAGAAAATCTTGACGTAACTGCTTCATTGTCCGGGTTTACATTTCGCACTCAGGTTGCATTTGGCAGTCACTTTATTTCATTATAAGTCTAGGTTTCTCGCTTGCCTGGTTGGGTAAAATTAATTGGCAGTCCCCATAATTTCCGGCGACTGCACACAAAAATAGACAAAGTTCGCAGCAGTGCTGCTGGCGACTTGCGCCTTTAAGGGGAACAAGCGCTGTATAGTGGATGTTGACTCATTCCTTCAGTGCAAACGAGATTGCACAATCCACAGCAATTATATGACAGTGTTGGTAACCTTGTTGGTTTAGCTTACCGCACCAAACGGCGGAGATTTAGCGAATAACTCTGACCTATTCAGGTAAGTACCCCGCCCAACAAAACAAAACTGGTCGTGAAGTGCGACCTCTCTGCAAAAGTTCAACAGTAACAACCGCGTTGCTGAACCGATTTCTTTTTTATTATTTTTTTTATTCAGATGTAATACTATGTATTCCGGTTATAAGGTTGCAATGCTGCCACCAAGTGTTATAAGAAGGCACTCTAAACGTGTTGCGTAAAAAAATAGGGAAAGAACGATTCCGACGTGCCCTGCCTTCGGTATTCCTTGATCGCAATCAAGTACCTGCGACGCAAGACAATTGTGTCACTGCACTCGACCAGCGCAAGATTCTCTTTTGCCTATTAAATGAGAAAACGATGTCCTTTATTAACCTACAAAAGGTCCTTTTCGTGACGCTCGGCAAATGGCCGTCTTCGCTGACAGCTTTTCTCACGCTGTCCAGTGTTAGGACCGCCCTCTTGGCGTACATGCTTTGGATTTTGAGGCGGATATCAGGAACTCTGAAGCTGTCATGTTTGACGGTTCCCGTGCTTGAAATCTTCATGTCGTGAGGTCGTTTCTTTGGAAACACCAAAGGCTCGCGCAGACTGTAAGCCTTCAATGTCGTGACGCTACCGGGAGGAGATACTCCTTTGTCCTCGCTTGCAACACTAGGTACTTCGGACGGATTTCTCCGGAAAACGCATCCTGGTACACACGTACATATTTGCAATTACTTTCTTGGCGTTACTTGGCAACGTCGATGTACAAACCTTCGAAAGAATGCGTACAGGAGAGGTGGTCGAGGCCACAGACCTGGACGCCAGTATCCCAAACTGACTCAAAGAGTAAACAAAAGTACAGTGTTCAAGAAATAAAACAATACATGGCGACCAGAGTTGCGCAGAAAGGAAAAACCAGATGCAGAAAAACGACAAACATTAAATACATATTAGCATATTTCGATTGTTTGTCCAGCCATACAAGCGTTTTTTGTCAAGCTGATGATAAATGTTTATACATTAAGGTTGCCGGCGAAGTACTTTTTGTTTGTCGCTCACCGCACGCAACGCACAATTGGGTCGCGGAAGTGCACAGCGCAAACAAGACCTCTGGTTTTGACAGCGTTGCACTTGGTATATAAAACCGAGTACGGTGAACGAGCACGGCAGGTTGCTAGGGTATTAAGATAAACCACCGAGCCTGGTTTCATGGGGGAACTAAAAGGGTTTGTTTTAAGGAGTAACAAAACTTCCTGATATTTTCCGGCAAGATGCTGACAAGAAGCTTCCGGTATTCGCTTTCTCCGGATTTTCACCTCACCCGATGAATGCAGACTAACTAAAATCAATAAAATCCGAACATAAGCGCAAGCAGTGGGATAGCATGCACGTTGTGCTTTGTAAGTTTGTTGTCCAGCAGGTGCAAAGTGAAATGTTCTTAAGAAAGAAACCAGTTGCAGTTTGTTACCTCTATTTATATTTCGTGCAGTAAATGCATTTCACAAAAAGGCTAAGCGCTATATGCTGCTGGACTCATTCAAGTGCAACGCCTTTTTTAGTAACGTGAGGGCACTTATTTAAATGCTTATTCCGTCAGTAGGAACCGAAATAAATTTTGGTATTGGCAGGCTGTGCAAAGTAAGCAGGGCGCTCTCCATTTAATCTATAGCCACCAACGATGCGGACCCCGCCGCCTGAAAACACATGACCGAGAAGCAGCGGAATTCACCGTCGCCTCCAATTCTCCCCATACACGGCTTCCAAAACGAGCGGCGGCCAACGTGTAGGAGAGAGATAAAATCCATTCTAAACTTTGTTTCCTAAATAGGTGCAACAAAATGAAACCGAAACATCTGCACTGGGCAATGCGTCATGTTTCTGTCCGAACACAGTGCCACGCGCGAAACTCCGCACAGTGAGTTGTGAGTAGCATGAGAGTAGGCAGGTGTAACGGTGGGATGAATATTTGCCTATCAGCAGGCGCAGCGTTCTACAAATGCTATATACTCTCAAGTAGACCCTAAATTACCAGGCCGTAACATCCTGAACACCCGTAAGACCCTAAATTATCAGAACGTCAAGATATCAGGACATCTGTGTCGTGCTCACCAGTTTTTTACCGGGATTGATCATGGGATTTGCTGCCGGTGTAGATATTCATCGACCTACTAAATAAGAGTAATCCTAATCGCTAGCAGTCACCTTACTTCCCACTTTTTACTATTTCTCATACTCTTCTGATGATATAAATCACATTTATGGTGAGTGCTCCGAATACTTTCATGAGAGAGAGCTCGTGTGCGTGTCCGATGTGGTTTTTAGTTGTACTTCGTCGAAGGAATGGCAGAAATTATCTTATTTATCTGCCAGCGGCACCTGTATACGCTTTCAAATTTAAATTTATTTCGAAGAAAATAAAAAAAGCAACACAACCGAAAAGCGGCAGGGTTAGAAATACTGGGTATTATTTGTGTGTCAATTTTTTTTTACGATGTATTTCTGGTATCCACAAAATATTCTCTTTTTCTCTTCTTTTCCCAGAGCATCGAAATATTTGTGTCAGCAGTAAACAGCCTTCAAAACCATAACGTCTGGCGTGCAGTCTCAGCCCGTAATTTTTTTGGTCTCAATTTGTTTCACGGACTATGGAGAAAGCCGTGAGCATAGTGAAAATTTTATATAGAACACAACATGTCTTCCTGTTTCATTTTTTTGTAATGCGACTGAATTTAGGAAATTAATAACTGTAGCTTCAATGTGTGCGGCCCTGAAGTTTTCTTTAACACACCAGACAAAACAGCAAAAAATTATGAATGCTCGAGCTCCACATACAAAACGCAGCGCATTTCGGGCACGCGCATCCTTTCCTCACATGTGGCGTTACGAAAAACTCGCTGGTTTCGCCTCATTGTCGTCCAGGCCACAGACACTTGTCGCTAGGGTAGGACGATTCCCGAGTGCTTTAGACACCTCCACTACTTTTTTCAGGGGCAAGGTTTGGTAAAATGCACTAAATCAACTGGCCTATATAGCCTTGATGATGAACGCGTGGAAGCTGTAGATAAAATAATGTTATAACTAAAAAGAAGAAGTTTTCCTCACCCGCCATCTTCGTGCCATTCCCTCCTAAGCAGGGTTGCAATGCTCACAAACCACGTGATTTACTTCAGTAGGCATCGCTCAGGTATGACCCAAAACTGCAGCTGTGCATCTCGTACGCAAATACGGACGCCCAAGTGTATACCACGCTGGGTTACGCTCAGCCACCTGTGTTGCAGGAATATAAAAAGCTCGACACATGTTGCCGGGAAGTGGAATTTTTTTGCTGCTGACTATGATAATCTCCCGCTGACGGCGGAGAACAATTGCGCTTCTGTCACGTTTTGGGTTTTGGTCAGCGTTCAATTTTTGCAATAGCTTGGGATGTCAGCTTTTACCGCGTTTACGCGCCGAAGCTACAACTGGGCTATGGGGCGTGCCGATGTGCAAGCATCCTCCGAATTACTATGACTACTTAGCGTTCGTTAACATGCGCCAAAATCTCAGCACACGGGCGTTTTCTCTTTTCGCGTCCACCAGAAGTGCAGCCATAGCGGCTGAGACAGAACCCGCCGCCAATTGCAAAACTTCAAAGCGTAAGCGGGTCTCCAAACGTCTTCCCCATATAAGAGTAATCGGACGAAACATACATGCGCTAGCTCAGGGACGTACCCAGAGGGGGTGCCCGGGGGGGCGCCCCCCCCCCCTCCGAACGTTTTTTGGGCCATCCCCCCCCCCCCCTTCTCTTCGGCCACCTCTCTTCTCCACTCGCACACATTCTAAAGTGCCACCATATAGTTCCTGGGCTTGATAGCTATTTGAGGCGTTTTTTTTTTTTCGAAATGATCCAAATCCACCTAGCGCGAATTTTAGGGGAAAAAAACTAAAGTTTGGTTCCGGACTTAAATGAGATGCTGTAAAAACTATTATATGACACGTTTTACACGCCAGCTAGGGGAAATTTATGGCGACAAGTAATTAAGAATTATGCGGAAAATTTGAGCAATATTAGAATAAGTTCGGATTTGGCTCGTACTGAATTGAAGCAGTCAAGTTGGGTGCGGCATTCTTACGCAAACTTTATTGCAATTGACTTTCAAGAATGGTACGGTAGAGTTTTAAGTAAAAAAAGGAAATGAACATATATGCAATAGGGCTTCAAGAACAGTAAAACTATACATGAAGAGCCGGTGAGTCCTCTTGGCAGCGTTAGCAGCTCTTTTCTAATTGTTCCACAGTACTTTTTTGGGCAGGCCTGAAGATACTCGCCAAGCTTTTCATCGCCTTGCCATAAGTTTCCAAACGCTTCCCTCGATTATTAAAGGACTAGAACAACAACGAAACGCTACACATGAAGCCTGCTCATATCATCTTCTTCACCTTAATGAAGTTGCTCGTACCCACAGAGGGAGGGGATTTACCATGGCTTGTAAGCGGCCCTTAATTTGTTAGGTACCTAAATGGGAAATATGAGAGTAATAATATTAACAATAATCAGATACACTCCGTAAGGATGAGGGATATGAAATAAAATGATTGTTTCACATCTCTCAGTTTCATTTCGTTCACTTCGGTTCACGTTATCGTGGGCGTCTGGCGGACGATCTTTCGCCGATCTCCGAGTTGCTGTCTTAGCACATGATAAGCCAGCTCTCAAAAGAAAAAAAAATCTGATGAGAACACCCACAAAACAGCCCGAAAAGTCATACTAAGAGCGAAATTCTATTGGGCTAATGAGTTTGGCGCTCTTTGATCCGTACCACAGCAGTGTCTGGCTCATTTTGCATGCGAAGTAAGAGATCTGCGTACACGTTTGCATTTATTTCCACGTTTGCATTTGCAACTATTTTCTTGCAACATTTTTTCTAGGGGAAAGTTGCCGGGATTTTCTTGGCGGTGCCATTTTTTTATTTATTTTTGGTTTGTGGATTACATTTATTTCGAAAATAAAGATGCCTCATTTGGTGGTCAACGTGGGATATAAAAAACAAAAAAAAACACGCGAGGCTTATTTGCTCCGTTTACACGGAAGCCAGTACCGCTGAAGACTGGCTTCGTGCTCTGCTGCCGACTTGCCATTCGCTGCACCCCCTTTACCCTGTTCGTCTGCAATCAATGCTTGGGTCTTCTCGGACAGCAGCAACTTATCGCTTGTTTCCCCAGGGTGGTGGTTTCAGCGGCTCGCGTCGCGTATGACTTGGTGGGGAAGAAAACTTTTATTTTTTAACTACTCAACAAATCGCTCCGTCCCAGCGCGCAGTGGTGTCGGCAGATACTGTCGCCCATGCCTGGTGTTTGTGGCTAAACCGTTTCCATCCTTGAGGCAAACTTACAGCGTGTTCTACACTCGTTTTCGTGGGAACGCTGCTTTTGTGTTTGTCGGCACGAAGTCTGCTTACCGCTGAAAGATCTGCTGTTGGGATCAAAGCCCCATAAGCCCACGAAATATGCCTTCCCATGTTCGGCTCGCGCACGTATGCAGTGTCCGCCGAACAAGCCAAGGCGACACAAAGCCTTAAAGGGACACTGAAGTGAATTTGTCAAGCTCCCGGTTTTGCTTGCACTGTGTAGACTGGCTCAAATTAGCACACTTTTCATCGTTTTTACGATTGACAAATCGGTAATTATTTTACAAAGCGCGAAAGAAGAAAAACTACCATGCGCGGTTTGCGGCGGCCGCACCAACTAAAGCTGTGACGTTAGGAGGAGCGGGCACCGTGATTGGACGATGCCCAAGGTGAGCAACCAAACAAGTTTCGGTTTCGGTTCTGTAAAACACAACCGGTGGCGTTGTTGGATGGGCATTCTCAATGACTCAGTAATCATCGTACCGCGCTTCTGTCATGTTGTCAGCTGTAAAAATGCATAAAGATAAGCCTCCTAGGACGGCTTGGAATCGTAGCATTCACTAGCCGAAACCTACGCAGTGCATGAACGCCCTCCACGTACCCGTAGACGCCCAAATGTCATGCGCTTTTCCCCCATAATTGGAGCTTGCCTCCCTCATGCCTGTATCGTAAAAAGCGTGTTCGCACCAGGCCAAGGGTCTGTTCATTCTGGCCTGTGCCCACTGCCTGCAAGCAGTCGGTGCTTATGGCAACAGCACGCCAACGAGAACTCGCTAGCGCGCCATGCATGTGCCAGCCTGCGCGCGTTTTGTGAACTAGTTCGTGTAGCCATGAACGTTGCCGCCCAAAAAAAGGTGAACTCAATATAGAAAACATCGGCGGAAAACAAAAAAGTTAACTTACAAAAAAAAAAAAAGACCACGTACACGCGGGGATTCGAACTCGTGCCTTGCAAAACTTTTGCGGTCACATACCCAGCGCCTCAGACTACTGAGCCACGGAGCGGGATGCGAGGCTCATGCTAATATAGGGTATATATTGTACAACCGGTTTACACTTTTATTTAGTTATGGCATTTCAAGCAGCTTAGGTGACTATTTGTTGTACTGCGATCGTGCAGTAAGCGTCGCCCGAGTTTCCACAGTAGCTCACGTCTAGCAATTGCATTTCGTAGACGGAAAAGCGTTCGCAGATGCGTAGTCGTGCTGCTGACCGCTGTGCTTGTTCGCCCAGCGCAAAAAAGTGCTTCCCGCGCCCTAGTTTTACGCTGTACGGTAAAAATATCAGTTGATTTTATTTCCTTATTGACTTCGCTGACTCTTCTCCCGCCTTCAAGAGGCCTTATATTTTCCTACTGGCGTACCAGTCAGCGAAGCGTCGCATGTGCGCTTGTGCAGCACTTGTGTGAAGCGAACTTGACTTGGAGCTAGATACAGTGTACAAACAAACCAAGTAAAGAAAGGCACATTCTTCCATTCACAAACGTGTCCTGGCTTCGTTTCAACTAAGCGAACGAATTGCGACCAAGCAATTTTTTTTTTAACCTCCTTGATTGCGACGACCCGCCGGCGGCCGGCGGACGAAACACTGGACGCTGGGCCGACTGACTCTGTCGGCCGGGGAGCCGTGCAGTAGCGCAGCCGTGGCGCAGCCAATTGCCAGCTCATCCCCTCCTGACGTCACACGAAAACGCCACAGAAAATGGGCGAGCGTAAAGAGAGGAGGACAGCATTTTCGAATTAGTTTTTCTACTAAATAAAATCGCGTAAACGCGCCTAGAGTGGTCGAAACATGGCCTGGGGACTCCGGACTACAATTTGCGCTAGTAATCCCGCAATGTTTACATATCACTTCAGTGTCCCTTTAAAGCCGTATGGCGACGAACGGAGTGGCGCGAGGGGATGCTTGACCCATCGCCTGGCTCCTCTAACGACTGTTACTCCACCTAAGAGAAAATTACCGTGGGAGTACCAAAGCCCTGTTCTAGAGTCGGCGCGTCGGTTTGGACAAGAAAGATGGCTCACAAAGGAGCGCAAGAATGTTACAAAGCCCGACGAAGGCAAGGTGACCAAGTGTAGGCGCGCATCGCAGTTGTATGGCGGCAAGAGACACCGGCGGCATTCCTTCGGACAACTAAAGCCAGTGACAGCGGCATCCTTGATTGACAGCCATGTGGTTAATGGCTGCTGTGCACAACAGCGGGTTTACGAACCGCGAGCTGCATTCCTATGAACAGGCCTCGAGCACCGGGTTTGAGCGGGGAAAGGCACAAAGTCAAGGTGGCCAATGGTCAACGTGAGAGAGACGGGTGTGCAGCGGGTGATTGGTGAAAATGAACCCGGGCCGGACATCTCGACGGCCACCAATCAGACTTTTGGCCGAGGGAAATTTCGGCTTCACCATTGGACTGTGAACTGTTTCTTTGTATTAGAGAAGTTATAAAACCCCGTGTACACAGGATGTGAACACGAGACGCACTAAACATACCGTATTCTTGCGATGTCGGATTGTCGTCAAGGCATCTGCCGATAGCAACGAGTTTTACTTTACCAACTGGCCGAACGAGAGGACGGAGGAGAAGCGCATTCCCGCCTTGCACCCTGAGCCGTTGCTATGGGCAAAGACAGCTGGACAAGCCACGCTTCGACGTCGAGGAAGCGACAAGGCGCATCCCTGGAAATAACAAGCTTCTTTGCAAAACTTCCAAAGGTAAGCGCTGACGATTGTCACCGTTTTTTTTTTATTATTATTATTATCTACGTATACTGTAGTACAGTGTGTCTCGATTCTGCAATTGCCGCGGCTTGAAGTGTTGGCGCTTAGAATGGTAGGCCGTTAAACGCTGAACTCTAGTGGTGGTTTAAGGCAATATCCCACGAAATAAGGCGGACATCTCCGATTTACCTAGCATTCTGCTTCCGTCCTTCACAACTAAGTAGTCGCAGGTTTTGTTCGGAGAAAACTATGGAAGCACAAGGGGTTTTCCACTGAGATCTGAACTCTCGAGCACCTATATACATGTACTTCTGTTTCTGCCGATTTCGATGGCGTAAAACGTATAAGATGCTCCGGAAATATGGCTTAACATTTGGAGACGGAATGTATAGTTACTGTGCAGTTGCATTTATTCCTGTAATTATTTTAATTACTGCTGTTCTTTTATTTTGCAAACTTGGCGTAGAGGTAATTTCTTTTTGTAGCTCCGTATTTATATTATAAACGAATAAAGTGTAATAACAAAAGTTCCATGCTATGATTTGCTCAAACTGATGTAATGTACAGGGTACAAAATTCAATAAACGATCTTTGGCGGGGCCCGGGCAGTTTATCAAACGCCGTTTTATCGAACGCCGTTTCATCGAAGCCGTTTTATCGAACACCGTTTTATCGAAGCCGTTTTACCAAAAATGTTTTTCTTAGCCTTTTCCTTTGAGAAAAGTTGGAGTATATTTTTAAGGGTCCTCTGTGTCTCCACAGAGGGTCCTTATTATTTAACAAAATTTGTAGTATTTCTAGTAGACGCCTTTTATTTCCTCATGATTTTTATGGTTTTGAGATGCAGGGAGTTTCTCTCCGACAATTTTTTGTTTGGTTCATTGTGCAGGTGGAACTGCTATAACGTATCTCCGTCTCTGTATAGTTCCCATCTGATCTGCAGCATGTCACGTCATTGTAGCGTATAGGCGCACGTCAAAGATCCCTAAGTGGTCAGAATTATTCCGGAGCCCTCAACTTCGTGCGCCTCATAGCCGTGGACTTGCTTCCACGCGTTAAACCCCAAAATCAATCAAATCTGCACTTGTGGCTCCAATGCCAAAACTCCAAATCGGACAGCTAGTCTCGCCTCCCCCATTTCTGCATTTCTAGCTCTCTAGCGGCACGGTATTTACTTCTAGTGAGTTACTAAGCCTTGTCCTACTGTTCTCAACCACTTACTCAATTGAAACTAAAGATAAAAACAATTGGCTCCAATCCACGCTGCAAAGGTAGTTGGACTGCACGCGAAGCTGTGAACTACACCCGCAATGATTACCTTTGCGACGTCGCTTGAATTCGCTCACGCCGCTCTACAAAGAGTGAAACCAGAGACTCTGGCAGCCAGATAACGTGATGTAGAGCGTCGGCGTCAGGTGTACATTTGGCAATATCGCAGCCGCGGCGCCCTGTGGGCTCGGCGGCTGTGCCTCTGATACGATGCATCGTTTGACGTCCTTCGTCTTCCTCACGCAGGTGCGTACATACGAACCTCTTCTACCAAAAAAAAACAGCAATCGTTTTTTGGTGCAGCTGCCGAGCCCTCAGTGCCTTGTTACCCTGTTTTCCCAGTGTACTGATGTTGTTGGCCAACTATTATTACTCTCGGGAGATGTGCAAACGAACCCAGGGCCTAAAACGCGACAAAACACACACAGCGAATCTGACGACGACGTACACTCCATACTAACCAAGCTCGAAGAAGGTCAAGCCGCTATTTTGGCTGAACTGAAAAATATAAATGCCAGACTTACCACAACTGAGCAAACCATGGCCGACCTAGTCGCTCGAATTTCCAAAACGGAATCTGAGTGTTCTAACTTGCCTTCTATCCGTACAGACATTAAAAAGTTACAATCTACCGCAAACGAATCAGCAAAGGCGTTTTCTAACATCAATGACAGACTAAACGATGCAGAAGATAGATCCCGCCGCAACAATCTAATATTTCTTTGGCGTCGAAGAAAGCGACTCCGAAACGTGGAGCGACAGTGAAAAACTTATCACAGATATTTGTAGCCAGCATCTCGAAGTAACTCTTGAGCCTCATGAAATAGAAAGAGCGCACCGCATCGGAAAGCCTCAAGATAAAAAAAAACGACCAGTAATTGTTAAACTCACGAATTCCAAAACGAAGGAAACGGTGTTAACTAAAGGCGTCAAATTTAAAGATACGCCTTACAGCGTTGGTGAAGACTTTTGCAGTGCTACACGTTTCATACGTAAAGAGCTGCTCCAATTTGCGCGCCAGAACAACGCCCCTTTCAAACTGCGTCACAAAAAACTACTGATCGGGAAAACAACATTCTACTACGATATGAACACTAGCCAAGTAAAGGAGACCGTATCGTCTACACAATAGCTACCACCGAATCAGGCGAAAAGAAAAGAGTCATCTCAAGCGCAACCAAATCCTAAGCTACACCCGCCAGCCCGTGCAAATTCTTGTTCATCCTTTTCTATTCTCTACACTAACATTCGAAGCATAATGCCCAAACGCGATGAGATAACTGACCTAATACAGACTTCGGAATGCGACATCGTCATGCTGACTGAGACTTGGTTATCCGCCGCTATTATCGACTCTGAAATCTTTCCATCGCTCCCGAACTTTCTGGTCTACCGACATGACCGATTACTGCAACGTGGTGGGGGTGTGTTAATAGGAGTAAAAAGATCTGTCCGTCACTCTAAAATTGAAATAAACTGCCCCCTTGAAGCGCTCTGGATATCGTGCGAAAGCCCTCGAGGCACTACGATATTTGGTGTGTGTTATCGCCCCCCTAAGCCAGATTACGATTTCCCCACCCATCTTAACGACGCCCTTGACCTACACAAACAATTTCCAAAAGGTAGCTTCATTCTCGTAGGTGATCTCAACTATCCAAGCATTAATTGGCGAGATAACTGCACCATCTATCCACATTCAGAATGTAATGAATTTCTAAACTGCTTGGAAAACTATCAGTTAACTCAAGTGATCACACAGGCTACCAGAGAAACAGCAACAACATCCAACATTCTGGACCTAATACTGTTGTCGGACCCAAGCAGCCTGCAGTCGGTCTTATACCTGCAGGAGTTAAGTGACCACAAAGTTATTCTAGCAGCATTTACAACGCATCTTATAGTTGAGAAATCCCGAAACAAACGAATCAAACTCTATGATCGGGGGAATTATGAAGCTATTAACACGGCACTGGATGAGTTCTACCACTCTTTCAAAGAAGGATTCGATGACCGATCTGTACAGAAGAACTGGCATCTTTTTTTCATCTAAAATAACCGAACTGAGTGAAACATTTATACCAACAATCACAATCAAAGAAAAAAAAATTCCCCGCATTTCCCCGAGGGGAAGAATGTGAAAGTGCGAATGCACGAGTTGAATTTGCGCGGTTCGGTAATGTTCGCGAAAGAGAGATCACACACACACACACAACTACAAAGAAAGTAAGATGCATTTAAGCGGGTGCATTAGCCCTTCTCACGCCCGATTCCTGGCCAATCCCCCACGTGGGTATGTGCCATGTCAGCGGCCAGGCAGCGCGCGCCCATCTCCCCCCGTTGCCAAGGAAGACGAGGAGATTCCTGGCCAATCCCCCACGTGGGTATGTGATGCGGACATCGCCGGTGGACGCAGGTTCAGGGTCGCTTAAGAAGTGCATTGCACTTAAAACCATCAACCCCTTGGTTCACCAAGACAATTAAAAGAATGATAGGCAAGAAAAAACGCCTGTTTAAAACAGCAAGGAAGAAAAACCACAAGTCAGCATGGGAATCCTACCACAAGGCGGAAATAGAACTAAAAAAAGCCATTAGCACTGCCAAATATCAGTTTTTTCGCGTCAGCTTACGTAACATGCTCAAGACTAATCCCAAGCAGTTTTGGCGAACCATAATTCCGTCCACTTCTTCTTCATTAATTTTATCCGGCAACTCAGACGAAACGCTAGGCGATAAAGATTGCGCAAACGTACTTAATGACGTATTCTGTTCCGTGTTTACGAAAGAACGCACCACTACCTTCCCAGCAGACCACACTGTCATTCTGAATAATATGCCCCCATTACAATTGACACCAACGGAATCACCTACCTAATCAAAAGCTTTAAGAACTCTTCAGCTGCGGGGCCCGATAGCATCGTATCAAAAATACTTAAAAACACAATGAATGTGACAAGCGCATTATTGACAATGCTGTTCTCCCAATCGCTATCATCAAGCCATATACCTTGGGAATGGAAACTCGCAAAAATTGTCCCAATCTTTAAAAGTGGTAACAAATCATCGCCACGTAACTATCGTCAGATATCACTAACCAGCATTCCCTCAAAGATTATGGAACATATCATTTTTACAAATGTGATAAATCACCTGGAAAACAACAACTTCATACATCAGTCACAGCACGGCTTCCGGAAAAGATTGTCGTGTGAAACACAGCTCGCTACATTCCTTCATGATTTGCACACAAACCTTGATAATAACATTCAAACCGACGCAATATTTCTGGACTTCGAAAAGGCATTTGATAAAGCTCCTCATCGTCGTTTGATGCATACATTAAAACAGCTGAACCTTGATTCATTTGTATTAGCCTGGATATGTAACTTTCTTACTAATAGAAAACAATATGTAGTCGTAAACAACACTGCTTCCAATACTACCAAAGTGCACACTGGAGTGCCACAATGCACTGTACTCGGACCACTTCTGTTCCTAATATATATCAATGACCTTCCTTCCCGAGTAACTAATACAATTCGGCTTTTTGCGGACGATTGTGAGATATATACCAGAATAAATAGCCGCGACGATCAATTAACCTTATAAGGAGACCTTTTAGCTATTGAAAATTGGTGTAGCGAGTGGCAAATGTCGCTAAATGTTCTGAAATGCAAAACCGTATCTTTCCATAGACGCGCAAACCCACTTAATTACAATTACTCCCTCCACGGTTCGGTACTCCAACCTACTAACTCGTACAAATACCTAGGTGCACATCTAACAAATGATCTGACCTGGTCCGTTCATGCTAAATTTGTTGTTTCTGCAGCAACCAAAACTCTCGGTATTCTCCAACGTAATTTAAAACTGGCCCCTCCAGAACTAAAATTACTAGCCTACAGAACACTAGTACGCCCAAAATTAGAATATTCAGCCGCTATCTAGGATCCCCACCAAAAGTACCTTGTTCAGGCATTGGAAGCAGTGCAAAATCGTGCAGTCAGGTTTGCATTTTCAGATTATTCATCTTTTACGAGCGTAACCGAGCTAAAACACCGTGCTTCTCTTCCACTTCTAAGTCACCGTCGAAAGCTTGCCCGACTAGCACTCTTTCATAAATATTATTACACACTGTCACCTAACGAATACGTCATACGTCGCGCAAGGTTTTCGAGCCGAAGCAAAAACATTTTCCAAGTATCGTATACGCGGCCCAAAACCGCTACGTTTGCACACTCTGTTTTCATTCGCACAGCCAAAGACTGGAACGATATCCCGCAGGAACTGGCGCAGATCAGAGATACAGTACAGTTCAGGCAATCGCTGTTAAAAATGCCAGCCGATTGATTTCGCTTAGTTTGCGTGCATTTCTTTCTCCCTGATAGCACGTTTTCGATTATCTGCATGTCTTTAAAAATTGCTTTGATCCTTCTTCTGGCATCTTCAACTTCTTCTTAATTGCTTTTGCTCTTTATTTTTCCCCTTGTGACCCGCCGCCCTACTGTTTAAATCAATTGCTTGTCAAGTTCGTTCATGTCTTGCGTGATTTTTCACCTGTGAATTTTTTATTCTGTGTGTATGCCATCAACTTTTTACCACTCCTTCCGCCTTTTCATTTTTTTTCTCCACTTTTGACCAGTCCTCCCCTGCAGTTTTTCAAATCAATTGTTTGTCAAATGTTTTGTTAATATCTCGCGTGGTTTTTTTCCCAGTGATTTTTCTTTTGAGCTCACCCCTCTTGCAATGCCTGTCGACCAGGCCTTTGAGGTACTAAAATAAATAAATAAATAAATACACCGAACACAACTAAGGAATATTGTGTACGGGGTTATGGTTTGTAATATAGCGGCACCTATTGTAATACAAAAATTGGAATATACATGCTTGAGAGCTATCAATGAACACACAAAAAAATTAAGGACAAGTCATCAAATGAATCTGGCCGACAACAATGAAAGGGAGGAAAAGACGCGTCAACGCATATATGCACGTTGCGGGACATGGTGCACGGTCGGGACAATGTAGAATCAAACTGGCTGCAGATTACGTTACTGCAAAGCCCAGTTAAACGAAATAAACACTGAAAATTACAGTGAAAGCCGAGAAACAACTTTCAATAAAACGGACGAAGGTGGTTCGTTAAAATGGTATTCGATAAAACGACGTTCGATAAAACGACGTTGGATAAACTGTCTGGGAACCGTCTTTGGCTGCATGCTTTTGCCCAGGACTGTACATGTCTAAAAAACTGGGACACTGTATTGTAATATCATCGCATGGCGCTTTCTAATGGCGGCCAGCAGTCCCGCCATGCAACCTTACTGGGTGAGATCGAGCATTGTAACTCAAAGAAAGGTTTTTAACAATGTCTAGATGCATCACGTAAGACTATGTTGGGGCTAATTTCAAATAATTTTTTTCCTCTTAATAGGAGTCACGCACTGGCTCACCTCAAGCTTCCACTTCATCAAATGCAAGCGTAGCAGCGACAGGCGGGGATTCCGGGACATCTGATCTGGCCGAGGAAGCAGCAGGAACTGCCATCCCAGTTAGCGAATACGACATTGGACTCTACGGTAACTGCGCTGACATACCTGATGACGTCAAAGATCGGGCATACTCCAAAGCCTGGACACCGCCTTCCGACTACGAATTTGAGCCATCGGTTTCAAATGACGGCAAGAGACGAAAGTTTCAGTCCCACTGGCTTCAACAATATCAGTGGCTTTCTTTTTCTGATGTTAAGAATGAAGCATTTTGCAAAACTTGCGTGCTTTTTTGTGCTAAAGCAGAAGCTGGTAAACGGGCTCATCAACCGTGCAAAAGTCTCGTGACCACGCCATTTAGAAAGTGGAAACATGCCATTGAGACTTTCGAAAGCCATTCGCGGACAGATTACCACAAGAACGCCACTATTGATGCGCAAAGTTTCCGTGATGTGATGAGAGGCAAAGTGGTTAGCGTCCATATGCAGCTCAACCAGCAAGCGAAGGATTTGGTTGAGGACAGCAAGGCTAAACTCCGCGCAATCGTTGAGACAATCGTGCTGTGCGGAAGACAAGACCTCGCTCTCAGAGGCGACAAAGACTCAGGGCGACTTACTCTTGAAGAGCCAGCTAATAGCGATGGTAACTTTAGGACGCTTTTACGCTACAGAGCAAACGGATGGAACACCGTGCTGGTTGATCACATTCAAACAGCCGCAAACAACGCTCTGTACTCAAGTCCACGCGTACAAAATGAAATCATTTCTGTTATTGGGAAACAGATCCAAGATAGAATCGCCAGCGAAGTCAACAACGCAGTATTTTTTTTCCGTGCTAGCAGACGAAACATCGGACATATCGCAAAAAGAACAATTTTCATTGTGCGTGCGATTCGTCGACCCCGACACTTTGTGCATTCGGGAGGATTTCTTGTCTTTTGTGGCTGTGGAAGATGTCAGTGCTTCTAGCTTAGCTCACACGCTGAAAAGTAAGCTAGGCCTTCAGCTGGAACACATGAGAGGCCAAGGTTACGATGGCGCGGCGGTGATGAGTGGAGAATTCCATGGCGTACAGGTAATCATTCGAGAAGAGTTTCCAACTGCGTTGTACACGCATTGCTCATCGCACTCCCTCAACCTCTGCCTGAGTGACGCCTCCAAAGTTAGAGACATTCAACGCGCCTTCGGCACGATGAAGGAAGTTTGCGCTTTCTTCAGGGGATCGCCTAAAAGAACTGCACTCCTGAAGAGGCACCTTGAATGTGCCTCGAAATCCTTCTGCCGCTTACAACGGTATTGTGAAACGAGGTGGGTGGAACGCCATGAGGCGGTCTCATTGTTTAGTGAGGCATTGCCCCAAATAGTTGCCGCACTAGAAGAGCTCATTGAGACAGCCCGCGATGCAACCAGCGCTTCCACCGCGTCTGCACTCCACCATCGAGTATGCTCCTTCAACTTTCTCATATGTCTTGCTGTTTGTGACACCTTCTTAAAGGGGCCCTAAATAGGCTGCCAAATGTTACGATTTTGCGTGCGCAGTCCCTGGCGTACTATCCAAGGAACGTCATCCCGCAGAAATTATTTAAATGCGTTAAGTATTAGCCGAGTTATCGCTCATTAAAAGGGGCCACCCATAAGGCCTGGGGCTCTCCTCCTCTAGTAGCTCCTCCGAAGCACTGTGGAAGCCGCGACGTCATCGACCCGGCGCAAGACCACCGAGAGAAACAGGGCAATCCATCACCCTCCTTGATGTACGTGCAGTCATTGGCTGCGCCAAGCCCTGCGCGCGCTTTTTTTTTTAGCACTGGACGCGCATGCTCCGCCCACCAGATTCCGGTTGCACGGTGAGCGCTGTCGCTGTGGTTCGCGTTCGCGGCGCCGCACTGGGCAGTGTCTCGTGCGTCATAGAGGCGCGTCAGAGCCGGAAAGAACTGCGTCAGAGCGCGCAAGTGTGGCGGCAAGGTATGGTTGGTGAGCCAGGGGAGGACGTGAAATCTTCTTTTCGTGTTTGTGCGGCCCCTGCTTTACGCAGAGGTGTAATATTTGGTACACGTTGTCCTGAAGGGATACTCTAGCGATTGCGCGATTGAAATGGCGACATTTGGAAGCCTCTTTAGGGCCCCTTTAAGCTTCACACATCGTTTGTCCGAATACTTACAGAGCACGTCTGTTGATATGAACGTCGCTTTAGAGTACGTAGACCTCGTGTTGAATAAGCTAGAAGAAATGGCTGTTAATTCCGAGGCTGAGTTTCGGAAAAAATTTTCCGTATGTCAAAAGACAGCGTCTGATTTCGGCGTAAACTGTGAAATGCCGCGAGTAGTCGGCACGCAGAAACATCGGGCTAACTTCTCATCAACTTCAACAGAGGAATACTATAGGCTAGCGACGTTTATTCCCTACATGGACGATCTGAGAGCTTCCCTCGAGCGCCGATTTGCAAGTCACAGGTCAGTTTTGAGTAGTCTGCAGTTTGTTCTACCCAAACACGCCTATAAAGGAAACTTTGAGTCCGTGCAGCCGGCATTCCAATTTTACATACAGGACACGCAGACAGCGCACATTCCCGCACTGAGGGGAGAGTGGTAAATGTGGAAAAAGAAATGGGAAGCAACAGCAGTCGAGGAGATGCCGCGCTAGGCAACTGACGCTTTGCAGAAATGCGCCGGGTGCCTATTTCCGAACGTTCACACGCTGCTCAAGCTCTTGGCTACGCTTCCAGTGACAACCGCCACGGCAGAACGGAGTTTCTCGACATTAAAGAGGGTTAAGACGTACCTAAGAAACCGAACCGCTGAGGAGCGCCTTAACGGGCTAGCCCTCATGTCAATTCATCGGGCACCAGTCAACGTAGACGAAATTATTTCAACGTTTATGAAGAAACCACGCCGAATTGTCATGGCTTGAAAAGGATTTTTGAACCGACACAAAATACAACCGGCGGAGAGAAAAAAAAAACATCACCGGTAAATACAGCGCTGAGCTTTTCTCATTTATGGTGTTCTAGGGGTAATGCTTATTTATAACGGTACACAAGTTGCTTAATTCTCTTTTGTACCAGGATGTTTGCTGTTGTGTGTGCAATGAGTATATGTTTGCTTGTTTAAACCATGTGTGTGTAACTCTCTCAGTGCGTATCCTTGTAGCGGCTTCGTCTGTGTAAATAGCGTATGTAGTGAAGATATCGTATACTAAGTCATACAATAACGAGGCACTGTATTTTTTTGTATGTAATTTTCAGTTTATTCCCATTTCAACTTCCTTCCTGATTCATTAAAAAATTATGCTTTCATGCACTGTATTATACTTCCTTCCTTCCTTAAGGAATTGTGTTACGATCTTTTGTCAAATTGGGGTGGGATGAGTTGGGATTTCCTTGTTTTCGTGGTTCAAGTTTTTCCACTTAGCTGAGCACTTCTTTTACTTCTGAGTATGCTGCTGCTGTATAATCATGTCCCTGTGTTGCATTGAACAATTGCAGAGTATAAAACTTCGCCTGTGTCAGTCATTGTTCATATTTATTCTCCGTCTCGGTTAAAAAAAAACTGGTTTGGCCCGCGCTATACACCACACCCCTTTGTTATCTGGGCATTCCGCTTCTATTTTCGCACCTTTTGGATGACGGTAGTTATAGGCATCTCCTGCCTGAGGTGTGACTCGACCAATAGGAGATCGTAACGGCAGATCACGCCACATAGACGGAGCACGGTGTTGTACTTGATTTAGTAAGTCTCGCGTTCCCCCATCGTTGTCGTTTCGACAAAGGGGTATATAGTTGATTTATTTGTATCGAAATCTTTTTATTTAAAAAGATAGTAGAGAAAACTCCGTCGCCGGTAAAGGGTGATTCCGTGTCCTTTGCCCTTATCTGCCGTGTTTATGTGACACTTTCTAATTTCGCGCCGTGGGCGCGGTACGTCTAGGACCACTGCGACTTGCACTCTACGCTGTTGTGCAGCGGCGCCAGCAACATCCCAAATAACATTACTAGTCGGGTTTGTCACTGGGCTTGGTAGAGGAGTTCAGAATGGATCCAAAAGAACTTTGATTTCTCCGCCAACGTATCTTTCTCTTTGCCTCTTCCAGAACTAACCCAACAAACCAGAATAGATATCTTTATTTTGCATTTTTACGTTTTTACATTTTACTTTTTCTTGGTAGCATCGTTCCTGCGTTTCTTTGGCGAGTTCATTCGATCTGGTTCCTTGCTTACCAAGTGAGGGTATACGCGTGTATCTTACAAGCGCATCTATTAGATACACTTCAATGGATTAATTAGTTGATTGATTTATTTATTTATTTGTTGTGGGGTTTAACGGGTCTACGCTACTCAGGCGATGAGGCACGCCGTCGTGGAGGGCTCCGGATTAATTTGACCACCTGGGAATCTTTAAAGGGACCCTGCAACACTTGCCATCGACTACTAGTAATGTATTTTGGGATAAAGTCTATTGTCCCAGAAATCTCCTCCCGCAAGAATTATGAAAATCCGTTCACAATTAACGAAACTACGCGAGATGAGAAATCGCGCATAATCGTTCCCTCTCAACTCGACCGCGGACAACGCGACGAAAGCTGCGCGCTCTCTCCTGGAGAGGGGGGCGGCTCGCGGCGTTCTCTTCGGCGGCCTTCGATATATCACATGTCGGGTAGTTTTCTCCTTTTCTCCGCAACGCGGAGGGGCCTATTCCCGGTCTGGTGCCACAAAAAAGCAGGCATGGGTGCCTGCTCGCAAGTGCGCGCTCGCGCTGGTAGGGCGTTTTTGAAGCAATAAACGTTTGTAGTCGAGTGGTCCCGTTGAAAGGGAAGTATTGAGCTCATCACTCAAGCTCCGCGCGCACTCAAAACACAAAAGAAACGGCAAAACTGTGCCTACAGGTTCAGGCATAGAAGGGGTTCGTACACAGCGATGACGACGACGGAAATGGGAGAATCTAGCCGCATAGTTGACCAGTGACAGCCGATCGGGCAGCCATGGCCTATGTGGCGTTCCTTAGGCAATGTCAGGGGTTGCATAATGAGGACAACTGAAGAGAGAGCGGTTGGTTTTTCCGCGTCTTTCACATCGATTTGCGCGCTCACCGCTTCACGTGCACGTGTAATATTTGGCTCAGGTATTCTGGGCAGTGTAATCTAAACGTCGCGCAGATTTACTTGCACTGCTCAAAGAGTGTTGCAGGGTCCCTTTAATGTGCGCTGAAATCTCGAACACAGGGGCGTTTTCACACTTCGCCTCCATAACAAAAGCGGGTAAACTAAATTTAATTTCTCTGTGCAGTTTTACGCGCCTTTATGGTGAACTCTGGGTGTTCATCGTGTTTGCACTAGTAACAGTCGGTACCCTCGCTCCCCCCCCCCTTAATTCACATGAAAAGTTACCTTGGGTTGCCCCCCCCCCTCCCGAAAAAAAATCCTGGGTACGTGCCTGGTTGGGAGCAGTACTGCCGAAGTTTAGAAAAGGTCCCCACTCGGCGTATTTCCTGCATAGATCAAGTTGGGAGCTAAGTGGACCGACACCCCGGACCTACCGATGGCCTCACTTCTCTGCTACAACCGGACCGGCCGTGGTGGAACCGGCTTTCCACGCGGGTGTGCGAGCGCGCGCGCGCTCGGTGTGTACGTGTGTAGTGTGTGTACCACTAGCCAATAGGAGAGCCCCTACGTAAGCACGCAACCTCCGGTTTTGGATGAGAACGGGGGGGGGATTTGGTGCGCGCGCAAAATCCGCGCGACTGCGTTTGCGATGCAGCGGCAAATAAAGCTTTGCATGGCAAAGCTTGTGTACATACTGAAGCAGAAGCAAGAAGGCTCCCGCACACACTGGGCGAGACCCGTGTGGCAAAAACGACGTCAAGAAAACGAATTCTTCACGGCGTTCTGTTGGAGCCGAGAGACGAGGCGCAGAAGGAAAAGCGCGCGCTATCACTAACCCAAACCAGTTTTAGAGATGCAATGAAGTGCAAAAAGCAAGGTAGATTGGCGTAATACTTTTTAGTCATGCTTTTTATTGAAACATTGAAATCGCCATCCTCAGTCGCTCGAGCCGTCGCTGTCATGTGGTTGCCTCCTCCCGAAACCGCTGGCCTATAGTCACTTCCATCCAGAGATCTTCTCGGATAAGTGCAAGCACTGCGGCCACCGCGCAGACCTCACGCACATTATGTCGAAATGCCAAAGAAAACCACCCCAAGCAGCAGAAATTGCCAAGCCCAAGCATGGCAAATCATCAGTGGCCAATGTGTCCGAGCTTGGCAATACCTCGGCCGCCAATATTGGCTGGTGTTTGGGAAAGGTGACAAGCCAACAATTGGCCAAGCCCTGGAAGGCCAATATTGGACAACGCTTGGCAAAGTATCTTGCCATGATAATGCCAATGGGTGGACCCCACGCTATTTTCATGCACATTTTTGACTTTGTGGCCAGTCCTTATGACCAATGCTTATTTTATGAGTTGCCTCGCGGCCCGATTTCTGCTTTATACATGCCAGTATACAGGAAATTATTAAACGAGTGCGCATTATTTATTTAATGCGCACTCGTTAAATAATTTCATGTAAAATGGCATGTATAAAACAGAAATGGGACCGCGAGGCACAATAAGCAAACTGCATCAACTTTGCGAAGCAATTATAGATAAGTGACTTGCCAAAAACAATTGAGCAACACAACACACCGAGTCTCTCTGTGTAGCTTTTTTATTATGCACATCAAATATACGAGAAACCTGGCTTAACAGTGGCAAGAATACGAACACACACATGAAAGCAAACACAAACACAACAGTCGAGAAAAAATTTTAAAAAGCACTGCTCATGAAGCGCGAACCGATTATCATTCGTTTAACTGCTTGAGATGCCTACAAAACAGAAGCATTCAGGTAAATGAAAACAGGACCCTCATTCCCGGTAATTCGCCGACGTGCCAAGATCACAATATGTTGTTGAACAGCACTATTGTAGAATAGCCCAGCTTGGAAAGCTTGTCACTGCTGCACCCGCCACTTGTCCACGGGAAACACCTGTGCGTCGTAGCGCCTGTAATAAGTAAAAAAAAAAATAGTTCACTATAATGCAAAATTCACGCTGCTTACTAAATACAGCACCTATACAAGCCTTACCACATGTCCGTGTGAAAATATTCAGCCTAAAGTTCTAGCTTGTTAACACTCGCTATGAAACATAAAACGTACTGCACTATTCATTTTTCAATACTGCGTTTTACGGTAGCAGTTACTTGGCTCGTTCTTGAGAAAACAGTCCGGAATTTCACCGAAAATGGGCTTCACTCGTATTGCAGTCGCGCAAGGTAATATAAAAAGTCCAATAGACAAAGCAACACGCCAGCGGTTCCGTGAAATTTTGTTGTGCCTTCGCTCACTTCTGCCCCGTCAGACGCGCAAGACGCGAACGGAACCGACGGAGAAGCCCAGCGGTAGTGTAATTACTTTGTCGCTCGACAATACCTTTACGTTGCTCAAGAAAATAATGAATTCATTAATAACTAGAGTTTAATTAAGCCAGCTTAATACATCCGCAACTCTTATACGGCACACGAGTCTTGCTTCAACGCATGCTGAACGTCGTGAACGAGCAGTGGGAGCACGGCTGTTTGTTCGGAAAACACAAAGCCGGAAAAAAGATAGCTAGAACTGGCGTCACACAATTGGAAGCACATGTATGTGACCACTTTTTTTTTCGCAACTGCTGTAGTTCGCGAGCGCCAGAACTCGCGAACGACAGCTGAAGTTTTGGCGGGAACGAGCGCGAGCACTCCCGCACCGCGAAAAAATGAAATGGTGACTTACGTTTTCAGCGGCGGCCGTAGCAGGCAAACGATGTTATTACACCAGTCAGGTATACTTCACACAGCCACCGACACCAAAACGCACCTCACAGACACGTACAGGAGTACTACCGCAGTTTCAATGCCACAAAAGAGACGGAGCCGTCGGTGCAACGCGTCCGTCCACCGACCCGCCGCGGATTCAAAGAACGCGCAAAGGCACAACGCTGAAGTAGTCCGACGTTCACCGTTGCATTAGGACACACAAATGACCAATTCCTACTGAACGTTTAACACTCTCTCTCACGCTGTTTTGAATAAGCTGCACTTTAGTTTAAGTACGCTTTGTTTCGTGGCACGGTGCTGTGGCTCTTTAGGCAACTACTTTTTGCTGCGTTTTGGCCTGTTCACCGCGCTCTAACCGTTATGTTGGGGAACCGCCGCGGGCAACGACCGCAGTGCTGCCCTCGAGTGGTGCTGCTTGCGCGCCGGGTGCGCTTGTATACACGCAAAATAACGCACACGAGTGCTCTACAGTGAGACTTCATGCAGCGGTATGCAACAACAGGTAAGGCTGTGGGCATTTACACTTGCCAATACTTTTTATTTAAACGTGATACTTGACACAAGCTTGAAAATGATTTGGAACTACTTTTTGTTGTGCGCTGCGCGTGAAAACAAATTCAAAAACACGGCAACTTCAGTAATCTTTTGAGTGAACTTGAGTGGTCATTCAACTAACAAGAACATGCCAAGACGTGTGTAAATGCACTCATAAATACCTGCGTCGCATATAGGCTACTAGTCTTCATAAAATTTTATGATAAAAAATTACGTCTGAATGAGCGCGCTGTCCAGTGCGATTTTTCGCGCACCGGCCAATGCGTGTCCTCAAGGCCTGTCGTATAGCGCGCGTTGTCCACGAATGGCTTTTGCGTACAGGCCGGCGTGTGGCCAAGCTATCGGAAGCCAAAGGGAAGCCAAGGGGCGTCCAATGATTGGCTATCGGCCAATGCTGCTTGGGACGGAGCAAGACCCCTCTACCCCCATAGATATCAACCACCTAGAGCACTGGGAAACCCTGCTGCGCAGCTCTGATCCTCTAACGCAGCTACGCCTTGTCCAGATGGCCGAAGAAGCCGCCAGGGACCAAGATCTTCTGGTACATAGAATAGAACGTGGTCTATAGAAGGTTGAATTTGTGTCGAAAAAAAGGGCGTTTTTCTTTTACACGCAATGGTCCATTTATTGTAGCGTTTTCCTAGCGAGAAATCAACATTAGGTTTGTACTGAAAGTTATCGAGACTTTGGTTATTGCTCTGAATGCACTGCACTGAAAAGTAACCGCCCTTCCTGACCGCGATGGCGGCACTTCGTTGCGTTGTTCCTCCCCTTTGTCCCCCTCCATCTCAGGGAGTGCGCTCGGCCACATTTTTTCTCCGCTCGCATGTCTTTGCGCAGCTTGTCGACACACATCTGTCGTCGCATTTGGTGAATTGACGCTTAATAAAAGGCCAAAAAAGAAATAATCGCGACACAATGGCCAAAAAAACCCGCCAATGACAACCGGTTTTAAGTACGGACCGCCAGCCGGCCTGCTGTCTAAAAAAACCGGTTGGGCCGGTCCAGAACCGGGCAGGTGGAAACCCTAGTTGAACTCCGACCTCGCTTGTCCCACGCCGATGCGTCAACGTATGTGGCAGCTCCGCAGCCTCCGTTGACGCAAAGGCCCCGCGGGCAGTTAGTCGCGTAGAGAGCAACCTTAGACGCTTGAGGCGGCTTTGCTGCCCTCGCCTGCCCAACCCCCCTGTCGGACTTCACCATCCTCCGGACCCAACAAACTGTCTTCTCCTTCAACTCTATAATCCCGGGTGCCCCGTTAAAATGCACTCGCGACACTACCCACTCGTCGTTCACTAAGTGATAAGCGGGAGTCAGCACTTGCAAAGGAAGTAATTGAAATTCAACATAATGATATTAGGTACACCGAAGCAGCTGAAATTGCTTGTGCTTTCCATGACCATTACAGCACACTATATGCGGGGTCAAGTCAATTGGCTCGGGAGCAGAAATTTAGTTCCCTCATTGAGTTACTGCCTAAGCTGACAGACGATGAGTGCGCTCTTATTTCTGGGCCTATTACACTCGAAGATGTTAAGGCTGCCATCTCTGACCTTAAGACAAACAAAACCCCTGGGCTAGATGGTTTGAGTAGAGAGTTTTATCAAAATGGCCCTGCTATCCTTGCTCCCGTTCTGTTAGACATATTCACAGCAGCATACGTGCATTAGGTTTTGCCGCCAACCTTTTATTTAGGCCACACAGTTTTAATTCCGAAAACGCAAGATGAACAAAAGCTGAAATCGATTGACGGCTATTGGCTAATATCTCTCTGCAATGTAGATTATAAAATTTTTGCAAAAATTTTATCTCGGCGCCTTCGACTTGTCATCACTAGTTTAGTAGGACCTCACGAAACTTGCGGTATTCGAGGTAGGAGCATTCAAACAAACATACATGTTGCTCGTTTCGTCTGTGTTCAATATTGGAGGGTTCTACTGTACACCGCAGCAGCTAAAACTTGTCACGGCCCGCCAGAGCGGGTCTATTGATGAAAATCAGCGTATAAATGAATGAAAGGGGGTGATTATGCGGTGAAAGACTGCGCTGGTGATCGTCGTCGGCGAGGCTTCGTAAAGAGGTGACTGAATAACTGCGGCGATGCTAAGCCTCTTCTGCCGACCTCAGAGGGTCCAGAGCCGTGACAGCACCGCATGCAGAAACGTTAGCGGGACGCTAGTCGTCGGAAGTAACCTTCAATTACTGTCGTGAGCAAGCAAATTGTGTTTGGGACACCCCCTATCTGGGTTTCAAACGCTCATTTCCTCTATTCTAACTGATGTGCCGACACAAGCACGGCCGACGTGAGAGGCACGGCCTCCCGGCAGTTCAAGCGGGCGGACCGCTCACCTGCCCCGCTCGGAAATAGTAGGCGGGGCATGCGCACCGGCTGCCACAGACAAAAGTGTGCGGTACTGCCGAGCGGAGCCAATGGCTGCGCGTATGTCGAACCTCATAGCTTCCACAGTGCTTTGGAGGTGTGAAGGAAGGGTGAATGCTCCAGGCCTTATTGCTAGAACCAGGTATTACTCAATGCTTTTAAACTATTTTTGCAGCAGGCCTGACGTTCCTTGGATAGTACTCTAGCGATTGCGCACGTAAAATTGCAATCTCTGGAACCCTGTTCAGGGCCCCTTTAAGATTTGGCTCCATACTCGGTACAAATTTTTCGTTTCAGATCTCTCTTGATGGTGTTCTGCACTCTGTCGCAGAGAAACAACTCACAGTGACCTTACACCTTTTTTGCAGTGCACAAGCTTGCCTGCTCCTGCTATCCGCTGTTTCCTTTCAGTGCCTATCACCCTTTTCACGTGCCAGTGCAGCACCTGTTCTCTTGCACCGTTGCTGGTAGCAGAGGACTTGCACACACAAACACCACCACAGTGAGCCGCAGTGCTTTGGCAGGCTCCCCCACAGTGCAGCAAGCACTCTTTATAAACCATAGTTTCGGCTTATCCGTTGCTTCCGATTCACCTACAATTAGCAGCCCCTGCTTTTTTTTTAATATCTGTCAGAACACCCTCAAACACTTTTACATTTCCTGGCCGTGTTTGTACAAAATTCCTGCCATTTATTTTATTGCCCAAGCACATGCTGAAACAAGCTGCATAAATCAAACGCAGCTTTTAAATTAAACGAATATTAAATTAAGCGAATTTAAATTAAAATAAATTAAACGAATTTAAATCAATTTAAATTAAACGACTAGTGCACCTGAAACAGTGTAAAGGGCAAAACTGCTGTCCTTTATTCAATGGCAGAGGATGGGCTATTTACAAAACGGTGTGGGTGACCGCTTGAGGGACCTCTCGTCTCACTGCAAGTCTTCGTCGTCGAACAGGTCGTCGAAATCTGGAATGGCAAAGCGCCAAGAGAACGTCAGTGCCCGACAAATTGTGGCGCAAACGACAGCAGCTGAGAATGTACCCTAAACCAAACAGAACTTAAACATGGCTTCCAGGCTAAGCAGTGCACACCTCTTGGCTGTTGTCTCCCTTTTTCATGTGTGTGTGTGTGTGCACAGATGCCACCGCTTATGAACTCACAAGAAATAGAAATTAGTACAACGCAGTTTCATGTTAACACACACAGGCCCCTTTACAATGAAACTACTTTAGTCAAATTATTGTACTGCTCAAAATTGCCCATAATCTCCCAACTGAACAATGCACATTTTGTGCTGGGTGATTTGAAGTACAATGATGGGGCACCTCATGACGTAAAAAGGGCAGGCACACAGAGCACATCTCCCATCTACTCTTGCACCACATTTTTGCTGCTGCCCTGTGAACCCAAGAATATGCTACAGGACCCTGGCTGTTTCTCAGGGGGCCTTCTTACGTACCGCCATATTTTCACTTAGAATTATGACTTTTGCTGGCAGCGTCACAACTAAATAGGTCGAGACACCTTTTGCAGCAATTTTTCCCTCCTGCTCGCCCGCTGCTGGTGGATAGGAATACACATAAAGCTTACTACTACAGAGTAAAGGAATTCGGAATGTGAAAACAAGCAATAACACGAGAAGTAAGGTGAAAATTCAGAATTCCTCAGTGCTGATTAACTATTCGCATATGTGCGCACGCCTATGAATTCAGCCTGGCACAGTTCGGCAGCATATTTGTTCCTGGTTGGGACAACTGCTCCAGGACATCGTCCACGTATGTCACCACTGAAGTCAGTTCAAAGATGTTTGAACCTACAGCAGAAAATAGCAGCAATGCACCGGGTTAAACGAAGCCTAGGCAGCACCAAGACTGCTCATCTTACTGAATAAAATGTACTGTATTTTCCTATGTATAAGTCGCAGTTTTTTTGTGAAATTTTCGTTGGTTCGTCTTATCTACCGGGTGCGACTTATGTATGGAATTAATTTGGTACGCAGCGGCTGCACATGGTCCGCTCTTGAAAAGGTGCCTCTGCGCTGCGTGATGTCAGCGCACGTGAAGAGACACAGAACTATCGTCTAAATGAATGAATTATCTGTTAGCAAGTCGGAGCAAGTTAGCAAGGCTTCGATGGTTTTGCCTAAACACCGTCTGTAAGTACATGCCGTCTTTGTGTATCAATAAACCATTTCTGAGAAGTTAGTTCTGTACAGACTTTGGATGGTATTTGCACATGTCTAGCCCTGCTTACCAGGGAATGCGTTCAGAGGCGGCGGCTGCCACAACCATGTACTTTCGCTGAACTTTCTAACAAACTTATCTTCTACGGGTTTACCTGATTAGCAAGTGTGTTTTGCACACACTTATACACCGGTTCGACTTATATGTTTTCTTTTTCGGAAAAACTGCCGTTTTGAGGGGGGTGCGACTAACACAAAAGTGCAACTGATAGACCGGAAAATACAGTACAGGTTTTTACGCAGACTAAAAAATTCTTCAGCAAGGCATTTGCAATTCCATGTATTCAACAGACGGTGTCTTCTCGACTAGACATTAAGGAGGCCAGCCAGCATTCAAATGCCAAGAACAGAAAATCAGGTAATCGCTTTGTTTCCTCAACTAAAGAGATTGGAAAGAAAAAGTTTCACTGTTGGGAACACCTAACAGACGTCATGACGATTTAAAATATGAAAGAAAACTGCAAGCACCAACAGCTAAAAAGCCTACTAACCAGGCATTCAAAAACAAAATAAGCCTTGTGGAGATTGACACAGCCAAACTGTTGCGTATTTCACGCAATCTGACTGAAACTCTCCCCTGCATTAAAGGGACACTGAAGTGAATTTGTCAAGCTCCCGTTTTTGCTTGCACTGCGTAGACTGGCTCAAATTAGCACACTTTTCATCGTTTATCCGGTTGACAAAT
Organism: Haemaphysalis longicornis; assembly: GCF_048455015.1. NCBI lineage: Eukaryota > Metazoa > Arthropoda > Arachnida > Ixodida > Ixodidae > Haemaphysalis > Haemaphysalis longicornis. The sequence goes on along the minus strand of NW_027526295.1, from coordinate 114,485,219 downwards.
CGGTAATTATTTTACAAAGCGCGAAAGAAGAAAAACTACCATGCGCGGTTTGCGGCGGCCGCACCAACCAAAGCTGTGACGTTAGGAGGAGCGGGCACCGTGATTGGACGATGCCCAAGGTGAGCAACCAAACAAGTTTCGGTTTCGGTTCTGTAAAACACAACCGGTGGCGTTGTTGGATGGGCATTCTCAATAACTCAGTAATCATCGTACCGCGCTTCTGCCATGTTGTCACCTGTAAAAATGCATAAAGATAAGCCTCCCAGGACGGCTTGGAATCGTAGCATTCACTAGCCGAGGCCTACGCAGTGCATGGACGCCCTCCGCGTACCCGCAGACGCCCAAATGTCATGCGCTTTTCCCCCATATTTGGAGCTTGCCTCACTCATGCCTGTACCGTAAAAAGCGTGTTCGCACCAGGCCAAGGGTCTGTTCATTCTGGCCTGTGCCCACTGCCCGCAAGCAGTCGGTGCTTATGGCAACAGCACGCCAACGAGAAGTCGCTAGCGCGCCAGTACCAGCCTGCGCGCGTTCTGTGAACTAGTTCGTGGAGCCATGAACGTTGCGGCCCAAAAAAAGGTGAACTCAATGTAGAAAACATCGGCAGAAAACGAAAAAGCTAACTTACAAAAAAAAAAGCACGTACCCGCGGGGACTCGAATTCGTGACTTGCAAAACACTTGCGGCAACATACCTAGCGCCCAGACCACTGGGCCACGGAGCGGGCTCGGCGACCCTGGTAATACAAGGTATATATTGTAAACAAGTTTACACTTTTATTTAGTTTTGGCATTTCAAGCAGCTTAGGTGACTATTTGTTGTATTGCGCTCGTGCAGTAAGCGTCCCTCGAGTTTCCACAATAGCTCACGTCTAGCAATTGCATTTCGTAGCCGGAAAAGCGTTCGCAGATGCGTAGTCGTGCTGCTGACCGCTGTGCTTGTTCGCCCAGCGCAAAAAAGTGCTTCCCGCACCCTAGTTTTACGCTGTACGGTAAAAATATCAGTTGATTTTATTTCCTTAGTACCTATATTGACTTCGCTGACTCTTCTCCCGCCTTCAAGAGGCCTTATATTTTCCTACTGGCGTACCAGTCAGTGAAGCGTCGCATGTGCGCTTGTGCAGCGCTTGTGTGAAGCGACCTTTACTTGGTTAGTTTGTACACTATATCTAGCTCCAAGTCAAGAAAGGCCCATTCTTCCATTCAAAAACGTGTCCTGGCTTCGTTTCAACTGAGCGAACGAATTGCGACGACCCGTCGGCGACCGGCGGACGAAACGCTGGCTGACTGTCTGAAGGCCGGGGAGCCGTGCAGTAGCGCAGCCAATTGCGAGCTCGGCTCCTCTCGACGTCACACGAAAACGCCGCAGAAAATGGGCGAGCGTAAAGAGAGAAGGACAGCATTTTCGAATTAATTTTTCTACTAGATAAAATCGCGTAAACGCGCCCAGAGTGGTCGTAACATGGCCTGGGGACTCCGGACTACAATTTGCGCAAGTAATCCCGCAATGTTTACATATCACATCAGTGTCCCTTTAAAAACGAGCCCCTTCACAAGACTCAATGTACTAGCACACATTGATGACTTTTTCGAAAACTGGGGAAAACCGTGTTGATGCACTCGACAATTCTTTTTGTTTTGTTTTGCTGAGGTCATTGGTTTGGCATATAATGTAGCATTCCAAAAGGTTGATTGATTGATTGTGGGTTTAATGCGCCAATGCAACGCAGGCGATGAGGCGCGCCGTAGTGGAGAGCTCCGGATTAATTTTGACCACCTGGGGATCTTTAACGTGTGCCGAAATGTCGTACACACGGGCGTTCTTGCATCTCGCCTCCATCAGAAAAGCGGTCGCCGCGGCCGGGAATGGAACCCGCGACCTCGCGCTCAGCAGCGTAACGCCTTAGCCACTGAGCCACTGCAGCGGGTCATTCCAAAAGGTTATATGAATGCCCTTCCCACCAATGCCAGCCTTTAAATTTTTCTTTACAATACTCTGGACATGTTGAATAGCAAAGGGGGCACAACTTGCACAGATACCTGACATACATCACGCTCTATTTGCTGATTATCTCATGCTCTTCCGTGCTTCTGTATGAAACGGTATGAAACCTTCCGTGCTTCTGTATGAAAATGATATCGCGTATCTTTCAAATTTCCTCCTCCCTTGCCATCTGTAATTTCCTTTTTCCCTTTCCATTGCTTTGTAGATGTGTATATAAGCCACCTGCAAGCAATAAAACCTGGTTGTTAGTCATCGCCGCGTGTTTGTATTCTACTCTGCGTCCTGTCCTCTGCGCTGTTTCTTACACTTTTAAACCTGCACCAACCAGCCCACTTGCTCCCCGTCCTAGGGTACATTTCTGGACTAACACAGGCTCCGCAGGTTACCAGCAAGACCATTCACAGCAAGCAGTCGACGTCATCTTGCATTACCTCCGTACGTGCGGACTCTCATGTGCCCCATCTATATCCGCCCTCCTCGTTCTCAGAAACACGACCCGAGGACGACCAGCGAACCCGACACCCGACCCCACAATACACATGGGCAGCCAACTGATCCCAACTGTCAAGACTCTGCGCATTCTGGGGGTTCACTACCACCACGACGGCTCCGGAGCTGCGTATCTCCCCAGACTACAAACTACTATGTCACAACTAACGCATCTGATTCGACGAACCTGTTCGAGAAGACACGGTCTCAGAGAAGCCGACACCTGCCGCATTCTCCAAGCAATGCTAACCAGTCGGATCACCTACGGAGCTCCATACCTCGCTCTCAAACTGCGAGAACAGGCCAAAACTGACATTCTAATTCGGAAATCCTACAAGACAGCGCTTGGCTTGCCCGTGTACACCTCGACCGAACGGCTACTGCAACTCGGCCTCCATAATACTCTCACCGAATTGATGGAGGCCCACATAAACAACCAGTTGCAAAGACTGCAGCTCACCCCAACGGGCAGACACCTGCTGCATAAGCTGGGTCGACATGTAGAGCAGACTCCCGATACCCCCCAACGAATACCCACTGCTCAACGTGCTAACATACGGGTGCTTCCCATCCCACGCCATATGCACCCCACGTACAACATCGGACGACGACAGCATCGGACCCGCCTCTTTCTGCGAAAATACGGCAGTGATTCAACTGCCCTTTACACCAACGCCACTCCCTACCCCCAACAACGAGCACACGTAGCTGCCGTAGTGCGCTCGGACGCCACCACCCTCGTTGCTTCCAGCCTGCAAACAGCATCAACGAGCACGGCAGAAGAAGCCGCTATAGCCCTCGCCATCGCTCACGCTACGACTCCAACTGTCACGGTGCTCACGGACTTTCAAGCCGCCTGCCGTCGCTACGCTCAAGGCAGAGTTTCCACCCTGGCACTCCACATCCTGTCCCAACGCCGCACTCTACCTTTAACCCGCATCGTGTGGACATCGAGCCACACATCCCTTCCTGGGAACGAAGTGGCTCACGCCACAGCCCGCGATCTTCTTACCCGGGCCCTCCCAGACGAGGCCTGCCGCCCCAACCTAGACCACGGTCTCTCTGCTCTGATCCCCCTCCAACAAACCTACACCGACATCCTGTACAACTACAGGGCTGCCCGACGCACTTATCCCCCTCCTCACCCTTCGCTCTCTGTTCCCGATGCCTGCATCTGGCAAAGACTCCAAACTCGCACATACCACAACCACGTTGCCCTCCACCGTATCTCCCCCACCTGCTATGCACCCAACTGCGCATGCTGCGACACTCCCAACACGACTCCGCACCTTGTCTGGCTGTGCCCACTGAACCCCCAACCACCCGATCCCCCTTCTGTAGAGCGATGGGAGAGTGCGTTGCGCAGTCGCCAGCTCGAGGACCAGGAAGCCCTGATCTCTCGGGCGAAGGCGGCGGCGAATCTGCGAGGCCTACCGGAATAGGATGGCCACCCACCGCTCCTAACTCTTTCTCTCCCCCTCCCCTCTCCATTTTTCTTAATGAATGTTTTCCAACAACAACAACAACAATACTTGGGAATGCAAGAAGTTTGCCAAATCAAAATTACCGTGCAGCTTTAAGAAAATTATCACGCAGCCTTAAAAAAATTTACGAAAAAAAGTTGTATATAAAAATGTCAACACCAAAATAAATTTAGAATTTATATTTAATAGGTAAGCATTTCGAAAACACTTCCTCAAAGGTAAACAATTTGCACCCTACCGTGTTTCCAGATACAAAAAGAGATGTTTGCTTCATGGGGCTTGTGCCAAGCAGTGAAGCAGATTTTCAAGTTAACTCTCTGTGATTTTGGTCGGTCCCCTTGAAGAAGCATGATGGTTTTCTATTCCTGGCGGCAAAAAAATTGTCTCCGTGCAATGTATAAACCTTGTGAATGACAGATTTTTACATTTACAGCCCACACAAGATTCTCCACCCACTTGTGAAGCCAAGAAACCACTCTACACTGAAAACAAAACTTGACAGCAAACAGCCGGCTACATTCCAGTTCGATTTAAAGTCCTCTACTTGTTCAAACTGATACCAGACAACTGGCTGTTATCTTTCAAATTGCCGCAGGTACACTTATCATTAAGTTCGGTGCAGAAGCATGAAAATCACGAGTGACACGCTTTTTTCAAGAAACAATACAGTGCAAAGAAGCAGCCATGGTGAAATGGCTCACAGTTGAGAAACCAGTAGCACCAAATATGGGTAACAGCTCAGAAACAAAACCGAAACTGCAGAAAATGGTCTGCAAACGAAGGGACCCACACAACGCACGCACCACAAATAAAACTGCTCAGAATCCAAAAGTGCCTTACTAATGAGCACTTCGACTTTGAAGTTTTATTATTTCCAAAAAGAATTACTAGTTATAAAATCAAGGGTACACAGACGAGGGTCTCAGAGCCGAAGACTTTAGTTATCAGCCAGCCGATTATCAGTTTAGATTTAGTTATCAGCCAATATTATCAGCCGATTTTAGGAATTACTGCCAGAGTGTAAATCCAACTACGAAAAATTGACTGCAACTCAGCATTGGTGCCACAATAACAAGAGCCATGCCCTGATGCTACATCATCATGAGTACTAAGCTCTTTTTTTTATCAGAAGCAGTCGCAAGGAATTGGGCAATACGAATTTGCACCTAAAATCACAATTCTATTGCATAAAAGAATACTAAACTGGTTATGAAAGGGCATTTCCTCTGAAAACCGCCAGACAGCTTTGCTTGTCTTAGAAACACCTGGAATGCAATATACAATTGGGCACAGGAGTCATTGATTTACATGATTGATTTCAATAAGTGCAGTAGCAAAAGGGTTAACCTGCACGGTAAGTAGAATTATGCACTCACGTGTCATTTCCTCCTGGTAAAATTTCATGGTTCCAGTTGTTCCTCTAACAATTTCTGCAGAAATTGCACATAACCTCCAAAACTTAGCTCCAACAAATTCATTACCGCTTTAACTAGCAACCCTGGAAACTTGTCCAAACTGATATTTGCCTGCTGGGAGTTAAATTCCTACTTGTAGCTGGCACTCTTACTGCAGAAATCAGGTACAGATCTGTAAAAAATTGAGTGCCATGCTTTTGCATGGAGCAGTGCGTTCATTGAAGTCTGTATGACAAATTGGCTTACAGCTGGGTAACTGTATGGCACTGTTAAATATGAATTTTCTGCTCTGAGAACAAAAGCGAAACTGACGTAACTTTTTTTACAAATGGTCCTAATAGCGTTTAGGACCTCCACAAAACTTTAAACAATGCGCGCAACAATAAAACTGCTTGGAATAAAGAGCTATCTTAAGGTCGATATTTTTAAGTGAACTTGACAGACTCCTTTCAGACCGTAAAGCTGACAAATGCAAGTTGCCTACCGATTTATCGGTGGCACCCTCATAACGAAAACCAAACAATGATGTACCGTAATAACTAGCAGCATGTTTTTCATTTTCGTTTTGTGCGATAACCCCACCCGCTTATCACACTTAGCGGACACAAGTTTTCTTTAAAAATTCTCCCATTACTGAATAATGACAAAACAAACTTTAGAATGGTGTTTTATGAGCTAACCACTATATGGGCTTACTTGTCTAATAAACACTTTAAAGGTGATGCAGTTTTTCTCTCTTTTTTTTTTACTCCGTATTTTTGTCATGCGGCATATGAAGAAAAGATAAGATAAAGCGTAGAAGACAGAAAAGGGGTACAAAATCACAGGTAGTCAGGAAGTTGATGAGTTCTGCAATGGAAGTGCCAGTCCAAATTATATTCATAACGAATCAGCACTGTAGGCACAGTACTGCGGCAGTCAAGCAAATTTGACAGTTATGTGTGGATGTATTGCGCCGTTTAGCCCATGTAATTTATTATTTGGGTATTCGTTGGTAATAGACGGCAAAACAGAAGACACCAAGTGCCATTCGTGGCTGCCGTGCCAACTACCGCAAATGACACCACACTGGCTTGCCATACCTTTTCCTGCAACCTCAGCCTTAAAATTTCAATTTTCATTCATTTCACCGTCAATATTGAGTTCTTATTTGTTTAGGCACACTTTGTACGGGCTAAACATGCCAGTAATCACTACATTTAGCACTGTCAACTTGCCGGGGTGCCTTCATACCAATGTCAGCAAACTGGTGGAGAGGATGGTGAGAAGAAAATGCCTCTTCACAGCACTTTTTCTGGTCAAAAAATGCAAGTGTATTGCCCAAAGAAAACCTTTAACAGCCAGAGCATTTCAGGTTTTAAACTAGTAAGGTAATTAGACACTTTGCCACTCACTTTCATGCCCCTTTAAAGGGCAGTGAGAAGCGTAAGAAAGCATTGTTGCTTAGGATGTGTAGTGTATTCTATGCAAATTCAATGAATAGCTCCATTCATCGTCCATTTGATCAATGAATCTACCGAAAATTTGTGTCTAGTTTGCACGGATATACATAATGTTGACTAATTTAGCTGCAATCATTATGAAGTTAACTAACGGACAGTAGCACAAAACAAGACAGGGGTGGAGAAAGAGCAACAAGGACTGCGCTAAACTTCCAAATGATTTGTTTTGAATAAAACACAGTATATACATGCCGTCCAACCAGAGGGCCTCATCTGTGCATGCGTAGAAACGTGTTAAAGATAGGTTGTGTTAACGGCAGGGCGAGGGAGCTAACAAAACGTGAAAAATGCACGGGAGAAAAAAGATACAGGTTTTCTTGCAAGCCATTGTTTGAATTACAAAGATTGTTCACCTGACTTGAAAAGTACTTCCGTCATTAGGAAGCGCAAAAGACGTCTGAATCATCATGCAGTAGAAACAAAACGAATTTTAGCACTTGGGGAGGCATGCGTCAGCGGAGTTCCCATTACGCTTTCTGAAAAAGATGTGACCTTTCTACACATCCGCATCCGAGCAGCCTCTGACTGGATGGCATGTATAAATTAATTCATTCAAAATAAATGAGTTAGAAATTCAGTGTAGTCCTTGCCGTCCTGCCTCTTCCTCTGTCCTGTATCGTGCTGCTATCCGTGAAGCATGTACTACCAGCATGCCCAATTTTCCATGTTAACTGACAAAGGCAATTCAGAATTTCATGGCAGGACAGACATCTCACTTCTGTCATTGATCCTTGCATTCTCCACACAGATCTTATAAGTCACAACATCCCTGCACTTGAGTAATTTATCCCTACTTCCGTGACAGTAATACCATATAAGGCGGAATACAGGTCAAGCTTTTTTACCAAAAAATTTTCTGAGAAGTCCCCTCTCGGTCTATATAGCGGAAACTGGCCTAATTCTAGTTGTCATCTGGCAACAGGGCAACCCAACAAGCCCACCCAAGCCACAAAGGCACCATCGCAGCACCATCGCCACCACCATCAAATCCAACGCGCTGCCATCTTTGTTGTGCTGCTTCCCTTGCTGTCAGTGAATGTGTGTGTGACGCCACCGATAAGTGGATAGCGTCACGCTACCAAACAGGTGGGTCCACACGGAGTTGCAGGGAAAAGCGGCCACACAGGTTTGGCTATGGAAACAATTTAATTAGCAATGAAGCTGGGCTGGTGCCGACGCCCTCACCCGGCGAGATGGTGTGACTCGTAGGAGCGGGTCAGGAAGGTGGCTGGCGCTGGACCTCGGAGACTGGGCCTCTCACTCTGAGGCCGGGGCACAATGGGTGCACTTGCTCTGTTGGCCCGGGAAGGTCGGGACTCTCGTTCCAGGGCACAGTGACGTCCACACGCGCTGCAGGGCCGTGGGGGCAAACTCAAAGTGCTGCTGCGGGCTCGTTGGTTGCGTAGATGGATCTGAGGGACGATAGTCGTCTCGATCTCGGCCGGGACTCAGCAGCGCTTTCAGACGTCTCCTACGGCATCTCCAACAACAGCAGGTGGTGAGAGAGCGATTGAGGGGGGTGCGGGCTGGGCCTTCTTATGCCTTCTGCAGGTGCGTGCTGGTTCGGGGAACTGGCGGATGGACGGTCATTGCCTGCTCTGCGCACATAGGTGACACCCCCATCGCCACCGGGGTGTCAGTATGGTGATGTCTCCCAAGGGTGGTCATTGCTCAAACGCAGGGTGGGACGTGCGTCGGCTCTTCCGAGTTTCAGCGTACGCCGTCGGCTGCCGGTATCAATGTCTGAACGTCACATGTGCGTGCTACTTTCTTGTTAAACATGAGTTTAGGAATTTGGTGCTAGTTCACAGCAGCATTTAAAAGAAAAGTTGGGGTTTTTCTAAAAATAAACGACGTGTCCGCCTTGCACCAGTTCGGTGTCACCAAAAGAAGTATACACTACTGGCATTAGCTGAAGGGGAAGCTCTCGGTATGCAACTCCCGGAAGACCTCGTTTCATGGGCGCTGCTCTGTGCACTTGTGCTGCTGTACAAAGTGGCGACTTTTGTCTGCAAGCATCGTGCGACGTCCCTATAAATGGATATCCCAAGATGCTTGCTGGCTGCCTGCACAGACTGGCTCTCGCTTCAGTCTGCGTACAAATGTCCCATGCTTTGCTTCACGATGACATGGTCTTGTCAGTGTTTAATAAGAAGTGCTGCGTAAGCAATTCCCTAGACTGCACTGAGGACGACTTGCTGTGTGGGTAACAGCCAGTGAGAAGCAGTCGTCCAACGACATTTCAGACAAATTTATCGAGTAATCTGAGCCCAAACAAGTTATATCCTCAATAAAACGATGTTGTGTGCCGAATTATTATTTTTTTGCATTTTTCGGCTACAAGGTAAGGCGGCCGACCTACATTCCAACTCGACCTATATTCCGCATTATACGGTACATTCAGCCATGGCAGGATTCGACAATGCTCCCTTCCCATGAACACTCAGACCCTGCATAGAATTTTTTTTAGACTAGAAACAGCCCAGCACACAGCACCATACTGCTAACACCTCACCATAGCCTCAGATGCACCCGGGGGCACCTTCTAGTAAGCATGCATGCCCTTTACAGTGCACATGCAACTCAAGCTAAAAAATTAATTTTGATGTGGCAGTTTTGCACACTGTGTTTGTAGGTCAGGCGGTGTTTGTTCTTCAAGTTATGGACGTTGCATTTTATTCTGCGTGTCGCTACAGAAAAGCAGATTGCCTTGTGTGCACTCTCTTTTCTACTTGCAGACACACGACTCCATTGTGACTAGGGAGTCGACCCTGTTCGAAGACTTTGGGAACCGCCTACGACGACGACGATTAGCGTGCAATTGATGAAACGTCACTCAGCAGCTGACTTTGTCAGCTTCCGAAGAAACATGTGAAGGAGGCTGTTCTTTTCGGACACCAGATTAGAATGTCATGGAATGACCCTGTTACCCTGAAGGAATGATGAGGAAAGGTGTCACTTGGAGCTTTGTTTCATCAAAAGGCTACGAGCACATAAAAACACCTGAGCTTCTGATACTGTTTGCAAACTGTATATTTCAAAAGTACGTCAGCTTCAGCCTAACCTTCTTAGGCATGAGCACCACCATGAACGAGAGGTTTGTGCTTGAACCTAGTCCATGCTAAGCAATGAAGAGTGCGCGGCTTCTTTGAGTGTAGATGCGGATGGCAATTAAGGGTTTTATAGGACAAGGACAACAGATGCAAAGGGCGCCACGACAACGATGCTAGGTCTCTCTGAGATGTGGTGATACAATCTGACGAAATTAATTATTTTCATAATTTCCCTTTAAAGTTGGAGCCTCTTAAAATAAACCAAGAGCAGTCTATGTCAAAACACACCAACAAGATACTAAGGAACAGTGGTTTTTAACATTCTGCAGCTCGCACGTGCGACCCGCTCCTAGAGCCTCATATCGTACCTAGAGCCTAGAGATCCTAGAGCCTAGAGTCGTGTACCCGCTCCTACATCCTCGCGTCATAGTCATCGTAACACTGTTTACCCACCATGCGCTAACACTACAACTTTTCAGCAATCATTTTGTGTTTCATACAGCAAACAACTAGAAGAATCTTCCTGCAAACTATTCGTTATTGCAAACAACAGTCGTTTTAGGTATGTGATAGAAGAATTGTGTACTGGGGCGGTATCCTCGAGTTTTGTCCCTTTTGCGTCCCTTTCAAAAGTGTCCCTTTTGGCGAGTCCTGATTGGCTAAAAGCAAACAATCGGAAGTGACGTAACGCAAGCGCGGCAAACATACTGTCAACGCCGACTGCTTAACCGGAAGTACATCCCGATGAAGGGGGCGCAAAAGGGACGTTTTCAAAAGGGACAGTTACGAGAATACCGCCCCTGATCTGTAACCCCTTCTTGTTTTATACTTTTCCACTGTATTTTGCTTCCCTTTTTTTCTGCCCACCCCTCATGTAATGCCTCCAAAACGGTCCTTGAGGTACGAATAAATAAAAAATAAAAGCCGCATTACTCTGTTCAGCACTTTTGAAAAGTTTCTTGCTTTAGCTACTCGATAACTTATAGACTGACTCTGCACAACGGCAGCCTTCCAAGTACAGTTCATACCACAAGCTACGTGCAACACTGTGGAGGCTACATTGTCATCAAGAGTCTGCCTACTGAGCGCGTCTAACTCACCGTGAAGGGGACCTTGAAAGGACATTCTTTCTCCCCTCTGGGCAAGTGGCACGCACCGCAAGGCCCCAATGCCTTTTGTCGCTTCCTTCACGGTGAGTTAGGTGCTCCCAGTGGGCGGACTGTTGAAAACACTGTAGCCTCCACAGCGCTGCGCGTAGCTTGTGGAATGAACTATACGTACTAAACGCACAAACACAGCAATGCTGCTGGCTACAGCTCCCCAATACACCGTTCACTCCACTCATGAGAATACTGAAATGCTAATGACACATAACTGCTGAAACGGATAGCTCTTAAAATCAGGTCGAGAGAAATGGCAATTTCAAAAGCATTCTGTGGTTCGTAACAAGCACTCAACCGACAGTAAGCTGTACGGCCGCACTGATTAATACCCCTGTCACACGGCAGATCTAATGACATTTAGAGCAAATGTCATTCGCTCCAAATGCCATTAATTTGTTGCTACACGAGAATACCAGATGACATTTTCATTTTTATTTCATTTATTTACTCTCAAGGCACGGGGCATTACAGAGAGGAGTAGGCTAACAAAAAATATACAGTAAAAAGGCAGTGTTACAAGGAATTACAATTCAGTGTTCGAAATGGCTGTTTTGAAGGCGTTGGCGTCAGTGATTGATGCAATGAATGCTGGAAGGTGATTCCAGTCGCCGGACGTTTTTGGAACAAAAGAGTGGAAATATGGGTTCATGTGGCTGAAAGGAACGCCAACCTTGTATTGGTGATCACTACGGGATGATATGTAGGTTGGGGGCAAAAACAGTGAATCGGAGAGGGCTCTATTAGTATGATAAATCTTATGAAAGAGACACAGACGTGAATTTCTGCGTCGTAGGGAAAGGTTAGGCAGGTTAAGATTGGCTTTCATTGACGTGACACTTGCAGTCCGAAAGTAGTTAGACATAATAAAACGTGCAGAGCGATTCTGAATGGATTCGATACTGTCTATGAGGGTGTTAAGGTGAGGATCCCAAATAGAAGACGCATATTCAAGTTTTGGCCGGACTAGTGTTTTATAAAGAAGTAGTTTCAGGTTTACTGGAGCAAGAGAAAAATTTCGACGTAAGTAACCAAGAGTGCGGTTAGCATTGGATGTTATATAATCAACGTGAGCCTGCCATGAAAGGTTATTAGAGACGACAACACCAAGGTACTTGTAAGAAGAAACGTTGTTTAGTGGGGAGTTGTTGAGCAGGTACGAGGGGGTTGTAGCTTTTGATGGGTTACTAGTGATCCTCACTGATTTACATTTAGATACGTTAAGTTTCATTAACCAAGTATTGCACCACAAGGAAATGTTATTCAGGTCAGTTTGCAGGACATCAGGGTCGTCAGGGCATAGAATTTCACATTAAATAACACAATCGTCGGCGAATAACCTAATGGAAGAGGATATGTTATCAGGTAAGTCATTAATATATATTAGGAAAAGCAAAGGACCCAAGACGGATCCCTGCGGGACACCTGATGTAACAGGGGTGGGAGGAGAGTCACATTCATTTACAGTTACGAATTGTTCACGGTTACACAAAAAACATTCGATCCACTTTAGGATGTTAGGGTCAATGTTTAGTTTACTCAACTTAAGCAGTAGCAATGTATGACATACAGTATCGAACTCTTTAGAGAAGTCTATAAATACACAATCAATAAACGAACCGCAATCAACAGCAGAGAACAAATCATTAGTAAAACACAATAATTGGGTTTCACAAGAGTAGCCTTTGAGGTGAATGAGATTTAGCGGCCAACTGAGGTCCCGAACCTCAGTTGGCGGCCAAATGAGTAGCCTCGACAGCAGTGGTGTGTCACTAGACAAGAAATAAAGTAATGAACCAAAGAATACTGTTTCTAAAAACTGTCAGTACACTTATATTTTTCTCTTCGTGTTGGTGTTCAAGTAAAGAAAGACAAACAAGTACAAACAAAAAAGAAAATCTCGTCCCCAGTGCATAAGCTACCCTAATATGAATTTTTTTGCGGAGTTGTCTCGGCTTGTAATTTCTACTGTCACCTAAACCGGTGATTTTCTTACTTTTATTTTTAAAAAGTAATCCTTTGCTCTCTTTTTAAACAATATTATGTGTGACAACATTTTAGATGCACTTTATAATTTTGCGGTTCTGCGAGCTCGCTAATCATCACCGCTCTCACAATGCAATGACATTTGTTTCGCCGGGTAGACCTGCAAGGCCGAACCGAATGTCATTAACAGCTAAGGTCATTCACTTTGAATGACATTAGATTTGCCGTATGACAGGGGTACAAGCTCCAAAACACGAATCAATGCAAAATGCCAGCTAGATGGTGAAGACAACAGGTTCCTAGGCCAGTTAGAAATGCGCACAGGTGCAGGGCCAAACCAGATCAGGTAGTGTGACTGCCTGCACAGAGTTGCTTTCGAGGAAGGGATCACCAGAGCTCAACTCCTCCATTCATAAATCCACGGCACAACATGGTCAATGCCACAGAAAAACGAAGACCGGGCCAAACGAAGAATGCACACATTGAGCTACGGAGAGAAGAGTGACAGGAGTACCGTAAAAACCCGCGTATAGCCCGGGGTTTTTTTTTTTTAAATTTTAGGATGCGAAATTTCGGCCCCGTACTACAGTCGAACACGGATATATCGAACACGCCTATATCGAATTATTGTCTATATCGAACAGTCTGAACATCCCCTTGGAAATCCCCTGCAATAGCATAGCGCTGCTGTACGCGTGTATCGAGCTCCCGATCATGGGCACATTCGATATATCGAACGCTGCGCCTCAAGTTACCGCTTGTCGCAACTGTGAAAAGCTCTGTGATGTGCGGAGCTTTCAGATAAGCTTTAGATGGCATATTGTATATTTCGAATGATTGATATATCGAACTTTTTCACGATCCCCTTGGAGTTCGATATATGCGTGTTCGACTGTATATGCGGATCCCAAAAATTTTCGGCCCGAATTCACAGTTTTGGTTTCGGTTTCGCAATTGGGTGGTGATATCATCATCATCATCAGTGTCTGCGCACTTCTGCGTTAGGTAGCGTTAGTGGCGTTGGTGGCGTTAGTCCTAGAGCCCTACAGGTACAGGCGTGCAACAGTGGCCATTGCAATCACTTGGCGCACATCACGACGGCCACGATTTTACTCCTGTGATTTTACGCCATGTCAGGACCCCGCAGGCAGTACTCGGCTGCCTTTAAAAGAAAAGTTATTTCTGCTGCCGAAACCATCGGCAACTGCGCTGCGTAGCGGCTGTTCGGCGTGAACGAGCGGAGCATTCACGGTTGGAGGAAGCAGAAGGAAACCCTTTTTGCATGCAGCGGCCAGAGAAAAAAGTTTCTGGGGACCAAAAAATGGAGCGTTTCCCGACGTGGAACGATAACTGACGGACTTCGTTCGGGAGCAACAAGCTGCACATCCCGCTGTGAACATCGAGCTGCTGCAAGCAAAGGCAAGGGAGATCGCTCGAGACAACGGCATTCAGCGGGCGGACTTCAAGGCAAGCAAGCATTGGGTGTCTCGCTTCATGCACCACGCTGGGTTCTCCCTACGTCGGTGTACGTTGGTCTCGCAGAAGCTGCCAGAAAGCTACGAAGAGCTGCTTGTGGCCTTTCAGGCCTTTTTGTGGCCTCCACCTCAAACGCACTTGATGGCACGGAGGATGAAGTGCTGTGGGAGAACATTTCCGACAAGGGAGCTTCGGAACAGAGTGCGTCAGACGAGGACGACGAATAATCAAATGTGTAAATAAAATGCATTTTTCTGTTTTCCTCGAACTATAGTCATGTGAAAACGTTTTTTCTCATGTTTGCTATCCTCGAATCATACCTCCGACTATATGCGGTCCGAACTATACGCAGTTTTTTACGGTAAAGCTCAGAGATAGGAAGCGAGCACCTTGTACTAGAGAGCAAACTCGAGTGGGCGATGTCCTCGATCGAATCAACAGAATGGACCACCTGGGTAATGTAGTGGGTACGAAGAGATGGGACTGGAAGTAGGGAAACACCGGTAACTCGATGGCGGGATGAGATACGGAAATTTGGTGGCCAAGGATGGGCTCGGTCAGCACACTATAGGAGCAGTTGCAAGTCAATGGGGGAGGCCTTCGTTCTGCAGTGGATATAATGAATGGGCTGATGATGAAGAAGAAAGAACTACCACTACAAATGCGGGTGTCCTTACAAACCGTTCCAAGGCTGCCCAGTTATACAGCTAAGCACATCACGATTTATTTTTTTATTTATTTATTACCATCAAATAGTCTAAAATACTTAGCACAAACTGTTGGGCCAATAGCCGAAGCTAGTTCAGGCCCATTACATAAATATACAATACAGCAGCCACCATTATACAGGTACTAAAATCAAAGGATTGCATAAAACTGACAACAGCAAAAAGAACGGGAGTTCATAAGATGTTGGATAGGTAGTACCTTTTTAGTCTAAATACAAAGTTATTAGCTATTTCTATTTCTATAGGTAAAGTGCTCAATGCGCACACCACCGGGTGCTAACGAGCTGTGACTGGGAGTGACTGAAATCTGGACACAACACCGCTATGCTGGAAGCATATTATTGGCAACACGATGGCCCTGACTATGAGAGGCGCTAGTCAAGATTGCAGAATTATCACTTTGAAAATATCAGACAAAATTGCTAGGAAGGCATCACAGGAATTTTCGAATCCAAAAACACCGCTCTTCAATGCTCCCTCATTGTGCTACATGTTCCTAGCAATGATTCGAGTTGGCTTTGTCACGAGGAATTTGCATCCCCCAGGCTATTTGCAATAACACAGCGTCTGGCTCAGCAAGTTGGCTTTTCTGCGGAACACCCATGCTGTGCCAGAAGCCAAGCACACACCAAATTCCGACTCAACTAACATATAAGAAATTTACAGCCGCACAGGAAGCGGTTTTCAGAATACCCATGTGGGTCGATGTTGCCAGAGGTGACACACATCACATTTCAACAGCTCACAAGGGGTCTTGACCCACAACTATGGCTCAAAACCACAGAATGAAGTTTAGAGGCTTCCTTATAGTCTCGCGTTCAAAATGGTGCACAACAACACATACACTCGCATGTGATAACTACCGCTTTCTTAAGATTTTCAAGAGACCATGAATTGTCCCTATGCATTGTAATTCGCATCTCGTCACTCACATGTAAAGCCTGCCGCTTCAAAGCAGTTCACGGTTACCCCATCTGCCACTCAACCAACAAAACAGCTGGCTCAATCTTGAAAAGCTGCATGTCGCCTTCCTACAGTGGCTACCTACACTCCCCTGGCAATACCGAAAACCATTCAATAAAACTCCCCTACAGACCGCCAATCCAAATAATTTAATATAAGGACGGTTGACCATTAGTGCAATTTCTATTAAACTAGCTTTTTACTTTTGGTTGTATTTTTTATTTTTATTTTTATCATAAACACGTAATTCTAAATTTTTTTTCCTGTCCAGCCTCCTGTCTCTACACAGTGGTGCCGAACATCTGCTGCTCAACACCCTGTTCAGATTCCTGAACCAATGCAGTGTCAAGAACCACAAATGACACAACACAACAAGGCTGTAGTCTACTTAACCAACATCCACACACAAAACAGCCAATTTACAGCCCCTGCAGCGTTAATTGACGCACACAAAAAAGAAAATCCCAACCTAAACTCTTATTCCATCACGTACCATTGAAGAAATCCACGTGGACCGACTTCTCGTTTGCTGCCAGGTCCATCAGGAGGCCGCTGGAACCCCCAGCCTGCAAAGCACGCCAAGGATTGCTTAGTTATAACAAAGCCCTCCACATTACCATCTACTTTTCCTCACTTTGCAGCAAAAGCAATGATGACTAGTTCAGAAAGGGGACATTAAACGGGCCATGCAGACAAAGCACAAGTTTGGTTCACCCAAAAGATTGCCTCGTGAGAATCATACTGACACCACTTTTAACGCACACTTCGCTCAAATAAGCTATATAACTACATAGAAAGGGAATGGCCATGAAACTCACTAGCTCATCTCCCGCACCAGAACCTATGATGTATTATGCACAGCAGTGCGATTGGCTGAGGCCGGCAAAAGCGAACGCAAATTAAGCACGGCTTATAAGCTTGCTGAACGAGCTATTTGCACCATAATGTAATGCATATTCATTTTACAGCAGTAAGAATGGTGCGATAAACAATGAAAGTTATAAAAGTACAAGCATAGAAGTACTAACAAGATTTACGGCAACCATTGATGTATCACAGATAATGCAGTGCTTCATCACAGCTATATTTCGAAACACCTCATGCCACAAATGTACAATTTCCGGCCACTTTTAACTTTCAAAAACACTTGGTTTCTCATGCAATGTCTCATCTCTGATTATCAGTCTTTTGCTTACTACATACAGCTCAGGAGGCAATGGCACAACCCCTTTGCAAACACTACTAATACAACAGTCCCCCGCAAAAGTGGTTATCGGACTGGCTGCCAACTATCTACAACTTAAGAGTAAACCAACGAGGCCCGCTGTCCCCCGTGCTTACTGAGCAGACTCCTCCCGTTACTTGTAAGGAAAGCGAAAGCTGTCATCTCCTCAGAGACTTCCATTTGCTTCAAGATCCCCATTTTATCTTGTGGCAGTGTCAAGTGAGTTCCATCCAAGTGACCGCACACAAGTTCACACCACAATTATGATACGCTTGAATGGCATACATAGCCTGGCCACTCAGCTGCTGCAGTGATTTCTATATCGCACACACTGGGAAGCCCAGCAAATGGTTTGTTTCAGCATTTACAGATACATTTTTTAACCCTTTGAGGGTCAAATGTTTTTGCCAAATGCGGCCCCCCCAGGGTCGATTTTTTTTTATTGCTGATTTAAATTCTTCGGACGAATCTATTTTAAGAAAAAATTGTCACAATATTTTTAGGGTGACCATAAAGTGACGAAAAAATCATTTGTGTCATTGAAAAAATTCTAAAAAGTTTAGAGGGCACAAGAAGGGGGAGAAGCGCAAGAGGCGGGAAGCGCCCTGAAGAACGAAACCAAAACTAGCTGATGCGCACCCGCACAAGACCGGATGTGCAAGCAATAGCTGGCGCACGCCTGTTGTAAAGCATAAAAAAGAAAAGAAGAGCCATCGGCGCAAGAAAGAAATTTCACGTATTTCCGCAGTGCGGCAGCACACGCCAAGCGAGAGAAATTATTGAAAAAGGCACGATTTTTAAACATACAAGCGAAGATGTACACGTACGTCATTGACCATTTTCAAGGTGTTTGCAGGGGACGTACACATATATAATTGACCCTGAAAGGGTTAAGTTGATTTCAGCACTTTATCCGGTTGTATCTGTTTAGTGGTATAAGCGTCTGCCTTGGCAGCGCTGGTGTAAACATTTTACAATGCACCAATTAGCTCAGCGCTATTGTGTAGATCTGTTTGACTTATAAAACTTGAGGTCCCTTTTACACTGCTCTTGCCAACCTGGACATGGCAGTGCAGAAGATGCATGCATCTTATATGCTGTACAAGGTGCAATTCGAACACCATACCTGCATCAAGTGGCCCAAGAATGCACATCTCAGTATATGTATCAAATGCACTATTATCTAGCCTTCAAGATACCCAGCAATTTAGTGAAGCTGAATTCTTTTTTTGCCTTTCAAGCAAATGCTGAATTTGATTGATTGTAGGGTTTAACGCACCGACACAACGCAGGCGTTGAGGCGCGCCATAGTGGTGGGCTCGAGATTAAATTTTGACCACCTGGGGATCTTTAACGTGCGCCAAAATCTCGTGCACACGTGCGTTTTTGCTTTTGGCCTCTATCAAAAAAGCGGCCACGGCGGCTGGGAATCGAACCCACAAACTCGTGCTCAGCAGCACAACGCCTTAGCCACTGAGCCACCGCGGCGGGTGCAAATGCTGGGTGACGAGGAATTTTTCGCCATTTTTTTTTTATCTTTATAAGTGGGCACGAAATTTACTTGATACTACAGCAGTGCCATTCCTCTTTGGATACCCAGCCTTGCACTGCAGCACGGAGCAAGAATAAGATAGGAGGGGAAACGAAGCTCCCTAGCGCGGCGAGATAATGTCACAAGTGCTCGTCAGAGGTTGAGCTAGCGGCAACTGCCGCGGGTGAAGAAACTGCACGGCCACCGCAATCGGCATTGCACTGCGCAGTCACGGAATGAATTGCGGCCGCTATCATTCTGTCCATCAGGTGCCGCTACCCTCGCCTTCGCAACTACAAAGCTTGGCAGTCCCCCTTGGTTTTCATTGTGACATATCTGGTCGCTTGCCCGTGCTTGCCGCAATGGGCCATTTCGCCTCCTATATATTCCTGCTCTGTGCACTGTATTAATAAGTGCTACAACTCTTCCAGACACCACAACCGACCTCAGTGGCAGGATTTTTTTTGGTACCCCTGATAGCCCCTCAAACAATGCAGTGTCTGTGGTGCGTTAGACCCCCTCCTTCCTCAGAAAAAAATAGAATTACCACAACCCAGCTATTAGCCACCAGTTCAACTGCAGACCTATGGGCTCGAACGGATGGCCAACAAACGTTTCATATTAAAACAATATTGGCTGACACTGGATAGGATAATTCATTATGGGGGCATTCACTTGCAGTGCGAATAAGAAATGCTTCCACATTTGGTGGAACTGAAAACTGATGTGCGCTCTTCATTTAGATGAGAGACTGAGAGAAATACTGAAGTAATTTGTAAACACCACGCAATTGCTTGTGCAGATTAAAGGCAGCAGTTCCTAAGTAATGTTTTCACGACTCTGTGTGCGTTTACGTGAATTTAACTCGAAGAAAAATCAATTTTAAAGTGCTATTTCCCTTTTTGTTCTGCATCCTACTGGGCAATTTCACGACATTTTGAGTGATGTGCAAAGTTTCTCCAGGGTAGCTTGGCTGCAGGGCTGCACAATCAGGATCACTGACAAAACCACCTGGCCAACTGGTACACCGACAGTTTATCGAAAATCAACCGCAAAGCAAGAACTGGCCAAGACAGGAGTTCTGCCTGAAGAATATGGTTCCATTTTGTGAATTTACGGGGTGCAGTAAGCTCATAAAAATCTATTAGAACAACTCCTCATACTCGCATATTCATTCCGCAGTTTGGCTTACGACGCTTCATTGATGTCACTTCAGGTGGAGTTGTAAACAGTAAAAGCATATGTGGCTAGTACACTTGAAAAAATCTAAGGTCGGTTTAGGGCAGGAGAAGAGTTACTGAAGTTAATCTAGATAATAAGAATTAAACTAAACTCAAGTGTTTTTTTCGTAAGGTGTAAAACCAAGGTACAAGGAGCACTTCTTACACAGGGTGAGCTCACGGCCTGCAGAATGAATACACATTTGCGATCACTTTTCCTGCCTCAGGCAACGCAGTCACTGGTGATAGCTATGTGTGTGGGCTAGGAGATGGGGAAGTTTGCTGCACAAGCATTATCCAACAAATCCTTAGCTAAGCCACTCGCAATGCTCCAATCCAACAGATGAAGAGCAATGTACTGTTATTTCCATGTCATCCTATATAATTCTATTCCCGCAGCATCCAACATATATGAAAGGTGGCAATGCCTGTTTACAATTATACTGTCGTGCCCAATTTAGACGGAACCGTACTCAAAACAGCACCACCATTATGCGCTCTGAATTAGACTGATGTCAGCGTGACAGAAAAGAAGTTTAGCAAGCCCTGTGACCAGCAACGCTTTCGCTAATAACCACTGCACCCAGCAATGTAAAGTTTATTGCATTTAAAATAACTATGCCAGTTTTACAAGCTTAAGGGAAAACCTCTGGTCAGCTACGCCCCACACTGGGAGCATACATAGTACACACTGAACTGTTACATATTAGGTTTTCAGTTGTTTTCCGAATGCGAACGTTTGCTTCTAGGCACGTACTGCGGCCGAATTTTTTTAATATCGCGGGAGGGGCGACCGACGGGTGCGTCAGCGCCTTATCACGCTAGAAAGCGGTAAAACGAGCGAGAATATATCGCACAGTTCGCATGCCCAGAACGGTCCTGCCAGTGCAGCCGTCGTCTGCTAGGGTGTTTCCACAAGCACGACATAACCCCTTCCCTCTGGTAATTAACCGGCTATCTTTATTTCGGGTGGTGACAGCAATTTCTCCTGCGCCTTGTACCGGGCAATGAAGCTAGACGGCTCATTACAAACGGCAAGCGGAAAGGGGTTGCGACGAACTTACGGGAACACCCTAGCAGACGACGGTTGCACTGCCGGGAACGTTCTGCGTTTGCGAACTGTGTGGTCTATTCTCGATCGTTTTACCGCTTTCAACCGCGATAAGGCGCTGAGCCACCCGTCGGTCGACGCTCCCGTGGTATTATTGAGAATTTATTGAGCACATGAAATGAAAGCTTTCGAAGAGCAGGGTACAAAAACATTGTCAGCATTATTGCCACAATCGGTGCAGCATAAAATGGAGGCAACACAGTTCGAAACAAGACAATCACTCAGTATTACGCAAGACGCAAGTTTGAATGGCAGGTCAACACATTTTCAAGAGAACTGGTAGGCAACCCTCAAGGGGTGCAAGCAACCGCCTCCTTATTGCAGCGACGATTCCGGAGAAAGCCAGCATTGGAGAAGTGCGAGTGCGTACTGCCAAGTCACACGCACTCGTTATAACCTCAGCAAAAAGCAAGTTTGTGTACGGCAGTTCTCGAAGCTTACCTCTTCGAGGTCTGGGTAAGGTCCAGCGCCTTCGGGGAACATCTCGTCCGCGACCACGACTCCGGGCTTCATCGCTCCAACTCCTCACTTGGCTGTCGACTCTGTGATAAGAGAGACGTATTCACTGTAAAGAATATATTTGCGGAAAAAGCGACCTACAACTCGCAAATCGACGTACAGCACAACTCGCGAAACGTGCGAACCTATGGCCGTGGCTTCGGCTTGGAACTGCTTCGAATGCTTCAGTTTCTATTTTAATTTTTGTGCATGCATAATACATTATGTAATCTGTGCTTGGTGATTACCATGATTACTGTTAGCCATGTCTCCTCTATTCTCTAAGGCATGGTGAAGCAAAATCCTTGAGTGATGTGACCTTGGCAAGAAAAGTTGGACCCCATGTACTGGGATCCAATGGCGCTTCTCGGCGGCACTTTCAAACATAAAAGACTTTCAAAGGGGTTCGTTTATAATCGCTAAAATGAAAAACTCTCACGATAATTCCCCAAGGGAGGCTTTTATTCGCTTTGCTACTTTTGTTATCACACTTAAACACGCTTGTACTTACACACACGTGCGCGCGCGCGTGTACATTGCGGCTCTATGGAAGACGTACTATTCATTTTCATTATACATTTCGCAGTTCGCATTACCAAAAACAATATGTCCTCTTGTTCTAAAATTCACAGTGCTAAACGATGCAGGTCTTATCAGAAGAACAACGTAGTATAAAACGCGCTGCGTTGGCAAAATAGTACCAATCTTGTCACTGGGCTAATAAGACGCTGTGCGCCGCTTGGGGGTATAGCTCAGTGGTAGAGCATTCGACTGCAGATCGAGAGGTCCCCGGTTCAAACCCGGGTGCCCCCTTTCGTGTTTTATTTTGTTTTTTGTTGTTTTTTTCAGCTATGTAGAGGCAACTTCCCTTTTTCCAGCTTGCGATTTGTGCTTAGGGGTTGCTAAAGACTTCATTTTTTGACGCCCATATGCACAGCCAATTAAACGCCTAGTTGTGTGGAGGCCAGTGACATGCCAAGCAAACCCAAGATAAAGTACCTCCCTCCTATCCCAAGGCAGCCCGCTGACTATAGTGTACTAGAATTAGGTACTATACGCTGACTATCCAGAATATGTAAAGTAAATCTGGGTTGCCAACAGTTTGTCATCAAGCGTGAAAAGTCGACAGGCAGGGTCTGCTCAAGCATTCGTCAGGTCTGCGTAGCGTTATCCAGTCATCCATTACGATAGCATTAAATTTAGCTAACTTAACAATTCTTGGATCCGATTCTGACTTTGTTGGAACATGACACTAACGAGGAGCTGCATCGTGTACACTCCCATTAAAGGTCGCCTTCTCTCTCTCTCTCTCTCTCCTTCGTTCCCTCCTTTCCTCTCTCTCTCTCTCTCCTTCGTTCCTTCCTTTCCTCTCTCTCTCTCTCTCTCTCTCTCTCTCTGCATGCACTACAAGGGTTAGATCAGTTTCCGGTGTATCCAGATTTTTTTACGAGAAGCATCGATTTCGTGGCTTAACCAGTGACGAAACACCAGAAAGTCAGCAGAGCGTGCATGCAGCCTTTTATAATGAATAAAGTGTGGGCGTACATATTTACCCGTCCTGGATCGTCCGCGGGCAGTCCGAGGACGGCCTTGGGATCGGACTTTCTGTTGGAATACACTGGAAAATCGAGCGCCGGATTGCGTTCCAGGCAGTGCAGTCCGTGGGCGGTACGGGACTGTAATCAAGGATGCCCTTTATGTAGACTGAAAAAAAAGTCCATTTTATATAGGGTGACCAGACGTTCCGTTTAGGCCAGGCCAGTCCCGTTTTTGAGGTCCACTTCGTCTGATACCATGAACTGGACTATTAACTGCAGATACCAGAACTGGCCCAATATTTCTTCAACGAACTGAGCCTCTAGATATAGTGTGTTGCGACGATAATTGGAACACTTTAAAAAATTTTCCTGAGCGATCCGCCGTTGTGTTCACGCTCAAACTTCACACAAAGGTCGCATTTTGTGGTCTATTTTCACCAGTAACAACAACGGTACTTACCTGTTTATTCTGAAAATAAATAAAAACGATTTTCGCCTATGGGAAAATGGCGGCGATTTGGACGTGCGAGCCCGAAAACCGGGTTTTCTGATCGTCTGTTAGCTCATTTCTAGGTGCATTTTCTGATCGTCTGCTGCACCATTTGGCTCCGTACGTGAATCCCAAACATGCGTTTCACTCTGCAGGTGGTTCCGTCGTTCCAACATCAACTTGCGCTGGCTCGCACGTCCAAATCAGCGGCCATTTTCCCATAGGCGAAAATCGTTTTCATTTATTGTCAGAATAAACAGGTAGGTACCACTGTTATTCCCGGTGTCAAACAAAATAGACCACAAAATGCGACCCTTGTGTGAAGTTTGAGCGCGAACAGAGCGGCGGATCGCTCAGAAATTTTTTTTTTAAAGTGTTCCAATTATCATCGCAACACCAGCTGATACTGCCAGTACTTTTTTTATTTTCCCTTTTCCTAGCTCCCTCCCTCCACGTCCGTTTCTTCCATCGTAGCTGGTGGTTTAATTCCTTCAGTCAGTAAAAGTTCTACTACTGTATACTTTTAGTTTTCGTAAAGCCAATATTTGTTAGAGCGAGAACTGCATCTGCATGCTGAGTGAGTATCCTAAAAAGGTTTCTGCGTTAGAAAGAAACAATCTGCGTACGGTGCTTTTCAGATATACCAATAATGTCGTCTGCAGCCAGAAATATCTTTTTGGGCGTGTTGCGCTGCTGGTAAAAAACTAAAAGAGCATTTGCGCCCAAACAACACTTTAGTCATTTTTAGCTGCTTTTATTTATTTATTTATTTATTTATTTATTTATTTATTTATTTATTTATTTATTTATTTATTTATTTAAGAATTAATTAAATAATAAGGCCTACCGGTTAGTTGTTTGTTTACTGTAATATAAACACGAAATACGAGTGCACGCAGTTCTTTGGGGAATTGAACATTTTTTTTATTAAGAAAAGAAAACAGAGCTCGCATCAAAAAGAACTCAAAAGTACGATAACATTCCTGAAAAAGTACGACAACACGAGAATAATTAAGGGCCACTGTGAGAAATTCAACGCTGAACTGATGGGCGATGTGGTCCCGATAATAGAAAAGTTGAGCGACTTCCTCTGCAACCTAAATGAAATTCACTAGTCCATTCTCCACACTGACACGGTCTCAGAAGAGACCGACCGGTATTGCGACTCAAGACCACGCAACCCGGACATTTATTTATTTATTTATTTATTTATTTATTTATTTATTTATTTATTTATTTATTTATTTATTTATTTATTTATCTCGCCATCACAGCACACGCACGCAGCCCGAGTGCTGCGTTCCCCCTCTGGGACTTCGCACGCGAGGCTGACATTCTGAGCCGGACTTAATTTTACTCCCTCCTTTTCCGCCCTACCATTCCTATAGGCCTCTGAGCCAGCCCTTCCCCTAATAAAGTTACATCTATCTATCTATTTATTCACCTCTGGGATTTCGCATGCAAGGCTGACATTGCGAGCCGTATTTAATTTTACCCCCTTCTTTCCCTCCATGCACTCCTTTTGGCCTCTGTGCCGGCCCCGTTCCCAATAAAGTTACATTTAATTAATTAATTAATTAAATTTACAATACTGCGGGGCACGGATCAGCCCAAGGAGGAGTGGGGGTATTACGTCGAGTGAGTTTATACTGTAAAGAAGAAACATCAGCGGTCTTGAACATGGGCGTCAGCAGGGGAACGCAAAAGGAGCCCCCCCCCCCTCAAAGACGGCCCCCTCGCCCTCTTCCCCCTCAATACATGTGGTTTGCTCCCCTCAAAGCAAAATGTTGCCGACGCCTATGAATGGTCTTGAATTAACATTTCATAAGTGCGACACCATCCGATCGATCCATGAGCTGTCTGCAACTTGGCCTGGTTGGTGGCGGCCACTTTGTCCGCAGTTGTAAAATGCTCTAGTACGTGTCAGCGTCCATGGAGGCAGATCGTGAACGGTGGTGGAGCCTGGTCGAACGCGGGGCTGTTGCGCGAGCCCCGGCACTGGTGACAAGGTCCTCGGCGATCGTGTGGCAGCTTCGATGCTACGGAGTTTCCGTCAAATGGAAAATGTCGTTGATGACCGGCCCAATGGACTCACACCAATCCAACCACCTGTACATGTCTAGAAAGACGTACATTTGCCCGCGGGCAGTGGCAGCGATATCCAGCGAATCAGGTAGTTTATTTACTGTGATTATGAATAACACCATTCGGCATGATGTTCTGGTATGAGAGTGAGCCATAACCACGTGCGTGATCTCCCATCACAAAAAAATCATGCTGTGGATTCCACATCGGGAACGTCTAGCTGTGAAGTGCGTTCCGTCTGCGGAGTGATTTAAAGCCAAACATTTTTCCTACATTCAGAGATTGCACAAATGCTATAATAACTTAATGTCATCTAATCACTCCGTTCAAATTATGCGGGTCCACCGTAGCAGACGACGCTCGCCAGAAACGGAGAAGCGCAATATGCAGCCATAGTCATAGCCTCGTTTCAAGACTGCCATCTAGCCAGTTCGCGACAATCCAATCCAAGTTTTGCCAAGGCGGTGGTGGTTTTGCGCGGCACGTCTCTTTCAGTGGCAGTCGGTGAAGAACAGAAATATGGGCAAGCGTTATCACTGTGATTACTGCGACAAGACATTTCCTGACAGCGCGGGAAATCGTAAGAAGCACCTGCAAGGCACATATCACATGCGCATGAAGAAACTCCACTACGATGCATTCCTCGACGCCGCAAGTGTGCTCAAGGTTCGTCGCGTTCTTGGGGCTTCGTTTGGCCCCTTTGATCCCGTCCCAGTGCGGCTTCTGTGTGTTTGAGCCTGTGTTAGGAATTTTGTGAAGCACGTTACGCAACTCCGTCGACTTTCTTGCGCACGATGAAAGGCAAGACATGCAAAATGTCGACCGCTGCTTCTCATTTTAGTGCATCGATCGTTTCTTCGCTGACCTTGTAATGTACTCGGCGAAGCGTGTGCGGCTAAGGCATGGTAGATTTTTTATGTCTGAGAATGACAACTCCCAAGGCTCCAAGTGTTTTGTAGGGCAACGCGTTTGAAAACGAACGTCCTGATGTGTGTGTGCGTGCGGTGTGCACCATTGAAGTCGCACGCCGTTCAAAACATGATTGCACGTCTCGTCACTTGGGTGTGCATCCTGAGTAGATTAGTTAATAGTAGGCACCGTTTTTGAAATCAAAACACGACTTAGACCTCGAGCTTATTCGTCTCATCACTGTATACACGCGTTTTGAGACTCAGATTAGTTGCGTAATAGGCAGCATTCGCAAGATCAGTCGAGTCAAATTAAAAGTGTGCGCATGTTTCTGGGCTGCAAAGAATCCAAAGCAAACGCTTAATGTTTAACTGTGACGTAATTATTCTATAACAGTAACAAAGACAGGTGCTATCGACATCTTTTCGGCATGGAATGTTTCAGCCACACTCGAGACGTAAGCTTATAAATTGTTAGTGGTCTATGTGCTTTTGACGTGGCATAGAAAATTTTGAGAAATTTTTCTTAGTTATGACTGCCGTGAACACTGAAAAGAGATAAAATTTACCCGTACCTTTCACCGAAAATCCCTGTCACCTGTATGTCTTGTACTTAAAAGCTTCGCTGGTCGTCCATCATTAGAACTGGTCACTATATATATATATATATATTTTTTTTTTTTGCCCCTTGCAGGCTGAAGCAACCAAAAAGCCTTGCCGTCGATTCCAGCATACGGGCACCTGCGACTATGGCAACGCGTGCAAATTTACTCACCTAAGTTCCTCTGACCTCGCCGAGTTGGCAGCCCGTGCAGAAGCCGAAAGCAGTGCCGTCAAGCAGCGCACTTCTGCACCTCTCGCACCACACATCACCGTGCAAGAGTGGACGCGGAAACGACTCAAAACCCAAGAGAGCTTGCCGGAGCCGTTCGCTTACAAAGACATGATTGCAGCCACGCAGCTGCGGACCACAGCAGTGAACCACGTGATGAGTGCGTCCATGCGTGCACCGAACCTCGACGATTTGTTGGCGTGTGTGCCAAACCACTGGGGCTGAAGTGGGCTGGACTGCCGCTCCAGTTGCTGGAGTCTCGCCACCCACTATCTCAATCTGTCTAGTCCAGAGTGCCGGAGCTGTATTGTTTCAGCTTGCTGTCAACTGCTTCAAAGTGCTACGACAGAGAAGACCGGGACACATGTATGAAGTTAACGGCTGTCAATCTGTGTTTCACGAACTGGGCTGTTGCAGTGAAAGAAATTAATTGTCTGTGTGAGCAGAAAGCAGTGTTGTATGTTATTGCAGGGAACAATGAACCCTTTACAACAGTTGTGTGGATTAGGAACAGGTTCAGTTATTATCACCCCTGGTTAAAATAATTGTATTGCTAGAAACACTCGAAACTTTATTTGGAACAGTTGCAGTTGCAGTGAGGTTGTTCTCTCTTGTTTCAGTTATTGCATCGTTCCAACGAGTAGCGGCAGTTAAAGGATGGTGAAATTTTCATGGGTTTCATTTCTTTCCATCTTCATATTTTTGTGAATTGTGCTAGGTGGAGAATTGTGTGGTTTTGGGGTTAGAGACCAGGTGATGTGGGTTTATATCTAGAACAGGAAGGTGATAAAGAAGCATTGAGAAACAGCATTTCAGTGTTACATGAATATGTCCTTGACAACTGTGTGAGGTATTAATATGAGGAAAAATTGAAGGAGATTGGGGAATTTGTCATGAAAAAGGAAGTTCAGTAGAATTGTGGCAAGTGGAAACCAGCTTAGTACTATCCAAAACACTTTCTCAGAGTGGTTTGGTTTCATAGTTGCATTATGTAAAAATACTCCCACTAGATGGACCAAAGGCTTTTGCACTCTCGGTAAGTGAAACAGCCAAGCCGGTTGCAAGCACTCGGCAGGCAGGTTTGAGCATTGCAAACACTCTGTTATTTCGAACAGAAGGAAGGCTCAGAAATATTGTGTAATCTAAGGTTCGTAGATGATGTTACTGGAAGAAAAGCAATGCAAGAACTTGAAGGAGCCATTAAGACAAAATACAAGTTTGTTTTGTTCGAAAGATTTCGTGTTCTATAGTGTCCCCAGCACTTGTTCGGATGGAAACGATGCTTCACTCACTGAGAAATTCATCAATTTGCGTTAAAATTTTGATTTTCCCGCTAAATAGTGTGTTTTAGTGGTCTCAGCTGATTGGAAAGCCTTGTTTATCGTTAGTGAACCTAGATGGTGCCACCATATCGTGGGAAGCCATTTTCTGCCTCCGGTTTGTTTTTGACTGTATTTGAACCTGGCTTGTTTTTGTTCAGGGAGGAAATGACTGGCTTCGTGAAACATAGTGCTCGCTCGACAAATATGGTCACGTAAGACATCATTGCTTGCGTCAATCGGCCAGTGTCGTCTGAGACTACCCCAAAGCTCCGCAGTCCTGTGCTGCTAAACCAAGCATAGTTCGCGCAGTACTAACAGAAGTACGCATTGGTACTTCTATGTTTACGTATGCTTTCAAAACTCCCACTGTCGGTCCCACCATTCTTACTGCTTTAAAAAGAATGTGGCCTAATATTAAGAGCAAATAGCCCGTTCGGCAAGCTTATGAGCTTTGCCTAATTGGCGTTTGCTTTTGCCGGCCTCCGCCAATCGCAGAGCTGGCTGGTATGACATTACAGGTTCTGTTGCGGGAAATGAGTGAGTGATTCGCATGGCCTTTCCCTTTTTTCCTAATTATACAGCTTACCGTATTTGAGTGAAATTTATGTTAAAAGTGGTGTCAGTATGATTCTAACGAGGCAATCTTTTGAATGAACCAAACTTGTGTTTTGTCTTCACGGCTCCTTTAAGTAAAGAAATAGTGTCCTATTTTTTTGCTACTTGGGGTTGGTAGCGACGTGAGGTCACGACTGTTGATGTGCACAATTGGCAGCAATTTTGCACTGCTCATTATCTATCAAGGCTTCTGGTGGTCTTTGTATACCACTGAATTTTGATGAAAATGGTACCACGATTATTGGTGTGGAAGGTCTCAGGTGAGTCTGTGGTCATAAGGTTAGCTAGAATAATTGGAAGGTTTCATTTGGGCGTTTACGACAGCTGTGTTAGACCAAGAAACATTTCTGGCCAGACTGACCCTGTAGATAATTAATTCATAAAAAGATATTGTATGCAACGGCGGGTGACGCCACCCGCCCAAGCCAGCAGCAATAATGCTATGCGAGGAGGCTTGCGGGGGCTGCCGCCGCCGCTTCAATAGAGAGTGCACCCCGATGGGCCACGGGAGAGGCTGGACGATTATCACATATGAGCTATGCATTAATGAAACGAGTTTGTATTGTTATTGTGTGGAGCCAGGTCTTTGGGGTGGGTATTTTCAAAGACCGTTAGGATATCAGTCCAATCAGTTTACTGCCCATTTCACATTGTTTATCATGAGAATGGTTAACTGGATGTGTCAGAAGCTGTCAGCTCCCCAACACAATGCTGAGCTACGTTTAATTCTCTACTAGAGCGTATTATATCTATGCTGGAGCATTCCAGAGCAAAGTTGCCATGCATAGTAGCACAGCAGAATGGGGTAGCCATAGATAGCTAACTGAAAAGTACGTGACCAGGGGTGACCTTTGTGGTTAGTAACCTGTGACTGTCCTGTTCTGCCACACTATGCAGGGAAACTCTAAACTTGGCTAGCGTGGTAGCACCGTGAAAATCGTTACAGTGCTCCCCTCGGGGATATTTGTCCTTCTGGGCCTCTCAAAGCGGCACCCCAACCCGAGAACACATGCATTTTCACGGCACTACCGCGATCGTTTCAAAACGACGACCTCTCGTTTTAGAGAAGTGAGCCCCAGGAATCCTTTATGCCTTACCACTGCCACCTGAACTAATCAACCAGCCTGCCCCTGGCTACGTCAGTAATACTTTTGTCAGTTCTGGCAAGTGATTCCAATACTTACCTGGCGCGGTAGCTTGGTAGCTGTGGCGTTGTGCTGCCTAGTTCAAGGACATGGGTTTGACCCCGGCCGCAGTTGCTGCTTTTCTGATGAAGGAAAAAGAATTGCAGGCCAGTCCACTTGGTGGAGCTGGTTGGGAAGCAAAGCTTTATACACAGTCTACCACGGGTGACTGTGGCTTGGTTGTGTTAATCGCACATTGCACTGTACCTGTAACACGTTTTTTATTATTGCACTTCAGCACGACGTCCAGGATGGCCTTATGATCCATGTGATACACGCTCAGACTTTGCGCTGAGTTATATTCTTCGTGAATGTTAAATCAATGCACGTTGCACGGATGGTAGCCGGTTGTTTGGTGTCGCTGTTGCACATGAGTCCAAACTCTTCGAGGATGAACTGGACGAATCACTGGCACGTGCACGGCCGCTACACCTGCCGTGGGCGGAGCCCACAGTGGCACGAGAGGTCGCATGACGCTATCACGTGACATTTAGCGAGAACACAGGGGGTAAACCCACAGCTGTGCTTGGTGACTATAACTTCTGTCTCCCCCGCCTCCGCCCGCACCTCAATTGGTGAGTTGGTGAGACAACGGGCTCTCACACCATTTCTCTGTTCAGTCCAGGGTCGATTCGTGGCGGTGCCAATAATTTCTTTTATTTGTTTGCGGGAGTTTTCTGCTGACGCCGATGGTCGCGACATCCGTTGGCTGGTAGAGGTACACAGCGTCGCTTTAAAAGTGGGAACACCAGTGTGTTGAGATTTGGCGCACATTGTTAAAGATGCCCAGGTGGTCAATGTTAAACTGGAGCCCTGGACTACAGCGTGCCTCATAACCCAGGGGTACCTTTGGCGAGTTAAACCCCCAACTTATAATTCTTTTTGACCCCAACACTTGCTCTAACATCACTGCTCTTGATAGTCTTTCTGACTATGCCATTACCACTGGTAGCTTGACTTGCCTCCATGTTGAAAGAAAAATAAAAAATGCAACAGCTGTAGGTGCTACAGTAGAGGCAACTTTGGAGGCATAAACTGGGTTATTTATCTTTCATGAATTATTCATAAGCATGCACACTTGCTAAACAAAGTTGAAGGACACTGGTTGGTGTTTGAAAATATGCTCACTGACCTGATAAAAAAAATTATACTAGTCCTAAGAGGAAAAAGCACAAGCATGATTTCTTGGTTTACCAATTTGTGCAGACCTTTGCATACATTTACATACATGATATCACATGTGCAATAATGTTGCTCGCAAACTTGGCGTCTGTGCTCCCCACTTCAAATGCGAATGCACATGAACTGACGAGGAGAACAGCACATAAGTGACACGCCACAAACGCTGGGGAGAGTGTTCTCGAAAGTCGAGCTGGCCAACGCCGGGTGCTCCTTACGAGGCACATGCTCACGTGCACTGGGTCAATTTTTTTGGTATTGCCCGACGGCAGAACTAAAAGCTTAAACAGCTAAGCTGTTAAAACGAAAATTTTCTAGTAATCCTTCTGGAATTAGCTGGATTGTTGTTACATCAGGTGAACATTCACCCATATAGAAAACAGTTATAGGCTCAAAGAAAAAAAAAA
Organism: Haemaphysalis longicornis; assembly: GCF_048455015.1. NCBI lineage: Eukaryota > Metazoa > Arthropoda > Arachnida > Ixodida > Ixodidae > Haemaphysalis > Haemaphysalis longicornis. The sequence goes on along the minus strand of NW_027526295.1, from coordinate 114,452,814 downwards.
AGAACTAGGTGGGATTGCTGCAATGTTTCCAAAATAGTGTGCATGAATTGCAGTCTACACAGATCCCATACAAAAACCCACAAGATCAGACCGTATCTCGTGTAGCTTCCTCCGCACCATCCAAAAACAGTCGCGAGAAACAGCGCTATTCTCAACTTCATCAAATGAACACCCGCAGCCATTGAAACAATCCTGTCCAAAAAAAAAAAGGAACTTGCAATGTGCCCTTGACTCCTGAAGTAATCCATTACAATAGTGCAATCATGTCGCGAATTTGACGGAAGGAACGACGCAAAGTTGAAGGGCTTCTCATGTTGAAGCTCCTAGCAGCTATAGGTCCTCTTTATCCACGTAGCCTTCAAGTTACCAGCGTGACTTGCTCCAAACATCAGCGCACAATTGCCTTCGTACCGGCGTAAATAACCAGACGCCTTGAGTGCTTCCTCCAATGTTGTGTTCTATTTGCGAAATCCAGCAGATTTACAAGATTTTGGATGCTGTGCATTTACGCACTTGATAAGTTGCACTGCTTGGATGCATTGCAAAACAAAGCTTACACCACGCAGACAAAAGTTTCCAAGAATAATGCAAGGGGGGCATCAGTTTTCTCAATTGGTTAACGCAAGTTCCCACTCCCCTGTCGATTCACCAATTACCCTTTCAACTTGCCATAAATTCCCCTGTTCCTTGTCGTAGAAGTACCCATCTACATCGATTTGAAAGAATTAAGTACAAAGTGACAGGAAACATTTGGAGAAGCAGAAATAAGTTGTACAATAAAACCACTTTCCATTTCGAATTTGGCACATTACATTTTGCTTGTAGTTATGCACCGAAATGCTCCCAGCAAATAACTTGAGAGAGAGAACTGAATGATCGTGTAGTTGTGGCCACATTCATTACCTAAATGACCGCTGTCAATGACGTTTCATCCAATTGTGTGTCAGATTACAGTATTGCGATCAAGTTGCATCCCTTTATTTGCATTTGTCACTTAATTTTAGAGACTGACTAGCAAGAGCACACCCTTGGCCACAAGATTGGCTGTTCCTTCCCAGTCTGACTGCCGGGGAGCTTCTGAAGTGTTTGCCAACGCTAGCTAGTTCACAGTATTCGATTCAATGCATAAGTTATGCAACGCTTACTCTGACTGGAAAGGTAAGTCCCCATCCAACCACTACTCACGCTGCCGGAAAACACACCAACATGCGCTCCGTCTCTACACTCGCACTGCACTCTTTGGTCAACCAAATTAAAACTGGTGTTGCACTGCTAAGTCCTAACCACTACCATGACCAGTTTTCAAAAAATCACTACTGGAAGTGGAGAGGCAATGGCAAAAAAAAAAAAAAAATTAAAGCCGTTCCACTCAACGTGAAAGCTGGCGGAAGTGCAGAGCAGTCATTCGCCATAATGGGCTGTAGCGCCGTTATCCGCTCACTGCTACTACCCAATGCAGTTTAAGTTTCCCGCCTTCGCAGTGCTGTGCCAGCGGGAGTTCTGTCTTTTTTGTGCTCGCTTTTCTTACTGCACGTGCCGGCGTTGCACTGCCACTTTTTTTCGCTTGCTATCGTAAAATCCAACCCAACGAGCGCTCCTAACTAAATGAATGCGGGCGTTGACAGTTAATTACGGTAGTATTAACTCTATGTAATTACGTGTATTTTGTCTCCAATGTACCTGCAGTTTTCTTTGCGCTAAACAACGGGGCAGATGTATTACAGGTGCCAGTGGTTCACGGGTTTCAAATGCTTACGACTATATAAACCGCTTGGCTTTCAAAGCCTCTGGGTTATGCCGCAATGACAGAACTGCTGTGGGGCTCTACTTGGGTCCAGCGAGCGAGCTACAACTACAAGGCAAACCCCTAAAGTGCTCTGCACTTAAAAAAGCCTCTTAACATCAGGCACTGCCATGCATTGACCGTGCAGCCACTGGGCGGTCTTGTACATCCACATATACATACCGGTTTCTCCAAAGCATGCCATTGTTTCCATGGAAGTGAAAAGGATTGCCGTCATTTTACGATCCCTAAACTTTGAAGTGAATGCAAGTTCAAGTGACTGGATATTAACCAAAGTGTACAAACTGTGTGGCAATAAACGTTCCAGAACTTGAGTGTCCCTGAGACGATGACTAAGACTGAAATGCTGCATAGAGTTGTGCTCTGTTCCGAAGATGCGTAACTTTGCTTGACCTCACTGATGGCTGAATTAGCTGTACTTCATATTAAATAAAACTTGGAATTACCCATAATTACGAATAATTCAGTTGTGCAGTTTGTTCTGGCAAAGCGTCATAGAAGTTTATGTAAAGCAAGGCCCCTTTAAGCACGTCAATTCAAGCGCGAATAGGTTGAATTTGAACTCCACACCAGCACTGTTGCCTGGCACACGGACACAGGAACCCTGCCTGGACACGAAGCTGTCACCTTGAGAACAAACAGAGAAGGTCAAGCCAACCTAAAACCCATGTGCCGGGCGTCTTGGAAGAATTACTCTGCGCGGACAACCATAAAGTTCTGAAAGAACACCCACCAAAACTACGGAGATATCAAGTGCGAAATAGAGCATGAGCGACCTTTTGGGTCAGGTATGAAAAACTAGAAAAAGTTGGCTGCACCACCAACAAAACTGCGGAGTTATCAAATAAGAAAGCCAGACAGGTTGTGTCTCTTACGTTCAAAATCAAGACATCGGCGGCTTTCGCCACTGTGGGATGTTTTCGCAGAGGTAGCTACCCGGGCTTTTGAAGGCGTCGAAGCCTACACATTTTAGCGGGTGGCCAATCTTTGGGGTCTTTTAGTGAGTTGAAGATTTTGCTCCTAACGGGTGGTGGACCCACGGAGCCAGCTCGCACATCCAACGCTGCCCGTATTGTGACGAGAAGTGTATCCCTAACCTGTACCATTTGATATGGCACTGTGAGCACTTCAAGACCGATCGCGTGCCACTATTGGACCTCGGTTCCCCACCCGGAGATGAAGAAGCGCACCTGCAACGCGTTCGAGAGGACCCCTCAGTACTTGAGAAAGTTATTGAATACGCACTAACCAGTGGTCTTTACAAGCTGGTGTAATAACCTGGACCGACACCTCTAAAAATCGTCGCACCTATCTCTTCAGGGTTTCTGCGAACTATATGTTCACGGACTTTACAATGCTATCCACCATTTAAGGTGATTGAACCTTGAACATTGTTCTTTTTTTTTCGATTATTCCCTCCCTTCCTTCATGTCCCTTTCCTTCCCTAACAGAGCATTCATGCCCCCTCTGATAATAAAGGCATTCCTCCTCCTAACGGGGCTGGGCGATGTTTCGGGGGAGGGCGCTCTCTCGGAACTTTACGAGAAGTCCACGCGGACACAAGTGCAGTGGTGTGTGGTGCACTGACAGATGAGGACATATTGCGGGTCAAAAGCACAGTCTGTCACTGCCAGTGACAACAAAAGAGGAGGAGGAAGTGCGGCTGTCTGTGCAGAAGTCGTGACCAAATTAGATGTAGTCCATCTCTTCAGTCGTTAAAAATGTGAGAAGGAGGCTTTCTGCTGCATCTGCTCATTAAAGGGGCGATGCAGACAAAATACAAGCTGGTTTTCTTCGAAAGATTTTGTGATTTATAGTGCCCCCAGCCCTTGTCCACAAGCAAACGATGCTTTATTCACTGAGAAATTAATCAATTTAGCTTAAATTTTTGATTTTCCCACCAAATTGCGTGTTTTCAGGACGTCTGTGCAATGACATCACAACAGCAGGTTTTCAAGCTGCTGCGGAACCTTGTTTACCGTTAGCCAACCTAGATGGTGCGACTATACCGCGGTGGGCTGTCTTCTGCCTTTGCATTTTTTTTTTTTACCGTATTTGTACCTGGCTTGTTTTTGTTTAGGTAGAAAATAATCGTTTCGTGAAACGTGGTGCTCGCTCGACAAATACGGTCACGTAAGACATCGTCGCTTGCGTCAATCGGCAAGTGTCGTCTGAAACAATCCCAAAGCGCCGCAGTGCTGTGCAGCTAAGACAAGCATAGTGCGCGCAGTACCAACAGCAGTACGCATCGGTGCTTCTAAGTTTACGTGTACTTTCGTAGCTTCCACTGTTTACCTCACCATTCTTGCTGCTATAAAAAGAACGTGCCATAAATTTAAGCGCGAATAGCTCGTTTGGCAAGCTTGTAAGCCCTGCCTAATTTGCGTTCGCTTTTGCCGGTGTCTGCCAATCGCAGAGCCGGCTCGTGTGACATCATAGGTTCTGTTGCGGCAAATGAGCTAGTGGGTCGCATTGCCATTCCCCTTTTCTCCTAATTACATAGCTTACTATTTGAGCAAAGTTTACGTTAAAAGTGGTGTCAGTATGATTCTGACGAAACAATCTTTCAAATGAACCAAACTTGTGTATCGTCTGCATGGTCCCTCTAAAGAAAGTGCCATCTGATGCCTTCAAGGCAGACTGCCATCTTGGACGTTAGGCATGAACAGCTATGCAATTACAGTGCTCTGTTGTCAGTCTTCACCTTCATTAGACCAAACAGAGGTGGCCTCCCCTTGCAGTTCAAATTAAAGCTCTTTCACTGTACACCACTCTGCTATCAACCATAGCTCCTGTCATGCTTTCCGCTGCCGTGCATAAATAATAAATACGACAAACAGACTCTAATCGAGAACGGGAAGCTTTTACATTTTAGGCCTTCGATGAACCTTTCTCCCTTTCGAGGATAAGTATTATGAAATACAGGCTCAGATTGTTGACTAAAAAGTAGGGCTGGGTCTTCCAAAGGAACTCCCCACAGTCCTTGCATGCAGGCACAAAGAAGCAAATCAGGACCACGCCAAGTATACAAAGTAAACCTTTACTAACTCTCAGTAAAAACATTCAAACACTCAAAAAACAATGTAACCAGAGACGGGACCACACCTTCGTATCGCGTAACAAACCTATAATCACAGTTGCACAAACAGCGCACCTAACCACGCAGAAAGAGTATGAATCAAAATTTTGTTGCTGTGCGGTTAAAAACCTAGTGATTCGGTGAAAAAACAAACACTCAACACGGACGAGAAAAACACTATTAGGAATCGATGCCCCGTGGCCCCCAACTCAGCCCCGTAAGTTTCTTGAAACCCCCGGAAAAAAAAAAAACCATCATCCTCTCAGTCTCATCTCCGCAGCAGTCACTCGGATAAAAAAACCACTCTTATTCCACGCATCTCACACGGCTTCTTAACGAAGCCGAAGGACTAGGTTGGGGGAAGGAATGGTATTCTTTGCTATTAAAAGTGCACGTAGCGTGCACGCAAATTTCAAACTAAAACAACCCTAGAGGGTGCAATCAACTGACTGAGTGATATTTACAGTAGGAGGGATTTGTTGTTGCCGCAACTGCGACACTGCGCTGTGCAAATTCTCAGCTAAGCAACACATCTCGGTACCGCGTTACTACAGCTCGAAAAAACCTCCGCAGCACACGACACACCCGCACTCATCAACGTGTGGGCCAGGCTTACCCACCACGAGCATTGAAGGGGTCGGATAGAGTTTGATGAGGGAGGCGTAAAAATAGCAAGAGAATAAGGGGATGCGGGAGGGGCAGGGGCCTAAAGTCTGCATTCACCAAGCCTCCTGTCATTTAACAAAAAAGACACTTGAGTACTTTAGCATGCCTCAGCAGGAACCTTACAAGCCTATCCTTAAAGGGAGGAGGCAGATACTGCACCAATTAAGGTAACTAAGAAAATTAGGCTGCTTTAGGGGAACACGAAGGGACGTAAAAAATAAGGAGTGGGGTCTCTACAAAGATGGACATCACTGCAGAAAAGGGGCAGGCGATTATTAAGGGCCGCGTCTTCTCGTAAAACAGTGCACTATGGCCGGACGTTTAGGCGATTTGCGGTGGAGGGGGGCGAATAGTGGAATTGGGAAGCAGTAAGTGCGAGGGAAGGGGAGGAGAGAGGTGTTAGGGAAGCACAGGGAGTGCGCAGAAGTGAGGGGAGGAGGGAGGGCAGGAGGAGGAGAGAAGCGTACGAGGGAGCTCCCCCCCCAGGTCTTGTGTGCATAAATTGAACGGCGCTAAGACGTCCCAGCTACAAAGTCTACTACAAGGCCTCGTACTCGTAGTCACTCCTCTTGGTGAGGCAGCCGTAGAGGATGCAGACGATGAACGCGATGATGACGACGGCAACCAGGGTAGCACCCACAGCAACGCGCACGGTGTTGCTGCTGCCGCCAGCCACACACTCGACCGCTGCGCAGGAAACACAGGGGGCTCAGAGGAGGCAGAACAATTATCTGAAGAACAGCACAACACTACAGACTGCCGCTCAACCTGCAGAAGGAAATGACGAAGGACAAGTAAACTTCGGCCAAGTTCGTTTGCCACTGATTCAAAGCTCACACCTACCGAGATTTTATGCTACAAACATGGCTGCTGAAAAGTTCCACTAGAGCCCTTCCACGACCGGGCACACTGCCTGAGATGCTACACCATGGCACAAAGAACTTAACAACTGCTGGCAGCAAGTACACCACCTTTTACATCTGCGCCCCCGCAACACCGACCACTGAATCTTACCGGTACTCACCTACGGGGCAGAAACTTGCAGGCTCACCAAGAGGGTCCAACTTAAATTGAGGACGACTCGGCGAGGAATGGAACGGAAGATGATAGGTGTAACATTAGGGAACAAGGAGAGAGCAGAGTGGGTCAGCGAACAGATGCGTGTTAAGGACATACTAGTAGAAATTAAGAAGAAGAAATGGACGTGGGCAGGGTATGTAATGCGCAGGCAAGATAACCGTTGGTCATTAAGGGTAACAGAGTGGATCCCTAGAGAAGGCAAGCATGGCAAGGGGCGGCAGAGAGATAGGTGGTGAGAAGAGATCAAGAAGTTTGCAGAAATAAATTGGTCGCAGTTAGCACAGGACTGGGGTAATTGCAGATTAATGGGAGAGGCCTCTGCCCTACAGTGGGTGTAGAAAGGCTGTTGATGGTGATGACACCACCTTTTATTGCTCAGTTGTCATGCAATCATAGCTGTACAGTTCATCCTAACCCTGCAAGAGCAGAGGTTCTGTCAAACTGCAGTAGTAGAGGGCCAAAGCCTTCAAACATGGTGACAGTAAGCACCTCTGCAGCATCCCTTATTTCCGCATTGAATGGGTTCCCAAACGTTTAATCTAGGTTAACCCCGACACAAACACATTGATTCGATACCATTTCCTTTTTGTAGGCTATAATTTGCAATGTAGTGAAAGGCAAGGTTCCCAATGTAACCACCCCTTTGCCCAAGAACGGTGCTAAGATAGGTTCAGCTGCGACTGCAGCAGTTACGCAGCATCCAATAACGGACAGCACCATTTCTATTAATCGTTGCAAGCGGGACAGTGAGACGACCACAGCCTGTAGAACCTTGAACCACGGAGCAAGAATATGAGGCGGAGTTGCCCATTGCAGCGGGTGTGGGCGAACGACCTAATCATGTCACAACAGAAACTAACACTGACTACAAGGCTTCAAAACTGCAACGATGAAAAAGAGAGCAGCGGCACCTGGCGGACGAAAGCACAGCGGCCGCAATTCAATTCAGGGATGTGCAGTGAAATGCATCTCCCGCTACAGATGCTGCTAGCTCAACTTGTACCAAGCGCTTGTGACGCTATCTGGCCAGCCTAGGAAGCAAAGTTTCCCCTCCCGTCTTGTTCTTACTCCCTGCCTCGAACGCACCTGCAGCGGCGCCACCACCAATATGCCGCCAAGCGTACAAGCAAGAATGATGGCAACAGAGGGTGAAGGGGGTGAAGACTCACCGGCTCCAAACTGTCCAGGTTGCTGGGTGGTGGCGTTGATGAAGGCCTGCATCTGGACACTGATGACGTCGAGGGAGAGTCCAGCTCCGATGTACACAGCCTGGTCCGCGGTGCAGTGGTACGACCTCCCTTCAGGCACACTGTACATCATGAGGGTGTTGTTGCGCACGGTCACGTTCGCATCTGTTTAGGAGCAGAGCAAAGGAAGGCAGGGGCGGTGAAAGAGGGGAAATCACCAACAGTCAGGCTGTGAATAAACAAATAGTTGCGAGTTAACGCTGTGTCGTCTGTTTTTCTACTCTTGTCCCCGTTGTGTGAGCGCTTTCACCTTCAAGATGAACGTTGTATAGTTTATTTTGTCACCAAGAGATGACACCTAAGGTTGCCACCTGCCCGGTTTTGGACCGGCCCGACCGGTTTTTTAAACAGCGGGCCGGTTGCCGGTCCATACTTGAAACCGGCCGCCATTGGCCGGTTTTTTGGCCCTCGTAACGTGATTATGTCCGTTTTGGTGTTTTATAAGGGTCAATTCAACAATTAAGTCGACAAATGTGTGTTGACAAGCTGCGCAAAGACACGCGAGCAGAGAAAATACGTGGGCAAGCATGCTGCCTGAGGGGGAGGGGGACCTAACGGAGGAACAAACAACGAAATGCTGCTGCCGCGGTCAGCAATTGCGATTACTTTGCAGTGAAGCACATACACAGCAATAATCAAGCTCTCAATCGCTTTCAGTACAAACGCTATGTTGATTTCTCTCTAACAAAGTGCTACAATAAATGGCACTGCATGTCAAAAACATGGCGTCTTTTTTTCAGCACAAATTAAACATTTTTTTTTCAGAGAAAGGTGGCAATCCTAATGACACCACTGTACGAAAAATCCAAAACAGTGGATCAATCGTAGGGTCGATTTTTGATGAATGGGGCCTAAGGGTAGTTTCGTAACTCCTATATCAAGCAACTCATCACCACATTGTCCCAGTGATGCTGGTAATTCCGGGTCACCATCCTTTCTTTCAACCTTTTGACGTGGTGAGAGTTTGTAGGGACCCCACCCCAGGTCTTTCATTAGCTTTTCCAGCCATGAGCGGAGTGCGGGATCCATTAGCACAACGAAAATGATAAAAAAAATGGCTGTAGCTTAACTCTGCTAGGCCAGTTACGCAAGCAAAAGCAGCCAAAGCACATTTCCAACCGAATGATATGGACTAAGTCAAATGCTCCGTACTATGAGCACTCACTATCATCGTTTGGTCAGTTTCCGAGAGAAGAAAGCCAAAAAAGCGTGTCAAAAAAAAAAAAAAAAAAAAAAAGCAGCAGTGCTTTTGATGGCAGTCAGCGGAGTAAAAACTGGAAGAGGTTGGAGACAACACCTGTGAGGAGCAAAGCATCATGGGAGGGAACTCTCGCGTGCCACACACAGCGAGGAGAATGGTGAATAGATGAGAAAACACGCCGCAGCATTAATCCGTGGTTTTTGATTTAGAATTTCTCAGCTAATTAACACTCATCGCTTTGACAAAATTCTTGAAGGAGGTGATTACTAATGTGATGAATGGCCACTCGAGTGATTTAACTGCACATTTGAGCCAGCGAGAACAACAGAGATGATGACAAGGAAGAGAGCGCGCGTGAGTGACCGCGGAAGCTGGAACGACGATGACTGGAAGCCAAGTGGTAGAACAAGGTGCAGTTACAAACTACCCCATGAGACGCCTGGTCTACAGGCCACCTTCACCAGGACTGTCGCTACCTTCCACCAAGGCTTGAGACTGCGTCTGGGCGCCATCATCGTGCCACGCTGGTGCGCTGACTGCTGGCTTTCTGGTCTGGCAGTTGGGCGCTGCCGTTCCTGCTGTTGGAGCCGCTAGAAACCCGTCGCGATGGAACGTGAGCTGACTTGCTTATTGGGCATTGCTCTCGGGCCTAACGAACTGCCAGACTAATTGTGTACCTTCAAACTGTTGCCTGTGTTTTCTGCGTGAGCCAAACCCATCTTGTCTATAATGTCTCATCGTCTGCTATGGTCCTGTCCTGTACTTGTCCTCCATCGTGCTAAATATAGTCTTCGGCGTGGTAACCAGCGTTCGTCTCTGCTTGGTGGTCCTTGGCCCATTCACAACAACTAATACATTGCTTTATGTGGTTACATGCACATCCATGTACCGGCAGAGGGAATTTTAGGCCCCTTTAGGTGCCATCTTCCACGATTACCAGTGTGTGGAGTTAGTGCCGACAATCTTCGCAAAAACAAATAGATATTTAGGTACAGTTTCTTCCCCTCAAACAACTGAAGGTTGGAATTCGTTTCCTGCACAATTATTCCTTTGTTCCAATTCCGTCATTGAGTTAGAAAAGCATTTCGCTTATTAAATTTTTGGGACAAAACATTTATTCATTCTTCTCAATGTGTGACCTTCTTTATGTGAACTGGGTCGTGCATTCTATGTGGTACCCACTCCTGCTTGGGCCAAATTATTGGCCCGCAGTATTGTCTAATAAAAAAAAACTTGCCAAAAGAAGGCTGGTGCACAGGAAATAGCAATGTTTACAAAGCTCAACTGCCTGCATCAAAATGTCAGTTCCTAGCTTATACAAGAATCTTTCCTTCGAGAACATTTGTTGGTTGCCCACCAGAAGCCTCCTCCATGAAACCGAACTTGTATTTTGCCCTCATCGCTGCAGTTTTCAGGAGATGTAAATTCAACTGCCAATGAACAAAGTGCGCAATCTGAAACCAATGGTTTTGAACAAAATTCCAGCGACTGCAGCATCATTTCTCATTGCACAAAGACCCACAGGGATTGTACAAAGGTCTACAGCTTGCAGTACGACTAAAGGAAATTGGGCCCCTCCCTCCTGGGCCCGTGTATTATCGTGATAAAGTGAAATACGAACAACGGAGCGCGTGGCTTTCAGTACATGTCGCGCATTCTGGCGATGGGCCGCGTATGGGCAGTGCAAACATGTTATGACAGTTTGCGTCCAACACTGATAAGGAAACACCGTCGTTCGGCGTGTGAGCGTTTTGGTTTGTCTTCCCACCGCGTTCAGTGCCCGCTCACGCAAGCTCTACGTAACTTTGTTGTTGCGATGAGTGAAAACGGCGCACTCAGCTAAATTCCTTTATTTTTATTTTGTGCTGAGCGACCAACGGATGATGGAAATACAATGGTCATTCCATATCACGGTTGGTCACGAACTCTCGTAACTTGTTCGCACTGCACATACGCGGCCCGTCGCCAGGATGCGTGGCATGTACTGAAAGCCACGTGCTCCGTTGTTCATGAGAGAGAGAGAGAAAACGTTTATTGAAACAACAGGGACGGGGTAGGGGAGAAAAAGAGTTAGGAGCTGTGGGCGGCCATCCTATTCCAGTAGGCCGCGTGCCGCGGCTGCCATCCTCGCCCGAGAGATCAGGGCCTCCTGGTCTTTGAGCTGGCAGCTCTGCAACGCGCACTCCCACTGCTTATTTCAATTTATCACGATAGTACCTCAGCTAAGGAGACAGTTTCTAACAGATTGGGGAAAGGTCAATGTACACTGGAGGGAGGCATTGGGGAAGTGAACGGGGTCCAGGCTGAAGCGAGCGCTGACGTCACCCAGGTAGACGGTGGCGTTCTTGAAGAAGACCAGAGTCAGGGTGTAGTTGCGGCTGAAGCGCAGGGCCAGCGTTTGGGTCTGGTTCTCGCCATGGCCCATACCACAGCTGCTGAGGGCGTGGTCGACCGCGGTCTCGTTGTCCAAGGGTAGCACGCCAACTTTGGTCTGGGTGGTGGGGGGGGGGACAAATTTAGGGCCACGGCCGGCAACCAAACCCACCACATATTGCGACTGGCAGCACTGAGTACTATCAGGCTATCGGGGGGAAAGCCAGAGAGAGAGAGAGAGAGAATGAACGTTTAATAGAGCAAACGGTGGTTGTTGAGCCATCACTCAGTGGGTGGGTTCGCCTCAGTCCAGATACCCACAGGCCTTGGCTACAGCCCTGGCACGGGTTATCAGAAAGATCTGGTCAGCGTGACGGGAGCTGGTCAGCACACCCAACCACTGCTCGGGGGAGGGGTTGGGATTGAGTATGAGCAATGGGGTGTTTTGACAGGCCCACACGATGTGGTAGTTTGTATTACGAGAGGGGCAGAAGTGACAGGTGAGGGGGTATTGGCTAGGAGATATAGATCAAAGGATATAGATTAATTGTATCGTGCAATCACATGCAGGGTAGAACAAAGGGGCATGCACGGCCCCAAAACCCGCACCACTCTTCCAAAACTGCTCGTAATATTGGTTACGGTGTGCTTGTCTAATTCATAAACACAGAGTTGTGTAGAAGTTTCCGGGAAAGTGGGGGGAGGATCAAATTCACGACGCACGCTAAAGAATTTCTCTGTGCCGTATCGTGCAACCCTTTGACTGCGTTTTTGTTACAGTTATAAATGTCATAGAAGCAATCGGAATAACGGAATGAAATAGTACTGCTGCTTGTGTGGTGCTTGCACGACGTCACCACAACCTGACCAAGCTGAACATTGGCACGAATGAGGGACCAATTAAGCAATATATAAACCAACACCGGTTCGGAATGCATGTACATGCTTACCCTAACAAATTCTGAGGCGATTCTTTAGTCATTCACTCACATATTTCCGACTCCCATTATACATACAAATACATGTTGATGGCGCATCCACCAGGTGACTCTGACACAGTCGTTCCAGGTTTTCGCGCAATCTTTCGGCGTGGAGTGCAAACGTAAAAATTTCACCCCATTCCTTCTGTCAGCTTTTCCAGCCGTGAGCGGTGTGCACGATTTATAAGCAGAATGGCAAATGAAAAAGAACGGCGCAAACGCAACGCCAGCAGTCAGATGGCCCCGTCCCAAAGCGACGCTCGCAATGCGGTATTGGCGCAGTAGCAGACGCGTGCAACCGGACGTTGTTGCAGACACCACCAAGAAGCGAAGCATCATGAGCAGTATCCGAGCGGAGCGCTGACGCGGGACGAGGAGAAAGGAAAAACGAGGGAGAAACGTTCCGCTAACGAAAACGCACTGTTTTGATGCAATGACTAATACTCATTGCTTTAGCAAGTTACTGAAGGAGGTGATTACGAGGACGTTGATTTACCTGAAAATGCGAACACCCACGTATCGGCAAAGCCTCTTTCAGTGCGCTCTTGTAGCTCATTTAGTGTATCACTCCGCCAAAGTGACGGACCCAGATGTCAACTTGTGCGCATTTTGAAACCAGATTGTGCTTAATGTGAAACATCGTCTTATTTTTTTCGAATCTATAGTTTTTTTGTCATCACTTCAGTAATTTATAAGCAGATTAAGTGCGAGAAATGACGGAAATGACTCGCGTCACTTTCAAAATACTCGCAGTCATGCACTTTTGCAGCTATGCACTCACAGTTATGCTCTCGCGAGTGCACAACTTATACAGTTACGCACATGCAGTTATGCACACCCAGCTACGGTGATGAGGTACAGGGGCATTTTTTGATGTCGTTCTTAAGTCATGACGCGGCTTGAGGTTTCATTGACTGAGCCGATGTCGAAACTCCTGACACGGGCGCGCACTCGATACGACGGTCAGGATGGGACAGGCTGGTGTTCTACAGAGACATAGTTGACCATTATAGACTGGAAAGGGCCAAATACCGAGCCCCAGACGAGACACTGAGCAAATGGCAGCCAGTAGCGTGGCGACGGCTGCAGACAGATTGTTTCCCAATCCAGTGGCTTACAGCCGATGTTATCCAGGGCTCTATTCAGATAAATGCAAAGCGTGCGGTGACAGGGCTGACCTACATCACATGGTATGGTCTTGCCCTCTCCGGAGAAATGACCCACAAAGCAGTAAGGCAGGGCAGCCTGCACTCAGCATAAGTTCGAAGGAGCAGTGGGAGACCGCGCTACTACTCAGCTCCGACCCGGGTATCCAGACCCGGCTCGTCCAGACGGCCACGACCGCCGCCAGGGACCAAGGACTCCTGACCAACGGCAAAGCGACAAATCTGGGCAAATAAGCATTTGTTCAATCCAATCCAACCTTAAGTTGTCCCCGAATATAGTATGTATTAGTATGTAACTGGTTATAGCTTTATAGAGCTGCCCTAGCCCATGCGTAGGACGAGGAAGCCTACTAAGCCCCTGGCCACACCAGCAGTGTGGCCGAGTGCCCACTTAACTCCCACTCACCTTGTTGTCGGTGGTGGGGTAGATGTACTTGAGCTGGAGGGCGGCCGTCATGAGGACGCAGGTGTGGTTGGTGCCCGGCTCGGTCACATTGTAGCTGTTCACCGAGGGCTCCTTCGGGGCCGGAGGGGCCGGAGGAGCCGGCGTCGTCGGGCTGGGCTTGGGTGTGGTGGTGGACGACGATGCCGGGGGCGCCGTTGTAGAGCTGGACGTGCTCGAACTGAGGGGCGTGCTGACGCTGCTGCTGGCAGGGCGTGCCGTTGTAGTCTCTACTGAAGAAGCCGCTGTTGTCTTCGGCGGCTCTGTGGGGTCTTGTGCTGCATACCACGAGAAAGAAGATTTTAGATTGCAGTTCGGAAGGAACACAAAGGGAAACGGTGGTGAACGGTCATTCGACAAACAGCAGGCTCAAGAAACACGGATGAGGCAGTAGCCACAGAAATGGTTGCGCAGAAACTGTGTGGAATGAGAAATGTGGGGCCGAAGATGGGGTGCAGCAGCCAATGGGTTAACGAATGTATGCATAGCAAGCAAAAAAAAAAAAACTGTGCAAAGAATTAAGGCACTGAACAGACGAGGACAATGATATCCCAGGTGAAAAAGATTTCCATTTCCAGCTGGATTATGGAACTGGAAATCTCTTCCAGCTGGGAAATATCCCAGCTAGAAATTTGCTTTCCAGCTGGAAGAAATTTCCGGTTCCATAATCCAGCTGGAAACTCCGGCTGGAAATTTCGCATTCCTAGCTGGAATGTTTCCCAGCTGGAAGAGATTTCCGGTTCCATAATCCAGCTGGAAATCTTGGACTTCCAGGCTGCATTTCCAGCTGGAAGTATACTATTTCCTGCTGAATTTTCTGCTAGTATTTTTCAGGGCTCGGGTTACGTACCCAGATGGGACGCACAGTACAGTGCAAAAAAGAACATTGTACTAAGGCAAAGTGCTTCCGAGTGAAGATAATGAACATGCAAGTACATCCGCATTTAAAAAAATAGGCAGAACAAACAGTCTTACCTAAATTACTGCGAAAGAATTTCTACACAACAACGGTCACGCAGGCAGCAAGAAAGCCAACACGAGTGGAAAGTACAGGGAAAGATTTTATTATGCATTATATAGGCAACTTAAAACAGGCAAATGTGGTGTTGGGCTAGTTGGTGAATGGCAACTTACAAAAGATAGAGCTGTAGGTGGACACAAACAAAAGCACAGTTGCTTGTCTACGTGTGTGTGTGTGTGCGTGCGCGCGCGCGCAGTTTTAGTGCTTCATTTTGTATACAGGCCCTGATCTGTTCTTACAAGCAATAAAAAGACAGGTAATAAACAAGTCCTACCTTCGCGGTAACGGGAGCAGTAAACGTCAAAACTCGATGCGAGATAAACGCACAATGAAACCGTTGCGATGACTGCACTTCAATCGTCTTAGAACAAAGACGGTGCGGAGCACAAATCGACCTCTTCATTGTCCACCACGGCTGTGACAAGTAAGGCCTGCACGCCTTCCCGGTAACTAGGAGCCCTGCAGACCTCCATCCACATTACTGGGCTACACAATGTGCGCACTCCGCCAAGTAAAAAGACGCCTAGCACACTTTCTAATGATGTAATTAATCTTGTTGACTCGTTTCTTAGCGCGCGTGATGCTTACAGCTAGCTAACTCGACCGCCATTTTACCGGAAACGGAAAAAATGGTCCCGGAAAAAATGGTCCCGGAAAAATTGGTCCCGGAAAAAATGGTCCCGGAAAAAATGGTCCCGGAAAAAATGGTCCCAGAGGCAATCTAGGAAAAAATGGTCCCGTGCTCTGGTCGCAGTGTTTCCCTTCAAGTTAGTCCGATCTGAACTTTGTTGCAGTTTGATTTTGTCCCTTTGCATTTGAGCTAAAGGATTCAGGAAGAGATGGGATACTTTATTATTCATATATAGGCCAGACG
The DNA here is from genome assembly GCF_048455015.1 of Haemaphysalis longicornis. Taxonomy (NCBI): domain Eukaryota; kingdom Metazoa; phylum Arthropoda; class Arachnida; order Ixodida; family Ixodidae; genus Haemaphysalis; species Haemaphysalis longicornis. The sequence continues at coordinate 114,436,881 of NW_027526295.1, read as the reverse complement.
AGAACGCCTCTGGAAGCTAATATCTAGCAAAAGAAACTGGGTAGATAGTATGGATGGACGGACGGACGGACGGTTTGATGGATGGACGATGGATGGATGAATGGATGGATGGATGGATGGATGGCAGTGCTGAGCATCGATTAAAAATTTTAGTCTGAGTAATCGGGAGACAATTTCGAATAACCGATTGCTTTTTACTTGGTGTGGATACAACAAGAATGAATTTTTTTACAAAATTACGGAAAATGGCCAATGGTATACCGCGCAGCATTTCCACAATAATGCAGATTTCGCGAAAGTTTCACATGTAATTGTTATAGCAGCGTAAATGGATATAATTGGTCGAACGAAATTTTGAAAACTGTAAAATAAGAAAACTATAAAAAAATGACGGGAAATGGCAAAGTGTATCACGGCCTGCACATCCAGAATAATGCTGGTTTTGCGAAAATTCTACGTGTAATCGTTATAATTGGATCTGGACATCTAGGTGCGAATATTTCGGTGCGCGGATATTTCGGTGCACGTACTTTTCGGTGCACAGACGTTCCGGTGCAGGACGTCTCTGTGCGGACATTTCGGTGCACGGTCCGTCCCAGGCATTCTGTTAACATTCCGGAACAGCATGTATGCTCATTAGCGAACAGACGTACCACCAGACCTGGCGGCAGCATGCACCCATCTTGCTCGACGACGACACGCACCTGAGAACGTGGTCGGGGCAGGCCTTGCCACTACTGGGAGTGCCAACGTAGACGTTTGCTTCAACGGCACAACCTGCCAGCTACCACTACTTATCGTGCGAGGGGCCGGATCTAGCCACTTGGACCGAAATTGGTTCGATGCTCTTGGGATAACGATCGGAGGTTTCAACCAGGCTACCGAGGACAATATTCCCGAGCAACAGGATTTGGTGGAGCGACCTCAAAAGAAGTACGAAACGGTCTTTGCTAAGGATATTCCCGGTCACAACGGACCTCTCATCAACCTAGAGCTCCATCAGGACGACAGCCCCAAATTTCTCAAAGCCAGGCCAGTACCCTTTGCCATGCAGTCGGCGTACGACAAAGACCTTCGCAAGCTCGAGCAGCAGGATGTGATTGAGCCGACGCAGCACGGCAGTCATCGACGCCCTGCGTGCGTTGTTTGCGACGTTCGGACTACCTCAAAAAATAGTATCGGACAACGGCACGGCATTTGTGTCGGCAGAGATCAGGCGGTTCTACAAACAAAACGGCGTCACAGCTGTGACATCCGCCCCGTACCACCCAGCAACAAACGGCCAAGCCGAACGCTAAGTGGCCGAATTGAAGAGGGCATTTTGCAAGGACGAGACAGGGTTATTACAGCGACGCTTTGCCCGCTTCCTTTTCAAGCAGCACACAACAGTGCAGGCCCCTGCGAGGCTAATGTTTTCGCGGGAAATGAGAACTCCTCTCACGGCCGTAGGACCAGAGCCATCTTCAAAGGCGGCACAGGATGCCCGCGACCCACCGCGTAGCCGGTGGATACAAAAGGGAGAACGCGTGCTCGCCCGCCAGTTTCAACACAAGCCGGAATGGGTCCCAGCGACCGTGAAAAAACGGATTGGCCTGCGGTCGTGGCTCGTCGAGATTTCCGGCACGATAACTCGGCGGCACCTCAACCAGCTCCGCCAGCTGAGGCCGTCTTCAAGCAAACCAGCGCCTTCTGAAGGAAGTTGTGTGTCACCACTTGTCAACAGGGCCTGGCATCTCACTATGGAAAGCGCCGCTGCAACGCCGAAAACCACATGTGCAGACGGCGAGCTCCCGTGTTCGTCCCACCCCCAGGCCGTCGACCTACGCAAATCCACACGGCAGCGACACCCCCCTGACCGCTACCAGGCGCTGTTCTAAGGGGGGAAGAAATGTGTTCGTGCTCCAAAGTGTGTCGGCGCCTCCCAATAGCGCGCCAATTAGTGTCCCCCGAGGAAGGGCCTACCCTTTCCTTCGCCGACGCCGCCCCCGACTCCGCGGGGAGATGGACAATGCACAAAGACCTTGCTTCAGTCCAGACGGAAGGCCGTGCTCTCTTGGGTGATAAACCCTTGAGTGAAATTTAAGCGCAAAAGCACTCGGGAGCCTTTGGGCTGTAAGTTGCCTGGGGTTGCCGTTACTGAAATGATGATGGACACATAGCGAAATCTATTGAGACATCGGTCCGATCTGACAAGTCAACAGACACAGGGACGAGAAAGGGAAACGACACCAGCGGCACCCTATTTTCAAATGTGCCCGTGCGTCAGCTTGTACTGACTGCGCGTACTCTGCTACGGCGCGAGCGGGTGCGTTCCCCCTCAGGCCGTCCCCTCGCGTTCCCCCGTGGCCTTGCAAAAAAAAAAAAAAACTGTTGCGCGACAATAGCCAGAAAATGTATAGCTTGTTTATTGCTTTTTTTTTTTTTTTGCGCGGCGCCAAAACAAGTCCCCCAAGCCAAAAACCCCTTTCTTCACCTTGTTTTTCTATCGCAGGGCCATTCGCCACGAAGGGGCGGGGTCCCCTGTCCCTAACTTGTAAGAAGCTGACTTTTGCGGGAGAAGAGGAAAGGGTGCAGCGTGTGCGGTCCTTTCGAAAGTGGGTAATTTAAAAGCAGGGGCGAAACTGCGTGTGCACGGGCGTTGCAACGTGCACCCCCCTGCCCTCCAACGGCCGTAGAGGTTTGCAAAATCCCCGAACGAACAATATAAATAAAGCAGTCGTCGCGAATCCCTGACCATTCGCAACCTTTATTTTGAAGCTCTGCGCGCGTGCCTTTGAAGTCTCTCAACTACGTACAATCGTTTTATTTGTGAATATCTGCTTTAATTGGTGCTATTATTCTTAGTGGCGGTTATTTGAAGGCGCCGGCTGCGGCGCGTTTTCCTTTGCCCTTTTTGACCAGCGAAACGAGGCTCTACTTCGGATCAGCAGCCACCAAACTGTAAGTAATTGCGTTACCATTTCTTTCCGTTTATGCCGATTTTACGCAAAGCTTTCTGAACTGTATTTAGACTTATATGAAAGTTGATAAAATATATGATTACGCAATTATTTTAAAGACGAATAGTTGGCTTCAGGGCCTTTTTCACTTCATCCGTTAATGATTAGTCAGGACGACAACGTCCATAACACCCTAGAAAAATCATTACTGGACTATAGGAGAATTCATAATTTTGTCTGATGCCGATCACAAATGACCTATACTTGGCTCCTTCTCTAAGTATCTAATTTCGGATTGGCTGCTTTGTCTAGACACTCATTGACTCGAGGTCATAGTTGGGATTCCTACTTAATTAAGGGGTTGTATTTTTGTTCAACACGGAAAGTGAAGCGAGACTGCGCACGACATTTGTCGCATATTTCAAAACGCACGACGTCGCCTAAATTATGTTGCAGCCGTGCACTGCGGTGCGCCTCAAAGCCATGTGTAGCTATGACAAGTTAATGTCACATTAAAAAGAAAAAGGCAGGCAAAACACAAGTTTGAATCAGACTGCCTTGTCCCGATAAAAATGACACCAATCTTAATGCAACTGAAAAAAAAAAAACGTATAAATTCAGAGAAGTGTCTACTAATCCACAGCATTCTTACGCCGCTTGTTTTCATTATGTTTTTAATCAGATTTGGCTATGCCAAAACTGCCTAAAAAGCAGCTAGATACTCCGGGTAATTTTACTGCTTTAAAGATCCCTTTTCTTTCGTCTTAAAAACGACGTTCACTTAGACTACTAGATCAATTAAATGCGTTGACTCCGCCGTTTATGTATTTCTGTACAAATGCACGGTGTTACAGGGTTGGCCTATTTTCACGATCATTTCATTCATCTTTCAGTCCTTCAGTTCAGAAATTTTTCGGGAAGATTTTATTCTTTATTTTTCATTATTTTTCGGGATTATTTTTTGGGAAGATATATGATTCATATTATATAAATATTTTATTATGTTTGTTGAATCGTAGTTTATTTTTGTTTTTTCAGATATAGCCAACTGTTTATGTCACCCCATTTTGGTAACGTAACATGAAAACTGATACCTTGTTTTTAGTGTTCTCTTTTCCCGGCACTGCTGAAGCGTAGCGTGAAGTTTGAAAGCTTGTCTATATTCCTCGCGTTTCTTTTTTTTTTTTTTTTTTTGCATAGAAAACTACTTTCGGGATTGGAGTGGAGCTGAATGAGTTACCAAAGGGTAGCTATGTTAAATTTAAGCTAAGTTGCATTTTGTCTTCACGGGCACCCGTCTTCACGGCCCGGTTCCTGGATACCTTTAAAGAATATCGTCTTATCGAACCACCTGCGTCCGTTTTATCGAAATAGTAGTATTCTTGCTTTCATTATCACGTCATTTACATTATGTAACTGGCCACTTCACTAAACTAATCGCACATGCAAAACGACCCCTATACATTTTGACCTACCTTTTTTGTCGTTGTGTTTTTTCTTTCTTCATTAGGAATTGTTCTTACGTTAAATGATGGCATTAAAGCATGTTTTATAAATATGTATAGCATTCTTTTCGTAGTACCCCTTAAAGCCAGGGCCATGTCACGCCCTGCTTTCGCGCAAAAATGCGGAATTGGCGGGAGTAACATACTAGCGAAATGAAGAGAATTGGTCGAAAAGAATTTGAAATAACAAAGAATAAGAGAAATAGAAAAAATATAGAAATAGAAAGAATAGACAATTTTGTAGTTATGATCCGACGAAATCAAAACTATGCAACTTGTACATATTTACATGTACACTACCCTAGCGTTCATGGTCACGTAATCCAGAGTCTTGTCTTCGCCAAATTTTTCTAATCCCGCAGTTTTTGCGCGATTCCTACCCTGACCATTTGGCGGCATCCACGAAAAAAGAGGGAAGAGCATGAGGAATCGGAGCAAGAGAGATGAGAGGGTGTCACGCGGCAGGGACGGCAGATGATGACCGTCTATAGAATACATTTTCGGTGTAGAAAGCAGACACGGTGCCACTTTTCAATTACCCGCTAGACACAAAAACTCGCCTAACAAATTATTATAAATTTGGTTCTGCTCTATGTTTCAGGATGGAGGTCATCACTTCGAACAAGGGCCAACGCAAGCTATGCTTCGAAGGGTTTATGTATACCCGGCACAAGGAAGTAGCAGCTGGGTTCCGGTGGCGGTGTGTGAGGCGTGCTAAAGGCTGCAAAGGGTCAGTGATCACCGTTGAAGGCACAGAAGACGTCACAATGAGCTCAGATCATGATCACCCACCTAGTACTTCTTCCATTAACGTTGCGAAAGCACGTTTACGTATGAAGACAACTGCTCTCATTTCCAGCGAAAACCCTGCAAAAGTCGTGTCCCAGGCAACGCAGCAGTTGACTGCGGAGGAGAAGGTGATGCTCAAGAGTGAGGACAGCATGAAGAGAGCGATTCGGCAGCAGCGGTGCATTTCCCACCCGCCAACGCCAAGCTCCCTCCGCGACCTTCAGATAGTAGGTCCATGGACCTTGACGGGGGGCATTGCTCCAGAAAAGTTCCTCATCCACGACAACGGACCTGACAGCGACTCGAGATTGATAATTTTTGCAACCGTGCCTTGCCTTAGGCTGCTGAGCGAAAGTGCCATCTGGTTCATGGATGGGAACTTTGATCAGGCCCCCAAAGGATTTCTGCAGCTGTACGTAATCCTCGTTCCTCTGGGGGAAGGAACCGTGTCAGTGGCGTACGCGTTTATGACACGAAAGACTCAAGAGGCTTACGAGGAGCTCCTCACTGCCATTATTTCGGAGTGTGCATCCCTGGGATTGCACCCTGCACCTGATGTGGTCATAACAGATTTTGAAAAAGGTGCAATGAACGCCGTAAAGACAGTACTTGGTGAGGACACGCAGACGAAGGCATGCTTTTTTCACCTCTGCCAAAGCACGTGGCGCAAGGTTCAAGAGCTTGGCTTGGTGAGTTCCTACAGGGAAGATGATTCGTTCCGTACCTTTGTCGGCATGTTGAATGCACTTGCGTTCTTGCCGGTGGATGATGTTGAAGATGGCATGCAACTTCTTCGTGCTTTGATGCCAAGCGTTGCCGGTGACCTCACCGAGTACTTCGATTCCACTTACGTCAGCGGGAGCTTTCGGCGCCTGACAAGACCTGACGGAGGACTCCACCTGCGGCGGTTGCCTCCGAGATTTCCATGTGATGAGTGGAACGTTCACGAAGCAACAGTGGAGGACAGCCACCGCACAAACAACAACTGTGAGGCGTGGAACCGCCGATTTAGTAGTTTAGTTGGGCACAGTCATCCAAGTGTCTGGAAGGCCATAGAAGTTCTGCGCTGCGAGGTGTCATCAGTAGCTGCGAAAATTGCACAAGAGGCCGTGGGAGCCCCACCAAAGAAGCGCACGGCGTCATCTCAGGTCCAGATGCAGCGCCGACTGCAGGCTTTGTGCGCCGGGTACACACAAGGAACTAAAACGATGGAACAATTCCTGCGCGGTGTGAGCCACACCATTCGCTTTTAAGTGCCGAGCATAATAAAGTAATTTCCTACATTACTTCAAACTGTAAATAACTTCATACTGTAAATAAATTGTACTTGTTTTTTTTTTCCAGAGATAACTGCCTCGTGTTTCTTGACCTTTCCCCCTGACTTTCCCAAGGCTGCCAAAAATTCATATAAAAGTATGTACCAGAAACTGTGCCCAAGAAGGTTGCGTGAAAGGTTGTATGGCGTGAATGGTTGTAGTAATGTAAATAAATTTAAGATATGCAATCTTGAAAGCCATAGCATGAACAAAGAAAAAATACTTTCAAAAGCAATAAATAGCAACAAAGAGCGTGAGAAAAAAGGAAAATGTGAAGGCGAAAGCATCGTATTTTTTGTTGATATGTCTTGAATTTTATGTAGAAATTTACGGCCGCGCCCGTCCACATTTGACCAGCCCCTGGGCGGCCCCCTCCAACGCTCGTTCTTTTAACTAAACATCACCAGGAGCAGCCTATTTTCCCTTTCGGTACCTTCCGCTTCACCTGTCGCGCGGCACCGGTCTACCCTCCTTTGGCTCTGTCTTTCACTTTCCCGGCGCGCGCTGCGTGACCCTGTATTAGAGCCCTCCTGCAACCCATCTCCCGTACAGCTGTTTTTCTTTCATGCGCACGCGATCTCGCGCTCACGCTCTCCGGCTTGCGCCATGTCCTGGCGCGCCGTTCCGTCTTAAACTTCCCGGGTCGTGCACGATCAACTTTTTATAGCATAATTTTTCTTTGCCTCACAACGTGCGAATTTGAAACATACAGATGTGCTGAGATTTGTGCATGCCGTATGTGGTTGAGATGTCATCAATGTAAATATCTGTCGGTTAAGCTAGTGTAATAGCAAATTAGAAAATAAATGTGAGAGAGGCAATGAAAAGAACACAACCTGAATTTTGGTAAAACATACGGTCATTATTCCATTAGCTGGCATTACTCGAACAAGACTGCATTTTCCTGCGTTGGCATCGGGACCGATTTTTCTGGGACCATTCACAATTAACACGAGACAAAGAAACCACTTTCCGGCGCCTACAAACCAGTTCGTATCGCAATAACACCCCACTAAACGCTTTGTACCCCACCCAATACTCTGCCACCTGTAACTCCTGCCCTGCTGCTGGCATACCACGCGGTATAAGAGGGACAACTGGCCCCACTCTAACCCCAAATCTCAACCCTACCTATGAGCCTATGCCCAGTGGGTGGAGCAGCCGACCAGCTCCGATCTCTCGGACCAGCGCCGACTGGTGGAGCGTGCCCGGACGGCCAGCCAGCTCCAAGGCATCTTGGAATAAGGATGACTCTCACTGGGTGTAGGCCCTAAGAACATCCTGCTCATTAGTACAATAAATGTTTGTCTCTCTCTCTTTCTCTCTTCCTACCTTGGCTTTGGGACCACTAGACTCCGTAAAAAAAGCTGCCGACAACAGTATTTGCAAGTTTATTTTAGCGCCACAGTGCTGCCGGAATGAAACACTTCACATTTTCTGCATTTTGGGAGCAATAATGTTTGTAAAGGTGCTGTCTTGCGATAGTGGGAGTGTGCCTTTTATTTAGAGAAAATGACTTGCAAAATACATCGTAAACATCGACTAATTTCCTTAGCTGATGTGCATGCAGCATAAAAAGAGCGAGTCTACATTATAGAGTGCTGTAGTAAATAAAAGGGTCTGCGAAAGGATTTAATTAGTTGGCTGCGTAATGAATGTTTCCTGAACAAAATATACAAACAGAAATATTGAAATGCTCAATTTATTCAAATAACTGGCGCTAATAAAAATGGCATCAATGTAAATGTGCAAGCACTGCAGTAGATTATTGAGCTCAATAACCCAAGTTACGCGGAAATATAGAATGACTGTTTAAAACAAGTAAGCACCAGATAATTCGTTTGCCGGGAAAGCTTGCGTACCGAAACGTGCATGCGCTCAAATGTCCGTACACCGAACTGTCCGTGCACCGAAATGTCCCGGACCCGAGCGGAAAAGGAAGGGGGGGGGGGTAGCGTTTACCGCCATCGTACTTTGAACCCTCATCTAAATTGACGCAGCTAAGGGAAGAAGGAATAACGCCCCAGTGCTACTTCGGGAAAGCGGCAGGCCCAATGTTCTTCTTGAGAAGATCGTCCAACCTTACTTTACTCTAATTAAAAAAAATTATAGTCAGTGAAAAGAAAATGACGCGCCATAATATCGCCCCGGGAGAATGGGCCGGGAAACTGGCATCGGGGAAAATGGCACGCGGGGATACTGCACGCGGGGCAAATGAGACACGGGGCTAACGTTGCGGGGTTTTCGCGACAGGGATTCTGCACGCGGGGTAATCATGATACACCCCCGAAGAACATCCTGCTCATTAGTACAATAAATGTTTCTCTCTCTCTCTCTCTCTCTCTCTCTCTCTCTTCCTACCTTGGCTTTGGGACCATATTTTCAGGGACTAATTTTTCCCGGACCATTTTTTCCGGGACCATTTTTTCCTACCTTGGCTTTGGGACCATTTTTTCCGGGACCAATTTTTCCGGGACCATTTTTTCCGGGACCATTATTTCCGGGACCATTTTTTCCGGGACCATTTTTTCCTACACATTTTTTCCATTTTTCCTTACACAAACTTTGATTGGCTTGACGTGTCTTGACTTGGCTTTAAAAAAGACTTCGGATGAGCAATGTTGCCAACGTCTTTTCTGTAAAAATGTTTTTTTTTTTTTCGTATCGGGGGTCCTTACCGGTCGCGATTTTGAGGTATGCATAAAAGAGAAGAAATTTGTTCTAACGAGTCTCACTAACTTGTTTAACCCCCCGCTAATAAATAAATAATGTGGTCGACGCTTTGAGGACTTTGTGTGAAACAGGAACTGATTCACATGACATGTTCCGAAATCGTATATATCTTTCACTGAAATCACACAAAAGAAAAATAATTAAATGAATTGGCCGTTTCATAGACCAAAAGTGGAATTACCTTTACCAACTGACACACTGGCAACTTCCTCCCAAGATAAGTACAGTTGGAGCTGAAATTTTTCTCAGCTGGAGTACATGTGCTGCTAGGCTGGAAATTCTCGCCAGCTGGAAAATGCCATTTTCAACTGGAAGCCAACGTGTGCTGCTTGGCTGGAAATTCTTTCCAGCTGGAAACTCTAAGTTCCAGTGGGAAGGCAACATTTCCAGCCTAGGCTGGAAATGTTGCCTGGAAATGTTGGAAATTTCCAGCCTAGGCTGGAAATCTTCTTCAGCTGGAAATGAATTCCCCGCTGGAATGCAACATTCCCAGCTTGACTGGAAGTTCTTTCCAGCAGGGAACTACCATTTCCTGCTGGGACCACGTATTCCAGCGGGATATAACACTGGAAAGAACCGTTTCCAGCTGGAAATACTGTGCCCATTTTCATGTGGGATAGAAACAAACAACATATACAAGCCTACATGCATGCGCGCATGCATGCACACGGGTGGACCACGAAACAACACGAACGCGTTTTGCCTGTCGCAGAATCCCACTCTCAAAATAAACTGGTTATTTCCCCTCGTGTTCAAAATCCTTCCTCTCATATGCACATGTTAGCAGTTGCCCCCTCTCGTGTCCCCTCGACTTTCTCCCTCGAAAACGAAGGTTGGGTCGGCTTTTGTTGCCCTCAAGACGAACAAAGGGGCAGTGGCTGCCGCGGCGTGCAGAATGTTACAGTGCGTGCGCGGGGATGTACAATGAGTGCTCCCCTGCTATACTGGTAAGGGGGGATCGCTTTCACTGATAAGGCGTCCCTGCCTTTCCTTCATCTTAAGCCGCGCTAAAACCGGAAACACAGGCGTCAGAGTGCCGTGCAGATAAAAAGCAGAAGGGACGAAATATTACCAACAATAGTATCGAAACAAAGGCGGAGTAATAACAAACAGATCATACCACACCATTGCAACATTAAGGATGCAATGCCGTAATTTTTATTTATTTATTTACCTTCCCTTTCACCCGCCCCCACTTAGGTTATTAAAGTCTGATTTATTTATTTATTTATTTATTTATTTATTTATTTATTTATTTCGTTAGTTAAAGTTCTCGACAACACCGCAAGGGCCTCCTCGAGGGATGCACTGTGTACACGAATAAAAGGCATACAAAAGACAACATATAGGAAGGGAAATAGTAATTCAAAAAGGGTAAAAATAAATGTGTAGATATATATCAGACAGGCTAGTGATCAAGGAAGGCATTTTTCACATAAAAGGCTTCAGCTATCTCCCTTGTTCTCCTATCTTTGTGAGTCATTAAAGCAGTAGTAGCATCAAACAAGGTATAGCATCCGCAACTCTTACACTGCGATGACAAATGTGACGTGGGCGTGCCCTTGAGGAAGTTTCGATGTTCGCGCAAACGCTCATTCAGGCATCGCCCCGTTCGCCCGTTGTAGTACTTTCTTTTGCACTTCAAAGGAATGCAGTACACGACCGCGAACATCGAAACTGCCTCAAGGGCACGCCCACGTCACATTTATCATCGCATTGTAAGAGTTGCGGATGCTATCCCTTGTTTAATGCTACTACTGCTTTAATGACTCACAAAGATAGGAGAACAAGGGAGATACCTGAAGCCTTTTATGTGAAAAATAATTCAGATGATTCTATTAGTTGCCCGTCCATATCGCTACTGGATTGCGAACTAGCCTATCTGGACAGTTGTTGAATGAGTGGCTGTTCTGTGCACATGTGAGACATACGTCAAGATTGTTATGATCACGCACGCTCTTGTATACTTTTTCACGGTGTAATAAATATTTCAGTTGTTAGTCAGCGCTCGTGTGGTTGTCCTCTTCCTTTTGTCCTTGTTTTTTGCGCGCTGTTTCACCACTATGAATATGTACCAACTGGCCCAGTTCGCGACACTTTTGAACTTTTTCTGTAAAACGGCTTTTGATGAACTGCCCGGACTACCTAGGGGTTTTAAGTTAATCCGTACCTCGACCAGGAACTGTTTCCGAGCATAACGTCCTTACATTTTAAAATAGATCGTGGACACATTCAACAAATGCCGAAGTTATTTAATACTACGAAGAGAGTAAAGGTATTTAAGCTCGAATAATCTGACTTTTTCAGGTGACTTCGAATGGCTGACGAAGAGAGGTCTAGGACATTTCGGTGCAGGACATTTCGGTAAAGGACGTTTCGGTGCGGAATCTTTGGTGAGCGGGCGTTTCGGTGCACGGACAGTTCGGTGTACTGTGCGCAAACTTTCAGGCGACCGATATATCCGGTGCTTCCCTGTTTGAGACAGCCGTTATATGTTTATTTCCGCTTAACGTGGGTGTGGACAACAATCTGGAGCAGTACTTTTATTTTTTCAGTGATGCCATGTTTGATCTTTGCCAGGTAATTTTTAAAAAATTCAATATTTATATATTTTTGTTTAATATCTCGTCTTGGGGACACTTGTTATGCAGCCAACTGATTGAATTTTTTAGCACACGTTTTTTGCTTTCATTTACGACAGGTTGTTTATTTATATTCGCCTTTTTTTGTGGCATGCACATCAGATAAGACAATTGACTGGTGTTTACGATGGTCTAACGCCTTCTTTATGTATTTTTTCAATTACATACAATAAAAATTACATAAATTACATGCACACTCTCAATATCCAAAACATAACAAGCATACGGTAGCCCCCCAAAATGCAGCAAATCTTATGAAGAGTATTACGGGGGCTCTGGTATTACGTAGGCTGAGCTGTCATGCTAAAAAGAATTAGCGAACACTGTTCCCTCCAGTTTTTTTTTTTTTTTTTTACGGACACGTCTAGGACATTCTCGTGGAGGAAGAACGGGCCTTTTTGAAAACATATTTGCAAACTTATTTGTAAGTTAACGGGGGAAAGAACAGGGTAAAAATTAACGAAGTACACAATAAGCATTTCGAATTTTTTAACTGAAGTGAGCACGAAGACGGGCTACATATAGAAAGTGTTTACAAATTGTTGCAAATGAGATTTTCCACAACTTCTGGCATGCGCGTCTTGGGGAAATTTTTGTCACGATGGATGGGCGTTCGTTCTACTTCCGGAACTGCTGTGTTGCTTGCTTCCGTGTTCTCCTCAGTTAATCCATAGAAATGCACTTGCTTATGACTCTCAGGATAGTTTTTTTCTAGGCATGTTGGAGAGTAACTGGCCTGCCATGCGGCCACATGTGCCTCAGGACCTAGCAATGATCCCGAATTTAGTACGGGTCATCAACGTGTAGGTTCCATGCTCGACTGTAGTGTTTAACGCGGCGACGCAACGCAAATGCTGAGGCGCTCCGTAGTGAAGGGCTCCGGATTAATTTTGACCACCTGAGGACCTTTAACGTGCGCGGAAATCTCGTACACATGGGCGATTCTGCTTTTCGCCTCCATCATAAAAGCGGTCGCCGCGCCTCCATGCTGTTATAAAAACGTAACTCACTAGACTCTAGCCGCGTTAACTTTCCTGACTTCCTTCTACATCATTCTTTACTTCCTTCCTAAGTATCCCTTCTCTTTACCGAGCCTAACACTGACGACCCCGCCAGACTGAAGCATTTAAATTTCGCCACAAAGGACAGACACTTCATTCTTTTTACTGCAGTTCTTTTTTCTTTACTTGAAGGCAGGGAGGCACGACTGTCTTTGCTCCCCAGTCGGACCGAGCTAGCACAATGCCAGGCGGGGATCCCCTGCTCGCTCCCCTCTCCAGCTCAGAGAGAGGGCTTTCGCGGCCGGGTGAGGCGCAACACGGGGGAAGAAAGACAGGGATTATGGACAGTGGGATTTTGAGACACGGGGGGAGCGGGGCGGGAAAACTGCGACGGGGGAAATGCGACATGGGCAAACGTGCTACACCCCATGCACACAACCACACACACACGCACACACACAGGGACATCAATAAATGGAACACTAAAAAATTTTCTCCTGAGCGAACCATTATTCTGTTCGAGCTCAAACTTCACACGAAGGTCGCATTTTGTTGTCTACTTTGTTTGACACCAGGAATAACGACTATACTCACATACCTATTCATTCTGAAAATAAATAAAAACAATTTTCGCCTACGGAAAATGGCAGCCAATTTCGAGGTGCAAGCTGATTTTGGAATGATGGCGCCACCTGGGGTATGCAAAACGAAACGCGCGATGGCGATTCACGGTAGCAAGGAGCCAAATGAGGTAGCAGACAATCAGAAAACCTCTTTTCTCAATGGTTTATGATGGCCACAAACAGTTACATAAGAGCTCGTAAGAATCACAGTAAAGTATTCCCATTGTTCATCGTTGTCAATACCAGTCATCTGGTTTCAGATAGTTAGTCGTCTGCTGCGCCAGGTTATCCCGCTTTCCGATATTACAAGGCTCACGATTCGTTGTTCACGTTTGTTGCTATGCAGGTGGACAGCCTGCAGTGAATGATCACCACCTGCAGTGAATGATTGAATGGACCACCTGCAGTGAATGATCTCATGACGTAAAGATCAATGAAAACTGGCTACCACCCCGAAGCACAGGAAATAATTACCTTAAGGTAAATATAAAGAAAGTGGAGGGGAGAACAACAACCCCGCCGGTAATGTAGCGGATCCCACCCGGCATGCATTTTTTCTCTACTTTGTTTGTTTCTTTGAAAAAACAAATATACATACATCTGCTTCAAGAAGAATAAAATGACCTACCACATTTTCTTCCCTTTTGCTTTCCTTGGCTTTCTTGACTGCCTACTGTTCATTCTGTCTATATATATATATATATATATATATATATATATATATATATATATATATATATATATATATATATATATATATATATATATATATATATATATATATATATATATATATATATATACACGCACTGTATTGTTATAGCAGACATACACTGCACCACGTAACGCACACACACAGCCACTTCAGTGAACAATTGTCCTGTTTTATTGGCCCACTATTTTTCTGGCCCGTCTTCATGATATAGGCCATGCAAGACACCCCCAAAGTCAAAAGGGTGTACTGACGGGCTTATTGGTACATTTTAGCGTTTAAAAACAGCGCAGAAGATGAAACCAAGGATGAACAGACAAACCAAGGAAGGAACTAAGGAAGGAGTAGTGCCTGTGTCGTCCGTTCCTTCCTTAGTCCCGTCTTGTACTCTGCTTTTAAACGCCAAAGTCAAAAGCTTGCATGCCTGCCAGTTCTGACAGTTCCCCTTCAGAGCACACGTACCCAAACCAACGCTCGCTGTCATCATTCAGTTCATGCAGGTACTTGCGCAGTATTTGCTCCACATTAATTTACGATCACGCATGCTGCTGCTCGGAAGCGGAACGAGCTCAGCATTGCCCCCTTGTGCTGAAAGAGCACACAAATCCTCCACCATAAAGAAGGCAACACTCCGTGCAGTTTATAGAGAGAAAAGCCTGGGCCAGTACGGTGCCCGGAGCTTAAGTGGCGTTGATCGCCTATCGGATACCTAGGGTTCGTTTTCGGGTTTTACGTATTTTTAAAATCGAGGGGTAAAAGTCAGGTGCTAGTTTTCGAACTGATGATCAGGGAGAAATCAGGTTTTCTGTAAAGCCATTCCGAAATTAGGGTTTTTTTTCGGGTTAAATCTACAGATGTACGAAGTAAAGCACCCAGTTTATTTTGCGAGGTTTCACGAGCTTCTGAACTTCTTAACGCGTCAAAATTGGTGTTTATCTGAAGCTGGTAATCCGGGGCACGTTTTCTAGGAAATGCTGCCTGAAATTTGGCATTTGTCTGGAAATAAATCCATAAATATGACAGTAAAGAGCATTGGTAACTTCTAAGCAATGAAACATTTTATTCACGAAAAGTTGGTCATTGCTTTTGCACTCATCCTGGTGCACATACATTATCATCAGCTTGTACAACATGTCGGTATTCATTCGAGACGTGTCTGATCGCTGAACGTATCTCAACTAGTGCGTTCGGAGGCTGTGATTATGGGGCTTGCTTCCAGCAAATACGGGTTGAGAACGGCGGGCCGTCAGCAAACGATTGTGCAGATCGCTACTTTGAAAAGGTCCATTCGGGGAGAAACCGGGAGCATGTTCGGGGTGCAAGAATCGGGTAAAATCCGGTTTTACCCGAAAACGAACAACTCTACGGATACCGCACCGGGGCTAGATCTCCGCTTTGCTGGCTTTGCCGCCTCTCTACTCCAGGACGGGGTCAAACTTGGCGCCTCCCAGTGACGTCACCAGCAGCTGTCATGTGACCTGACGTCATACTTTCAAGCGGTGCCGTAATGCTCTCTCACAGACTGCACGCGGATGACAGCTGAAAATAAGGCGCGCCCTCCTTGAGCGAACAAGCACTGTCGTTACGACGCAAGAGCATGACGCATATCCAAACTTAATCAGCGCAAGCAAGCAGTTGGGGACACCGTGGCGACGGCGACCAACAACCTTCAAACGGCGTACAACACGCACGCACCGCGTGCACGGTTGCAGTTCGCCATCCCGATGGTGATTCTTTACGTATGAGCGCAAAAAACAGACGTTGGGTGTGGCGGCTGCCGAAATACCTGTCGTAAAGCGGTGTCGTAGGATCCGATCGAGACAGGCGTCCCCCAGCAGTCTGCTTGGAACGCAACTCACCCGACACGATCGTGAAGCAGGCGACGAGGGCGAAAGAGGCAGTCCACTTCATGGTGATTCTCCTTTGGTGCTGAGCCGCGTTCTTGGTACGTTGAATTAAATTACGCTTTAACCAGCGGTGCCCGTCCTAGAAGACATTGCCAACACCAAGAAGAAAGACTGCAACCACACTGCAACAGCGCAAACGAGATTAGTTATGTAATAAACAGCCACCGGATGACGCCAAGCGTACTGCACCGCTTATGCCTGTTGTCCCTATCTGCACTCCTCGGGCGAATAACTTTTAATATTATCCGCACTCCTAGCGCGAACTCCTCTCGTCCGCTACGAGAGAGTCCGCTTGCAGTGGCACTGCCATGTGCCCACTTTCTTCTTTTTGTTTAGCGTTGCGCGACTTCGACAACTTTTACTGTGCTTCGTCGGCTCCAAGACCGCAACATACTGCGCAACACACACACAAAAAGAAACTGGGCACACGGCGCTGCAATCGGGCTCGAAGAGTGCGAACAATTTCAAAAATTATTCGCGCTAGGAGTGTCGATAATTTTAAAAGTTATTCGGGCTAGGAGTGGGGATAGGGACAGCCGCTTACTCGCTGCGCAGGGCTGCGCCCGCGCTTTTGTCTTCGTTTGTACGGGCGTATCGCCTTACACCCGCGCGCTCGCGCGTATTACCTTTCAATAAATAGCATTGCAGCTGGGCCGTCGCTCGCCGTTTCTTTTGGTTCCCCTCGATCCGAAGCTGCTGCAATCTGCGCACTTCGCATCGACCATGATGGCAACGAACTGCAGCAACGGAGTGCTTGCTTTGTGATAACCCGCGAAAGGTTCGACCACGAAGATGCGTGAACTTACAAGCAACACAGTGTCCGGCATACAGCCAGGAAAGAGGTCACCTCGCACAGAAGATTAAGTGCAACTATCTATATCTTTAGACTGTATCTATATCTATGTACAAGGGCGTCCGCAGAACTTTTTGCAAGGGGGGGCATCCATTAGCGGGGGGGGGGGGGGGGTACGGTTGGATAGCACCAAAAAGGCGCTATTTGTGGTTACAAAAAGTACAAACAGCGAATTAGAACCAGACTTGGAGGATATACATTGGATTTTATTACCGAACAAAGAAATAAAGTTAACAAAAAATGCGAAAAGTTACTGTCACTTTGTAAAGAAGAGTGTCCAGTCTCGCTGCGTGAGGGTTCTCGACTCACGCCAACTGATCACCAGCACACTACAATACATTCACATACATAGAACTGCACTCCGTCAATCTTCCTTGAATAGCAGCTGCAGACGCCTCGGGTATTTCTGGGCAAATTGCGAGATGACATTTGTGAAGTCTGTTGAAATGGCTCAAGCAATAAAGATACTACTCGCCTCCCTGGCTTTCAATGCAGTCCAGGCATACAAGCGTTTTGAGGGGCTGTTATAGGTTTTGTTTCGGGGCTTGGGTGGTGCCGACATTTCGTAATTTCGAAGGAAAGGGGTGTACAAGGTGATGGGACGGCACGGGAGGATGTTACACTCTCCCTACTAGGTGTAGCGGTGAAGATAGCTGAAAGGTTGTCCGAAAACTGAAGTTCTTGCGGTAAGACTGGATCTAGATCTAGATCTAGATCCAATAAGATCTAGAGTTTAGAAAAACAAAAACAAAAAAAGTCAAACCTTTCAGAATTGTTCGCTATCTTCAATAGCCAGCACAGACAGTCTGTTTCACTGCGTTCACATGACCGTCGATGTTAGTCGTGTCTAACGGTGCAATGTTGTCCGCAGTCCTGAAGGGCGTTCCATACGGATACGCAAAACCTGAGTGTGCTAATCATTTGAGTTGCGTGGATTGTCGCGCTAGTTGGTTCACTTACACAATTTAAAAAACTTTGCGCTAAAAGACGGGACAAAGGAGAGAACGTCGGTGTCGTTCTCTCCTCTCTTCCGTCCTTCAGGGCAAAGTTATTTAATTATGGGCCAACCAAGCTGTGCAGCTTTTTTGTCGTGCATAAACATATCCGAATTTCCAAGGGGTGGCAGCTGCCCCCCCTTGCCCCCCCTTCCGGACGCCCATGTCTATGTATCTATATCTTTAGTTGTATCAGTCATTGAAAGTTTTCATAGATTGGCACCATATATTTTTTTATTCAATCAATACTGAACACGAATATATACCACGAAGTTATGCATACTAAGCCCTTAAACATACGCGCAGAATAACAAAGCTGCGCTTAACAATATGAAATGCAATTATGTGGCGCTTAAAAATTATTGTTCGTTTATCCCTCAACTTCCGGACGCTTATTTTTGCCCGTTTTCGAAGATCCACGCGGCGGAAATATTAATATTACACACCTTTCTCAATGAAATTTAACTTAGCGTAGCAACAATTGCCAAAGTACCCGCCGCGGTGGCTACGTGGCTAAGGCGGGGTGTAGGTACAAATGGTTCCGGAACGAATGGTCCCGGAACTTATGGTTCCGGAACAAATGGTTCCAACTCCAAAGTAGGAACAAATGGTCCCGGGGCAAATGGTCTCGGAACAAATGGTCCCAGGCACCTCTTCGAGCAAAATTAATCTATAAAACTCCACGTGGGTTCTCTGATTAAATTTGTTGCATCTTGCTGGAGTGCAGTATATCGCCTGCTCTCTCAAAAAATTCCCCGCATTTCCCCGAGGGGAAGAATGTGAAAGTGCGAATGCACGAGTTGAATTTGCGCGGTTCGGTAATGTTCGCGAAAGAGAGATCACACACACACACACAACTACAAAGAAAGAAAGATGCATTTATTCACAGACACGTATTTGTGTTGTCGTTGTACTTGATTGCTATAGAGCGGGTCTCGGCTTTGAAATTTCGTGTCAGTACTCTTTTAAGCAGGTGCATTAGCCCTTCTCACGCCCGATTCTTGGCCAATCCCCCACGTGGGTATGTGCCATCTCAGCGGCCAGGCAGCGCGCGCCCATCTCCCCCCGTTGCCAAGGAAGACGAGGAGATTCCTGGCCAATCCCCCGCGTGGGTATGTGCCATGTCAGCGGCCAGGCTGCGCGCGCCCATCTCCACGTGCGCGGACATCGCCGGTGGACGCAGGTTCAGGGTCGCTTAAGAAGTGCATTGCACTTAAAAGCTGTCAGTAAATCGGCGAGCGCAATGCACCAGTACAGCTCTATGTTGACTGACGGTCAGCAGTACCGGCCTACTCACATTTTTGATATTTTACATAACCTAAATAATACCGTCATTGTAAATGGGCTCAACGCACAAGCTCACGTGGGGCTCGCTTCTCAAGCGTTGACAAAATTTTGTATCCTTGCGAGTATTGCAAGTCAGCCAGCTTAATTTAAACAACAGTTGTGCTGCGCCGCTTCATTTAGAAAATTGCATTCACGAAGAAAATTATGGCAGCTTGTTATTTTATTCGCTTTAAACACCGCCCGTGGGCTGCTCAGTACACGCACATTTTGATTTAAATGTCTGCCACTCGTTTGCCTGGTATTAGGAATAACAAAAAAAAAATGCGAGCAAACGAAGCACGCGAGGACGTACACGTGCGACAAAACATTTGTATACCGCATTTAACTCAAGTAAATTCAGCCGTAGCAAATATATTATATATGAACAGATGCAAAATACATTGTCCACAAATACAAGCATATAAACATAAATACATTGACCCCCTTCCTTCCCTCATACAGGCGCTCGTGCATAGGTACAGTAGGGGTGGGGCCATTTTTCCTAGTTTGAAGTTGGGACCATTTGTTCCGGGACCATTAGTTCCGGAACCATTTGTTCCGGGACCATTTATTCCGCGACAGGCTAAGGCGTTTTGCTGCAGAGCACAAGGACGCGGGTTCGATTCTGATAGAGGCGAAAAGCAAAAGCGCCCGTGTGTTCCGAGATTTCGGCGCAAGTTAAAGATCCCCAGGTGGCCAAAATTGGGTGTGTAGGAAAAAATGGTCCCGGAAAAAATGGTCCCGGAAAAAATGGTCCCGGAAAAAATGGTCCCAAAGCCAAGGTAGGAAAAAATGGTCCCGGAAAAAATGGTCCGGGAAAAATTAGTCCCTGAAAATATGGTCCCAAAGCCAAGGTAGGAAGAGAGAGAGAGAGAGAGAGAGAGAGAGAGAGAGAGAGAGAGAGAAACATTTATTGTACTAATGAGCAGGATGTTCTTCGGGGGTGTATCATGATTACCCCGCGTGCAGAATCCCTGTCGCGAAAACCCCGCAACGTTAGCCCCGTGTCTCATTTGCCCCGCGTGCAGTATCCCCGCGTGCCATTTTCCCCGATGCCAGTTTCCCGGCCCATTCTCCCGGGGCGATATTATGGCGCGTCATTTTCTTTTCACTGACTATAATTTTTTTTAATTAGAGTAAAGTAAGGTTGGACGATCTTCTCAAGAAGAACATTGGGCCTGCCGCTTTCCCGAAGTAGCACTGGGGCGTTATTCCTTCTTCCCTTAGCTGCGTCAATTTAGATGAGGGTTCAAAGTACGATGGCGGTAAACGCTACCCCCCCCCCCCCCCTTCCTTTTCCGCTCGGGTCCGGGACATTTCGGTGCACGGACAGTTCGGTGTACGGACATTTGAGCGCATGCACGTTTCGGTACGCAAGCTTTCCCGGCAAACGAATTATCTGGTGCTTACTTGTTTTAAACAGTCATTCTATATTTCCGCGTAACTTGGGTTATTGAGCTCAATAATCTACTGCAGTGCTTGCACATTTACATTGATGCCATTTTTATTAGCGCCAGTTATTTGAATAAATTGAGCATTTCAATATTTCTGTTTGTATATTTTGTTCAGGAAACATTCATTACGCAGCCAACTAATTAAATCCTTTCGCAGACCCTTTTATTTACTACAGCACTCTATAATGTAGACTCGCTCTTTTTATGCTGCATGCACATCAGCTAAGGAAATTAGTCGATGTTTACGATGTATTTTGCAAGTCATTTTCTCTAAATAAAAGGCACACTCCCACTATCGCAAGACAGCACCTTTACAAACATTATTGCTCCCAAAATGCAGAAAATGTGAAGTGTTTCATTCCGGCAGCACTGTGGCGCTAAAATAAACTTGCAAATACTGTTGTCGGCAGCTTTTTTTACGGAGTCTAGTGGTCCCAAAGCCAAGGTAGGAAGAGAGAAAGAGAGAGAGACAAACATTTATTGTACTAATGAGCAGGATGTTCTTAGGGCCTACACCCAGTGAGAGTCATCCTTATTCCAAGATGCCTTGGAGCTGGCTGGCCGTCCGGGCACGCTCCACCAGTCGGTGCTGGTCCGAGAGATCGGAGCTGGTCGGCTGCTCCACCCACTGGGCATAGGCTCATAGGTAGGGTTGAGATTTGGGGTTAGAGTGGGGCCAGTTGTCCCTCTTATACCGCGTGGTATGCCAGCAGCAGGGCAGGAGTTACAGGTGGCAGAGTATTGGGTGGGGTACAAAGCGTTTAGTGGGGTGTTATTGCGATACGAACTGGTTTGTAGGCGCCGGAAAGTGGTTTCTTTGTCTCGTGTTAATTGTGAATGGTCCCAGAAAAATCGGTCCCGATGCCAACGCAGGAAAATGCAGTCTTGTTCGAGTAATGCCAGCTAATGGAATAATGACCGTATGTTTTACCAAAATTCAGGTTGTGTTCTTTTCATTGCCTCTCTCACATTTATTTTCTAATTTGCTATTACACTAGCTTAACCGACAGATATTTACATTGATGACATCTCAACCACATACGGCATGCACAAATCTCAGCACATCTGTATGTTTCAAATTCGCACGTTGTGAGGCAAAGAAAAATTATGCTAGAAAAAGTTGATCGTGCACGACCCGGGAAGTTTAAGACGGAACGGCGCGCCAGGACATGGCGCAAGCCGGAGAGCGTGAGCGCGAGATCGCGTGCGCATGAAAGAAAAACAGCTGTACGGGAGATGGGTTGCAGGAGGGCTCTAATACAGGGTCACGCAGCGCGCGCCGGGAAAGTGAAAGACAGAGCCAAAGGAGGGTAGACCGGTGCCGCGCGACAGGTGAAGCGGAAGGTACCGAAAGGGAAAATAGGCTGCTCCTGGTGATGTTTAGTTAAAAGAACGAGCGTTGGAGGGGGCCGCCCAGGGGCTGGTCAAATGTGGACGGGCGCGGCCGTAAATTTCTACATAAAATTCAAGACATATCAACAAAAAATACGATGCTTTCGCCTTCACATTTTCCTTTTTTCTCACGCTCTTTGTTGCTGTTTATTGCTTTTAAAAGTATTTTTTCTTTGTTCATGCTATGATTGCATATCTTAAGTTTATTTACATTACTACAACCATTCGCGCCATACAACCTTTCACGCAACCTTCTTGGGCACAGTTTCTGGTACATACTTTTATATGAATTTTTGGCAGCCTTGGGAAAGTCAGGGGGAAAGGTCAAGAAACACGAGGCAGTTATATCTGGAAAAAAAACAAGTACAATTTATTTACAGTATGACGTTATTTACAGTTTGAAGTAATGTAGGAAATTACTTTATTATGCTCGGCACTTAAAAGCGAATGGTGTGGCTCACACCGCGCAGGAATTGTTCCATCGTTTTAGTTCCTTGTGTGTACCCGGCGCACAAAGCCTGGAGTCGGCGCTGCATCTGGACCTGAGATGACGCCGTGCGCTTCTTTGGTGGGGCTCCCACGGCCTCTTGTGCAATTTTCGCAGCTACTGATGACACCTCGCAGCGCAGAACTTCTATGGCCTTCCAGACACTTGGATGACTGTGCCCAACTAAACTACTAAAGCGGCGGTTCCACGCCTCACAGTTGTTGTTTGTGCGGTGGCTGTCCTCCACTGTTGCTTCGTGAACGTTCCACTCATCACATGGAAATCTCGGAGGCAACCGCCGCAGGTGGAGTCCTCCGTCAGGTCTTGTCAGGCGCCGAAAGCTCCCGCTGACGTAAGTGGAATCGAAGTACTCGGTGAGGTCACCGGCAACGCTTGGCATCAAAGCACGAAGAAGTTGCATGCCATCTTCAACATCATCCACCGGCAAGAATGCAAGTGCATTCAACATGCCGACAAAGGTACGGAACGAATCATCTTCCCTGTAGGAACTCACCAAGCCAAGCTCTTGAACCTTGCGCCACGTGCTTTGGCAGAGGTGAAAAAAGCATGCCTTCGTCTGCGTGTCCTCACCGAGTACTGTCTTTACGGCGTTCATTGCACCTTTTTCAAAATCTGTTATGACCACATCAGGTGCAGGGTGCAATCCCAGGGATGCACACTCCGAAATAATGGCAGTGAGGAGCTCCTCGTAAGCCTCTTGAGTCTTTCGTGTCATAAACGCGTACGCCACTGACACGGTTCCTTCCCCCAGAGGAACGAGGATTACGTACAGCTGCAGAAATCCTTTGGGGGCCTGATCAAAGTTCCCATCCATGAACCAGATGGCACTTTCGCTCAGCAGCCTAAGGCAAGGCACGGTTGCAAAAATTAACAATCTCGAGTCGCTGTCAGGTCCGTTGTCGTGGATGAGGAACTTTTCTGGAGCAATGCCCCCCGTCAAGGTCCATGGACCTACTATCTGAAGGTCGCGGAGGGAGCTTGGCGTTGGCGGGTGGGAAATGCACCGCTGCTGCCGAATCGCTCTCTTCATGCTGTCCTCACTCTTGAGCATCACCTTCTCCTCCGCAGTCAACTGCTGCGTTGCCTGGGACACGACTTTTGCAGGGTTTTCGCTGGAAATGAGAGCAGTTGTCTTCATACGTAAACGTGCTTTCGCAACGTTAATGGAAGAAGTACTAGGTGGGTGATCATGATCTGAGCTCATTGTGACGTCTTCTGTGCCTTCAACGGTGATCACTGACCCTTTGCAGCCTTTAGCACGCCTCACACACCGCCACCGGAACCCAGCTGCTACTTCCTTGTGCCGGGTATACATAAACCCTTCGAAGCATAGCTTGCGTTGGCCCTTGTTCGAAGTGATGACCTCCATCCTGAAACATAGAGCAGAACCAAATTTATAATAATTTGTTAGGCGAGTTTTTGTGTCTAGCGGGTAATTGAAAAGTGGCACCGTGTCTGCTTTCTACACCGAAAATGTATTCTATAGACGGTCATCATCTGCCGTCCCTGCCGCGTGACACCCTCTCATCTCTCTTGCTCCGATTCCTCATGCTCTTCCCTCTTTTTTCGTGGATGCCGCCAAATGGTCAGGGTAGGAATCGCGCAAAAACTGCGGGATTAGAAAAATTTGGCGAAGACAAGACTCTGGATTACGTGACCATGAACGCTAGGGTAGTGTACATGTAAATATGTACAAGTTGCATAGTTTTGATTTCGTCGGATCATAACTACAAAATTGTCTATTCTTTCTATTTCTATATTTTTTCTATTTCTCTTATTCTTTGTTATTTCAAATTCTTTTCGACCAATTCTCTTCATTTCGCTAGTATGTTACTCCCGCCAATTCCGCATTTTTGCGCGAAAGCAGGGCGTGACATGGCCCTGGCTTTAAGGGGTACTACGAAAAGAATGCTATACATATTTATAAAACATGCTTTAATGTCATCATTTAACGTAAGAACAATTCCTAATGAAGAAAGAAAAAACACAACGACAAAAAAGGTAGGTCAAAATGTATAGGGGTCGTTTTGCATGTGCGATTAGTTTAGTGAAGTGGCCAGTTACATATAGTAAATGACGTGATAATGAAAGCAAGAATACTACTATTTCGATAAAACGGACGCAGGTGGTTCGATAAGACGATATTCTTTAAAGGTATCCAGGAACCGGGCCGTGAAGACGGGTGCCCGTGAAGACAAAATGCAACTTAGCTTAAATTTAACATAGCTACCCTTTGGTAACTCATTCAGCTCCACTCCAATCCCGAAAGTAGTTTTCAAGGAAAAAAAAAAAAAAAAGAAACGCGAGGAATATAGACAAGCTTTCAAACTTCACGCTACGCTTCAGCAGTGCCGGGAAAAGAGAACACTAAAAACAAGGTATCAGTTTTCATGTTACGTTACCAAAATGGGGTGACATAAACAGTTGGCTATATCTGAAAAAACAAAAATAAACTACGATTCAACAAACATAATAAAATATTTATATAATATGAATCATATATCTTCCCAAAAAATAATCCCGAAAAATAATGAAAAATAAAGAATAAAATCTTCCCGAAAAATTTCTGAACTGAAGGACTGAAAGATGAATGAAAGGATCGTGAAAATAGGCCAACCCTGTAACACCGTGCATTTGTACAGAAATACATAAACGGCGGAGTCAACGCATTTAATTGATCTAGTAGTCTAAGTGAACGTCGTTTTTAAGACGAAAGAAAAGGGATCTTTAAAGCAGTAAAATTACCCGGAGTATCTAGCTGCTTTTTAGGCAGTTTTGGCATAGCCAAATCTGATTAAAAACATAATGAAAACAAGCGGCGTAAGAATGCTGTGGATTAGTAGACACTTCTCTGAATTTATACGTTTTTTTTTCAGTTGCATTAAGATTGGTGTCATTTTTATCGGGACAAGGCAGTCTGATTCAAACTTGTGTTTTGCCTGCCTTTTTCTTTTTAATGTGACATTAACTTATCATAGCTACACATGGCTTTGAGGCGCACCGCAGTGCACGGCTGCAACATAATTTAGGCGACGTCGTGCGTTTTGAAATATGCGACAAATGTCGTGCGCAGTCTCGCTTCACTTTCCGTGTTGAACAAAAATACAACCCCTTAATTAAGTAGGAATCCCAACTATGACCTCGAGTCAATGAGTGTCTAGACAAAGCAGCCAATCCGAAATTAGATACTTAGAGAAGGAGCCAAGTTTAGGTCATTTGTGATCGGCATCAGACAAAATTATGAATTCTCCTATAGTCCACTAATGATTTTTCTAGGGTGTTATGGACGTTGTCGTCCTGACTAATCATTAACGGATGAAGTGAAAAAGGCCCTGAAGCCAACTATTCGTCTTTAAAATAATTGCGTAATCATATATTTTATCAACTTTCATATAAGTCTAAATACAGTTCAGAAAGCTTTGCGTAAAATCGTCATAAACGGAAAGAAATGGTAACGTAATTACTTACAGTTTGATAGCTGCTGATCCGAAGTAGAGTCTCGTTTCGATGGTCAAAAAGGGCAAAGGAAAACGCGCCGCAGCCGGCGCCTTCAAATAACCGCCACTAAGAATAATAGCACCAATTAAAGCAGATATTCACAAATAAAACGATTGTACGTAGTTGAGAGACTTCAAAGGCACGCGCGCAGAGCTTCAAAATAAAGGTTGCGAATGGTCAGGGATTCGCGACGACTGCTTTATTTATATTGTTCGTTCGGGGATTTTGCAAACCTCTACGGCCGTTGGAGGGCAGGGGGGTGCACGTTGCAACGCCCGTGCACACGCAGTTTCGCCCCTGCTTTTAAATTACCCACTTTCGAAAGGACCGCACACGCTGCACCCTTTCCTCTTCTCCCGCAAAAGTCAGCTTCTTACAAGTTAGGGACAGGGGACCCCGCCCCTTCGTGGCGAATGGCCCTGCGATAGAAAAACAAGGTGAAGAAAGGGGTTTTTGGCTGGGGGGACTTGTTTTGGCGCCGCGCAAAAAAAAAAAAAGCAATAAACAAGCTATACATTTTCTGGCTATTGTCGCGCAACAGTTTGTTTTTTTTGCAAGGCCACGGGGGAACGCGAGGGGACGGCCTGAGGGGGAACGCACCCGCTCGCGCCGTAGCAGAGTACGCGCAGTCAGTGACAAGCTGACGCACGGGCACATTTGAAAATAGGGTGCCGCTGGTGTCGTTTCCCTTTCTCGTCCCTGTGTCTGTTGACTTGTCAGATCGGACCGATGTCTCAATAGATTTCGCTATGTGTCCATCATCATTTCAGTAACGGCAACCCCAGGCAACTTCCAGCCCAAAGGCTCCCGAGTGCTTTTGCGCTTAAATTTCACTCAAGGGTTTATCACCCAAGAGAGCACGGCCTTCCGTCTGGACTCCCGAAGCGTCTCTTTGTGCATTGTCCACCTCCCCGCGGAGTCGGGGGCGGCGTCGGCGAAGGAAAGGGTAGGCCCTTCCTCGGGGGACACTAATTGGCGCGCTATTGGGAGGCGCCGACACACTTTGGAGCACGAACACATTTCTTCCCCCCTTAGAACAGCGCCTGGTAGCGGTCAGGGGGGTGTCGCTGCCGTGTGGATTTGCGTAGGTCGACGGCCTGGGGGTGGGACGAACACGGGAGCTCGCCGTCTGCACATGTGGTTTTCGGCGTTGCAGCGGCGCTTTCCATAGTGAGATGCCAGGCCCTGTTGACAAGTGGTGACACACAACTTCCTTCAGAAGGCGCTGGTTTGCTTGAAGACGGCCTCAGCTGGCGGAGCTGGTTGAGGTGCCGCCGATTTATCGTGCCGGAAATCTCGACGAGCCACGACCGCAGGCCAATCCGTTTTTTCACGGTCGCTGGGACCCATTCCGGCTTGTGTTGAAACTGGCGGGCGAGCACGCGTTCTCCCTTTTGTATCCACCGGCTGCGCGGTGGGTCGCGGGCATCCTGTGCCGCCTTTGAAGATGGCTCTGGTCCTACGGCCGTGAGAGGAGTTCTCATTTCCCGCGAAAACATTAGCCTCGCAGAGGCCTGCACTGTTGTGTGCTGCTTGAAAAGGAAGCGGGCAAAGCGTCGCTGTAATAACCCTGTCTCGTCCTTGCAAAATGCCCTCTTCAATTCGGCCACTTAGCGTTCGGCTTGGCCGTTTGTTGCTGGGTGGTACGGGGCGGATGTCACAGCTGTGACGCCGTTTTGTTTGTAGAACCGCCTGATCTCTGCCGACACAAATGCCGTGCCGTTGTCCGATACTATTTTTTGAGGTAGTCCGAACGTCGCAAACAACGCACGCAGGGCGTCGATGACTGCCGTGCTGCGTCGGCTCAATCACATCCTGCTGCTCGAGCTTGCGAAGGTCTTTGTCGTACGCCGACTGCATGGCAAAGGGTACTGGCCTGGCTTTGAGAAATTTGGGGCTGTCGTCCTGATGGAGCTCTAGGTTGATGAGAGGTCCGTTGTGACCGGGAATATCCTTAGCAAAGACCGTTTCGTACTTCTTTTGAGGTCGCTCCACCAAATCCTGTTGCTCGGGAATATTGTCCTCGGTAGCCTGGTTGAAACCTCCGATCGTTATCCCAAGAGCATCGAACCAATTTCGGTCCAAGTGGCTAGATCCGGCCCCTCGCACGATAAGTAGTGGTAGCTGGCAGGTTGTGCCGTTGAAGCAAACGTCTACGTTGGCACTTCCCAGTAGTGGCAAGGCCTGCCCCGACCACGTTCTCAGGTGCGTGTCGTCGTCGAGCAAGATGGGTGCATGCTGCCGCCAGGTCTGGTGGTACGTCTGTTCGCTAATGAGCATACATGCTGTTCCGGAATGTTAACAGAATGCCTGGGACAGCCCGTGCACCGAAATGTCCGCACAGAGACGTCCTGCACCGGAACGTCTGTGCACCGAAAAGTACGTGCACCGAAATATCCGCGCACCGAAATATTGGCACCTAGATGTCCAGATCCAATTATAACGATTACACGTAGAATTTTCGCAAAACCAGCATTATTCTGGATGTGCAGGCCGTGATACACTTTGCCATTTCCCGTCATTTTTTTATAGTTTTCTTATTTTACAGTTTTCAAAATTTCGTTCGACCAATTATATCCATTTACGCTGCTATAACAATTACATGTGAAACTTTCGCGAAATCTGCATTATTGTGGAAATGCTGCGCGGTATACCATTGGCCATTTTCCGTAATTTTGTAAAAAAATTCATTCTTGTTGTATCCACACCAAGTAAAAAGTAATCGGTTATTCGAAATTGTCTCCCGATTACTCAGACTAAAATTTTTAATCGATGCTCAGCACTGCCATCCATCCATCCATCCATCCATTCATCCATCCATCGTCCATCCATCAAACCGTCCGTCCGTCCGTCCATCCATACTATCTACCCAGTTTCTTTTGCTAGATATTACCTTCCAGAGGCGTTCTCGTCTGGCCTATATATGAATAATAAAGTATCCCATCTCTTCCTGAATCCTTTAGCTCAAATGCAAAGGGACAAAATCAAACTGCAACAAAGTTCAGATCGGACTAACTTGAAGGGAAACACTGCGACCAGAGCACGGGACCATTTTTTCCTAGATTGCCTCTGGGACCATTTTTTCCGGGACCATTTTTTCCGGGACCATTTTTTCCGGGACCAATTTTTCCGGGACCATTTTTTCCGGGACCATTTTTTCCGTTTCCGCCAAAATTAATCCGCAGCCCTCAACTACAGCACGCCTCATCGCCTGCATGCGTTGCGCCGGCTCGTTAAACCTATATACGATAAATCAACAATACTTTATCGCACGTGCAATTTCACACTTCTATTAAGTTATCTGGTGTATAATGAAATGCCTTTTTAAGTGGATAAAGTCAGCTAGCTCGTACTGGGCTCTGAGCGAATCCAAGATACGCTCCAAAGGCTTCACAACACGCCGCCGCAAAGTTTTCGTCATCACTCGCAACACCACACAGTTCAGCACACACAGACGCACACGCGGCATTCTGAAGCCGCCCGGGCCGTGAGCTGGCAGGTTAGGTAAATTTAGCGCCGGTGCAGAACATGCAGCTACTAGTACGAAGAATAATAGCAGCACTGCGGTTATGAGCTATATACACTGTCCACTGCGCGCACTCCACCCCTCCCCAGGCCCCCTCTGCACAACACCCGAAAGGTAAAGGCGCGCTTTCATGAAACAGAATTTACAGAAATGTTCACTGACTGGGGATGGACAGTGTCGCTTTGTCTTGTTTGTAGTGGAACGTCTGGTGCGTATATGTTGTTTGCCCATTTATCATGAAGATATTACTGTACACCGTACTCAGTGACTGCAAATAACTGCTAACAGAGCCAGAAATGTTTGTTTGGAAATACGTCGCTGTGTGGCTTTGAGTGCTCAAGTGGGCTTGAAAGATGGGACTGGGGTTCGTGTGCGTGCACATGTGTTTGTGGGTGCGTGACTATACTTGGAGTGACTTCCAGATTTTGTCCAGCTGATGATGCAGGAAATATAAATAAATGAAACAACACACATTCTTTCTTCTGCTTCAATTTTTCACGTAGCACACATTATTCCTTCTGACTAATCCTCGCGGTGTCCAGATGCCAAACTGTTTGCAACTGGATGGGGCAACCCTGGGTGTCGAAGGAGTTTTGCTGCTGGTTCTGGAATTGCGTGCGTGAATCTTGGCCATTTTGGTGTGTCACGTCGCCGCCAAATGAAAATGGGTGAATTGGACGGACAGGACCATCACTGCATATGGTTAACCCACATATGTTGGGCTTGGAAACAAGTAAGTTCAAGGTGAAGCCAACATCAAATTTAACAGCCATAAATAGCAATCAGCTTTTTTAAAAATATAAAGCCAGCCATGCTCTCACAACATTGATGTAAGTGACGAGGAAACGGGGGCTGTTGTAAGCCAATTGGAATTTTGATGAGGAGTTAGCGGCTACACTCAGCCAATGCGAATTCTGTTGCCTGGTTTGGCAGCCGATTGAAATTTTGCTGACAGGGCTGGTTTACGGGGTTCTGTAGACTGTGCTTTTTTCGGCAAATGAGCCAAATAGTGTGCGAATGATATCACACACTAAAAAAATGGAAAGGGGATGGCGGAACCACCAATGCAAGTACGGCCCGGAATATTGGCGTTTGGCAGAGTTAGCTAATGCAACGTATTTTACGACGTCAGTGACCACATTACTGCAAAAACGTTTGTGACCAATTGTTTTTAAACTTTACGACCAGCGCTAACTGTGCAGGTGTTTAGGCAGCGTGACGTTTTTCAGCCGTCCAAGTGTTCACATCCCTTTCTGCGGTAAATAGGCAACTTCGCCAGTGCAGTACGACGGCTGTCCTCAGGTATGAAACCTGTGCCACGTAGACACGATCGACCGACCGAAAGCCTGCACGAATCACGACATTCATCAAAGATGTAATTGGAACGGGCAGGGGTGGGGATAGAGCGCAGGATTCATGGATTCTGCAGCGCGAGCTTTCACTATACTCTTTCCGAGAGAGAGAGAGAGAGAGAGAGAGAGAGAGAGAGAGAGAGAGAGAGAGAGAGAGAGAGAGAGAGAGAGAGAGAGAGAGAGAGAGAGAGAGAGAGAAACTTTATTGCAATACGTAGTTAGGAGGGGGCGGTGACCGGTAGTTGCAGCTTGCCGGTGACCAAGTCAGCCCGTTCCGTCAGACTTTTCTGCATCTGCGGGTCGGAGCTGCCCAGCGCCGCCGCCCATTGCTCGGTGGTACAGATTAATGGGAAGGGATCGTTTTAGAATGCACTTCTTAAGCGACCCTGAACCTGCGTCCACCGGCGATGTCCGCGCACGTGGAGATGGGCGCGCGCTGCCTGGCCGCTGACATGGCACATACCTACGTGGGGGATTGGCCAGGAATCTCCTCGTCTTCCTTGGCAACGGGGGGAGATGGGCGCGCGCTGCCTGGCCGCTGACATGGCACATACCCACGTGGGGGATTGGCCAAGAATCGGGCGTGAGAAGGGCTAATGCACCTGCTTAAAGGAGTACTGACACGAAATTTCAAAGCTGAGATCCGCTCTAGCAATCAAGTATATATACAACGGCACAAATAGGTGTCTGTGAATAAATGCATCTTTCTTTCTTTGTAGTTGTGTGTGTCAGGGGCGTAGCCAGAAATTTTGCTCGGGGGGGGGGGGGGGGGGGGCTGAGACTGCACCTCGACCTCCTCCATATGATTTTTCAAGGGATTAAAAATATGTTTTTTATTTATTTGTTTAGGTACACTAAGGGCCCCGAAGTGCATTACATATTGGGGATCGAAAAAGAAAAAAATATACATAGGATCAGTGTACAAAGAAAACCATGGTAAGAAATTATACACATATAAGGCAATAACACAATTTGTACACTAACTAGTTGCTATCAGCAATAGCAAAGTGGACAGAGTATGTTATAACATAGACAAGGCAATAGAAGTTCATTTACCACTTGGTTTCCGAATTGATAAAGTCCGGTTCCATCCATTCGCGTGAGGTACTCATTTTGAAGATATGATAAATATGTATAATAAGTATTTATGTATATTATACATAATAAATACAAACTATTAACTGATAACAATGTATGTTACACGTTGGGGACGAATTATTGAACCCGTCGTACTGTCAAGAACAAGAAAAATAAAATATTTCTTCATAAAATGAATTCGTATGTTCCGAGAATTGCTGCAGAACTGCTATCACTGCATGCAATTTTGTTTTGTCTACATAACAACTAACACTTAAAGAAATATGTAAAAATATAAACAGATATCCTTAACAAACATGAAAGCAAAAGACACAGAAGTAAAGAACTACATTCATCTAAAACTAACAAAAGATTGCATGCAGTGGATATTATAAACGTGAAAAGCACGAAACAACTTGCGGGCGGACGTTTTAATGTCGCTTTGTCATTCAAGAATTTTTTTTTCCATTTTTGCTGACATGCGACGGATAGGGACAAATCTGAACGCCGCTGTCTTTTACGCCATTATAAGGCGTAGAAGCAGCTTGTTAACAGTCGCGTACAGCGGATAATTCCACCAAGATTATTCACAGAAAAAAAGGAGTCAAAACGTACACTTGTGGAGAAAAAAGCGAGACGATTATATTTGGATGACGGCAACAAAAGTTTCACTGGCAACAAAGTGCACATTTATACAGAAAACCTAGCAACAAGATACTTAAATCGGAAAGCTGCAGTTAACACAACAGTGACTGTACAGTGTACATATTACATAAAACAAGGCCAACAAAGAATAAAGTTCAGCGAGCACATGAGGTTAACCCCACACATAGAAACGCAGTGAACCCAGGCAAAAATAAAACTATTACCCTAGAAATTGTAATGTGCTTTTAGAACACTGGCGTCGTGATGTAACAGGACCATATGGGTAAAATGGGTATAGAAGCATAAATGCTTAAAATATTAAACAAAATGTGTATTTGAAAGGTGCTTTAGTGTGAACACAATTGCGTTGTGCCCGATGTAAAATAAGGCTCTACTTGACATTAATAGAATGACAAAAGACAGAAGTTTAAAAGACAAAAGTTTTACGTAAGTCGCAGACGGTACATTTAGTTGCACATAGCCCATAGAGCAACGGTTTGTTGAAAAACGCCGCGTAAACCAGGTTTTCCAGAGAAAGGTGGGCGATTCGTACTTGACGTGCTTGTTAAATTTGAATTTCCAATTTCGTGATAATCCTAGAATATGATGTGGGCGGTTGCAGTGAACGGAAGCAATCTCTGTGGTTTCTAAAACTAATGTGCAATGATTCGTTACCACAATTACACTCTTATGAAGCAGAACTAACATCGTTTCTTTTACTTGCAATGGTTTCTTACTGATTCTCTATTTAAAGGACAAAGTATACTCGACGGGGAATTTTAGCGAAGCGGTCAATGACTTCTGATACGCTGTCATCAACGTCTCTGTGAGCGTACAGAAGCGCTAGGCCAACCATGCGTTCCTGGGACATCGTGGAGCGCAAGTAGTACTTTAACAACCTCATGCTCGAAAATGTTCTCTCTGCGGTGGCAGTTGTCACTGGAAGGGTGACAAGAATCTGAAGCAGTTTGTGCACATTCGGATAGAACTGGCAGTCGCAGAGAGAGAGGGCAGTTATTCCTGTGCTGGGGCGGAGGTTTGCTGCTTTGTTCATCCACTTTGCCCACCAAAGTCGCAGTTCTCCCAAAGCAGCCCTTGCGTCCACGTCCTGTGGAAAACTAGCGACGAGGTTTTCCGCTGCTTTCTCGCGATTGTCTTGCAGTGGTGGTATTGCGGATGGCACAATTACACAAAAACACTCTAATGTTGTCCTGTGCTTTTCGAACCGTTGGTGCAACTGTGCTAACACGTAGTCCATGAATGGAATGAATACGGTTCTTCTAAAATATTGCTCTGGATTTTCTAATGCAACGCCACGATCCTGCTGGCGGACGCCGGCTCGTCGGCTGGTGATTTCGACATTCATTTTGTTTGCCACGGCCTGCACTTGTGCAAATATTTTTGAGAAGGAGGCAGTGGCACTGTCTCGGTCATTCTGAATAGTCTCATGTACCAAGTGTAGGTCGTTCATCGCGGCGCTCATGTCGATGCTGCTCGACTGCAGCCTCTTTGACAGCGGCAGAGACAATGCAAGCACATTCTTCGCCACATGCAGGATCACGAGGAATGCTGGTGACAGAAGTGCCAACGCCAAACTATTCGCCTAAGCGGAACTTTCACCACTGCCATTGTCTTGAATTTCCTCTAGTGCTGTGATCACCGCTTCAAAAAGACTGACAAATGAAAGCACTGCATCATGCTTTTCCACCAAGCGCGTTTCGCATAATCCCAGAAGCCGCTGCCTTGTGGACTCTGGGCACATCAAACTTATCATTTTTCTCAGAACGTGCGAACGGTTAGCAGATTTCCGAAAAAAATTCGATGTTTCCTTTAGCGTCCCAATGCAGTTTCGGATATCTGTAATGGAGCAGGCCGCACACAAAACTAGGTTAAGGGAGTGGCTGGCGCAATGTGTGTACAATGCGGTCGGATATTTTTCGCGAACGACGGCTTGCACACCATTGGTTTTACCTGCCATAGAGCTTGCGCCGTCATACCCTTGGCCACGAAGGTGTTGCATGTTAATTCCTAGGTCAATGAGAAATTTGATAATTGTGTCGGCAAGGGCTCTGCCGCTTTGGTCCTGTATTGGCACAAAGCCTAAAAACACTTCTTCGATGTTGTCGGTATCCTTGTTCAGGTAGCTTGCGCAAACGGTAAGCTGTTCAATTCCAGCAATGTCTGTAGTTTCATCGGCAAGTACTGCAAAGCAGCCTGAGGCGTTTACTTTTGCAACCAATCTTTCTTTGATGACTTCGCCAGAAATTTCTATAATTTGGTTTTGTACCGCTGGGCTTAAATACGAGGCATTACTGGGGCAGCCCTCCAGGTGGTCCTTCAGAGCTGTATCGCCACAATCGGCTCGCATTCGAAGTAGCGCTCTGAAGTTTCCTTCGTTTTCCGCGGAGACGGCGCTCAAGTCCAGAGGACCGCTGTCCCTATGGCCACGCAGAGCCAGACCCTGCCGTGCGCAAAAAAGAACTGTCTCAACAACAGGCTGCAATTTTCTTCTGTTTTCTCTTATTTGATTTTGTCTGCCCTGGTCCAGCTGATCAACCACACTAGGTGCGTTTCCTAAGAACGTTTGGATAAAGTTATTAGCCGCCAGTTGACAATCACGGTGATATTTGGTGCTTTCGTGCGCATCAAAGATTTCGAGAGCGTGCTTCCATTTCTGGAAAGGCTTAGACACGAGGGCTCCAGTGCGTGCATGTTGGCCCTTGCCAACCTCTGGCCCGCAGAACAGGACGCACACTCCACAAAAAGCACCTTGTTGAAGGTCTGAGTAGCTCAACCATCGATATCTATCGAGCCATGCCGGCTGAAATCTTCGGTTTTGCTTCAAATCTTTCGTAGATTTGAATCTGTATCCTTGAGGTGGAATCCACGGAGATGTCAGAAGCTGATATCTGGTCTGGTCTTCAATTGTTGAGTAATTCGAGTGCAGCCCTATGTCAAATTTGCTTGTTAGGACCGTTTGCGCATCTGAAAGAGTTAAATATTTGATATCACTATACGTGGTTCGATACATGAGCGATCTGTTTCTAAATTGTGCACAATAACTGAACGAATAAGAAAAATATGTGCGAATTCTCACCAGATGAGCATGGTGAGCCTGTCGGTACAGACGGTACAGACGCATGCTTCTGAGTTTCCAGATGTGGCTCTGGCACCAGTCCTTCGTCTCTTGTGTCAGTAGCGATTTTTTGTCTTGAACCAGTACCTGCGCAAACCACAAGGGAAAAAATAAACAGCAGCCCTCTCTTGTCGCTATACCCAATGACCCAATAATGCGCCATCTTTGTTTATAAGCTCCTACCGCCATGTATATAAGTAGCATAATGTTCGGTGTGTGAAACTGCACCTTTGGCCTGCGCGAGCAAGGTGTTTCCTGCAATGCTCAGCGTAACGCGCTGGTTCACCGGTTTGTGACTTAGAAGCTGTTTTCGGACTAAGAAGCGGAATCTATGTGTGTTTAGGGCAAACAGCGTAAGATGTGCCACCTAGGCTAAGGGTGCATGCAGTGGCGACAAACTCAATACGAGTTGTAGAAAAACCAAATTTTTTAGACTGCGCCTCGTCATAGCTCCGTCACCCCCGTGGTTATCCGGCCTGTTCAATCCTACGCGTGATCAAAACCAGACGTGAAAATTGCATGTCAGGGAAGGGGACATTTTTTTTAGCGTGAGTAGCGATTTTTTCGATTTTTTATGCAAACCATGGAAGGGAGCGCTCCTCTGTGTTCTTGAAAAGAGAGGAATTTTTTCTTTGAAGGGGAAGAGGGTTGTCTCATCACGCGACTGAAGGACCTACTGAATAAAAAGACAGCGCAAGGCTTGATCCACAGTGCTTTTCGTCCTTCCGGCATCGTCGGCATTGTACGCCGGCGTGGCGAAAACATTTTAAGAAAGGCAGCGACAACATCGAAATAATGATTTCGAAACCGAACATGATTGAATTTCAAGCAGTTGCATGACTGAAGGAAAAAAATAGGACATATACAGAAAAGGTCTCAGTACTGAAAAGAATGCATGCAAACAAATGTCTCCACGAATGAAAGTCAGGAGACCTGACTTTTATGAGAAAGAGTTGCTGTTACATGTTGGTTATGCTAACGCTTACTTTCGCAAATAATGCATCTTATTCCCCTCACTTGACTACTGGTTTATCAGTAATAATGTTGCTATTTTGCAAACGTAGCTGCCAATACCTGTCCGCCTACGAAAACCCGATTCTAGGCTTCAAGATCATGCATTTTACGCACCATACATTGAACACAAGAAAACCCGTAAAAGAAATAGCATAGTTACCTTTGCTGGCTTCAGTGTCTTGGCACAGACGCTTGGACGTAGGAGGAAAAAATTCCCCGCATTTCCCCGAGGGGAAGAATGTGAAAGTGCGAATGCACGAGTTGAATTTGCGCGGTTCGGTAATGTTCGCGAAAGAGAGATCACACACACACACACACAACTACAAAGAAAGAAAGATGCATTTATTCACAGACACCTATTTGTGTTGTCGTTGTACTTGATTGCTAGAGCGGATCTCAGCTTTGAAATTTCGTGTCAGTACTCCTTTAAGCAGGTGCATTAGCCCTTCTCACGCCCGATTCTTGGCCAATCCCCCACGTGGGTATGTGCCATGTCAGCGGCCAGGCAGCGCGCGCCCATCTCCCCCCGTTGCCAAGGAAGACGAGGGGATTCCTGGCCAATCCCCCACGTGGGTATGTGCCATGTCAGCGGCCAGGCTGCGCGCGCCCATCTCCACGTGCGCGGACATCGCCGGTGGACGCAGGTTCAGGGTCGCTTAAGAAGTGCATTGCACTTAAAAAATGTCGATATCCTCTTCTGTGACATATTGTAACGCCGAATTCCGTGCAGTCGCTACGCGGCATTGAAGGGCAGACAGATGAACTCCGAAGACATATTAAGTTGAATATTTACACTAAAGGTTCTTATCTTCCCTGATGATCTGACGACGACGATTGTAGGGGAGGTTTCTTTAAAAGTATATTTAAACGAAAGAAAAAATATTTGCAGACTGAAGTTGAAGTTGAGCAGAGTAAGAAGTAAAATAAGCGTATCAGACAGCTAACTGTGTGAAATCCTGAGGATCCGACCCCGAGACGTCGTGTCTCGTTGTTTTGATCGGTCACTTAGGCTCCGCCCACGACGCACGTGCCAATCAGCATCTCGTGGCGATCTGGTTGGTTGCATTCGCAAATCCGTGCATAAACTGCGGCGGACAACGCCCCCGTAACCCCGAAACGTTGGTAACTCTCTCCCACCACTAGAAAAAAGGAAAAGACGAAAAACAATTAAGTAAAACACAACAAACGAAACCACGTGCAAACACTTGAGGGCACCTGTTAAGTTCGAGCACCTCTTTTCCTAAAATCGCGAGCTGCTCGTTTATTCTGTCATATGTTCTTTTTTTTTTCCGTCGATTGGGATGCGGTGATGAATGGACAGCGTGGAGCGCAGACGGAAACGCATTACTTCGCGCCTCTGGGTTTGACGCGGGCGGCCACGGGGCGGGTTCAAAGAAGGGACGCGCGCTGCGCATCGTTTCGTTTGTTTGTAATGATGCCGCAGCGCCCGGTGTCGGCGCCTCGGTTTGAGGGAAGTGGTAGGCTTGGCCGCTGCTGTATCGGGCAGGTCGACGAACTGCGGCAAGTATTCGCGGGGAGGGCTATGACGAACTAACGAGGCCGTCTGGGTGGCCCTCGTTTTGTGCGATCCCGAGCACTTTGGACCAACCGCGGGTAGAAGGGTTGTTTTCGCCTGCAGGTGTCCCCGCGAGACGGTTGAATGGGCTTCTCCCGCCAGTCATTCTGGGGATCTAGGCTTGGAAACATTGGGTCGCGCAGGTCATTTAGTCGCGTGTCTCGTGCCGGCTACGTGTGGTCTTCTTTCCGGCCTGAAAACGCGACGTCGTCTGGCTGACAACGAGGGCGGCAATAACGGGACGGCGGGGCGCGTGGAACGAGAATGGGGGGTCCGTCGGGAAACAATTAGTCGCCTATCGGCGGCGGAAAAAGGGATAAGTGCAGTGCGCGGTGTGTGGCGGCGTGCGCGGCCACAGAGTGGGGTGGGGGGGCGCTCGACAAAGCGACGTAGAATTGTCGGCTTGAATGTCTGTCGGCGACCCGAAGCGCGCGCGCCGTCTCAAAACTTTAATGACCACCACGAGGGAAACGGGCCACCAAGGGAGAGCTGGTGCGCTTTCCGGACAGGACTCCTGGGGTTCTGGACAAAATCCTAGGATGGTTTCCGGCGCAGGTGGTTGCCTTGGTCGCCGTGCATGACAGCGCGTCAAAATTTCGGGGGGGGGGGGGGGGGGGGGGGGCTGAAGCCCCATAAGCCCCCCCCTCCCCCCCCCTCCCTACGCCCCTGGTGTGTGTGTGTGTGATCTCTCTTTCGCGAACATTACCGAACCGCGCAAATTCAACTCGTGCATTCGCACTTTCACATTCTTCCCCTCGGGGAAATGCGGGGAATTTTTTTGCATGCCCACATGGTATGGATGATGGTGTCTTTCAAGCCACATGCGGGGCAGCTGGGTGGGATATTGATACAGGGTGGGATGAATTAGGTGCAGTTTGGCGCGACAGGGTAGAGTGTTCGTTTGAATGAGGCGCCATAAGCCTTCTTCAGAGTGAGAGAGGGTTGGATGAGCCGGCGGGAATATGCGGCGGGCGAGGCGGTAATGCTCAGTTATTTCCCGATAGCTAAGCAGGCTGTCTCGGGCTGTTCGGGCTCCGTGTAAGGGTACGAGGCTTGGGCCTGCTCGGACAGTGAGTTCTCGAGCGGCTTTGTTGGCTGCCTCGTTGCCCCCCAGCCCTGTATGGGCAGGAGTCCAGATCAGCTCCACGGGGTCGGTAGGGGGATTTCGAACAAGAATTTGGAGCTCCTGAGGAGAGATAGTACCTCTGGCAAAATTTGGAATGGCCGTTTTCGAATCTGAGATGGTAATTGTGGGGGTTGGCCGTCGCGATTGCCGCTTCCTCCGCCGTTGCCGGATGACGGGTGCGTATTGTGAGGGAGGTGAGGGGTGGGGAGTTAGGGCTGAATATTGCTGCGACACCGTACGCGTCGTGATGTCTGTAGTCTGCTGCGTCTACGTAAAGGGTGCTCGGCTTAATTGGGTATTTCTCAGTCAGGGCCCGTGCTCGCTGTTCCCTGCGTGTTTTGTTGTGCACTGGGTGCATATTGGGTGGGAGAGGGCGGATGCAGAGGTGCGCATGAATGCTCGGAGGAATGGGGACTTTGGGATCAGTGATTAGCGGAGTTCGAAGATTTAATCTATGCATGATCTGTCGACCAGTGGGTGTTATCGATATAGGCGCTTAAGTTGATTGAGCTGATGGGCCTCGACTATTTGTAAATGCCCATGTTCTAATCTGGCAGTGGGAGTGCTGTGGGGTAACTGTAATGCCGTCTTGTACATCCGGTGAATGAGACATTTCATTTTTACCAACTCTGCCTGAGAGGGATTGAGGTATGGCAGAGAATGCGTAATGCGGCTTATTAGAAACGCCTGTGGGAGGCGGATTCTCTCTGCTTCTTTAAGGCCTTTGTTGCGAGCTGCAATCCTGCGTAATATGCCCATGGTTTGAGTTACCTGGGATTTTAATTGTGTTATAAAGCACGTGTTCGCGCGACTGCGCTGGAGAGTAAGACCCAGAATTTTAATGCCAGGCACCGCCAACACTTCCACGTTCCCAACGTGGACTTGTATACTGGGAGGCGTTTTCGTACCCGATTTAGCTGGAAGGACAAGAAGTTGTGATTTATGTGGGGATAATTCTAGTCCGACCTTGCGAGCTTCATCAGCGACGATTAGGGCACCCGTTTGTAGGGTGTCTTCGATTTGGCCATCACTTCCTCCTGACGCCCACAGGGTAATGCTGCGGGTCACCGATACTCCTTGGGTCCTGGCTGACTCAGCGCGATCCAAATGGGATTTCACCTTGCGCAGTGTGTGCGCGTGCTGCTCTAACGGTATAGCGCGCCTGCGCTATGTAAGCACACGTGTGTTTGGAAGGAAAGAAGGGGGGGGGGGGGTCTACATTAGCTTCATACATGTGCACGTGCGTCAATCATGTCTACTCTCAGCACCATAAGCGCCGTTTCCACACAGTTCTTTTAAAACATTTACGTGAATGGACCCCCGAAAACATTTCACTATACCAAAAGTTGCTTTAAAAATGTGTTTCCGGCGTAGTATTCTTTTTAATAGACGGTCTCCACCGGCTCGCAACGGGCAGCCTGTGAGAGGGGCGTGAAGAAACTGCTCAGGGGCTGTCATGGTTTTCAGCAACATCGTCGGCCGGCGGCCGGGTCCTGGCTGTGGCTAATTTTTAAAAACTCCTCTATATTTGGGGGGTATACTCGGCAAATTTTTGGCGGCCCTACGGGGCCTCATAACGAAATCAAAGTAAGACTACCACACATGCGCACATGGTGTCCCAGTAGGCACGGCGGTTTCTTCTGCTAACTGTAACCCGAACGACAAGACAATTTTAGGGCGCATTGCCTAACCTGTTACCAAACCTGGCAACATTCTTGGGGAAATTCCGTTGATAACAGGGAGTTTTAGAATTGGGTAGGGGCCCCAACGCTCTGTGGTCCCCAAGCGTCTTAGGACGCCGTACTGCGCATGCGCAGAACCCAAGCCGTCCTTGGTGGGGTTTTGGGTTTGCGTTTAGCGCGCACGCTATTTCGCTGAAATAGCGGGCGCCCCAAAGCTGGCCCCAGGAGGAGCTTGCGTTCTTGCGTCGCTCTCGCAGCCAGTGGGACTGCGTGTGACCATGGCTGAAGCGAAACCCACGGCTCGTTTCCCGATCCACCCGATCAACCACGACGATCGCTGACCTGATCATTCCGCGCGTCGTTGGCAAGAAATGGATAAAGCAGCCAACCGTGAGGCGTATTCTGCCTATTTTCTGCCCTCGGAAATGGCCTGCGCACACGCCGGCCGCGTACCTGCCCGCTCGGCTCACTGAGCGGCTCGAACCAGCGCAGACCACGCTCCAACAGCTTGTCACCCCTCTTCCAATCAATCTGATCGCGGAAAAGAAGTTCCACATGCGAGAAAGATAGATGCTAGTGTGGTAAATAAATGTGCTAGGGATAAATATGAAGCGAAAAAAAAATGTGCAAGGTAAATATGAAGCGAAAAACTTCAAGGTAGATAATTCGTGTTTTTAAGTCATTTTTAAACGTTCTGTAAGCATTTTGATATCTGTAAAAATGTTGGGCACCATTTGACCTCACTGTATCAACGTGTCTTATGTGTGTGTTTATGCGCGATCCCGATTATTATATGCAAAAAGTGTTCAACAAACGTCTGAACTTTGTATGCACATTCCGCAAAGCAGCCTATACTAATTCTTCATGAAAATGTTTAACATATAATCCCGTAACAACATATTTCTGCGCTATGGTGGGTTGACAATATTAATATGCTAGATTCGGAAACATTGCTGCAACTCAAACAATCGCGCGGCAACGTTGCTATGATTGTTTTTGCTTGCAAGCGTGGCGAAAACATTGCTGAATGTAGAGAGAGAGGAGGTAACTCTTTATTGACGCTGACCACAGAAGAATCTTCTTTGGTTAAGTAGACTGGGATGTTTCGGAGTATAGCGGAGAGCATTGTTGCGGAATGGGTGTCCCCATTCCATTCCAATTCCATTCCGGGGAATTACAAGTTGCCTAAATTCCATTCCTTTCAATTCCTCGGAATGCCGGAACATCGCCCATTCCCACTCCGGGAATGGCCGGGCAGTTCAATTCCATTCCTCTAATTCCTCAACGTTTTATTGGGTGATTATCAAGTTACCAATGAACCCACCATTAGCTGATGTCATTACACTCATCAAGAACTGCTAAAATACGCAAAACACGTAACCAAGGTCGACGGATAGTGGCTTTGTGGCATATCTCGTCCAGTGTAATCACCCTACTAATTCCCATAGGGACCGTTCTCCAGGCAGTTATTATAGTATTTGCATGGTCAGCAGGTTTCTAGGAGTTGTGATGCTTTAATATTGTTTAAGTGTGAATGTGTTAATGCTAACGTGACGACATGTTCTATTTTTGTGCTGACAAAAGTATGGTTGAAGAAGACATTATATTCCTTAAGCAGTAAACACGCGTATGGAGTAGTCGTGAGCATGGTTAGAACTGTAATTTTGTTAACGACGATGGGTGTCTCGATGAGAACCAATGCGCAGGGAGAATTCTTTTTTCTCTCGTTAGTGTACACTGGGATAGTGCATTGGTTCGTATACTAATCTGCGTCTTGTTTTTTTTTTTTTCTTTTAGAAATTGGGAGATTGTTCACACTTTAGCACCATGCAACCTTTGGCTCTAGCTAACTGAAGGAGGACTTAGACAATGGGTTGCAGCCTTGGACTCAGCAAAACTGAGTCCAAGGCCTGAGTAACTAATTGTACAACTGAGGCCTGTATAACTAATTTGAGAAGTTGCATGCAGTGGAGTAGCAATGAAGGTTCCCCCAAGTGTCCTCTGGTCTGGGCGATCAAACGAAAGAAAAGATGTAAAGAAAAATGGTAACGATAATAATAGAAGGACACGTTCGGCAGCCGGTTAGTCTAGTGTTGTGGAAATCCCTACGCCAGAAAAAAGTGCGTAGGTGTCCTCGTTGATATTGACACGGTCTTGATGGATGAAATGGGTTTATTTACAGTGATGTGGTCCGGGAAGAGCCAAGCGAACAGATCGGGAAGCGGCCGGCACAGTCACCACCTCAACCTCCTCTTCTACCAAACCACAGTGGGCTTGGTCAATCCCTTTCCATTAGAAACCCCGGAGACAATATCCTTACGTAGAAACTGCGCTGTAACAATATATTGTGGGGTTTAACGCGCCGACGCAACGCAGGGAATGAGGCGCGCCGTAGTGGAGGGCTCCGGATTAATTTTGACCACCTTAGGCCGAAATCTCGTACACACGGGCGTTTTTGCTTTTCGCCTCCATCAGGAAAGGGGCCGCCGCGGCCGGTAATCGAACCGCAACCTCGTGCTCAGCGGCGCAATTAGGTCTCCTCGTGAATTTTATATGCTGCAATAAAGGTCTCAAGCTACGAAAAAGTTTATTTTGGTTTCATTCATCAAAATTACGTAACAAAATGGTGTGAGCCAAATGGGCGCTTCGCCGTTCAGTTCTGAAAACACGAAGTGTAAATGACGGCTGCTTCAACGATCAGTTCTAAAAACAAAAAAAAGTAAACTAATACAGTTGCCTTCTGCCTGTATGTTGCGCTTGACAAACGAGCTGCTTAAAAGAGGTGTTTGAGAGCCGGTTTCGCTTCGCTGTCTGTCATTAAAAGAGATGCCGTGGAAAACACGCGTTCCACGTCAGCTGACGTCACATTTACAACGGAAACTTCCCTTGCGAGTCAGGAAAGCAAGGGAAAGTGGCTAGC
Source organism: Haemaphysalis longicornis (assembly GCF_048455015.1). Lineage (NCBI taxonomy): Eukaryota > Metazoa > Arthropoda > Arachnida > Ixodida > Ixodidae > Haemaphysalis > Haemaphysalis longicornis. The sequence goes on along the minus strand of NW_027526295.1, from coordinate 114,392,634 downwards.
GTTCGCTTTCCGTTAGGTCGGAACCGTTTAGGAACAAAGCTTGCAGCTTGCAGGCGCAGGCGTGACCGCAGTTCCTATCACATGGGCTCTACTGTTTCGGGTGGATTCTCGAACCAATATTTTAGGCCTTCGTAGACGCTGCTTCGGGCAAAGGCGTCCGAGTGTCTACACAGGAGGGCCAGTATTGCAAAACGTCCTGGTGGAGGAGGGCGGAGAGTTAAGGGAGATGGGGCGTAAGCTGATATGCGGAATTTAGCAGTGTACACAAGCACCGCGCCAGCGTTCCGGTGACGGTCGGAGGTGGGATGCGATCACCGACGGTTCCGGACGCAAAAAACAAAAGTGAAGCGTGGGGAGATAACTCGCAGGCGGGGCGAAGGCGCCGCTAAGTTAAAAAATTGTTGTTGGGAGAGATAGGGGGTGATGCCACCGCGGTAGTTCCCCACGACGGATACCAAAAGCCGCGTTTATTAGGCGGAGAATCGCGACGAACTTCGTAGCAGCGCTGTATTTAAGGATATAATTTAAGTAGAATCGCTGCTTATAAATATACCATGCTTGTGATCAGCCAATAGATTTTAGCTGTACTGAGTTATTGTTAAATTCAAGGCTCCGGCTTACTAATGTTTGAACTTGGGCTGGTGGGATCTTTTGCGGATTTTTGCATATTTTTACAAACAACAGGGCGTGGAAGGCAAAGTGCGCTTTATTTTGGAAAAATACATGTAATTCCATTCCCATTCCATTCCGGACAAAAGGAGCTTAATTCCATTCCCATTCCATTCCTTCAAGTATTGCAGCCATTCCATTCCCATTCCATTCCGGGGTCGCGAAAATGTGGAATGATTCCGGATTCATTCCAATTCCGGAGTGGTAACTCCGCAACACTGGCGGAGAGCACGAAATAAGAGCCTGTCCTCCCGAAATCTTGTGTTTAAAGATGCACTCATTAAAATTACAAGCATTGCGCACGCTCATTTTGTACTGAGTTTTAGAGGTACTTTTTTTTAAGGGCGTTCGTTTTTCGTCATGTTAATGTTTCCTATTATTCCCGTAGCAATTTGAAAGTGTCAATTTTAGCTTTATGAAGGACGCCTCACAGCCACCGACAGAAATTGCTATGGTTAACATTATCTGAATGGTGACGCGAAGTTTGGGGAATACGCAATCAGTTCCATACTGAACGACAAATTTCGGAAGTTCTTCAGGTCATGACACTGGCTGGTCAACCCGACGTGGAAGCACCAATCACCATTCTAAAATCTCCTCGTAGAGGTCGTGCGCGTCAGCTTCCGCGGGACGGTAAATCTCGCCAAAGGTGAAGAAACCCAACCGCGAGCTCAGTAGCGGAACGCCTCCCACTTCGAAATTCGCGGCGGGTATTTTTTTGATGAAACATGACCATATAAAGCTTTCGTAGAGTAAACAAATCGGGGTCCCTGCAATCCACAGCACGTGCCTCACCTCGCCTTTTAAGAATACCTGCAAAGTGCAAGGGTGCAAATTTTAGACCCCCCCTCGCCCCCCGCCCACTGCTGGAATACAAACGAGAGCTGATGAAAACACATGCATGCAGCACGCACGCACGCACACTGGATATCATCTGGGTGTTCCTCCATGCACTCCATTATTCGGGTGCACCTGATGGTGGCGCTGCACGACAAGGAGAGCAGTTTGACTGGTAGCTTGAGCATGTACATTTACATCACGTACATCAAACATGACAAAAAAAAGAACTATCAGACATGTATATTTGTCCTCTTTGGTCATTTGGGCAATTTTTGCGCTTACTCGTCCACCATGAATACCAAATTGCCCAGAAGTCCGTCTTAATCAGTTTAGCTGCTTGAAGAGCGATACTGTCACAAAAGAATAGCGGTGAGGTATACAAGGACGAAGAGAGGGGGTCACACAAGGAGGGCTATGCCGGGGGATGCGAGGGTTGCTAGCTCCCCGTGTGCACTACATTCACTGGAACTTGGAGAGTACCGTCTTTCTTTTCTCTCCGCTTTCCGTCTCCAACTGCTCGATAATACACATCGAATTTCGTCATCGGTTTCGCGCATGTATTTTTTTATTACGTTACGTGCTACAACACAGTGTAAAGGATAACTGAATTCCAGGGGCTGCGCTTTTGGCTGCAGCCCCTGTTGTTGTTGATTCCCAGTATTGCTCTAGGTGCAGTGAAGAACCTTGCACCCATTTTATTTTTTTTATACTCTCCATTCGTCCCTTCCTCTTTTTCTGTATTCTGGACTTCCCAGGACTTTCCCCCCCAAAATGTTAGTGCACGATGATGTTGCGGTATATGTATGTCACGGGCTGTGGCAGATTGAGAATCCAAGTGTTAAGCAATGGCCAACCTCTCCTTCAGGGATATGCGCCACTGCCAAGCTGGTACACAGCCTTGGGAGACGACGACGACGCTGCTAGCCTTGCGGACGTGCACGCTGTTCCTGGGACATTCGAGCTGCTTTGCCCACCGGCTTGTATTTGACTGTTAATACATCTTATTACGAGCAGTGCCTTCATTGCGAGGTACGGGGATCGATACCCCGCACCTCCACCACAAGATGTGACGTGGCAATGAAGGCACTGCTCGTAATAAGATGTATTAACAGTCAAATACAAGCCGGTGGGCAAAGCAGCTCGAATGTCCCAGGAACAGCGCGCACGTCCGCAAGGCTAGCAGCGTCGTCGTCGTCTCCCAAGGCTGTGTACCAGCTTGGCAGTGGCGCATATCCCTGAAGGAGAGGTTGGCCATAGCTTAACACTTGGATTGCCAATCTGCCAAAGCCCGTGACAATATCTTCTTCAATGGGAACTTTTAGGTATCACTATATGTATGCGCTAAACCTCAGGGACGGAATGATGAAAGGGGCTACACATTCCAAGATCGACAGAGCATATATGCCCCTCAATAATTCCAATGTTGTCCTGCCGCAACAATTTTACAAAACGCACGCTGGAAAAATCGAAAGACGGATTGCATATTGCAGCTAGTGCTGATAGAGATTTTGTTTACTATTTACATCTAATTTGAGTAAGCTGGATTATATTGCAATGCACGATAAACAAACTGTACATACGCTCTGTAGCGGATGGGGATGGCTGGCGCCCCCTCCCCCATCTCTCCCCATAATTATTTTGTCACGGCTCTGCGGATAATCGAGGAATATAGCTTGGATCAAGGTCACACAGGTTACCTTCAGAAGGATATAGCAGTTTTAAGGTTACGACGTTAAAAGTGATTTTTAATTTAAATGGTTTCATTTGCTCTCCATAGGCTTGCCAATCGTTGTAAACACCCTCTTCGTGCGAAAGCGGGAAAGAAATTGAATGTACGACACTGGCGCATACGGGTAACCTTGATGTTCGCTGATAAGCATCATACGCACCACTGCATGTTCGATAACTGTGATAAAAGTGTGACAACTGTGACAAACTGTGTGAAAACTGTGACAACAAACTGTGTGACAACTGTGATAAAAGTGTGACAACTAAGCAGAAGCCCATGCCCACCATGCGCGGGCGATATCTACGTATTACAGTGTTTTGCTTGGCTGTGGTAAAACCTAGTCATGACTCCGGGCAGTAAAACCGCGAAGACGAGACTCCCATTACGTCGTATCAAGTGGTATACAAACGAACGTATTGGCATTATATGAAATATATATATATATATATATATATATATATAAATAAATATATATATATATATATATATATATATATATATATATATATATATATATATATATATATATATATATATATATATATAAGCCTGCGTATTTACTCGCGCATGTAGCATACACTGGCGTGTGATATGGAAGCGTATATGAAAATACAGGCCGTACTTAATTTAACAGAAATCTCCTCGCAGAAATTAAGTTATGCTGATTTGACTGCCGGTAAGATTTTTAAGTGCGTCGATGCTTATACCAAAACAAAAAACAGGGGCTACCAAATGCATTCAAGAGCTTTCATTTGATTGATTGATTTGATTGCAGGGTTTAACGCGCCGACGCAACGCAGGCGATGAGGCGCGCCGTAGTGGAGGGCTCCGGAATAATTTTGACCACCTGGGGATCTTTAACGTGCGCCGAAATCTCGTACACACGGGCGTTTTTGCTTCTCGCCTCCACCAGAAAAGCGGACTCGAACCCGCGACCTCGTGCTCAGCAGCGCAACGCCTCAGACACTGAGCAACCGCGGCGGGTAGCTCTCATTTGGACTACCAGATCCAGTTACAATATTGTCATTGCTAAAACATTTTGCTTCGACATAATTATTTATATAATCAGTCATTAATCAATAAGCGCATCCACATATTCCTTCTCTCCTTCACGGGCAGAAAATTACCATTTGTTTCTTTATTAAAAAAATTACGCCCACCTCCCCTCGCGGGAACTCTGGTGTGATGCGACGCTGAAGGGGGTTCCAGTGTGCGTTTCCGTTGGGTCGATTACTCGAACTGCGTGAGCAATCGTCCGGTAATTAGAGAGAGAGAGAGAGAGAGAGAGAGAGAGAGAGAGAGCAACGTAGCGCGGACGACCGTCGACTGAGAGACCGGCCGTAGCGCGGCACTCCGCGTATATGCGCAGCGCACCCGAAGGAGAGGAGATCGCGGGAGAGAGAGTACTGCACATGCGCACAGCTCCGCACGCAGCGCCGCCCACCAGCGGAGTGAGAGTGCGCTGCGCCACGCGCCCGCAGATGTGGAGAGAGAGAGTGTTCGCTATCGGAGAGAGCAGAGGGGGCGAGCGGAGAAGAGACGCAACTGTGCGGACGCGGACGTCGACGCACGCAGGACAGGGCCGCCGGCAAGAGATGCTCCTCTCAGCGTCACATCTAAAATAAAAGCGAGTGGATTGGACAGCCTCTAGCTGCTGCTTATACGTTTGAAGGTATTACGAGGTATTTTACGAGGTATTTTTGTGTTCCATAACTTATAGAATTTTATTAAATACAAAACAAATCTTCTCCGCCACCTCAACACCCTTCAAAAAGGGTATTCATTATTTCAACCCCCTTTTTCAAAGAAGGGTGTAAAGCTACAAATTAGGGTGTTCGAAACGAAGAAAAAGGGCGTAACGAAAAAATGATGTAAGAAAAAGGGTGTAAGTAAAGACCGCCAGCTAAAAAAAAAGTAGAGACCTCCAACTTTGGAGGTATTTTGTACCTGTTTACAAGGGTGGACTGAACATTTTCGACAAGCGGGGGGTGTTTTGTACCTCACGATGTTTAAAGCAATATGAATTGGCATAATTTATTACCAGTGAAGCTCTTTAAGCTTGAGCTAGTTTCGGTGGCGTTAGCAAAAAAATACACACAAAAAAAGAACTGCGGCACCTGTAAAGGGTGCACCACCGCAGATAGGTTATTATAACTGTGAAGTCGGTCTTCGAGCTTGTTAGAGTGTGAGCACAAGGGTCGTATGCGTGTGCGCACCTCTTACTGTACCATTTCAAAAGTATAGTTTTTGGTGATTTTAAAACGCAAAAAAAGGTGCAGCTTGCAATGTTGTTGCAAGGCTGGAGGAACAGCATAGCTCGGGGTCGACCTAGCTTGTTTCCCCCTTAGATTCGCTGTCAGTCTGGGGGACACACTGGAACAGCCTTGTAAAATCCGGTTAAACTTGGCCTCACAACTCAGCGGTCATTCTAGCTTAGCTAGAACATTGCAAAGCTTAGCATACATAAGAAATCTTAGCAACACCAAAACAAACAAGGTCAACCCCCAGCTCTGCTGTTCCTTTTTTGCAACTGAACACCTAGCTATTTCACACCGTTTCAACAACCCACAGAAAGCCAAGCGTGTTGCAGTCGGTAAACACCCTTTTCGCCACACGACTTTAGTCTTTTTAATTTTGAAGGGTCAAATTGGTGTTTACGTGCCAAAGCTAAACTTGGGGCATGAGGTGCACCGCATATGGAAACGAGCGATCATTGCATACGAGCAATTATTTTTTTTTGCGTTTGAGAATTTCTTGCGAGTAGAGGAGCATATGAGGGGATGTCTTCTTCTTTACAATGCTATTATGCATCCAAACGTGGCTTTATTCAATGAACAGCTGAACAGCTTTTCCACACCCTAAGAAAAACCAAGGGTGTTGAAGTTGATCAACACCCATTTTTGACACAGAAAGGGTATAGAGCTAGAAAAAGGGTGTTGAGATTCAAGAAAAAGGGTCTAAAGGCCTCCCAACACCCTTTTTTCACTTATGTTACACCCTTTTTGGCTAACAGGGTGTAAAAAATTTAGTGTGTAGGTCTAAAAGACTCCTGTTTTTGTCCGCAGCAGACATCGATGACTCCCAAAACTTTCATTTACGTTCAGCTCCAAGAAAGTTGAGGAAATATGAACGCTCGTTCAGCCTATATTTTCCGATTATTTATACGGCGTTGTCGATTACTATACTTGCGATTACTGTTTTATGAACGCTCGTTCAGCCTATATTTTCCGATTATTTATTCGGTATTGTCGATTGTCGATTACTGTTTTCCTTTCGCTTCTGCGAGGCCGCGTGAATGCCGCCAGACGCCTCCGCCAGAGCGATCGGTGTTGCGACTGGGAAGGCCGACCCGAGCCGAGCTCCGTCGCCTAGCTCCGACATACGTTTGATAGCGTTGTGTGAAGCGAGCGGCCAGCCGTTGTTGCAGCCGTGAAGAAGTCCAGAAGCAGTAGCGTAACTGTTTACTTCATAGCGAGAGGCGAGCCGAAGCCAAAGAACAATGCTCCGACGGGTGAGGTTAAATACAGGACTCGAGCAGAGTAACAGCATTGATTCACTGCTCAAACAGGAATGAGTTATAGCTCTTGAGGGGCTCGTATTTATACCCAAAAGCGCTAACTGTCAAAACAGCATTCCCTCTAGATTGTACACACACCACACTCGTTCCAGAGTTCGTGAGCAGTCGGTAGCAGCAGCGCACGCCGAGTCCGAGAGAGGGGAGCGAGGAGGACGCCGCTGCTGACGCGGGGCTTCCGTGTCCTTGGGGCGCGTTGAAGCGTGCCTCCTCGGCAACCGCTTAAGTTTGAAACGCGCCGAAAGCGAGGCGCCTGACCCAGGCTTGCCCAGACGTGAAAGCATGAGTCATGTTCAGACTACCGACGCAACCGATATCATGATATTTAAACGTAAGAAAACGGCGTGTCACGCTGTTCGGTTGGCTGAAACGGGAATTGATGTGGTTCTTTAAATTTTATTGATTGTAGGGCTTAACGCGCCGACGCAACGCAGGCGATGAGGCGCGCCGTAGTGGAGGGCTCCGGATTAATTTTGACCACCTGGGGATCTTTAACGTGCGCCGAAATCTCGTACAAACGGGCGTTTTTGCTATTTGCCTCCATCAGAAAAGTGGCCGCCGCGGCCAGGAATCGAACCCGCGACTTCGTGCTCAGCAGCGCAACGCCTTAGCCACTGAGCCACCACGGCGGGTTTAATTCAGTTGCCAAGCAACCACGGACGTCCGTGGAACATCCGAAAAATAGCTGGACTTTCTTGGCAAGTTTGGACGTCCACTGTACGTCCATGTTTGGATGTACATTTGCGGACGTACAGTTTCCGGTCACCCAGTAACGGATGTACATTAGGTATACATTACCGCACGCCCCAAGGACATCCGCCCGTGGACGTACAAAGTTACAACGAAGCATAAAATGATGGCGTAAATTGAATAAAAGCATCAACAGAAAAGCTACTCTGGTTTTTAATTTAAAAAAAAATGTACATCAACACCGTCACTTGTAACAAACCCCTCGTCAATTTTGTCTTCAAGCGCAAACGAGTGGGACTTCACCCATCTTGTCGACGCCTAATCCTTTAATTTTTTGAAGCAGTACCTCACCGTCTATAACGACCATCTCTTTGGTGAAGGGCATATAAGAGTTGAGAACCGGAAACGAAACATGTGAAGCAAGTTTAACATATGTTTGCGTACGCTTGCTTGACTGGTAGTGCTTTAGTGTTATGCGGGGTAGCATTGGTTGCAGGAATATAAGCTTCTCATTAATAAAACGCAAAATTTTACTGAACAACCAAATGCATACAATTTCGGGCGTCCGAATGGGCGTACGGAAGTGTTAAATTCGGACGTCCTCCGGATGTAGATGGAATGTCCATCGGCTCTAAAACGGACGCATATCCGCTATAGCTGGAATTGACGAACATTGGGCAGCCGACGGATGTCCGGTGGTTGCTTGGGTTGCGGGTGCTACGAGATTCTGGATAAAGGGAAGCTGAAGAGGGTTATGCAAAGCATCCAATGTGATAAAAATACAATGTCTGTGCTCAAACCTCTTGGATGATGAGCCCGTTTTAACATGACGGCGGAAAATTCAAAACATTATTTTGCTATTAATCCTGGTGGAGTTAGCTGAATCCACGTTCGTTTTGCATTAGGTGAACATGCCCAAATCCCTTGTTATGTTCAGCACTCACCTGAACCCTTGCGTGGCGCTGTATCTGCAACGTGCTTGCCCCACCGAGTGGAGTGGTTTCGGGGACTCTGTCGACGTGGCTACAATATCTGATTTAGGCACCTGGAATTCGGCGAACCTCAACACCTCCGAACTACTCACTAAACATACTGCTCTGTCCGGCACGTCTGGCTGCCGATGCAGAATCTTTACACCTTTGGGGTAACCAAGTTTAAAGGGGCCATGAAGACAAAATACAAGTTTGGTTCATTAGAAAGACTGTTCTGTCGTGATAACAATGATACCGATTTAATCGCGAACTTCAGAAAAATGACGGAGATATTAAAGAAAACGCGTGGAGGAGTGGCGACTCGCTAGCTAGTTTCCGGCAACTTTTCTACGACGTCACAGAATCTCGTTTGGGCGATTGACGGCAGCCGAACTGATCAATCACCAGGACACATGACTGGACGATTGTAGTGGGCCACTAGTTCCGTTTGTCGAATCACTTGAATGGTAACGTGCAGTTGAGACACTGAAAATTGGTTTTAGTGATGGCCCATATGACATCACTCGTGCCGATAACACGTCACTGCGGCGCGAAATTTGAAAGTTCTTAAGTATTTCTTGCGTTTCTATCGGTTAAAAAATGTTTTTCGTGGCCAGAATGGAGGTGAGTGAGGTACTGAAGCCTAACTCTTTCAAGTTAACCAAAGTTGTATTTTGTCTTCATGGACCCTTTAATATCGTACTTTTCACGCATTCATGCACCAGTGGAAATGAAATAAATGCAGTCACTCCCTAAAAGCACACATTGATGCTTTCAGAATTGATTCTCTGGAACATGGAACTCTTGAAATGTCTGACTGGCTGTACCGCGACCCTCTTGGAGGAACGCTGCACACAACTGAAGTTTAGCAGCTTATCTGCTCCATGTCAGGACAGGCGCGTACATCGCATCCTTGCGGCTGCAGACAGGTCTTTGCTCATTTCATAATGCTACCAGGCTTCCATTCTGCTTCCCTCTTTGGTCCCTTTTCCACTGCCTCCCACTTTCTATAGCTCTATTTCCTCTGTGTCGAAGACTGCCCACATGAGCCCCATCCCTAAACTAAGCTAATCACTTGCACTGAACACTACACCCAATTTCACTTTCATAGCGTGTTGGAAAAATGATAGTGCATATGGTGCTGGGTTGTCTGGCTAGGCTTAGATCGTAGTCAATGTTTACACTAGAGCAAGTGGAGGTTCTGTGCTCACCAGTCAACACGATGGAATGCTGCACATCCAGCAATAGGTGTACACCTCGAAGGGCAGCCCAATTTTGAGCAAAGCAAGCTTGTACTGTGGAAAGTTATTCAATGGAGTTTCTTGCTCTTATTCCTGAAGAAATCCAGACAACCCTAGCTCCCAACCTTGGAACAAGCAATTCTCTTAACACACGACTCCTCTGATGATTGAAGATTACCTCCCCTGGACTGTTTAGCAGGGGCATTCCTTCGGGATCTATTCAGTCCCCTGCTCTTTAAACATAGCACTTAACCCCTGCCACTTCTGCATTCCAATCCCAATATCTCCTTTTGACAAAACCCCAACGATAAAACCCCTACTGTACAAAGGGCAGCCCAGAGGAACTCCCCAACATTCTGCAGGCCAACACTGATGCTGTCCACTCCTCTGGGTAAAGCATTGGTCTCTCACTATCCCTGCAGAAGTCAGAGTACCTTGTGGTTACTGATAAATGCCTCCAGGTTAGAGCTAACAATGTTTGCAAGCAGAACTTGCAATTGACACCTTCCCTGCTGTTCCAAAGTCTTGCTGTGTGTCCTTTGTGGCAACATGCAGGATTCCGCGAAGGCCTCACAGTGGCTCACTTGTTGCAAGGCTCCAGTAGCACAATTTCCCACGATTTGCTGGCAGATAAAACTTTATGCCCTTGCATAAAATTTGATCTTCACGGATATGAAGAGCATGATATGAAGGCATAACGATATGAAGGCAAAGGATATGAAGGCATAACGATTTCTTTCACTGAACAGATTGCGTTTTGATTCCTCGCAGTTGCGGCGCAATTAAAGCTCAAATTGTTCAGCTTTTCTCGAGTTGTCGCTTATATCGAAATAACGCTTATAACGAAATTTCTCGCCATCCCACTAGCTTCGTTGTAACGAGGGATTAATAAAACAAAACACATTCTTTCTTCTGGTTCAATTTTTCACGTAGCACACATTATTCCTGCTGACTAATGCTCGCGGTGTCCAGATATGTCAAACTGTTTGCAACTGGCGGTGGCAGTCCTGGGTGTCGAAGGAGTTTTGCTGCTGGTTCTGGAATTGAGTGTGCGAATCCTGGCCATAGTCACAAAATTGCACATTTTCGCGAAATTTTTGAGCACTTTAGCGGTGGTGTGTCACGTCGCCGCCAAATGAAAATGGGTGAATTGGACGGACAGGACCATCACTGGTTAGCCCAGATGTTTGGCTTGGAAACAAGTAAGGTCAAGGTGAAGCCAACATCAAATTTAACAGCCATGAATAGCAGTCAGCTTTTTTTTTAAATATAAAGCCAGCCATGCTCCCACAACATTGATGTAAGTGACGAGGAAACGGGGGGCTGTTGTAAGCCAATTGGAATTTTGATGAGGAGTCAGCGGCTACACGCAGCCAATGCGAATTCTGTTGCCTGGTTTGGCAGCCGATCGAAATTTTGCTGACAGGCCCAGTTTACGGGGTTCTGTTGACGGTGCTTTTTTCGGCGAATGAGCCAAGCAGTGTGCGAGTGATCACACATAAAAAAAAATGGAAAGGGGATGGCGTAACCACCAATGTGAGTACAGCTCGGAGTATTGGCGTTTGGAAAAGTTGGCTGATGCAATGTACTTTACGATGTCAGTGACCCCGTTACTGGCAAAATGTTTAGTGACCAATTGTTTTTCAACTTTACGACCAGCGCTAACTGTGCAGGTGTTTACACCGCGTGACGTTTTTCAGCCGTCCAAGTGTTGACACCCCTTTCTGCTGTAAATAGGCAACTTAGCCAGTGCAGTACGACGGCTGTCCTCAGGTATGAAACATGTGCCACGTAGTATAGGGAGACACGACCGACCGAAAGCCTGCACGATGTTTATCAAAGATATTGGAACGGGCAGGGGTGGGGTTTGAGCGCAGGATTCATGGATTCTGCAGCGCGAGCTTCCACTATATTCTTTCCGAGAGAGAGAGAGAGAGAGAGAGAGAGAGAGAGAGAGAGAGAGAGAGAGAGAGAGAGAGAGAGAGAGAGAGAGAGAGAGAGAGAGAGAGAGAGAGAGAGAGAGAGAGAGAGAGAGAGAGAGAGAAACTTTATTGCAACACGTAGTTAGGAGGGGGCGGTGACCGGTAGTTGCAGCTTGCCGGTGACCAAGGCAGCCCGTTCCGTCAAACTTTTCTGCATCTGCGGGTCGGAGCTGCCCAGCGCCGCCGCCCGTTGCTCGGTGGTACGGATTAATGGGAAGGGATCGTTTTTGCATGCCCACATGGTATGGATGATGGTGTCTTTCAAGCCACATGCGGGGCAGTTGGGGGACTGATAAAGGGTGGTTTGGCGCCACAGGGTAGAGTGATCGTTTGAATGAGGCGCCATAAGCGTTCTTCAGAGAGAGAGAGGGTAGGATGAGCCGGCGGGAATATGCGGCGGGCGAGGCGGTAATGCTCAGTTATTTCCCGATAGCTAAGCAGGCTGTCTCGGGCTGTTCGGGCTCCGTGTAAGGGTACGAGGCTTGGGCCTGCTCGGACAGTGAGTTCTCGAGCTGCTTTGTTGGCTGCCTCGTTGCCCCCCAGCCCTGTATAAGCAGGAGTCCAGATCAGCTCCACGGGGTCGGTAGGGGGATTTAGAACAATAATTTGGAGCGCCTGAGGAGAGATGGTACCTCTGGCAAAATTTGGAATGGCCGTTTTAGAATCTGAGATGGTAATTGTGGGGGTTGGCCGTCGCGATTGCCGCTTCCTCCGCCGTTGCCGGATGACGGGTGCGTATTGTGAGGGAGGTGAGGGGTGCGGAGTTAGGGCTGAATATTGCTGCGACAGCGTACGCGTCGAGATGTCTGTAGTCTGCTGCGTCTACGTAAAGGGTGCTCGGCTTAATTGGGTATTTCTCAGTCAGGGCCCGTGCTCGCTGTTCCCTGCGTGTTTTGTTGTGCACTGGGTGCATATTGGGTGGGAGAGGGCGGATGCAGAGGTGCGGATGAATGCTCGGAGGAATGGGGACTTTGGGATCAGTGATTAGCGGAGTTAGAAGATTTAATCTATGCATGATCTGTCGACCAGTGGGTGTTATCGATAGGCGCTTAAGTTGATTGAGTTGATGGGCCTCGACTATTTCTTCTGCAGTGTTGTAAATGCCCAGCTGTTCTAATCTGGCAGTGGGAGTGCTGTGGGGTAACTGCAATGCCGTCTTTTATATCCGGCGAATGGCACAATTAATTTTTGCCAACTCTGCCTGAGAGGGATTGAGGTATGGCAGAGAATGCGTAATGCGGCTTATTACAAACGCCCGTATGAGGCGAATTCTCTCTGCTTCTTTAAGACCTTTGTTGCGAGCTGCAATCCTGCGTAATATGCCCATGGTTTGAGTTACCTGGGATTTTAATTGTGTTATAAAGCACGTGTTCGCGCGACTGCGCTGGAGAGTAAGACCCAGAATTTTAATGTCAGGCACCGCCAACACTTCCACGTTCCCAACGTGGACTTGTATACTGGAAGGCGTTTTCGAACCCGATTTAGCTGGAAGGACAAGAAGTTGTGATTTATGTGGGGAGAATTCTAATCCAACCTTGCGAGCTTCGTCAGCGACGATTAGGGCACCCGTCTGTAGGGTGTCTTCGATTTGGCCATCACTTCCTCCTGACGCCCACAGGGTAATGCTGCGGGTCACCGATACTCCTTGGGTCCTGGCTGACTCAGCGCGATCCAAATGGGATTTCTCCTTGCGCAGTGTGTGCGCGTGCTGCTCTAACGGTATAGCGCGCCTGCGCTATGTAAGCACACGTGTGTTTGGAAGGAAAGGGGGGGGGGGGTCTACATTAGCTTCATACATGTACACGTGTGTCAATCATATCTACTCTCAGCACCATAAGCGCTGTTTCCACATAGTTCTTTTAAAACATTTACGTGAATGGACCCCCGAAAACATTTCACTATACCAAAAGTTGCTTCAAAAATGTGTTTCCGGCGTAGTATTCCTTTTAACAGACGGTCTCCACCGGCTCGCAACGGGCAGCCTGTGAGAGGGGCGTGAAGAAACTGCTCAGGGGCTGTCAGGTTTTCAGCAACATCGTCGGCCGGCGGCCGGGTGAAATCCTTGCCAAGCCTAAGTTTTAGGAAAAGTACGGCAAGTGAAGTGTGCGAAAAATTGGCAATAACCCAATTAGACAACCAACAGATAGGAAGGTCACGCGGTGTCCGGTGGCATCAGCTGACTTCGGCGGCACTTCCGGCTGATGTTCGGGATTTTGGATGGCTACGTGGCTGGGAAGTTCTCCCGACGTGTGACCGTCTGGCGAGATTCGGCGTTGTGCGTTCCGCACGGTGTCCACACTGCGACCACACTTAAACGTTAGAACATGCCTTGTTTAAATGTCGTGTAGCGGCAACGTTTTGGACTGTATTAAGCCGGATGTTCGGACTCACACTTCGAATGAACACTCGTTCAAATGATGTGTTGGTGAATTTTCTGATGTGTGCTGGTGCTTTTGTTTTGTGGAGAAATCGTGGTGCTGCATGTCTTCGAGCCCGGCCGCAACGGGCAATGTACCCTCTGCTGTGGCGTGTCCGGTCGATTCTCATGAGTCATTTGGAGCATGAGTTGGCAGCTCTAGGGGAAGAAGCCTTCCTTTTGCGTTGGTCTACGCGCTTTATAGTGGTCAGGAGCAACATCCTGAACGTTTCCCTAGTGCCGTACTGAGTTCAGTATAGCTTATGAACTCTTTCTTTGAACTCTGGTGGACTTTATGTGACTTCATTTGCAGTAGCTTGTTGCCCACGCCAAACATTTTTGCGCAGTGTGTAGAATGACCACGTTACATGAAAACTGATTGGATAATTTTCTGTACTTAGGGCAGCGCTGTTATCACTAGTCGCTGCGCCTTGACATGTGGGTTATAATAAATTCTCTTTACCCCCCCCCCCCCCCCCCCCTGGCTGTGGCTAATTTTTAAAAACTCCTCTATATTTGGGGGGTATACTCGGCAAATTTTTGGCGGCCCTACGGGGCCTCATAACGAAATCAAAGTAAGACTACCACACATGCGCACATGGTGTCCCAGTAGGCACGGCGGATTCTTCTGCTAACTGTAACCCGAATGACAAGACAATTTTGGGGCGCATTGCCTAACCTGTTACCAAACCTGGCAACATTCTTGGGGAAATTCCGTTGATAACAGGGAGTTTTAGAATTGGGTAGGGGCCCCAACGCTCTGTATTCCCCAAGCGTCTTGGGACGCCATACTGCGCGTGCGCAGAACCCAAGCCGTCCTTGGTGGGGTTTTGGGTTTGCGTTTAGCGCGCACGCCATTTCGCTGAAAAAGCGGGCGCCCCAACCAAAGCTGGCCCCAGGAGGAGCTTGCGTTCTTGCGTCGCTCTCGCAGCCAGTGGTACTGCGTGTGACCATGGCTGAAGCGAAACCCACGGCTCGTTTCCCGATCCACCCGATCAACCACGACGATCGCTGAGCTGAATTTGTAGATTCCGCGCGTCGTTGGCAAGAAATGGATAAAGGAGTCAACCGTGAGGCGTTTTCTGCCTATTTTCTGCCCTCCGAAATGGCCTGCGCACACGCCGGCCGCGTACCTGCCCGCTCGGCTCACTGAGCGGCTCGAACCAGCGCAGATTACGCTGCAACAGCTTGTCACCACTCTTCCAATAAATCTGATCGCGGAAAAGAAGTTCCACATGCGAGAAAGATAGATGCTAGTGTGGTAAATAAATGTGCTAGGGATTGTGCTAGGGATAACTATAGTGAAAAACTTCAAGGTAGATAATTCAAACATGTCTTTAAGTAATTTTTAAACGTTCTGTAAGCATTTTGATATCTGTAAAAATGTTGGGCACCATTTGACCTCACTGTATCAACGTGTCTTATGTGTGTGCTTATGCGCGATCCCGATTATTATATGCAAAAAGTGTTCAACAAACGTCTGAACTTTGTATGCACATTCCGCAAAGCAGCCTACTAATTCTTCATGAAAATGTTTCACATATTGATCTCGTAACAACATATTTCTGCGCTATGGTGGGTTGACAATATTGAAAGGCGAAGATTCGAGGCAGCCTTTTTAAGCGCAATGCACTTCTTAAGCGACCCTGAACCTGCGTCCACCGGCGATGTCCGCGCACGTGGAGATGGGCGCGCGCAGCCCGGCCGCTGACATAGCACATACCCACGTGGGGGATTGGCCAGGAATCTCCTCGTCTTCCTTGGCAACGGGGGGAGATGGGCGCGCGCTGCCTGGCCGCTGACATGGCACATACCCACGTGGGGGATTGGCCAAGAATCGGGCGTGAGAAGGGCTAATGCACCTGCTTAAAGGAGTACTGACACGAAATTTCAAAGCTGAGATCCGCTCTAGCAATCAAGTACAACGACAACACAAATAGGTGTCTGTGAATAAATGCATCTTTCTTTCTTTGTAGTTGTGTGTGTGTGTGTGTGATCTCTCTTTCGCGAACATTACCGAACCGAGCAAATTCAACTCGTGCATTCGCACTTTCACATTCTTCCCCTCGGGGACATGCGGGGAATTTCTTATTCAGGCGATCGGGGCCGAAGAACACCAGATCACACGACGATGATCATAATCTACAAAATGAAGAAGTGGCGGAGGCCACTGTGTGATGATAGGGATTTACAGGTGATGCATAGAGATGCGCACTTGTGAGGGGATTGGCCCTCACACTAGTTCGTCCCTCCAAGCGATGCAGCCACCTGACTCAATCCGTCCCCACACTATTTCCTCCCTCTTCGCGAAGGCAGGCGCCCGTCGCCATCAGTCCTCACAATAATAATATGCTAGATTCGGAAACATTGCTGCAGCTCAAACAATCGCGCGGCAACGTTGCTATCATTGTTTTTGCTTGCAAGCGTGGCGAGAACATTGCTGAATGTACAGAGACAGAGAGAGAGACAGAGAGAGGGTGGGGGGGGGGGGGCAACTTTTTATTGATGCTGACCACAGAAGAATCTGCTTTGGTTAAGTAGACCGGAATGTTTCGGAGTACAGCGGAGAGCATGAAATAAGCCTGCCCTCCCGAAATCTCATGTTTACCGCTGCACTCTTAAACTTACAAACATTGCACGCTCATTTTGCACTGAGTTTTAGAGGTACTTTTTTGAAGGGCGTGCGTTTTTCGTCATGTTAATGTTTCCTATTATTCCCGTAGCAATTTGAAAGTGTCAATTTTGGATTTATGAAGGACGCATCACAGCCACCGACAGAAATTGCTATGGTAAACATAATCTGAATGGTGACGCGAAGTTTGGGGAATACGCAATCAGTTCCATACTGTACGACAAATTTCGGAAGTTCTTCAGGACTTGACACTGGCTGGTCAACCCGACGTGGAAGCAGCAATCACCAGTCTTAAATCCCCTAGAGGCCGTGCGCGTCAGCTTCCGCGGAAAGGTAAATCTCGCCAAAGGTGTAGAAACCCAACCGCGAGCTCAGTAGCGGAACGCCTCCCGCTTGGAATTCGCGGCGGGTATTTTTTGATGAAACATGACCATATAAAGCTTTCGTAGAGTAAACAAACCAGGGTCCCTGCTTTACCCTGCACGTGCCTCATACCTGCAAAGGGTTAATAGGAATATAAGGTGTAACAGAGTGGTGAGCTGGGCAAGTTGGTATGGCGTCATTCTAAGCAACAGCGCGAAAACAGACGTGGACGAAGGTAACGGACAGGACGAGCGCTGTCTCACAACTGTGAGTTGTGAGACAGAGCTCGTCCTGTCCGTTACCTTCGTCCACGTCTTTTTTCGCGCTGTTGCGTAGAAGGAATATAAGGCTGCAAATTTTAGGCACCCCCCCCCCCCGCCCACTGCTGGAATACAAACGAGAACTGATGAAAACACATGCATGCAGCACGCACGCACACTAGTGTGTTCCCCCTGGACTCCTTTATTCGGGCGCACCTGATGGTGGCGCTGCACGACAAGGAGAACAGTTTAACTGGTAGCTCGAGCATGTACGTTTACATCACGTACATCAAGCATTACAAGAAAAAAAGAACTGCCAGACATGTACATTTGTCCTCCTCCGTCATTTGGGCAATGTGTGCGCTTTACTCGTCTACCATGAATACCAAATTGCCCAGAAGTCCGTCTTCATCCGTTTAGCTGCTTGAAGAGCGATACTGTCACAAAAGAATAGCGCTGAGGTATACAAGGACGAAGAGAGGGGGACACACAAGGAGGGCTATGCCGGGGGATGCGAGGGGTGCTAGCTCCCCGTGTGCACTAAATTCACTGTAACTTGGAGAGTACAGTCTTTCTTTTCTCTCCGCTGCCGCGTGAATCCGCCTTTCAGCATAGTCCGTCTCGGTCACGTGGTCGGCGGCTACCACATTCCGTCTCCAACTGCTCGATAATGCACATCGAATTTCGTCATCGCTTTCGCGCATGTATTTTTTATTACATTACGTACTACAACACAGTGTAAAGGATAACTGAATTCCAGGGGCTGTGCTTTTGGCTGCAGCCCCTGTTGTTGTTGAACGGAGTTGATTACGCAGCTTAATTACTCAAGTTTTGTTCGAGGCGCCGTAAAGAACCTTGCACCCATTTTACTTGTCTTTATAATCTCCATTCGTCCCCTGTCCTTTTTTTGTATCCTGGACTTCCCAGTATTGCTCTAGGCGCAGTGAATAAGCTTGCACCCATTTTACTTTTTTTTTATAATCTCCATTCGTCCCCTCCTTTTTTTCTGTATTCTGGACTTCCCTGGACTTTCCCCAAAAAAGGCTAGTGCATGATGTTGCGGTAAATATACATATTCTTCAACGGGAACTTTTAGATATCACTACGCTAAACCTCAGGGACGGAATGATGAAAGGGGCTGCACATTCCAGGATGGACAGAGCTTATGCCCCTCAATAATTCCAATGACTGTAAGCGATTTCCTGCCGCAACAATTCTACAAAACGCACGCTGGAAAAATCGAAAGACGGATTGCATATTTCAGCTAGTGCTGATAGAGATTTTGTTTACTATTTAAATCTAATTTGAGTAAGCTGGAACATATTGCGATGCACGATAAACAAACTGAACATACGCTCTGTAGCGGATGGGGATGGCTGGCGCCCCCTCCCCCATCTCTCCCCATAATTATTTTGCCACGGCTCTCCGGATAATCGAGGTTATTTAGCTTGGATCAAGGTCACTCAGGTTACCTCTGCGGGATATAGCTGTTTTAAGGTTTCGACGTTAAAAGTGATTTTTAATTTAAATGGTTTCATTTGCTCTCCCTAGGCTTGCCAATCGTTGTAAACACCCTCTTCGTGCGAAAGCGGGAAAGAAATTGAATGTACGACACTGGCGCATACGGGTAACCTTGATGTTCGCTGATAAGCGTCATACGCACCACTGCATGTTCGATAACTGTGATAAAAGTGTGACAACTGTGACAAACTGTGTGAAAACTGTGACAACAAACTGTGTGACAACTGCGATAAAAGTGTGACAACTAAGCATAAGCCCATGCCCACCATGCGCGGGCGATATCTACGTATTACAGTGTTTTGCTTGGGTGTGGTAAAACCTAGTCATGACTCCGGGCAGTAAAACCGCGAAGACGAGGCTCCGTATCAAGTGGTATACAAACAAACGTATTAGCATTATATGAAAAATATATATATAGGCCTACGTATTTACTCGCGCATGTAGCATACACTGCCGTGTGATATGGAAGCGTATATGAAAATACAGGCCGTACTTAATTTAACAGAAATCTCCTCGCAGAAATTAAGTTATGCTGATTTGACTGCCGGTAAGATTTTTATGTGCGTCGATGCTTATACCAAAACAAAAAACAGGGGCTACCAAATGCATTCAAGAGCTCTCATTTGATTGATTGATTTGATTGCAGGGTTTAACGCGCCGACGCAACGCAGGCGATGAGGCGCGCCGTAGTGGAGGGCTCCGGAATAATTTTGACCACCTGGGGATCTTTAACGTGCGCCGAAATCTCGTACACACGGGCGTTTTTGCTTCTCGCCTCCACCAGAAAAGCGGACTCGAACCCGCGACCTCGTGCTCAGCAGCGCAACGCCTCAGACACTGAGCAACCGCGGCGGGTAGCTCTCATTTGGACTACCAGATCCAGTTACAATATTGTCATTGCTAAAACATCTTGCTTCGACATAATTATTTATATAATCAGTCATTAATCAATAAGCGCATCCACATATTCCTTCTCTCCTTCACGGGCAGAAAATTACCATTTGTTTCTTTATTAAAAAAATTACGCCCACCTCCCCTCGCGGGAACTCTGGTGTGATGCGACGCTGAAGGGGGTTCCAGTGTGCGTTTCCGTTGGGTCGATTACTCGAACTGCGTGAGCAATCGTCCGGTAATTAGAGAGAGAGAGAGAGAGAGAGAGAGAGAGAGAGAGAGAGAGAGAGAGAGAGAGAGAGAGAGAGCAACGTAGCGCGGACGACCGTCGACTGAGAGACCGGCCGTAGCGCGGCACTCCGCGTATATGCGCAGCGCACCCGAAGGAGAGGAGATCGCGGGAGAGAGAGTACTGCACATGCGCACAGCTCCGCACGCAGCGCCGCCCACCAGCGGAGTGAGAGTGCGCTGCGCCACGCGCCCGCAGATGTTGAGAGAGAGAGTGTTCGCTATCGGAGAGAGCAGAGGGGGCGAGCGGAGAAGAGACGCAACTGTGCGGACGCGGACGTCGACGCACGCAGGACAGGGCCGCCGGCAAGAGATGCTCCTCTCAGCGTCGCATCTAAAATAAAAGCGAGTGGATTGGACAGCCTCTAGCTGCTGCTTATACGTTTGAAGGTATTACGAGGTATTTTACGAGGTATTTTTGTGTTCCATAACCCATAGAATTTTATTAAATACAAAACAAATCTTCTCCGCCACCTCAACACCCTTCAAAAAGGGTATTCATTATTTCAACCCCTTTTTTCGCAGAAGGGTGTAAAGCTACAAATTAGGGTGTTCGAAACGAAGAAAAAGGGCGTAACGAAAAAAGGATGTAAGAAAAAGGGTGTAAGTAAAGACCGCCAGCTAAAAAAAAAGTAGAGACCTTTAACTTTGGAGGTATTTTGTACCTGTTTACAAGGGTGGACTGAACATTTTCGACAAGCGGGGGGTGTTTTGTACCTCACGATGTTTAAAGCAATATGAATTGGCATAATTTATTACCAGTGAAGCTCTTTAAGCTTGAGCTAGTTTCGGTGGCGTTAGCAAAAAAATACACACAAAAAAAGAACTGCGGCACCTGTAAAGGGTGCACCACCGCAGATAGGTTATTATAACTGTGAAGTCGGTCTTCGAGCTTGTTAGAGTGTGAGCACAAGGGTCGTATGCGTGTGCACACCTCTTATTGTACCATTTCAAAAGTATAGTCTTTTGGTGATTTTAAAACGCAAAAAAAGGTGCAGCTTGCAATGTTGTTGCAAGGCTAGAGGAACAGCATAGCTCGGGGTCGACCTAGCTTGTTTCCCCCTTAGATTCGCTGTCAGTCTGGGGGACACACTGGAACAGCCTTGTAAAATCCGGTTAAACTTGGCCTCACAACTCAGCGGTCATTCTAGCTTAGCTAGAACATTGCAAAGCTTAGCATACATAAGAAAACTTAGCAACACCAAAACAAACAAGGTCAACCCCCAGCTCTGCTGTTCCTTTTTTGCAACTGAACACCTAGCTATTTCACACCGTTTCAACAACCCACAGAAAGCCAAGCGTGTTGCAGTCGGTAAACACCCTTTTCGCCACACGACTTTAGTCTTTTTAATTTTGAAGGGTCAAATTGGTGTTTACGTGCCAAAGCTAAACTTGGGGCATGAGGTGCACCGCATATGGAAACGAGCGATCATTGCATACGAGCAATTATTTTTTTTGCGTTTGAGAATTTCTTGCGAGTAGAGGAGCATATGAGGGGATGTCTTCTTCTTTACAATGCTATTATGCATCCAAACGTGGCTTTATTCAATGAACAGCTGAACAGCTTTTCCACACCCTAAGAAAAACCAAGGGTGTTGAAGTTGATCAACACCCATTTTTGACACAGAAAGGGTATAGAGCTAGAAAAAGGGTGTTGAGATTCAAGAAAAAGGGTCTAAAGGCCTCCCAACACCCTTTTTTCACTTATGTTACACCCATTTTGGTTAACAGGGTGTAAAAAATTTAGTGTGTAGGTCTAAAAGACTCCTGTTTTTGTCCGCAGCAGACATCGATGACTCCCAAAACTTTCATTTACGTTCAGCTCCAAGAAAGTTGAGGGAATATGAACGCTCGTTCAGCCTATATTTTCCGATTATTTATTCGGTATTGTCGATTACTGTTTTCCTTTCGCTTCTGCGAGGCCGCATGAATGCCGCCAGACGCCTCCGCCAGAGCGATCGGTGTTGCGACTGGGAAGGCCGACCCGAGCCGAGCTCCGTCGCCTAGCTCCGACATACGTTTGATAGCGTTGTGTGAAGCGAGCGGCCAGCCGTTGTTGCAGCCGTGAAGAAGTCCAGAAGCAGTAGCGTAACTGTTTACTTCATAGCGAGAGGTAAGCCGAAGCCAAAGAACAATGCCCCGACGGGTGAGGTTAAATACAGGACTCGAGCAGAGTGACAGCATTGATTCACTGCTCAAACAGGAATGAGTTATAGCTCTTGAGGGGCTCGTATTTATACCCAAAAGCGCTAACTGTCAAAACAGCGTTCCCTCTAGATTGTGCACACACCACACTCGTTCCAGAGTTCGTGAGCAGTCGGTAGCAGCAGCGCACGCCGAGTCCGAGAGAGGGGAGCGAGGAGGACGCCGCTGCGGACGCGGGGCTTCCGTGTCCTTGGGGCGCGTTGAAGCGTGCCTCCTCGGCAACCGCTTAAGTTTGAAACGCGCCGAAAGCGAGGCGCCTGACCCAGGCTTGCCCAGACGTGAAAGCATGAGTCATGTTCAGACTACCGACGCAACCGATATCATGATATTTAAACGTAAGAAAACGGCGTGTCACGCTGTTCGGTTGGCTGAAACGGGAATTGATGTGGTTCTTTAAATTTTATTGATTGTAGGGCTTAACGCGCCGACGCAACGCAGGCGATGAGGCGCGCCGTAGTGGAGGGCTCCGGATTAATTTTGACCACCTGGGGATCTTTAACGTGCGCCGAAATCTCGTACAAACGGGCGTTTTTGCTATTTGCCTCCATCAGAAAAGTGGCCGCCGCGGCCAGGAATCGAACCCGCGACCTCGTGCTCAGCAGCGCAACGCCTTAGCCACTGAGCCACCACGGCGGGTTTAATTCAGTTGCCAAGCAACCACGGACGTCCGTGGAACATCCGAAAAATAGCTGGACTTTCTTGCCAAGTTTGGACGTCCACTGTACGTCCATGTTTGGATGTACATTTGCGGACGTACAGTTTCCGGTCACCCAGTAACGGATGTACATAAGGTATACATTACCGCACGCCCCAAGGACATCCGCCCGTGGACGTACAAAGTTACAACGAAGCATAAAATGATGGCGTAAATTGAAAAGCATCAACAGAAAAGCTACTCTGGTTTTTAATTTAAAAAAAAATTGTACATCAACACCGTCACTTGTAACAAACCCCTCGTCAATTTTGTCTTCAAGCGCAAACGAGTGGGACTTCACCCATCTTGTCGACGCCTAATCCTTTAATTTTTTGAAGCAGTACCTCACCGTCTATAACGACCATCTCTTTGGTGAAGGGCATATAAGAGTTGAAAACCGGAAACGAAACATGTGAAGCAAGTTTAACATATGTTTGCGTACGCTTGCTTGACTGGTAGTGCTTTAGTGTTATGCGGGGTAGCATTGGTTGCAGGAATATAAGCTTCTCATTAATAAAACGCAAAATTTTACTGAACAACCAAATGCATACAATTTCGGGCGTCCGAATGGGCGTACGGAAGTGTTAAATTCGGACGTCCTCCGGATGTAGATGGAATGTCCATCGGCTCTAAAGCGGACGCATATCCGCTATAGCTGGAATTGACGAACATTGGGCAGCCGACGGATGTCCGGTGGTTGCTTGGGTTGCGGGTGCTACGAGATTCTGGATAAAGGGAAGCTGAAGAGGGTTATGCAAAGCATCCAATGTGATAAAAATACAATGTCTGTGCTCAAACCTCTTGGATGATGAGCCCGTTTTAACATGACGGCAGAAAATTCAAAACATTATTTTGCTATTAATCCTGGTGGAGTTAGCTGAATCCACGTTCGTTTTGCATTAGGTGAACATGCCCAAATCCCTTGTTATGTTCAGCACTCACCTGAACCCTTGCGTGGCGCTGTATCTGCAACGTGCTTGCCCCACCGAGTGGAGTGGTTTCGGGGACTCTGTCGACGTGGCTACAATATCTGATTTAGGCACCTGGAATTCGGCGAACCTCAACACCTCCGAACTACTCACTAAACATACTGCTCTGTCCGGCACGTCTGGCTGCCGATGCAGAATCTTTACACCTTTGGGCTAACCAAGTTTAAAGGGGCCATGAAGACAAAATACAAGTTTGGTTCATTAGAAAGACTGTTCTGTCGTGATAACAATGATACCGATTTAATCGCAAACTTCAGAAAAATGACGGAGATATTAAAGAAAACGCGTGGAGGAGTGGCGACTCGCTAGCTAGTTTCCGGCAACTTTTCTACGACGTCACAGAATCTCGTTTGGGCGATTGACGGCAGCCGAACTGATCAATCACCAGGACACATGACTGGACGATTGTAGTGGGCCACTAGTTCCGTTTGTCGAATCACTTGAATGGTAACGTGCAGTTGAGACACTGAAAATTGGTTTTAGTGATGGCCCATATGACATCACTCGTGCCGATAACACGTCACTGCGGCGCGAAATTTGAAAGTTCTTAAGTATTTCTTGCGTTTCTATCGGTTAAAAAATGTTTTTCGTGACCAGAATGGAGGTGAGTGAGGTACTGAAGCCTAACTCTTTCAAGTTAACCAAAGTTGTATTTTGTCTTCATGGACCCTTTAATATCGTACTTTTCACGCATTCATGCACCAGTGGAAATGAAATAAATGCAGTCACTCCCTAAAAGCACACATTGATGCTTTCAGAATTGATTCTCTGGAACATGGAACTCTTGAAATGTCTGACTGGCTGTACCGCGACCCTCTTGGAGGAACGCTGCACACAACTGAAGTTTAGCAGCTTATCTGCTCCATGTCAGGACAGGCGCGTACATCGCATCCTTGCGGCTGCAGACAGGTCTTTGCTCATTTGATAATGCTACCAGGCTTCCATTCTGCTTCCCTCTTTGGTCCCTTTTCCACTGCCTCCCACTTTCTATAGCTCTATTTCCTCTGTGTCGAAAACTGCCCACATGATCCCCATCCCTAAACTAAGCTAATCACTTGCACTGAACACTACACCCAATTTCACTTTCATAGCGTGTTGGAAAAATGATAGTGCATATGGTGCTGGGTTGTCTGGCTAGGCTTAGATCGTAGTCAATGTTTACACTAGAGCAAGTGGAGGTTCTGTGCTCACCAGTTAACACGATGGAATGCTGCACATCCAGCAATAGGTGTACACCTCGAAGGGCAGCCCAATTTTGAGGAAAGCAAGCCTGTACTGTAGAAAGTTATTCAATGGAGTTTCTTGCTCTTATTCCTGAAGAAATCCAGACAACCCTAGCTCCCAACCTTGGAACAAGCAATTCTCTTAACACACGACTCCTCTGATGATTGAAGATTACCTCCCCTGGACTGTTTAGCAGGGGCATTCCTTCGGGATCTATTTAGTCCCCTGCTCTTTAAACATAGCACTTAACCCCTGCCAATTCTGCATTCCAATCCCAATCTCTCCTTTTGACAAAACCCCAACGATAAAACCCCTACTGTACAAAGGGCAGCCCAGAGGAACTCCCCAACATTCTGCAGGCCAACACTGATGCTGTCCACTCCTCTGGGTAAAGCATTGGTCTCTCACTATCCCTGCAGAAGTCAGAGTACCTTGCGGTTACTGATAAATGCCTCCGGGTTAGAGCTAACAATGTTTGCAAGCAGAACTTGCAATTGACACCTTCCCTGCTGTTCCAAAGTCTTGCTGTGTGTCCTTTGTGGCAACATGCAGGATTCCGCGAAGGCCTCACAGTGGCTCACTTGTTGCAAGGCTCCAGTAGCACAATTTCCCACGATTTGCTGGCAGATAAAACTTTATGCCCTTGCATAAAATTTGATCTTCACGGATATGAAGAGCATGATATGAAGGCATAACGATATGAAGGCAAAGGATATGAAGGCATAACGATTTCTTTCACTGAACAGATTGCGTTTTGATTCCTCGCAGTTGCGGCGCAATTAAAGCTCAAATTGTTCAGCTTTTCTCGAGTTGTCGCTTATATCGAAATAACGCTTATAACGAAATTTCTCGCCATCCCACTAGCTTCGTTGTAACGAGGGATTAATAAAACAAAACACATTCTTTCTTCTGGTTCAATTTTTCACGTAGCACACATTATTCCTGCTGACTAATGCTCGCGGTGTCCAGATATGTCAAACTGTTTGCAACTGGCGGTGGCAGTCCTGGGTGTCGAAGGAGTTTTGCTGCTGGTTCTGGAATTGAGTGTGCGAATCCTGGCCATAGTCACAAAATTGCGCATTTTCGCGAAATTTTTGAGCACTTTAGCGGTGGTGTGTCACGTCGCCGCCAAATGAAAATGGGTGAATTGGACGGACAGGACCATCACTGGTTAACCCACATGTTTGGCTTGGAAACAAGTAAGGTCAAGGTGAAGCCAACATCAAATTTAACAGCCATGAATAGCAGTCAGCTTTTTTTTAAATATAAAGCCAGCCATGCTCCCACAACATTGATGTAAGTGACGAGGAAACGGGGGCTGTTGTAAGCCAATTGGAATTTTGATGAGGAGTCAGCGGCTACACGCAGCCAATGCGAATTCTGTTGCCTGGTTTGGCAGCCGATCGAAATTTTGCTGACAGGCCCAGTTTACGGGGTTCTGTTGACGGTGCTTTTTTCGGCGAATGAGCCAAGCAGTGTGCGAGTGATCACACATAAAAAAAATGGAAAGGGGATGGCGTAACCACCAATGTGAGTACGGCTCGGAGTATTGGCGTTTGGAAAAGTTGGCTGATGCAATGTACTTTACGATGTCAGTGACCCCGTTACTGGCAAAATGTTTAGTGACCAATTGTTTTTAAACTTTACGACCAGCGCTAACTGTGCAGGTGTTTACACCGCGTGACGTTTTTCAGCCGTCCAAGTGTTGACACCCCTTTCTGTTGTAAATAGGCAACTTAGCCAGTGCAGTACGACGGCTGTCCTCAGGTATGAAACATGTGCCACGTAGTATAGGGAGACACGACCGACCGAAAGCCTGCACGATGTTTATCAAAGATATTGGAACGGGCAGGGGTGGGGTTTGAGCGCAGGATTCATGGATTCTGCAGCGCGAGCTTCCACTATATTCTTTCCGAGAGAGAGAGAGAGAGAGAGAGAGAGAGAGAGAGAGAGAGAGAGAGAGAGAGAGAGAGAAACTTTATTGCAATACGTAGTTAGGAGGGGGCGGTGACCGGTAGTTGCAGCTTGCCGGTGACCAAGGCAGCCCGTTCCGTCAAACTTTTCTGCATCTGCGGGTCGGAGCTAGCCAGCGCCGCCGCCCATTGCTCGGTGGTACGGATTAATGGGAAGGGATCGTTTTTGCATGCCCACATGGTATGGATGATGGTGTCTTTCAAGCCACATGCGGGGCAGTTGGGGGACTGATAAAGGGTGGTTTGGCGCGACAGGGTAGAGTGATCGTTTGAATGAGGCGCCATAAGCGTTCTTCAGAGAGAGAGAGGGTAGGATGAGCCGGCGGGAATATGCGGCGGGCGAGGCGGTAATGCTCAGTTATTTCCCGATAGCTAAGCAGGCTGTCTCGGGCTGTTCGGGCTCCGTGTAAGGGTACGAGGCTTGGGCCTGCTCGGACAGTGAGTTCTCGAGCGGCTTTGTTGGCTGCCTCGTTGCCCCCCAGCCCTGTATGGGCAGGAGTCCAGATCAGCTCCACGGGGTCGGTAGGGGGATTTAGAACAATAATTTGGAGCGCCTGAGGAGAGATGGTACCTCTGGCAAAATTTGGAATGGCCGTTTTAGAATCTGAGATGGTAATTGTGGGGGTTGGCCGTCGCGATTGCCGCTTCCTCCGCCGTTGCCGGATGACGGGTGCGTATTGTGAGGGAGGTGAGGGGTGCGGAGTTAGGGCTGAATATTGCTGCGACAGCGTACGCGTCGAGATGTCTGTAGTCTGCTGCGTCTACGTAAAGGGTGCTCGGCTTAATTGGGTATTTCTCAGTCAGGGCCCGTGCTCGCTGTTCCCTGCGTGTTTTGTTGTGCACTGGGTGCATATTGGGTGGGAGAGGGCGGATGCAGAGGTGCGGATGAATGCTCGGAGGAATGGGGACTTTGGGATCAGTGATTAGCGGAGTTAGAAGATTTAATCTATGCATGATCTGTCGACCAGTGGGTGTTATCGATAGGCGCTTAAGTTGATTGAGTTGATGGGCCTCGACTATTTCTTCTGCAGTGTTGTAAAAATGCCCAGCTGTTCTAATCTGGCAGTGGGAGTGCTGTGGGGTAACTGCAATGCCGTCTTTTATATCCGGCGAATGGCACAATTAATTTTTGCCAACTCTGCCTGAGAGGGATTGAGGTATGGCAGAGAATGCGTAATGCGGCTTATTACAAACGCCCGTATGAGGCGGATTCTCTCTGCTTCTTTAAGGCCTTTGTTGCGAGCTGCAATCCTGCGTAATATGCCCGTGGTTTGAGTTACCTGGGATTTTCGTTAACGTTTTGCGGGCCGCAATCGCGAACGGATAGCGCCTCGTTATGCTACGGTTAGCGTGCCCGCTAACGCTATGGGCGCGCTAAAGTGGTGCTTTCCGCTATACTAAAACTCGCTATTGTTATAAAGCAGGTGTTTGCGCGACTGCGCTGGAGAGTAAGTCCCAGAATTTTAATGCCAGGCACCGCCAACACTTCCACGTTCCCAACGTGGACTTGTATACTGGGAGGCGTTTTTGAAGCCGATTTAGCTGGAAGGACAGGAAGTTGTGATTTATGTGGGGAGAATTCCAGTACGACCTTGCGAGTTTCGTCAGCGACGATTAGGGCACCCGTTTGTAGGGTGTCTTCGATTTGGCCATCACTTCCTCCTGACGCCCACAGGGTAATGCTGCGGGTCACCGATACTCCTTGGGTCCTGGCTGGCTCAGCGCGATCCAAATGGGATTTCACCTTGCGCAGTGTGTGCGCGTGCTGCTCTAACGGTATAGCGCGCCTGCGCTATGTAAGCACACGTGTGTTCGGAAGGAAGGGGGGGCGGGGGGGGGGGTCTACATTAGCTTCATACATGTGCACGTGCGTCAATCATGTCTACTCTCAGCACCATAAGCGCCGTTTCCACACAGTTCTTTTAAAACATTTACGTGAATGGACCCCCGAAACCATTTCACTATACCAAAAGTTGCTTTAAAAATGTGTTTCCGGCGTAGTATTCTTTTTAATAGACGGTCTCCACCGGCTCGCAACGGGCAGCCTGTGAGAGGGGCGCGAAGAAACTGCTCAGGGGCTGTCATGGTTTTCAGCAACATCGTCGGCCGGCGGCCGGGTCCTGGCTGTGGCTAATTTTTAAAAACTCCTCTATATTTGGGGGGTATACTCGGCAAATTTTTGGCGGCCCTACGGGGCCTCATAACGAAATCAAAGTAAGACTACCACACATGCGCACATGGTGTCCCAGTAGGCACGGCGGATTCTTCTACTAACTGTAACCCGAACGACAAGACAATAGACCTTTCCGGAAAGTTGCGCGCGCCCCCAAACGGCGGCCGCAAAGCAGCCTGGGAACTGTGAGCGCCGCAGCAGCCGCCGCTGCCGCACGGGCCGATAGGTCTGCCACGGCCGCTGGATGAGAGGCGCACTGACGTGCGGCCTGCCGCGTGCTCCCAAACCGGCGTGAGGGCGCCTAGTACCCATCTCTGCCGCGGCGGCGCCACCGTTCCGGGACTGGTTGCGGTGAGCGCAGCCCGCGGGACGCCGGCTTTTGGGCCGCTTATTTCGAAGTGTGGGCTTATCATCGGCGTTCCACGCTCCGCATAAGGCATTTACCAGCACTAATTTTACGCCTGTTAAAAGACAAAGACGATTAGCGGCGGCCGAGCTTAATTTGGTCAAGGTGGAAGTTAAATTCCGTTCACAGCAGCAGCATTACGCGTTGATAGTGTGCCTTCTGTCTTGCATTGCTGTGCCGTTGTGTCTCACGTCGCCCGGCATGCTCTTTGTGACCTCACGTACGGCAGAGATTTACGTTTTGTCTGCAAGCTGCGACTGCAGAGAATATATTAAAATTCCCGACAAGCAGAAACAATGTTTTTGTGACGGCGCTTGTTATTTATGAGTGCCAACACTTCTCAATGTTTAAGACCTAACCAACTTTTATGTAGGTTTTTCCTCGTGCACTAAATAAAACACCCCAATTCATATTAATCTCACGGCACATATGACTTGATTACACGTTATTTAGTTATGAAGTAATACTAATATCATGTCGGCCCTTTTTTATTTTGATAATGTATATATATATACAGTTGAATGAAAAGCGATTCCAGTTTCTACCTGATATTTTTACTTCTTCCCTGTAGCCTCTAAAAAAATTAAGGAGAGCAGATGGGATTTCCGGGTCAACAAAAAACTTTAAAAAAAAGATTTGGCGAGCTTGGCAAGCTAAATTTTTGCCCGGACACGAAAGAAAAAAGCGAAATTGTACAGAAATTCCAAAAATTGCCTAATAATGCGTAAGCATTCGAACACCGCTTTTCCACTTCACGTTTTCTTGTTTTCTTTGCTATTTTAAACCAACAATTGTACATCTTGAATATTATAATTATTCATTGTTCTAACTGAGTGAATTACACATTATCTGTGCAGATACAAGGCATTGCACTTGTTGCATTACGTAGAGATTATGCTAGGGTACTCAAAAAAGAAAGCTGACGTAATAACAACGTATGTGAAAATTTTCCTACGCTACGAAAATTAATTCGAATTGAAGCGCAGTATGTTCACAGATCAAAACTAGCGCAACGTCTTTAGAGCGCGCTAATTTGAGCGCATACTGGTGCTGCTCCAGGAGCCCGGCCGTTAGCTTCAGGGATAAATGCGTATGGGTTTAAATCGGCGGTGAAATAACGGAGGATATAGCGCTTGTTCTCATCGCAAAGTTTGAAAAATGCTTAGCAACGTGGACCGCGTACGCACTGTTTCTTGAACACAGCACGGTGCATTTATTTTTCTTTCTATACAACCTCGAGCTGTAATCAAGTTTTCATAGCGCGTTTAAAGGCATTGTCGTGCCTGCGAAAATAAAACAACCCAAATCTCTATGCGCGGCAAGACATGATCGGGCCAGTATAAGAGTATCAAAAAAAAAAAAAAAAAAAGACACGCATAGCAAAATGTCGTCTTTTCAAATCCTTTTTCGACCATCCTATCGCCTGTCGTCGTTTTATGAGGTGCGCATTCCGCCCGGCCAACATGTTTTTGCAAGGAAGTGTCTGCCGTGCCAAACCGTGCCGTGCGCGACCGCGCCTGTGGAGGCAGCATTTTTTGACGGTGCAGCTTCGGCGTTAACCAGTGTGTGATGCATGCAGAACATCTGATATCCTGGACAGCTGTTTTATTAACTGGCTTCTTTTTCAAACTTCAGCATTCTCACCACAGCCCGATTTCTTCAACAAACTGCTGCATTTTGGGGAGTTGCAGTGTGTATCCCATGGATTCATGCTACACTATGTCTGTATTTGTTTCAAGTACTGTTGCCTAAGAGGTGGCAAGTCTTATCGTGCAATCCGGAGCTCTTTTTCTGTTTTGGGCTGTGTGTAAATATGAAAATAGAAATGATTATTTCAGTCGAAAAAAAAGACGAGGCAGCTGGTATGGTATCATTGCAATAAAATACACGTACACTTTTATTCCGTTAGCAAAACTAACGAATACCGACTAAAAGGTAAAACTTTTCAGAGGGCGCTAATACAAAACACGCATTGTTGACATTTTGCTTACTTGTCGATTGAGAAGTGGTTTATGTAGGAAGTTGTTCAGGTAGCAACAAATTTTCCATATCTGGTTTGCCTTGTCAGCCATCGCATTTGGTAAATCATACCACATGTAGTATTCCCAAGTTCTTCACTTCTCGAATAACTCGCTCAGCGTGTCTCCTCAGGTTGGCGATCTGCCGTGTGCGTGTTTACTCCGCTACTGTCAGTTGACGCCGACCATTTTACATGGGGGGTATTTAACGCTAGGTTCACGGAGCTCATCTTCGATCAAGAATCCTGGGTCAGCTATGGCGAGCTGCCTCCTTTGTTTTCACACAGGAAGCACACCACACCTTAAAAGTGGGAAATAATTCCACAATGACCGACCGAAAAGAAATAGTCGAAATACTGAACTCACAACAGCAGATACCCCGTTCCTCTAATGCCGCAGGAAATGGGCTGCAGGCAGTCGCTGTCGTTGAAGAAACCTCATCGTTGTCTGCTGGAGCGAAAGCATTGCTTTATCGCTTTGTTACGCCCTTTGTGCTAAAATTTATTACCAAACGGGTGTTGATTACTCTGAGCTGACAGGAGTATCTCGACAGTGCTGCATATCACTAGTTCGTCTTGGATGCCTTGAAGCAGTACGGGCACTTAGTAGGGCGGCGTTTCGTTCACTTCGCGGCAGCTAGGAAACAAAAAAAAACATAAAAAGCATAATTTACGTTATAATGCTGGGCTTAGCTGTCTTTACCGGACGACACTTCTCGGTGAAGACCCGGTGTGGAAAAATGGTCGCATACGGTCCATGCAACATTTGCGTCTGCTCGCGTTGAAATGGGCTCCACATATCCTGTGATGCTCGGACGGCTCCCACAAAGCGAATCGGCCATCACAACCCTGGCGATTTATCCGGCGAACACATTAATCCTATTTAATTTTCTTGTCCTTCGGAAACTTGTGCAACGAAACATGCCGGTCTCGTAGCGTATTGTTGTCACAACCGAGCACACAGCACGTTTGTCCGCCTCCTGCAACTTCTTTGGCGCAATATCGTCAGTATAGCGTAAACTACAATCGTCAAGGCAGGTCGTAAACGAGTGTAGCTTTATACACGCGGAAATGCATAACGAATAACGTGTGCACACGATATGGGCTTCTTCGTTTTCCCACTCGTCCCCCCGCCCTTTTGGGCTGCCGAAAGCAAGAGCTGGTTATTTGTATTTTTCTCGGGGAGCTCAAGTGTCACATTTGTTTTCTATTTCCTCGCGTTGAGGAATGCCTCTTTTTCCGCGGGTCGCCAGGAGCGCGGAGACGCTTTTCAACTGCCAGCAGCTGGTTCCACTCTGCAAGCTAGTAGACGACGTTGCTAGCAGACGACAAATGGTTCTCGTGCGGTGCAGGCAGTTTAAAAAGGATGCGGAGTTTATTTATTATTTTGGGTTCTCTGGTTTACAAATGCTTTCTTTGATGCGGAACATAACTTTGAAAGCACAGCATTTCACTCTACCTAAACTTAGTCCTTTGACGGGCTCGCTCCGCGCACGCGGCGCGCGGCGCGACCACCCCGTCGCCGCTCGCACCGCGCGCGCTCGCAGTTCCCATGTCGCCTTGCGCGGGCCCGCCAGGGGAAGGAGCGGCGCTGCAGTTTCTGGAAAGGTCTATTCTGGGGCGCATTGCCTAACCTGTTACCAAACCTGGCAACATTCTTGGGGAAATTCCGTTGATAACAGGGAGTTTTAGAAATGGGTAGGGGCCGCAACGCTCTGTAGTCCCCAAGCGTCTTGTCACGCCGTACTGCGCATGCCCAGAACCCAAGCCGTCCTTGGTGGGGTTTTGAGTTTGCGTTTAGCGCGCACGCCATTTCGCTGAAATAGCGGGCGCCCCAACCAAAGCTGGCCCAGGAGGAGCTTGCGTTCTTGCGTCGCTCTCGCAGCCAGTGGTACTGCGTGTGACCATGTCTGAAGCGAAACCCGCGGCTCGTTTCCCGATCCACCCGATCAACCACGACGATCGCTGGACTGAATTTGTAGATTCCGCGCGTCGTTGGCAAGAAATGGATAAAGCAGCCAACCGTGAGGCGTTTTCTGCCTATTTTCTGCCCTCAGAAATGGTCTGCGCACACGCCGGCCGCGTCTGCCCGCTCGGCTCACTGAGCGGCTCGAACCAGCGCAGACCACGCTGCAACAGCTTGTCACCACTCTTCCAATCAATCTGATCGCGGAAAATAAGTTCCACATGCGAGAAAGATAGATGCTAGTGTGGTAAATAAATGTTCTAGGGATTGTGCTAGGGATAAATATGAAGCGGAAAAAAAAAATGTGCAAGGTAAATATGAAGTGAAAAACTTCAAGGTAGACAATTCAAACATGTTTTTAAGTCATTTTTAAACGTTCTGTAAGCATTTTGATATCTGTAAAAATGTTGGGCACCGTTTGACTTCACTGTATCAACGTGTGTTATGTGTGCGTGCGCGATCCCGGTTATTGTATTCAAAAAGTGTTCAACAAATGTCTGAACTTTGTGTGCAGATTCCGCAAAGCAGCCTACTAATTCTTCATGAAAATATTTCACATATAATCCCGTAACAACATATTTCTGCGCCAAATTCTTCATGAAAATGTTTCACATATAATCCCGTAACAACATATTTCTGCGCTATGGTGGGTTGACAATATTAATATGCTAGATTCGGAAACATTGCTGCAACTCAAACAATCGCGCGGCAACGTTGCTATGATTGTTTTTGCTTGCAACCGTGGCGAAAACATTGCTGAGTGTAGAGAGAGAGAGAGTGTAACTCTTTACTGACGCTGACCACAGAAGAATCTTCTGTGGTTAAGTAGACTGGGATGTTTTGGAGTATAGCGTAGAGCACGAAATAAGAGCCTGTCCTCCCGAAATCTTGTGTTTAAAGATGCACTCATTAAAGTTACAAGCATTGCGCACGCTCATTTTGTACTGAGTTTTAGAGGTACTTTTTTGAAGGGCGTGCGTTTTTCGTCATGTTAATGTTTCCTATTATTCCCGTAGCAATTTGAAAGTGTCAATTTTGGATTTATGAAGGACGCATCACAGCCACCGACAGAAATTGCTATGGTAAACATAATCTGAATGGTGACGCGAAGTTTGGGGAATACGCAATCAGTTCCATACTGTACGACAAATTTCGGAAGTTCTTCAGGACTTGACACTGGCTGGTCAACCCGACGTGGAAGCAGCAATCACCAGTCTTAAATCCCCTAGAGGCCGTGCGCGTCAGCTTCCGGGGAAAGGTAAATCTCGCCAAAGGTGTAGAAACCCAACCGCGAGCTCAGTAGCGGAACGCCTCCCGCTTGGAATTCGCGGCGGGTATTTTTTGATGAAACATGACCATATAAAGCTTTCGTAGAGTAAACAAACCAGGGTCCCCGCTTTACCCTGCACGTGCCTCATACCTGCAAAGGGTTAATAGGAATATAAGGTGTAACAGAGTGGTGAGCTGGGCAAGTTGGTATGGCGTCATTCTAAGCAACAGCGCGAAAACAGACGTGGACGAAGGTAACGGACAGGACGAGCGCTGTCTCACAACTGTGAGTTGTGAGACAGAGCTCGTCCTGTCCGTTACCTTCGTCCACGTCTTTTTTCGCGCTGTTGCGTAGAAGGAATATAAGGCTGCAAATTTTAGGCACCCCCCCCCCCCGCCCACTGCTGGAATACAAACGAGAACTGATGAAAACACATGCATGCAGCACGCACGCACACTAGTGTGTTCCCCCTGGACTCCTTTATTCGGGCGCACCTGATGGTGGCGCTGCACGACAAGGAGAACAGTTTAACTGGTAGCTCGAGCATGTACGTTTACATCACGTACATCAAGCATTACAAGAAAAAAAGAACTGCCAGACATGTACATTTGTCCTCCTCCGTCATTTGGGCAATGTGTGCGCTTTACTCGTCTACCATGAATACCAAATTGCCCAGAAGTCCGTCTTCATCCGTTTAGCTGCTTGAAGAGCGATACTGTCACAAAAGAATAGCGCTGAGGTATACAAGGACGAAGAGAGGGGGACACACAAGGAGGGCTATGCCGGGGGATGCGAGGGGTGCTAGCTCCCCGTGTGCACTAAATTCACTGTAACTTGGAGAGTACAGTCTTTCTTTTCTCTCCGCTGCCGCGTGAATCCGCCTTTCAGCATAGTCCGTCTCGGTCACGTGGTCGGCGGCTACCACATTCCGTCTCCAACTGCTCGATAATGCACATCGAATTTCGTCATCGCTTTCGCGCATGTATTTTTTATTACATTACGTACTACAACACAGTGTAAAGGATAACTGAATTCCAGGGGCTGTGCTTTTGGCTGCAGCCCCTGTTGTTGTTGAACGGAGTTGATTACGCAGCTTAATTACTCAAGTTTTGTTCGAGGCGCCGTAAAGAACCTTGCACCCATTTTACTTGTCTTTATAATCTCCATTCGTCCCCTGTCCTTTTTTTGTATCCTGGACTTCCCAGTATTGCTCTAGGCGCAGTGAATAAGCTTGCACCCATTTTGCTTTTTTTTTATAATCTCCATTCGTCCCCTCCTTTTTTTCTGTATTCTGGACTTCCCTGGACTTTCCCCAAAAAAGGCTAGTGCATGATGTTGCGGTAAATATACATATTCTTCAACGGGAACTTTTAGATATCACTACGCTAAACCTCAGGGACGGAATGATGAAAGGGGCTGCACATTCCAGGATGGACAGAGCTTATGCCCCTCAATAATTCCAATGACTGTAAGCGATTTCCTGCCGCAACAATTCTACAAAACGCACGCTGGAAAAATCGAAAGACGGATTGCATATTTCAGCTAGTGCTGATAGAGATTTTGTTTACTATTTAAATCTAATTTGAGTAAGCTGGAACATATTGCGATGCACGATAAACAAACTGAACATACGCTCTGTAGCGGATGGGGATGGCTGGCGCCCCCTCCCCCATCTCTCCCCATAATTATTTTGCCACGGCTCTCCGGATAATCGAGGTTATTTAGCTTGGATCAAGGTCACTCAGGTTACCTCTGCGGGATATAGCTGTTTTAAGGTTTCGACGTTAAAAGTGATTTTTAATTTAAATGGTTTCATTTGCTCTCCCTAGGCTTGCCAATCGTTGTAAACACCCTCTTCGTGCGAAAGCGGGAAAGAAATTGAATGTACGACACTGGCGCATACGGGTAACCTTGATGTTCGCTGATAAGCGTCATACGCACCACTGCATGTTCGATAACTGTGATAAAAGTGTGACAACTGTGACAAACTGTGTGAAAACTGTGACAACAAACTGTGTGACAACTGCGATAAAAGTGTGACAACTAAGCAGAAGCCCATGCCCACCATGCGCGGGCGATATCTACGTATTACAGTGTTTTGCTTGGGTGTGGTAAAACCTAGTCATGACTCCGGGCAGTAAAACCGCGAAGACGAGGCTCCGTATCAAGTGGTATACAAACAAACGTATTAGCATTATATGAAAAATATATATATAGGCCTACGTATTTACTCGCGCATGTAGCATACACTGCCGTGTGATATGGAAGCGTACATGAAAATACATGCCGTACTTAATTTAACAGAAATCTCCTCGCAGAAATTAAGTTATGTTGATTTGACTGACGGTAAGATTTTTAAGTGCGTCGATGCTTATTACCAAAACAAAAAACGGGGGCTACCAAATGCATTCAAGAGCTTTCATTTGATTGATTGATTTGATTGTAGGGTTTAACGCGCCGACGCAACGCAGGCGATGAGGCACGCCGTAGTGGAGGGCTCCGGATGAATTTTGACCACCTGGGGATCTTTAACGTGCGCCGAAATATCGTACACACGGGCGGTTTTGCTTTTCGCCTCCATCAGAAAAGCGGCCGCAGCGGCCGGGAATCGAACCGGCGACCTCGTGCTCAGCAGCGCAACGCCTTAGCCACTGAGCAACCGCGGCGGGTAGCTCTCATTTGGACTACCAGATCCAGTTACAATATTGTCATTGCTAAAACATCTTGCTTCGACATAATTATTTATATAATCAGTCATTAATCAATAAGCGCATCCACATATTTCCTTCTGTCCTTCACGGGCAAAAAGTTACCATTTGTTTCTTTATTAAAAATAAAAGCGAGTGGATTGGACAGCCTCTATAGCTGCTCCTTATACGTTTGAAAGCAGTGGAATAGAGCCAATTTCACGACAAATAAGCGAAGATGGGGTGACACATTATGCGGCAATGAATGTAAACAGTATCTGAAAAAGACTATCACAAAGTTATGCAAAAAAGCCTACAAAATGGGCGCCCTTACAGCAAAGAACTATAAAATGTGGCAGCCGTAATTCAGTAAAGAATTATTTAGGCGCCGCGTACGCAGGGGTACACACTAAACTTTTTTTACACCCTTTTTGGCCGAAAAGGGTGTAAAAATCTTGTCCCATGGCTAACACCTTTAAAAGGTGTTTTGGCAAAAAAAGGTGTACGGATGAAGAAAGGATGTTGAGCCTCACTCCCTTTTTTTAGGGGATGGCATGCGCAGTGGCAATGTGAATCGGCGGAGCGCGCAGCATTCAACACAGACAGTTAATACGCACAAGTTACAGTTGGAACACAAATGAATTGATCAAGAAAAACAACAGGATGCAAGCGGTACACGAAGTGCATACTTAATAATACATGTGCTGTTCTTGCTTTTATATCCAGCAAAGGAAAGCCCCCCGATCGAGTCGGTGGGCTTGTAGCAAAAAACAGATATTTTAGCGCTAGTTTTGGAAGTATGTATTTTACTATATACAAATGAACCCGCGGATTTGCAAAAACATTTTAATTACGAAGTATTTTTGTGTTCCATAACTTATAGAATTTTATTAAATACAAAACAAATCTCCGCCACCTCAACACCCTTCAAAAAGGGTATTCATTATTTCAACCCCCTTTTTCCGAGAAGGGTGTAAAGCTACAAATTAGGGTGTTCGAAACGAAGAAAAAGGGCGTAAAGAAAAAAGGGTGTAAGAAAAAGGGTGTAAGAAAAGACCGCCAACCAAGAAAAAAGGTAAAGAGACCTCCAACTTTGGAGGCATTTTGTACCTGTTTACACGGGTGGACTGAACATTTTCGACAAGCGGGGGGTGTTTTGTACCTCACGATGTTTAAAGCAATATGAATTGGCATAATTTATTACCAGTGAAGCTCTTTAAGCTTGAGCTAGTTTCGGTGGCGTTAGCAAAAAAATACGAAGAAAAAGAACTGTGGCACCTGTAAAAAGTGCACCACCGCAGATAGGTTATTACAACTGTAAAGTCGGCCTTCGAGCTTGTCAGAGTGTGAGCACAAGGGGCGTATGTGTGTGCGCACCTCTTACTGTAACATTTCAAAAGTACTAGTCTTTTGGTGATTTTGAAACGCAAAAAAATTGACGCAGCTTGCAATGTTGTTGCAAGGCTGGAGAAACAGCATAGCTCGGGGTCGACCTAGCTTGTTTCCCCCTTGGATCCGCTGTAAGTCTGGGGGACACACTGGAACAGCCTTGTAAAATCCTGTTAAACTAGGCCTCACAACTCAGCGGTCATTCTAGCTTAGCAAGAACATTGCAAAGCTTAGCAAACATACCAAAACTTAGCAACACCAAAACAAACTAGGTCGACCCCCAGCTCTGCTGTTCCTTTTTTGCAACTGAACACCTATTTCACACCGTCTCAACAACCTACAGAAAGCCAAGCGTGTTGCAGTCGGTAAACACCCTTTTCACCACACGACTTTAGTCTTTTTAATTTTGAAGGGTCAAATTGGTGTTTACGTACCAAAGCTAAACTTGGGGCATCAGGTGCACCGCAGCGATCATTGCATATGAGCAATTATTTTTTTTTTGCGTTTGAGAATTTCTCTCGAGTAGAGGAGTATATGAGGGGATGTCTTCTTTACAATGCTATTATGCATCCAAACGTGGCCTTATTCAATGAACAGCTTTTCCACACCCTAAGAAAAACCAAGGGTGTTGAAGTTGATCAACACCCATTTTTGACACAGAAAGGGTGTAGAGCTAGGAAAAGGGTGTTGAGATTAAAGAAAAAGGGTGTAAAGGCCTCCCAACACCCTTTTTTCACTTATGTTACACCCTTTTTGGCTAAAAGGGTGTAAAAAAGTTTAGTGTGTAGGTCTAAAAGACTTCTGTTTTTCTCCGCAGCAGACATCGATGACTCCTAAAACTCTTTCATTTACGTTCAGCTTCAAGAAAGTTGAGGGAATATGAACGCTCGTTCAGCCTATATTTTCCGATTATTTATACGGCGTTGTCGATTACTATACTTGCGATTACTGTTTTCCTTTCGCCTCTGCGAGGCCGCATGAATGCCGCCAGACGCCTCCGCCGGAGCGATCGGTGTTGCGACCGGGAAGGCCGACCCGAGCCGAGCTCCATCGCCTCCGACATACGTTTGGTAGCGTGGTGTGAAGCGAGCGGCCAGCCGCTGTTGCAGCCGTGAAGAAGTCCAGAAGCCGTAGCCTAACGTAACTGTTTACTTCATAGCGAGAGGTGAGCCGAAGCCAAAGAACAATGCTCCGACGGGTGAGGTTAAATACAGGACTCGAGCAGAGTGACAGCATTGATTCAATGCTCTAACAGGAATGAGTTATAGCGCTTGAAGGGCTCGTATTTATACCCAAAAGCGCTAACGGCCAAAACAGCGTTCCCTCTAGATTGTGCACACACCACACTCTTTCCAGAGTTCGTGAGCAGTCGGTAGCAGCGGCGCACGCTGAGTCCGAGAGAGAGAGACAACCTTTCCTTTAATAGAAAAGGATGACCACTGGTCACGATGGGGGAAAGGAATGGGGAGGGAGGGTAAGAGAAAATAAACAAATTAATGCTGGTCGTTCTCAGTAGAGTCAATAACTGGGCCAGTTCTTGGAACCTGCAATTCATGGGCCAGTTCATGGTGATCGCAATGGGGTTTGTGCACACACACCAGTTCGTTCGGGGGAGGACCCGCTCAAACAACCCGTGCCAGACCGCTTTTAATTGAATAAACCGCTATTTCATATAATAGTTGTGCATCAGTTTGTTGTGGATCGGGATGGGGTTGGGGAGATTGAAATGTACGGTGCGTGGCGAAAGCTGGGCACCACCAAACTAGGTGTGTGAGGTCTGATGGAGTGGTGGTACGGCAGTAAGGACATCGAGGGGGCAGGTGAGGGGTATACCACTTGCGAAGTGTTTCAGGTGTGTACGCTGAATTTGCAATATATTTGTTAATAAAAATTTCGCCTGAGCGGGGAATAGGAGGTAGGCGGCTGAGGTAGCCAGCTGGAGTTAGGGCTTTTAGACGTGTGCGTCGGTCCTTCTTGTGCGAGGGGAGCTAGGAGGACGCCGCTGCAGACGCGGGGCTTCCGTGTCCTTGGGGCGCGTTGAAGCGTGCCTCGTCGGCAACAGCCGAAGTTTGAAACGCGCCGAAAGCGAGGCGCCTGACCCAGGCTTGCCCAGACGTGAAAGCATGAGTCACCGACACGGGGGCCGGTTTGAAAGGCGCACGTAGTGGAGGCTTCGCTGCACAGCCGAGGAGTGTTGAAACGAAGCCCAGCGGCGGGCTCATACGTAACACCGGTCAGCGGATCACGATCTCCCGGCTTCGGACAAATTTCGTGCGGCGTCACTAGCGTCGCTGGAAAGAGCGATGTGTTCGCTGACCTGATAAATAAAATTTTACGTCCTAACTGCAAAATGCAGGCGCGCAGTTACAATCTTCTTCGGCACTTAAACGAAACACCTTTCTACAGACTTCTTCACGCTTTTACAACAGATACAAATACTGTGACCGTAAATAGCATGCTTAATCCCACGTGCCGTCATTTATTCGACTATGCCCGTGTCAACGTTTGGCCCGTGTCCCGCATGCAAAAACCAATGATACCAGAATTCATGAGCATCACTTCTTATTAAGTTGTGAAAGCATACTTGGTGGTGGGTTATGTTGCCATGACTCCCAAAGGGAATCGGTAAATTAGCATTAGGCCTCTGACGACTGCTGCCACAAGCCAATCCCCCTGAGCGGGTATGCGAGATTGTGGGTCAGTATGTTAACATTGCTGTCAAATTGAAAGTTTGGAATTGTACAGGATTATTTCAGACGACTAAGGACAGGTTGCGTGCGAGTTCTTGAAGGGAAGAACAGACATCCTAGCTATGTGATGTATCCTAGCTAGGCTACTTCAAATTGTGTATTATTCCTTCCATGAAAATTATGAGAGGGAAGCTCTGTTCTGTCCCAGTTATCTTGGACAAACGGCTTATGAACGAACATGGAAACCTGAGTTCATTGAATTGCTTACGCCTTTAATTTAATCTACACTAATGCTGTGTTCACTCAAATGCTGTCGTAATGACTTGCAAAAATGCTTCACTTTTCCTCCGTTGTGTTAGGCAAAAGCAAACGTGTTCTAGTTCAGTTGATTGATTTATCGTAGGGTTTAACGCGCCGACGCAACGCAGGCGATGAGGCGCGCCGTAGTGGAGGGCTCCGGGCTAATTTTTACCACCTGAGGTTCTTTAACGTGCGCCGAAATCTCATACACACGGGAGTTTTTGCTTTTTGCCTCCCCCAGAAAAGCGGCCACCGCGGCCGGGAACCGAACCCGCGACCTTGAGCTCAGCAACGCAACGCCTTAGCCACTGAGCCACCGCGGCGGTTCTAGTTCAGTTCTCAAGCAACCACGGACGTCCGTAGAACGTCCGAAAAACAGGTGTACTTTCAATGCCAAGTTTGGACGGCCATTGTACGTCCATGTTTGGATGTACATTTGCGGACGTACAGTTTCCGGTCACCCAGTAACGGATGTACATAAGATATACATTACCGCACGCCCCAAGGACATCCGCTCGTGGACGTACAAATACCACGAAGCATCAAATGATGGCGTAAATTGAATAAAAGCATCAACAAAAAAGCTACTATGGTTTTCAATTAAAAAAAATTGTACGTCAACACCGTGACTTGTATATTGACCTCTAAATTATTAAAATTACGCCTAATCCTTTAATTTTTGGAAGCAGTACCTCACCGTCTGCAACGACCATCTCTTTGGTGAAGGGCATATACGAGTTGAGAACCGGAAACGAAACATGTGAAGCAAGTATAACATGTTTGAATACGCTTGCTTGACTGGTAGTGCTTTAGTGTTGTGCGGGGTAGCATTGGTTGCAGGAATATAAGCTTCTCATTGATAAAACGCGTATGTTTCTATAACATTTTACTGAACATCCAAATACACACAATTTCGGGCGTCCGAATGGGCGTACGGAAGTGTTAAATCCGGACGTCCTACGGACGTAGATGGAATGTCCATCGGCTCTAAAACGGATGTACGTCTGCTAGAACTGGAATTGACGTACATTGAGCAGCTGACGGACGTCCGGTAGTTGCTTGGGTTGCAATGCGGGTGCTACGAAATTCTGGATAAAGGGCAAGCAGAGCAGGGTTAGGCAAAGCATCCAATGGTATAAAAACGCAATGTCTGC
This sequence comes from Haemaphysalis longicornis, assembly GCF_048455015.1. NCBI lineage: Eukaryota > Metazoa > Arthropoda > Arachnida > Ixodida > Ixodidae > Haemaphysalis > Haemaphysalis longicornis. The sequence continues at coordinate 114,349,430 of NW_027526295.1, read as the reverse complement.
CCTCAAGCCTCGGATGATGAGCGCGTTTTAACGTGACGGCGGAAAACCCAAAAAAGTTATTTCGCTATTGATCTTTGTGGAATTAGCTGAATCCAAGTTCGTTATGCATTAAGTGAACATGCCCAAATCCCTTATGTTCTGCACTCACCTGAACCCTTGCCTGGCGCTGTATCTGCAACGTGCTTGCCTCACCGAGTGGAGTGGTTTCTGCGACCCTGTCGACGTGGCTACAATATCCGACTTAGGCACCTGGAATTCAACGATCCTCGACACCTCCGAACTACTCACTAAACATACTGCACTGTGCGGCGCGTCTGGCTGCCGATGCACATTCTTTACACCTTTAGGCTAACCAAGTTTAATATCGTACTTTTCACGCATTCATGCGCCAGTGGAAATGAAATAAATACAGTCGCTCCCTAAAAGCACACATTGATGCTTCCACAATTGATTCTCTGGAACATGGCACTCTTGAAATGTCCGACTGGCTGTCAGAGGAACCCTCTCAGAGGAACGCTGCACACAACTGAAGTTTAGCAGCTTATCCGCTCCATGTCAGGACAGGCGCGTACATCGCATCCTTGCGGCTGCAGACAGTTCTTTCTTTGCTCATTTTATAATGCTACCAGGCTTCCATTCCGCTTCCCTCTTTTGGCCCCTCCTCCACTGCCTGCCACTTGTCCCATTCAGGGACCCTCTTCCGCAGAATTTACACTTGCTGAACTATGTGCAGCCACACAGCACCAAGACCGGACATGATTGCACTCGCCACAATCAAAGGGGCTTTCCGGACTGGCAAAATAGCTCTATTTTCTCTGTGTGGAAGACTGCCTACATGAGCCCCATCCCCAAAGTAAGCTAATCACTTGCACTGAACACTACGCCCAATTTCACTTGCATAGTGTGTTGGAAAAATGATAGTGCATATGGCACTGGGTTGCCTGGCTAGGCTTAGATCATAGTCAATGTTTACACTAGAGCAAGTGCAGGTTCTGTGCTCACCAGTAAACATGATGGAATGCTGCACATCTAGCAATAGGTGTACATCTCGAAGGGCAGCCCAATTTTGAGCAATTGCAAGCCTTTACGGTGGAGTTTCTTGCTCTTATCCCTGAAGAAATCCAGGCACTCAACCCTAGCGCCTAACCTTGGAACAAGTACTTCTCTTAACACACGACTCCTCTGATGATAAAAGATTCCCCCCCTCCGACTCTTACTAGGGGTGTTCCTTAGGGATCTATTCAGTCCCCTGCTCTTTGAACCCTGCCACTTCTGCATTCCAATCCCAATCTCTCCTTTTGACAAAACCATGATGATAAAACCCTCAGTGTACAAAGGGTAGCCCAGAGGAACTCTCCAACATACTGCTGGCAGACACTGATGCTGTCCACTCCTCTGGGTAAAGCATTGGTCTCACTATACCTGCAGAAGCAAGAGTACCTTGTGGTTACTGATAAGAGCCTCCAGGTTAGAGCTAACAATTGCCACCCTTCCTGTTCTCACTAAGTCCTGCTGTGCATCCTTTGTGGCAACGCGCAGGATTTTGGGGAGGCCTCACAGTGTTGCAAGGCCCCAGTTGCACCATTTCCACGATTTGCTGGCTGGCTAAACTTTGCCAAAGTGTTGAACGATATGCTACTGCCATCTTGTCAACTAATATAAACTTTCTTTATGCCCTTGCATAAAATTTGTATCTTCACGGATATGAACAGCAACCTCATTACGAACTAAAATTCACAGGCTGCGCATGACTAAAATTTTGCAGTGGTATGAATACCAAGTAATGACCAATCAACAACAAACTGCCAGTGTTAGGCATTCAAGAACTTCCTCTTCGAGGATAACTATTCTAATGAAGTGTGGGCCAACCAGCCCATAAATATTGGGAGTGGGAGGGCGGGGTCCTCCCAAGAAACCCCACAGCACTCATTGTGGGCACAAAGGAACTACGACACGCAAAGTATAGAAAGTAGTCCTTTATTAACTCTCAGTAAAAACATTCAAACACCCAAAAAACAATGCAATCAGACGGGACCACAGCATCGTATCACATAACAAACCTAATCACAGTTACACAAACAGCGCGCCTAGCCACGCAGAAAAAGAGTAAATCGAAATTTTGTTACCGTGCGGTTAAAACCTAGTAAATCAGAAAAACACTCGACACGGGAAAAAAAAAACACTATTGGGAATCGATGCCCCGTGGCCCCAACTCCGCCCCATAAGTATATTTACATTGCTTGCAACCCCCAAAAGAAAAAACAAACTATCATCCTCTCAATCTCATCTCTGAAGCAGCAGCCATTCAGATCAAAAAACTCGAATTCCACGCATCTTTTGCGGCTTCTCAACAAACCCAAAGGACTGGGCGAGGGGAAGGAATGGTATTGTTTGCTATTAAAAGTGCACGTACCGTGCACGCAAATTTCAAACTAAGGCAACCCTAGAGGGTGCAATCAACTGACCGAGTGATATTTACAGTAGGGAGGCTTTGTCGGTGCCACTCCGACACAGTGCTGTGCAAATTCTCACCTAAGGAACACACCTTTGTGCCACGGTAACATGCCCATGGCACACGACACTCCCGCACTCAACACTTGGACTTAGCTTGTCCGCTTAAGAACGTTAAGGTGTCAAGGAGGGAAGCCTAGGGAGCAAGAAAGGGTTGGGGCCTAAAGTCTGCATTCCGTAAGCTTCCCATCTTCCCAGCCAGAAGACACTTGAGGACTCTTGATCTAGCATGCCTCAGCAGGAACCGTGCAAGCGTAGCCACCGTTGAAAGAAAGGGCAGCTAGTGCCGTGTTTAGGGTGGCAAGGAAATGAGGCTGCTGTAGGGGAGCAGGAAAAGACTGGCCCTACGGAAACAGACAGCGCTGAACAAAAGGGGGGGCGGGTCAATAAAGATAGTGCCTCCACAAGAACTGCACTACGGCCGGACATTTTGGAGATTTGCGGGGAAGGGGGCAAAGAGTGGAATGGGGAAGGAAGAGGAAGAGGCCCAGGGAGTGTGCGGAAGGGAGGGAAGGAGGAAGAGGGTCCCTAGACCGACTGGTAGCCCTTCTGCCTGCTCTTGCTGCGGCCGATGAGGTAGGCGATGAGCACGATGATGACCAGGGCAGCCAGGGCAGCACCCACAGCAATGGGCACGATGTTGCTGATGTCGCCAGCCGCACACTCGACCGCTGCACGGGGAAAAAAAGAGGAGCAGCGATGTTGAGAAGAGCGCAACACTGCAGTGTTCCCAATGCTACGAGTGCTACTCCAAGGACTGTGCGTGGGTCACAGGGCCAGACCGTTTCAAGCTGAAGCATGGCCGGGGCCTTCATGGCTGATACGAGACGCATTTTTAACAATCGGAGAGACGTTGAGAGAACACTGGTGTATGGAGAGAGAACTGGGACTCCAATGTGCTCGAAGGAAGCAAACACCTCAAAGGTGCACTATTGCCAAAATTGTTTCCCCCACAAGAGTTCCTCTGCTACCGAGCTATTCAGCAGTGGAGAGGAATGAACCCCGACCACTTGTGCGTCCTGCACGTGTAGCAGTGGCAGGAACTGAATCTCGCCTCCACAAAGGCCGCACTCTTGGATAGTAAACCAGTGACCTAGTCTGCAGCAACACAATGTCTCAAATGCTGCACCACAGCACAAGGTTAGCGAGGGGCACAGCAGACACCCGCTCAGCATCTTTCAGCAGCTATATCCTGTACTGTGAGCAGTACAGTGGCACAAGAATGCGAGGAAATTTAGGCTTTATTACGCAGCTCTTCGAATAAGGAATTAGCTAATGGGTAGGAAGCATTCACAACATTGCCATAGAGTCGCCTGAACTTTGGGACCAAGTTTGGTCACAAGCTGTGCACAATAAGAAAGTTTAAACATTTTCCCTTAAAAGGAGCTTTGGCACTGGGACAGACACTGCCACAGCTTTCAGAACCTCGAACACAGCTGCACCACCACAAAGAGAAGGATAGCAAGGGAGTGCGAAGGGGGCAAGGCTCACCGGCTCCGAACTGTCCAGGTTGCTGGGTGGTGGCGTTGATGAAGGCCTGCATCTGGACGCTGATGACGTCGAGGGTGAGCCCGGCTCCGATGTAGACGGCCTGGTCCGCGGCGCAGTGGTACGACCTCCCTTCAGGCACGCTGTACATCATGAGGGTGTTGTTGCGAACCGTAATCTCCTGGCCTGTGCACACAAAGGAAACGGAGGCGTTACAAGAGGGGAAAGGGAAAATTTACCGCAATTCCATTCTGAAGGGGGATAACCAGCAGAGCGGTATGCAAGTGCGTTAACCAGGGGGAAGGAGTTCACGAAACACGTTTGTCCTGTGAAAAAACATGGGGCTGTCTGTTGCTCTCCTGTAGAAGCTCATGCAACGATGGCAGATGGGAATTGTATAACAGGCCAATTTCAGTAGTATTTCTTCAGACACATTAGATTGAGAGCCACAGGTTATCTAAACCAGTCCAATTGAGAACATCATTTGTCGACGCATGCAGTTTTGGTCAGAACCAAGCAAGAGATGCGAGCGCATCGTGTGGTACAGGAAATGGCCACAGCTAACAGGTGAATGTCACTACACACACACACACACACACACACACACACACACAAAGAGAATAGGTGCAACCATGGGCCCTTGCACTAGAAGGGAGCAGACCGCCTCCCACAGTCTCAATACGCTTGCAGTGCACACAAGCGTGCAACTGATCCTACAGCATCTACTTCAACAAACCCACGAGGAGTTTTCACATGCAACCGGAATTGATTTTGGTGCAAACGAAACGAAACAAAACTATTTGCCCAGAAGTATTTAGCCGAGTGCCGTGCAAGACGCTTCTAAAATAATTAAGGAGCTGCACCACGAGTAACCTTTTACAATAGTTATTTTTGCTGCTCCAGGCAACATTTTGGCCTGGTCACGAGCCCACCCAGCACACTCCCTGAAACACGGGTCGCCGAGACACTGCGCCAGATTTACCTCTAGTATGGTAGCAAGCAAGCCTATGGGTGCCACCCAAGGAAGACGCACCGCACCCTCTTTATGCCTTTCCCTCCCTAGACAAGGCACACAGCAGATCTTGGGGAAGGGGGAAAGGTCAACAACATACGCGGCTGGGAGGCATTGGGGAAGTGAACGGGGTCCATGTTGAAGTGTGCGGTGACATCGCCCAGGTAGACGGTGGCGTTCTTGAAGAAGACCAAGGTCAGAGTGTAGTTGCGGTAGAAGCGCAGGGCCAGGGTTTGGGTCTGGTTCTCGCCATGGCCCATGCCACAGCTACTGCGGGCAACGTCCACCATGGTCTCGTTGTCCAAAGGCAGTACTCCAACCAGGGTCTGAGTGGGGAAAGATGCACAGCTCAGTGACCACAATGCTTGCTTGATCACTGATCAAGTGATCACACATAAAGGCTGGGCAAGCCAAGACTGAAGATAACACAGCTTCGTTTTGAGTGAATATGATTGGGAGATGCTGAACTGCAAGGTTTGAATAGAGACTTGCAAAAAAAAAAAAAAAAAAAGCCGAAAAGCCACGCCAGGACTGATGTACACAAGTCACTGGCCACTAGGTGCCTGGCAACCGGGCAGCCCATAGGACCCATCTAGACCACAAAGGCGCCATCACCACCGACATTAGAAGAGTCCCCATCTTTTCGTTTGTTGCGTCTCACCGAGTGTTTACGTCTCAAGATAAGCTCCAGCACTGTATGCCAGTGTACCACAGCATCTAAAGGAGCCGTCGCACAGCATGTACAATTAGCGCCAGTCAGTGCCCCCGAAAAGAGGGTACGCTAGGCTTAAGCTGAAAAGGCAGCTCTGTACGCACCGCTTTGAAGACCTTTTTGCGGGGACTGCACCGTGCGCCTGGAACCAAAGGACAAGCTGGCGACTTCTCCGCGAGATGCTGCAAGCATCTCGTGGCATCTCCACGACAACCCTAAGGCCAATGGCAACCGCAAGATGTCTGCCCTACAACTTCACAGAGCAACTCTCAACATGGTGTGCACGACTTCCCGGTAACACTGTCTTCTGAGTGTTTATTGTTAGTAGTATTATTACGAGTGTTTTATTGGCAGAAGGGCATCGGAGGCCAAAGAGTGACAAGACAATATGTCACGTCAAAATAATATGGTGACGATTGTGATGTACTCTATAAAAATAGTGTATATACAGGTGTAAAGGGCCCTCACTCGAAAAAGCGAAGGTGATTAAAATGAGAGGCAACAATGATGGTTAAGTGTAACAGTGCTGGAGGAGTCATAACATGCCCCTACTTCCAACAGTGGCAGTGATGTCCCTGGCATATGTTATGAAAATGCTACGAGACGCTCACTTTCATCGGGTGGCCCTGATATCACACATGGTGAGAGACGAGTGCTAAAAATTCAACGTCAGCGAGGTAGGCTCCCTTGTGATCGGGGGTTGATCAGATAAAAACAATGATGGGTGTAAAGGTATCGTGTAGGCGTATAGTTCGGGGAAGTGTAGTTTCCTCGCTTCATGGTACGCCAAACAGTCAATCAATAAGTGGAGAACTGCAAGCGGTCATCTGTACTTCTCACAAGCTGGTGGTGGGGTTCTGTTTAAAAGATACGAGTGTGTAGCGCGTGTGACCTGTTCTTAATCTGCATATTGATATTTCTGTGGGCCTATTCCCGTTTGTGTTGTACTTCCCCTTTTGTGGTTTTGTAATGTGCAGTTGTTTTCGATTTGCTTATCCCACTGTACCTGCCAGCACCTCCGAAGCCTACCCCCGAGTGTTTAAGTGCTCCATAAGGGCTGCACTAAGGACGACCAGCTGTGCGAGACTGAAATATTGTCGGCAAACTGCTTCTTGCTGGCAGACAGTTATAATGAGCAAGCTTAGACAAAACAAGTGCTGACAACCCCAAAATGATGCTGCGAAATTTATTTTGTGTTCTTTTGCAAAATAAGCAAGTCTATTTCCCCCCCCCCCCCCCCCCCCCCCCTCTTCACTCGTAGGGTAGTGTACGCGAGTGTAACATGCTAAAGCGTGCACGCACTTCACTGAACTAGACCACATGTCAAAAAGGAAGAGTGAAAGACTCGTTTTGTACGTGTGCAAATACAGCTTTCCACTGCAATACTCCAATGTTCTCATGTTGACCTCATTGCTTTTGCAATTCAGTTGAGCAATAAAATAGATAACCCTCACCTTGTTGTCGTTGGTGCGGTAGTTGTACTTGAGCTGGAGGGAGGCCGTCATGAGGATGCAGGTGTGGTTGGTTCCCGGCTCGGTCACATTGTAGCTGTTCACCGAGGGCTCCTTGGGGGCCGGAGGGGCAGGAGGAGCTGGCGTCGTCGGGCTGGGCTTGGGCGTGGTGGTGGACGACGATGCCGGGGGCGCCGTTGTAGAGCTGGACGTGCTCGAACTGAGGGGCGTGCTGACGCTGCTGCTGGCAGGGCGTGCAGTTGTAGTCTCGACTGAAGAAGCCGCTGTTGTCTTCGGCGGCTCTGTGGAGTCTTGCGCTGCATACCACGAGAAAGAAGATTTTGGATTGCAGTTAGGAAGGAGAAGAAATTTGCCAACTGGCTAGCTTGAGAAAGACGAAAAGAGCGAGAAAACGCATGAGCAGAATGAGAGAACAGAAGGAACCAATGTCACAAAGCAGTGCAAGTACTGGAAGCAAAAGTACCTCTAACCCATGAGGGACGATGGTTAAAGGAGCCATGAAGAGAAAATGCAAGTTGGTTTTATTCGAAAGATTTCGTGTTTTATAGTGCCCTCAGCGCTTGTCCGGATACAAACGGTGCTTTATTCACTGAGAAATTAAACAATTTAGGTTAAAATTTTGATTTTCCCGCTCAATCGTGTGTTTTCGTGGTTCCAAGTGACATCACGGGAACCGACCGCTCTGCAGCCTAGAGTACCTTCATTCACGCATCCGCCGTACAGGGTAGAGACACGTATACGCTGGCGCCGCCATTTTCGGTTGCTCGCTCGCCGCCGAAGCAAGTCATTGTGTCAAAACCGCGCTAAAATTATCGCCGCAACGCGGTTTACTGAAGAAGTTTGAATCATATTGTCTGTTTCGCGTTGCTAGGTCTCGTGGGAAACGAAAAGAATAACGCGTTGAGCCCGTTGGCCCAATTGCGGCGGCACGGGACCGTTCAAAGGTTGTCTCCACCCTGTACAGCGGTGTTGGTTTGTTCCCGCGTTTCTTTACGTTCCGTAACCTAGATGGCGTCACCATACCGTGGCAAGCGTTTGGTTTGTTTTTGCCCGCATTTAAACCTGGCTTGTTTTTGTTCTGGGAGAAAATATTCGTTCCCTGAAACAGTGCTCGCTCGACAAATGGGGTCACGTAAGACACCGTTGCTTGCGTCAATCGGCCAGTGTCGTCTGAGACAACCCCAAAACCCGTAGTGCTCTGCAGCTAAACTAAGCATGGTGTGCGCAGTACGAACAGCAGAACGCATCAGTACTTCTATGTTTACATGTGCTTTCGTAACTTCCACTGTTTGTCCCATCATTCTTATTGCTTTGTAAAGAATGTGCCCTCAATTTAAGCGCAAATCGCTCGTTCGTCTAGTTTGTAAGCTCTACCTAATTTGCGTCTGCTTCTGCCAGCCTCCGCCAATCGCAGAGCTTAGCTCATGTGACATCACAGGTTCTGTTGCGGGAAATGAGCTGGTGGGTCGCATGACCATTCCCGTTTTTCCTAATTATGTAGCTTATTTGAGCGAAGTTTACGTTAAAAGTGGTGTCAGTATGATTCTAACGAGACAATCTTTTGAATGAACCAAACTTGTGCTTTCTCTTCATGGCTCCTTTAACCAGGGTGTCATGGCACAGGGTTGACAAAGGCAAGCAGCACAGCTACGATGATGCTAGTGAACATCGGATTGTCTACAGTGCCTCTACATTAGAGTGAAATCAAGGTGGAACTCGTTTGTGCACACAAGTGATGTGCTTCAACTTAGCTGCAAAAAATGCGCAGCCCCAACGCAACATGACGGGTATGCGTGGAATTTGTTGCTCTGCTGTACTCAAGGTAGTGTCATAATGTGGTAGTGGACAGACCTTATGAAATGAAATTGCACAAGAATGCAAGTGCTGCGAGGTTCCTATTGCTCAAGCGGATATAAAGTCATGATGAATGTTCCCATCTCAGCTATCCACAGAATCTGGTCCGTGTTAGCAGCAAACAGCTGGTGTACGACACTCACCATAAAACATTTTGCTCCAGTGGGTTATGCAACAAAAATTCGAGCAAAAAGGCACTGAACAAAATGCACTGGAAGCAGGAACAAAAGTAGCCACCACATTGCAGTATTAACAGCATGAAGTTGGAAAATGGTCTATCGGGCATCTACGCAGATTCCACGGGGAATGCACGTGAAAAGTGGTAGTAACATGCCCCGATATGGTTGCAATGAAGCTCAAAATTCGGTAAAGCTAGTTCTTTATGCAGTCGCAAGTGGGGTAGTATCCTGTTGGTGGCGTAACACTTCAGACTGGAAAGGGTGGCAGGACTGTGTGTTGTCATCCAAAAATAGCTGGAAGAAAAGCATGCTCCACTCTGCATGTTGCCCCACTGAAGATCAGTCTGAAAACAAATGTAGGTCGAAGGTTGAAAACTAGTTAAGTAATAGAGAATAACTCAATTACAGCTTGTCATGTGGGGTACTTCAAACTTTGCACGTGCTATTCATGTACGAGCTCAATTAAACACAAGTAGATTACTTGTGCAGTGTGCACAAGCACACTTAGTCACATTGTTAGCATTTAAGTAAGAGTTGGAGACAATTTTACAAGCCTTGAATACAATGGATAACAGAGCTGCACGCAAGCTGCAGCTACATGCACCTTCTGTTGCATTAGCAATTATAAGCACAATGGTGTTGGAAGAACGCACATTGCTCAAATCTGTTTTAATGTGCAACAACCAGTTATTTTTTGTGTTGGGGTTCATGGCGCATAAGGGACTAAGGCCATCATGCGCCAAAGAGAAGTTTGCGTTTACGACATTTAAAGCTTGTTTAGGAGCTGTGCTTGGTGTAGAAAACCAACAACGGAGGAAATTTCAACAAATCATTGTCTCTTAAGAGTAAACTGGGATGAAAGGGTGGGTGTTTATAGAACTGGAAAATATTTTTACGAGGACCTCCAATTTCACACACTAGATTAGGATGCGATGTACATGCTAAATCTTGGCCACATCCTTTACATCTGTATATCTTGTTTCATCAGGAGAAAGTTGTCAGATGTGTATGTCCTATGCGGAGGCGGCATGAAACGCCTTCTGCAAGGCGATCTTGGTGTCTGTGCGTTTGCCATTCTGATGCAATGGGTTTGACTGCGAAGTTCACTGCGAGTTTCAGTATCCCACGAGGACTGCCGCAGAGACAACCAAAGTTATTACTGTACAATTTGGGGTCTGTGCCGATGTTACGTGGACACCCTCAGTTATTGGAGTATCACGAGAAGCTAGACAGACTGCTGAATGGCATGCTGCACATTTTACCACTGGTATAGCATAGGTGTGCACTTAAAGCTGCAATAGCAGGGTTGCTAGATCAACAGGTTTGCCAAACAAAAAAATACAAATGCAACAGTTTAACTGTTGTTCATGGGGAAGTTGGCAGGTAGTTGTCTTATTTGTGAAGGGCGTTAACTGTAGATAGAATCAGTCAAACTTTTCTCCATGGCACTCCACAAGCAGAAAGCTGGAGACGGATGGAAGAACGATTCTTCTGCAAAGGCAGCAACAGTGAATTGAGAATTCCGTAGGCTAAGCTCCTCGTCTGCACCCTGGTGGACACCCCCAAATTGGAATGGTCACTGGACAGACATGGAGATTGGGTGGGCTATCGCAGAAGTGATGTGCACTACACATCACACACATATGGACTTGCTATTGAACAGTGCAATATGAAAACCTGTGTAGCGATTGAGATAAGTAGTGCTAACTGCAGGCATCCTGGCTGCTGAACCACTCGTGTGGTAAGCCGCATGACCATGGAATGGAAAAGTGAGAACCTCAATAGAGTTCATTAATACCGGCATTGGTGGTTGTGTAGAAGGGAAAGAAGTTCATCTGGAAGAACCAACAAGACAACACACGCCCAACAGCTGATATTTTTCCAGTGATGGCAACATCCATTTTATGAAGACCACGTGGCAAAGTGAAGACTAGTTTTTAAGCATTAGATTTTTCCCGTTAACTGAAATCTGGCACTCATATCGGCCATTTTGATGGACTAGCCCTAACACTAGCGTCGACGGTGACAACAGACGTCCGGCCAAACCCCGCTTTCGCACAGCTCTGGAAACGAGCTGCGCGGAAAACGAGACGTGCAGACGAGATGCCGAAGCCGACACTGCGGAGTCGAAGCAGCGGCGTTGCGCTGCCCGGAAGTAGGGAGAAGGGCTGCGCGTGCGAGACCGTGAACCGGCGGCGCGGTCGGTGGTCCGTCGGGCTGCCCCGAGCAGGCGGAAAGTGACCCTGAACCGCCGGCGAGAAAGTGGGCTGCAGCCAGCGCTGCCCAGGAAACGGGGCCGGGGGGAAACGCGGAAATGCGGCCAATCATACCGGCGCCCGCGGAAGGAAGAGCGGGCAGGCCTTCGCTCACGCCACGAGACCGGGTGCGCGCGAGCGGCGTTCGACAGGCCGCTATTTCGGGCCGCCAACGTGCCCGCCCACCAAGGGAACGGGACGGAGAAGACTCGCGTGTTGTACAACAACGCCCGCACACAGGGAGGGCATCGCGTGTCTGCGGTCCAGTACTAGAGGAGCCCCTTCGAAGCCGCAAATGTCGCCCACAGGGGAACTGACGGGAACGGAGCTGGCGGGAAAGCGCCGAAGCGAGTGTATTGATAAATGAACCAACCGACACCGAACACAAATCGTGCAACCACGGGGCAAGCGCTGTTCGAGTTACACAGGTAGGTAAGCAGTTTTGAAGAAAAGGGAACGGAAAGTCCACCAGCAGGAGTAATTTGTCACACCTAGGTGCGGACACAGGAACGCCTGGTAGTGCGGGGAAGGCTAGCGGGGGAGGGGGGATAAATTGAGTTCAGACAATCTATGCGCTCGTAACCCTGCCCTACCACCCCTCCACCGTTCTTTTGTCAAGCTGTGGGAGGCACTGGCGACTAGACGTCAACCAGACGCTCCAGCGGACACCGGCGAGGACTGCTAGGGCAACATGCATTCCCGGACCGGGGTTACACTCACTTTAGGGGTTTATCTCCCTCACAGGTGAACTAAATGGAAACAGGCAGGAAGTTGGCTCGTGTTCGGTTCAAGCACGCCGTTCGGAAAGGACGCAAAGCCAGCGCGCGGACGCCACGAAACAAGATCCCTCCTAGGCTGCGTGGGAACCTCACAGTTCGGCAATTCGTTCGGCGAAGGTGCGGACTTCGGCCGGCGCCGGCAGGACGACGCAAGGCTACGACCGTAGCAAGGCAACAACAGGGAACCACCGGCGGCTTCTCGCTGCACCGTTTCGAAGTTCGACGGACATTCGAGACCGACGACGGCGGACGAGAACACACGGGCATCACGAGATGCGCGACTTCGCCCTTGGAAACTGATGCGGGCCGGTAGGACAACACGGTGGATGGCAAGATGGCCGGCCCAGCGGCGAAAACGTGGAAGGGACTACCGCGGGGGACGATGAATACCGTCACGATAAAGTTTCCAATGGATGAGCGTAGACTGCACTGCGATGTGGCTGGATACCACATCGCTTTGAAAATTTGATGTTACGTGTAGTGTACGAGAAGAGAACGGAGCTTACGAAAGCTTCCCTGGGCGCAGGGGTAAAATCGCAGGGAACACGGCCTACAGCAGGGCTTTTTACGCTACTTCCTTAAAAAAAAAAAAAAAACCATAGCTAAGAGCACCGCAGACAGGATGCAACGAAGACATGCCTTTGGCATCTGGCCAGGACAGAACGCAAAGTTGCAAAAAGTCTTCAAATGTTGACTATTTTCCTGCATTACTGTAATCTAATACCTGTGACACACTGCAACGCTAGATCTCCTTTAAACTAAACCCCTTTTGCCACGGCAAAAGACATTTTGTGGAAAGGAGTGGCGCTCCTGACACACAGCAACTCCCGATCTCCTTTATGTAGTTCCCGTAACTGACACACAATTAAAGTGGCGCTAGCAGTTCTGTGGAAAAAGCACGCACAACAACAAAAATAAAGTGCGGCTAATATGTTTTCTTCATTATTTTAGAGAGGAACCATGCATTTTATTGTTGTTTAGAAAAATAAATGGGTAATTTCACGTATTTGTATTAAACAGCAACGACGGAGTGCTTTTTTAGCCTATGTTCTGTGCCTAATCTGGCAACAGTGGGCAGATGTTTACAAAAGTACATTACGATTGGGCTTGTTTAGTGCAATTTAATTTCATTGCAGTTTAAAAAAATTATGAAAGTTATGAAATCGCATTTGGTCGCACGAAGTTGTGAGAAGCTTATGATTTGCTAGCGCCTGCTTACGAGGCTGCGCCGCTAGCTGCTCCTTTTCGTCCGGGAAAGGAGATAGGCGAACACCCCTTACGGGAAATGCCCGTTTCGGTGAAGGAGATTCTCCTTTGTCGTGTGTCACCTAGGCGAACGCCGTTTCGGTAGCAGTCCTTCTCTGCAAAGGCCTTTTAGGTGCCCGTGTGTCAGGGGTATAACACGCAATGCCGGTAAGAGGAGCCGGGTGCTCTTATACCAGAAAGTCCGGAAAAAGCTTTCTGGTCTGAAAGGAAATCAGAAGTAGAACGAAACGATTCGAGGATACAGAATCGAATACGTAAAGTATCCGCACATCCACGGCATGCGAGTAGTAGCTTTGCAGGTTGGTACATCACCTTGCTTGCTTGCTTACGCGCGCGTTGACGCCATCGTCAGGGCACGGCCGAATGTGGCACACGTTGACGATTACGCGCACGGAATACCGCGGAGAATCGAAACACGACGCAGGCTGATGGACACGGAGGCGGACCCCGCGCGGCAACGCCTCCATCCAACCGACATCGGGGTCGACAGTTGCACACACGCAGACGCAACGGGGCCAATGCAAGCGCAACTGCAGTTTTGCCCCACTGTACGTACTCTCGCACGCTTCCGACCCCCCAGTGTGGCGCGGGACGTGTACTCCGCAAAAGTATGCTGCGGGAGGTTCTCGGTAATGAGGGGCAAGTTCGGCGCGACCGTCCTGATTGATGGGGTGGGTCCCGGGTCTGCACTGGCGGTATTGGGGTTCGTGTTGTGACATCTCGACACGCGATCCGAGCCGTGGCGTTCACTGAAACGCGACTAACTCATGCTGAATTCTGACATGCAGGGTGAACGAATAAAAACAACCCGAGGACCCAGACAGAACAGAACGGCTGTAAGCTATAGCAAATTTGATGTCAGCTCTTACGTCTGCACGTGTGGAGTACAGAGAAAACAAACGCATGTTCAAGAAGCGAATGAATGGTAAGAATTTACCAGAATTGAATGCCGCAGGAGTGAATGAGAAGAAAAAAAAAAGTCCCGAGAGTTCAGGAAGCAGCCGCAAAACAATGCAACCTCGAAAGCTATTGACCTCAATTGTCTGGTATGCGAGAATGTGACAAGGAGGCAGGTAAAATGAAATTCGCCTCTCGCAAGGCAAGCGCTGCGCATCGTATCATGCGACGGTCTTCAGGACAGAAGGTCAACAGCAGCCAATGTCTGTCTATAGTATGCATTTTGCCCGCCAACGCACGCAATGCAGACGAATTCCACGAATTAAACTACTTTACTACTGTCGTTGCATCAATGAACTGAAAACCACACAGACAACGAAAAACCACATGCGGCGCTAAACAAAGGGCCTAGAGGACAACCACCAACAAGGGGAAAGAGGCATTTTGTCGCTTCACGATGTGTACTGTACAAGAAATGCGCGCCGCGATAGACTATGCATATGACGAATGGGGGCGTGTATAAACTCGCAAACGTGCCGCTGTAGGATTGAAGGCCGACGCGCTCACGATTTGCGCGCACCTGTTTACGCGTGAATTGCTTGCGCAACGAAAGTAGCCGTTAGCGGCGCAAAACGGTGACCGTACAGTTGTACCTGCGGGAGACGACGCAGAGACCAAGGCGGTCGGCTATGCGGGATAAAGGTCTCGGGTGCGACCGCCTGGTTAGTTTGTCGGGAAGAGCAAGAAGTGTCGAGGTGCTACCCTCCACTGCAGAGCGGCTCGCATACCAGGCGTGCAGAATGGCTTTTAGAATAAAGATGAGAAGCGCTTGGAAATGCAGGCGGTTTATCAGCTGGAACCAATTATAGTCGCCGGTCAGAGGCCACGCCTTTCATGTTACAAGCGAACACGAAGGTAATGATGAAGACCCATGTGTCGCTAACAGCGACCGGATGCGGGTTTAGGGTCCCTTAGATAATAGGAATTGTGGTGAAGGCCCTTTCCACTTTAAAAGAGCCATGAAGACAATACAAGTTGGGTTTATTAGAAAGACTGCTTAGTCCCGATAACAATGATACCAATATCATCGCTATCTTCGAACAAATAACGGAGATATTAAAGAAAACGTGTGACTCAGTCGCGACCCCCTAGCAAATTTCCCGCAACTTTTCTATGACGTCACGGAACCTTTTTTGTGCGATTGGCGGCCGCCTAACTGACCCGTCGCGACGACACATGACTGGACGTCTGTAATGGGGCCTCTAGTTCCATTTGACCGCATCACTTGAATGCTAACGTGCAGTTAACGCACTGAAAATAATGTTTTGTTGTTGGCCCGTATGACGTCATTCTTGCTCATAACACGTCACTGTGGCGCAAAATTTGAAAGTTTTTAAATACTTCTTGCTTTTTTTTTTCGATAAAAAAACATCTTTTGTGGCTCTATTGGAACTGAGTGAGATACTAAAACCTAGTTCTTTCAAATATAAACGAAGTTTTATTTTCTCTTCACGACTTAACCTCGCGTGGACTTTCAGACTGTTCGATGATGGGGCCACTAAAACGGTCGTGAGCCCAGGCCCGATAAAATTCCACGGCGCTGCACACGAAGATCGAACTGAATAACCGACAAAAGTGCCACAGTTTAAAAACTCAGCCAATGCCCGCGCAACTCGCCCAAACAGGTGGCTCCAGTGCGCGCAACCGTTAAGCCAGACCACGAGCAGTTGTTCGGAAGTCTGTATACGGGCGTAATCAACAGCATTTTTACTGCCGATAGTTGTGCACGCTATCCGGATCTAAATACCGCACATAGTACGCGCTCGTCGACTAAGGTTAAAAACAGCCGAACGCGCGAACTTTGGAACGGGAGGAGGCTGCAGGCAGACGGAGACAACAGCAGTTATCTGCGGCTGATACGCCCGAGCTCGGGGTCCTTCCCCACGGCACCGATCACGTTTCGCGCGTGCGCAGAGGCCGATAGCCCAGAGGGCAAGCGGATAACAAACAAATACGCTGCCGATTGACGTCAAACAAGCGGAGCTCCGGAAGGACCGCGGATGTCGGCCTTGTCGGAAAAGGCAGTAATCGCAGACCGCGAGGGAGGATTAGCGAGGTACAAACAGCGGCCCTAATTGCCAATGAGCCGCGCGAATCCTTTTAGTGCTGATAATCGGGATAACGGGAGACGAGCCGAGGAAGGCGGCGGCGCAGCTCTAACGCGCAGCAGCTGCCAGTCGCAGCGGGGGCGGAACGCATGGTCATAGTCGATAGCGGAAACCCGACGAGGTCGTGGTAGTGCGGTATGTCAGTGGAACGGAGGGCGCGTTTAGCACCAAATATGCCCGAGGACAACGAATACACACTTACGACAAGTGTGGGATGCTCACAGAGGTACTTCACCTCTGCCAAGAGGTGGACACTTCTCGCGAGGGCAACATTCCATGAACAGTTCTGAGCAGTTCATGAACATTCCATGAACAGTTCCGCATGGTTCTGAGGATGCTATGACACTCATCCAAAGCATGTCTTGCTAATGGCTCTGAAATCGGTATAACCACGAAGGTGAGTACAGGGAACAAAACACGGTAGGTATGCGACACCTACCAAAGGATAACCAACCCACCCTGCACCCCGAGTAAAAAAAATGCACACAGAAACGTCAAATACTGGACGGACAACGAAGGAATTACAGCCCCGTTATCGCGCCACATCGGTCTCAGTGTGCCTCAAGTCCAGACGCACGCCTGCCGTGGTTCCGGCAAGGCGAGGACTTTCGCGAGCCAGTACTTGCATCCGGCCTGGAGCGAACGGCCTGGGTTCCAGAACCCACTTCAAACATGAGTACGGACTTTACTTCGTCCGATCTTTGTATTCATGAATAAAGCTTGCAAAAAAAAAAAAAAAAAAAAGCCCTGGTCCTTCCGTTGCAAATGTCGACGGAAGATGACAATCTACTGACGCCCCTGGGAAGTAAACGCATAACTTCTCTCTCTCTCTCTCTCCCGCTCACCTCATGCTGTTCCTCTCCCGTCTCGTTCCTCCCAAGATGTTTGCTCAAGTAGATTTAAATTTACCGCGTTCCACTTCTCCCAGTCGGGTGCCCCGATGCCTGAGCTGACGTACGGCGCGCGCGAAACAAGGCACCCGACTATAGCAAGTTTATAGAACCACGTTGCCCTACTCCACGAGCGTTTCAAGCGAAACGTTTAGTGGAACCTTTCGTTACCGTTTCCCTTTGACTTTTTGAATTGCGCGAGGTAGGCGCGGGCAACAGAAGGAGTCACAGTTAAGGCATAAAGTTGGGCTAGATGGTTATGTGACTGCACATCACTAGCGAAAAATAGACACGGACGAAGAAGTAGTACACAGGACACTCGCGAGTGTCCTGTGTACTTTGTGTCTATGGTTCGCTAGTGATGTGCAACAGAAGGCGTCGGTTTGCTGCAGTTGATGTAGTTTAGTGGCTGCTGGAAAAAGTAAGCACTCGCATTTTTTTTTAACACTGCAACTATTATATTTTCGCGATGTCTTGTTCAACAATGCTGACAAGTAGGAACATGAGAACGGAACTTGACGTTTAGATTTAGACTACTGCGCAGCTTCTGTTTCATGGGCCGGGTGGCTGAATCGAGTCACAGACAGACACAGACAGAGACCAAAATTTCTGCTTTTAAGTAGCATAACAAAGAAGTGTTTAGGGGCGAAGCGCGGCATATCAACGCGTTTAATCGTCGTTCTGCATCGCGCCGGAAGTATCGGGCTTGTATCCATCTTCATTAACTATCGCAGGGAGGACAGGCTGCGGAGAGCGGGACGCGATAACAGTGAGGACGGCTTCCACTCCGTATCGCCCAGATAAGCCAACACGAGGGGAGGTGTTTGAACAGCGGGCGCAGTGCGATACTGCAATCGGCCAGACAAATCGGCACCTCGCGAGCGGAGTCCGCGGGAAGCTAATCACGCGGGAGGGAAGCAGTTGCTCGACGGGGATTGCGAAACCAAAGCAAGTGTACGCGAGGCGAAGCGATTGTTCTAATGCAATATACCAGTATGCTCCTGCAGGAACAATACGGTCTTGTGAAAAGCAGCAGCGTGTGAAGCTCGGTCTGCAGTGGTCAGTGCTGCCCGAGCTGGCTAACTGAGGGAAATACGGTATCCGTAAAGAAGCCAAAATGAGCTTCGTCATTGTCTGCGCTGCGTCGTGAACGAGAGAGAGAGAGAGAGAGAGAGAGAGAGAGAGAGAGAGAGAGAGAGAGAGAGAGAGAGAGAGAGAGAGAGAGAGAGAGAAAACTTATTGCTGCACAGTTAGGGACCCAGCGTTTAAATATTGCCGGGTAGAAATACACACGCACGAGAGAAGGCTGACGAACTCGCGCTTACAACCATTCGCCAAAGGTGTCACTGAACCGCGAAAAACGGATTTTTTTTTTCGGTGGCTGCGAGCGCTACTCTGAACTACGTTTTGCTGCAGCCTGAATGAGCTAGAAGAACGTCCAGAAACTAATCGGTAGACGGCTGACGTAGCTGCCAAGCGCCGGGAGACAGGAACGCAGTTGGCAGAGTCGCAAAACCGTGCAGACGACGACCGCGACAACTGCGCCAGGGGCTCAGTTTCTCGCGCCGTGCTCGCTAGCGGAGGAGAGTGATTCAGCGCCAGTCGCGTTTAAACGCTGTCCGGATCAGATACCAGCTGGCCGCGCTCGCGTAACCGGCTCATGCTTGCAGCAGTGCACGTTCCGGAAGCATGCATGGGCCACGCCGACGGGGCGTAGTTAGTGGAAACGCCGCCGCGATTAACAGGCCCGCGCAGAAACTGCGACACCACGGAAATTGCAGCCGTCCACTCATCTCCGACGACGGCAGCTGACAGGAAGCGCCAGAATCTTCACAGTTCATCAAGGCCTGTGCCGGCCTGGCTATTGACACGACTTCCTGTTTAGAAGCGCAATTTTTTTTAAAGGCGGTGACAGAGTTTTAGTATAGCGGAAAGCACCACTTAACCGCGCCCATAGCGTTAGCGGGCACGCTAACGGTCGCGTAACGAGGCGCTAAAACGTTAACGCCACAGCTAAAACGATGTACTAAAACTGATATCAACACCCGACATCCGCAGCGGCTAATAGAGCCGCATTTTAATTGCTTTCGCCCAACTCGCCGACGAAAACGTTTCCGCTGCAGACTTGCGCAGAAACCATCGAAAGGATGACAATGCAAAAATGACAATTTCTGGTAGCACTACTAACCACTTAAAGAGTGCAGTTATCCTTGACTAATGCGGGGAATAAGTTCTAGAGCTTCCAAGGAAGTCCCAAATGCAGCAGCCACCGCAACGAACGGGCGAACGCTTTCAAAAGGTATCGGAAATATGGGGAACCCTTTATCGCGTCGCTCACCGGTCCTTAGCCCGCAGAAGCGGAGAGCTTACAGCCCAAGAAAAGTAACCGGTGAGCTTAAGGTAACGGTCCCTTCGAACGGTAACTGCTCCGAGGCAATTCCGAGAGCTCTTTTGCCCATATAATTTTAAGAGCTAAAGTTCCAAGCAGAAAACTGGAACAGCTGCACATTCAACATGGGGAGAGGAGACTGAAGGGGCAAAGGGAATGCGAGTAGCCTATTCAGCTGGCTGCAATGACGACGAGCTGGTATTCCGTGATCACAGAAGCTGCCCATGTCATTTGAGAGATCTGCCTTTAAAGGCGCCATGAAATAGTACAAGTTCGGGGGTCAACACAAAATACTAGCCTTGCATGACCGACTGTAGTTGTGCCTAGTGATTACACCATTTGAATGCTAACAGGCTGTTATAGGGGCCGACGACTTTAGCAATAGTAGTGTGAAGCCAATGGCAACAATTGGCACGAATGTGCCATTATTGCTCGTACAAAAAGCATCTCGAGAGTCTCGAACAGAGTTGAAAGAATCAATAGTAAAGAGACGAAACTAAATTAAACCTGTATTGTCTTCACCACCCTCTGAAACTAAGTGTGTGAAGCAGAACACTACCGAATGGAATTTTGATTGATTGTAGGGTTTAACGCACCAACGCAACACAGGCGATGAGGTGCGCCGTAGTGGAGGGCTCCGGATTAATTTTGACCACCTGGGGATCTTTGACGTGCGCCTAAATCTCGTAAACATGGGAGGTTTTGCTTTTCCACTCCATCAGAAAAGCGGCCGCACCAAATGGAATTTACATGCAAATAAAACAGTGCCACTGTGACAAGCTTCTGCACTGGGAGAGTACAGCGAGTGTGGGAAAGCTTGCAAGCCACGCAATAACTTCCACCATGAACCAAGCAAAGGTAGGGGACACAGGTGTATTAACGAGTCTTTCTGTCGTTGCACTGCGAGCATATTTTTGTTAAGAGAAACAGAAGGTGGGCCAGCTGAATTGGGTACCTGAAAGTTTGGAGAGGGGGGAAGAGGAAAGTTGAAAAGGAAGTGCACATGTTTGCATGGGCTGCCAGACACGAGAGCAATACGTAATGTGTGCACAAACCGCTTAGGGCGGCAGCAAAAGTAACAGCTACGTCTCGTGATGTGAGGATGTGAAGGAGGTGCTATTTGCGGAAGCTACAATGCACCCGGTACTGCTCCAAAGTGTATGGTGTATGCTGTATTGCAAATCTTCACAATGCAGAGGATGAAATGTAGGCAAGGTTACAGAGGCGAGTGGTACACTTGTCAGCAAAGACACCCGAAGATAGCTCTGAAAAGCAAAATGTGTGAACACTGGCAGTGACAGTAGATGGTCGTCGCCTCCAAGCACTTGTACTTGCAAGCGAAATTCTGATGTGCGCATTACACCCAACACCGGCACTCATTCGAAATCCAATTCCACTGCAGAAAGCGATTTTGAAAAGAACTGCAGCTGCCTGTGGGGGACGACAGAGAAACATGTTGCACTATTAGTACGAAACATCGTTTGAAACAAACAGCTGTTGCCCAGCTAGCAACCATGGGTTGAAAGCATCAACTAGTAGAGAAGAGATTCAAGACCACTTCAGCCAGACAACAGATGGCCCAATGAGTGAACAGTTGCAAGTAGAATGTGCACACCCCAGTGAACTAATAATGAAGAAACATCAATAACAAAAGGAAGTGCCGGCCGCATCAAAAATGAGAAAGTGTCAAGGAGTACAAACAATGACGCCCAATAGAACCTTTAGGAACAGTGACAAGTTGGACGAACCGCTACCACATTCACTCGCAAGGGCTTCCCCTACTGAAGACGTTCAGAAGGTCTAGCCTCCCGGTATTGATGTGAACGCCGTAGACAACAGTAAGCTAAAAAAAAAAACAAAAGAAGATAAATTGCCTACATTCAGGTCTGAATGCAGGAGATTCATACTGCCACCAGGGCCTGTGTCACTCGCTTGCGGGCTGCTTCTGAAACCACAGGGGGTCTGTCCCCCCCCAGCGCATGAATTTTGATCGTCACCGTCGCCTGCACAATCCAATCAAAGTCGCTCGCCAAAATACCGGCATGTTTACCCCTTCAGTCGCATAAAACTATGGATATGCCATGGCACTAGTGATCCGGTATAGTCCCTTTTGCCGTCAGGCTTGGTCCGCCAGATTTTCAGCCTGTGGCTAGGGAGCAGCTGAGAATCATGAAATATGGTAGACCGTGTCAGTAGATAACGCAAACAGCTGCTGTGGCGCAGAAAAGAAAATCCACGTTTGAAGAACCTGTACTACGAAAAGCAGCTACATATCAGAAAAGACTGCATTAGCGTCGACGTCTTGAAGCACGCAAGCTTGACTGCACCGGACAATGGATTGTTACAAAAGGAGGAAGTTAAAAAAACAAACCAACAAGAAAGGCAGTGCCGTGAAAGGAACAAAGGGTGGCGCCTGTAATGGCGAGCAGGCTTGCTGCTGTCAATCGGCGCCAGAAGGTCCATTATCGACGGCGGCGGGTGCACGCACACACGAGAACAGGGCTTCTCGTGTACAACGGAAGCGGCTGAGAGAACGGAAACGCGCATACTTTCGTCGCTCAAGCAGCCGCGGCCTCGCCACAGAAGTGAAGGAAGGGGGTGAATGGGAGAGGCGAAACGGGAGCGGGAATATCGAAAGGCCGCATAGTAGATGAACGCATGGCCGAGATATCGCGCCGCTGGCGGCAGCCCCGCAGAAGACGAAAGGAGGGGGGGGGGGGGGGGGGAGGAGGCTATCAATGGCGCTGCGTCGATAAGCACGTGACAACGGAAGGACTTCGGTTCTGAAGCCGAAGTGGTGGTTGTGCCCCAGAACTTGCGTTCAATTTGAAGGTGTCAAGTTGAGCGAGAACGAACTTACGCTGGGCGTCTGCCGCACGGAAGGGGCGTTCACACTTGCGGTGCACCACACGTGTTCCGTATTAATCCGCATCGCATCGGAGGCGGTGATCGGGTCACGTGAGGGCGCCGTCCAGTTTTAGCAAGAAAAAAAGTTGACAAACACGATGCCGCCGATAGTAGGGGTTCAAGTAGAGAGCATTGTGGAACGCAGCCAGCGTTTCTCGTCACAAGAGGGGGACGCAAGGCGGTGACGACTGAGAGTTCTCGGAATAGAGGCTAAACCGAGAGCAGTGTCGTTCTATTAGGGCAGACGAGAGCATTGTCAGTGCGACGCTTGCCACCTGGACGTAGCGAAGCGCGGAACGGCCATATGCCGTAACGAAATCGCTGCAAAAAGCTGCCGAAAGACACGGGAAGGGGCTAACCACGTTAATCACAATTGTCGCAATTACGACGAAGTATTCCGGAAGAACGCCGGAAAGAATACAGATGACGACTCTCGCGCAAGCCCTCGAGCGCGAAGCTAGATTAACGCCCCTCAAGTGTGACTCGCTATCTCTCCCTCGCCGCCTGAGCTTTGCAAGCCCGAAGAGCTGCACTGCTTCTAGCTACAACCGCCGCCGTCCGGTTTTGCAGGAACAAAGCCCGGACAGTGTTTTCGCTGGCGAAGCGGCGCTTTTACTTAATAAACACGCGAAAGTTCGCGGCAGTCAACACAAGACGGAGCCAGAAAGCGCCTCCCACCGCTCGAAGCGACGAGACAGGCGGCGTTTACTGGACGCGGATGTCGGCTGCAAAATACTCGAGTCCTCGCTGAACGAAGGAACACTGTCGTAACGAGGCGAGAGCATGACGCATCCAAAACTTATTCAGCGAGGACAACAAGCGGTTAGGGATACCTAGGCGACGCCGAGGAACAACCTTCAGACGGCGTACTACAACACAAAGAGCACGGCCGATGTTCGCATTCCGGATGGTGATTCTCGAGGTATAAAAGCACGAAACAGACGTTGGCGGTAGCGGACGACGACCAAATACCTGTCGTCAAGCGGTGGCGTAGAATCCGAGAGAGGCGTCACCGAGCAAAGAACGGCACTCACCCGACACGATTGCGAGGTAGGCGACGAGGGCGAAAGAGGCAGTCCACTTCATGGCGACTCTCCTTGGGTGTTGAACGATGTTCTTGGAACGTTGAATTAAATTACGCGTTAACCAGCGGTGCCCGTCCTAGACGACACTGCCAACACCAAGAAGAAAGACTGCAACAGCGCAAACGAGGGGCTGCTTTTACGCCAGACATATGATCGAGGCTCTTCCTATCGCGACCCCCTCACTCTCAAAGATTGTTTTTGCAATGACCTCTACTAGGCGCACAAAAAAAAACACGCAAAAACATGTACAGGCAACTTTTTTTGCGAGAAATAAAGTGACAACGGTTTAGCAATACAGTTTTTAATGAAACTTTGTTTTTATGGGGGGTACGAACGGCGAACAAAACAGCCAAAGAGTTGCACGTGACTGTTTTTTGTCACAACCCGTTCCCGCGTGATGAACAGCGCATGTGGGAATGCGTCAACTGCGTACTGTGTTTGCTGTTAGCCGGTGACTGTTAGTCGGAAACAAAAGATTCTGGCATCAATGGCAACTGTGCTTTTGCTGCTGCATACTTGAAATGAAAAGGTGCGTATAGTTTTAAATATGCGCAGGGAAAGAGAAATGACACGATAGCTTGCTTTGTCGTGCGGCATGGCGCACTGGCCTGCCGGCTATTTTGTTTCTTCTTGGAGGAGTGTCATCTAAAGTACTTGTTGTAACATCTCGTTTTCTGTTAATGCGTTCGTTGATTTAGCCGTTAATTTAACCGTTGCGGTTTTGCATCGTGTCAAGCCATGCCGTATTTGCGAGCAGCTCACAGCCAAATTTCTTTAAATGTTTAGCTTTTCTTTTGCTAGCCCGTTACCTCCCGTACACGACGTTGTTGCCTCATGGACCCGTTAGCTTTAGTGGCACCGCAATCCCAGGTTCTAATATCTAATGTACAGGTCCGCGCAGAAGTAAACGGAGCACGGGAGCGGTGGCCGAACTGCATCGCTGCGCCGCGTGTGGGCGCCGACGGGAACTAAGGAGCGCCGGTTTAAGAGTGCGCTCGCACTGCCCCCGCCGCCCTATCTGATATGTTTGATCGTCGCTCTGCTGGCGAGTCGTACCCGGCGTGACGGTTTTCACAAGGCAGCGCTGGGCTATAGAGGGGCGCTGGTTGCATTGCCGCTCGCATGTATCAGCGGCGGCCGAATCGACCGCTGTTGAGCAGCACGAAGCTACGCGCGCTCGGAAACGTGTCTTGTGGCACGCTGTAAAGGGATAAACAAAACTGTAGCCGGCTGCCGTTTCCCATAGGATGTCTTTGTGATATATTTCATTGTAGGCCAACAATAAGATCTCCCTAGACAATATAGAAAGCGCATTCGCTGAAATGTTTGTTATTAAAAAAAATCCCGCTTGGACACATTATTTTTCTTAATTTGGTTTTCTCTAAAGGCATTGCTGTCACTCAGTTCAGGCCTGTCCTGAAGAAGGGAAATGATAAAGTGCCGATACGGTGGAAATTTGCTCTGCGGGAAAGCATGCTGCCTATATTTTTAATGAGTGAAGAAGGAGATACAGCTTTCAATCAACTCCTTTGCGATGTCGATAGTAAGGCAAGCAAATTATTGTTGTTCTGAGGCTTCGACACGCGCCCTTAAAACAATAACTGCGTCCTTTCACTCTGTGAAGAAGGATGACCAGCGGAGCTGCGGTGACCGTAGTAATAGAGTCGTCTTAGCGGCGAAGTGTCACGTAATTTTTTTCTGGGTAGTTCTTGTAAAACACGAGTTACAACGGTTTTCTGTAACCGTGCTCCCTTCGTAGATGGGCATGTATGGACAGCAGACCGTAATTCTGTATCGTTTACAACTCCACTGTGAACTCAGGATCACGTTAGAGCCGTTTTCTGTAATCATGCTCCCTCGAGGCGGCCAGCAATGGAGCCCGATAACGTGCGCTCGCTCCTGCTCTCCAACACGGCGCTATGTCGGCCCGCGATGGAATGATTTCTCAATAAGGAGTCACCCTAAGTCTCTCTTGCCTCCGCTACCCCTCTGGCCACATATCTCTCGTCTGTCGCTCCCTCCACCACAAGATACATCCCTCCCAGTTCCCTTCACCCAACTGTCCCCTCTGTGACTGCCCTGACCCTCTCACTCACGCCATGTGGGCCTGTACTCTCAATCCACATCTCCAGCATCGCGCATTGGGAGGACGCGCTGGGCAGCTCGCAACCGGGGATGCAGCTATTAACTGTTGACTCAGCCGCCAACGCCACCACCAGCCTTCGGCCGCCGGCCAACCTGCGTTCCTAAACTAACTTTCTTGGAAAAATGAAGTGATTTTTCTCTCTATCTCTGGCTCCGTAGATGGGCATGCTTCCCTGTGCAAGATATATGTGGGAAAGCAAGCTTACAAAGACCAAGCTTACACTGATCTTCTCAAAGACGGTTCTACGTCTAATCACAAATGCATTGCTTGAGGGCATTTTTGCAGGGGCAATACAGCCGTATTTTATGAAATCTGAATACCCTAAAACCATGTTTATGCTTGTGATTTTTTTTTACACTGGGAACCAGTTACTCTGAGGCGGAAACGCCTGCTTCGGAAAAGGTGACGCGATATTACACACGACTGTCGTAAAGCCCAGCCCTAGAACAGCTGCGCTGTTAAAAACACCTTGCCTTACTCTGTGGCAGAGCGGGAATTGTTTCAATTAGCCCCGCATCTGGGAGGGTTCTGGAACAAAAAGGTACAATTCCGGAATCTTGCTTTTTTGGATAACGTTAGTTTAGATTTCTAAGTAAGGTCACATGATGAAGCTTGCATTGCGATCTCGTAACTAATGGGTTTTTTTTACTGTTATTTTTAATTTGGTATTCTTTAAATACCTTTCCTAGTTGTAAGATTTCTCATCATAATTTTTGTCCACTATCACTCTTTCGCGACTTCAACACGGGATTTCAGCACACTCAATATGCAGAGTTTAATTTACTTTTTATTCATGCGTTGTTCGCGACGATGGTGAAAGTGTTACAGAATTCTCTTCTGCTACCAGCACATGGCCGTCTACACGAGAGAAACGAACAACCCCATGTTTTTTCGCTAGAATAAAGCTTGAGTCCTTCCCAGTTTCATTCAGCTAATGATCCATGAAGCTAATTTCATTTTCCATGAAGAAAGTTTCATTCAGTAATGATCCTAATTAAAAATTACAAACATAGGTATTTTATTCGTCCACTACTTAAAATGCGCCCACCTTTGTTAGTTATCTTTCTTCACAGAATAGAAGGGCCCTAGTTTTTTTTTTCAGTCGCTTTTCGGGGCTCTGTTGGCTTAAAGTGACCCCACTTTTCGCGATATATGCGCCTTACATATTTATACCTAGGGGCAGAAAAGACGCAACGCTTTGAGCCGTTTTTTTTTTTTTTCGGGGAGCGATCCGGAGCAAACCGCGACTAGAACTGTTGATAAAGAAGCAAGTTTCTTCTGTGGTTCGAACGATGTTTCACTAATAGGTACAGATGCGATACGATAACTGAGCTTGAGGTATAAAAAGGCAAGGAAAGTCAAGAACATGCAGTGCGAAGACGATGCCGCCGAGAGTACCGCACAGCGCCAGGCTGGAAATTATAAAATACTTTAGTGAGGGTGTTCCTCAACGAGAGATATGCCGAAGGACCGGAACATCTATGACAGCGGTCAACCGTATAATACAAGCATATCGGCAAGTGAACGGCCGAATCGACGACGCCCCATGGCCCGGAAGACCCCGCTGCACTTCCGAAGAACAAGATCTGCTCATCATTGCCGCCATCACGGATGATCCGTTTCAAACAGCTAGGGAGATTCGCGACAACGTGTCGTTGGACATCAGCGAAGCCACAATTAGGCGGCGCCTGAATGAGGCTGGTTTGAATGGCTGTATTGCAGCCCAGAAACCTTTCATCACCGAGCGGCAGAGGGTGCAGCACCTGGCATTCGCTCGGGCCCACGAAGCCTGGGGTCTCAACGACTGGGAAGAATTGGTTTGCAGCAATGAATCCACATTTTCCTCCAGGTGGGACCAGCAGTGCCGCGTCTGGAGGCCATACAACTGCAGGTATGCCCTTACTTCCTTCTGGTAGGCTTTTTCAAAACGAATTGTTGTTTCTCATGCGGCGAAAAACAACACTCTTCATGTGATGAGATTACGGCACGGGTTAAAGATCCCCAAGCGGACGAATTATCTGTAACTCTCCACGGCCGGGCACTCCATCGCACTGAGCGGGAGTTAAAGCCCCCATTTTTATGTTCATTTGAAACCGAAGTTCTTTGCCAGATTTTTAATAGCGAGTAAATGGCTGCGCCAGAAACTGTATGTGGGGTATGTGAAATTAGGAAAAACGTAGTATGAAGAAGTTCAAGGGTGAACAACAGCTTCTCAAGGACCCGTTCTAAGTAAAAAGGGGACTCTATCAACATTATAGGTAATTTCGGAAAGAGATGTTACCAGGCACAAATAGAGATCCCCGGTTTAGACAGGGAAACAGAAAATGCCAGCTTGTTTCTATCGACAATATTCACGATTTGTTTGTTCGATTTGTTTACATACATTCCTCCAATAGACTTCTTTTGCGTGACTTTGCGGAAAATTCATATTCAAAAGAACATAACACTCTTTACCTCTTAAACAAATTATGGTAATTTGTACCGTGAACCAGTGTGTTCCATGCAATGGTATTAGGCTTGTTTGCGCGTGCCTATTACATTCTTTATTACCACCACAAATTCATCCTAAGTAATACGAAATACAGCGCACTCGCACGAAAAAGAAACCATCCCTGAAAGCGCAGCTAAACTATTGTTGATATTTTTTTCGTTTCCCATCTCTAGC
This sequence comes from Haemaphysalis longicornis, assembly GCF_048455015.1. Classification (NCBI taxonomy): domain Eukaryota; kingdom Metazoa; phylum Arthropoda; class Arachnida; order Ixodida; family Ixodidae; genus Haemaphysalis; species Haemaphysalis longicornis. The sequence continues at coordinate 114,320,755 of NW_027526295.1, read as the reverse complement.
CCTCCTCACAACGCGCCCTCGTCCATGTTCACGACTGAAAACAATTTATTGCATGCATTTCAAAACTTTTCATTGGCCATCAAACCTTCATTGTTAGTGCCCATATGTTTTCTGCAAGGTTGCATTTTACAACAATGGCTTTCCAATGCTTTTTCTTTTTTCTTGCCAGATACCAGCCTGGGTATGTGTCCCATGTCCTGAGCAGCGGTCGGTGTGCTGTGAATGTGTGGGGAGCCATCACCAGGGACGGCCTGGGCCCTCTCATTAGGCTTCCACAGCCCTTCAATTCGGCCGGCTTCTGCGACGTAATAGACCATACGCTCATCCCTTATGCCCTGGACGGGCTCTTCAAGGACGGCTGCTACATTTTGCAACAAGATCGAAGCCCCGTCCACACTTCAAAGGCCGTCCAGCGGCTGCTGGAAGGGCGCGGTGTGCGTTTACTCGAGTTGTCCCCGAATGGGGCCGATTTGAACCCTATAGAGAACGTGTGGGGGTTCATGAAGCATAACCTTGCTGATCTAAACCTCACCACAGCGACCGCCGACGATTTGTGGATGGCTGTGCAAGCGGAATGGGAAACTCTCCGCCAGAAGCTTGGCTACGCTGAACAACTGTACACCTCGCTGCCGCGCAGGATTCGAGACACCATTAGGGTGGACGGCGCCTTCACCGGCTACTGAACATGCGAACTGAATGAGCGTAAATTAATTTGTAACATGTCGGTTACTTTCATTTTAATTGTTCATGTGAAATATTTTCATGCATTGTTTTCAAAACATCTAAATTATTTTCATTTATTCAAGTTGTGAATAAATTCAAAAGTCGAGATTGGGGCGTTGCCCATTTCTGTTCACACACCATCCCGAATACGGGTCTAATTGCAACTACCTTTGCGCTGCTACAGAGTTACACAAGGTGTTTGTAACAGTAAATCTGCTCTAGGGCTGGGCTTTACTACAGTCAGGTGTGGTATCGCATCGCGCTCCTTCCGGATCACGTTTTCCCACCCCGTAAAAGCCAGTTCCCAGTAAGAAAAAAAATCGTAAAAGTATCAAAAAGCTACTAGGCCCCGTATTTAGAGAGGCCTTTATTGGCCTCTAGAAATTGCTTCCACCAATGCAAGTGTGCGTAACGGTGAAGCCAAATTACAAAACACGGTGGCAGGCTTTTTTACATTGCCGGATACGCAGTGAAGCATGCCCGTTTACTACGGGAGCATGATTACAGAAAACGGCTCTAACGTGATCCTGAGTTCACTGTGGAGTTGTAAACGATACAGAATTACGGTCTGCTGTCCATACATGCCCATCTACGAAGGGAGCACGGTTACAGAAAACGGTTGTAACTCGTGTTTTACAAGAACTACCCGGAAAAAAATTACGTGACACTTCGCCGCTAAGACGACTCTAATACTACGGGCACCGCAGCTCCGCTGGTCATCCTTCTTCACAGAGTGAAAGGACGCGTGTCGAAGCCTCAGAACAACAATAATTTGCTTGCCTTACTATCGACATCGCAAAGGAGTTGATTGAAAGCTGTATCTCCTTCTTCACTCGTTAAAAATATAGGCAGCATGCTTTCCCGCAGAGCAAATTTCCACCGTATCGGCACTTTATCATTTCCCTTCTTCAGGACAGGCCTGAACTGAGTGACAGCAATGCCTTTAGAGAAAACCAAATTAAGAAAAATAATGTGTCCAAGCGGGATTTTTTTTAATAACAAACATTTCAGCGAATGCGCCTTCTATATTGTCTAGGGAGATCTTATTGTTGGCCTACAATGAAATATATCACAAAGACATCCTATGGGAAACGGCAGCCGGCTACAGTTTTGTTTATCCCTTTACAGCGTGCCACAAGACACGTTTCCGAGCGCGCGTAGCTTCGTGCCGCTCAACAGCGGTCGATTCGGCCGCCGCTGATACATGCGAGCGGCAATGCAACCAGCGCCCTTCAATAGCCTAGCGCTGCCTTGTGAAAACCGTCACGCCCGGTACGACCCGCCAGCAGAGCGACGATCAAACATATCAGATAGGGCGGCGGGGGCAGTGCAAGCGCACTCTTAAACCGGCGCTCCTTAGTTCCCGTCGGCGCCCACACGCGGCGCAGCGATGCAGTTCGGCCACCGCTCCCGTGCTCCGTTTACTTCTGCGCGGACCTGTACAAGGCGGCTGTCAACATGTCTTCCACACACGCTGCTTTAGGAATCAGCCTAAAGTTGTCCATGCTGTTTAAAGTACTCTGCAATGCAAATACATACGTTTATTAAATGAGGCGGAGACAAAAACAACCAGGCCATAGAAAAAAAAGAGCAGAAAGAACTGTTGTAGGCTCTCCCAACAGCATTTCATTGCAGAGCACTGAGATTCTAGTGTAACACAAGGTTGATGAAGCTCTTGTGAGCACGGCTTGCCTTCATCGAATGTACGATTGTGATAGGGGTCCTTTGCCTGAAGCAGTTCTGTTTATTGCGTTGTGCAGCACAAGCTTATGCCTTTATAAGCATTTCCAAGCAGAAAAAGCCACCTTGGCAAAGTGGACGAAGCTGAAGACGTAGTGCTTCTCCTTAGCTTGCAGTAGGAGTCGGATCGACATTAACTGGGAACTTGGTGCCCCCACCCCACAGTGAATGGGCTTCTTCAGGGAGTTTCAGCATGACAGAGCAGACACTTTAAACGTGGCCATGGCTAGCCTGAGTGTGGAGACACAGGGCAAAAGGCACGACACCGAATGGCTAGCCGTGAATGTAGCGTGTAGCACCAGTGGTCTTCAGAGTAAAGCTGCCTTCCTCAGGAGCATGTCGCTCACTGTCTAGTCTGTGCGAGCTTCGGTGTAGAAAGGGAGGAGGGGTTGCCACGCAGTTGAGCATGAATGTTGCATGACGGTCTCAAGCAAAGCTTAAACTCTTTATTGCAGGTCTATGAGATGGGCTTAAAGGAGGAGGTGCGAGGCGTTGAAGGCAAATTGGAAAGGAAAGAGCAAGAAACCAGAGGCAGGGTGGATTGTCCTGCTGCTTGGAAACAGTGTACAGCGGTGGTAAGCATGGGAGCGTGTGGAAGCTGGTACTATGTGAGCAAGGCTGCTGTGTGGAAGCTGAAACATCCTTAGTTTTTTGTTTTATTCCTTGATCAGTGCCTTTTAGATTCTAAAGTGTAAAGAGTGTTGCGGAATCAACCTGACTAAGGGAGGAATAAAATTATTATAGGATACCCGTACAATCCACCACAGTTTTGCATCTGGCACCAAGATTGCTCAACCTCGTCATATGCAGTACTACGGTGCACAGCAATCGTGGCACCTGTAATGCGTTGATGAAAGTGTGGGCCAGTCTCAATACGCATGTGGGTCACGCTCAGGTGTTGTCCGAGTGAAATGGCCTTGGCACTGAAACCAAAGGAACGCGAACGCAGAATGCTCATGACAAATCAATTCTGCCACACTCTATGACATCAATTCAACTTATGGTGTGTAACAGTCTTTACAGCACATTTATTCAAAAACCCGAGTCTGCTAACCGAAGCCTGTCTGAAGCGGATTCGATTTCAGCAGTGTTGAAATTCACCGTAACAGGACAAAACATACCAACTAGAAGTCTAAAAGGTAGAAAACCAAGGTGACTTCAAATGTAGCCGAACCTATGTAAAAGGAAACAGGACCAGCCCAACGGCCAAAAATAACAGCCGATCTTAAATGTAAAACAAAAATCTCAGGCTCCTAAGGTAATGTCTTCAAAATTAAAGAAAAATTCAGTTGTATATGGCTCAAAAGAAAAAAAAATGGGTTAATCATTCGAAACCGCTTTTTCGTTGTGCTGGAACAAATTGTTACCTGGACGTTGCGGAGCCAATCAACGGGGTTGCTTGAACAGATGGTCTGAAAAAGTGTTGTATTGTTGAATGCAGGAGATGAAAGCAAAAAATGCGTTGCACATTTGTATGAGCTACTGGGAAAAACATCTTTCTATCAGGTCTAGCTCAGATTGCACACATCAGCGTAGGGGGTTGCCCAAGCAGCTTAGCTCTTTTGTTACCGTCACGAAATTGGACGTTTTTTTTTTAAGTCGCAAGAATTTTTGCAAATTGTTCATTCAGCATACAGTGCATAAAAGTAAAATGCAGAGGATTGAATGCCCTTTGTAACAGCACTAGCCTGTAAAATATTGGCATAAGTAAACCTTTCAACAAATTGGTAAAATGAAAAACTTGGCTGAGGAATCATCAAAGAAAATAATAAAAAAAACGGGATAGTAAAAAATTGTCAACATATGCATTTTGTGGGTAAACATTCTGAAATCATTTAGTAAATGGAAAAATAATTTTCCTTCCATGGTAGTTCAGGTAAAAAAAAAAAAAATGTTTACTTGCCCATGCCATGCGGTGAAGTCGATCCCTATTTTGGATGGTTCTCTTGAACAGATCTGGTAGTTTGAGATTTCTGTTGGCAACAAATCCTCCCTTTGTAATGTAAGAACCATCCCCCAATTACTCGCCTTGCATTTACGACCAGCACAAAATTCCGGACAAGTGTGTGGTCCTAGTAAATTGCCTCGGAGTTGAAAACTAAGGCTAATGCTTGCTGTTATTCATGGTAACTGTAGTATGATTTAGCTCTCAGAATTTATGCTTGAGATGTCCTTTAATTTTATGATTTGGTATTGAAGCACTGGTTGCAGGAATGGGGTGTGATGCGCTGTAATCGGGGCCGTCAAGCTTTCATTGAGGAGCTGTCTTGTGTACCAACGGCTTCTTGCCTTCTTACCCACGGCTTCTTACCCAACGGCTTCTTACCCACGCACAGAACCGAAACTGGCCCGCAAACAGCTGTTGGCGGAGAAGACTGATTTGAAGCGCTGCCCTTGTCTGAGTTTATTTATTTATTTATTCACATACCTACATTTCACCCAGAGGGTATTACAGTGGGGGGGTAAGAACGCATTTTCACACACGAAATGTGCCAACAAAGTGAAAGGTATAAAGAATAACAAGGAATTGGTATCCCATGACTAAGTGTTATCATTTGACTTACAGCTGGACCTCTTATCGGATAAAGATTTTGTGGATACGTATGGTATGGTTAGTTTTGTCGCTATCTTGGCACCACTGTCTCTTGGCATTCAATCACAGGTGCCACTATGTACCACACGAAATGTGTTTCTACGTTTTGCCGAATAGAATTTTTTGTGTACCCAAATTTCTCCCGAAGATAAATTATACCGTCTGTTTATTTTACCAGTGCTGTCGGTTGGCAGATTTACTTGGCTATTCAGTATTTAATACCAATTAAATGCTGCAATCCGTCTCTGCTAGGTTGGCCTGGTTTTCTACATACATTGGTGGAGCCTTCTACTGAAGTAAAGTTGAAGTACGTTCTGTTAGTAGAATAAAAAAAACATGTTGCATAGAAAAAGTCATAAATAGGTCATTTGTCATTGGGTTAGTTTGAGTCGTGTTTTGTACAGTATTTATTTATTCTTGTGTGCAGATAGGTGGGTGGCAGAATCTTTTTTGGCAGCATACTTAACTCTGGCGAGGCTGGTGGATCTAAGTTTCACTTTCATATGTTCTAGTGCAATACCAGCAAAGCTTTTTCGGTTCAAGTTGTTTTTTTGGTGATGCGCTTTCTTTGGGGATAAGGATTATACAATCAACAAAAATCGGTTGGCGCTTCCTTTGAAATGCGGCCGATTCGTATCACATGGAACTCTTCAGTGCACCGTCACAACTGGCTCCAGGATGATGTTAAAGCCACCGCTGAGTATATGCGTGGACTGTGGGCTAGTAGACATTGTCCTCTGAAAAGTTGAGCTGAGGGGATAGAAATTTCTTTCAGACGTCCTGTGAATTTTTTGGTTTTTGGTGGCGAGGTAGTATACGGTGTTTTTCTTGGTGCCAGTGGTATTCAATCTGAGCAGCCCATGTGTTTCTGGGTCTTCGTCTGCACTAACTGCATGCGGATTCGTAATTGTGTGTTGCAGGACATTGACGGAGATCAAGACTTGGCTCCTGGGGGGGGGAGTTCCTTTGTGCCATGTGGTTCGGCGGTGGAGGCTGTTTTGGTGGCTCTTCCCTTTGAGGCTGTCGTGGGAGGATCGGCTGTGGCAGTATGAACGTTTTCTCGAGTCCTTTGTACATAGCCTTTGTTCTCAGACTTTGTTCTCAGTCCTTTGTTCTCAGACTGGAGCTTTAACCTCCACTGAAATTGCACCAAGGTGTATAAAAAATTAAAGCCGTTCGTTCCACTCAATGTGAAAGCTGGTGGAAGTGAAAAGCAGTGATTTGCCGTAATGGGTGGTGGCACCGTTATCCGCTCACTGCTACCGCCCATCACGCTCTTTGCTGCCCGGTATCACTCCTCTTTTGGTGAATATGCAATTCAAATTTCCTTCCTTGGCAGTGCTCGTGTGCCCCCTGCCTGAAACTGCGCCAGCGGGAGTTCTGTTCTTTTTGTGCTTGCTTACGTTTCGTATGCTGGAGCTGTTTTGCAGCATTTCGATCGCATCATTTTTTCTGTGCGCCTGGAGCCTTTCTGCGGCATTTCGAACATGCCATTTTTTTCTTGTGCGGCCGCTTTTTTCACTTACTATCGTAAAAAGCAACCCAACGAGCGTTCCTAACTAAATGAACGGGGGGGGCTGCCGGTTATACACACAGATTTTGCCTGAAATGTACCTGCTGTTTTCTTTGCTCTAAACCACGGGGAGATGTATGACAAGCGCCAGTGGTTCACAAGGTTCGGACAGTTATGACTATTTAAACCGCGTGGTTTTTGATGGCTCAGCGTGACCCCCTGACGACGCTACACCAGGCTCTACTTGTGTCCGTTATCTCACTGCACCGCTTGATTCTGGCAGCTGCTTGAGATTGACCGTTAGCAAGCTACGACAACGAGGCGATTCCATAAAGTGCTCTGCACAGTAAAAATTGCCCTGTTTCGGAAGATTGCAGTGGGGTGAACAAAAATACATCACCTGTCGCAGGAGCAGTTGCTTGTTGGTGCAGCAAACTGTGTTTTGGACATGCCCGCTGTTACAGTGCCCCCACGCCAAAGCTCTGTAACCAGGAGTCTGTTTTGACATTTATCTTTGCATTAGTGATAACATTGTGCAGTTCCCATTTACAGCTGGAATATTTGTCTCCATCGACATGAAGGTTGGGTGCATAGCTGATACCTCTAGGGGAGGGTAACCATTGTTTTGAGTAAGTCACGAGCGATTTTATTGAGCAGGCAACTACAAGTACGACAAGAACGCTTCTTTGGTGAAAGGGGCATTTACCGTAGAATAGCTTTTAGACCTTGTGTCTAACCGCAGCATTGCGTCTGCAGTCTTGCGGCTCAAAAAATGACTGCGTGTTCTTTGTCCCTTAGCAGAAAGAACACGCAAGCTGGCTTGGGGACTATGAAATTTGACTGAGAACTGCTGGTGCCTTGATGGAAAACGTTTGAGGAACATGGATAGAAAGGGGGTGGGTGATGTAGTTTGATCAACATCTTTTCTTTTCTTTTTCGCTTACACCTCGGTTGTGATTCTTCTAGTTCACTGAGCTAACTCTCACTGTCGGCTGGAACTGCGCTTCTATTGAGTTCTTCGCTAATTGAGCAGCGGTGTTTTGACGAACCGAGGGCGTAAGGGGGGCTTGTGAAACGTACTACGTCGTCCTTTCTGTGGGGATGATTGATTGCCTGTCACTCCGGTCTGCTGGCACAACTGGGTGTGATGAGGGGCTTTTTTTGCTTTGTTTGCACTTTGCTTTGCCACGGTTAGCAACTGTTGTAGTGGCTGCCCCCTCTTTTTTTTTTCTTCGAAGCGTTTATGAATCACTTGGCCTGTTTCAAAAGCTGATTGTTGTATTGTTGGCTGGTGGCGAAATTCGATCGCTTTTTTATGCAGGAGAGTGGGTCTTGCATAAAGTGCACCGACCATGCACCCGTGTTTACATAGTGCTCGTTGCCCTTCTGATGTGTTCTCACCGAGACAATGGGAAGGGAAGATATCGGCATGAGACGAAGTTTGCTAGGGTGTACTATTGCTCCAGGGGGAATTTACGAAGAACATGACTGAGAAGCATTCAAAGCAACTATACTCAGGTACAAGCTTAGAATGGCTGTAGCCCATGTAGTGCATCACTCCGCTGAAGCGACGAACTTGGATGTCAATGCGTGCATGTGTTTTCAAAGGGGATTGCGCTTAGTGCGTCACATCTTCAGATTTTTCTCACATAGTTTGTTTGTCATCGCTGCAGCAGTTTATAAGCACATTAAGTGTGAAAAATCACAGTAACGACTCATGTGGCGTTCAAAATGCTTGTAGTAACGCACTCTTTGACACTGGCTTCTTTTCTGTTGTCGTTCTTGAGTTGTACTTGAGTATAGAGGGGGGGTGGCAGTCTGGGTAGGGAATGACAGCTTTTTTGGGCTGATGGTGTTGTTTGCATCGCAGTCTTTTTTGGAAATGAGTGGTATGGTCAAGTACGCTACTTGCAGGTCTGTAGTTGTCACTGTCAGCGGGGTATATGATGTAGAACTAACTTTTCAGCCTCAGAAATAGAATTCGCTCATTTCAGTTTTAGTGTGTTGAAATGTATACTTAAGAAGGGGAGTTTGGGGCAACAAAAAATTGTCTTCCTACACCTAAAAAGCAAGGCAAATTAGCACGTTGAAAAGAATTTTGGGAAAAGATTTCATGAGATGTTGCAGTTTTAAAGAAAAAAAGGATGTTTTTGTTTTGTAGGGGTCGTTGATGTTATCTGGAGATGGTTAGGGGTGGGCAGGAAACTCTCAAAAATAAACCGTTTGTATTACAAAAAACTTGTTGATTTGTTGCGAGACAAGTTGGATATCCCTCTGTCATGTGCACAAGTACTGTTTAAAGCCATCCTTCGGGCAATTTTCGGAGGAATTCAGTCTGAACCTTTTCTTTGCACCTTATACGAGCCCTTATCCATCTTCAAAAACCTGTGTGAAGGGGGTGGTGTCACTGTTTGGCTTGCGTGCTAACCTATTGGTCATTGGTGCATTCCTTTTGTAGTAGCTGAATGGCTGGTTAGGCTTGTGTTGTACGTTGACTAAAGCTTGCGGTAACAATTTTTGCTCATTTCTTCTTGGGCAGAGCATACAGTGTTGGGCAAAGCGGCATTAAGGAGAAGGGAAACTTCATTCGTCTGAAGAGATAGTTGGTTGGGGAGGTCCTCAGTCCAGGACTCCGTTGGTTTTACCCACCGTCTTTGCCCTTTTGGCCTGCCATAGCTACCTATTCGAGTCAGAGTTGGCAAGGTCACACTCCTACTGTTTGTAGGTAGGACTGGGAGTTAGATTCAAGTCTGGGTTATTCTGGCATTCCCAGACCATGTGATGTAGGGTAGCGTATAGAGTGTGGCGTGGGTGACGTAGTCTTGTGGGGCGTGGGAACGTGTTTGTTTGGAGTTGACGTAGGTTGACTTCTTGAATCAGCTCCTGGCAGGTAAGTGCATCTGGATAGCGTGTAGTGTTGCGTTATGTCGCTGAAAGTTGTAAGAGGATTGAGCTAGCGATTGTATTCGGTGATCCGTGGCGTTTCTGAACGTATCAGTGCGAGGAATGCACTCGTCAAATTGTCCGTTTGCTTTACATGGTTGAAACGTTTTTTTTTTTACAAATTCTAAAACTGCGTGAATAATTTATTTTGTGATTCGCGTATTTTTGAAATCGATCTTTATAATTAAACTGACCGCCCAACCCAATTTTGCGAGACGTATCTGAAGAAAACAGGCAGCTAAAGGAGCTGCAAAACTGCTGTAGCAAGCTTTATGTGCCTGACAGCCAAAGACGAAAACTAGACGCAACCCTAGGACAGTCAACCAACTTTCCTGTGCCAGATGGGTTGTGGGGCACATACCCGTGAGCTACGCGTAGTCACCAATGGGGACACTCATGCCTTTGGGTCTCTCATTGAAGCACTCTGTCTGGTAGGGAGAGCTGCATTGCGTGTAAGCAGTGGCATGGTGTGTGGGGGCGTAGGTCAATGCAAATTTGCTGAAAGCTCCTTGCCTTCAATGGAAACTGCACCCACTGAATTGCTGCAACAGGGAGCATGCTGGGGCATCATTTCATGGGATGTTGTACTTGCAAACAAACCCAGCTTGTTGTTTGTTGTGCTTCAGATTGGCGTTAAGCAAGTAAGGTGCTTATGGTAGCAATTCGTGGCTTACCCAAAATGGTCGCACGTTTTTATATTTTCCAGAGGTCTCTCTTTTGTGGAAGTTGTAACCTTCCCCGTTGGCTTCGCAAAACTGGGTTTGAACTGCACAGATGTTGCTCCTTCAGTTTTATTCACCGTCTAGTGCGTTACGTTCATATTTTGGGGAGCAGAGAGTGGTCGCATAACCCAAGAATACGGTGCTTTTCCTTCAATCAGTGGGATGTGTACAACTCCCTCTCTCTCTTTCTTTTTTGTGGTGATTGTGGTAGCGTCTTGTGAGGTCCACCTTGGCTGACCTAATGGTGGTAGAGTGCACAATAGGACCAAGAAAGCATGGCCGTGAAAGTGCAAGGGTCGGCCTTGCTACATTTTTGTGTCTCTCTCTCGTGCTTGCAGTTTCGGTGCTACCTCACAGACGTGCTGCTGCTGATCTTGCCGGAAATCCTGCTGATGCTTGATCTTATGCTGCAGGAAAATCTGGCTTCACCCTGGAGCTGCTGATTCCTCTGCATTCGGGGTGGTCTTGTTGGCTATGCTGATGGCTCCCACTGTTCCTCCTGGCGGTAAGGCGCAAGTTACGCGTGGAAAGGTTGCTAACTGGTGAGCGACAGTCTGTAGACAAAAATGCACAGGCATACGAAGGTGTATGATATTCGCGAACTTATTGACATTGCTCGCGTTTCAAAGTGTCCGAGAGGTGGTGCAACTATGTTTATGCACCGTTAGACAAGGTTCACGCACAACTGTCTTATCGCACGTCAGCATCATCTTTGACTCCACCCTCTCGCACTCTCAGAGGTAGTCGTCCGTTGCGAAAAGATGTGTGGAGTATAACATGCAGCACTTCTTGAGCAATGCTGCTGCTATTGCTGTGGTGACTGGGTCAATATTGGTGGTGACAGCCGTTTTACGCGCCCCCTATGGGGCTAATGCGACGCTATTAGAGAGAGAGATAGAAAAGACTTTATTCAAAGCGTCCGGCATAGAAGGAATCCACTCGTTGTCCATCCATCGGAAGTGGCCATTGAATTGCTTATTCAAGCAGACATCCAAGAGACTCAACATTACTGCTCAGGATTCAGGAGATTGCACCAGGCAGTGTTCTTTCAATGCGCGCATCACCTTTCAAGTCACCCCGAAATGCGCAGACGAAAACGATCGATTGCTGCTGACTTAGCTGCAACCTGGTTGGCCTGCCATCTTCAACCATTCCGAAACGAGGGCTTTGGGCATGCACCGATTCTTGTGGCAGTTAGCACGAGCGTTGCTTTCAGACGCCGGAAGTTGCGTGAATGCGCCATCGTACCTCGTTAATTATAATGAAATGATAATTGGGCTTAAATTGGTATTACATGATGCGGAGAAAAAGCAGACAACATGGTGCAAATGACACATTGAGCATATTGTGGGTGAAATGCTACTCGGTTGATTAGTTCCTTAAGTAAGAGATGAACCGATTAGTAGGAGACATTCATGACTCACTTAATCAGCCCTTTAATTAAGGCTGCACTACTTAGTCGGATGAATTCATAACAGAAGAAGAAGTGATTGTCGGGGGTTTGGGGTGGGGAGATAGAGGCCAGTCAGTGTCTGGCGTGGAGCTGACACCTTAACGGGTCGAATGGAGAAGACGAGAAGGGGGAGATGAAGAAAAGGACGGGTGAGAGTAGTTGGAAAGAGAGCAGGTAGGGAGGAAGAGGAAAGTGATTAGAAAGAGAGAAGAAAGCTGAGGTAAGTGTGAGCAAGTGCAGGGTCTTGCCTCGTCCATCTTGGTAGCAGCCTCGGAGACGGGCGTGTCGAGCGAAAGGGCCGCTTTGGGGGTGGAACGCAATTTATTGGCCTTTAGAAGGAGAGGGGGTTGGAGAGAGGAGGCCCGGACTCCGGCTCAGGGGAATCCGAGTGCCATGGACGCGGCCTCTGCTCTGCCGACCAATAGGAGCTGGTCTTCGAGGGATGGACGCATGTGTATTGACCCCAAGAGCCCTCGTGCACTCAGTTGAGTCAGCAAGGTCTGTTGATTACGAGTAGAGGATAATATCATCGCCTTACACGATGTATCCCACTGTCCCAGCCGGCATGTCGCATTCAGAACATTCTAGCGATTGGACGTAACTCTCGCAGCAAAGGGTGGAAGCCAAAGACCCCACTAGTGATGTGGACCGCCACCCGCTGAGAAGACCTTTCTGGTATTTGATGTGCACTCCCAGCACTTCCACGATGACCAAGTCGTCGAGCTCGGAGGCAAGCTGTAAGCAAATGTCCGCTGCCTCCGCACACCCAGGGTCTATGCCACTGAGGAGGGCCGTAGCCAGCTCATCCCAAATGGCACGAAGTAGCCATTTAGGGACATTGTGGTCGAACTTGGACGCGTTGATGGCTGAGTAGTGTTTCACAAAATACTCGCAGAACGTCGTGAGCAACTTGGGTCTTGAGATGGTGGAATTCAGGAACCCAGGTTTCCCGAGAAAATCCAACACATAGCAGGTTTTGACGAACGTGTCCATAGGTGTGGATATGATCGTGTCTTCGTCTCCTCTTTTATGGCTGCGTGGCAGGCATTCCCAGGCTTGAGCAATTCATTAATGCTGCCGTATGTGAGAGCTGCCACGCCGGCAATGGTTTTGGTTCCAAAGGCAGTCTTGTCCAGGGTGGGAAACAGACCACTAAGAGCGTCGAGAGACTGGCCAGGGGGGGGGGAGGCCCCCAGTGTACCGGGTCGTTTCTGTAAGTGGTGAAAAGCATACTGCCTGCCCCGTCTCACTTCATAGACATCACCCAAGACTGAAACCATTTTGCCAGAGTCTGACGAACTCGCTGCTCCTTGCCCTTGAAAAGGGGGGCATCACCCTGGACCCATTCGCGCCTGTGATGGTATTGGTGGCTAAGACCCCGGGATTCACGTCGCACAAACGAGACAGGCGCTTGAGAAGGGCGTACGAGACGGAGATGAACATTTACTGAAATGGCACTAGGTAATGAGACGGATGTTACAGTCGCAAAGTGAATGCGTCACTGAAGTCAACCCTAAACACAGTTGTACTAAGGCGAAAAAACAAAAAAAAACACGTCCAAGTTTACTTCCAACACGAAACGGTAATAATCAAATGTCTCACGTGCACTGGCACTGTCGATGCAGCCGGTGCTGCTGCTATTGTCACAGTTGTCGGTGATCTCTTGGTGGTTGACACGGGAACCAACACGTCGTCCAGTCGATCCGGCGATTTAATGCTCGGTAGTCGACAGCCAGCTTGCAGGCACGGCTGGCACTGCAGCCTAACTGGCTGCGTTTCCGGGCATCCTCGGTGACGGCCTCGGAAGACAATGGCTACCGCATCTTGCGGCTAGCCGTCCGAATCTCGAGTCCTCGGAATCCACCCCTGCTTCGTCCCCATCTCTCCTCCTCTTCTTCTCCGATGTCACTTTTTCTTACCGGCTATTTGGCCAGTTCCCTGGTGGCGACACCTAGGCGGCCAGGACACCTAGGCGGCACATACCCCCACAAGGTGATTGTCCACGTTAAACTGTTGAACGTCGTCGTCGTCGACGCCTTGTCCAATGCACACGCCAGCACTGTCCTCTACCTCATCACAGCGCCCCTGCTGAATAACCTGTTCTCCGTCCCACCCCCTCGGACCCCCAGACATCGAAAGCACGTCGAAAGCCTCGAGACTGCCAATCTGGCGTCTGTTCCGCGGACACTCACCTCTTTTTCGATGTCCGCGATCACGGTGCAGACCACATCATCCCTGTGGCCATCGAAATCCTCCCGCAATTTTTTCGCATTGTGTTGGTCGAGGAATTCGAGACCACGTGCTACTTCCACTCTTTTTCCAATCTGGTGGACAAGCTGATTGTAAAAAAAAAAAACGCAGTATCGGGCGATGTGGATTGCACCGCGTCCACGAAATCAAGAAGAAATGAGGGGGACCCAGTGAAGGAGCCTGCCCATACACTGATCTTGTCCACGTGTGCCTGAGACCAGTACCTGGATCTCCGCAAGGACTCGAGCCCAGCATAAGTGGCCGCTACTAAGTGGCCGCTACCGAAACACCCAAGAATGCCCGGTGCACTGCCTCGCCTGCCCCGTCCCAGCGAAGATCCGGGAGCCAGTCCCAGCTGAGGGTGAGCTTACATTCAACTCGCTCATCCCCAGTGGGTCGCTTTGTCGAGGCTGTTGGCCCTCTTGTCCTCCTCCAGGCCGACGTGCGAGGGCAGCCGGTGCGGGGAGGTATCGCGCCCCTCTCCTTTCAAGTTGCGCAGCTTTCGGGCCAGCTGCTGCAGGAGGGGCCCACGTTCTTGCGGCTTCTTTAGGCGCAGGAGAGTGGCTCTGCTGTTGCACAGAATAATGGCCCATTGTGCTTCGGTGTAATCTGCGAGTGGGTCCGCCGCGAGGTGCAGCCCGAACAGCTCGGCTGTTGTTGAGCTGGAGGTGAAGGCGAGTTTGCGGTGCTCTGCCACACCCAGTTGGGGTGTGACGCATGCGGCGGTTGCGGCTTTCGGCGGGCTGGGAGCATGGAGCCATCTGTGGAAAATTGCACTGGGCCCTCATATTTTTCGGGCAGCAGATAGGCTATTTCTTGCTGCAGTGCGCTGGCAGGGTGGTGTGTTTGCTGCGGACGCCAGGGATGGTGGTGGCGATGTGGAATGCTGCATCGCGATGCGGGGGCGAGTCGATGCGGGGCTCCTCGTTGTCAACTAGCTCTTCAGAGATGTTTAGGAGCTTGGCTGGGTGCGAATGCGGGCTTTTCCAGAACCGCGAGAGCAGCGCAGGGCCATCGGGGGCAAGTTGGCAGGGGTGACTATTGCCTGCGGGAGTGCATAAATGATGCGGCTGGTGCCAGTGGCCTGGTAGATGCACACGGCCAGCTCGGGCAAGCAGCCACGCACACCTGCAACCAGTTTGTGCACAGCCTGCTGTGCCATTGTGGTTTGAAACAGCACCTTTTTCACGTGGGGACGCCAGCAGAGATGGTGGTCGATGGTTGCTCCCAGGCATTGCTTTGCGCTGCCAGGGCAGGGCGTCACCACAGAGGGTGAGGGGCGGTGTTCTGCTCACTTGTCCTGTCGTGGGGGGGGGCACAACAGTGCCATTGTTCTTGAGGGTGACACGCCCAGGCTGATATGTGAAGCCTGGCCACAATGCAGTTAGGGTGTGTTGCATCACGTCTTGCGCGATCCCCCTGTTGTCCTTGGGCTTTGTGCACCACAGCGCAACATCGTCTGCATAGATGGAAATGTGCAGTGCAGGTGCGGTGGTCAATGATTTTTCGAAACCCACAGTCATCAATCGTGCTAAATGGTCGACCATTCATAGTGACCAATTCGATGCAAGCATTCGTGATGGCTTCTCCGGTTGTGTTCGCGCTTACACCAGCGCTGCTGTCCACTTTGTGCGAGAGTTTTGTCTGCTTCATTTCGTTGCCTGTCCCTAGTCGGAGAACCTGCTCACTGCCAGACCATTGCAAAGATTTTCTGCACAACGGCTTCTCCGGGGCTGGGGCTTGGCATTCTGTATGGTGATTCCTCTGCACGTGATGTTCAAGGTTAGCAGCGTGCTGTCCCGATAACCTGGTCGGACGGCCTCCAATCTGACATACAGACTGTCCTTTCTCGACATCAAACTTCAAATGCTTGCATGCTGGATGTTGGCTGAAGCGACCCATCTTCAGAAACAGCCGCTCCGGCTGCACACAAGAGTAAAATAGAGAAATCGTTAGTCACTGTATGACTACCTTTGTGAAACTCGTGTGCTTAAGGTCCTAAATATTATGTCCGTGACCCCCCAAAAAATTGTTTTGTGGGGTCTAAAATAGGTTCGAGACATGAACAATGGGTCCCAACTACGGGGCCCCCATTTTCCCTCTCGTGATGGCCTGGGAAAGGAGGGGCTGTCTGCCGGGTGAAGGAGGCTTGGTGAGGGTGTGCAGCAGCCGCCACGCCCTTGCAGTGCCCGTGGCGCTTTCGTAGAGGAGCAGATGGAAGCCCAACTCTCTCGGCGCAGCTGCTTAGTGTGCCGGCGCAGTACGGCGTCGAGCCGGTTGGAAGCTGTCCAGGCCGCGGCATTGCTAGTGCGGAGGGCGTGGTGCGCAGATTTAAAAGTTTCAGGTGTAGCATGGGCTGGAATGGGGCCGCTCGTGCTGTTTTTGTGGCTGCCCTGAGGGAGTTGATGAGGGCGTCTAGAAATTCGGCCTCTTGGTGCTCGTCCAGCAGCTCGTGGAATTGCTTCCAGTGCACCACGCTGTGCAGGCGGGTTGCACTGTGTCCCTGTGTCTCCACACTCTGTCCCTGCTACTTCTGGGGAGATAAGGATGGGCTTGTGATCCGAGCCCCCTGAGCTTGCCGCCAGCCGTATGTGCAGTGGTCCGAGACAAAGGTGACATCAATGCATGACTGCCGCTTGTTTCTTTTAGCGAAGATGGTCTCCCTGGTGTCTAATGTGGGCAAACCTGCAGGTGGCGATTGCATCTGCAAGCAATCTGCCCCGCTTGTTCGCGCGCCTGCTTCCCCAGTTTGCGCAGTGTGCGTTCAGATCTCCGTACACGTCTGAATCTTGTTGTGCATGCAGAGAGCACTGACGGAGCACACAGCTCAGCTGGGCCCAGTCTTGGTTGGGGGGCGCGTAGGCACTCACCACGGTCATCTCCATGGCTCCCGTGCGTGTGGTGGTGGCCACGCATTCCACGTGTTCACTCTGGAAGCTGGAGAGATCAACCAGAGTATGCGGGGTGGGGTTCTTTATGTACATAGTAGCTGCTCTTGCGCAGCCGGGGTTGTGTGTGCTGTTGCTGTCAGGGCAGCCCGCAAGCAGGCAGCGCTGCTGTACGAAACGCAACATTTGGGCAGCATTGCACTCGGAGCGTGTAGGTCTCCCGGAGGCAAAGGATGGCTTTTGTTCATAGGCTTTTGTTTTGACCGGCCCGTAGAGCTCGGTGTGGCGCTTACGAAGCAAGTTGCGGTTCCAGTGCAGTGTGATTGGTCGGACTTGTTTGGCAGTGCAGCTGCGCACTCCCCTTCAGCTGGTCCCCATGTTGGTGGTGTTGCAGGAAGGTGGGGAGGAGCTGTATTGCTTCGAGGGCCCCTCCTAGCAGCATTCATAACAGCATTAGGAGGATGCATTCCTAATTGGAAAACTATACATGATAGCTACAAACTGATTTCTGGTTTGACTTTGTCGTAGGCAACCATACTACAGTGTAGACCACTTATAACATGTTTGGGAGCCAGGAAGATCCGCACTATAAGCGGTACTGAACTACCGTGTAGACCGCTTATAGCGTATGTCTCGGGAGCCACAAAAATCTGCACTATAAGCGGTACCACACTATAACCAAAACATGCACAAACCAAAGCACATTCACAACTTACCTTTTAGGTATCCTTTGGTTAAAGGGAAGGTGAAGCGGTTTTAGAATTAAAAGAAAAGTTGACTAGCAGCAAGTACACATTGAATAGTTCATGTGTACGAAATATTTTCGCAATACATACGATGGAAGCGGCGCAATGAGCAAACAAAAGTGGCCCGATGCCCCGCCCCCATCTCGCCGCGCGATGCCGGAAGACCGAGTAGCGCGGGCGAAAACCGGCTGAAAAACGTCATACCTGGACTTCCGGCCGGATCGGCCGCCTCGGCCATGCTCTTTTCGCCGTGTTTCCTTGTGAATGACACTTGTTGTTGTTGTGGTTGATAGCACTCATTTGTACAATTTTCGTGTTCAAAAAGTATGCACGAACGCCAAACGAGGCATACGTTATCATGCCGTATTCCTAAGCAGAATAATGCCACGCCGGGATGCTTGATAACATACGGAAGCGACAGCCGAGGTGGCTGTGCTTGATGACAGAGAATATACTACACTACGTTAAATACTTTGCAATGCGTTTTTTTTTTTTTTTTGATGCGACGGACGTTAATGTTCACATTAGATTCTAGATTTAGGAAGGATGGGGAATACTGCTGTACCTTGGGCGGGGGTGTTTCGTTCCATTCCAGAAACCAAGTCACATTTGTTCAGGAAATACTTGTTTCGTTAAACGCGTCGGTTTTCTTTCCCTATGGGCTCAGGACAGTGTTCAAAAAAACAATTTTTTGGCGAAACTAAAACAGGGGCCAATCCTGATAGAAGTTCTCTCCCGGCTAAGAGGTAAACAGTATTCCTACAAAGTAAAAAAACCAAGACAACCAGATTACTTATTTTGCAAGTATACATGTCACGATAAGGTGATGTCGGTCTGGAATTAAAAAAAAAAAAAAAAAACACCACTCCGAACCACCACCGTGCCATAATCTGTGTTGACTGCGGGGGCCTAATTTTTCGCCCAAGATTCCGTGTGGCTGCATATTATAACCTGGCAAGCACTTGTTGTCACTGAACCTCAAGTGTGCTCCAGTGATAGTCGGTGATATATATAATGATGATACTAAAAAATTAGGAGCGAAGAGTAAATATACGGCCTCTGTGCGACTAGAGCGGTAAATGCTTAAATCTAGAAATGCTGAAACACGCCAACGATTCATTATCGCAAACGTTTGGTGATTGTTACCTAAAGTAACGTAACTACAACGTAACTGCCTTGTCCGACTGGTTTGTTAATTATAACGAGGTGGCCGTAATATTGTAGCAGAATGCGCAACGCACAAGCGAAAATCAAGCCCAACTACAGCCAATAATGCTGAGCAGGCACTAGTATGCTGCAGTGTTTTCAGAATAAATGCATGTGAAGCAGTAAGACGCCACTCATCGAAGTGCAGCTAGCAATCGCGGAGGCGCCGTAGCGCCGCTGCCGAAATGGCGCGCGCGTGTGGGGACCATAGTTACGGGGATGAGTAACGGGGCTGGGGTGGGTGACAACGAACAAAGGAAATGCGGAAGCAGAGTCTGCTTGTTGGTTTATGCGTGTACCGACAAGATGTGTCTCGCATATACGTTTACAGCGCATGAACGCTATTTTTTCGCGCAGTGCACGTACGTGCTTTTCGCTGGTAGATTGTTTATAAAACGCCCATTAACCTTCGGCATAAATGGTTTTGTGTATAATAAGAAACAGTTAAGGCAGTACCTAATATTAACATAACGTATAAAACCCCCCTATGCTGGTTGCCTAATTACAAAAATATTTTGATGGAACCCACTAGTCGACGTCATAGTCACTGCTTTGGGGTTCTCTATCGTGTAAAGCAAATTTAAGCTCCAAGATAATTGAACCAACAGCACGGGAAATTATAAAACAAACTTCCAGTCATGTGCGAAAATTAAACTGCAAGCTAAATTGCCGCAAAGGCAACCGTGCGATCGTTCGCAATGCTTCCGACAACCCGCGCGGCCGAAGGGTGTCCTCCTTTGACGTAATGAAGGGCGCAACCAATCAGGGGCGTCAAAAGACGAAAAGCGCGAGTCTTTCAAACGGGCCCGCGCTTTTTGCAATATAAATGCCACTAGGACTCATGTACGATAAATTTCAATGTGATAATCGGAATCAGCGCGTAAGAAGCTATTGAACTGTTAATCTAACTCAATTTTTTTGGAAAGTGCTTCAGCTTCCCTTTAACATCACACGAATGAACACAACATTTTAAGCAAGTCCAAGATGTTTATTTCGCGTCCGTTCGTCCGCGCATGCTAACGGAAGAACGCGGTAATCTTGGCTTGCCGTTACCTCTTAACGGCGCTCTGCACCGCCTCGTCCTCAACGACGCTAAGACACTTCAAGGCTTGCTCATACGGGCTGTTCTGCCCGCAGTACGCCTTCAATTTTGCCAAGCGCTCGAGCGCCTCGTTGGTGGTGACAGGCGGGATTTCGTCATCCTCGGACTTCTCCTCGGAAGCACTCGCACCTTCCCCGTCGGCGCCACGAACCGCCGCCACGATAGCCTCGTTGGTGGCCGCCGGCTCACAGACGGGGGACTCGTCGTCGCAGTCTTCATTGAGGTACCCCTCGAATGTGTCAGTCGCTGACACAAACCGTGTCGACCGCGTTGTCGCTGGGCTCGTCGAGGGCGACTGGGGCGTCATCACAACGCACAAACCCAGCCTTGCGGAAGCACTTACTGATGGTGGAGGCTTTTGTCTACCACCATGAAGCGGTGATCATGTCTATTGCACCCCACAAGTTCACTTTCAGGGGTTTTTTGCGTTGCAGGCTAAGCACCACCCTCTCGCAGATGCGCTTCCTGTAGTGCGCCTTTACGGTGGCAATGACGCCTTGGTCGAGGGGCTAGCTCTTCGCAGTGGTGTTTGGGGGCAGGTACTTTAGGTTGATGGCAGTCAATTTCGCTTGGTTGTTGTGGGCGGTGCAATTGTCCAGGATGAGGACCACGCTGCGCTTTTCGGCGACCATATCTTCGTCGAACTTCCGCAGCCAGCAGGAAAACAGTTCCCGAGTCATCGATGCCCGTGAATTGGCTTTGTATGTCACGGGCAGGCATTTTTGTTTCTTGAAACAACGAGGGCGAGCCGACTTGCCGATTAGCAGCAAGCGCAGTTTGTCCGACCTGTCCATATTCGCACAGAATAAAACTGTGATGCGCTCCTTCGACGCTTTGCGGCCAGTGCAGGGCTCGCCTTTCAATGCGAGCGTGCGGTTCGGAAGCAGGTTGTAGAAGAAGTCGGCATTGTAGGCGTCCCGGTCGGCATGAGTGGATAGTATCGCCTCGACGGTCAGGTTCAGCCAAGCCTGAATGGAGGCATCGTCGACCTCACCAGCCTCGCCGCTGACCACCTTGCATGTTATGCCGTGGCGGTCTTTGAAGCGCTGAATCCACCCATTCAGCGGGTTGAAATCGTCGTGCCCGAAAAGGCAGCCGAAGCACCTCGCTTTCGCCTGCAGCATCGGGCCACTCACTGGAACGTTCTGCGCCCAGACTTCACTGAACCACCGGAACAAGGCCTTGTCCACATCTTCGTACTTAGATGCGCGGATTCTTTTCCTGTCCTGCGTTGACGAGTCTTGCTGTAGCTGCTGCTGCACCTTGTCGCGGTTTTTCGTATGGCGTACACAGTTATGTCGGCGACGCCATACTTCGTTGCTGCTGACGCCCTTTTCATGCCGCATTCTATGTCTGACAATTTGCTCCTTCGTTTCAAGAGTCGGTGCTTGTCTCTTCTTGACCAAGGCAGGCCAGACGCCGTAGTGGCAGACATGCGGGCCAGAGACCACTGCGCAACTGGAGTGAAGTGGTCGAACAACAGGCTTTTCGCGTTTGCGACTGTCTGCACAACATGCACGAGAGACCGTGTACCCACGCCACCTGAGCCGTGGTGCTCAGGTGGCGCCACAGCGGCACCACCGTGGCTACAGAGATTGTTAGTACTCCACTACCCTCCCCTTTTCCTTCTCCGCATTTTCTCGGCATTTCTCTGTTCGTACCATCTCTGCATTTCTCCGTGGGCGACACGGAAAGGAGGTTGGCGAAAGCATCAGTACCCTCTTCTATTCTTCTGTCCGGGGCTGGTGCTGTTTTTGGTCCAACTCCTCACCTCCCCAGCCTTGTGACGCACGTGTTGTCCAACCGCTCTCTTTGCTTTTTTTCTCTCTCTGCAACCCCATTTCGTTGCGGCCGCGCTTTCGCAGCCTTCGAACAGCTCACTAGCTGCTCCAGCAATCAGCGGTTTTCCCTTTGGAAAACCGCACTATAAGCAGTCTTCTCCTATTCACGGCCACTATGTAAGCGGTATGCTTATACATTGAGTTCTATAACGTAACCGCACTATAAGCGGTTACGTTATAAATGATCTGCACGGTAGTACACTAAGTTTGGTCAGATTTGGTGCATATATTAGGTTAGCTATTTTATTTGCTACATCCCTCCTTAATCGCTTATAAGCTCAGAAGCAGATTTTCTAAGCAATAATGGGAACCGTATTGAGTATGGCCCTGCTAACGTGCTCAACTGAGGTTGCTTCGATGCGGTTGTTGACATCTTGGTGTGCAATGTGGGAATGGTGCTGTCTGACGTCTAACTGGGCCATCTTAAAACCTTGCTCATCCTTCACTCACTTCGAGAATACTCACAGGTTTTCGAAACAGCTGTCTATATTTGACTGGAATAAAGACGTAGCAATCGAAATTATTCGATTTTTCTTAACGAGCACACCCAAATAATTAATCGTTATGCAATGATATTGCAGGCAAAGGGTGAAACTCACCTGAAACCTACAATGCTAGGTTTTCACACAGTTGTTTGTGTGGGGCATATCTTGCTGCGCGGCTTTACGCATGGACCGTAAGTTGGGTGGGGACATGGGACTTCGTACTCCATTGCACCGTTGACAACTGATGTGGGCGTCCTGAAAGTACATGGCCAGATCTGTGGCATTCATTGCTTGGCCGAGTTCTAGAAGCTTGTCGAAAGCGCGCACAACCTCAGAGGCTGCATGAAGGCAAATTTGCATCTTAAATTTGCATCTGGCAGCATTTTTGCATCTTAAAAAACAGATTAAGTGAGCTTGAATGAATTTTGTGGTTTAGCGATTTGTGTACTTTTTAATGTCATGCTGTTCCTGGTGTTCAGTGAGATCATTTTCGCAGGAGAAAATGCGGGTAAACAGAATAGGGCAAATGTTGTTGCAACTTCGGAACAGTGTAGTATTTAAATATATCGGTGCTCTGGTTGGGGGCATCGCTCCAGTTCCTTGAATGAAACTGGACAGCGAATTTTTCGTAATTGCTGGTGCGTGCTTGCGCAGCTTTTGGTACACCGACTAATAAAAATGAAAGAGCATCCCTGGATCCATGTCTGGCAGAAAAGCCTCGCACAGGCCGCAGTAGTTGCTGCCTCAAAAGTCCAAGTATGTGACCTCGCATGTCACGTTGGTGACCATGCCAACTGAAACTGAGAAGACCTTGAAAAGAGATTAGATGAAGTAATCCATCCTAACTATATATACATCGTGAATTGGACCACTTGATTTGTTGTCAGTAGAACTTGTTGCTTGTACGTTTCCTCTTTCTTAGTTGGCAGCAGTGCAGACATCAGGAGGATCACTTAGTCCAGGGTTCGACGGGAGCCCGTCTGCCCAGGTGGTGAGTTCATAACAAAGTTACGGTCACTGACCAAGTCAGTTGAAAAAAAGTTGACGTTTCGGATCCCATACGGAATCCTTGGATCACAATGAGGTGAAGCAGGACATCGTCAAGGTTTTCATGCTTTCAAAATGTGACGTAATGATCGAGTGTAGATACCGGGCAAGTTGCCGTCTGTCTTGTTGATCGTATCTGATGTCGTTTGTATAACAAGCGATTCAACGAGAAGCCTGGTTGTCACGTTTTTCTTTTGCAATGATGGTGACATTGTCCCAGTCAGTGGTTGTGATTATGAGCTTCCATGTGTTCGGCATGTGCATTTGCGGTGATCTTTTTTTTTTTTTTACATCACGACGGTGTTCCTTGAGGCGTCTCGGGAACCTTTCAGTTTCACCGAAGCGTCAACTTTTTTCAATTGACTTGGTCAGTGACCGCAACTTTGTTATGAACAGGAGGATCACTGCACCGCAATACGTACAGCGCACAGTGTATATCTGATAAAACAGCGACGGTGTCACTTTAAATATCCCATCCATAAACCCAGACTACGCAGCGGAGAGGTGTGTGAAATTTTTTGCATTTCCGAAGACCAGCATGCGATTGTAGTCTGCAGCACCAATGTCGCACGCCAGGAATGGGACATATTCTCTCCTTGCCACCTGAAAAATGCAAGAAGCATATTGTTGAGCACTCTCTAAAAGTTGGGCGAGTTCGTTTTTGTATGAAGCATATTGGTGCAGTTAGCAGCAGCAGCGGCTGTGCGAAATGGCACCTCTTGAGTAACGTGGCTTACCTTGAACCCTTCTAGAGGAATGACATCTTCTCGTGATTTTGGAAGAATGTAAGGATTTTGGCGCCTCTGCCTCTGCTTGCAGATGGTTCGTTTTGAGCGTGATGGGTCGAAGCATCTGGGAAGCTGTATGCTGCCTAACAGCTGGCAGAAGCAAGATGCGATGTGGTGGCTCTCTCTTTTTTTCCTAAAAGGGTGAAGAGTACAAAGAAGTAAATAGTGACTGGAGAAATTTTTCAAACATGCCTGTTCCTTGCAAAACAAATGATGTCTTACCAGCTTTTCTCTTTGCACTCTGTTGTCCCTTAACAAGCTTTATGTTAGTCGGGTCTGCTGCATGAGTATGACTGCCAGTGACCACCAGTACAGAACTCGCAGAGTCTTCTGTTGTACTTTCTGCCTTGCTGTGCGTCGTCTCCTTACGTACCCAGTAAATGCCCGAACCGCTTTGCCTAACGACAAAGTGAATATCCCTGATACAGTATCATCGGTGCACCGCATTGAGTTTTCATGAGCTCCGTGCTTCTCTGGCCGCCAAAGATGACGTACGAATTGAACGAGAGTGTGTATTCATGCTGACACAGCAGCTGTTATTGCCTCAGCTCCTCTGCGGTCTCTACCTCACAATGTGCACCACCCTAGCGTTGCACAAGGCATGCGATCATGCACACTGTGTGGAACCACCGTGGGTTCGAGCTATTTGAGCACGCTCACGAAACTGGGACGCCGTCGCGCCAGCTCAACACACCGCCTCTGTTTTGGGCAGGTGGAGTAGGGGGCGACAAAGGAATATGCCCAGTGCACGTCAAAAGAAGGTGTTTATTTGCGCCAACCCCTTCGGTTACAGTTCAACATCCCCACGGGTGGGAAGGGGGGATGTGGTGCCACGCAGAAGCGCCAACTACGGGGGGGCAGTGGGGCTCGTGCCCCCCCCCCGGACGGCTTTACGGGGGGGCGGAGCCCCCTCCGGCCCCGGCTGAGGATTTTTTAAGGGCTTGGCTCAGCTCTGCGCCCGACGACATCGGACTATTGGCCGTCCTGTCTGCAAACTATTGTTTACAATAGGGGTTGGGATCTTGTGTGTGTTAGAGAGAGAGAGAATCACTTTATTGAGCGTTCTGTTTGGTCTAAGGGTCTGTAGTGACCCTCAGCTTGAGCCGAGTGGCGACTTCGGTAACTCTGTTGACCACAGCGGTTTGCACCTTTTGGTCTGAGCTCCCCAGCACTTTCTCCCACTGCTCTTGACAAGTAATTGAAGGAAACGGGTCTTTCGCACATCCCCAATGGATGTGAGGAAGGGTGGCGAGGGCACCGAATGCAGGGCATTCTGGGGAGGGGTATATAGAAGGGTGGATGAGGTTCAGTTTTGCGGGATTAGGAAAAGTGTTCGTCTGCAGAAGACGCCATGTGTGTTCTTGGGAAAGGTAAAGTTGAACATGGGCGGGAGGGTATCTACGGCGGGAGAGGCGGTAATGGGTAGTTTTTCATTTTACGTGACTAGTCGGTCCCTGGCAGATCTGGCCCCGTGGTAGGGAAAGTGACTGGCCCTGGCTGGGTTCGTAAGCCCTCAACCCGTATTGTGGGCAGCTTCATTTACCTTGAGACCAGCGTGTGCCGGAGTCCAGATAATCTCTACTGGGGAACTGGGTGGATTTTGTTGCAGAATTTTGAAGGCCAGCGTTGACATTAGACCGCTAGCGAAGTTTTGAACGGCCGTTTTATAATCAGAGATTATGATTGATGGGGTCGGCCTCATTGAGAGTGCTAACGCAAGGGCCGCCTCTTCCGCCGTGGCTGGGTGGGGAGAGTTAACGGTCAGGAAGGTGAGTGGGGGTTATCGGGGTCATTAATTACGGCGATGGCGTAGGCATTGTAGTGTCTATATTCGGCAGCATCCACATATACTACATCAGGTCGTACCTGGAGACGTTTGCGTAGAGCTCGTACCCTTTGTTCTCTACGACCCGCGTTGTGAGTAAGATGCATGTTGCGAGGGATCGGTCTAATGGTGAGATTAGAATGAATGTCGCTAGAGAGTGGAGATTTCGCTTCAAGGTCGTCAAAAGTGGTTATTCTTAATTGTTTGAGAATGTGATGCCCGGTGTGAGTTTTCGACAGGCGGACCACCTGATTGGATAAATGGGCTTCGATGAGCTCCTCTGCCGTGTTATGTATCCCAAGTCCCTCGAGTCTGGCAGCAGACGTATTAAGAGGGAGGTGAAGGGCAGCTTTGTATGCCCGGCGGATGAGGCGATTGACTTTATCTAATTCACTTTTACTGGGGTTCAAGTAGGGGAGTGAGTAAGTGATCCTACTGATAACAAATGCCTGGATCAGTCGGATCCTCTTCGCCTCCTTGAGCTCCTTGCGACGATTTGATATTCGCCTAATGAGCCCAGTAGTTTGGGTGACATGCTGTTCCAATTTATGGAGAAATTGGGTGTTGGCCCGATTTCGCTGAATTGTCATCCCCAATATTTTCAGGACAGGGACCTCTGGGATCGGCTTGTTCGCTATCTGAATTTTAATGTCTCGAGAAACTTTACAATTTCTTTTTGGGGGTAATAGGAGCAGTTATGACTTATTAGGGGAGCAGGAAAGCCCTGAACGTCCAGCTTCTTCGTCTACGACCTGAGAACCTGCCTGCAGAATCTCCTCTATGTGCGAATCACTGCCGCCCTTGAAAGACAGTTCCATCCTCCCGATGGGCAGGGGGCAACGCAGGGCCGTGTCGCTTTTCTTCACGGTGAGTTAGACGTGCTCCGTGTGCGGACTGTTGACAACAATGGAGCGCTGCGCTTGGCTATGGTAGCTAGAAGGGTGGCCCTTCTAGCCACCATAGCTTGGCTTCAGCAGCACGCCAGCAAAGCAACATTTTGTCGGGAGCATAGGTCGGCGCACTCGTGAGTACACTCATTTATACTCATTTGTACTCCAACTCACGAGTGAGTACGATGATGAGTGAGTACACACCCAGATTAAAAAAGTGAGTATGGTGACGCTTGAGTACAGGGGCAGGTCCACTACTCGTGAGTACAGAACTCATGAGTACACTACTCATGAGTATAAGTGCGCATGAGTACATCACTCATGAGCATGAGTACTCATGAGTACGAGTACTGGTGAGTGTGGTACTCATGAGTACACCGTACTCATGATTACAGTACTCGTGAATACTGTATTTTCGAGTGCTTGCAATCGTGAGTACATGCACTCGTGAGCACAGCAGTGCAAACAAGTTCTATCCCAAACTCAAGTCTGGACGCACGTATACGAGTTTCAGGCATTTAGCGGTGGCGCTGTGCTGCTTAACTGTCAAGGATGGTAAAATCAGGCAACGAAAACTGCACCTCCCTCCTTTGCCTGTCCTTGTTTGGCGCTGTTAGTGTTTTTCGGTGGTCGCTCGCTAAGTGTCGTGGTGAAAAGGGAAAAAACCAGGGGGTTAGGTCTCGGTAAGAAGCGCGGCCACAGTTGCTCTGTTTCTACGGCACCTGTTGATGGGAGCAGTTATTTTTGTTTACAAATGCGCGGCCTGGGAACGCGTAGCTGCTTCGTTCCGCTTGCCTAATTCAAATTGTTTTAGGGGAAGTGGTGGGGGCTGCTCACAATGCATGCACTACGCGCACCGAAGTCGCTCTTTTCCGGTCTTAAGCAGTTTCCACAGATGCATGTCATGCTCTGGAGTCTTTCCTTGAGCGGACTGCTCATTGCTCATTTAAACAGTCGCAATTAGTTTACGTGCTCTGCGTCAAATTGACTGCATGGTTTGTGTCAACCACATGGTTTTATTAGGCTCCCGTTTTGAAACTTTTTGCTGAGGTCTGGTAGGACTATGTCCTCGTGCTGTCAATTTACAAATGAGCATATAGCCCCACCGTGCAGGTTGTGGGTTGTTAATCGGACATCATAATGCCCAGTCGAACGCGTGTGACGCCTTGCTTCGTCTCGCATATTTCGTCGAACAGCCCTGGCATCTTGCTGCTGGAGGAGCGTTTTGCTTCCAAATGGCAACCCGAATCGCTGCTTCCCGTTTATGCCACCGTGTAATGATGAAGCTGACGACGACGGTGAATTTCGGTGGTGGTTCTTCCCCTACCTTCATCTGCTGGTTACTGGCGGGGCGACCACTCCTCGCTAGTAACTTGTGCCGAGTTTAAGCTCGCACTGTGGAAGGCTTCGTGAAAGGGCCGTTTTATATGACCCAACGCCAGACTTTGGGTTTTTGCCTTTAGCTCGCGTCTTGGAACGTCTCGTAAAACATGTTTCTTGCCTAGAACGACGCCATTGCATTTTTTTATCGATAGCTCTCAGCTTCATCAGCGCTTCTCGAACCAAGAGCTGCAGATTTCCACTGTGCAACCAACGCATCAACACGGGAATACAGTGACGTCAGTGCAAGCTATCACGCCTTCCCAAAGCCTGTCTGCAAATTTTGTTTTCGAGGTCACAAAGCACGCCAGAGCAGTTGGACAGTGCTGTACCGGCTGCCAAGCACCGGTAGCAACTGGGTGCACTGCGGCCGTCGACTGCGAGCGATACCCGCTCCAAGCCTCCAAAACACGTACACATACACTGTTGGGACTGGGCCATCCCAGCTCAGTCACTACAGTTGCGTCGTTGCCCTGCCCAGTCCGCTATCGACGCGGCGTATACCATAGCGACGAAGTAGCTGAGCTGACGGTTATTTGAAGCAGCATTTATATACAATATATATAGAAAGGCAGCAAGAGCGTTACATGGCTAAGAAAAGCGCGATACCACTTCTCAACTCACGTCCTTCGATGAAATGCCACCGCACCACCGCTGCTTCCGGGTTGGGTTTATACCCCCAGGGTTTCGTTGCAGCCGCGTGCAGTTCCAACGCCTCCAGTCGGAGCTATCACTGGCCGCAGTATGAATCTGGCGAATGGAGGCGAAGTGATTGCGTCAGCCGAGCCGCCACGACCGGGAAAGGGAAGGCGACTCTGCGGCGGCGTCTCCAGGCGCTACTTGCTTCGTGTCTGCGGGGATTAGTTCGTCCCAGGCATGATTTGGTCCAGCCGTCGCGATGGGAAAGGGAGAGCAGACTCGTCGGCGCCTTTCCCGCAAGTCGCGGCACGTCTGACGCGGGCGGTTTGACCTAGGCGCGAATCAACCCCGCCGTCGGCACGTCGCCGGGTGCAGTGAATTTGTGTCGGGCGCTCTGGCACACACACACACACACAGATACAAAAATGAGTGGTCAAAGTCAGACCCGTTTCGGGGGCTCTTAACGGAAATCAACATAGCAGCGCGTAGTGCCCCTGTCGTGTCCCTTTCTCGTGTCCTTTCCTTTTTAGCCCTGAACTGCCCATCAAAAGAAAAACAAATTGACTCGTTTTTTGTGCTGATTGTTCAGTCATGCAATATTTTTGAATAAATGTGACCAGTAAAACACGTGTTCAAAGAAATTTCTACTGGATGCGTCAAACCGCTGAAGTTCACGGTTCATACATTTGCGGGACATCTTATTTGCGGACACCTCGTAGTTAGCCGACACAATGTAAAAGGCCCTCACTGCTGCAGGTGCCCCTAATTATTATGATGATGATGATTAGTGGTAGCCTTTTTGTAGCGGGGTGATGATGTGTCATCTCATAGGGACCCCCCACCGCTTCCTCCTCCCTACCTTCGCCGCTTGGAGGCGCACTCCAGGTCTGCCCCCCCCCCCCGGAAAAATAAGAAGTCTACGCCACTGGTGCCACGTCCAAGTGTGCGCGTCATTGGTGAATGGTGAAGTCAGTCCTGTCAGTCTCTTTAGCACCATTTCCTATGAAACATGACGCACAGCAATGTCCACAGCTTTTTTTCAGAATGGCAAGCAGTGCAATGAATTCTGGCCTTGGAAAAGTCAGAGCTCCCCTGTTCTGCAGGCTGATAAGTGCCACTAGATTAGGTGGTGAAGTTGTGGTCTCATGCAAGGCAGGACAGGCACTGCTTTTCCTCCGCTCTTCTATGGCCTTCACCACAAATTCAGCTATGTACGCTACACTTGCATTTGGGATATTTGCTACGGGTCGCCGTGGTGAAAAAAGAAAACAGCAGTTGCAGAAGCTGCACGAATACATAAGAAGGCATTCAACTTTACGTACAAAGAACCCTTTAGTGTACTTAGAATACTGCGGAGCACTTAGAATACTGCGGAGCACTTAGAATACTGCGGAGCACCAGTCGGTACTGAATTTTCTCAATATACAAAATAGCAGCATATGGACAGAATGATAATGAATTTGCTTGCTCGTACGGGAGTAATAAATTCTAACAGCTATTTTTATTTTGGCATTCCAAAAAAGGTAATATCCCGTCCTTCATTGGGTCTTCATAGTTTTGTACGATCAAAACCGGTGATATGATGCAATCTCAGACGGATCAGAAGTGCCTCAGTAAGAAAGCAATTTAACCCACCAGTTCCAGGTCCTTCAGTACGTCCTCCACCCGAACCTTGAAATCCAGTGTGGAAGTGAAGCTGGAACCATGTTTTTTGACGATAAGCTTTTAATGTGTGTGCGAATGCTGAACGTTACAACGAAAAAGTACAAGTCGGGATGGTAGAACAATGTTGAGAAAGTCAGCTCATACCAGTGGTGTACGCAGGATTTCATTTAAAAGTAGGGAGCCAATAAAAACAGGTAAACACGAAACGAAACTCACAGAAACAGTACGTAAAACTTCAGGGTGCAGTAGGCTACATATTCTTGTGGGCCAGGTAGTCGCGCGGCGTGTGGCCACGGAAGACCCCGGGGACGAGCTCCAGGGGCAGGCTCGGCTCAATGCGCAGCTGCGCCTTCCACGGAGCCGAGATACTGTAGCCATGTGGGGGGCTACTTCCCTCTTGGGCCACCCACGTGGCCACGCTGCGCTTCTTTCGGGGCTTCTCGCTGCCCCCCGGGGCTGACTGATGTCGAGTGTGCGACGCAGGGCCGCAGAAGTTGCTGTCCCGCAGCAGATCGGCCGATGGTTGTCGCGTGGTGCACGTGGAGGGTGCTCGGGCACCGCGGCTCTGCCAGTTCTGCGGCGGCCGCACGTGGCACCACGCCGTCCCATGTGGCCGTTGGGGCGCCTCCGCCGCTGCCGGGCCTCTCCGTCCTCTCGAACGACGGCTGGTATCGCGCGTCCCGGCGATGTTGGCTGAAGTTGGGCCGGGTCTTTCTTCGTGGGCCACATCCGCCAGTGCTGCCGCTGCTGCTGTTGCTGGGTGGTGGTGTCGGTGGGCAGTTTTCCATTTCTGCTTCTGACCGCTCGGCCGCTGCTGCAAGACTGATCCCGCGGGTTGCGGGCTGGCCGCTTCTAGCCTTGCTTTGGAGGCGTTTGCCACCAGGGGGTCACTTGGCCCGCGATTGGGTGGCTGACGTTGCAGGCTCCTCCCTTTCCCCCAGCCGCCCGAGTGCCGCTCAACTGCCGCGGGCGATTTCGCCGTCCCCGTCGGGTGTTGTAGCGATGAGGGGCCGCTGCGTTCGCGGGAATGGCGCGCGGGGGAAGGCGTTTGCCTTGTACGTGAAGGGCGAGCGCCCAGTGCCGGTCAGCGCCAGTTGCTCGCCGTGCCCGCGAAAATGTCGGCTGTAAGAAAAATTAAACTTGCACACCCATTGCTTGTGGCACAAAATGGAGGTGGCCCCTCAAGTTTGGGGTCCCCTGAACGTTTGTGTTTTTAATGGCAGGGGAGCAGCAAAGGAGAGAAATCATGGAAAATGAATTCAAGGAATGAACGAAAACAGATAAGGTACTTCATCTGTTTCTACCTGCACCACTTTCCACCTGACTGTTTTGAGGGGTTCCCAAGTCATCTTCTAAGGGTACAACACTTTGAACCGGAAAAAAAACTGTAAAAGTGCAATCGGTAGGATAACAACTACACAAGAAGACTAAATCATGCCGAATTCAACAGGGCACAAGGAAATGATGACACATCAGGACATTGCACAACATCAGCAGGTAACAGATTCCACTCATGGCACAAATATGGTTACACGCAAACAAAAAAATTACCGCCACACGTGGTTAAGCGTGGATAAAGGTAAACACAACAAACAGAAATACGTTCTATATACAGTCATCGGCTCCCCTACCCCCGCACGGGATAAAGTTGGCGGTTGTTGCGATGGACAGTCCTCACCAGTGTTAGCTGGCTGCTCTGCCGGCCTACCACGATGGAGGGGGGTGGGGGGGGGGGCAGTGATGATGGTGGCGCGGCTCGTCGCTCCGCCACTACACCGGCACCACACAAGCGGCGCGTGCGTGCGGCCCCGCCACCATCTCCGGCTCTGGGGCGTCGAATGGTCGGCTGACAAACTCCGGTGGGGCCTGGAGTGCCGGCGAGATGGTGGCCCTTGGCGGTGCAATGACGATGCAGGAGCCGCCACCGGTGCCAGCATCGCGGCGAAGGCAGAGTTCTCGGCACACCGCTGCCTGCAGAGCTCCAGCAGCCGGGAGTCCGACAAGTGGCTGCGCTTCCGCACCCGTCTGCGACCCCCGGCCACAGCGGCCTCCACCTTCTCCTTTACCTTCTTTGTGTGGCCTCAGCCACTGTAATGGTGCTCGTAGTATACCGGTGTGCAGCGGAGCCTGCACATTTTAGCCCTGTCCGGCAGTGCAAAGTCCGTCCCTGTCACCGCCACCTCCTGTTGTTCCACCACTCTGCAACCCGCGAACAGCTGCGGCTTTCGGTCGCGCGGCAGCCCGCGGAGGACCTGCCTCTGCGACCGCCACTTCCGAACACCAACATAACAGGCCGGCTCACGGCCGGCGTGCGGGCAAGTCCACGTGGCCACATCCCTTTTGTCGACGGTGTGCGCCGCCGGGGCTGATTATGCGGCCAGGTCCCGGCATTGGGAAGACACATTCGCAGACAGCCGTGGCCCGCAGGCTGTCGCCTCCTTGTGCATCCAACTTCTTCCCGTGATGGGCCATGGCGACGGCAGTCGATCGAGCTTATACACCGTCGTCCGAAGCTACCGCGCGTCGAGTGAGAGCAACCAGTGGAAACACAGCCGAAAAAGAGTGGGAACTGAGTTTCGTCCCGCAGAGGGGGCGGGGAAGCGCTGCGCTGACGGCACCAAACGAGCGCTCACGCAATGGCTCGGACGCCAGGATCCTCACAGCGGTCATGTGCCTTGACCCTAACCCATTCTCTATTTGACCTTTTCGAGCCAGGTCTCCCGTGTACAGGGTCACGGAGGGATGAAATCTCAGCGACCAAAAGACACTCTTTCCGGGCGTATTTTCTGCATGCGAATTGCTCACATTAACGGTTTCTCTTTAGGTTGGAGAGTGATAAGTGAGTACGAATGGTGGCATCAGACAAAAGTTTAGCGTAGAATGCCCCGGTGCTCAGTTCCAGCAGTCAGTAGTTCGTTGTCGATCGGTCAGGTCGTCATCGGTCGTCACTGGCAGTGGAAACACGTTGAAGCTGCTCGTCTTGGGTCTTGGTTTGGGTAGAAGAATCGGCTTCTCATAGACATGGAGAGTCTAGGTCGACCTCTCACTTTCAAGTCCTCAACGCGTCTGCCGCGTCCACTGTTTTTTCCTGCGCTCCCCCTGGGGTCGCTCTCCTCCTGCCGCCGTGCCCAAGTGGGGAGAGATCTCCAGGCCGCCCTTTGTTCCACGCCCTCTGCTAGCGCGTTCCGGAGCGAAAAGCGCCCATGGGGACAAACAGCTTACCGCCCCCGAATTGCGGCGGAGGTCCGTTTCCAAGAAGGCATGAAAGGGGCCGTACACAGGATGCATTTTAATAAGTGGACGCAGCTTTCGTCTTCTCAAGAGGAAGTGGGCGTCGTTCTTGCATCGTCTGGCGTTTGACCACACGGCCTTGTTGGTACTGGCACCATCTGTTGTCCGCGACGATGATGTTAAGAAATAACACAAACAAATGCACTTCTGATGAGCTAAACAGCTAAACAAAATCAAGGGTGACTTGTACGGTTTTCACCCTCGAAGGTGAGGTAGGTGACCACTCTGTATGCCAGTAAATTGGTGGCATTATCTCCTGGCGCTGTACGTTAGGCAGCGATGCGAGCCGCCAGTTTCGTTCTGTGGGTGTTCTGTGGGTGTTCTGTGCGTGACACAATCATTGGTTGCGACTGCATTGCATTGCAACGACCACAACTGCATTGTGCTCGTAAAGCTCCAAGATGGCTTCCAAAACAAGCTTTGCTAGCACTCTTCCAGGGGCAGCATGTCTCGTTGCGAAACTTGCTATTGGCTGCACCCAAGAGTGAAACAGTGGGACAAACATGAGAACCAAAGCATGATCGGCTGTTGTCTCCCAGTCCTCGCCATCCCCATAAGTCAACAAAGCCGTCAACCTTGTAGGTGCTCTTGTTAAATGAAACCACGTTTCCCACCTTCATCTCGTCGGGTACCAGGGTTCCGTAGCATTGCACCCATGTTTTGCCCTTCATAAAGGCCCCAACGCTGGCAAAAGATACCCTGTTGAAGCCGAATTCACAGGGCATTCTTTTCATCATCTGTCTTAGCCTCGTGGCGGTTGAAAGTGGCTTGAGCTTCATCACAGACGTAAGTCTACAATCTGTTGGGCTTGAAATTCTTAACAAAAGACAAGGCATGAGCCATTCATCTTTGTAACGCCCTCCCTGTGAAGATTTCGCCTTTGCCACTTTCACTGCTGCCTCAAGGGCAAGCTGCAGTGCTTCTGGAAGATTTTCTAGGCTTTATCCTCTTCGCTCACTGAAACTTCTGACTTCTTTTTTCATTATTTTGAGGAATAATGTGGCGCTAATGGCTCTTTTGCTCAGGTTTCCGACTTCACACTGTGGCTTCCGTTTTGGGCTTTTTTTGGGGCGTTGCTTCACTCTGTCCTCTAAGCTCCTTTTAGTTTTTTTGCACGGAGGGCACGAGCTGTGGTTTGACAGTAGCGTGCGTTTGTTGTTGTGCCACACACCCTGCCTTTAAAGGATGCCGGAGGCGCTTTCCACCGCAATTCGTTGCTTGCTGTGAACGTTCCTGAAGGCCTGCATCCACGATTGAAATGCGGGGGTCTGCCAGTAAGGTGGCAGCAACCGTGGAAGCAGCGGCTACGCCGAGTCGCCCAAGATGTATCTCCCTTCAAGTGAATTTGAATGCAATGAAATGGGAGCTGTCATGCAAGGAACTAAGCATGTACGTAGCAGAACTAACTGCAGGCATCTTCCAAGTTACCTTTCTAGGTCGAGAAACTGACTCAGTTTGGTCGATTATTCCCTGAGAGTCGAAGACAAATTGTTAATCTGCTCGCAGCCGAAGGTATATATGCACGCCGTCCTGACTTATACATTTCTAGCAATCCTACGCTTCATTGCAGTAAGCACGAGAATTTCGGTGTATGCTCATCATCCTTGCTGCTCTTCCGCTCGCCAGCTGGCTAAACATTAATTTTCTTACGTTCGCATTTCGATGCTGCCTCCAGAAAGAAAAGCTCTCCCACTGCACTCTGGCGTCGTGGGCGCTGCCAGGAAAGCCGGTGAACACCTCGATGAACATTGCATTGCAGATCCTTTGGATTACGATGGAGTGAAACTTCTTGCGATTGTAGTGACTCTTTTCGGACTCTGAGGGTCTAAAATGTAGACATCGCACCCATCAGTCGAGCCGATCACGTCCGGCAATCCTCCAATACGCCTGCTTGTTGCACTCCCGTTCTGCTCGGTCGGGCCAGCAGGTTTCCCGTCCGCTGATTGAGATCAAGAATCCGATGACTCATACACTGCAACGTGAACAGATGATTCGCTGACACCAAATTTGTCAGCGATCATGTACATGGTACACTGGATCCCGATGTACGAAAGGGCGATGAGCACTGTCTTCTGGGCAGGCATTTTGGGGCATCCACGCAGTCCTTCTGGGTAGAAAGCTGAATGTTCAAATTCGGTGACCAGGGCTGCCACACTATGCCGCAACAGGCGAAACAGTCGCCCGAACTCAAACTCCACGCATGTCGGCACAACGTCCTCCACGTAGACTGGTACGTGGTGCCGTTCTCTCCGCTCGACCATCGCGAGGACAACGCACACAATGAAAACGTCGCCATTGTACTCGTCTTCAAGGTGACGACGGTCCGTACAGAATGCATCGACGAGGGCAGCGAGTGCAGTTCTTGCGTCGTCCACCGTTTTGCCGCTGAAACTGTAGCAGACGGCCAGCAAAAAACTTCTCCGCAGCGCTCGTTGCGGTTGGGATTTCTCAGTCCCGGCTCCCGGTGTATCCCGAGGCACTTGAGCAACGTAATCATGACACAACAGCCAGTTTCTGGCAGAACGCCCGTAAAGCGAACAGGCCCACTCGGGGTCAGTCCCTGATTACCCAGCAGGGGAATAAGAAAAGAAAAAGCATTTTAGCCCCCTATCATGTTACTTCTCTTGTCCACTCTGATCAGCGTTCATTTACATACCATTGATTGGTGCACTTGGCACGCTACGACAAGAGATTATAGGTTGCTAGGCCCACACAGTCGTGGCAAACTTGTTTTCTGGCATTGCCTAAAGTGGGAGGGTGAGGCCGTCCTCTGGCGTGGACACCCCTCTGTCATGGCCCTCACCTTCGTCCTTGTCGTTGTCGGAAGGCTCCTGCTCTGCCTCCTCCTCGTCCTTCTTCGTATTCATCTGTTCCATCAGCTCCTCCTCAGACTCGTCATCCTCTTTGCCATTCTCATCCTCTTCATCCTCCTGCACACACACATTCCCAGATGCAGCCGTGGCCAAGCCCTTTCAAAGAACACAGTAATAGGCTTGGAACTGCACAAGAAAAAACGCTCTAGTTAAACATCCTTTCTCTTTTTGTTTTTCAACGCTGCACAGTGACGAAACAATGCAGCAGCAGAGACCCTGGCGGTGACTCTTAAAGCTGATTCCACACAGATTTCTTTGACAAGCAACATTTTAGGAATGCCCTCTATAAATTTCAGACTAAAAAGCTGCATTTAGACACCCAAAACACATTTTTTTTTCTATTGAGCCATTCCTTGATGGTAAAGTTTTTGACCTTTTGAGCTACGTTCCTTTGTGTTCCCAACACAGCAAGCTCTTTCAGGGCTCATTGAAATGAAGAAATTGGTTTAAAAAAAGAGAATCCTTAAAATTTTCTTCAAAAGATTCATTTGCATTGGTAGTAGGCTTATTTATGGCCAGACTGTTTCAGTTCATAGTTCTTCCCATAAGGTATGCGGACAAACATGGGAAATATAAATTCTAGAGGTGTATTGGTCAGCGAAAGTGGTACAATGGCATAATATGCCAAACAGTGTCCCCACAGTGAAATGTGAATGTCAATTCTGTGCAGCAGATGCCCATTCATGCCGTCACACGTGAATTTTGCTGCATTTTATTTGAGAACAGCGAGTTTGTGACAATTCCTTCGCTAGTCTGCAGCTCGTCGTGGCCGAAGTTTGTTCTTCAAATTGACAGCAGCTCCCCCTCGCTGACTCCCATTCAGAGTGTGTATACAGGCAGGGGCATTGTCTTCATGCGTGCAAAGTCACGATGAAGGTGATATAGATATCACTTCTTGTCAGCTTTGCTGGTACAACACATGTGAAATCACTGATTTTCAGCTTCTGCCACGACCCAGTGGCATGCTTAAAGAGCAGTTATGCCCTTCTTCACTGCAGCTGCTCTTGCTTGCACGCGTCTTGCAATGTTACGAGGCATTCATTTCAACATCAAGCTTTGAATGCTTTTTGATAGCTAGCTAGATTTCCGACATGCCAGGACCCCCTTCTCTTCACTGCCAACACCATGCTTATCGAATATCAAGTTTTTGGCTTCGGGAAAACATTCACTCTCCAAGGAAACACTTGTTAGTAGGCCACAGGCACATGTGGGAGGCCTGTGCAAGGAATAACCTCCACTTGCGTTTTGAGGTAGCAAGGCATATAGAAAGGTCATCATAAGGTCATACCTGCTGGCATGAGGAGTGTCTTGCCCAGTGTGGTGGGCACAGTGAGGCAAACGTCGTAAGGCCGACTCCGGAGCTGGGCTAGGCAACCTTGTCGACGTAGTAAACTTCTTTCTTGCACACGCTCCCCTATGAAGTGTTCACAGATCCATTGCACAGCTCCCAAGACCCTAGCATGCGCAGCATTCTTTTCTGCAGGGGTATTGCCTTGATTTCCAAGGTATTGCCAAGGGTATTGCCTAGGGTTTGTGTATGGCATAATAGGGTCAACACAGTGTTGATGTCTTCACCATTCACTCTTTGTCTTCTGTAAGTCTCCACTGGGGACCGGTGCTTTGTTAGTCGCACTCCCTTCTTGACTGTGTCCCTAGTTGGCTCAAGAAATCTTTTTCCCCTCTGCTGCTGTCATGCCGGGCAGTAAATAGTGTATGTGGCCGTGCAAGGAACGTTGGCCACTTTTGCATGTTGTTGCTCCAGCTGTTGGTCACTGCAGCTTCCTTATTGCAACATGGCTGCGACCTGGTATGCTGGCCGCACCCTGCATAGGTTCCAGTGACCACTGCATTATCATCTTTTCCTTCCTCTTCCCGTAGGAAAGTGTGAGGGTGAGGCCCCTTTTGACTGAGCTTGGCTGCTTTAGCTGCGAGAGTCGCACATCGACTGATGATTTCCTGTACCCTTGTGGTAATTTCTTCCCTAGGCTCGATTCAAGTGCCAGTTCAAATTCTTCCCGTGCACCTTATGTGTCCCCATCAAATTTGCGGGAAATGTTTTGATAAGGCACGTCATTTTCGTGCACTAAGGTGATGGGGGGAACCATTTCGCAACTGCGGGTGGACTGGTGTCCTTTTCACGATGGCATTTTCTTCGAACCTCCAGCCTCCATTAGCCGTGTTGTTTGCAGCATGCTGCACAACTTTTGTCCGAGAAAAGCCAACTTGTTTGTCAAGGGTGATAAGCCAAGCCTGATGCGGAAGCAGCGAAACGAAACCACTGGAAGAGACGACTATGTCCAGGTACTGAGAATGGTGTCCATTGGCAAAGGATGCTTTAAAAGCGACCAGATACAGCACTTGGAAGGGTTACCTGTTCCTGTCCTGAAAAAGACTCTTAGCTGGGTCCAGTGACTGCAAGACGTGCACGTGGAGATTGTAGGAGTGCAGCACGAGGACAAGGAAGCACAAAAGACAGTGCAATGTGAGCTCAACAAGTGGTTTAAAGAACTTGCGCGATGAGCAAATGGAAGCAGACTTCTGGCAAGACAAATTTCCGACTGTGTGTGGGCTATCGCGAAACGGCTATCGGAGGTGTGTGCAGCAAACCAGAGGGAGCTTTGCACAAACCTTTCTGTCCTCCGACAGCGGGCTCTCATCCTGTTGGACGATCGCGACTGGCTCCGACTCCTCGCGAGGAGGCAGTGCCTGCAAGAAAAAGGGAAGGAGGGCAGGAGCGATCAACTCAACTCTGCCCACTGGCAGCAATTTTCAACTGGCAGTGCACAAGGGGTCAAGGACGGAGCTTGGAGATGAACGTCCCTAGATGCCTTTCCTACATGCATGGCAGCCGGCCTTGTGGCTAGTACACCAAGACACTGTTCCCTGCTTCCTTTTGCAAAGTGTTCACGACAATATTCACGGGAGAGAACTAAGGACTTGAAACACTAGCAAGTACAGCAGGTGGCAGGAGAAGTTTTGTTAACGCTAGAACATTACCTTTAGGAATTTCTGCAGCGAGCCAAATCGTACTTCCACATTGCCACCATGCTTGCTGCTCCCTTTATCAGACAGACAGTGAGCCAACAATTCACCTTCCAAACGCTGTGCAATCATTTATGTGCTTCTGGATAT
Source organism: Haemaphysalis longicornis (assembly GCF_048455015.1). Taxonomy (NCBI): domain Eukaryota; kingdom Metazoa; phylum Arthropoda; class Arachnida; order Ixodida; family Ixodidae; genus Haemaphysalis; species Haemaphysalis longicornis. The sequence goes on along the minus strand of NW_027526295.1, from coordinate 114,281,020 downwards.
CCATTTATTGGATATCCATTGCCACTTCTGCTTCCATATTTCCCACTCCGCCTTGATCACTCTGAGATTTTTCGGTTCCATGTCCGCCATGTAGAATTCTACTGCCGGCAGTAACGACTCAAAGCTGCTGTCGGCGGTGTAATTCGGTAGCACAAGTTTAAAGACTCTTCAACATCGCCGTGTGACCAGTGAAGAGCTCGGTCAATGCAGACTGCAGATCATCCAAATACGGGATGAAACAAGTCCGTCTGTAATATTCTTCTGGAGAAGAGGGAGCATAGTTTGCTCTGTACTTCTGTGAACCGATTTTTCTGGGAATCTCTGGCGGAATGCCGAATCCTCTCGCCGTTGCTTCACATGAATCGAAAATCTCCTTGACATCTTATCTTTTGGCATCTTATCTTTTGGCATCTTATCTTGGCATCTTATCTTTTCTGATGTCACTAAGCTGTTTCAGTACCAAGTCGATATGCTCGAGGGCGACGCTCATGTCGACGAAATTGCCTCGCAGGTACTGGGACAAACAAAGCATAAGACTCAAAAACCTTTCGCTCACTGCAAGGGAGACGAGAAAGTTGAAGCTGCACAGCCGAGTGTGAAGTGCGGAAGCAGTCGCATTTCTCTCCCTGTTTCACTTTCCATAAGGACTTCGAGCGACTCGACAATGTGAGGCAGCGCTTCACTGAACAGAACCACGGCTTCGTGCCGCTCAACCCACCTAGTCTCGCAGTACGTACGAAGGTGTGAAAATGCGCGCGAAGAAGACTCGAGCTGCTTCTTGAGAACGTTGGTTCTTTTTCGAGGAGCTTCTGAAATATACTGCAAACTTCCCCAATCATTGCGAAAGCATTTCGGATGTCGCTTACCTTAGATGCATCGTTCAAACAAAGGTTTAGTGAATGTGAAGAGCAGTGCGTGTACACTGCTAAAGGATACACTCCGCGAATCAGGGCCTGCACTCCACGAAATGAGCCACTCATGACAGCGGCTCCATCATAGCCTTGACCTCTCATGCTATGAAGGTCTAAACCAAGGCGAACAAGCTTGGTTTTCAACTTTTCCTCCAGACCTGATCCACTGAGATCTGAAACTGGTACGAAAGCGGGAAAATCTTCTTTGATGTCCACAGTTTCAAGCTCCACATACCGTACGCACAGGGAGAACTGTTCAGTTTGTGTCCCATCAGTCGTGCCATCGGCTAGAATGGAGGAGAATCCAGACTTGTTCACAGCTTGAACGATTCCATCTTGAATTTGCTTGCCGATTATTGCAGTCCGCTCATTTTGAATTGTCGGGCTTGTGTAGAGGGCATTTCCACCAGACGTTTTTGTGTGCTCAACAAGAACCTGATCGCCCCCCTCACCCTGTAGCGTAGCAGTGCTCTAAAGTTTCCGTCGTTTTTTGCGGGTTCTTCTAGTGCTAGTCTGCCAAAATCTGTCTCCCCTAAGCGCGATTTCTTGTCGGCCACAAAAAAAGCACCGTTTCAATGACTGTATGCAGCATTGCCTTGTTTTTTTTTTCTGATTCGATCTTTGCTTGCTTGTTCAGCTACAGACGAATGTTGTCCATTTTTCCGTGAGCCGCTTCCAAAAATGAGTGTGCAGTGATCGTTGCGTCTCTGTGGTACTCTGTTTTCGCGTGGTTTTCGAATACTTCAAGGGCATTTTTCCACTCCGTGAAGGGTGAAGTGACGAGGCTCTGTGCAGTTTCATGGGAACCTTTTCCTGTTCCGGATATCATGGAAAATAGGACGCAGACCTTGCAGAAGGCGCCTTTTTGGACGTCTGAGTAGGCGAGCCACTGGAAACGTTGCAGCGCGTTCACCTGGAATTTCTGTCTTTTCCCGTCATTTGACACGGAAACTTCGAAATCGAAACGGGAACGAATCGGTGCCTACGGGCTCTCGTTGCTGAGTAGAAGAATTGAGGTTTCATTCCGGCACCTGAAAAATAAGCAAAAGCAGCTGTACGGCCACGAGACGCCACAGCATCACCTGCGAAACGTGGCAACCACTGAGCCCTCGTGTACTCAAACGAGGACAAATGCTCTTATGCACGCGATCACTGAAATATGCATTCGCCGAGAATGTCTTGGGTGATTATATCTTCTATATAGAGTTAAAAACATTGTGCTAAATTCTTATCGCGACAGCAACAGTGGCTTATGGGTAAAAAAATAACAAAATGCGCACTTACTTGGCCCAGCGTCCAGTTCGTCGTCTTCCATCTTTGTTGTTTCTCGCTGCTGCTCTGACGAACGTGAGGGCGCGAGAACTGATGTCAATGCCAATGGAGATGTTTTGCGAGCGATACAAGTTCGGTTTCAGTTTCGTTTTTCTTGTTAAAAGCGCCAGCAACACCTTTTTAGGACTTGTCCTCGTTTGAGGACACCAGGGCCCAAAGGGTTAGAACAAGGTGTCCACGTGCTCATGTAGACATGTTCTTTCGTGTCTTCGGGAAGGGTCGAGCAGCCTACGTATATTCCAATATCCTTTTCTTTAGGCGTTTCATTCAGCTTCTCAGGAAGTCTTTCTAAAGACAACGATCCAGCGACTTTCTCGTCGTGGACTACCGCAGCTGTCGGATTAGCACCCGTCTCGTCCTCTTCGTACGACCGCCCAGGCACTGCATGCTAAAAAATATTACCGTTCGTAAGTAACAAGTAAGCTGCTCAATTCCTCCTCAAATTATACGTCTAAAACCTAAACTGTCTGTTAATTCCGGAAGCAAACTCGGCATAAGAAATGCTGATGCATTGTATACGCGTTCTATTATGTTCTCGCACTTAAGGGAAATTGCACAAATCTAGAAAGCTTATCTTCGAAAGCTTGTTGATGTAGTTCATCAGTGTTGAACCTTGCCGCTTCTTTTTTTGTGCTCATAATGACGAACGTAGAGAACACCACACACAAGATATTCCGGCCCAATCACGGGCTGAACAGCAGTGTGTCTTGGCCTCCACTGCAAAGGACCTCGCCACTGAATTTGAGCTGCTGGCGTTTTGTGTCGCACCGTGCCACATGTTTGGCTTGGTGGAGGCGGAGAGAGAGAGAGAGAGTGCTTACCTCTTCACGCACGACGTCGCCGTCGCCGACTTGCTTCAGCTGTACCCAGTGAACGACGCCACTAGTCAAGTGATTGCACGCACCTAGCGACTTAAGTGGCTTTAAAGGGGATGAGGGGTAGAATGAGGGGTTGGATGGATGAGGGGTTGGGATGTCCGGCTCTAAAATTCACAGCAGATTCACTCATTTCACCTTGTGAAGCCCTGCTGCAAGGAAAATCAAGTAGATGTGGTTGTGCGCGTCACTGTACATGTCCCGAAGAACACGTGTGGTGCAGTTGGGGCTCTTGATGCTTCGAGAAAACTTCTGCAGGCTTTCAGATTGACCCAAAATTATTTTGATGCAATCATACATGGCCAACCACCTTGTTGGAGACAGAGACAAGAGTTGAGTGCATTCATGGTTTTCCAGCATGCATGTGTACAATTGCTCCAAGTCAGCCAGCCTGGTGGAGCTGTGAGCAAAGTAATTGTGCGATTCTCAGACCATGTACTGCAGAGCTGAAGCCATTGTTTTTATCAACTTGGTGGCAAGGAGGTCCTAAAGTGGAACATGCACCTTACTGGAATCAGATGTGGATTTCCATCCCCAGGCCGGCTCCACAGAGTTCTGCTCTCTGCACATCGAGTTTGCACCATCTGTCGCTATTCCAACGCCTTCTTTAACGCCCACGTCGGGATCAGATAATGCATCTATGGCGCACTGATGCGTCACTTCTGCGGTTTCATTCGATACCTCTTTCAAGCTCAGGAACGTGACTAGGTTGCAGTTTGTTTCGGAGTTTAGAAAGTGAACAGAAAAGCACAGCTGTCTCATCTAGCTGTGAGTAGTACTCCAAGCCTTCCTTCTACATTTTATCCAGCTTGCGCTTGAAGCGTGGTTTTAACACATTCTTGATGACAGGTGTGCAGTTGGTACGGTGCATCTGAAATTTCCCGTCAAATTCTTTTTGCAGAATTTTAACAAACTCATTGATCGTTCTTTGAGTTGCGTGTGTCGCGGTGTACGATGCAATTTGAAGTTCCTGCCTTGCTCGGTCATAATTTGATTACTATCCGGAGCCAAGAACTGCTTGAGCTGCTGTGGGGCGGGCGCAATGTAGTCCTTGTGCTTCTTAATAGGGTCGGCGTGCTTTAGGAGGTCCGTGTATCGAGGCCTCAATACACAGTTGCAGTGTTTGCACTTCACCGGTTGTCCATGTTCTATCGGCGATATGCAGTCTGGAAAACATTTCAAAAGTGAACAAATCAGATGCGGTGTGTTGAGGAATGCTATCAACACTACGTGACAGGCGCAGCATTGATTGCAACGGCGAGAGTCTCGGCACATTGCTCTCGTTTTGAAATCTAACGTGGACCCTTAACCCACAAGCAGATGCGGCGAAAGCTTGACAACATTAGCACACCATTTGAGCTATGTAAAATTTATTCCGGCCTGTAGTGCTGGTTACAGGTGGGAATTAGTGCACCATAGCACTCGCTATGCTCGCAGTGTGGTCAAGCTTTCATTGCCTAATGACATGCACTGGCTTCAGTGCAGTTTCTCGAAGCTGTAGAGGCAAGCCGACGTCATGATCTGCTTGTGTAGTCTGAGGTGTTGCGATTTCACACTCGATGACAGCCCGCATTGAGATAGCATGACTGCTGCTGTGCCGATATTGCATTGAATACAATGCACAGTCATTCCAGTCATTTTACGGATGCTACTCTGACGACCACAAGCTTGAACACGACGTGGTCATTGTTAAACACGTAACAAAGTAACTCTCAACTGCCCAGATCGGCGCGCTAGACTCAAACGCAACGACCGTCAAATCTGGGTGCTACAACCTTAAAATATAACATGGTAAGGCGCATTGTGTTACCATAGCTCTTTGAAATTTTTTTAATGGCTTGGAACATGAAAGTAACTAGATTTGTAAATCTGCCACCAGTGCTTTGTCTAGCTCTCATGCATTCGTTGACAGTTACTGCTGGCTGGAAGCTAGCTTCAACAAGACTTGAGTACTCAAGTCTCTGGGAACCTCAGCTGCGATGCAAGTCTGCAGTCCAAAGTCAAGCCTACAAATTCCTAAGCTCGCTGGTTGCCTTGTACTGACTTTTAGGCTGCCAAGCTTTAAAGGGTGTGTGTGTGTGATTATTAGGTTCTTGTTCTGGGTTACTGGTGATTGCAAAGCACAAACATCTATATACATAATAAATAGGCTAGCTTACTGAAATTTCACAGCAGCAATAAAACACTAGAACTGCTTTTGAACGCAAATGCTGTTTACAGCTCGCTGGCATCGTGTCTGCTGCCCGGGTAGAGGCCATCAAGCTGGCATATGAGCCCATTTGGTCACATCAGGGACTGGTATTTGAGGGCATGGATCCTCCTGTTGCCAGAAAAATAGAGGCACTGGTCCTGTGTTGGTCAGCATACAAGGCGCGCTGTTCCATCTATGAACGCCCAGCAGTTTGACAGTGGGGGCACCTTTGCTGTGGTCTGCCTGCAAGAAAATGTACACAATGTAGAGTTAAGCTTGATTCGCCGTTCTGTCTTTGCATTCAGCTCGGCTACTGGGAAGCTCGAAGCATTGCATTTAGAATGTCGTGAAGGCATCTCATATTTGACAGTAAGCAAGTTAAGCAGAAAGGAGGCTTTGCAGAGCACACATCAGTTGACACAGTAACCAGGGAATTGTGAAGCTGACCAATCGCCTGTTTGGTCAGCTTGTTACGCATCGTACCGGTAGGTTCACCTTTTGCACCAAGTGAACCCTGAAGCGGGCGAGAGAGTTGACGTCTAGCGATCGATAAACACAAAATGAAAAAGATGTGATGCCCAGTTTGCCTCACTCATGTCCTTTAGTTGCGCCACATTAAGCCACACCAGACGCAACATTACCTTGTTGGTTATGCTGGATATCACCCAGTAATGCCATCCAAGGTACTCTTACAGGTCACACAGCCTGTTGGGATATGCAAAGCACCCCAAGCACATACACAGGGCTTCAGCACCAGCGGTACACGCACCCTTGGCACTTGCAACTATGTCAGGCACCTCGATGGTCTGCACCAACACTCCAAAGTTGACTTTTTTGAAGCAAAACTGCCTCCAGAACGTTGAAACTGGCAGACCCTGGATGTTGAGGGTGCCGTTTCGGGCAGTGTAAATCGTGCGCTGAGGGTCCTTCGTGTGCAGCGTCAGGGCAAATCTTTGGATTGGCTTGGTGTCTAATGCTTTCAAGTAGCCATCCAGGGTGCATGTGTGACGCTCTCGCCTTTTTCTCGCAGATGGCGCCACAATATTTAACGAGCATTTGCGGAATTTTTCCGTTCCCCTTTACTAAAACTTGTTTCACGTATCGCGCCTCTGCATTCCCTTTTTGCTTATGTTACGTGTATGGTAACGCTTGTAAGTATGCTGTACTAAAACTCTCTATTAATGTGCAATATGGTCAGGTCTAGCAGACCGTATTGCAGCTAGCTGACCATCACTGCTTGGAGACTGTTCTCCCATTCAGCGGGAGCTGCTGTGATACGAGTCAGTGCTCTCCGTATTGACATAGCGGAGATGCCCAAACCATGGAAGCCACCGACCAAACGGCTTGCTAACGTTTGCCACTATTCGTCAAGGCAGCATTTTATACTGATTGCTGCCTGGTTATAGCCCGTACTGGTTCATGTATTATTACCATGAGGGCCCCCATGTCTATTCAGCACACCTTTTATATTTGGTGTGTGACTAATGCTGGCCCGAGGTACCCCAAGAAGAGGATTCATTTTCAGTTCAGAAAGAAAATGGAATGCGTTCACGCCACGTCACTACAACACCTGTAACTAACATGCACCCCGCAGGCGACAAAAGATGTGCACACGTCAGGGCACAAACAAACACTTCACATTTCTAGAGTTGTGGTGATCCACCAGTCATTTTATGTGACCAGGCATTCCCACTAACACCAAACCTCATGAAGCCGTTCGGGCACAGTGGATTGCTCAGCGAGGAACAGAGAGCATCCAATTACAACCTCTCAAAAGCGAGAAGAATTGTGGAAAATGCCTTTGGAAGGCTTAAAGCAAGGTTCCGGTTCACCATGAAGCGCATGGAATGTGATGTCGAGAATGCCCGTTTAGTTATTCGAGCATGCTGCATCCTGCCTTCACGCACGACGCAAGCTCAAGTTGGAACGGCTGCAGCCGTTCGATCAGCACTTGCAGACTATTGCAGGCAAAGGAACTGAACATGCGATAAGCAAGCCGAAAATGCTCGAAGAACACCACGTTAAGGCTTTTTCCTTGTTCAGTTTTTTTTATTAAAGAACCTGGTCATGGCATCGACCAGCTTCTCCTGTACCTTCAGATGCTGCCGGCGCAGGTCCATTTCCTCCTCATGCGCTGCATCTAGTTGGCTCATCATGGCCTGCTGCTGCTGCAACAGGGCTTGCTGAAACTCCGTCCCTGCTTTTTTCCGCTTGCGCGAGCGCTGCTGGGGTGCCCGCTGCTCCAGTCGACCACCGCTGTGGAAGCGGGCCTCTGGTGTTTGCTGCCCACCTGCTGCGGCTGCACAACTCTCAAGATCCTCGCCATCTGTCAGTGTGAAGCAGCTGTCTTGGCTGCTCGCAGCTGAGGAGCTTGGCAACGGCGTCGCTTCCTCCCATGGATTAGTCATCTCTGCGATGATCTGCAACAACATAATAAATCAGACTGGAAGTTTCCTACTTTGCACATGCTGGAGCACGGGTGATTATTGCACAAAAGCACAACCCTGGCGCAAGCCTAAGATCTACGTGAAGAAATCATACTGCCATTCATGGAAGGAACTTCAGTGCACATTATTAACTGTCAAAAGTTTGATGAATAATTTGTACAAATTCTTCAGCAGAAGCCACCTTTATACATTCTACTTGTAGTCGTGTGGTGTTATTTATTACTAATTACATTTACCTTTGAACAACTCAACAACATAGCCAATCGTAAGTGCATCACATGTATTAAGGTGAACAAGAACAACAAAGTCTCCTGCCTCTTCAACTGTGCCGCCGGGTTCTGCTCCACTCTCCTCCATGAGTGTCGGGTCATTCATTGGCAGTGAGCCCAAAAACCTTCTTATGTCCTCAAAAAAGGGCCAATCAGGTGGTGATGAGCCAGTCGTTAGCTCTCGCTGGAGCTTCCTGCATGTACAAATATTAAGACGGATATAATATTCACCAACCAGAAATCACATTACCAGCAGCTTTTTGGACACATTTGACAATTTTCGGGCTAGCAAAAACAGGTAATGTTTAACACGACTAATTTTAAATCGTAGCTAAATATCATTGCTTGTGTTCATAGTTCAGTCAAAGCATGTATTTTCCCATCTGGCATGTTATTGTATATTGCATATACAATTAATTAAGCACATAAAAATTACATGAAAGCAAACATTAATAAGCACACGCCTAGACTTGTTTCTGTACAGTGCATCTTATGCCCCCCGTAAGGGATTTCTTTTTTTTGCTGTGCTGACACAAGTAAAGTTTTACCCACAGAATTTTTGAAGGGTCAACCCACAGCTATATACACACACACACACACACACGATAATGAAAAACTGATCGGCTTTATCTTTAAGCCGTGAAGAGTTCGCACTCGTACAAAATAACAGTATTTGTTTTATCAAATTAGGTGAGACCCATTGTATTTTTCGCTTGATTTTTCTTTCTCGCTCTGCGAAAATATTACTACCCGTCTTTACCACACTGCACCGACTTTGGTCTCACGCAGTTTCAACACGCGTATAAAAGAAAAGTAGCCTCAAGTGGCCCATGCATTTCTCACCTGAACGTTTGGCCCAAGTTCTCAATTTTTGAGTGCACTTGGGCCTTGGTGCGCGGAATTCCGGCAGCGGTTAACTGCGCAGCTATGCTTCCATACACATTTCCGTTGTGCTTTTGGGCACGGAGTTCCTCTAAATTGTCCTCCCACAATCTTATGAGGGCCCAGGTCTCCCTCTCTGACCAGTGTACTCGGGGCTTCTTGCGCGTTGCGCCTTTCATGGGCGGCTCTTGGTTGTGCAAATCTGCCATATCGCCGCGGCACTCGCAGTTCGTAGTCGGTTGTGGTTAGTTCAGCGTCACTGTGACAGTCCAAAAAGGGCGGGAAAAGCGCAAGTAGCGAGAGTAGCAACAAGTGGCAATGGTGGCACAACGCCGACGTATGGGGGGAGAACAAGGGTATAAAAAATGCATTACGATTCGCCTTCTTTGGTGCAATTTAATTTCATTGCAGTTTTAAAAATATATGAAAGTATTATGAAATCGCATTTGGCCTCTTTAAGTTTTGAGAAGCTCATGGTTTGCAAGCGCCTGCTTGCGAGGCTGCGCCGCTGCTCCTTTTCGGCCGGAAAAGGAGATGGGCGAACACCCCTTACGGGAAATGCCCGCTTCCGTGAAGGAGATTCTCCTTTGTCGTGTGTCACCGAGGCGAACGCCGTTTCGGTAGCAGTCCTTCTCTTAAAAGGCCTTTTAGGAGCTCGTGTGTCAGGGGTATAAACGGCCATTTGATGGAGGGTAAACACCATGTCATTGTAATATTCCAGCCTGTGAAATGCATTAGCCTGGAAAGAGTGATTTTCTTGAAGTGGTATAAGTCTGAAGAATTTCCAATTTTTGTGTGAAACAATGACTTTTCGTTTTTAACGCTAAGAAAAAATGGAGCAGGCCCCTCAAGCTGGGGGTCCACTGAATCATGTGTGTTTTCAATGGCAGGGGAGGCCGCTCCAGCAGCAAAGAAGAAAAATCGTAAAAAGGGGGAAAAAAAAAACAAAAAAAAAAACGAATGAAAACATAAAGTACTTATTTGTTTCTACCTAAACCACCTTCCACTTGACTGTTTGGGGGGTATTCCCTAGTCATTTTGGTGGCAAGCTTGAATCTCAGGGTCATTTTGGTGGCAAGCTGGGGATTCTGGGGAATCTTCAGCTGCAAGTTGAAATTGTGTTCAGTAATAACACTTTTTTCTTATTGGACACAACGGAGTTTTTTTTTTTTTTGTCTTTTAGCTTGTATGAGCGGTCAAGTGACCTCCACCTGTTCTGAACTTGTGTTGTGGTCGCAGAAATTGTTTGCACCCTGTCATCAGCCTCAAATTAGTGGTTGTGCAGAGGGGGCAAATTTTCCCTGTGCGCCGCCGTAAATCGCAACGTTGACATGCTGCCTATCTGTACAAGTACAGACCAACATTTGTGTGGTCGATACAGCCTAACACTATGTCTTAGAAAAGCCACAAACTGAGACACAAATCAACGCAGCAAGGCTGACATGTCTACAGCCGCAAATAATGCCACTCATGACCGCTACCACGTGTTTATCGCCGGCATGCAGCATCATATACCCAATGCCTCGTACAAGTAGCCATTGCCATCCTGCATAGGCGAACCATCTGGATTTGGAAAGAGGTAGACTTCTTTTTCCACGTCTTCAATAACAGTGCGCACCGTTGGGTGGCATTTACCAAGTATTATGCCATTGGGTGGCATTTACTTGGCATTATGCCAAGTGTCACGTTTTGAGCTTCACATTGTATAAGTGGACCCGGGACAAGAACAGAAGGAACTGCAAACAATTGCTGACATCCAACTAATTTTAATAGAAAGAAAACACACTTTTAAATATACACACTATCGCAACGTCATGGCAGATAACATAGCCGCAAAACAGCCAGGATACAACAACAGATTAAAATCCGCTGTCGGGCAACGTAGGAACAGCGGAAATGGCAAACTGATCAGTCATGGGAACATTCACAATTGGGTTCCTAAATACCCTCGCCCTAAATGGTAGCCGGTACCCATACATTTTTGAGGTCGCTTTTTGGCACCACCTTTTGAGCAAGTGCAAGGTGATTGTGAAATAGGGGTGAGGTAGGCTTGCACTGAACCTTGACAAAACGAGGACGAAAGTGCAGAGGGCGCGTACAGCACTGGAATAAACACGGATGGTGGTGCTGCATCCCTTGAAACTGGTGCATCCTGGAATTGGTGCATCCTGGAATTGGTGCAAATGGAATTGTATGAAACTGGAGAGACCTTAAAATGTCCGGGCGCTTGGCCAGCTTTTGGGCAGTCAAAAATCCAGGACGTATTTCCGTATTCCACTGGGTTGTTTATGCACGCAGGTTGAGAGTTAACCACACCATAACCTGTCGTTGAGGGTGCAGCGTAGTTACCGACACAACTAACAATGTGTGTGAGCCAGTTCATTCATATTGCAACTTTACCTCAACCTAGGCCGGCACTGTGCGCATACCTAGCTGTAATACAGCTGATTTAAGCAATTTGTTATGAGGTTCTTTGCCATTGGACTTGCAGAGATCTAGGTAATGAATTTTTAAATTTTTTTTGTAATACTGTCAACCCTCGCTTGAGGGTCATAACAGGGAGGGAGTACAATAGGGAGTGCAAACAGAAAATCAAAAAACAACAAAGGGCAATCACAAAGCAATGCACACAGGAAAACAGAATTGGCAGTAGTTCAACCACGACCAAAATAAGCGTCAATTTCTCTGTCAAAAGGTTGCACATTGGTGCTATGGCCAAGCTATGCAATTGTCCGAGCTGATGAGAATTAAGTGGCCGAGCTGGCTGAATGTTATTGTTCAATTCTCATTAGCCGGAAAATGCATTTTTGTTGGCCATTGGTAATGAGGCGTGGGTATGCAGGAAAAGTGGGAATTCCTGCTCTCTGCATGTGCCCTGAAATTCGTCGTCTTCTTAATTCTGTTGTAGCACCCCGCACGGGGCACCTCGAGCAATCTTGGTGACGGTACTGGCGATACCGCGGACCCCGAGATCCCAAACATACGCTGGATCCAACCGTGGCGATGGGTTTATAGGTGGAGGGTTAGAAACCACGAACGGTGGCCGTCGGAGCCCAGGTCAAGCTCCGGCGGATGGGCTCCCTGTCTGTTCACCAGGCAGGGAGCTCCAGGACATCTTTGGCTACCAGGGTAAGGTCAAAGAAGAAAGTACCCCCGTCTCCCTGCTTTCCAATGTATCACATGGCATTTTCCAAACCCCCCCCCAAACGTGATCGGCCCCCAAAAAGGGGCCGCACCGAAGTTTCGTTCCCACCTCTTTCAACAACTGTCTTGTCAACAACCATGAATAACTATGCTCGTTTTCTTGTGATTGAGTCAGCTGACTCAGCACGACCTGTCGCTTCCATGTCCGTATTCTTGATCTCTAAATTTCTGCAAAGCACCATAGGTGGCAAATATCAAGCTAAAAAGCTCAGGACCAGAGAAATCCTGGTAGAACTCAATGCCGAACAACAAGCCCGCACTCTTCTTGCACAAACCCGCATCCATGATCTGGACATCAGGGTCACGCCCCACAGGAGCCTAAACAGCTCCCAGGGTGTGATTTCTGAGACAGATCTCCTGACGAAAACAGATGCCGACCTTCTCGAAGGTTTAAAGGATCAGGGCGTCACAGCTGTGCGGCGCATCACGATGCGCAGGGACGACAAGATAATCCCTACCAAACACATTATCCTGACCTTTGACCGCTCGGCACTTCCACAATATATAAATGCAGGCTTCATTCGATGCTCCATACGTCCTTACATTCCGAACCCGCGCCGCTGCTTTAAGCGCCAGCGGTTCGGGCATGGAACCAACTCCTGCCGTGGCCGTCTGACCTGCGCAAAGTGCGCCCAGCATGATCACCCATCGGACAATTGTCCATCATCAACCCTCACCTGTGCCAACTGCCAGGGACCCCATGCCGCCTACTCTTGAAAATGTGAAAAGTTTCAACTAGAAAAGAAAATCATCAACATCAAAGTCACTGAAAACATCTCCTTCCCCGAGGCGTGAAAGAGGTTTGCCTCTTTCCCTCTGGGGAGGTACACTGACGCAGCTCGCCGGGGGGCGGAGCGGCGTCTGGTTTCTGCGGGGACCCAGTACTGCGAGTCGGACTTGGTCCCGCCCCCGCCCCCCCCTGGGTTGCCTCAGGCAGCCCAACCCGCCTTCGCACCGCTCGCTGAGCCAGCAGCGGCTGTGGGGGCAACCTCGTCTGGTGGAAGCGATGCTGCATCCTCCACTTCCACTATCCGTAGTGCACATAGGGCATAGGCCCTATCCGTAGTGCACATACTAATCACATGCAAGGCACTCCACACCACACGATGCAAACACTTTCCAGAAATCTACAGACAACAAATCCCACTCCACCCATCGCACTTCTTAGGCGATGAACCAATGTTTACTATCAAACGTGTTTTTAATTATCTATCAGAAGTTAAATTTCTGAACCTCATATCGTATCATGCATAATCACAACCTGGCCCTCTACACCAGCCATCCTCATTGTCTATTTGTTTTTACTTCTGGTGCTATTCACTTTTAGTATTGACTTTATTCTGTGGTAGCTAACCATCTTTTTTTGGCGCTCTTTGCCCCAGTTGGCCTTGCGCCATTAAAATGCAACCATCATCAATTCTGTTGTAGCGTGATGTCTCCAAAATGTGATGCTGCGCGCAACTTAGATCGCTCCACATGCCACACTTTACTGTTACTTCATGCCTTCAAGGTCTCTCGCCTTCTGAAGTGACATTGCGCAGTTATTGTTGTTCGAGGCGTACTGCACAAGCTCCTTGAAGGGAGCTTCTGTTAGTAGCTGTATGGGAGGAGCAGAAATGTAGAAAACTTTGTCGGGTTAGCTCAGTAGTATTGCAACCACACAGAAAGTTCTTTGTTGCAGTTCTGTAGCAAACGTATCATCAGTTCTTACCCGCATTGCCCGCATAGGTTTACCTGCATAGGTGTTTGTTTCCCCGCAGTTCGTGCAGTTAATATTCGCACGTGGTGGTGACAGGTGCTTCATTGTTGCCATATGGGCCGATACATTGGCTATCGCTGCTGTCGCCTACTCCTAGGGATGCCTAGGGCACATACTGTTTCGGATTTAATTAACAAATCCTCACCTTAATCAAAGTATTATGGTTACGCCATCTTTCAGCTCACGCTACACAAATGCCACGCGGTAACAAAGTCCTTTTCTCCAAGACAAAGCCCAGATATCCTCCATGAGTGATGTGTTTATCAAATTTGCTTCCCCAATATTACGTAATAGAGTTGACATTCGACGTGGAGGGGGCGGCGAGCTCCCGGGCGATGGCCTCCCTCAAGTGGCAAGGAAGGAGGCAGTGCGGTCTGCAGGTTGGAACAGGCAGATGCCGGCGTCTGGCAGAATGATCCGTGGTTGCGCGGCAAGTTTCCTGGCCTTCCGCTGCCCTGCCTAGTCAGTGGGCCCTCCAGCAGCGGGACGCCACCTCAACATTTCAAAGGGCGCTGTTTTTGCATCTCCAAGCAAACTTCGATTACAGGGAGATTGTGCTGAGGCAGCGCTGGGTGGTTTTTGTGACGTTTTTGTTTTTTGTCCCACCTTGTAGTTGGACTGGGATGCAATTCTGGACATGCCACTGCACGCACCACCTGCTCTTCTGTGGAAACAATGGCCATGATGCTCTTAAGGAGCCTATTCTTCATGTTGAGGGCTTCTCCCCCTCCCCACGGAGATGAGGTGAGCTACCGCCGCCGTTCACAACGGTAGTGGTCGTCTCCTTTTGTGTACAGCTATAACTGCCAAAAAAACGCCTGACGATGGCCTGGTGTTGGGAGCAAATACAATGCATCTGCGCGATATTTGGAGAAATTGCTGTTGTTACGCGTACACTTGCAATTCCATGTTATATGTATTTCTTGTGGCAGGAGTGAGGCGCCCTAAAAGATGCAAGTGAACATAGCGCTTATGTTTTGCTTCCTGAAAACCCTGTGAAGTGCCACCAGGTCATGTTCTGTTATTTCAACGTCACTTATTTTGACGCCAGTCATTTTTGTACTTTGCATGAAACCGTTCTTAACGAGGGCGAGTTCAGAAAATGGCAAACGGCTGGTGTTCGATTCTTTGGGGCCAGTCTTTCATGATTTTGCTCTTTCAGTGCAGGATCTGGTCTTGGTCACAAAAAGTGTGCCCGAGAGCACAGCATCAAGCAAGCACCACAACAACGTGGTAACGTGCCTGCATACACTTATGGCCGTGGTACGGCGCCCATACCCGGCTTTGGTAACACTGTGGGCACTATCACCACAGCTCTTATGTACAACTTGGACAGTGAGAACCAGGCCTCTATTGAAGCTTTCACCCGCACATGAATCTCCGTCTGCCACGGCAGCACTTGGCGCACTTTGTTGCTGTGAATGTCTGGTATCCTGGCTTTTTATTATTGGCAGCTTCGTACCTGCTTGCAGACACGGTAACGCAGGCTTCACAGAATGGATTGGGAGAGTTCCGCAGTTGCTTCGTCCAAAGTCTTTTGGTGTTGTCTCGGAAGAAATGCACGCTCTCCAGTGCCACCATAGCACACTTGAAAAGTTGGGAATTTGGCACCAAGTTCACGGAGGTCATCTTCGATCAAAAATTCTCGGTCAGCCATGACACTGTCTTCTTGCTCTAAAAGCTTGTACAAGCCACAGTGCTTTATCTTCTCGTCTGACAGCCTTCCCATTGCCATGTTAGGCACTAATGAAACGAACCCATTTAAGGTAATGCCAGTGAGCCCCTTGGCAGCCTTGTGCACTTTGTAGAGGCTGCATTTCTTACTGTGAGTGTTGTAGTGGGATGACATCTCAATGAATGTTTCTGCACAATCAAGTAGTGCGCGAGTAGGACTGTCCTAAGTTCGGAAGCTTTGTGGCATAAACATGTCAACAGTTCTGCGTCTTGGCTGAATGGGTACTTGGATGAGCATTTCATGCAACAAAAATACCCAGTACAGACACATGGTGCGTGTCGCCAATACGTTGACACTGAGTCGATATGCAAGGTCCTGCTCAAAGAGGCCCACCCTTTGCAGGCAAAGTATGACAATTAGTTGCTCCTGTATAAAGTGCTGGCAGCCTGCTGCCGTTTGATTTCATCTAAAAAGCAGCGGAGACGATGGAACCCAGCAAAAGAAAAAAAAAATCCTCCGTCGCATGCCCCCGCGTGAGGGACACGTGTAAATGCAGAGCATAGTGGGGTTCTGTGGTGTTGGTGTTGATGGTGTGGTGGTGGTCGTGTGGGTTGAGAGAGAAGATAGAATCGTAAGTAGGTAACGTCAAGTTATTATTTTATTGGCATCACTGCGATTCTTATTATTATATTATATTATTATTGCTTCTCTGTTGTTCTCTTCTTCTCTTTCTTCTTTCTTTCTTTCTTATTCTCTTTCTTCTCTTCTTCTTCTTTCCTTCTTCTTCTCTTCGGAGGTTGCGTCAACGAGGGGGATGCCTCCGGTTACGTCTGTCCCTCTCTGCGGGGCCTCTGGGGAGCATGGTCGTTGAGATGGTGAGTGGCGAGTGTCGATTTAGCGCACGACGAGCACGACCACCTTGTCGTCGCTAAAGTGGACGGTGAGAGGGTCCAGGAGTAGGGGCTGGACGCACAAGGATCATGAGGAGGACGCAAAGATGAGGTCTATGCAGGACCCGCGGATGGTGGTCGGCTGCCTGCTGTTGACGGGGTTGTGGTCAGACACGCAGTCGAGACCATAACGGTCGCGCACGTGCCTGACGATCCAGTCGTCTTTGCGAACGTCGACGTTGATGTCCCCGACGAGGACTATGGGTCGTCGTTGTCTTTGCGTTTCTGGTTGTTCTGGTTGTCGTCGTTACTGGCGTCGATGGTCGTTCATGGCCAGTTCGAGGAACTCTGCAACGGCGTCTCGGTTGATTCTCGGCGAGAGGTAGAAGGTCTTGCTTCCATGGCTTATCAACTGCGACCGCCGACGAACGCAAGAGAAGAGAGCGCAGGAGAGCAGTGACTGGAGTGGAGCCCGCGCTGATAGCCGCTTTATATTCCTAGCATGCGCGTTAGAGGGAGAGGGGGTGGAGAGAGAGAGCGCTATCACGCCACTGTCACGCCAGCACCTGCTGTTGCTACGGTGCTTGCAGCGCCGGAGCGCGCTCAACTACGAAGCTTCGCGTGCTGCACGTGTGCTGCAAGCGTGATGCGGGAGAGGAGGAGTGGGGGAGAGGCCGCACCTGCGCGCTGAGCTGTTGCAAACGGACAGTGGACGCTAAATGCGAGTTCAAGAAATGCTCTGCATTTAAAACACAACACAGGCGCTGACAAGCAACTGAGCGTGTTTTAATGTGGCAGAAAAATATAAAACAAGAAATGATGAAAACAAAAGCTTAATAAAATGTTATCAAAAGGTTTGAGAAGAGGGCAACAACTTTATTCATCTGCTACGTGACGCTTAATCAAGAACTGGTCATGTCGGGTATGCAATCTCCTCGTTGAGAAGGGAAACAGACGGTTTACTACTACACATGCTCCCTTTCCAGTTGATTTCAATAACTTCAAAAATTTCTCTCTCTCTCTCTTCAATCATGGTTAGTTGAGAGGGTGGCACATTCACTGAAAAGGGGGGGGGGGGGGGGGTGCTGCAGGAGGTGCAGAGCGCTAACAGTGTACTGTGTACTATGTAGCCCGCCACCAGAGAAAGGGCACGCCGCTGAGGACGGGCATGCGTGACTTACGAATAAACAGGCTTTAGGTTTCGACTTTGCTGCATGCAGACATCTCTTTGCAGACGGCTCGCCAGGAAAGCTGCCACTGCGTCCAGTGCCTCCTGCAGGCACGGTCCTATGTGCCTGCTCATCCTCGTTACCCTGTGCATCCAAATGGCGACGTCGTCCGCACAGACTGCTATCCCCACTGGATACTGGTGCCCACCAGGGATGCAGTCTGGAAGGGGAGCCAGCACCAGGTTGAAGAGGAATGGGCTCAGCTCGCCTCCCTGGGGCACCCCAGAGCAGATGTCCCGTGGGCTGCTGGTTGCCCGGCCGACCTTAACTCGAAAGGTCCGGCCAGCCAGGAACGCCTGCACGTAATTCCTGAGGTGCCCCGCGACGCCCATGCCGTCCAGCGCCTGCAGGATGGTGCCGGGCGGGGCAGTGTCGAACGCCACCTTCATGTCGAGCAGCAGGAGGTAGGCCACCTCTTTGTTGTGGCGGGCCCTCTCGAGCATGGAGACGACGTGGCCCAGGGAGTCAGCGGTGCTGCCTGAAGCCGCTTTGCTGCTCCCAGAACACGAGTCAAATGTACATGCTAACAACAAATGTCGATTTTCCCAAGTAGGTCACACAACCAGCATACAGGATGAAAAAGCCTTCACCATGTTACCGAAATAGGCATGTGAAACTGAAAAATGTCAGCAACAAAACCATGCAGAAGTGCCAATAACCATACAGGTAAAACTAGAAATTACAGTAAAATCAGGGCAAACTAAATGCGTGTATCAAGGAATAACACTCATTGCCTTTTCCAGTATGCTCGGTGCAGTGCCTCTACTGTGCCATTGCAATTGCTGTGAAATTTGTCAATTTCCATAACAGAGGGCCATCAACAGAGACATCAACATTGTTCTACTGTGAGACTTCTGTTCTCATATAAAGTAAAATTGGTTATAAGTTGCTGACTTCAAAGGTCATCTCAGTGGCTAAGGCATTGCACTGCTGAGCCCAAGAATGCAGGTTTTACCCTGGCGACCATTTTTCTGATTTCCCTGACATTTTTTTCTCTGGGGTATTACCCGACTCACCAAGTTTTCAAAGCCAGCTTTACAAAAAAAATATTGCCTTCATATTCTATGTATATGCAAGGTTTGACATTGCTTGTTAACTCAACAAGGTGTCTAGATTTTTCTTTCTCACACCTCATGATGTGACTTGAATCATATCCAGGGTGGCATAGGAACTTCCCAGATACAGTAAAAACTTTTACAATGCCACCCGCATCCTTGAAAGAGACAGTGTGCAGTATTTTGTGGAAAGTCCCAACACCTGTCATTAAAGCAGTGCTGTCAGTCTTGTACGGCCGGGAGTATTGCTCACTGTGAAACACGCGCCCAGAAATGGTGAGCCGGTCGTGTTCAACAATACGGCTACATATCATGTCACCAGCTTCGTTCTGAACAAAGCCAAGCAATGGACCAGACACAGCCCGTGGCTTGCTCAAGAGCAAAGAAGTTTCTCGAGCCGGTGTATCCGACAACAGGCAACCCTGAGTGCGAGGGCTGGCCCGAGCTTTGATTGCTTTGTAGTTGCTTGACATCATGAGGCGTTCGACAATCTGCATGGGAACACCTCTCGCTGGTGTCACCAACCTTTTGATGGAGCCTATGTTGCACTCAAAACTAAAACAAGAATGTGCCCACAGGGGTCCTTGTTGGACAACACTTTTTGGAAGGTGTTGTAGCTGGTGCACATTAGAGGTCATTTGCCTGTCACAGTACAAGAACTTAACTTGAAGTAAACTTGAAGTAAGAATTTGATCAGGCATACTGTGCTCCTGTCAATGTCAGAGTAAGGCTATGACCGCAGCGATGGCTCAGAGGTACAACACTCGCCTCATATGCGGGAGGTGCTGCGTTTGAATCCGCGTATCGCCAGTTTCTTTAATAGGTACAGGTGTCCCTGATCGAGTGCGGATCCTTGAAAGGGGAATCCTTTGAAGCTGCCTTTACCCTTGCGAGGGGCCCCTGACCCTTGTCCATCTGACGGGGAAACCAGCCATCATGCCGCGCTGCGCCATTGCCGGGGGTGAGAGTCTGGCCACATGTCCTGCCACAGGCGGTTGTGAGTTGAGCGTCCACCGTGGCTGTGGAAGGCACCATGTGCATTCGTGTGCCTTAGTGGCGCCGGGCACCTACCGGTAAAATAGGTACAAGCGACTCCCCGGCCTGGCGCTCGGCCCTTGTGTGGGACTACAACGCTTCGAATGTTCACCCGACTTGCACGGGAAATTGCCCCTAAGGAAAGGGGCAGCTGCAAAAATGCAGGAGCTTTTTTGTTTTGTTTATTTACAGATGGTGGTCTTTAATTTTTTACTGCACTGTCTTTTGCAGCAAATCAAAAGCAATCATCCTGAAAATGTCTTGTACAAGTGCCGCAAATAATGGGCTTCTCTGTTAAAATGTATACAGAAAAAGAATGGTTTAGTTTATCCTAGGGTTGCATTTACATATAAAATTCATGCTTTTAATGAATGCTAATGTATTGTTTTAACTCCTGCAACAACGCTGAAGCATTGAGGGCAAGCAAAAGGCATTGATGTGCAGCCGACCCTGTCAATCGTGGTCAAGCTACTGGCTGAAAAAATCCAGGGCGTCATCAAGTCGCGGAACAGGGTGTCAAGACTGCTTGCGGTGCCATCGTCAGAAGCATCGAGCAAGCCCTGATGTGTTCGAGGCCCTGATCGCTTGCAAATCCAATAAATGTATGCAAAAATGAACTGACTTGCCTTTGCTTTGTGCAGTTCTTAGCTAGAGAAACCAGTAGTGGCTTTAATACTGGTTCTACATAAAACCAGCAGCAGGTAGAATAAGTTGGTGCTGGTACCCAAGTGGAACCAATAGCAATGGGTTTCAACTGGAACCAATAGCAGCGGGTTTGAACTGGGACCAATAGCAGTGGGTCTCAACTGGGACCACTCGCTAGTGGTCCCAAGTGGGAATCGGCTAATAAACCAGTTGAATTGGGACCACATGAAACCACTTAGCATTTTTTCATCTAAGTTACAACCGTTTGAAGTTTGGGCTGTGAAGGTTCGAACCAGAAAAACCGGTTTTGCATTCCAAGCCCGAACTTTAAATGGTCATAACTTTTCCTACAGACCAGACAAAATGATATTGTTAGTCTTTTGCACTCCTTGATTTCTGCACAGTTCACTGGTACCTTGTTCAGCTGCATCACTCCAGCAGTTTGTTTACAAAAGCTGGCAAAAAATAAAAAAAAGTCCAGATAAATTTCAATGTAGTCATTTTACACTAAAGCAAATTTTTATCATCATAACTCTAAAAATTAAGTTTTTGATCAAAGACCAGTGTGCCTTCTTAAAACGTAATGGTTTCATGGATTTCTCTCCACTAGTGGCTTGAGCCTGTGTTTCCAGTGGCAGCACAACGCAGCAGAACAGTGATTTTTACTCAACTGCCTCGTTTTTGTGGCTGACATTTTTGAACGCCATTGTCTTGTTTGGAAGAGGGATAAAACGCCAATTTTGTCAAAGTTGTAATGTCATTTGGTGTATATGCCTCAGTTCATCCCGGCAGGTTCTCGCTGCGTCATGGATTTGGCGTCATTGCCTTCTCTGCAAATCATATTTCATCATACCGCACGCCTCTCCCGAAACTGGGTAAAGCATTTGCTACTTGCTTTGAGGCTGCAAGCATCCAGATGCGGAGATAATTTCTTTGCTTTACCGTGAGTCGTCATGCCGGACCCGGGGATATTTTTGGACTGCAGATTACAGAGCCTTACTACAAAGGCATTGTCCACTTTCTTAAAATATTCCGTGCAAAGTATTTTCCTAGTGCTGTTAATGGAAGTCCTGTCCGAGCTTAAATTTTTGTTTAAAGGAGTACTGACACCAAATTTAGAGGCCTAAATAACGATATAATTGGCTTCAGTAGTTTGTACAGATTACCCACAGAAATTTTTGGAGCGATCCGAGGCTGGAAACGCATCAAAAATCGATTTTAATTGCCCTGGCCGCGAACTATTACAAATCGGCAGCACTAGCGAAATCGCTTAGGGTGTGACGTCAGGCTATCCGCGATTTTGCGGCCGATTCAGCATGACGTCATACAGTTGTTTCCGGAACCGGAAGCGATAGCCTGCGCTGTTGTTGTGGGCGGTCTCGCTTCGATAGGAGGTTTGGCTTGGCTGCGGCATAGCTGCGGTACCGCTGTGAGCAAGGCTTGCGAAGTGCGCACTTCACGTTTCCGCGCAGGTATTGCCATCTCTCGACCGGTCGGCGCACCGCCCGCCGCGCGCCGCGGGGGGCCGGTCAGCGTATACGCTTGCATCGCGGCAGATATCTGATCGCCGCTTTTAAAATAAGCCCTGATAACAATCCCAAGCACAATTTTTCACCACACTAACACCTACTTTCTCGCATGTGGAACTTCATTTTAACGATCAGATTGATTCAGAAGAGCAGCGACAAGCGGTTGCTACCGTCTTGCTACCGTGGTCTGCGCCGGATCGAGCCGCTGAGTGTCCGAGCTGGCAGGCGCGGCCGGCGTGTGCGCGAACTTTTTCCGAAGGCAGGAAACGCTTCACGATTGCCTGCTTTATCCATTTTTTGCGATTAAACGCGCGGGATCTACAAATTCAGCTCAGCGATAGTCGTAGTTGACCATGGAGCAAAAACGGTGGGCGGAGCGACGCCGACGACGCATCGCATGCACGCATCGGGTCATGTGTCTCAAATTCACGCGTACGACTAGTCGTGGTGACAGTCGTAACGATCAGTCGCATGCGAATCGAGTGTACAAATCGTACATGTGTCCAGCGCTTTAGTGTGAACCGCGTGCAATCCGTAGCAGACGATGCAGCGAACGTCCCTGACGTCACGGAGACCATGACGTCACGGTCCGACGTCACGGAGACCGTGACGTCAGGCAGTCCGCTTGCAGGCTCTCCTTCGAACGGCCATTTTCCCGCGCGGCGACCGAATTTGAAAGTGGTTGCAATAAACGTGCTATAATTAATTATATGTTGGTGGCTGACGCCTTTCGGTTCGATTTTCGTAATTACTGGGACCATAGGTATTCTTTACAGCATAAAAACTGAAAGCGAGAAATTTCGTGTCAGTACTCCTTTAACTCTGGTTGGCGACGTTGGCTGTGCAGTGCCGAATTACTTTGCAACGTCCACTTGCCTTTGACCGCTGTCCAGATGCCGAAAGATTTGCAGCTTGCCTAATAGAGAACTGCTTCCACTTCACAGAACTCGCGGTGAAAGTGGGCGCATGGCACATGCACTGCGGTCCAGAAACATGCACACCAGGAGGAGGCTTACATGACCAAAACATGTAGTCTGCATAGTTTTATGCTCCTGCACAGCTGCTGTGCCTTGGCAGTGCTGTAGGCACTGTTCGTATAACCCCCACTTTGCCTCAGCGGTGCTGTCAGCATCAATGTTGCGGCCAGGGGTTCCCCAGGATTGGAATTAATGGCTTGGGGAGCAGGGTAGGAGGGGAAGCTACATAAACTACATAAAATGTTCCTTTTTTAGTCCACCAGATAAATAGACGTCTGTTAACCAGATGCTCATCTTTGTGACGCATGTTTTTTTTTTTTTTAAATTTAATTCTTTTATGAAATTAGTTTTAGGTTGTATCACTTGTTTCCGATATTGATTAGTGTTGTTTGCATTTAAAAACATTCTCCGTTTATAGTTTGGTGCCTTGAACAACATCCCTTCCTTTTTTTCCACCTCACGTCCACTGCAGCTAAAGCTTGTTATGAGGCTTCAAATTTTCAGATAAATTTGGTCCCTGGTTGGAAGTAAATCCACTTAGAATAAAGTAGGCAGGTGCGTATTTTCTCTTTCAGTCTCGGTTTAGATGGTAACGTGGCGTTTCAATACGTTTTTGGGGGCTTGACCAAACTCCCCAGACATTTTATACAAGAATTGACATGAGTGATATTTAGATATTCAAATGGGGTGTGCAGAAAAACTAGGGTGGTTCTACACACCCCATAGGGGGTCTGTGGGGAAATCACTCGTTGCGGTGCCACCACTGGAAGGGCGATTTGAAGGTGGCGGGGGGCAGCTGTGCCAGCACTTCAGAGGGCAAAACTTCATTGAACTAATTGAAAAAATCAGCCCAGGTTCACTGATCAAGTTTGTTCAACACTTCATCAAATATTTGCTGCTTCGATAGTTGTTTAACTGAAAGATCTTTGCTTGGGGTTTCCCTGAAAACCATTGAGGCGTTTCTGAAAGTTCTCTATTCTGAGATAATTGTTCAACTGACATTTGTAGAAATGGGAGTTTAGTGTATTGGCAGTTTATCATGTCACTCCCCAAACCCCACAATGCATAAAATCTTGTGGCAGGCGAGGTTGAACCTTTCAGGAGGACGAGAGGTGATGGAGCCTTGGGAACATAGAGCGGCATGTTGCTGTGATGGGCTGTTGTGAGTTAGAAGTTGACAAGAAAAGATTGATGAATGAAAGGTGTGTGCTGGAAACAAGCGGCCATCATCACCAGCATAAGAAGAATACGGCAAATCAGCGACATCTACAAAGGGAATGACGGAGGAGGTGGTGACGGGTGGTGGAGCCGAGATACAGCTGCAGGAGACCCGGAGAATGAGGTGGATGGAGCAGCTGGAACCATACAACAGAGGCGTCGTAAGATCCACCTGAGAGTGTACTGCTACTTGTACTTGGGTGTCCCTGCGCCATTGCATCGTCGGTCCCTGGAGCGGTGCCCACTGACGGGAGGCCACAACTCGAGCCTGTTGCATGTCCCCGTGGCATCAGACCCATGGAACTAGGAGGCAAGAATCTGGTCAGTTCGCGCAGCTGCTGTGAGTGTGATTGGGCACCGGCTGAAGAATGCTTCACCAAAGCCTGATGTGTGTCCTGGTTGAATCATACTGTAGGCGCTAGGAGTGGTGGCAGCAGCTTTGGTTGCATCCCCAGTGGAGAGAGCGATTCATCAACGATGTCACACCATGGACAAGCTTCGCCAGCTGGATTCGCCACATCGAGCCACCTCATAACAGTAGGACTGTGAGAGTAAACTACGTTTAGGGATCTGACTGATATTTATTTAGACCAATCTTGGATGGGTTTAATTGTGTTTTGAAGGAGGCTGTTGTTAACTGACAGGACTACTAGGGCATCGTTAGTGGTGTGCTTTCATGTTGCTTTATTTTCTTTTCTTACTCTTTAGCTCCATCATTCTTGTGCGTTACATTGGGGGTTGTTACAAGGGCGTCTCAATCTCCTCAAGCACATTGCTGTGTGAATGCAGCGTTGCAGCTGGACTACCTCCAGTTTGGTACGATTCCCAAGCAAGAATCACGTAATAGTAATAATAGCTCTGCTTTTCTTGTCTGTTCAATTCACCTTAAAATGCTGTGTATTATCTCACATAAGGTTTCAAGTTACGGGAGAACTTCAAGCACAGAAATGTTTGTCAAGAATGGGAACAAGCCTGTTTGAACTGGGAGAAAAATGTTCAAGTGGTTGCTTGTTTGGGTTTATTTCTGCTTTGTCTCAGATTTCACGCCATGCCTAGGAGTCTCGCTTCTTGGATCTTTGTTTTTAGGATGGCTTTCTGGAGCCTGGGGAGGTGCTGTTCATGGTGACAGGCAGACAGCGGTCCGGTCTTCGTGGAGGTGTGGCCTGAAGTTTGATGTCATCGTGCTGTTCGAGCTGGCTCCCAAAAGATGGCTTTTATGAGAATCCCTCTTGGCGTTGGCTGTGGGCTGAAACCCACTAGGACCTTCCCTTCCGGTGGGGCTGTGTTAAAAACAGTGCAACCATGGCAGTCAGCTTAATGCTGTGCTGTTGACCCTGGCCAAATCGTGGACCTGCTGAATCTGAACGCATTCCAGCTGGCCCCTTCCCCCATCTAGCTCTCGGGATGATGCTACAGTTGATGCAGTGCGCAAAAATTGGTGAATTCAGGCTAACCCTTAGATTGCTCACCTGTTGGATTTGTGACCTGATCACCACTGACAGACCCAACCCGTCGCGTTCAGACGCTATTCATGTTGACGTTGGCGTGGCCTATGAAGTTGTTCACATGTGGTGCTGGGCCGATGGGACTGCATCTATGGAAGCCGGGTTAGTGTGACAATATAAAAGCTGGACCTGTTTTTTTTTGTGCAGCTGAATCTTCACTTTGTCGTGAAATAAACTTCATTGTTTTAGTCCAAGCCCTGTCTTTTCTATTGGCCTAAGCTGGGCCCCACTCATTTTGGGAATGTGACAATTCCAGCTGCGCTACCACAACTTTACTATTTATTTGGATTTCCACTGATGATATTTTTTGGTCTAAATCCACGAACGCCTCGTGTATTGCTGTGAGTGGTGGAAACCGTTAACATATATACTAGGTTATGTATAAGTTGGAAGTGTAGCGGCAGGTCGTCAATCAGACACCCACCAATAAACTGGCTTTTAGACCTAGTGAAGCTGTAGTTGAGAAGAGAAGGCACTTGGAAGCCTGCGTGACGATCCGTTAAATGGAACATGGAAAAAGTGCAGTGTTGAACGTGCTGCGGATAGTGCAAAACTTGGCAAGCCCTTTTGTAAACGTTAGGATAAAAACGACACAAAATAGACAACATGCTGAAAAGGCATGATATTAATACAAAGCAGTGACAATATCACAGTGGACCTGCGCAGTCAGTGACAAGTGCGTGGTCGACCTGTGCGGACGTGCATTTCTGGTGCTCCGACAACAGCGTGTTTCTACGTGAAAGACAGCGGACGACAGCCGAAACTGAGTATTTACCCACACGGTTCTTTGGCGTGTTGGGTTTTTCAGCCGAGATGACGCATAGAAAGCTGGTACAGTGCGGTAGGTGTCCGTGGCAAGTACATGTAGAGGAGTTCAGCGGGATGGCGGAGAGGCAGACAAAGGGCCAGGTACGTGTCGTTTATGCTTAGTGGTGTCGCAGCTAGAATGCGTAGAAGCGGATAACTCGGGGTTAGCTAAGCTTGTTGCAGAACTGGAGGCAGCGCTAAGTAAGGAACGCGACAAACGGAGAGCCATTTAGGGAAAGTTAGAAGCAGCTGAGAGGAAGCTAGAAAGGAGCGTCATTCGGCAAAAAATGACGAACACCTCGGCCCATGCAGCGGAAGGGAGGCATGCAATGAGGTGACACACTGGCTGGAACCAATGACAGGCAACAGCTACTCCCACGTGCTGCAAGATAGGCCAGCAAAACTAATCGATAAGTCGGGTACCAGTAAAGAGCAGCACGTGGCAGATGATAGCGTGGTAATAATTGCGGGAGATTCTAACATTAGCACCAGTCTTCCCATAGTGGAAAGGGTAGGAGGGGATGAGCGTGTGAAGTTGGGGTGTTTCCCCAGTCAAATATTGCAGATGATGAAAAAAGCAAAGGGGCAACTGGTCTTGTCCTGTAAAGCTAGAAACCTTGTGGTGATTGCCGTGGGGCTTAACTTAAGATTTTCTTAAAGGGGAAGAGCGAAAACTTGTCCACGAGATAGTGAAATGGAGAAATTATTTGCGGGCGACGGCCCAGGTGTGCTAGTTGTAGTCTGCACCGTGCAGGAGGTGACAAAGCAGGGCGTTCACACCAAAAGGGCAATACTCGCTGCTAGCAGCGAGATCATGAGGCGCGGCAGCGAACTTGGGTTTCAAGTGGTAGACGTGAACAAGGTAGTGGGCAGCATTGGACATAGGCAAGCTTTTCAGTGGGATTCACTCCCCCCCCTCCCCCCAAGCTAGGAAAAGTTGGGGTGGCGCTTAGGGGAGAGAGCAGTAGCTTTTTAGGGGCCCTCCGGAGCTAAAGAACGCAAACTAGGCGACAAAGGGGAAGCGAGGGACACATGCACACTGAATGCTGGGATGCAGCCAGGCCTAGAGCTAACGGGAGAACCTACAGACATAACTGAGAACGTTGACAGAAGTGATTTAAGTGGAATCAATAGAGCGAACGATTTTGGAAAAGACAAAAATAGACCCGTAATCTGAAAGGGAAAAACAATTGCAATAAATATTTAATCAGCTACATAAATATGCAGGGAGGCAGAAAGCCTGATAAGTGGGTAGAAATTCAAAACCAACTTGAACGGGAAGAAATAAACGTCACTTTACCCGAGACTCACCTCCGTGACCTAGAAGCCCCACCCGTCATAGACAATCATTTCTGTGCAGGATGCAGCAGGAACACGGGAATGAAGAGAGGGGGAGGTGTTGGCATGCAGCTCATTAAACAAGGGACCGACTGGCAGAGAGTGCATGAAAGCTGTAAAGAGCATCTACGGGTTAGAGGCACCATAGAAGGGAAAAATGCATGGTTAGGAGTGATGTATCTGTGGACCGGAAGTAGTGCTAGGGAGGAAAATGAGGAAACGGTAAACTGTTTGAGAAGATTTTCCTTGCTAGAGGTGGGCGCCGCCATTTGCTTTTCCTGACCGGACCGCTAGCGCCGTCTATGAAGCGACCGCCGAAACCTCCGCGCTGGGCTGTTAAGTGCTCCGTTCTTTCTGTGCGTCTGCTCGGTACCCGTGCATTACCGAGTGAACCGTAGTGGTTTGGCGTTAAGTTAGCGGTTGCAGTGCCTGTGTGTGTGTGTGTTCTGTTTTGTTTTCATCATCTGCGTACGGATTTTAGGTCCTAATGTGCTGCCAGAGTGGAAAATGCCGACTCCGGCTGTTGAAAGCAGTAGTAGCAGTGTGGTGGTGGTGCCGCTGGTGCTCCGCAGTTCCGCGATGATAACGTTCCGGTATGGCACCGACTGACATAGAAATCGATATCGGGTAGTAAATACGTGTTTTCAATGCCACTGGGCTTGTTATGTTTACCGATTAGTCATGTTTACGGAAGCGCGGACGTCGAATGCGGAGCGCGTACAGCATATGTGGACCATGGTGATCCGTGCTCGCGATGGACTTTCGAGGCGATTGCTACGCTGTTAACATTGCAATGCAATATAATCTTTCTTAACTAGACTTATGACGGTTACTGACGAAACGAAATTACCTTGGCGGAAAAATAACACGACCGCACAACCAGTCAAATTACTATTCGAAGGTTGAGCAGAAGGGCCGACGTTCGGGCGATTAAATATTGGTTGATCATGATCGTGATCATGATTGACCTATTTCTGCGCAGCGCATGTGGCTTTTCCCTCGGAACCCACCTTTGTAAAACCGCTGCTTGCACCACAAATGCTTTACGCGAGCAGCAGTAACTGTTTTGTAATTGTAATACTTTAGATGCCGTGCCAACGCAAAAGGAGTCCTTTGACCGCGTAGTGAACAGGTTGAGCTATTTTCCAAATGCAGCGTTCGCGCGTATCTCCAGCTGCGTTTCCACATTGGGCTGCCTGCTTATCCTGCTATCGACCAGCAGTGTGCGATGGACAAAGTTATCTTTTCATATCGTTTGGCAGTGTAATGCGTTGGCCTGAAAAAAAGTAAACAAAACGCCGTGATTTTAAAGGTTAGATTAAATGAAAAGGGGATTGTTTAATGCCAATCGGCTGTAATGACAAACAATATATGGTATTTTAAATTGACTACAAGGAACCAGAAGTTATTGTAATGTATCGGCGCTCGTGAAAGATCCCCAGGTAGTCAAAATTAACCCGAAGCCCTCCACTGCGGCGCGCCTCATCACCCATGAAGCGTTGGGGCGTTAAACACCATAATGAATCAATTAATCAATCAACCAATCAATCAATGCTGTATTGTAAAAGATAAAGTTGCTTCTAACATTTCAGGGGGTTCCGTTCCCTGTCGCAGCATTGCGTGTAATAAATGGATTTTGCTCCGTCTGCTTGCCATCCAAGTGCACCCAACAAATCCTGGAGTTGGTCGTTGGTACAAAGTCGTTGCGATGTATCAACGGCATCCACCGATATCTCAACTCGGTGTGCGTTGGGAAGCGATGCAGCAAAAACACGCCGCGACCGCAGTGCATTTTCTCCAGGCAGTGTCGTGCACATGCGTGCTGTCAGCGACTGTTTCTCGCTTTCTCTGGTTGTTCAATAACCCACCACCGCGCAGTGCTGGCCAAGCGACGTTTGCGCCTTGAACGGAATCGCAGCATTGGCTAAAACAGTTGAAAGTTCCGCAAAAACTAAGCACACGGTGCGAAATACTCCTGAACCACGCAGCGGAGCACACCGCGCCGGGCGATTTTAACAGCCCAGCGCGCACAGGCAACGCTGGTCGGACGCCAAGAGAACTGGTTTGAGAGTATTTTCCCCCTTTCCCGGCTGCTTATGGAAAATGGTGTATAGGGACCGGGCAGCTGGACGGGTGGCGCCACCACTCGGCGCTCCCCTCGTCAGTGGAATGAGCCGGTGCATTGGACTACACAGCCTCCCGTTGTTTTTGTCGTGTTTGCTTCGGTGCTTTGAATGTTTTGGTGGTGGTGTGAGCGTATACACGGCTTCGCCAGCGCTCGCCGCTCTCTGGCAACATTGTGCGTTCACCGGAAACGTGCCCTAGAAAGCTTCCTGTTTACATTGTTTTACCGTGGTTTCAGCCTGCGTTGGTGGCGGCAGCTGCTTGTGTTTCGATGTTGTCGGCCGATGAAATTATTCCGATGAAGCGCTCGCGACTAGGACAGTGCTGTGTTGTGCCGGGATGCAGTCTGCGTTCCGAAACAAATTTGCTATCAGAAGTCAGAACGTTGTGTTTCCCGAGAGATGAAGGCAGAAGCAGCGCCTGGCTTGCAGCTTGCAAAAGGGAAAACTGGACTCCCACAAAGAGCGCGCAGATTTGTTCTGCCCAGTTCATCAAGGGGAAGTAAAGCCCTATGTATGCTTCAATTACACAGAGGCGATGCTCAGACGTTAGTCTAAGGTCCCCAATTACAAGGAACACGTCTGACACCGTCGTGTTCCACCCATAACAGTAACCGCGCGCGGTGACGCTTTAGTGGGATAGCAAAGCTGCATGCTAACGCCGAAATACATTGTAAAGGTGTTTCTTGTAGTTTGAGGCTTAATTATCAGGGATGTGTACTGTTCGAAGCAACACTGGGGACACCAAAGTAGCCGCGCTCCGCATGAATCGCCGCACAGCGTACGTCGCGTTGCCCACGTTTTGTTGCTAATTACAGTGGCGCCGTTACATTTGCTTTTTATGAGAGCGACGCCTGCGAGTGGGTTTTCATCGGCGCGAGCAACTGACTCGTAGTTTGTCGTGTTGCCGCCAATGGAAATCGTCGCACTCCAGCTAATTTACCTTTCCGTGTGAGAGCGAACTACATGTAGGCGGGTTAACTCGAAAGTTTGATTCATGAATAGTGTACTAGTCAGTAAACCATAGTTGTTCTCGTGACTCAGCCGCACCTGACGTCAACACATAATGAGTGCGTTTTTAAGTGCAATGCACTTCTTAAGCGACCCGGAACCTGCGTCCACCGGCGATGCCCGCATCACATACCCACGTGGGGGATTGGCCAGGAATCTCCTCGTCTTCCTTGGCAACGGGGGGAGATGGGCGCGCGCTGCCTGGCCGCTGACATGGCACATGCCCACGTGGGGGATTGGCCAGGAATCGGACGTGAGAAGGGCTAATGCACCTGCTTAAAGGAGTACTGACACGAAATTTCAAAGCTGAGATCCGCTCTAGCAATCAAGTACAACGACAACACAAATAGGTGTCTGTGAATAAATGCATCTTTCTTTCTTTGTAGTTGTGTGTGTGTGTGTGTGTGATCTCTCTTTCGCGAACATTACCGAACCGCGCAAATTCAACTCGTGCATTCGCACTTTCACATTCTTCCCCTCGGGGAAATGCGGGGAATTTTTGTTATTTCAGTCACACTGAACACCTTAGATCGCGACCGATTCCGATCGGCGCCGATCTCTATCAAAACTGCCCATTGTGACACAGGCGCAGTAGAAAGCGATTTATCGTGATGTGCGCCAAACGTTTGAGTGTGTCAACTATCCCGTTTTATGCAGCCTAAAATACGTGTGATGAAGCGTAGGTTCCGTTTATGTGAAGTGGCGTACCGTACACACCCCTTCTTATGTGAAAAAGTGGTGTTCATTATTACGACATTGTTAATAGTGTTGTCACAGTAGTAGTCATGTAGTCACTAGACATCGCTGTAAACACAACTTAAGGAATGCGCCAGAAATAATGCAGCAGCAAACTCAAACACACCAGGCAAACACCGCTGCGACGGCCGCGACCATTAGAAACCATTACCGGAAGTGCCGCACCGGAAGTCTTCTGGGGCGAACCGTTCGGCGCATTCATGTTTGTTTACAAACAGCGAAACCGTCTATATGTGCGGTGAAACAAAGTCTAGACAGATGTGTTGGGTTCTTAGATGCAGTAATGACTACGTAAACTTGTCGGACGCTTCTAAAGTTGGGTATCGGCTGCAATAAAATGAGCGCTTTTTGCAGCGATCTGCGCTTGGCTACACCCGTTGTGACTACGAATAAAACTACTATTAGTAGTATTTTCTTCTTAAATGCACTAACGGCTACGCAAACTTATTGGATGCTTGTAAGGTTGGGAATACGCTACATTGACACGAGCGCTTTTTGCAGCGCTCTGCGCCTGGCTCCGCGCGATCTGAGTACGAATAAAACTATTAGCAATATTATTATTCATTTCTACCACTTTAAACTATCTTCAGTGGTTTCGATGACTACGGTTTCCACGCCAGCCTTAGCGCTGGGATACCTCGATACGTGTTCTTTAAATAGAAAGGCACCTGCATACGAGATGGATTACCGTGTGGCCGTAGAAATGTTGCGGTAGTTTACACTTTCTGTTACCGTGAGCTTTGTGCCTTCGGTTTTGGTGAACGACACTGTGACAGCATGGGAGCCTGAAAGCCGAAGTGGAAATCCCACATATGCGGTGGTCCTTTTATCAAGAGCCAAAGTTATTCACCAACTCAACAGCCCAAGCTACAAACCATCCACCATCCCTCCTCCTCTTCCCGTTTTACCACCTGCGTAGAATAAAGGCTGGCTCCGATAGTTTAAAATTTGGCAGCGTTACGTCAACCGGTATTTTTTAATGCTTAAGTATTATTTACAGAGTACCTAAAAATCGTGTAATGCCTGGTGAAGACACCAAAAACGCGCGATTAGTTGCCTCAAATATGGGTGCATCAGCCCGAGTCCTCCAGCTTGAGACACATTTACGACACGCTGGACAAAGTTTAGATTTGGTGAGGGGGCCATGGAAGTTCAAAATTAAACAGCAAAATCATCTAGCCCTACGTCTAATGATTATGATGGTTGAACGCAAAGCTTTCTTCCTGCGAAATCGAATGGGAAATGGTCAAAGTCAAAGACGCTGCGATCAGGAGACCAAACTGCGTGCTGGTCAAATTCGACGCTCAACTAGTCAAAGTTTAAATCCAGGAGGCAAACAAGAAAACCCATACGATAGAGCTTTGCGATAAACCTTCCTCGTCGTTAGAGGAAGGTGTGCATGATTTTTCAAGCGTAGGTGGCAGCTTGTAAAGCGACCGCAGCATTCAGTTGTGAAGCTGAGTACACGTTTCGGGCACCCTCCTGTTACAGTGTACTCCTGTCTTGCGTCCTTCAGCCCCGCAGCAATTGGTTTAAAAAAAAAAAAACCATTTACCAACTAGCCAGCAACCATTGCAATTCTTGTAAAGCAATGCTTTTCCACGGCAAGCAATAACGTTGTACTATCATGCGGTGTTTATTCTATTAACGATTCCTGATGACTGTAGTAAGAGCATTTCTGTGAAATTAAACACGTTTCAGCCGTAGTTAATGAAGTTACGGAAGCGTCGTCCATCACAATTTCTGTTTTGAGGTAAATCTTAGAAGACACCCCCCAACTTTCCCTTTCGCTTGTGCACGACGTCGACGCCGTTTCGTCATCAACTGCCCAAGGCCAGCGCCGGAGCATTCCTAGATCGATTGCACACACCGGCTTTGTGGGAGCATTTAGCTGCAGTATACTCCTCGATACGCGAAACTGCATGCCGGCATCAAAAAATTGCATGAAGCAACAAACTTTCACTTCCAGCTTGACTTCCAGCTTGGCACATTGAGCGTCGTCTGCTACTTGTAAATACCGAGTAGTGGCGTAAATCACACACATGGCATGCCTCGTAAACGTCACATCCACGCTCAAGATTTACCGATCTGAAAAATGCACGTGGGGTTACGTACGCTTTGCAAGCCGCACCGCAGAAAAACGACAGAAAGCCATGCACAGTTACGCTGCGCTGACGGCCACCGGCATTCCACTGACGCGCGGTTCGCCACGGGCGGCGCTGTTCGCTGAAGCGACGGTGGTGCCATACAACGGCCGCCCGGTCCCTATAAGCGAGTTCAAAGATTCGGGTGAAATAATCTTAGTTGGAGATATGAATTCCCACATGGAAGGCTTTCATGCATAGAGTTGGTACTACTGACTCTAGAGGAAAAGCTGCCCGGCCAGCCCAGCCAGCTCGTGCATTGAAATCATGCTACACCCCGCACGGGGCACCTTGAGTATTCATGGTGACGGTGTTGGCGACACCGCGGACCCCGAGCCCCCAACATAAACTGTAACCTACCGTGGTGATGTGTTTAAAGGTGAAGGGTAGAAGCCTCAAACGGTGGCCGTCGGAGCCCAGGTCAAGCTCCGGCGGATGGGCTCCCTGTCTGTTTACCAGGCAGGGAGCTCCGGGACCTCTCAGGCTATCAGGGTAAGGTTTGAGAAGAAAGTACCCCCGTCCTCTGCTTTTTTTCTATGCCGTATGGAAAATTCAGAACCCCCCTCCAAACGTGATCGGTCCCTGAAAAGGGGCCGCACCGAAGTATCTTTCCCTCCACTTCCAAGCATGAGCTTCCCCAAGCCAGACAAATACTCTCGTTTCCTTGTTATCGAATCCCTTGACACAGCCCGCCCTCTTGCTTCACAATCAGTATTTTTGATTACAAAATACCTTGATGGAATAATTGGGAAAACCTACAATGCCAAAAAACAACGCACAGGTGAAGTGCTCGTCGAGGTAAAAAACCAGCAGCAGGCAACCACACTTCTTGGTCAGACAAAAATGGTCGATCTGGACATCAGGGTCACACCCCACCGCAGCCTGAATAGCTCGCAGGGTGTGATCTCTGAGGCAGATCTTCTTAACGAGACAGATGCCGACATTCTTGAAGGTCTAAAGGATCAGGGTGTCACAGCCGTGCGCCGCATCACGATGCGTAGAGGTGATAAGGTAATCCCCACGAAACATATCATCTTGACCTTCAACTGCTCCTCACTTCCTGACCATATCAACGCAGGGTTCATCCGATGCTCCATTCGTCCTTACATTCCAAACCCGCGCCGCTGCTCTCGGTACCCTCCAACGCACTGGAGGACGGGGAGACAGAGGCGGGAGCGGCACCGGTCCCTACAGAAGATGTTGCCACCACAACCGCTGCTGCCTCAGCAAGCGGCGTGGCGACGGATTGGGCTGCCTGAGGCACCCCAGGGGGGGGCGGCGGAGGGACGAGGTCAGACTCGCTGAACTGCGTCCCTGTGGACACCAGACGCCGCTCCGCCCCCCGGCGAGCAGCGTCGGCGTACCTCCCCAGGGGGAAAGAGGCGAACCTCTTTCGCGCCTCTGGGAAGGTGATGTTCTCAGTTACCTTCACATTAATGATCGCCTTCTCCTGCTTAAACTTCTCGCACGTTCGAGAGTAGGCGGCATGGCGTCCCTGGCAGTTGGCGCAGGTGAGAGTTGACGATGGACAATTATCAGAAGGATGATCATGTTGAGCGCACTTTGCGCAGGTCAGACGACCACGGCAGGAGTTGGTTCCGTAGCGGTTCGGGCACGGAACCAACTCCTGCCGTGGTCGTCTGACCTGCGCAAAGTGCGCTCAACATGATCATCCTTCTGATAATTGTCCATCGTCAACTCTCACCTGCGCCAACTGCCAGGGACGCCATGCCGCCTACTCTCGAACGTGCGAGAAGTTTAAGCAGGAGAAGGCGATCATTAATGTGAAGGTAACTGAGAACATCACCTTCCCAGAGGCGCGAAAGAGGTTCGCCTCTTTCCCCCTGGGGAGGTACGCCGACGCTGCTCGCCGGGGGGCGGAGCGGCGTCTGGTGTCCACAGGGACGCAGTTCAGCGAGTCTGACCTCGTCCCTCCGCCGCCCCCCCCTGGGGTGCCTCAGGCAGCCCAATCCGTCGCCACGCCGCTTGCTGAGGCAGCAGCGGTTGTGGTGGCAACATCTTCTGTAGGGACCGGTGCCGCTCCCGCCTCTGTCTCCCCGTCCTCCAGTGCGTTGGAGGGTACCGAGGTGATGGACACCACGGGCCCCGCACCGGCTCCCACCGCCACCGCACCGCCCGTGCCACCTCTGGTTGCCCGGACGCCCTCGGCGGTTGCGGCTCAAACGAAGGGCTCCCGAGGGGGGGCCAAGTCCGGGGGCCCGGTCCGTCGGGCACCCCTCGGACATCCGACGACGAGATGGATGTCGGGCCGTTCCTGCCTGCAACGCAGCGCAAGGAGCGGCCACCGACTTCCAAGCCTACAGACAGGCCTAAAAAGCCTAATCCCAGAGTAACAGCCCCGAAAGACGACACATGAACACACACACACACTCCATTCATTCTTAAACGTAAATAATGGGAACAGAAAACATCATTCAATGGAACTGCAGAGGCCTCCTTAAAAATCTTGACGATGTGTATGATATCCTGCATGCCAATCAGCCAAGTCTCATGTGTCTCCAAGAGACACACCTCAATTCCAAACAGACAAATTTCTTAAGTAGGTACATGCTATTCAGAAAAGACAGGGTTGTGCACACACTCTTCTGGGGGTGTGGCCATAATCGCCCGGAAATCCTTAGCATGCCACCCTATCGCTCTGAACACTGTCCTTGAGGCAGTAGCAATTCGCACAATAATATTCAATAGATTGATAACGGTATGCTCCATATACATTCCTCCTGATCATGCACTCTCGAGCTCTGACTTCGAGGCGCTGGTCGACCAGCTGCCCGAACCATACATCCTAACAGGCGACCTCAATGCGCACAACTCTCTTTGGGGCTCCTCCAGAACGGATGCCCGAGGTCGCCTGATAGAGAAATTTCTTACATCTTCAGGAGCATGCCTTTTCAACAAAAAACAGCCTACATACCATAACTTAGGACATAATACGTACTCACATCTCGACTTGGCTATTGGTTCTGCAATTCTCTTTCCATGTCTTGAGTGGGGCGTGGGCACGGACCCATATGGTAGTGACCACTTCCCCACTTCCCTAACATACATAGGTAAAGGCCCATGCAGTCCATCTTCCCATAACAGGTTTAATGAATCAAACGCAAACTGGAGTACATTCACAGAAACATCTAAACTACACCACACAACCATAAAACACCTACACGTTGAGGAAGCAGCCCAACTCATCACGGCGCACATACTCGACGCTGCCGAAAAGTCCATTCCCCAGGCCTCCAGTGCGTCCCGCAACCCAAGGAGGCCCTGGTGGAACGAGGACTGTAGGCGGGCGCGAGGGTCCCAGAACAAGGCGTGGGGTGTCCTTCGCCGGTACCCCACGCCAGATAATCTCATTTCCTTTAAACGGGCAAAGGCTCTTGGGAAGCGTGTGCGTCGTGAGGCGAAAAGGGAGAGTTGGCGCACCTTCCTCACTTCCATCAACTCATACACTGATACACACAAAGTCTGGACACGAATACGAAAACTAAAAGGACAACAGACACACAGCCTGCCCCTGGTTAGTACAACAGGGGACACACTGGAAGACCAGGCTAACACACTCGCACAACACTTCCGACACGTGTCATTTGAACTGGTTCTTTGCTGGGTCCCTGGCCACTGTGGTATTGCCGGGAACGAAGCAGCGGACCGAATGGCTGCTGCTGCTACACTCTCGAATACAGTAGACATAACCACATTACCCTACACCGACGTGAAACCACACATCAGACAACAGCTTCGCAAAACATGGCAAACACACTGGAGTGAACAAACAGACAACAAGTTACACGTACTAAAACCTCAATTGGGACCATACACCACCGACACACGCAATAGATACTCTGAAGTCGCCTTGGCCAGATTACGGATAGGGCACACCCATGCAACGCACTCGTATCTGCTGACGGGATCTTGTAGACCCCAGTGCAGCAGGTGCGGAGAGGCCCTATCCGTAGTGCACATACTACTCGCATGCAAGGCACTTCACACAACACGATACAAACACTTCAGAGAACTCTACAGACAACATATCCCACTACATCCATCACAGTTTCTAGGTGACGAAGCCATTGTTTCTGTTAAACGTGTGTTTGAGTATTTGTCAGACGTTAAGTTTTTAAACCTCATTTCCTATCACGCATAATCAAATCTGGCCCTATACACCAGCCATCACCATTATCTGTAACTGATTTTACTATGTTCGGTTGATATTTTTTTTGTACCCACTTCACTTCACTAAATAAACTTCCCTCTGGCGCTCTTTGCCCTTAGTCGGCCTTGCGCCATAAAAACCCAAACATCATCATTCAAACGGGCCAAGGCGTTAGGAAAACGTGTGCGCCGTGAGGCGAAACGAGAG
This sequence comes from Haemaphysalis longicornis, assembly GCF_048455015.1. NCBI lineage: Eukaryota > Metazoa > Arthropoda > Arachnida > Ixodida > Ixodidae > Haemaphysalis > Haemaphysalis longicornis. The sequence goes on along the minus strand of NW_027526295.1, from coordinate 114,242,835 downwards.
AGTTGGCACACCTTCTTGACATCCATTAATTCATACACAGACACACACAAAGTCTGGACACGTATACGCAAGCTCAAAGGACAACAGACACACAGCCTGCCCCTGGTTAGCACAACAGGGGACACACTTGAAGACCAGGCTAACACGCTTGCACAACATTTCGAACACGTGTCCAGTTCAGCACACTACACGAACACTTTCATGAAACACAAAACATCTGCAGAAAAAAAGCCCTTACACGACAAAGACAGATCAAAAACTTCTTACAACTCTGAATTCACTCTCTATGAGTTGAGGGCTGCCCTGAGCTCGTGCAAACCTTCAGCTCCAGGCGCAGATAAGATTACATACACCATGATACAGCACCTACACCCAGACACTCTTGAAACACTCTTACACCTATACAATAAAATATGGCTTTCGGGGCACATTCCACGCTCTTGGAGGGAGGCCATAGTAGTGGCTTTCCTAAAGGAAGGGAAGGACCCTTCCTCTCCCGCCAGTTATCGTCCCATTGCCCTGACAAGCTGCCTGTGTAAGCTCTTCGAGAAGATGATAAACAGGAGACTTGTGTACTTCTTAGAGTACAATGGCCTTCTCGAGAGCTGCCAGGCGGGCTTCAGGGCGGGGCGATCTACCAACGATCAACTCGTTGCATTAGAGTCTTATATCAAAGATGCTTTCCTCCACAAGCAGTACTGTATGACAGTCTTCTTTGATCTTGAAAAGGCGTACGATACTGCTTGGCGGTACGGCATCCTTAGCGACTTGAAGTCCTTTGGCATGTCGGGTAACATGATAAACACGTTTTCCAGTTACATGTCCGAAAGGACGTTTCGCGTGCGACTTGGAACTGCACTCTCTAGGGTGCATGTGCAGGAAAATGGAGTGCCACAAGGTGGAGTTTTAAGTTGCACCCTTTTTATTGTGAAAATGAATTCCCTGAGGAAGGCATTGCCACCGTCGATTTCCTGCTCAATTTATGTAGACGACGTACAATTATCCTTTAAGTCTTGTAACCTGTCTGTCTGCGAGCGCCAAGTCCAGCTTGGTGTTAACAAGCTAGCTGGTTGGGCAGACAGCAACGGTTTTAAATTTAATCCAGGGAAGTGCACTTGTGTCTTGTTTTCCAGGAGGCGTGGCATCCGGCCGGATCCAGACATTCAACTCCACGGTGTCTCGATTCCTGTCAAAAAGGAACACAAGTTTTTAGGTATAATCTTTGACGAAAAGCTCACATTCATCCCACACATAAAACAACTAAAACATAAATGCTTAAAAACAATGAATATCCTGAAGGTTCTCTCGCACATCTCTTTTGGTGCTGACAAACAGCTTCTGTTGCGTGTTTTTACCAGCTTGATAGGCTCACGATTGGACTATGGCAGCGTTGTCTATGGGACAGCCACTAAAACATCCCTCAGAATGCTGGACCCTGTGCTTCATCTAGGGCTCCGCTTGTCCTGTGGTGCCTTTCGGACTAGTCCAGTCGAAAGCCTGTATGTAGAGTGCAACAAATGGAACCTACAATGTCAGCGAGCATACACAGACCTTCTTTATGCGTTTAAAATTTCATCCATGCCTCACCATCCTTTTAAATCAGTTTTTCATGATACCTCCATGACTGAACTCCTTTTAAATCGACCATCTTTCTCTGCGCCCTTCTCTTACAGAGTTAGAGAGGAAGCGTCAGCTCTTGCTGTCTCCTTTTTAGATACCATCCAAAGTTCTGTAACAGATCTCATAGCACCATGGCATCTCCGCCCTGTCTCATGCGACACATCATTCACACATGTAGATAAAAACCGACCTCCCACATGTGCAATTCTGCAGCATTTCTTGTATTTGCAGCAGAAGTATGAGTGCTCTGAATTTTATACGGATGCCTCTAAGACTTCCACCTCTGTGTCCTGCGCGGCGCATGGGCCCGGCCTTAGTGTCACCAAAACTCTGAATAGTCATACTAGTATATTTACGGCAGAGGCTTACGGTGTACTTGTTGTCAATCATATACTTCAAAGTCACAACCCACAATCCATTATATATACAGACTCCCTCAGTGTCGTGCGGGCGTTGTCGCCAACAAAGTCTTCGAAAAATCACGTTGTAAATCTAATAGTCAAGGGTATTATGTCGGTGTATGTACGCAAGTTTGAACTGGTTCTTTGCTGGGTCCCTGGCCACAGTGGTATAGCCGGGAACGAAGCAGCGGACCGAATGGCTGCTGCTGCTACACTCTCGAATACAGTACACATAACCACATTACCCTACACCGACGTGAAACCACACATCAGACAACAACTTCGCAAAACATGGCAAACGCACTGGAGTGAACAAACAGACAACAAGTTACACGTAATAAAACCACACTTGGGACCATACACCACCGACACACGTAATAGATACACTGAAGTCGCCTTGGCTAGATTACGGATAGGGCACACTCATGCAACGCACTCGCACCTTCTCACGGGGTCTCCAAGACCTCTGTGCAGCAGGTGCGGAGAGGCCCTATCCGTGATCCACATCCTCATACAATGTAAGGCACTCGACATTACACGACGAAAACACTTCCCACAACTACACACACGACATATTCCACCACACCCGTCATACTTCTTAGGAGATGAAGCCATGTTCTCTGTTCAGCGAACCTTAAGGTTCCTATCTGAAGTTCATCTCTTACAACTCATCTCTTATCACCCATAGTTTTACCCCTGGTCCTATACACCAGCCACCTTATTTAAGTTTTAACCACTCTTGTTCTTCACCCTGGCCCTTTACACCAGCCGTGCTCATTGTTTTTAACTGATTTTATTTCGTGTTCTCTCCTATCAAATCACTTTGTGTTTGGCGCTCTTTGCCCATGTCGGCCTTGCGCTAATAAAATCAATCCATCATCATCATCATCAAAACCACATTACCCTACACCGACGTGAAACTACACATCAGACAACAACTTCGCAAAACATGGCAAACACACTGGAGTGAACAAACAGAGAACAAGTTACACGTAATAAAACCACACTTGGGACCATACACCACCGACACACGTAATAGATACACTGAAGTCGCCTTGGCTAGATTACGGATAGGGCACACTCATGCAGCGCACTCGCACCTTCTCACGGGGTCTCCAAGACCTCTGTGCAGCAGGTGCGGAGAGGCCCTATCCGTGATCCACATCCTCATACAATGTAAGGCACTCGACATTACACGACGAAAACACTTCCCACAACTACACACACGACATATTCCACCACACCCGTCATACTTCTTAGGAGATGATGCTATGTTCTCTGTTCAGCGAACCTTAAGGTTCCTATCTGAAGTTCATTTCTTACAACTAATCTCTTATCACCCATAGTTTTACCTCTGGTCCTATACACCAGCCACCGTATTTATCTTTTAACCACTCACGTTCTTCACCCTGGCCCTTTACACCAGACGTGCTCATAGTATTTAACTGACTTTATCTGATTTCCCTCCTTATCAAATAACTTTGTATTTGGCGCTCTTTGCCCATGTCGGCCTTGCGTCATTAAACTTAAACCATCATCATCATCATCGAAACCGTGCTACACCTGGGGGCAGACGATGGTGATGGTGATGGCGGCTATGCCCTTTATAACAGGTCGCCCTCGCCTAGCGGCGCGGCGGAGCCAAAAATAATAACAAAAAATAAAACCAAGAATGCGAGAACGCTAAACTTTTGTCGCACCAAATGAAGCTCAAGCACTCCGTTGCACTGCCCCGTGTTGCCACCAAAACTCCAACCGCCGTTTTGTAGTGGCCGTGGCTGCCCCCGGGCTGTGACTACTGCCGTCCCCAGCAGTCTCAGTTTCCTCCGGCTTCCTGAAAACAAGTGCAATTGACAGCGACGATGTATGGGGAATGGGAAAAATACCCGGACATGCCACCACCACGTGCTCCGTCGTCTCTTCCGCAGAATCACAGAGCGCACAGGTCTTTGCCAAATTAGCTGTGAAGCGCGCTCTCCAGCTTCGCGTACGCAGCACACCACACCTTGCCTCCGCCACGAAACCGCTCCCCTTGGAGTTGTCGTACTGCCACTCCCTGCGGATATCTGTTTTCTCCCTGCAGTAGACTGCTAGGGAAGACTTCTGCTGGCATGCCTCTTGCCATTTCCTGGTTTCAGCGCTCTACACCCGCTCATGCACCTCCTTCCTTGATCCCGCTGTTGCTGCCGTCGCGAGGATGACCATCGGCAGGTCGAAAACTCGACGCAGTTTCACAGTCCGCCGCGTCCATCTCGTCGACCGCCCTGAAAAACTCGGGTATACCAGCACTTGCCGGGCTAGGTTGCCTTCAGGGAGGCGCTCTCGTATGCTGCCGTTGCTATCGCCTCCCGGGCTGTAAATGATGACCAGCCCAGCCGCCTTGGATAGCTTCCACTGGTGTCTGTCGGTGGGTCCCCAATGCCATGCTGCCCACTTCTCTCTGGCGTCTCTCCAAGAACTCTCTCATCCCTGTTTAGAGGCCTAGCACTGCATTGGCACTGCAGGGCTGATGCTGATTGGCCGCTACCCTTTGTATCGGGTGATGCCAGAGAAATCTGGCCCGGGCCAAAAACTCCTTAACAGTGTCACTGCACTGTCCTATTTACGTACGATCTCGCCAACATTCTTCTAGTCGCTGTTTGGTAACTTCGACCGCTTCTTTTTGGCCGCTAGGTGCGTTCCCCCTATGCACGCTATGCAGTCCGAGTGCCATCGCAAGTGCCTCGGACAACCCCATTGCCGCAGTAGGGAGGGCCGGCGGGTGTAGGTGTGGGCATTCCACCACTACGTGAAGGAGAGTTTCCTCCTTGTCCTTGCACCTTGTGCACCGAGTGTCCAGGTCCAGGGAAAACTTCGCCCTCATCACTCTAGTCCTCAACACCCCGCTCCTCGCTTCGCCCAGCAGCCCACGCCCTCTTGAGTTGTAGATCTCCTCCCTGGAGATGCAGTCCTTCCCTTCGCAGTACACCCGCAGAGATGGCCGGGCCTGAGCGTCGCCGCGCCACTGCGCATTCTCTGTTTCCCGTACCCTGTCGCGCACCTTTAGTCTCCAGTTCGGCTTGAGTGCTTCTGTCAGGCGCACCTGCGGGACGTCGTAGCGCTGTGCCAGTTTTCCTGTTCGGGTCATCCATTTGGTGTTTGTGCAGCGAAGGTGTCCATATTTTTACACCTGCCTGGCCCACCTGCCGTCAGGCATTGCACTGAGGCGCCGTTCAAATGCTAGTTTGGCTGTGGCCTCTCTCGCCTCAAACGACGACCAGCCCATGTCGCCCTGCACGGCTTCGTTGGTGGTGTAAGCATGAACGGTGCCACCCTGCCCGCTTCTCTCTGCCTGACCTCCAGTGCCCTCCTAGTCGCCGCCGACATGCACAGTACGGCATTGCCGAATGCCAACCCGGGCACTGTTACCAGCTTCCAGAGCGCCCGGACAACCTCGTACCTGCTGAAAGCCCATAGTGACCTTGATGTTAGGTATGCTCGCTTAGTCACTGCTTTCTTCCGCAGTCGTGCCTCGTATTCCTCGAGATAGTTCCTTTGGTCCCCCGCACGGGGCACCTTGAGTATTCATGGTGACGGTGAGCAGCGACACCGCGGACCCCGAGCTCCCAACATAAGCCGTGTCCAACCGTGGCGATGTGTTTAAAGGTGAAGGGTAGAAGCCGTAAACGGTGGCCGTCGGAGCCTTGGTCAAGCTCCGGCCGATGGGCTCCCTGCCTGTCTACCAGACAGGGAGCTCCGGGACCTCTTTGACTACCAGGGTAAGGTCAAAGGAGAAAGTACCCCCGTCTCCCTGCTTTTATACTATGCTTTATGGTATTGTCTAAACCCCCCCCCAACCGTGATCGGTCCCTGAAAAGGGGCCGCACCGAAGTATCCTTTCCTCCGTTGCCGTCGTTAACCTTTCCTGAACCGGACCATTTTTCTCGATTTCTTGTGATGGAATCCCTCAATCCAACCCACCCTCTTGCATCTCAGTCAGTCTTCTTGATCGCCAAGTATCTTGAAGCCATAGTAGGAAAATCGTATAAGTGCAAAAAACAAAGGTCTGGTGAACTCCTCATCGAAATAAATGACAAGCAGCAGTCCATGAAGCTTCTAGCTCAGACTAGACTGGCTGATCTAGACATCAGGGTCACACCCCATCGGAGCCTCAACAGCTCCCAGGGTGTGATATCCGAGACAGATCTTTTGAACGAAACGGATGCGGATCTCCTTGCCGGCTTGAAGGATCAGGGCGTCACTGCCGTGAGACGCATCACTATCCGCAGAGACGACAAGGAGATTCCCACCAAGCACATTATCTTGACTTTCGACCGCGCAGTTCTTCCACAACACATCAATGCAGGTTTTATCCGTTGCTCCATCCGTCCGTACATCCCGAATCCGCGGCGCTGTTTTAAGTGCCAGCGGTTCGGGCACGGTACAACCTCTTGTCGTGGCCGAACGACGTGTGCGAAATGCGCGGCGCACGATCATCCGACTGACAACTGTCCATCCGAAACCCTCACTTGTGTGAAGGTGTGTGTGCAGCCATCCCTGTCCTTTCTGAAGACCATGTAACTATTCAAGAAATTTGTGTGCTTGGAATTCAAATGTGTTTCCTGAACACACATAACACTTGGCTGATTAGCATGCAGTATTTCGTATACATCGTCAAGATTTTTAAGAAGCGCATGCAGCGTACTCCCGCAAGTGCGAAAAATTTCAATTGGAAAAAAAGATAATTAACATCAAGGTCACGGAGAACATCACCTTCCCAGAGGCGCGAAAGAGGTTCGCCTCTTTCCCTCTGGGGAGGTACGCCGACGCGGCTCGGCGGGGGGCGGAGCGGCGTCTGGTTTCCACAGGGACCCAGTTCAGCGAGTCTGACCTGGTCCCTCCCCCGCCCCCCCCTGGGTTGCCTCAGGCAGCCCAACCCGCCACCACGCCGCTTGCTGAGGCAGCAGCGGTTGTGGTGCAAACGTCTTCCGTCGGGACCGGTGCTGCTCCCGCCTCTGTCTCCCCGTCCTCCAGTGCGTTGGAGGGTACCGAGGTGATGGACACCACGGGCCCTGCACCGGTTCCCACCGCCACCGCACCGCCCGTGCCACCTCTGGCGCTCCGGACGCCCTCGGCGGTGGCGGCTCAAACGAAGGGCTCCCGAGGGGGGGCCAAGTCCGGGGGGCCCGGTCCGTCGGGCACCCCTCGGACATCCGACGACGATATGGATGTCGGGCCGTTCCTGCCTGCAACGCAGCGCAAGGAACGCGTCCCGACGCCAAAGCCTCCCGACAAGCCTAAAAAGGCGAGAGTCACAGCCCCGAAAGACGACACATAAACAAACACACACACTCCAGTAGCTCTCACACTAAATAATGGGAAGAGAAAACATAATTCAATGGAACTGTAGAGGCCTTCTTAAAAATCTTGACGATGTATACGAAATACTGCATGCTAATCAGCCAAGTGTTATGTGTGTTCAGGAAACACATTTGAATTCCAAGCACACAAATTTCTTGAATAGTTACATGGTCTTCAGAAAGGACAGGGATGGCTGCACACACTCCTCTGGCGGTGTGGCCATAATCGTCCGGAAATCCTTAGCATGCCACCCTGTCACTTTAAACACTATCCTTGAGGCTGTAGCAATACGCTTAATAATATTTAATAGGTTGATAACGGTATGCTCCATATACATTCCTCCTGATGTTACACTTTCGAGCTCTGACGTTGAGGCGCTGGTTGACCAGCTGCCCGAACCGTACATTCTAACAGGCGACCTTAATGCTCACAATTCTCTTTGGGGCTCTTCTCGTACGGATGCCCGGGGTCGCCTGATAGAGAGGTTTCTTACATCCTCTGGAGCATGCCTTTTCAACAATAAACAGCATACATATCATAACATAGGACACAACACATACTCATGTCTTGACTTGGCTATTGGCTCCGCAGTTCTCTTTCCTCTTCTCGAGTGGGGTGTGGGAACTCACCCATATGGCAGTGACCACTTCCCCACCTCACTTACATACATAGGTAAAGGCCCATGCAGCCCATCTTCCCATAATCGGTTCAATGAAACACGAGCTAACTGGAATACATTTACAGAGACATCCAAACTACACCACACATCCATAGAACACCTACACGTTGAAGAATCTACCCAACTCCTCACGGCGCACATCCTCGACGCCGCCGAAAAGTCAATTCCCCACGCCTCTGGTGCCCCGCGCAACCAGCGGAGGCCGTGGTGGAATGAGGACTGTAGGCGGGCGCGAGAGGCCCAGAACAAGGCGTGGGGTGTCCTTCGTCGGTACCCCACGTCGGGAAACCTCCTCTTGTTCAAACGGGCCAAGGCATTAGGAAAACGTGTGCGCCGTGGGGCAAAACGAGAGAGTTGGCGTACATTCATAACATCAATAAACTCCTACACAGACACAAGGAAAGTATGGACACGAATACGTAAACTCAAGGGACAACAAACACACAGCCTGCCTCTGGTCAGCACTACAGGGGACACACTCGAAGACCAGGCTGACACACTCGCACAACACTTCCAACACGTGTCCAGTTCAGAACACTACACAAACACTTTCCTGAAACATAAAGCCTGTTGTGAAAAGAAGTCCCTACGCGACAGCAACAAATCACAGACTTCTTACAACTCCCTGTTTTCACTACATGAGCTGAGGGCTGCTCTAAGCACGTGTAAACCCTCAGCTCCAGGCCCAGACAACATCACATACACAATGATACAACACCTGCACGCAGACACTCTTCTAACACTCTTACACCTATATAACAAGATTTGGCTTTCGGGGCACATTCCAAACTCTTGGAAGGAGGCTATAGTTGTAGCTTTCCTGAAGGAGGGAAAGGACCCGTCGTCCCCCTCAAGCTACCGTCCTATAGCCCTGACGAGCTGCCTGTGCAAGCTCTTCGAGAAGATGGTAAATCGCAGGCTCGTGTACTTCCTCGAGTACAACGGTCTTCTCGAGAGCTGCCAGGCAGGCTTTAGGGTGGGGCGATCGACGAACGATCAGCTGGTAGCTCTTGACTCGTACATCAAGGATGCCTTCGCGCATAAGCAGTATTGTTTAACTGTCTTCGACCTTGAAAAGGCATACGACACCGCTTGGCGTTATGGGATCCTTAGGGACCTCAAGTCATTCGGTGTATCGGGTAACATGTTAAACACTCTTGTTAGTTACTTGTCAGACAGAACGTTTCGAGTAAGAGTTGGTTGTGCACTCTCAAACGTTTACGTGCAAGAAAATGGCGTGCCACAGGGTGGCGTGTTGAGCTGCACTCTCTTCATAGTAAAAATGAACTCTCTTGGTAAGGCACTGCCACCTACAATCTCTTATTCCATGTATGTAGATGACGTGCAGATATCCTATAAATCATGCAATATGTCAATCTGCGAACGTCAAGTCCAGCTTGGTGTAAAGAAACTTGCCGGCTGGGCAGACAAGAATGGTTTTAAATTAAATCCTGTAAAAAGCTCCTGCGTTGTGTTCTCCAGGAAGCGCGGGGTCCATACGGACCCAGACATTACTCTTAATGGCGTGTCGCTTCCTGTGAACAAGGAGCACAAGTTCTTAGGTGTTGTGTTTGACCAGAAACTCACATTCATTCCACACATCAAGGAACTTAAACATAAATGTCTGAAAACAATGAATATACTTAAGGTTCTCTCCCATCAATCTTATGGTTCCGACAAAGAACTCCTACTACGGCTCTATACTGCTTTGGTTGGGTCTCGTTTAGACTATGGCAGTGTGGTATATGGGTCGGCGACTAAAACAGCGTTGCGAATGCTTGACCCAGTGCTACACTTGGGGCTTCGTCTCGCCTCGGGTGCTTTTCGCACTAGCCCTGTCGAGAGTCTGTATGTCGAGTGTGATAAGTGGAGCCTTGAGAACCAACGAACGTACATGGACTTGCTATATGCTTTTAAAATTTCATCACTGAATAATCACCCTTTTTATCCTGTCTTTAACGATACATCAACATCTCTGCTCTTTGCAAATCGCCCATCCGTTCCTCTGCCCTTTTCACTGAGAGTGAGAGAGCGAGCCTCGGATCTCAGTGCTTCGTTTTTAGATGTGTACAGGTCATCCTTTTCTAACAGTTTACCGCCTTGGCAAGTTCGCCCTGTGTCGTGTGACCTCTCTTTTATGAGACTTGACAAAAATCGTGTACCACGAGCTGCAATACTGCAGCACTTTCTGTCTTTGCAGTTTAAATACACATGTGCAGAATTTTATAGTGACGCTTCTAAAACCTCCAGTATGGTGTCGTGCGCTGCTCATGGTCCTAATTTCAATGCAGCCAGAACCATGAGCGTGCACACATCAATTTTTTCAGCGGAAGCGTATGGAATTTTACTGATTGTACGACACATCCTTGAAAATCACATTTCCAATTCCATCATATATACAGATTCTTTGAGTGTTGTTCGCGCACTGTCATCGCACAAGCCCCCCAGAAACCACATAGTTAATCTTGTATTCTGCACTATCATGTCCGTGTATGCAGAAAAGCATGAGGTGGTCCTCTGCTGGGTCCCAGGACACGCAGGGATCTCTGGGAACGAGTTGGCAGACGAGAGGGCCGGTGCGGCTGCACTCAGGAACACTGTGGACATTACAACGGTACCCTACACAGACCTCAAGCCACACATAAGACAACACCTGCGCAGAACATGGCAAACACACTGGGACGAACAGACAGACAACAAACTACATGTAATAAAGCCACACTTGAGACGGTACACAACTGACTCACACAACAGACACACGGAAGTCGCCTTGGGTAGGCTGCGGATAGGGCACACCCATGCGACGCACTCGTATCTGCTGACGGGATCTTCTAGACCCCAGTGCGGCAGGTGCGGAGAGGCCCTATCCGTAGTGCACATACTAATCACATGCAAGGCACTTCACACAACACGACACGAACACTTCAGAGAACTCTACAGACAACATATTCCCCTACATCCATCGTTTTTCCTAGGTGATGATGCCATTGTTTCCGTGAAACGTGTGTTTGAGTATTTGTCCGACGTCAAGTTTTTAAACCTCATCTCCTATCACGCATAATCATATCTGGCCCTATACACCAGCCATCACCATTGCCGTTAATTGATTTTATTGTTGCTTTGGCTTTAGTAGCCTATATTTTATTTTAGATACTTTTGTTTGGCGCTCTTTGCCCCAGCTGGCCTTGCGCCAAAAAACTCTAACGATCATCAGTTCCTTTGGTCGGCGATTTCTATCCCCAGATATTTGTAAACGTGGCACCATTCCACGTCACTGCCCTGCAGCCGCAGTGGTTGCCGCGTTTCCCCTTCATTCACTCCTTCCGTAGTTGCCCCTCCTGACATAACTGCCGACTTCTTCATATTAAACCTCAGGCCCAGTCTGGTCGCCTCTTCCGCACACACATCGAGGAGGGCCTGAAGCTTTGCTGTCGAATTTGCCATCAACACGATGTCGTCAGTGTAGAGCAGACCAGGTAGGCGCCTCGACTTCGTATGCCCCTCCTCCATGTATGTCAGGTCGAAACCGAGTCCACTGTTTGTCAGTCGTTCTGTCATTTCCGAGATGTACAGCATGAAGAGTAGGGGCGACATAGGGCAGCCTTGTCTGAGTCCCCTTGAGACCTCCACTGGTTCCGACGTTTCACTGTCCCACTGAATGGCTGCCAGGTTGTCCGCATATATTTGCTCCAATAGGCTCAGCCACTCCTCCGGAAGTCCAATGTTCCTCAGTGTTCTCCACAGCATACCGTGGTCAATGCAGTCATAGGCCTGGGCTATGTCCAGGAAACTCAGGAGCAACGGCCTGCTCTCCAGCTGAGATATTTCCAGTGCCTCCGTGATTACAAAAAAGGTTGTCCAAGCGTCGACTAGGCCGAAAACCGTTTTGAAGGTCACCCAACACGCCCTGTCCTTCGGCCCATTTGCATAGCCTGGCTCGCACTGTGTGTGCGAATAGCCTATATCTGACCGAAGTCACGGCAATGGGTCGGTAGTTGTCCACCGAACCCTTGTCCCCGCTGCGCTTGTACACTAGCCTTATTCTTGTGCACTTCCAGTCCCTCGGTATTTTTCCCGTCACCAACCCAGCGTTCAGTGCGTCACGGAGTAGCTCCCTAGTCTTGGGCCCCATTTTCTTGACAAATTGGATTGGAATTTTGTCCAACCCAGCTGCTGTCCTGCCATTTATGTGGTTCAGAGCCATTTTGAGCTCTCGTTCGGTGATTGTTTCTCTTGGGTTCTTCCCTTCTGAGGTCCCCACTTCCTGCTGCTGTGGCACTGTACTTTTTGCCAGTTTCTGTGCCATGTAGGCCCTCACGTACTCGAGGCAGTCCTGTCCCTCATAGTTCTCCCCTGTTGTTGCGTCTCTCAAACAAGTCCTGGCGCGCGAAGGCTCTGCCTGCTCATTTCGGACATGTTGCCAGAATTTTCTTGCAGCGTCTCTGCCTGTCCCTTTGAGTTCCTCCAGAAAGTTACCATTCACTGCTTTTATCTTTCTTTGCACGACGTTTGCCGCCTCTCGTTTTGCATCTTTGTATTATTCCCAAAGGCTGTTCACCTGTGTGCCCGTTCCTGAGCAAACTGCCTGTCGGTGTTCACGGCACAGTTTCTTCCTTTGGCTGATCGCTGCAGCCACTTCTTTGTCCCACCACTTCTGCCTTTTCCTTCCTCGAGCGATTTTCGTGCGCTGGCCCAGGGCCCTTATGTGCTTGTTGATCCACTGCACAAACTCTTCGTAGTCCTTTATGTTCGCTCCCCGCACGGGGCACCTTGAGCAATCTTGGTGACGGTACTGGCGATACCGCGGACCCCGAGCCCCCAAACATAAGCTGGATCCAACCGTGGCGATGTGTTTATAGGTGGAGGGTTAGAAACCACGAACGGTGGCCGTCGGAGCCCAGGTCAAGCTCCGGCAGATGGGCTCCCTGTCTGTTCACCAGGCAGGGAGCTCCGGGACCTCTTTGACTACCAGGGTAAGGTCAAAGAAGAAAGTACCCCCGTCTCCCTGCTTTCCAATGTATCATATGGCATTTTCTAAACCCCCCCAAACGTGATCGGCCCCCGAAAAGGGGCCGCACCGAAGCTTCATTCCCACCCTTGCCAACAATTGCATCCCAAAAGCCAGATAACTATCCGCGCTTCTTGATTGTTGAATCTCTTGACAAGTCCAATCCTATCTCCTCCCAGTCAGTGTTCCTTATCACCAAATTCCTTGAAGGCATCCTTGGCAAGTCTTTCCAAGACAAGAAACTGAGAACCGGCGAAGTTCTGGTCGAAGTGAACTCTCGCCAGCAAGCCACAAGCCTCCTTACCCAGAATCGCATGGCAGATCTGGACATCAGAGTCACACCCCACCGTAGCCTCAATAGCTCTCAGGGTGTGATTTCTGAGCCAGATCTGATAAATGAGACGGAAGCCAATCTGCTCGAAGGTCTAAAAGGCGAGGGCGTGACGGCAGTGAGGCGCATCACCATGCGGCGAGATGATAAGCAAATCATGACAAAGCATATAATCTTGACATTTGACAGTTCCACACTCCCCGAATCCATCAAAGCGGGTTTCATTCATTGTTCTGTCCGGCCTTACATCCCGAATCCGCGGCGTTGTTTCAAGTGCCAACGGTTCGGTCATGGCACCACCTCCTGTCGTGGCAAAACAACGTGTGCAAAATGTTCATCTCAAGATCATGATACAGATAACTGCCAGGCTCAACAATTAATGTGCAGCAACTGTCATGGACCTCATGCTGCGTACTCCCGGACGTGTGAAAGGTTCCAGATGGAAAAGAAAATAATCAACCTGAAAATCACTGAAAACATCACCTTCCCAGAGGCGCGAAAGAGGTTCGCCTCCTTCCCTCTGGGCAGGTACGCCGACGCAGCTCGCCGGGGGGCAGAGCGGCGTCTTGTTTCGGCGGGGAGACAGTACCGAGAGTCGGACTTGGTCCCGCCCCCCCCTGGGTTGCCTCTTGCAGCCCAACCCGCCTCCGCACCGCTTGCTGGGCCAGCAGCGGTTGTGGTGGCAACCTCTTCCGTCGGGACCGGTGCCGCTCCCGTCCCTCCCTCCCCATCGTCCAGTGCGTTGGAGGGTGCCATGGACAGCACGGGCCACGCACCGGCTCCCACTGCCACCGCACCGCCCGTGCCACTTCTGGTGCCTCCGATACCTGCGGCGGTGGCGGGTCAAACGAAGGGCCCTCGAAGGGGGGCCAAGTCCGGGGGGCCCGGTTCGACGGGCACACCCAGGACATCGGACGACGAGATGGACGTCGTGCCATTCTTGCCTGCAACGCAGCGCAAGGATCGGCCTCCGACGTCCAAGCCTACAGAAAGGCCCAGAAAGCCCAATCCAAGAGTCACAGCCCTGAAAGACGACACAAACATATACACTCCAGTAGCTCTCACACTAAATAATGGGAAGAGAAAATATTGTTCAATGGAGTAATCTTCTGAGTAATCTTGACGACGTGTATGAGATTCTGCATACCAATCAGCCAAGTGTAATGTGTGTCCAGGGAACAGAGTTGAATTCTAAACACACAAATTTCTTGAATAGTTACCTCGTAAACAGGAAAGACAGGGATGGCTTAACACACTCTTCTGGCGGTGTGGCCATAATCGCCCGAAAATCTTTAGCATGCCACCCTGTCACCTTCAATACCGTCCTTGAGGCTGTAGCAATACGCTTAATAATATTTAATAGGTTGATAACGGTATGCTTCATATACATTCCTCCTGATGTTACACTTTTGAGCTCTGACTTCGAGGCGCTGGTTGACCAGCTGCCCGAACCGTACATTCTAACAGGCGACCTTAATGCTCACAATTCTCTTTGGGGCTCTTCTCGTACGGATGCCCGGGGTCGCCTGATAGAGAGGTTTCTTACATCCTCTGGAGCATGCCTTTTCATCAATAAACAGCCTACATATCATAACATAGGACACAGCACATACTCATGTCTTGACTTGGCTATTGGTTCTGCAATTCTCTTTCCATGTCTTGGGTGGGGTGTGGGCACGGACCCATATGGTAGTGACCATTTCCCTACTTCATTAACGTACATAGGTACAGGCCCGAGCAGTCCATCTTCCTATAAAAGGCTTAATGAAGCAAGAGCTACCTGGAATGCATTTACAGAGACATCCTAACTACACCACACATCCAAAGGACACCTACACGTTGAAGAAGCTACCCAACTGCTCACGGCGCACATCCTCGACGCCGTCGAAAAGTCCATTCCCCACGCCTCTGGTGCCCCGCGAAACCAGCGGAGGCCGTGGTGGAATGAGAACTGTAGGCGGGCGCGAGAGGTCCAGAACAAGGCGTGGGGTGTCCTTCGTCGGTACCCCACGTCGGGTAACCTCATTTTGTTCAAACGGGCCAAGGCGTTAGGAAAACGTGTGCGCCGTGAGTCAAAACGAGAGAGTTGGCGTTCCTTAATAACATATATAAACTCCTACACAGACACACGGAAAGTATGGACGAGAATACGCAAACTCAAAGGACAACAAACTCACAGCCTGCCTCTGGTCAGCACTACAGGGGACACACTCGAAGACCAGGCTGACACACTCGCACAACACTTCCAACACGTGTCCAGTTCAGCACACTACACGAACACTTTCCTTAGGTATAAAGACACTAGTGAAAAGAAGTCACTACACGACAACAACAAATCACAGACTTCTTACAACTCCCTGTTTTTACTACATGAGCTGAGGGCTGCCCTGAGCACGTGTAAACTCTCAGCTCCAGGCCCAGACAACATTACATATACAATGATACAACACCTACACGCAGACACTCTTCTAACACTCTTACACCTATATAACAAGATATGGCTTTCGGGGCACATTCCAAACTCTTGGAAGGAGGCTATAGCTGTAGCTTTCCTGAAGGAGAGAAAGGACCCGTCATCCCCCTCAAGTTACCGTCCTATTGCCCTGACGAGCTGCCTGTGCAAGCTCTTCGAGAAGATGATAAATCGCAGGCTTGTGTACTTCCTTGAGTACAACGGTCTTCTCGAGAGCTGCCAGGCAGGCTTCAGGGTGGGGCGATCGACGAATGATCAACTGTTAGCTCTTGACTCGTACATCAAGGATGCCTTCGCACACAAGCAGTATTGTTTAACTCTGTTGTTCTACCTTGAGAAGGTATACGACACCGCTTGGCGTTATGGGATCCTTAGGGACCTCAAGTCATTCGGTGTTTCGGGTAACATGTTGAACACCCTTGTCAGTTACTTGTCAGACAGAACGTTCCGAGTAAGAGTCGGTGGTGCACTCTCAAAGGTTCACGTGCAAGAAAATGGCGTGCCACAAGGTGGCGTGTTGAGCTGCACTCTCTTCATAGTAAAAATGAACTCTCTTGGTAAGGCACTGCCACCTACAATCTCCTATTCCATGTATGTAGATGACGTCCAGATATCCTATAAATCATGCAATATGTCAATCTGCGAACGTCAAGTCCAGCTTGGTGTAAAGAAACTTGCTGGCTGGGCAGACAAGAATGGTTTTAAATTGAATCCTGTAAAAAGCTCCTGCGTTGTGTTCTCCAGGAAGCGCGGGGTCCATCCGGACCCAGACATTACTCTGAAAGGCGTGTCGCTTCCTGTGAACAAGGAGCACAAGTTCTTAGGTGTTGTGTTTGATCACAAACTCACATTCATTCCCCAAATCAAGGAACTTAAAAATGAATGTATCAAAACAATGAATATACTTAAGGTTCTCTCCCACCAATCCTACGGTTCCGATAAAGAACTCCTGCTTCGCTTGTATACTGCGTTGGTTGGGTCTCGTTTAGACTATGGCAGTGTGGTGTATGGGTCGGCGACTAAGACAGCCTTGCGAATTATGGACCCAGTGCTACACTTGGGGCTTCGTCTTGCTTCGGGTGCTTTTCGTACTAGCCCTGCCGAGAGTCTTTATGTCGAGTGTGATAAGTCGAGCCTTGAGAACCAACGAACGTACATGGACTTGCTTTATGCCTTTAAAATTTCGTCGCTGAATAATCAACCTTTTTATCCTGTCTTTAACGATACATCAACATCTCTGCTCTTTGTAAATCGCCCATCCGTTCCTCTGCCCTTTTCACTTAGAGTGAGAGAGCGAGCCTCGGATCTCAGTGCTTTGTTTTTAGATGTGTACAGGTCATCCTTTTCTAACAGTTTACCGCCTTGGCAAGTTCGCGCTGTGTCGTGCGACCTTTCTTTTATGAGACTTGACAAAAATCGTGTACCACGAGCTGCAATACTGCAGCACTTTCTGTCTTTGCAGTTTAAATACACATGTGCAGAATTTTATAGTGACGCTTCTAAAACCTCCACTATGGTGTCGTGTGCTGCTCATGGTCCAAACTTCAATGCAGCCAGAACCATGAGCGTGCACACAACAATTGTTTCAGCAGAAGCGTATGGAATTTTACTGATTGCACGACACATTCTTGAAAATCAAATTCCCAATTGCATCAACTGTACAGATTCTTTGAGTGTTGTCCGCGCACTGTCATCGCACAAGCCCCCCAAAAACCACATAGTTAATCTTGTATTCAACACTATCATGTCCGTGTATGCACAAAAACATGAGCTGGTCCTCTGCTGGGTCCCAGGACACGCTGGGATCGCTGGGAACGAGTTGGCAGACGAGAGGGCCGCTGCTGCTGCACTCAGGAACACTGTAGACATTACTACGATACCCTACACAGACCTCAAGCCACACATAAGACAACACTTGCGCAGAACATGGCAAACACACTGGTGCGAACAGACAGACAACAAACTACATGTAATAAAGCCACACTTGGGACGGTACACAGCTGACTCACACAACAGACACACGGAAGTCGCCTTGGGTAGGCTGCGGATAGGGCACACCCATGCGACGCACTCGTATCTGCTGACGGGATCTTCGAGACCCCAGTGCAGCAGGTGCGGAGAGGCCCTATCCGTAGTGCACATCCTAATCACATGCAAGGCACTTCACACAACACGACACAAACACTTCAGAGAACTCTACAGACAACATATTCCCCTACATCCATCGTTGTTTCTAGGTGACGATGCCATGGTTTCCATGAAACGTGTGTTTGAGTATTTGTCAGAGGTCAAGTTTTTATACCTCATTTCCTATCACGCATAATCAAATCTGGCCCTATACACCAGCCATCACCATTTTCTTTAATTGATTTTACTATGTTCGGTTTACACTTTTTTATATCTACCTATGTATGGTAATCACTTCTCTTCATTAAATAACGTCTTCTCTGGCGCTCTTTGCCCTCGTTGGCCTCGCGCCATTAAACACTAACCATCAACTCCCCCTCCCCGCCGCTCTGTGCACCCCCTGTTGTTGCCCACCCAATTGTAGTTCTTATTTGTTGGTGGTTCTTCGGTCTCCCCCCGCACAGGGCACCTTGAGTATTCATGGTGACGGTGTTGGCGACACCGCGGACCCCGAGCCCCCAACATAAACTGTAACCTACCGTCGTGATGTGTTTAAAGGTGAAGGGTAGAAGCCTCAAACGGTGGCCGTCGGAGCCCAGGTCAAGCTCCGGCGGATGGGCTCCCTGACTGTTTACCAGGCAGGGAGCTCCGGTACCTCTCAGGCTATTAGGGTAAGGTTTCAGAAGAAAGTACCCACGTCCCCTGCTTCTTTTACATGTCATATGGTAAATCGTAAATCCCCCCCCAAACATGATCGGCCCCTGAAAAGGGGCCGCACCGAAGGTCCATTTCCGCCACTCCCAACCCTCAGTCTTCCAAAGCCCGATAACTAACCCCGTTTTTTGGTGTTGTAATCCAGTGAACAAGAAAAGCCTCTTGCATCACAGTCCGTGTTCCTAATATCGAAATTTCTGGAGGGCACCATTGGTGACAAATATAAGGCCAAAAAACAAAACTGGAGAAATCCTGGTTGAAGTACACAACCAACAGCATGCCAAGATCCTCCTTGAACTAACTCGCATAGCCAATCTTGAAATCAGGGTGACACCCCACCGGAGCCTGAACAGTACTCAAGGTGTCATCTCCCAACCAGACCTCATGAATGAGACAGATGCTGACCTGCTGGAGGGCCTGAGAAATCAGGGCTTTACAGCTGTGAGGCGCATAAGTATGAGGAGGGATGACAAAGTAGTTTCGACCAAGCACATTATCCTTACTTTTGACCGGTCCACACTCCCAGAGTACGTCAATGCAGGTTTTGTACATTGTAATGTCCGGCCCTACATTCCAAACCCGCGCCGCTGCTTTAAGTGCCAGCGGTTCTGGCACGGAACCAACTCCTGCCGTGGTCGTCTGACCTGCGCAAAATGCGCTCAGCATGATCATCCATCTGATAATTTTCCATCGTCAACCCTCACCTGCGCCAACTGCCCCGCACGGGGCACCTTGAGTATTCATGGTGACGGTACTGGCGATACCGCGGACCCCTAGCCCCCCAACATAAGCTGTGACCTACCGTGGTGAAGGGTAGAAACCTCTAACGGTGGCCGTCGGAGCCTTAGTCAAGCTCCGGCCGATGGGCTCCCTGCCTGTCTACCAGGCAGGGAGCTCCGGGACCTCTTTGACTACCAGGGTAACGTCAAAGGAGAAAGTACCCCCGTCTCCCTGCTTTTATACATACTGTATGATATTTTCTCAACCCCCCCCCTCCAATGATCGGCCTCCCAAAAGAGGCCGCACCGAAGTACTTGCTAAAGAGAAGGCAGAACATTTCTATAAACATCTTGTAGTTCCTTCCACAGGGGACACCCCGGTTGGCAAGAAGTCAGTCATTCTTTTGGCCAAATGCATTGAGTGTGTTGTCGGCTCAGACTATGATGCTAAGAAGCTTTCATCCGGTGACGTTCTTGTTCAAGTAAAAAGAAAAAATCAAAGCGAAAACCTCCTGAAACAGACCACGTTGGCTGACCTGGCTGTTACTGTGACTCCACATAGAACTCTCAACTCCTCTCAAGGTGTAATCTCAGAAAAGGAATTACAGTCTGAGACAGAGGTGGAACTTCTTCAGGCGCTTCAACCTCAAGGGGTAACCTCTGTCAAACGAATTGTAATCCGTAGAGCATATGAAGAAATCCCAACAAAGCATCTTGTCCTCACATTTGATTTCACAACCCCACCCGAAAAGGTCAAAGTGGGCTTCCTAAGCTGCAATGTTCGACCATATTTCCCTAATCCGAGGCGATGCTTTAAATGCCAACGATACGGCCATGGAACTCTATCATTTCGAGGAAAGCTGACTTGTCCTAAATGTTCAGAGTCTGACCATTCGTCGGATGACTGTCCAAACAGCACAGTGAAGTGCCCGAATTGCAGTGGCCCACACGCTGGTTATTCGCGAACCTGCCCAAAATTCAAAGCAGAAAAAGAAATTCTACAAATGAAAGTAACAGAAAACATCACCTTTGCTGAGGCACGCCAAAAGCACAAGCTGCTTTCGGCCACATCTTATGCAGACGCTGCGCGCCGGGGGCTGGGGCGGCGTTTGGTCAGCACAGCGACACAGTGCAGCCTTGCTGCTGATGTGTTGCTGTCCCAGCCCCCGGTTGAGCAGCCACCTGCTGCCTCTGCAACACCTGTAGAGGCTGCGGGGGCCCCATCTCTTGCCGGACTGCCGTCGGTAGTCCAGCGGTGTCAGGACTCGCCCAGTGTGGCGACTCCAGCAAATGTGGCGATTGGGATCGCCGCTGGGAGCTCTGCCGCTCTCACTGTTTCCTCTTCACCTGCCCTAGGGACACCTGAGGGCAGGGAGATGGAGACGGGAGGGCCCACAGCAGCGCCCATCCTAGCTCCACCGCCTGCCCCGCCCACGGCGCAGGCAAAGAACACCCGAAAGGGTACCAAGTCAAGGGGGCCCAGTCCG
Source organism: Haemaphysalis longicornis (assembly GCF_048455015.1). Lineage (NCBI taxonomy): Eukaryota > Metazoa > Arthropoda > Arachnida > Ixodida > Ixodidae > Haemaphysalis > Haemaphysalis longicornis. Next base: position 114,221,936 of record NW_027526295.1, on the reverse strand, counting down.
CTGGGCACCCCCTTGCCTTCAGATGACGACATGGACGTCGAGCCCTTCCGGCTTTCATCGCAGCAGAAGGAACGGGCTGCGACGTCCAGGTCAGTAGAGAAGGCCAGAAAACCCCTTCCAAGAGTCCAAGCCCCGAAAGACCCTACATAAATAGTCACACTCCAGTAGCTCCAAACACATCATAATGGGAAGAGAAAATATTGTGCAATGGAACTGCAGAGGCCTTCTGAATAATCTTGACGACATGTATGAGATTCTGCATGCCAATCAGCCAAGTGTAATGTGTGTTCAGGAAACATTTGAATTCTAAACACACAAATTTCTTGAATAGTTACCTGGTATACAGGAACGACAGGGATGGCAGCATGCACTCTTCTGGCGGTGTGGCCATACTCGTCTGGAAATCCTTAGCATGCCACCCTGTTACCTTGAACACTATCCTTGAGGCTGTAGCAATACGCTTAATAATATTTAATAGGTTGATAACGCTTTGCTCAATATACATTCCTCCTGATGTTACACTTTTGAGCTCTGACTTCGAGGCGCTGGTTGACCAGCTGCCCGAACCATACATTCTAACAGGCGACCTTAATGCTCACAATTCTCTTTGGGGCTCTTCTCGTACGGATGCCCGGGGTCGCCTGATAGAGAGGTTTCTTACATCCTCTGGAGCATGCCTTTTCAACAATAAACAGCCTACATACCATAACATAGGTCACAACACATACTCACACCTTGACATGGCTATTGGCTCTGCAATTCTCTTTTCATGTCTTGAGTGGGGTGTGGGCACGGACCCATATGGTAGTGACCATTTCCCCACTTCATTAACGTATATAGGTACAGGCCCGAGCAGTCCATCTTCCCATAAAAAGTTTAATGAAGCAAGAGCTAACTGGAATGCATTTACAGAGACGTCCAAACTACAGCACACATTCATAGGACACCTACACGTTGAAGAAGCTACCCAACTGCTCACGGCGCACATCCTCGACGCCGCCGAAAAGTCTATTCCCCACACCTCTGGTGCCCCGCGCAACCAGCGGAGGCCGTGGTGGAATGAGGACTGTAGGCGGGCGCGAGAGGCCCAGAACAAGGCGTGGGGTGTCCTTCGTAGGTACCCCACGTCGGGTAACCTCATTTTGTAGAAACGGGCCAAGGCGTTAGGAAAACGTGTGCGCCGTGAGGCCAAACGAGAGAGTTGGCGTTCCTTCATAACATCAATAAATTCCTACACAGACACACGGAAAGTATGGACACGAATACGCAAACACATCATCATCATCATCAAACCCAGCCTATCTACGCCCACTGCAGGGCATAGGGCTCTCCGAGTATTCTCCAATTACCTCGGTCCTGTGCCAACTGTGACCAATTTATCCCCGCAAACTTCTTGATCTCATCTGCCCATCTAACTTTCTGCTGCCCCATGTAACGCTTGCCTTCTCTAGGGATCCACTCTGTTACCCTTAATGACCAGCGGTTATTTTGCCTTCGCATTACATGCCCTGCCCACGTCCATTTCTTCTTCTTAATTTCTACTAATATGTCTTTAACACCAGTTTGCTCCCTGACCCACTCCGCTCTCTTCTTGTCCCTTAATGTTACACCTATCATTTTCCGCTCCATTGCCCGCTGAGTCGTTCTCAATTTAATTTGAACCCTCTTAGTGAGCCTCCAAGTTTCTGCCCCGTAGGTGAGTACCGGTAAGATGCAGCTGTCATACACTTTCTTCTTCAGCGACAATGGTAGGCTGCTATTCATTATCTGAGAATGTCTGCCATATGCACCCCACCCCATTCTGATCCTTCTAATTATCTCTGCCTCATGGTTGGGATCTGGGGTCACAACTTGGCCTAAGTATATATATTCGCCTACCACTTCCACTGCCTCGCCATCTATCTCAAACTGCTGTGCTGTCCCGAGGTTATTGATCATTACTTTAGTTTTCTGCATATTAATTTTCAGGCCCACCGTTCTACTCTGTACGCCTAGTGCGGAGAGCATGCTTTGCAATTCGTCCCCTGAGTTACTTAGCAAGGCAACGTCATCAGCAAATCTGAGGTTACTGAGGTATTCTCCATTAACCCTTAATCCCACCTGTTCCCAATCCAACGTTCTGAATACTTCTTGTAAGCATGCTGTGAATAACATTGGAGAGATTGTGTCTCCTTGTCTGACACCCTTCCTCAAAGTCAAAGGACAACGAACACACAGCCTGCCTCTGGTCAGCACAACAGGGAACACACTCGAAGACCAAGCTGGCACCCTCGCACAACACTTCCAACATGTGTCCAGTTCCGCACACTACACAAACACTTTCATGAAACACAAACAAACGGCCGAAAAGAAGCCTATACTAGATAACAATATGTAAACATCTTCTTATAACTCAGAGTTTTCACTGCATGAGCTGAGGGCTGCTTTGAGCACGTGTAAACCCTCAGCTCCAGGCCCAGACAACATCACATACACAATGATACAACACCTGCACGCAGACACCCCTCTAACACTCTTCCCCGCACGGGGCACCTTGAGTATTCATGGTGATGGTGTTGGCGACACCGCGGACCCCGAGCTCCCAACATAAACTGTAACCTACCGTGGTGATGTGTTTAAAGGTGAAGGGTAGAAGCCTCAAACGGTGGCCGTCGGAGCCCAGGTCAAGCTCTGGCGGATGGGCTCCCTGTCTGTTTACCAGGCAGGGAGCTCCGGGACCTCTCAGGCTATCAGGGTAAGGTTTGAGAAGAAAGTACCCCCGTCCCCTGCTTTTTTCTATGCTGTATGGGAAATTCAAAACCCGCCTCCAAACGTGATCGGCCCCTGAAAAGGGGCCGCACCGAAGTATCTTTTCCTCCACTTCCAAGCATGAGCTTCCCCAAGCCAGACAACTATTCTCGTTTCACTGTTATCGAATCTCTTGACGCAGCCCACCCACTTGCTTCACAGTCAGTATTTTTGATTACAAAATACCTTGACAGAATAATTGGGAAAACCTACAATGCCAAAAAACAACGCACAGGTGAAGTGCTCGTCGAGGTAAAAAACAAGCAGCAGGCAACCACACTCCTTGGCCAGACGAAAATGGTCGATCTGGACATCAGGGTCACACCCCACCGCAGCCTGAATAGCTCGCAGGGTGTGATCTCTGAGCCAGACCTCCTAAACGAGACAGATGACGACCTTCTTGAAGGTTTAAAGGATCAGGGCGTCACCGCCAGGCGCCGCATCACGATGCGCAGGGATGATAAGATAATCCCCACCAAACATATTATCTTGACTTTCAACCGCTCCTCACTTCCTGAACATATCAACGCAGGCTTCATTCGATGCTCCATACGTCCTTACATTCCCAACCCGCGCCGCTGCTTTAAGTGCCAGCGGTTCGGGCATGGAACCAACCCCTGCCGTGGCCGTCTGACCTGCGCAAAGTGCGCCCAGCATGATCACCCATCGGACAATTGTCCATCATCAACCCTCACCTGCGCCAACTGCCAGGGACCCCATGCCGCCGAAAATGTGAAAAGTTTCACTCTCGAAAATGTGAAAAGTTTCAACTAGAAAAGAAAATCATCAACATCAAAGTCACTGAAAACATCACCTTCCCAGAGGCGCGAAAGAGGTTCGCCTCTTTCCCCCTGGGGAGGTACGCCGACGCGGCTCGCCGGGGGGCGGAGCGGCGTCTTATGTCCACAGGGACCCAGTTCAGCGAGTCTGATCTGGTCCCTCCTCTGCCCCCCCCCCTGGGGTGCCTCAGGCATCCCAATCCGTTGCCACGCCGCTTGCTGAGGCAGCAGCGGTTGTGGTGACAACCTCTTCTGTAGGGACCGGTGCTGCTCCCTCCTCTGCCTCCCCGTCCTCCAAAGCGTTGGAGGGTGCCGACCGGATGGACACCGGGGGCCCCGCATCGGCTCCCACCGCCACCGCCCCTCCCGTGCCACCTCTGGTGCCCCGGACGCCCTCGGCGGTGGCGGCTCAAACGAAGGGCTCCCGAAAGGGGGCCAAGTCCGGGGGGCCTGGTCCGCCGGGCACCCTTCTGGCATCCGACGAGGAGATGGATGTCACGCCGTTCCTGCCTGCTACGCAGCGCAAGGAGCGGCCTCCGATTTCCAAGCTGACAGAAAAGCCTAAAAATCCTAGAATACAGCCCCGAAAGATGACACATGAACAAACACACACACACTCCAGTTATTCTTAAATTTAAATAATGGGAACAGAAAACATCATCCAATGGAACTGCAGAGGCCTCCTTAAAAATCTTGATGATGTGTATGAGATTTTGCATGCCTGTCAGCCAAGTATCATGTGTCTCCAGGAAACCCACCTCAATTCTACAAAAACAAATTTCTTAAATAGGTACATGGTATTCAGAAAGGACAGGGTTGGATGCACACACTCTTCAGGAGGTGTGGCAATTGCCGCCCGGAAATCATTAGCCTGCCATCCTGTCACTCTGAACACTGTCCTCGAGGCTATAGGAATCCGTACAATAATATTTAATAGGTTCGTAACGGTATGCTCCATTTACATTCCTCCTGATTTTGCACTTCTGAGTTCTGATTTCGAGGCGCTGGTCGACCAGCTCGCGAACCATACATTCTAACAGGCGACCTGAATGAGCACAGCTCTCTTTGGGACTCCTCCAGAACGGATGCCCGAGGTCGCTTGATAGAGAAATTCCTTACATCTTCAGGAGCATGCCTTTTCAACAAAAAACAGCCTACATACCATAACTTAGGACACAATACATACTCGCATCTTGACTTGGCCATTGGTTCCGCAATTTTCTTTCCATGTCTTGAGTGGGGCGTGGGCACGGACCCATATGGTAGTGACCACTTCCCCACTTCCCTAACTTACATAGGTAAAGGCCCATGCAGTCCATCTTCCCATAACAGGTTTAATGAATCAAAAGCAAACTGGAGTACATTCACAGAAACATCTAAACTACACCACACAACCATAAAACACCTACACGTGGAGGAAGCAGCCCAACTCGTCACGGCACACATACTCGACGCCGCCGAAAAGTCCATGCCCCAGGCCTCCAATGCGTCCCGCAACCCAAGGAGGCCCTGGTGGAACGAGGACTGCAGGCGGGCGCGAGAGGCCCAGAACAAGGCGTGGGGTGTCCTTCGCCGGTACCCCACGCCAGATAATCTCATTTCCTTCAAGCGGGCAAAGGCTCTTGGGAAGCGTGTGTGTCGTGAGGCGAAAAGGGAGATTTGGGAGAGGGAGAGAGAGAACACCCGATAGGGTACCACGTCAGGGGGGCCCAGTCCGCTGGGAACCCCCTTGCCTTCAGATGACGACATGGACGTCGAGCCCTTCCGGCCTTCATCGCAGCGGAAGGAACGGGCTGCGACGTCCAGGCCAGTAGAGAAGGCCAGAAAGCCCCTCCCAAGAGTCCAAGCCCCGAAAGACCCTACATAAATAATCACACTCCAGTAGCTCTAACACATCATAATGGGAAGAGAAAACATAGTTCAATGGAACTGCAGAGGCCTTCTGAATAATCTTGACGACGTGCATGAGATTCTGCATGCCAGCCAGCCAAGTTTAATGTGTGTCCAGGAAACACATCTGAATTCTAAACACACAAATTTCTTGAATAGTTACCTGGTACACAGGAAAGACAGGGATGGCTGCACACACTCTTCTGGCGGTGTGGCCATAATCGCCCGCAAATCCTTAGCATGCCACCATGTCACCTTGAACACCGTCCCTGAGGCTGTAGCCGTAGGCACAATAATTTTTAATAGGTTGATAACGGTACGCTCCATCTACATCTCTCCTGATCTTGTACTTCTGAGCTCTGACTTTGAGGCGCTGGTCGACCAGCTTCCTGAACCGTACATCTTAACAGGCGACTCCAATGCACACAATTCTCTTTGGGGCTCTTCTCGCACGGATGCTCGAGGTCGCCTGATAGAGAAGTTTTTAACATCCTCTGGAGCATGCCTTTTCAACAATACACAGCCTACACATCATAACATAGGACACAACACATACTCATGTCTTGACTTGGATATTGGCTCCGCAGTTCTCTTTCCTCTTCTCGAGTTGGGTGTGGTAACTGACCCATATGGCAGTGACCACTTCCCCACCTCACCTACATATATAGGTAAAGGCCCAAGCAGTTCATCTGCCCATAATAGGTTCAATGAAGCACGAGCTAACTGGAATACATTTACAGAGACATCCAAACTGCACCACACATCCATAAGACACCTACAGGTTGAAGAAGATACCCAACTCCTCACGGCGCACATCCTCGACGGCGCCGAAAAGTCCATTCCCCACGCCTCTGGCGCCCCGCGCAACCAGCGGAGGCCGTGGTGGAATGAGGACTGTAGGATGGCGCGAGAGGACCAGAACAAGGCGTGGGGTATCCTTCGTCGGTACCCCACGTCGGGTAACCTTATTTTGTTCAAACGGGCCAAGGCGTTTGGAAAACGTGTGCGCCGTGAGGCAAAACGAGAGAGTTGGCACACCTTCTTGACATCAATAAACTCTTACACAGACACACGGAAAGTATGGACAAGAATACGCAAGCTCAAAGGACAAAAGACACACATCCTGCCTCTGGTCAGCACAACAGGGGACACACTCCAAGACCAGGCTGACACCCTCGCACAACACTTCCAACACGTGTCCAGTTCAGCACACTACACAAACACTTTCATGAAACACAAACAAACGGCCGAAAAGAATCCTATACTAGATAACCATAGGTCAACATCTTCTTATAACTCTGAGTTTTCACTGCATGAGCTGAGGGCTGCTTTGAGCACGTGTAAACCCTCAGCTCCAGGCCCAGACAACATCACATACACAATGATACAACACCTACACGCCGACACTCTTCTAACACTCTTACACCTATATAACAAGATATGGCTTTCGGGGCACATTCCAAACTCTTGGAAGGAGGCTATTGTTGTAGCCTTCCTGAAGGAGGGAAAGGACCCGTCATCCCCCTCAAGTTACCGTCCTATTGCCCTGACGAGCTGCCTGTGCAAGCTCTTCGAGAAGACGATAAATCGCAGGCTCGTGTACTTCCTTGAGTACAACGGTCTTCTCGAGAGCTGCCAGGCAGGCTTCAGGGTGGGGCGATCGACGAACGATCAACTGTTAGCTCTTGACTCGTACATCAAGGATGCCTTCGTGCATAAGCAGTATTGCGTAACTGTGTTTTAAGTGCGAATGCACTTTATAAGCGACCCCAAACCATCCATCGCCGGCGGCGGCGGCGGCGGCGTCGGCGGCGTCGGCGTCCGCAGTGCTCCTCTATATTTAAAAAAGAAACAGCATCCGGCGCCAGGTTTCGATCCGAGGACTTTGCGGCCGCAGCGCGACGCTCTACCGACCAAGCCACGGACACGTCGCTGATATCAGTGTTAGTGACGCGCCTTATATCTTTAACGCATTCAAACTACGTCGTCAGCGGCGTGCGTTGGCGACTCAGCGGCGTTATAGCGGCTTGATAACTGCGTGGTGTACACGTGATACTACAAACCCGATGGAAGAGATGGAAGAGAAGGCGGCGAGGCGGTGGGCTGCGGGGGCCGAGCGCAAGCGCCGCAAGCGGGCCGACAACCGTGCATTCGCACTTTCACATTCTCCCTCTCGGGGAAATGCGGGGGAATTTTTCGACCTCGAGAAGGCATACGACACCGCTTGGCGTTATGGGATCCTTAGTGACCTCAAGTCATTCGGTGTTTCGGGTAACATGTTGAACGCTCTTGTCAGTTACTTGACTCTCAGTCACTCAGAACATCACCTCAGAACATCACTCAGAACATCACAACATCAGAGGTCACTCAGAACATCACCTTCCCAGAGGCGCGAAAGAGGTTCGCCTCTTTCCCCCTGGGGAGGTACGCCGACGCGGCTCGCCTGGGGGCGGAGCGGCGTCTGGTGTCCACAGAGACGCAGTTCACCGAGTCTGACCTGGTCCCTCCTCCCCCCTCCCCCCCCCTGGGGTGCCTGAGGCAGCCCAATCCGTCGCCACGCCACTTGCTGAGGCAGCAGCGGTTGTGGTGACAACCTCTTCTGTAGGGACCGGTGCCGCTCCCGCCTCTGCCTCCCCGTCCTCCAGTGCGTTGGAGGGTGCCGACCGGATGGACACCGGGGGCCCCGCATTGGCTCCCACCGCACCTCCCGTGCCACCTTTGGTGTCCCGGACGCCCTCGGCAGTGGCGGCTCAAACGAAGAGCTCCCGAAAGGGGGCCAAGTCCGAGGGGCCTGGTCCGTCGGGCAGCTCTTTGACATCTGACGAAGAGATGGATGTCGGGCGGTTCATGCCTGCCACGGAGCGCAAGGAGCGGCCTCGGACTTCCTAGCCTACAGAAAGTCCCAAAAATCCCAATCCCAGTATAACAGCCCGAAAGACGACACACACACACACACACACACACACACACACACACACACACACACACACACACACACACACACACACACACACACACACACACACACAGACACACACAGACACACACACACACACACACACACACACACACACACACACACCAGTCATTCCTAAATGTAAATAATGGGAACAAAGAACATCATCAAATCGAACTGCAGAGGCCTCCTTAAAAATCGTGACGACGTGTATGAGATGCTGCACGCCAGTCAGCCAAGTATCATTTGTATTAACTTACTTGCACCACCTAGCCAAAGACATCGGGTACCAAGTGACATTTCAGTGGCTTCCAGGCCACTGTAGTGTTCCAGGGAACGAGAAGGCAGATGAAGCAGCTCGCAGGGGCCTTCAAAGGCATAATATGAGTAAGGTCATCACCAAGCATGATGCCGCAGCGGTGACGAAGGCACTTGTTTTAATGGGGTGGAACCGTCTCTGGTTTCTTCCAGAGCACCATTATCCGTTCTTGCACCACATAGACCCCAAGCTTATAATTCAGCTACCAGAGCGACTTCTGCGCCGACTAAAAACTTTGTACCACCAATTACGCCTCAATGTAGCGCCCACGAAAACATGCCTGTTTCGATTCAGTGCAACCTCAAATCCATACTGCGATAACTGCGGATCGCCGGAAACCGTGGAACACCTACTGTTAGAGTGCCCCACTTACATAGTCGCAAGATGCTGTTTGGAGGAGGAGATCGAGCACCTACGCGCAGGACTAATCAGCTTAAACGTACTCCTCGGTCGATGGCCCTCCCCGTCCGCTGAACGCAAAGCACTAGTGGCGTTATTAAATACCTGGACGACATCGGTGTCACTGAACAGATTTGACATGCTATGGAGATTGTGATGTTAATCGAGCTGTTCCTGCAAACTCCACCATGTGTGCTTTTTTTATTCTTTTCTCCTCATTCTTCCGCCCTGTTATCTCTAGGAACTTTTCTACTCTCCCCTACCCATTCCCCCGCCAAGTAGCATGTCAGTGTAAAGATTCTGGCAAACCTCTCGGCTTTCTTCTTTAATGAAGAGCTTTCGCTCTCTCTGTCCAAGAAAATCACCTTAACTCCAAACAGACAAATTTCTTAAATAGGTATATGATATTCAGAAAGGACAGGGTTGGCTGCGCCCACTCTTCGGGAGGTTTGGTCATCGTCACCCAGAAATCATTAGCATGCCACCTTCTCTCTTTAAACACCGCCTTTGAGGCTGTAGCGATCCCTACGATAATATTTAATAGGTTGATAACGGTGTGCTCCATTTACACGTCTCCTGATTTTGCACTTATAATTTGCGCTTATATTTTGCGCTGATTTTGCACTTACTGATTTTGCGCTGATTTTGCTAATATAACGATTAAGTAGTATATACACTTCCAGCAGTTTTTTTGCACTGGCTTTATGACGACCTACCTTTCATAGCAGTGGGAGTTCGTCCTCCCGTTCAGTTCACTGCGGGCGGAAAAGCTTAAAGGGACAGACAACCGCTTTCTTTCGAGTATATGTTCTGTATCAGAAATAAAAGTGCAGCCTTTAAAGGGGCCCTGAAAGGCGTTTTGAGCACACTAAATTGACTAGCGCAATCATTATAGATTGGGTGGTCAACATCAACTGTGCCAATTATTACTCTTTTACGCGCAGCGGAAAGCTCACACTTTTGTTGCAAAGTTTGTCGCTTTTTTCTCACCCTTTCCTTCGTGTTTTTGGACGCCGCCATCTTCACATGTCTACATCATCGATTCCCAGATGTTCGTCATGAGCTAGACATCCTGCTATTGGGCGGCTTTTTCACGCACTTCCGGCAAAGAGATGAGTCGTCTGCTCAGCGTCGGCTCGCCGGCTGATCTGCCAGCGGAGTGCCGGAGTGCTTGGACATTTTACGACAAACGAAACACGTGTAAACAAACGCTTAACCGTTTGTATTGAATGCAACACGGCCATAACACGACATGAATATTCTCTTACTTGAGTACGTTCCGTAAAGAAAGCGTTGAAGCCCCGTGGCACTTCTTTCTTGCAATCTCAGAGAATGCCCTGAGCCAAATGCCCGGGTTTGACGCATACATTTTATTCAACTTCCGAACAATCCAGAGATGCGTTTCGAACGAACACGACGTCAGAACATGCGTTGCAAGTCCGAACCGCGATTGACAGACGATGGGTTGCCTCCTCCTGCCCCTCGTAAATTCGGCACTCACCTCGCGCGCGGTTTGCGGGGACGAACAGCAAGTCACTTAACTCTGGCGCACAAGCCTAGATGGCTTTTAGCCACGCACACTGCACATACGCCATGCGAGGTTGAGTCGTACGCCGCTTGAGAAAGATAATCCAGACCATGGGAAGCACTATCCACCCGCAGAAGCACAACGTCGCATTTCATCGCGAAACAAAGGCGTCCACAACACACATACCATCGCCTCCTGTAATGCCAAACGCATCTCGCACTTCCAAATGGGAGTGAGTAGTATGCCTGCAGTGCCCATATGCCGCGAGGTGGGGCCCCAAGCTGAACCGGGATCACGCAAACGTAACTGACTTCTAGAGCGGTTTGTGCCTTGTTGCCAGGGTAACCGATGTTTGATATTGTCAAAGAAATGGTGCTCGTTCCAGCGCTAGAAAGCTCAGAGCCGCGGCAAAGCATGTTTTGCCAACGTTGCCGCTCTCCACCACGCGTCGCCCCAAGCTGAACTGGCGTTTTGTGCACGGGTTCTGTATCGGTTTAAAATGTCTTTTTCACATGCCGCCGGCAGGAATTACCACCGCCACAAAATAAGACCCGGCACCAGCGGGGCAACATCTGATACGCCGCTTTTTGGATAACCAGTGCGCTGTGCATCCAAGGGAGCGAGCGCAGGATCCTCCGCGTGCGGCTGCGAGTTCGCCGCCGATAAAGAGTCGCGTGCCGCCGATAGCAAAGTTCTGCAGCAACGTACACCGCGAAAGGGCAAGGCCAGGCCGCCGCACACATGGGGCCAGATTTTTCGTTCGCTTTTCCAGCCTTGAGCGGAGTGCGAGATTCATGGGGTCAACAAAGCTTGCCCGTAGCAGACGGCTGTGTGAGCAGCGCAATAGCGGAAGTACGTCACCGCCGGGGAGCGCAGCATCATGGGAGGGAAGGCTCGCTCGCCGTCAACAGAGGAGAGTAAGTCGAAAGGAGGAGGAAACGCGGCGCGACGATAATGCGCGGTTTTTGATTTACGATTTCTCAGCTAATACTCATTGCTCCAACAAAATTCTTGCGGGAGGAGATTGCTAATACATTGCTTTATTTGGTTACATGTACATCCACGCATCGGCGGAAGGCATTTCAGGACCCCTTTAAAGCACATCAACCTGAAACGGTTTTGCTGATAGCGCCGTAAGACTTTTTAATTCGAAATTTTTAGGTGTACGAGCGGTACATGTCCTCCCAAAAATAACGCCGGCAACCATGACATGCAGTAGCGCGGCAACGTACTTTTGCCTGTACGGGATGAAAAGCGGTATTTAGAATTTGTCCCCAGCAAAAATAATTGTGAATTGCAGGCTTGCTTATTCCTTTATGTGTTTTTTTAATCACTCGAAGACCCAGCTATTTTGCGCGTAGGCGCCATCAGTTCAGATGGACGAGATGCAAAATGCTGCCTTCATTTGTGGAGATGGGCAGTTCGATTCTCCGCGGGCGTGTTCTTTCGTTGAAAAGTTGCCACTAGCGTTTTTGTAAACTGAAAACAAATAGGCAGAATCGTCAAACAGCATACTACACAAGCAGGAAGCTCCTTCACTGGGTCTGACTGAACGCTGTTATTGATTCAGGGCATGGAGGTTCAGTCAGCCACAGTAAGAGCAAGTGAGAGAGGTTGGCGGCGTGTCTTAAAATTTTGAAATGAATGTTTAAAAATACATATGCAATGTAACGTATACATGCACCTGTGTTAAAAGGTTTTCGATTAGTGAATAAACGTTTCATCAGTTTCAGTAGCAAAAGGTTTGCAGATCACGTAACGAGGATACGTAATTTAGTGTCACATTTGTACACTATAAGAACTGCCAGCTTTCAGATTTCGGAAAGTTTAGTGCAAAATTAAAATTATTTCCGCCAATCGGTTTATAAATTGTTTGTGGTTGCCCCACTGTATAAAACGCTGAATTTCATAGGAGATGGATAAGGTATGATTGACAAAATCGATTGTCTGTCCCTTTGACGGACGAGTCAAGCACACAAGGCCATAAATGTGAGTGCGAAATTTTTGAGTGTGCCGTTCAGTTCTTCAAAGCATAGCACCCCATGTTCAGGTTGAAGCTGGCATGTCAGTAGTTGTATTCCCAAGTGTGCCGTTGCCAGGGGCCAGACTCTCGCTAGTGGTCGAAGCTGGCATGTCAGTAGTTGTACTCCCAAGTGAGCCGTTGCCAGGGGCCAGACTCTCGCCAGTGGTCGAAGCTGGCATGTCAGTAGTTGTATGCCCCAGTGAGCCGTTGCCAGGGGCCAGACTCTCGCCAGTGGTCGAAGCTGGCATGTCAGTAGTTGTATTCCCAAGTGAGCCGTTGCCAGGGTTCAGACTCTCGCCAGTGGTCAGGTCTGGAAGCGGCGGCAGCGGCGTAACATCGGTGTACATTCCGACAGTCGTGCCACTGCTGTCGTCGTTCGTGTCGTTGTAGACGATCCGTGGTCCTCGGGTGAACAGCCTGATGACGCACGCAACGCCGATTAACACAGGGATCAAAATCGGCAGAACGAGCAGCACAGTGGGGCCGCTGCCGCCGGTGCCAGCCTGCTCGCGGTGCCGTTGTGACCTGGACCGACGGGTGCTTACAGCCACCTGCGGAGAGAACGGCGACACTAAACATACAAAAACATGACCTATGGGATAATGATTCGCGCCAGCAAGAAGTAGGCTGACAGCTCAAGATGAGCTGAATGGGCGATAAAATTGGAGGGATACCGGAAAGAAAATGTGACACAGGAGCCTTGGCGTATTTGTCAGCGTTGTAACTTCTGGTTTTTGGTTTACACACTTTTCTTTCTGCTGCTATGGTGCAGGAATAGGCAAGCGTGGACACCAGCTAGTAAATTTGTTCGCCGGGGAGGCTTGCACTGGCATCGAAATTGCGACAACGCCTACAGGGCTTAGGTGGAGACAGGGTGGCGTGAAATGATGGAAGATATTTCATTACGAAACTCGTTTACGATAGATAAAGATACACAAATGGCAAACAATGATGCAAGTTGGAAAGTAAGCCACCGCGCACAACATCAGGCACGAGAATCGAGAGAACTCGAAAGAACGATGCACTGCAAGTAAAACAAAACGATACAAAACAGGACCTTGAAGCTAGTGTACGCCGCCATTACGAAATGAAATACTAAGTATAGGTGTGAATACGTTGAACTCAGAGAACACTTAATTATAAAAGCGCGCATATATGTGCCTGTTCAAAGACAGGGAGGGAGAGAGAGAGAGAGAGAGAGAGAGAGAGAGGATGGCTTTCAATGGAACCGGCGAGGTTAGCCGGGAAATTTGATTAATGTGACTGGATGACGTTAGCATTCATGGTGTGGGTATTGGCGACACCGCTGACCTCGAGCCCCCTACTCACGTTGTACCCTACCGTGGCCAGGAGTTTAAGGTGAAGGGTAGCAACCTCAAATGGTGGCCGTCGGAGCCACGGTCAAGATCCGGCGTATGGGCTCCCTGTCTGTTTACCAGGCAGAAAGCCCCGGGATACTATCGGCAACAGTGTAAACTGAGCCAAGGAAGTACTCCCGTCCCCTACTTTTTTCTATGCTGTATAGAAAATTCACAATTCACCCCCCCCCCCGCCACACACACACACATACACACAAAGAAACGTGATCGGACCCTGAAAAGGGGCCGCACGGAAGTTTCTTTTCATGCCTTGCCTGAAATCGCATTTCCAAAACCGGATCATTTCTCCCGCTGCTCGATAATGGAATCTCTGGACAAATCGAAGGCTGTCACTGCACAGTCTGTGTTTTGCATCTCTAAGTTCCTCGAGAGCATTGGTAGAAAGTGGGCCAATCGAATAAACTAAAAAGTGGAGAAATCTTGATCAAAATGAACAACAGGCACGAATCCACCAACCTCTTCACGCAAATCCGTATGTTCGATACCGACCTAAAGATTACGCCCCAGCGTACGCTGAACAGTTCCAAGGCCGTCATCTCAGTTCGTAATCTAAGAAATGAAACAAACAAACCTGCTCGAGGGCCTTCGAGACCAGGCCGTGACGGCTGTGCGAAGAATAACCATGAGTAGAAATGATAATCATGCGTAGAAATAAGATTGCTGCTTGATTTCGCCACTGAGGCTGTCTTGTTTGAAATTCGCCCAATGAAAAGATTTTCAAAGGTCTTGCACCGAGTTTTAATTGTGCACCTGAGCGGTGGAAAAGCTTCATTGCAATAAAATGTTGAGCTATAAACACATAAATGAATCAAACACGTCCTGCAAAGGACCTACAGACACCTTTTTGGAACATCCCAAAAATTTCCTTTCTTTTTTCTACATGGGATGTTAGACCTCCAAGCAAAGTCCTAACCTGGGACATCCCAGAGATGTCCTTTTTTGTATCACTTGGGATGTTTTTGAAACTTAAGTGGGATGCCCATGGCGGTTCCCAAACTCCCAGGTGGGACATCCCTAGCACTTTACCTAGCCGGTATGTCCGTTTCTGGGTAGTGACTGGGGAGGGGTCCCAAAGTAATCGCAGGTCCCGATGCACTGCGATAGCTACAAACAGTCACGTTAGCTGCGGTAGCCATGGCGCAGTTTTAAGTACAGAGCACTTAAGGCTCCCGCCTGGTCATCTTGGCTCGTTCGGTGTCAGCCACCGCCGCAATCAGGCGAAGTAGCGACATAACGGACCCAAACAGAGCTCCACGCTGTAACAAAGACGCTTAGAAAACGAAGCTATTTATATTGTCATAACTGTTCGAAACTCCTGAACCGCTGGCGCTTGTCATGTTCCTCCCAATTATTTAGCGCAAGGAAAACTGCAGGCACATTTAAGGCAGAATGTGTGTATTAACCTGCAGCCTCCGCGTTCATTTAGTTAGGAGCACTCGTTGGGTTGGTTTTTACGATAGTAAGCGACAAAAGTGGCCGCGGAAGACACGCGTTAAAAACTGCGCAGTAAGGCTCAGCCACGTGTGAGATGAAGGCAAGATCAAAAAAAAAAAAAAAAAAAAAACAGACCTCCCGCTCGTGCTGTTCCAGGCAGAGGGCGCTAGCACTTCGAAGGCGGGAAATTTGAATTGCGTTGAACAGACCTCTGTTCAATTCATCAACAGACGAGTGAGACATGGAGGAGAAGAGCGTGAGTGGTGGTACAAATGAGCGGATAACGGCGCCACAGCCTCTCTGGCAAATCACTACTCTGCACTGGCGACAGTTTTGGCGTTGAGTGGAACTCCTGTAAAGGGGCCCTTAAAAGCGTTTTGAGCAGACGAAGTGAAGGAGCGCAATCTTTAGGTTTGGTGGTGAACATCAGCTGTGACGTGCGGCGGAAAGCTCACGCTTTCGTTGCAAAGTTTGGTGCCGCGTTCACACCTTTTCCTGCGTGTTTTTGGCTCCACCATCTTCCTCTGGGCACTTCATAAATTCCCCCATGCCCGTCGCGAGGCAGGAATCTTGCAATTGAACGGCTTTTTTCTCTCACTTCCGGCGCAGAAAAGCGTCGTGTGCTCAGCGTCGACGCATCGCAGCGGTGCCTTTGGTTAATTAGCGCTTCCGGCAGCACGCTTAACAGTGTCGTGTTCGTCCATATTTATATTTTTTTACTCTATTACCACGTTTCTCGTTAAAGCACGTTGGTTAGGCCAACAGGACGACGGCACCACGGCGACGCCGACTTGCGAGTTCCCAGAGCGCCTTGTCACATGACGCCGATGGCGACACGAAGACGTCGGTCGATGAAGAGTCCGCGTGGTGCAATGTTACCAGAACATTTGTTGATGGGAAACCAGCGAGAAAAGGATGCAACTCAGAAGGAGAGACGAGACAACGAAACGCTCCTTGTGTGTTGCCTCCTTTTTTCGCTGGTTTACCATCAATGAATATGTACCAACTGGGCCAGCAAGCTGCACTTCTTTACTAGAATAGCAATGGCGTGGTGTGACTGGCTCGATGAAAGACGCCGACGATACCGACCGGCCGAACGGTCGTCGGGAAGCGATACAGCAGCGAAAACTGCTCCCCGACAACATGCATGCTGTAATGAATGCGGCGCTGTTCTGTTTGTTCTTAAGATTGCAATAAAAATAGTAAGGTCCACGAACATCATACAACTCTATGTATGTGATGGAACATACCCGCGAAGGGGACTGACGCCGTATTCTACGCGAGAAAGACGAAGTGCAAGGCCAAGCGCCTGCTGAGTAGTTGGGAGAAGAAGAGGTGAAGGAGGCACGGGCGCAGAGAGCGAGACCCCAGGCAGAGAGCGAGACCCCAGCCAGGGAACGAGGCGGACTGAACGGGGCACGGCTCTGTGCGACCTCAGGGCGAGACGTCTGGTCTCTGCGCCACAGTGAGGCAAGGCCGTCGCGAGTCTCTGCTACGGTTCCGGGCGTCGCCGCCAAGGCCCGGGACATCGTCGCCAGCACGGGCCACCATCGACCGGGCTCCGGCGTTCCGAACAGCGCGTGACCGGGCTCGAGGCGGGAGCAAGGCCGTCAGCGGACCCGGCGGAAAGTCTTCTGGCTACGGAACCTGGGCATCCAACCTCAACGACGCGGACACCGCTACGAGGGCGACGTCGGCACCCGCGTCCCATACAACCGATGTGAGCGTTTCCTGCCCCGGGACGTTTACGCGGGGACGGTGCGCGGACTTTGTAGTTGCGGGCGCTGGAGCGGACCGCGTGGGCTGTTTTATCATCTGAGTTTCCCCTAACGCTTTG
Source organism: Haemaphysalis longicornis (assembly GCF_048455015.1). Taxonomy (NCBI): domain Eukaryota; kingdom Metazoa; phylum Arthropoda; class Arachnida; order Ixodida; family Ixodidae; genus Haemaphysalis; species Haemaphysalis longicornis. Next base: position 114,204,605 of record NW_027526295.1, on the reverse strand, counting down.
TGAATTCCCTTTGCCATTAATTCAACCCTCTGTGCTGTCCAGTCTGTAAATACAATGTCATCTCCTCATCCGCACTAAGAGCGTTCCCTCCGTTTCGAGTGATCCGGCCCATTTCATTACAAAAAGTGTCCTCACAAAAATTGTGTCCTACGGAAGCATGCAAGTTGCTAAGGCACGTCAAATAGAACGGTAATCTCATACAGTAAAAGAGTTCTTGGCAGGATTAACACAAAATATTCTCGTACAATGGAAAGCGACAGTGCAAAACTGTGGACATGCTTAGCCGATTGTAGGAATTGTCAAAAATAGGTTATTCCCGCTCTTTTGTTTTGGTAAGAGTCGGAGAGACAGGTTGCAAAGGATTGTCGTCAGAGCAAAAGTGCGACGAAAGCTTTTGCTTCAATATGCTGAACGCTGCCTCCTGAGACTGGTCCCAAGCAACCCTGTTTCTCTCTGTTTTGTCCATCAGGTCAGTGAGGGGTTTGGCGATTGCAGCGTAATTCGGGATGTACTTCCGGTAGCGCCAAGTCAAGTTGAGAAAATACTGGAGGCCCCGTTTCGTTGTAGGTCTTTCAAAGTTCACGATCTTCCTTAAGGTCTGTGGACGAGGTAGGTTCGAGCCCTTTATACCGTGGTTTAGGGAAGACCCATTCGTTTCTATGAAGTCACACTTTCCTTGCTTGGACACATTCACCCTGTCCGTACATGTTTTCTTGCAACCGTCGCATGACCTGACGAAGCGTTTGACGTCTCCGCGCAGACCCGGCCAGTAAAACTCGTCCAAGATGCGGTAGACGGTTTTTCGTAAGCCCTGATGAATTGCGCCGAAGCCTTCGTGTGCAAATCGAAGGATAGGTTCCCTTTTCGACTTGGGCACAACGACCTGTGTGCATCTTCTACCCGTTGAAAGGTGGAAGTGACGATGTAAGACGTCGCTGGTCTTGACGAAACGGTAGCTCCCGCCTTTCCCTGATGAGACCGTTTGTCCAACCTTGCGGAAGCAGCTTCTGAGCGAAGGATCGCTTTGCTGCTCCCGGGCGAGCTGTTCTCTTTCTGTGTCCGTGGTCGGAATCACAAGCGCTTTCCAGGCCTTGATGTTTGATGAGGTCACCTGTGCGACGGCCGACACCAAAACGTTCTTGCTCGGATAGACAAGCTCCTTGGTGATACCCTCCACTAGATTGAGTGAACGCCCGCCTGGACCTTTCCAGTGAGGATCCGGGTTGCCCACCGCTCTGACACCTGGAAGGTTCCCGAGGACGAGATCGTAGATCGGCCGCTCCATACACGATACGGTGAGTTCACCTACGAAGTACGGAGTGTCGACATGGATCCTCGCCTGGGCTAATTGCTTCATGGAGCCGTCTATAAGTGATACACGGGTTGTTCTTCCGGTTAAGCAACCATCTTCAACCAAATCTCTCCGAACGATGGCGGTATTGCTTCCAGTATCCCGAAGCACTGTAGCAGGCTTCCCTTGAACACGGCCTTCCACGACAGGCATGCCATTCACGCAAAACGCGCCCTTTCCAGTGCCTTGACCGCGGTCGTGGCCGAAAGGATAACCTTTTGCTCCGGAAGCACTCCGCTGGCTACACACCGGATGATTTGGAGAGGCCATGGTCAGTGCGCAAGCAGCAAACTGCTCTTCACCGTCTGACCCAGGTTGGCAGTCCTCTGTTTTGTGTCCGACACGTACACAGGCGCTGCACTTCGGTGGATCCCTTGCGGTGCTGCGGCAGTCCGAAGCGCGGTGGCCCGGCCGGTTGCACAAGAAGCACTTGGGAGCTTGCTTCTTCTGCGCGTCTTGCGCATCCTTCTGCGGTTGATCTGCGTCATCTGGGCCTTTCCCAAGATTTGGGAGGTTTTGCGCCTCCAGAAACCGGTCGGTGTAATCTGCCAAGTTATCCAGAGTTTTGCACTGGCGCTCTTTTAAAAAGACTACGAGCTTCGGATGGCAACAGCGGAGGAACTGCTCCGCAATGACATGATCGCGGAGACCCTCAAATGTTTTTGGTATCCCGGTCATTTCAATCCAATGATCGAAATAACCGGATATCCTTGCTGCTAGCTGCCTCCCTGTTTCGCCATCCTCAGCTCGTGCTTTGCGAAACTTGTCCTGATAGCCTTGGGCAGTAAACTTAAACCGTTGCAGCAGAGCGTTCTTGACTTTCGCATAGTCCAACGACTCTGTTGCAGTCATCCGGCCGATAACTGAAAGTGCCTCCCCTGACAAACACATACTAATGGCAACAGCCCATTTGTCTTGGGGCCAACCCTGACCCGTTGCTACGCGTTCGAACCTTTGCAAATAGGCGTGCAAATCGTCTCGCCTCTCGTCGAACAAGGGTAGCAACTTCTGTGGGTTGATAACAAGCGTGTTGGGGCCAGCGCTACTCTCTCCAGTAACTGCTGGAGTGTTTTGCGCCCCTTCCTGGATGCGCAGCCTAAGTTGGAGGAGTGCCAACTCTCTTTCGTCAGCTTCCTTTTTCCTTTCCGCTGCTTCTCTAAGGGCTTCTCTCTCAGCTGCCCTCTGAGCCCTCTCCTCCGCACGCTTGCTTTCAATCCACTCCCGAAGTTCGGGTCCCGTCAAGCCTAACTGTGACCCTATTGCCATTAACTTTTCCAAATCCATCTTCAAACTGTCAGATCACTCGTCCGCACACAGCGTTCAACCAATTTCCGCAGATGTTAATGATAGGATCCTGGCAGGCTCGCCACTTTTTGTAATGAAATGGGCCGGATCACTCGAAACGGAGGGAACGCTCTTAGTGCGGATGAGGAGATGACATTGTATTTACAGACTGGACAGCACAGAGGGTTGAATTAATGGCAAAGGGAATTCACAAAGCGTTAGGGGAAACTCAGATGATAAAACAGCCCACGCGGTCCGCTCCAGCGCCCGCAACTACAAAGTCCGCGCACCGTCCCCGCGTAAACGTCCCGGGGCAGGAAACGCTCACATCGGTTGTATGGGACGCGGGTGCCGACGTCGCCCTCGTAGCGGTGTCCGCGTCGTTGAGGTTGGATGCCCAGGTTCCGTGGCCAGAAGACTTTCCGCCGGGTCCGCTGACGGCCTTGCTCCCGCCTCGAGCCCGGTCACGCGCTGTTCGGAACGCCGGAGCCCGGTCGACGGTGGCCCGTGCTGGCGACGATGTCCCGGGCCTTGGCGGCGACGCCCGGAACCGTAGCAGAGACTCGCGACGGCCTTGCCTCACTGTGGCGCATAGACCAGACGTCTCGCCCTGAGGTCGCACAGAGCCGTGCCCCGTTCAGTCCGCCTCGTTCCCTGGCTGGGGTCTCGCTCTCTGCCTGGGGTCTCGCTCTCTGCGCCCGTGCCTCCTTCACCTCTTCTTCTCCCAACTACTCAGCAGGCGCTTGGCCTTGCACTTCGTCTTTCTCGCGTAGAATACGGCGTCAGTCCCCTTCGCGGGTATGTTCCATCACAATGTACACAACTCAACACTAGCGCTAATGTAATCGTATTTCGCCTTCCGACGTTGCGGCCGTTCGCAGTGGTAACAATTCGTTTCCCGGAGTTTCATACTGTATATTCGTGTGCGACCAGCAAGTTGTGGAAAATATAAGCTCAGTCAAGAGCAGAAGAGTAACGGAAGGTTTATTAGGTAATAAGGAAACAATGTCGACCGAACGTTTTAGCGGAAAGCGTAAAACAGAAGCTCGGCGAGCGCCATTCCCGCAGGGCGAAATCGCAGCACAGGCAAAACGGTGCTGTTTCTGGATATCAGCTATGAATTACAGTATATACAGGTTATTTCCGTTGCTTGACCCGTTGTGCCGTGGCGCAGTAGACTATCGCCACGCGTTCGCGCATTAAAAGTCGCTGGTTCAAATCGCGGCTTTGTGTTGGTTTTTTTTCTTTTTCTGCCTTCCAAGTGTCACAGTTTGCGAATCGCATACGTGAATCCAAATCCGAATTTCTGTTTAACTGTAGAATTACGATATCAAACGTCAATGCATCTTTTAAGTCACAGGCACGATTTATTCAGTCTTAAACTCGTGGTTTGTATATACTGAGAGGCAATTTTAATTTCACAGGACAAAATACTGGTGTTTGTGCCTTGCAAAGTTGGTATGTATTTACACAGAGTAAGCATAGCTTCCTCCCATCCAATTAAACAAGACGCAAGGTATGCTTCGGGGGGCGGGGAAGGGGGGAATATAGGGCCGCGGCCGCCAAGCGAACCATCCACATATGTCAATTGGCAGCACTGCGCACGTAAAAATTGAACGAACAGCTAGAGGAAGGGTGCTTCAAGCCACCAGTGGAAATGGCGAGGGTGGAATACTTGTTTTGTGCTATCGACATAGTCGAACGAAGAGGCAGGCGTGCATGCCCCATAAATCGCACTACTCTTCCGAGGCCGGTCGTAATGTCGGTTACCGTGTACTGGTCCAGTAGGGGATAAACAGGATCTCGTAAGGGTTTCCCGGAAGGTAAGGAAGGGGGGGGGGGAGGGGGAAATGAAATGCACAACGCACTTTAAGCGCAACCTTTCCGCTGCTTTTCTGTTATGTCTTAAATTATACCCGATTTAATAACGCAATGTAATACTACGGCCACCTGTGTACGCGCGTGGATGGCGCCCGACGAACCTTGAACGAGCGGCCCATTGGGCAGTATATAAAACGACGTCGGTTTGGCACGCATGTGCGTTCTGACTGTACCAAATTTTCAGGCGATTCTTATGTCATTCGCTCACATATTTTAGACTCTAACATGTACCAAGACATGTCGTCGCCACGAACTCGGGGTGACAGGATCGTTCTCTGTTGGCGTGATGTTTCTGCGTGGTGTGTAGGCGTAAAGGCCCGCCCCATTCCTTCCATCAGCTTTTCCATCCGTGAGCGGAGTGCAAAATCCATAAAGTGATAAAAAGCGGCCCAAACGGAGCGCAGAAAGTCAGACGGCTCCGTCCCACAGCGATCGCAGCAGACGACGCGCGCCACCGGATGTTCTTGAAGACGCCACCGAGAAGCGAGAGAGAGAGAGAGAGAGAGAGAGAGAGAGAGAGAGAGAGAGAGAGAGAGAGAGAGAGAGAGAGAGAGAGAGAGAGAGAGAGAGAGTTGCTTTACTGGAAGAGAAACAAAAGTCGACTCAGCCGATAACTGCCTCTCGGGTTGAGTTACGACGCTCTCAGCGGTGATCGAGACTGCGAATGCTGTGGACACTCGCACAGTACATGCGCGAGTGTCTCTATTGCGGGACAGTGTGGGCAGGCGGGTGAACTGATGATGCCAAGCCTGCGACTTCTTTCCGCGCAGCGGTTACAGCCGATTCGCAGACGAAGAAAGAGAGCATGCATCAGCTCGGGTCTCTGGGATTGGGGTGGAATATCACAGCTTCTGACTTGGTAGTAGAAAGCCGCAGTCCGATTGCCGTGATATACTCCGAAATCGCATCCAGCGCTCTTTACAGAGAATTACTGATTTGGCTGCTCTGACGCTTTGGTGTCCGGGTCCACAGTGCAACATCGTCAGCATAAACGGAAATGCATACGCTGTGTTGCAACATCGGCCTTTCAGGTTCGCGCGGTGCGAGGAGGTGGACGGTGCGAAGGATAATGGCGACGCGGGCGAAAATGCGATGTTTTGATTTGCAATAACTCCACTAATACTCGCCACTTTAACAAAAATCTTGGAGGAGGTGAAAACTATAGGACACCGATTTACCAAAAACGGGAACACCAATGTATTGGTAAAACCTCTTTAAGGGCCCCCTTAATTTTTCGGAAGCCGGACCTTTGCCTGGAGAAATTACACATCAAACGAAGAATACGAGGTATAGGCACAGTGAGTGGGGTGAATTTTGCTAGGTGGCCACGGAAGTCATGAGGCGTCGTAATGTCAAACGCGATACATCGAATCTGCGGGATGAAAACACGCAAGTGACCACAGGCCCGCCTTTGCTGCTCACCTCGGAATTCACTTGTCGTTCGTCCCGAGGTTCTCCTAGAGGTTCCAAGGGCTGGATCTCTCCATTCTCCTGCGAATGTGTCTGAGCAGGTTTCACAGATTTCTGGACAGGATACACTGGCCGCATGCTTTCCGGATGTACTTAGGAGACAAATTGCCAGCACAGCACAAATGAACCGCGTTTCTTCTTCGCCTGCTAAAGACGCCGGTTTGAGAGATTGACCATGCTTTAATATGCGATTACTTGTTCTTGTTAGTTTTAATGTTTGAGATACAGATTAGAGGAGTCAAGTAAAACCAAAATAGCCGCAAGCATATATGATGGCAGTACACGTCTATGTCTGTACACTGGTAAAACCGAGGTAATAAGTAACGGAAAAATACAGTAGTTTGCCGAGCTCTCTGATTCCAGGTGCCTTCTTCGGAAGCTGTTTGTAAGGCTTTCTCCACTCTGAACGTCAGCAGGAGCTGTGTTAGCGCGTTGGGGCCTGGCAGCTCCACCTCCAAGAATACGAAAGTAGGACTGGAGATGCGGGTCAATTTCGGATACAACTATGGTGTGGTATGCTCCAAAGACTGTGCAAGTGGGTATGCGGTTTCGTTTTGTAGGACAGCATTGGATTTTCCTGTAGGTAACCTGTATCTGAAGAAGCCGAATGAACTACAGCGTCGCGATTGTATGGTGTGGTGAGGGTTATACCTTGAGCTTCCCCTTAAACGTACACGGAAGGCAACCATCCAGCTCTCAAAGAAAAGTCTGACCTTCCCATAGCTATTTTAAGGTTCTATCGGTGTCGAGACAAAGCTTAATTATGACACATCGCTGACAACACAAAGCAGTTCCCTCCCTCATTTCCCTCGCAGTGATTCTATGACGCAAACAGCGGCTGCGGCAGCCACTGTTTCGTCACGATGAACCGAACGCAAGGAAGACAGCGCTGATGTACCATAGAGTTTCCTACAAAAAAAAAAAACAGGGAAAATTGCACGTACGTGCAAGACTTGAATGGCGAAGCTGTTATAGGTGATAACGGACGGACACAAAGTTGAGTTTTAGTATCGTTGTGGTGTCGTGGGTGACGTCGGCAGCATGCCATTTCGATGACCTTATGTTGAGCAAGGCCAGAGTAAGTTCGTCGTTTTGGTAGCGGTGCTCGTACGCCACTCTGCAAGCGCAACTTATCGTCTCTAGCGGCTGCTTTGCACGCCCGGCCTCTAGAAGCGTGGCGGCCTCTTCCTCGGCCGGGCGAACTATCCGCGGCTGGACAATGTGGAGTGAATGATCACATACAGCAGCTTCGACCTTCGACATTCAAGTTTCGGCTCTTCTACGGTACAGAGCGCGTGCGCACGACGACACGAGGAGGAACAAATGAAAGGCGTCCGATAAGACGCGCTTCCTTGTTCCTAGAAAGTTTTTTCACAATACGGCGAACGCTGGACTGTTTTTGTGCCCAATGTCGGCCAATCGCCCTATGTGGGTATGCCTACCTTGACGAACGTGCGCTCGATGTACGCGAGCACGAGCGTTCTGCCTTTTCTCGGGGAATGTTCAGCGTGCATGGACCCCGAACTTACAGCCAGTAACAACAGCTCTGCTGCTAAAATTGTACCCCGCACGGGGCACGTTGAGTAAACTTGGTGACGGAATTGGCGACACCGCGGACCCCGAACCCAAAACATAAGCTGGCAATGTGTTTTAAGGTGAAGGGTAGAAACCTCAAACGGAGGCCGTCAGAGCCCAGGTCAAGCTCCGGCGGATAGGCTCCCTGTCTCTTTACCAGCCCCGCACAGTGCACCTTGAGTAATTTTTGTGACGGTATTGGCGACACCGCGGAACTCGAGCCCCCAAACATAAGCTGTATCCAACCGTGGCGATGTTTTTATAGGTGGAGGGTTAGAAACCACGAACGGTGGCCGTCGGAGCCCAGGTCAAGCTCCGTCGGATGGGCTCCCTGTCTGTTTACCAGGCAGGGAGCTCCGGGACCTCTCTCGGTATCAGAGTAACCTGAGCAAAAAAAGTACCCCTGTCCCCTGCTTTTTTCTATGCTGTATGGAAAAATCAAACCCGCCTCCAAAACGTGATTGGTCCCTGAAAAGAGGCCGCACCCAAGCCTTGTTTCCTCCACTTCATGCATGAGCTTCCTAAAGCCAGACAACTACTCTCGTTTCCTTGTCATCAAATCTCTTGAAGCAGCCCGCCCTCTTGCTTCACAATCAGTATTTCTGATCAGAAAATACGTTGAAGGAATAACTGAGAAAACCTATATAGCTAAAAAACAACGCACAGGTGAAGTCCTTGTTGAGGTGAAAAACCAGCAGCAGGCAACCATACTTCTTTGTCAGACGAAAATGGTCGATCTGGAGATCAGGGTCACACCCCATCGCAGCCCGAATAGCTCGAAGGGTGTGATATCTGAGCCAGATCTCCTTACCGAGACAGATGCCGACTTCTTGAAGGTTTAAAGGATCAGGATGTCAGAGCCGTGCGCCGCATCACCATGCGCACGAAATCCCCACGAAACACATTATCCTGACCTTCAACCGCTCCTGGCTTCCTGAGCATATCAGTGCAGGCGGCAATCGTTTTCTCCTAAAAGTAGACTGGAGTGAAATGAAATGTGTTCGTGGTAGAACCGCCTAAAATACTTTTTTCTAAGGACCTCAAATTTTGTACATGAGAGTAACATGTGATTTACTGTTTGGTCTTGATCGCATTCCTGCCATCTCGGTTTATCTTCTTTCATAAGAAGGAAGGTATGCGTGAGATGTGTATGTGCAATGCGGAGACGACATAAAATAACTCCTGTGAAACGTTCTTCATGTTTGCTTGATTCCCACTGTGCTATAGTGTGGTTAACTACGGGAAGTTTGTTGTTTGTTTCGTTATCCCATGAGGAGTGCCATGTTTCTCTCAGTTTATACTCCGTATAAATTTCATACACGAGCTATGAGGAATATGTACTTGTTTTACCGTTTTGCTACCAGCCTGTGCAGCACATGCATCGGCTTTCTCATTTCCATTAATCCCAACATGGGTAGAAAGCAAGCACAACTTAATTTACTGTCCCTGTGTTTTTGCTATCACTAAATTGTGTATTATGTCTCCTATTATGGGTTGAGCTGCATTTTTGTAATGTAGGGCTGTGATCGGAAAGCTTTCCTTCCTTATTTTTTCTACACCCACAGCAATGGAAGACTCCGCTGTGAAATCTGAGGCGCACTGAGGTAGCCTGATCACCTTCTCCCATTGACCTTGTATTACTTGCACTCCCAGCACAGCGTGATGTTTTGGAACCGCCTGTGTAAAATGAGGCGTAGCCTTTGTATTTTTTGTTTAGTGCCAAAAACTCCTGTAATATGGGTTTGCGCGGTGTTTTCTTTTTTTGAAAGTGTGTCAGTGTAAAATCGCACACAGCAGAGAATGTATACCAAGGTGGTAGTTGTTTTGTTCTTTGCGCGGTCGCAGGTAATGTGTCCAGCACACTAAGTTCTTGGCATTTCTCTTCAAACCGAAGGAGCAATGGTCTAATAGCTTGGGGTTTGTTATTAAACAGTGTCCAAGATGGGGAGTTCGTAACTATAAGATAGCACAGATGCTTCGGTAGTGAACGAATCCGCAAATCTCCTGACCCAAACCCTTATGGCAGATCTGGATATCAGAGTCATACCTCACCGTAGCCTCAACAGCTCCCAGGGTGTGATATCTGAGCCAGATCTGGAAAGCGAAACAAAGGCCGACCTTCCGGAAGGCCTGAAGGATCAACGGGTTACAGCCGTCAGGAAAATTACCATCCGTAGAGACAATATAGAGGTACCAACAAAGCGCATCATCTTAACTTTCAATCGTTAGAAGATTCCTGAACACATCAATCTTGGTTTTATTAGATGTGGCGTACGTCTTTACATACCTAACCCGCGCCGCTACTTCAAGTGCCAGCGCATCGGGCACGGTGCAACTTCGTGCCGCGGCAAAACAACCTGCGCGAAATCTGCCGCACCTGACCATCCGACTGAAAACGAGTCCACCACCTCCACCTGCGCAAACTTCCAGGGACCGCACGCGGCATGGTCCCGCTGCGGTGAGAAGGTCCAACAGGAAAACAATATCATAAATGTCACTGAAAACATCTCCTTCCCAGAGTAGTGGAAGAGGTTCGCCTCTTTCCCTCTGGGGAAGTACGCCGACGCAGCTTACCGGGGGCGGAGCGGCGTCTGGTTTCGGCGGGGACCAACTACCACAAGTTGGGCTTGGTCTCGCTCCTGCGACCCTCCCTTCCCATCCCGTCGCCTAAGGCGGCCCATCCCGTCACTACACCGCCTCCTCAGCCAGCAGCAGGTGTGGTGGCAACCACGTTCGTTGAGGATGCCGCTGCATCCACTGCTTCCTCTCCACCGGCCCAAAGCACACGCGAGGGCACGGAGGAGATGGAGACGGAGGAACCCGCGGCAGTTCCCGCCCCCGCTGCACCGCCTCTGCCACCCGGGGTGCTCCTGACGCCCACGGCGGTCGCGGCTCCATCGAAGGGCACCGGAAAGGGTGTCAAGTCCAGGCGGTGCAGTTCGAAGGGCACCCCCATGACTCCAGATGACGACATGGACGTCCAGCCGTTCCGGCTTGCGTCACAGCGGCAGCAACGGGCTGCGGCGTCCTGGTCAGTAGAGAAGGTGAAAAAAAACCCTTCCAAGAGTTCAAGCCCCCAAAAGTCGACATATAATGATGATAGTTGTACTTTAATGGCGCAAGGCCAACGAGGGCAAAGAGCGCCAGAGAAGAAGTTATTTAATGTTTGAAGTGAGTGAGTGAGTGAGTGTAGACTTTATTAAAATCGCCTGCAGGCGGCCTCCGTTACCGAAGTGCCGTGACGCGGCCCTACGTCTTTCCGGCTGGACTCTTTACTAGGCAGCTCCCTCGCTACTAGCGTCGAGGTCCTCCGGCCTGCCCGCGCTGGGCGGCCGGGCCCTCTCGGCTTTCGCTCGGGCGATGCTGTTCAAGTGCCACCAGGATCTGCTGGACGGCCTGTAGTTGGTTATCACAAAACGTAGGTATAAAATATGTAAGTAGACACAAACATGCACATATTTCAGTAGCTCTAAACTTAAATAATGGGAAGAGAAAATACCATGCAATGGAACTGCAGAGGCCCCTTAAAAATCTTCATGATGTCTATGAGTTATTGCATTCCAATCACGCAAGTGTGATGTGTCTCCAAGAAACCCATTTACACTCCAGGCACACAAATTTCTTGAATAGTTACATGGCATTAAGGAAGGGCATAGATGGTGGTGGCACATCCTCAGGCGGTGTGGCCATCATTGCCGGGAAATCCTCAGCGTGCCACACTGCCCAACTACAGACTATCCTAGAGGCTGTAGCCATTATAACCATAATCTTAATTAGGCTTATAACACTATGTTCTATTTACATCCCTCCTGACTTCCACCTGTAGAGCTCACATTTCGAGGATCTGGTAGATCAGTTACCCCAACCTTACATTCCCATAGGCTTTATGAGAGAGAGAGAGAAAAAAGAAGTAAAGAAAAGGCAGGAATGTTAACCAGGCTACGGCCTAGTATGCTACACTCTAAGAAAAAAGGTAGTCAGTACTGACTCATTTTACAGAGTCATTGGCTTGCTACAGAATTGACTACCTTTGGACTCTTATGGGGAGGGTCACCAGACTCTCTTTCAAACAGAGTCCTGAGACTCTTAGGGAGGGAGTCGTGACGAAGAGTCAAAAGTGAGTCTGCAGGGCTCCTGAAAATTAGTCACGGTGACTCCGAAATAGTAAACAAAAAGAGTCTGCTTGACTACGTTATGGCCCAGCAATGAAATTCGTCCTGACTCTGTTTGAAAAAGAGTCTTGTGACTCTATTAGACCGAGTCAAAAAAGGGTATGCAGGACTCTGTAAGGGAAGTCACCTCGACTCCTAATTTTCAAACGAAGAGAGTCTTCATGACTACTTTGCGACTAGTAAAAGTAGTCACACAGACTCTCCGTTTGGCTAGAGAGAGCCCGCTTGGCTACTTTGGCTACTACATGACCCCAGCCAAGTCGCCCTGATCTGCTGAAAAGGAATCCCGTGACCCCTGAGATAGAGCATGCAGGACTCTGCAGCACCGTCACCAACACTGAAAATCGGCAAAGAAAAACCAGTCGACTATTATCCGACTCGAGCAAACAGAATCCCTTCAGAGTCGATAGGGTAAAAAAATACCATACAGATACAATTATGACCCTATAAGGACAGCCATGCATACATGCAAGAAACATCAATGCAAAGTACCAACACAACTATTTTATTGAAATAAAGCCTACAACCGTTTTAATTATGCATTGGCTCAATGACTAGAACAAAATTGATACAAAATAAAAATCACGAGTTTTTGTCTTAGGCAACATATAATCGACTATAAGAAACGTGAGAAATACAACATTCAAAATTATCACCTTAGACAACATTTGTGTCTCACATAACAAAAACTTGTTATATTGAACGGGACAAGCAACACTGAGTTCACATATACAAAACACAACCCTACAACAGTGATCAGCCATCAGCTGCTGGCTCAATAACTTAACAAAATGATAACTGAATATGAAAACACAAATTTTCTTAAAACCACATTTAAAAAAATGTTACAAGAAATAAAAATCACGAGTTTGTCTTAGACAACATATACATGAATAGAAGAAACGTGAAAAATACAATATTCAAAATTATCACCTTAGACAACATTCGTGTCTCAAATAACAAATTGTAACATTGAACGGGTCAAGCAACACTTGAGCTCACATATACAAAACACAACCCTACAACAGTGATCACCCATCAGCTAACAAAATGTTAAGTGAATATGAAAACACAAATTTTCTTAAAACCACATTATAAAAAATATTTGAAAATGTCACTTTAGACAACTGAAAGGAAAAAATTCTAGAACAATACAACTCGCAAATTGAAAACAGGACAATAAAATATGTAAGTGAATATGAAAACACAAATTTTCTTAAAACCACATTATAACAAATATTTGAAAATGTCACTTCAGACAACTGAAGTGAAAAAATTCTAGAACAATACAACTCGCAAATTGAAAACAGGACAATAAAATACACAAAACAGAGTTCAGGAGAGTGTTATTGCTTAATAAAATTGTAATCTTGAACACATTCATATTTAATGCATACAGCTAGGTTCGGCTTTATGATAAGGCCACTTTGACCACTCATACGCAACGCAAATGAACATTAAAAAAGGGTGTTAAAGAATTATTAAATGATGATTGTTATAATTTTCCTGAGAATATTTTGTTCATTTTAGAACACAGAAATTTACTCGGAGGCTATATGTTGCAACACCCACCACTTGATCTGCTGGCACTGGACAATGTATTTATTCCCTAGCTGTCCCTGCACGAGCTCTCAAGGTAGTGACTACCTTTGTCGCCGGCATTAAGGTGCTCAAGCATGCGCCCTTTCGCACCACCATCAGTTCCTCCAAAACTGTAAAGGTCTGCTTTGCAGACTTCACGTACTGCAGGTTGTATGCCCAGTACATGGCACATACAATTACGCGCAAAGCAAGTGGGTTGGGATGTTGTTCATGCACAAAATTTCCGGCGCTTAGTACCAGGACAATTTACCCAGCGCAATTCACTCAATTTTAAGTGCAGATCACTTCATTGGGCTCGCCTTTTGGGCTTACCTCGCTAACGGTCGATGCGACTGTCGGAATCATGCGGCGCAGCGAGGTAACGAACTCAAGTAGATCCTTTTGTACCGGGGTCAGGGAGTCACGCTGAGGCTTCCAAAAACCACGCGGTGCAAATAGTCATAACCGTTCAAACCTGGTGAACCGCTTGCGCTTGTCATACATCTCCCCGTTATTTAGCGCAAAAAAAAAAACTGCAGGTACATTTCAAGCAAGACCTGTGTATATAACCGGCAGCCCCCGTGTTATTTTATTTAAGACGCTCGTTGAGTTGGTTTTTACGATACTAAGCGAAAAGAGCGGCAGCGCAAGAAAGAACTGGCGCGTTCGAACTGACGCAGAAAGGCTCCAGCCGCTCAATAAAAAAAAATTACGCGTTCGAAATGACGCAAAATAGCTCGAGCATACGAAATTAAGGCATGCGAAAAAAGAACAAAACTTCCGCTAGCGCAGTTTCAGGCAGGAAGCGCGTGAGCACTGCGAAAGCGGGAAATTTGAAATGCCACAGTGAAGGGGTAAATGCGTTGCAGCACATTATGGCGACACGACTGGACTATGGTAGCGTTGTCTATGGGTCAGCCAGTAAAACATCCCTCAGAATGCTGGACACTGTGCTTCATCTAGGGCTCCGCTTGTCGTGTGGTGCCTTTCGGACTAGTCCAGTTGAAAGTCTGTATGTAGAGTGCAAAATGGAGCCTAGAACGTCAGCGAGCTTACACAGACCTGCTTTATGCTTTTAAAATCTCATCAATGCCTCACCATCCTTTTACACCAGTTTTTTATGATGCATCCATATCTCAACTTCTTACTAATCGTCCATCAGTCTCTGCTCCCTTCGCTTTCAGAGTAAGAGAAGAAGCGTCACAACTTGATGTCATGTTCTCAGACACCATCAAAACCTCCGTTACTGAACTTCTAGTGCCGTGGCAGCTTCGCCCGATATCATGTGATGTATCTTTTATAAGTGTCGAGAAAAACCGAGTGCCTAGGAGCGCGATCTTGCTACATTTCATGTCTATGCAGCACAAATATAGGTCTGCTGAATTTTACACTGACTCTTCAAAAACTGCCACAACTGTTTCCAGTGCTGCGTATGGTGGCACCTTTAATGTCTGTAAAACTATGAATAGAAATACAAGTATCTTTACGGCAGAGGCCCATGGCATACTTCTTGTAGCTAATAATATTCTTGTAAATCGAATGCCCAAATCCGTAATTTATACTGATTCCTTAAGTGTTGTGTGGACATTGTCATCACAAAAGTATAAAAACTATGTGGTAAATCAGCTAAATAATACTATTATATCTGTATAGGCGTTAAACCTGGACGTGACCGTGTACTGGGTGCCAGAGCACTATGGGACTGCATGTAACGAGACTACAGACCGAATGGCTGCCGCTGCTGCACTTACAACTGCAGTTGACATAACAACAATACCCTACACCGACCTCAAGTCTCACATCAGACAGCACCTTCGCACAACATGGCAGGCACACTGGAATCAACAGACTGACAACAAACTACACGTTATAAAGCCACTCTTGGGAGCATACACCACTGACACACACAACAGGCATAACGAAGGTACCCTGGCTCGATTACGGATAGGCCACACGCATGCAACACATTCCCACCTGCTCACGAAATCTCCAAGACCCCTGTGTAGCAGGTGTGGAGAGGGCCTATCCGTAGTCCACATACTCATACAATGCAAGGCACTTGACACAACACGACACAAACACTTCAGAGAACTGTATACAGACAACATATCCCACTACATCCATCGCTGTTTCTAGGTGACGATGCCATGGTTTCTGTGAAACGCGTGTTTAATTATTTGTCAGACGTTAAGTTTTTAAACCTCATTTCCTATCACGCATATTTAAATCTGGCCCTATACACCAGCCATCACCATTATCTTTATGGATCTTACTATGTCCAGTTTACACGTTTTACACCTACCTTTTGTGGTAATCACTTCTTTTCATTAAATAACTTCTCTGGCGCTCTTTGCCCACGTTGGCCTTGCGCCATTAAACACTAACCATCATCATCACCACATTATGGCGAATCACTGCTCTGCACTTCCGACAGCTTTCACATTGAGTGGAACGGCTTCGATTTTTTTCGTCGTAGCCGAGTCGAAGCATCGGCATGGTGTTGCGTTCAAAGTGGAGCGCACACGCGACGATTCCGATTGCGTGATATCTTTACGATTGATCGCAAGTAACGAATGTTGCCATAAATACAGGGCCACTGGAGCACGATGCTGTAAAAAAAATACTGTAGCGGCACGCTCCGTCAAGAACACCGCGAGTGCCACAGAACTGTGTACCAGCAACATTCCTTGGGCATCCCGTTCCAATTTTGTCTTCAATGAACCTGTCAACTCTTTCATTCTTTTTCTAGTCATCTGTATACAGCCGTATGCAGCACAACGCTCTCCGGTACAGAAGTCGAAGCTGTGCGGCATAAATACCTGCGCGAAAACACAAAAACAGCTTCATTCTCTAGAAAACATGTGCACAGGTGCACGAGCACACTGGCAATCAACAGTACAGATCGAGCTATACTGAGTCGGCCTGTAGTCTCGCTACCTCAGCGCTGACAGCGGTGCTCTGCCCACCAGTTTGAGCTTAGGAAGGTCTATACAAGCAACCTAATACAACGCTACCACGTACAGAACGGTTTCGTGCTTTACCGCACCCCAGCGTCGTTTGCTGCTCCAGACCACTAAGCAAAATGTCTCTGCATGAGACTTCTGATCAGTGCTGTACGCTTAGCTGAAGAAAAAACTAAAGCTGTTCCACTGAATGTGAAAGGTGTCGGAAGCGCAGAGCAGTGAGTCGCCATAATGGGCTGCAGCGCCGTTATCCGTTTACTGATGCATTTTAAATTTCCCGCCTTCGCAGTGATAACTACCAATGAAAATTGGTAGTTACACGAGTGGGAGTGATCTGCAAAAACGGTGAAATAAAAGAAAGATAAACAAAAACTAAATTAATGGGCAAGTAATAGTGAACAGGAAAAAAGAAAGTAGAAACCTTAAATGATCAAGCTGCGCTTCCCCTCTTACGCGCAACCATTGGCATTCAGCTTAGTAGAACTACTCTCTAACACAGTTGCCGCAATGACAAAATGCGGCTATTCAGCGAGCTTTACAAATTATTCATCGTACTGCACCCTCAGTCATGCATACAAAAGCGATTTTGTATTTGGGGACACCTAAAAAATTATAACAAATCAGAAATACAAAAAGGTTGAAATATTGAATTGAACGAATTGGGTCGCCGTTTGTTAAAAAACCTCCTTCCACCTCCACTTCCGCGCATTATTCCAGACAATGATCCCCCGTTTTCTAACACCGTGACAGGACAGATTCGGCCGAATGTTGAAGAGATTCGGGATAAAAAAATCATTCGCTGGACATTCTTATGCTGTACAATTGCTCAGCGAAGCTTTCAGCCCATTATATTGCACACACTGTCACGCAAAAAAATAGAAGCCACAAAGATACTTCTAACGTGTGCTAAATGCGAAAGTTTTAATTTTGACTGAACGTGTGAGATTCCTTGCTCCGCCTAGCGTAGACGATGGGTTTGGTAATGATGACGCCTGAGACAGTTCTCCCTGAGACCCGCGTTAACGCTTCAGACCGGTGTCGACCTGCCACCTATGCGTTGCAGCGCTTTTCATTCCCGCCGCCGTGCAATAGGAGAGTTCGCGGAATTTCAATGCTCGTCTGTTCGCTTGTTTGGCGGTCTTCCCTCGCTCCCATCGCCTGCTGTATAGTGGTCTGGGCGACCTCCTACCACGTTATGAAACGCACCATTTTTCGGAAACCTCTCAACACCTCCACTTTACCACGCTTGCTCTACGGGGATAGTTTTCCCACCGGATGCCTTTCGGGGGATATCCCATGCATACCCAACGAATGCATGCGGGTATTTTACGAAGTCGTGCGAGTTAAACCGTGTGACTGTAAAAAAGCATGTCGCCCTACCCTAGGTTCAGTGTTCCGCCGCTATATGTGACTGGCTGATTACTTGAGTATTTTACGTGATGCGGGAAAGAATATAGATTGGCCGGCTACGATGCCGATGTAGGTCAATACCGGGGCATAAGTGCGAGAAGGATAGAAAAACGAACACTCTCGAACACGTGAATCATTTGTGTGCTGAATTAGCTACTTTGGTGCAATGCAATAAAAATTGCAAACAGAGCCTAAGCTGAGATTTTTTCAATGTAAACGCCGATTGTGCACATCAGAGTTCATTTACGCAAATTCAGCCACTGCCAATTAACTACGCGTAGGTTCTGAGCCTAGGGGCCTAAAAGAGATTCCATTCAAAAAATCTGAAAAAAAAACCGCAACGCTGATACGGCTTTCTCATGTTCCAAGGAAAGGGGGCGCTCGCTTTATTTAGTTTTTATACCTGAGCTACTATTTCCGACTCTGTATCGGTGGCAAGTGACCTCAAAAATGAGTGCGATAATTGCGACCGCACACCCCGTCGAGTAAACGATAAGGTAGTCGCTGAATGGGATGTCGAAGCGTATGTCGTCTGTTCCGTTGTACCCTGAAGACTCCCTCGTAGCGTTGAGACGGAGGATACCCGACTCCATCAGGGCCAAGAGCAGTCGCCGGTGCTGGTATCTGTGAAGGGTGGATACGCAGGAAAGTTACAAGAAAATTGATTCATATTCCAATATAATACTATTTACCTACATAATTTACGTTGATTACCAATTTTAGTATTCGCGGCATTTTGCGGCAGGGGAACCGAAAAGAAATAGGCCGGAAGATGAAAATATGGAAAGTCATGTTTACCTAACGTCTGCCAAAATGCGTCACAACCATCCAAATGGGTGTTCTGGTGATTCCTTCGGGTCAGTTTATAGCCAATCGCCGCATATGTGAACATCATTAACAGAACTGTCTTTTAAAGGCTGAAAACTAAATAAAAGCAAATACTAAAAGTAAGGGTTTATTAATTGCGTTGCCTATGCCTAATTAGGGTTTATGTTGACTAGATTAACTACGTTTGTCTAGGAGCTAAAATTTTGATATATTGTTAACTTTGCAGTTTTCACCGCCGGTGCTAGTATTAAGTCAATGCGACAGTACGCGCTTCCAGAGATTTGAAAAAATGCACTGCCGTGTATTCCTCACTTCCTAGCGTCGTATTGGTGCAGTGGGATTTTCATTAGCAAGTTCTAAGTTTGGCTGAAGGATTGGGCAGGCTGTGGGTACAAAAAATTTGAAATGACTCTCTGCTGCGCAAGCGAGGGGCCTCGGTATGGTTTTAAATCGTTGGTGTCTGCATGAAATTTAAAGAAGGCAAACTTTATTTCGAAAAGCAGAGTGACGTAAGGAGTGGGTAATCGTCGTATTTCTTGCTAAGAATGTGCTCGGTTAGAAAAAAAAACAATGGATCTCAAGAAGACATATTTCAGCATACTGCACCTGTTGTTTGTGGCCTACGAACATCTGGAAAGTATTCCTAACTTGGCGTGCAATATGTGTTGTTTGGAACTTTGTGTGTCATTCTGGCATTCTGCGCACCATACGTGTCATTCTGGTGTTTAGCGCACCATACTTACATTTGAGCGCTAAGCAGTTGCATAGTGAAGGCCGCCGGATTAATTCTGACCACCTGCGAATCTTTAACAAGCTCCTAAATCTCGACACACAGGCGTTTTTTCTTTTCGTCGCACATTCCAAAAAGTGCCTAATCCACCAATTCAAATAAGTTATCATGTCTTAATTTTGTGTCTGCAATGTGCCATATCTAAAAGCAGCCCAACCGAGCGGCATTCTCATATGTTCCTTCAATGGTACAATACTACCTGAAAAATTTTAACCAACAAAATCAAACCTGAAGTTTACGTACAATTTAAAAACGGCACGGAATATGTTTTGGCTGAACGCCGCAAGCGAAGGTTACAGTGTTTTACTTTGAGATTCTTTGAAAGACTCGCAAGAAATATACCTAGCGGCGTAATGTTTATCCAAATATTTGCTGTTGAAAAAGGTGCACTGAACCTAAATCTGCAGCCAAAGCTTGTAAGAAATGTGCTAAAATTGTTCGAAAATATTGCACTCCAGTCACCTAGGCATAAAAGTGAATCACATCGCCTTGTAGCATGCGAATTGACATTTTAGTCGTTTTTCCTGTAGAAAACTGAAAATTTTTATACACTTCCATGAAAGTTTGAGCCCGTAGAAATAGTGTGATGTGTCACTTTTCACTTGAAAAATGTATTTGTATTTGACAGTTTTGAAAAAGAAAATTACTCGGGCTCTGACGAATATTTGCCCCCTTTGAATACAGAAAACTTATGGCTTAGCTTGTGTGCACACCAAAGTCTTGTTTACGGTTACATTCTGTTTCGGTGTCTCTTTCAGTTTGGCTTACACGCCATGTACCGCGAATATCTTATAAGGGAGGCTGCAGACAAATCAACCCAAAACTTTTACAAAATCAGAATTCTCCGTATCTCGAATGTGACTGTTCTACTCATGCAATGGGCTGACTCTTCTTCCGCCGCTGGCGACGCACTGGCTGATGACCATGACGTGGCATTTTTCGGAAATGATAAGCCCAGTGTGACGAGATACTAAAGTTGACCGCTTCTTTGCGCAAAATAACCGCAGCTCAGCTGAACATAAGGAATCCGGCGTGTGATTCGCGCAATGGGGATCAGTGCCCGTTTATGGGGGATTTCTTCCGGATATATCCCCATGAAGGTACTTTGGTTTTTCTCTAGGCTGCTTCCAGCCGAGGACACTGGCGCCGAGGTCTCACTTTTCTTATTTTTTGGTTTTACCAAATTGTGTTCGCCCAGTTATTTGTATAACGCTATTTGAATTTATGATTTGTAATTATAATTTGTAATTTGTAATTTATCATTATTATTTGTAATTATTTGTATTAAAGCCTAAATGTATTATTTACGCCAGTTCTGCATATTTGTGCTCGGGTAGGTCATTTTACGGTTTGCCGATTCCCCCCATATTTTCGTAATTGCAAATTTGTTTTGCGGGCTTTTCTGGTTTACAATTCGTTTTCTTTTTTAGCTGATGTACAACATGCATATTTTGGTTTCGTTCATCTGATTGTGTAATATTCCTATCTTCTTTTTACTTCTGTTTTTTGGGTCATCTTAAGTATATTCGACCAATTATATCCATTTACGCTATTTTAACGAGTAAATTTAACTGATGCGAGTAACTATTTTACTCGCATCAGCTCTGCAATTTTGTGGATATGCACGGAATTTTGCTGTTTGCCAATACTCGTAATTTTTATTCGAATCAGCGGTGTTTGTTTTCGGTTTTTCTAAATCGGCCTTGGGATTTCGGGAGAGATGTGCATGGTGCATTTTTGAGTTTATCAAATGATTTTTGTGAAATTTCTCGAAATTTCGTCCGACCTCTTTTATTTAGGGTAATATAACTACTAGGAGTTTTAGTTCTCAGAATTCTGTAGTTTAGGGGAAGTGTGGGACGTAACTCGGTTTGCTTGTTTTCGCCTTTTGTTTAGTTTGAACTTTCGCAGACTTTTTCTTTTGTTTTTGGTTTTTGGGTGAGATGTAGAAGATGGCTATATTTGATTTTCTAAGATCATTTTTGTTGGAATTTTTTTCTCTTATTCTTATTGGTTTTTTATAATCGTTTTAGACCAATTATATCCATTCACGCTATTAGTCTATCAAAGGTGTTACATTCGCCGAATGTGCAGTTTTCGTGGAAATGTAGGGTGGTATACGATTTGCTCAATTTTGTGCGATTTTTATTCGTATTCGCTACAATCTTTTTCGGGAATTTTCATCTATGTCGTGGTTTGTTTATACCGCAAGATGAACACGTTTAGTAGTTTTCAATTATTCTAGTTTTCTTGTTTTGTGACTTTGGAAATTCTGTTTGACCAATTATTTCAATTTACGCTATTATAATAATAAATGCATTACTTCCGCAAAATACGCAGTTTTGTGCGATTGCGGGGCGTTACGCTGTCCTGGCCGGGGGTGCACTCGGCCAAGAATTCTGCGAATAAAAACACAATTTTAATATTATTATTATGTAAATTTTTCTCCTACGCGAAATAAGATTTCGAACATGCATCACAACAGTGAGAATGTTCTACACTATGTTAAAAGTGCCTATTGCTGAGGGATTAAAATTTGTGTTTTGAAGTACATGCCGCAAAACTCTCTGTAAGATTGTAGCAGAATGAACGTGGTGATTTTGTAGCATCTATGTATTATCAGTTATGTGGAGACCCCGGAAATAAAGATCATGCTTTTTTACACTGCCGGAATGGTTTGTTTTTCTTGTACACCCTGCTCAGCACTCCTAAAACTCGTTCTCCTTAATACTCGTTAATACTCGTTCTCGTCAAATCTCGTCAATATTCGTTCTCAGTAGTTTTCTCATACGGCAATGGGTGCGATTAATACTGATCTTCAAGTTCACGACGGAGCAAAACTATATGCCCGTGCATTCTTGAGGGCACGAAACTGCATCCCCCATTTATTTTTCTATGCCGGTAATACCGAATGGTGTCCGTGTGTGTGCTAATACCGAGGGGCACACAACGTATTCCGTTATTCGTTGCTTTTATGTAGTTATTTCACCGTCGAATATTTCGCGATCAGGACTTTCTGTGGCTGTCAGTACATGGGCGGCTAGGATAACTAGAACTCCTCTTCGATTGCAACTATACCCAACATACAGTACGTAGTTTTCATGATCAAATGGCTTCAAATCCACGGAGAGCTTTGTTTTTTTATTCATACATAACTACAAAACACAGGTTTATAACTAACCTGGGTAGCACCTGGCGATGCCCGGGCTAATAAGACTAATGGGTATACCACTTATTCACTTAGTTCTTACTTTTCATATTTAGATAATTTACCGCAAATTGGAACACAATGAGGCAGTCCTGCCTGCTGAAAATACGTGGGCTTCTATAGGAGGCGTGTGGTAATGGCAAACGCTTGGCACTCGCGTTTTATTGCAACCCGCCCTAAACAAACTGTACGAAGATGGTGCGCTCAAACGACTACTAAAGGCGCTCATCAGTCACAGTTTTATGATGAATAACGCGGGTTCCTACAGGAGGTGTGTGGTTGCAGAAAGTCCCTACAGATGGCGAGCGCTATGCGGACGCAGTAAAATGAAACGGACTTCCTCGTCAAGAGGGGTGAAGCTTAAAAATCTCGCTGACCCCTTAATACTGGCGTTAAGACAAAATCCTGAAATAGGTTTTTCGACTACTGTATGGGCAGCATTTGCAAAGAAAAACGAATTCGAAATGTCGACTCGCTATATAGTAATTGAGGATTGTGTGAAGACACGCAGTTTTATCGAAATCGTGATTGTGCCTATTAGGTGGCTATTATTGAAAATTGTTGTATAACAGTGTTTAGATAACTGAGAATATTACCGATAGCAACAATAATCAGCTCAATATCTCAAATGACGTGTGATTAAAAATAAATATCTCAGAATTTGTTTTACCGCTTTTCACTCTTCGTGGTGTAATTTTTAAAATTTCAGCAATATGAAGCTCGTACACCATAATCACAATGTGCTGATGCAGCTTGAAGATGTTTGAACCAGCAGTTTCGCTAGGCGTTGACACCACCTGTAAGGGCTCATCGGCTCGTCAGGCGTGTCATTTCAACAAATATTTTCGCGCTTTTACCGTTCCGCAGTGCGAAATCCTTAAAATCGATTTTGTGGAGCTTTATGAATAGCGTTAATGAGCACGAACCAATTTGATCAATGAATATGTTAAACATTTATTGCGGGATCTTTTAGAACATCGGCTTTGTTCCGAAATGCGGAATCGCCCAAGTAGTGTTGGTTAGGGCGAACGCCTAAAACTACTATTTAGATATTCTGAAACGCTACATAGATCAGTAAAAAGCGCTTCGGTATCTGAACCAGTGAGCAAGATAATGACGTATGTTCAGAAAACACAATTTGCCCTTTTTCCTTGCTTAGGAGTACAATTTCGGAAAATCTTTCCCGAGTCCCTGCGCCATGACATGAGTAAATGGAGCTTTCAATAGCTCCCCGGTACCACACGAAGTACAACCGGTTATACCCAATTGCAACAGTACAAAAATAGGGCCAACCGGCAAAGAGAATTTTGTCCACACGAAGGTGGAGAGAAATTAACGGGAAAGACTTTCTTGCGACCCACCGCCAGGGGGACGAGCCCGGGGGGACCCCTCCTGTCCCCCCTAGGAAAAAGCCGGATAGGGTGGGTTGCTGGGAACGGGAACTTGGACATCGGAATGGGTTATGGGGAAAAGGGTGGGAATGAGGGAAGCAATTTTGCTCCAATCCTTTTGTCTGACTCTCTTCCAAGACTGATTGCTCAGCGAGGGCATCAGACAGTGCCAATTGCCAAATGTGCGGTCCCTGCCACGGGTTACCGCTCACCCATAGGGCACGATAACTGGGCCCAACTGTCGGAGACAGGAAGTACCCTATTTAGTGGCGGCGGCCAGTTCCCCCCCGACCCCCAGCTCTGCGGCCGATGCGTACTAACGTCCTCGATCAACTGTCCCGCACAAGGTACTCATGAATCACCAGTGAAGCTTTCCACTATACACGGGTACTTGCAACACCTGCTTTTCACGGTCTCCGGACACCGGAAGTTTGTATGCGAACGTGAACTGAAACCCATGTTGGCAAGCCAACACACGTTCGCAAGGGTCCCACTGGGTCTGCGAGCCCTTTTCTTATGTCCTCCTCTGTGCCTACTCTTTCGCTCAATGGAACAAGAGTCTTTTCGCATTGCCGTGGTGTAGCGGCTCTGCAGAGGAGATCGGTCCGGGCCTACTAGCCGTTACTAAGCCAGGAGAGTTTCCCCGGTCGGTGTGCTAACCGCACCTTTCCTCGTTTTCCCCGTGCGGAACACCCAGTAGCTCGTGGTAGCACGTCCCGTGGCAGCCAGAGAAAATCAATCTATAGGCCCCTCACAGCAAGGTTACAGAGGGGCGCGACCCCCCCCCACCCCCGGCCTCATACGGATTGTACAACATCTGGCCCCATGACATTTGGTTACAGGGGTATGTCACTCCACCCGACTTATAGCGATCAGGTCGCTGGCCCCGCCAAAGCTTGCGGTTACAAGGGTCGCCAGTCCCCCGGCCTGCAACGGTTTCCCGAATTTACTCGGTATTCCCCATGCAACGACTGTACGCTTGCAGCACTTGCTACTTTCGCAACTTGACTCCCCGGCCTCCTCCCACGCTAGATTACAGGGGTTCGCCATTTTCCCCCAGCCAAAGAAAGTCATAGTTGATCGATCTCGATCCGCTTTCCTGCTTCAATCGCATCACCAAGTGCCGGGTTGACACCCGACCGCCCGACCTCCGCGTAGGACCTGATTCCAGTTGTACCAGGAACCTCCGCAGTGGCGGCCGTTTTGCACGCTCCCAGGGCAGGGATTGTGCGGCCCCCCCCGATTCCTCGAGGAGGTCTCGTGGAATTACCGTACTTCCACGCTCTGGCCCCTATGACATTAGGTTACAAGGGTTTGTCACAACCCCCGGCCTGCAGACCAGTTCGCAAGTTCCAAAGAACGAGCCCCAAGCTATGGTTACAGGAGTGTGCACGCCCCCGGCTCGGTAGTGGTCTACCCATTGCTTCAGCAATGGTACGCCAACACTACGTGCGAACTGTGCCGCTTGAGCGCAGTGATTACGTTGCAACATTTACCCGCTGGCTTCCTCTCACGCTGGATTACAGGGGCGCGTTACCACCCCCAGCCTTTGGCCTCCTCCCACACTGGATTACAGGGGCTCGCTACTTCCCCTAGCCAAGAGAGCCATAGTTGCTCCACAAATACCATCTTTCGGGATACAAGGGATCCTCTGAGGAACTCCCTGTGGCTCTGCACACTCGCCCCCAAGACTGAAGGTTACAAGGGCTCATCAAGTTCCCTCGGTCAGCAGACCAGTTCGCATTAAAGGCCCCTTCCATGCTCCGGGGTCAGAGGTTCGCTACACCCGGCCTCATTGTGTGTACCCATGCTTCAGCATGGCACGATAAAACGAACTGTACCGCATGTACCCCTATGACTTGGGTTACAAGGGCTCGTCACCTCCCTCGGCGAGCAGATCGGTTCGTGTTTATAGGCCCCTTCCTAGCTGCGGTTACAGGTGCTCGCCACTCCCGCGGACTCATAGCAGCGCTCACATTGCTTCAGCAACCGTGCGCCACTATAACACAAACTGTACCGCTTGGTGCAGTTGCACTTCGCAACATTGACCCCCCGGCCTCCACCACACTGGATTACAGGGGCGCGTTACCACCCCCGGCCAAAGAGAATCATAGTTGATCCACAGAAATTTGCGACCGCAAATTTTGTTCGAATTACCATTCCAAGCACCATCTCGGCAGCCACCCAGGCTGCCCGGGCCTGCGTCCGGATCACGCATCGGTGTTCTTGGAAGGCACTTGCCCTCAGAGTGCCTGGGAGTTGCTTAAGCTCCCATGGGCGTTGAATACCCAATAGAGTGGGCCTGGCACACCACTGACTCCTGCCATTGCGACGGACCATGACAGGAATGTACTCCCAAAATTGCAGGTCTCTAGGTATAGCAGACTTATCTGGCCGTTGATTAATCAGTCAGTCGGTCATTCAGTGTGGCCACCGTCGAAAAAAGTCGCTGTCGATCCGGGAAATCAATGTTATTGTGAGCTAGAGTATGGCGTAGTTTTCTTACTGTGCAGCTCCATAGTGGGGCGCGATGAAGCCAGAGGAGCCAACTTTTGTAGAGCAAGCTACACTACGCTACCTTGGGCAGTCCCCTCGCGGTGACCAGTTTTGACCTTCACAGATAGAGGTCAAACCGCACCAACTTCGCCAAGCGCCCGGCACGAAGCAGTGCCCGTGCGGCAGGGGAGCAATAGGCGAGGGGGAAACGGAGAATTGCTCGGGACCCGGGTCGCCACCTGGCGGAGCAGCCGGCACGAAGCAGCGGCCTGATGGCGGGGAGAGATAGGCGAAACGGGAGTAATAGGATTTGAGGGAACAGAGACATGCACGGGACCCGTGTCGCCACCTGGCGGAGGAAGGCGAGGAGGTCAGCGATAAGCGGTGACCTCCTGCGATGGTAAGCGATAAGCGCTGACCACGAAGGAAGTCCGGGAGAACTCCTGCGGTGCAGAGCCGTGTGCGATGGAGGAAGACGAACATCCAGCTGTGGTCGCTCGTACAGTGGCAAGGCTTAAACAACGCCGTAAAGCGAAAAAAAAGGAACAATAAACAGTGTATTCATTGAAAACATGTCTGTATAGCATTCCAAAACCACACCTCGACCCCACCTCGACAATGGGCCTAGCCAGGGTAGTGAAGCTATCGCAATCAACTAGGGTTAACGAACGCTAAACCACGGCGATTTTTTATCTTAGTTTTGGTCCGCTGAGCTTGGTGTCGCCACGGTTTAAAACCCGGTACGCGCTCTCTCTTGCGTTGCCGGCGCTGATGGGTCTTCGGGCGCTCTAGCGTCGATCGCATTGAGATGTGTGTTGGGCGGGTCGTGTGAATTGGTTGCTCTGCGTGTGTAGTAAATTTCATAGAACCAGAAAGTCCTAAATGTAGCAGGCGTATTGTATTCTTGTCTCGTGATTCTGCGTTATGTAGTCAAAACGCCCAGGTAGTCTGCAGAACCACGTACCTCCACAAGCCTCGGTTCATGATTTGCCGCGTTTGCAAGAAACGTGACCCGAAGGTTGCCCTTTTCAGTGGGCCAAAAAAAGGCTAAAAGTACAGCTGAAAGGAGCCTGCGTAGCACCGAGCAAACCTTCGATGACAGCTGCATTGTGTGCGAATTTCCCTTCACATCCTTCATGCTACTTTCGGATTACATTACAAACTACCCTCAAGGATTTATCACAGCCATTGATAAGTGGAAAGAGCGTGTCAATGACAAAATGGAGGAGAAGGTCGAGTGCTACTGGCCTACGTGTGTGAGTGAAAGCACACTTGAGCTGTTATCGTACATTACAGAAAGCTGAAATTCAAGCTTTTGGGACACTGAAGTTGAGTCAGGGCTAACTACACTAGTTCATTACTGCATCCAAATTCATCAACAAGCAAGCAACATAAAAGTCGGAAAACTGTCGAGCCTGCTCTAGACGCGCGGCAGCCTTCATCGCTTATTCAATTATGTGAATCTTTTACCAAGTGTGCACTGCTTTTCCCCGATATTAAGTGCGCTGAAAGTCCACCCGGGTATTTGCGGTAGTTTTAGGGCTACTATGGCGTCTCCTTCTAGGGACCGTATGGTGCTTTTCTGCAACACCGCGTGACGGCATTTCTACTGCGGACAGGAGCGCAGCGCCACTTCAAGCGGCCACGCTTGCGCAACAGCGGCGACTTCACGGCGGCCCGGTCCCTTAGCACACAACCTATATTCTAGTTCACTGTACATATGTTTACCTTTCAGTAAAATAATGTAGTGCTCTCAAATTTCGGAATTTATGCAAATTCATAAGAATACGAAATCGCCAACTATAGACACGTGTTTTGTTTCTTCAACCACGAGGGTTGCTCCAGGGTCAATCATCGGATTTTGTTTATATTCGTTCGCTTAGAGTCGTTTGGTTTGGTCGTGTGCGATTTAACATTCATCGCCTTGAAATATGCCGATCGCCTCAGACTACCGATGAAATAAGCTTATCCCCTTTAAATAGGGCTAGCGGGAATATTTAAAGGCGATCGTCTTTTTGGGCTACCTAAAAGCAAAATATTACCAGCGTTCATAATTCTGGAATACAGGTTAGATTGGCTTTTACATTACGATAGAACAGTAAGCGTATGAGTCTGGGTATTTCAATCTATATGGCTGTCATAACGAAATCAACTTGAATGGGCTGCCACACCAAAATATCAAAGCAGGAATGGATTCCCGAAATGGAAATATTATGCTCGTAAGGAGTAAACTTTATTTTCCTAAGCACCCTTAGTCCAGGGCGCCGTCTTGGGAAGCCGTGGCCTTGGCTTCCTCTGCTCTTGACGTCAGCAGGAGCTGTGTCGCAGCGCTCGGGTCAGCCAGACTTGCCTCCCGGGATGCCAGAGTTGGATTCGAAATGGGGGTCAACTTTGGATGTCGATCACAGGCCCATATTGTGTGGAATATGTTTGGGTAACCTCCGCAGAACGAGCAAGTAGGGGTGCCGGGTAAATTTCAAAACGATGTGTGAGGTGTTCAGTGGGTAATGTGTTAGTCTGAATCTGTCGGAGGAGGACGGACTGCCGCCTTGTGACTGTACGATGTGGGGAGGGATGTAACTTGCGATGCGCACGAAAAGACTGGAGGTATTCGCGTGGGCTAAAAGACGGCTGTGCTTCGCTTAAGGACGGCTGTGCATCACTTAAGGTTAACGAGAGCTGGTCAGGTGCCCGGTACATAGTTGCTCGGGCGAGCGTATGTGCCCGCTCATTTCCTGCCAAACCCTCGCGCCCAGGAGTCCAAATAATGTGGAACGTGTACGGTTTGTAGTCGAGCGCGTCTTTGATGAGGCCGGCTGTGCGGTGGTGCAAATCGTTTCTGACCAATTGTCTGCAGGCGGCTTGCGAATCTGTGACGATGATGATGGGTGTTTGCGGACGAACTATATTATGCTCGGAGTTGGCGTCCAATTTTTGCCATTCCTTTTTCATCACGAGTATGATGTCAAAAACTTAGGTCTCCTCTTACAGGATTGAAGGACGAACACCTGATGTTGGTTTTCGGACCTCGAATGGGTAACAACTACATGCAAAAAGTCTACGGAAATTCACAGAAATGTCTACTAATGCGTACCGTCATTATGCCGCTTCTTTAGAGTGTGACTTCTTTACAGCCGCAAGTTTTTGGTCTTTCTAAATTCTGTTCGACCAATTATCTCGATTCACGATATAACAATTACAGGCATTACTTCCGCTAAACCTGCATTTTTTGTAAATAAAGGTGGTTACACGGTTCCACATTCTAGCTGTTTTTGTATTTTTTTATTTTTTTCCGTTTCACGATTCTGTTTGACCAATTTTCTGCATTGAGTCTATCGTAAAGCAGGAACTCCTGCGAAATCTGCATTTTTGTGGAAATGGAGAGATTTAAAGGGTACCGCATGTTCCGTATTTTTATAGTTTTGTTAAATATTGTTTTTTTTATTCCTTTCGACCATTTAATTACAATTTACGTTATTATGACGATTATAGGTTCAACTCTCGCGAAATCTGCATAATTGGGGAAGTGGAGGGCGTTACACGGTTCGCCATTTTAGCTAATTTTCTATATTTTTTCTTGTTTTTCAATAGTCTGTTCGAGCAATAATCTTCATTTACGCTACTGTAAGTATTAAAGGGAAAACTTCGACGAAGTCTGCGTCCTTGTTGAAATGCCGGGCTTTATGCGGTCCGGTCTGCGCGGGTACTCAGCAAAGAATGCTAGGCATTAAAAGCAATTGTTTAAATAAAGGGGTTGAATTTTAAGAGAACCGTAGGACCACGTAATTTACCGGAAATTTTTATTCTCCCGATTACGGGCTGCTTTGAACAAACCTTGCAAAAAACCATTTACATAATAATATATATGTGTTAATTGAGCAGAAGAGAAGCCATTTCTAGAGATTATATTTCTTGCCATAAAGCTGAAAGTTTGCGAAAAACATTACGTTGTTATTTTCAGCATCCCAGGGGTGTTTTTTCTTATATCTTCTGTCAAATTGAGCTTCTACACCACAGTAGTATTGCACTGTCTGCAATTCAAACATCCAGTACCACCACGGTTGCAATTTGGGCGAGTTGGTACGTGTTCATACTTAATCACAGCGCGAAGAACCGACCACTGGACAGTGCCTGTCCAGTAGTTGATCGTTCAATCTGTCCCGTTCTTCGCGCTGTGATTATGAATCCAGTACCAGCAGCTTCGCTGGGCGTTGGTACCACTAGCTAGGCCTTTTCCGCTGTTAATGATTCCAGTTCAAGAATAGCTGTCTTCACTTTGATGGGAGTCTTACGGCAACATATCAAGTTTTTTGGGCGCATCTCTACATTAATCGTTTCTAAAAAAAAAATTATGTATTCAGGAAAAAATAAAAAACCAGAAAAAATACCGAAAATTCTTCGACCACTATATTCGCTGGAAAGGTTTTGTTTATGGAGAAACCGGGAAACTAGTTTTTAGAGATCAGAGCGTTCTAAATATATTGGCGAAATCAGCTCAAAGGTGTGCGCAGGAGATAGAATTTTATGAATATCAAAAAGCACCCTTCCCCCTTGTGGCCTTTGGGGGGGGTAGAGGGAAATTTTCGTAATTACAGCCTTATTTATGTCCTACTGTGTGGTATAATTCACTAGGATATTTCTCCTATAGAATAAAACAGAACGATTGTAGTTACCGAGCATACATTGCAATAACGTTAATTGCATTTTAATCACCATGCATCTCCCAGAAAAGCAAAACATTTATACGGGTAAAATGTGCTTACCTCAGGGGAAAATTACCGTGCGTTTCTGACGCAACAGGAAACGCAGTTAGACTGTCTTCTCCAGGAACCAGGCCATGCCGTTTCCATCTGGCCATGACCCAGTCTACGCAGGTTGTAATAGTGACGTGGGTTCTGTTCTTCGATCTTTCCAAGCAGTCCTTATCAATATCTTCAGTTATGCAACCTTTCTTGCACGTTTTAATAGACCGGCACAAGGACTGCAAGTATGTCAAATTTGAAGTTTCTTCCTGCAGAAATTTGGCCGTGAATGGTGTTAAACACGGCAAAATCTTGCCAGCGTCAAGCCAAGCTCCCAGTTGTTCAGACGTTCGTATTATTGGATTGAAGGCTGGAATACTCCGAGATGAAGTGATTCCAGTTTGAACATAATGCAGGAGAAAAAACATTCCTATCATCCATGAGCACAGTGCGATCCTGCTTGATAGGCTGCGTACTACGAATCCAGGTAACAGTGGATGGCCGAAGTACATGCTTATTAAAGAAAAAGTAGCTATGCCAGTTCTGAACATTTCGTTTCGACGAACGCAGCAAATTGAACGCACAAGTAATAAAACAATGGTAGCAAAGGGCAGCAACACGAGCGATAGCCGGAAAAACGAGCTCCAAGTGTTAGCAAAAGACGGCTTCGCGAAAGTTTTTATAGGAGCAAAAAAACATAGGTTCAAAAAGGGATACGTTGCGTAAGCATTGTAGAAGCACGGATATCGGCAACTCACGCGACGGTGGCTGAGGATGAAGTCTACTTTTCGGTTCAAAAGTAACGAGTCATTTGCATCTTTATTGTTACAACGCAATACCATCGAATTATTTAATGCTTCATAAAGCTCGATGTACGTACGTTCATAGAGAAATGTAGGACCAGTACAAGAGTTCACTTGGTCATCAACAAGAGCGTAGTGAAGTCGATTGTTCTTAGGATACGTTCCCCGTTGCGGTAGCTGCTCGTCGACAAGCAAGTGCGCATCAGTAAGCAATCGTCGCTTGTGGCAAGATTTGTATGAATCTGATGGAACATTTATTTCCCGCTCCCTCACTGTAACAACCTGACAGGAGTGGCTTCTCAAGTTGTCAAGAATATTCTCATGTCTTTCAACAAAAAATATCCATTGCACGTTTGCGTGGTACTTCTGAAAACGCAGAAGTTCCGTGAAAAACTTCTTAGGAGGAACTGTGTGGGACAGCCAGACTACAAAATATGGTCTAGCGAATGGCAGATTCGCACTCACGAATTCCACAAACGATCCTCCGAAACCTGTCCGTCCAAGGCAGTGCCAAATAGTAACAGGAACAGGGAAAGCTGTTAAAAAACTTCCCAAAAGCCTTTCTTCTCCTGGAAAAGACAGCAGTGCCACAGAAGATTGTAACCTGCTCGTGAGCCTTAATACTTGACGAGTCATGAGAGTGCTATTACGTGAGGCTGTCGCAGAGTAAACGAAAAGTAATGCCCAGGCAAGTCTTATTGCAGGCGTACTGCTTCGTCTTGCCATATCCTCTGGTCTTGCTCTGACGAAAGCTCCGTGGTTTCTGAGCGGGGTTGACGTATTCACGATAGTACCAAGAAATGCATTATCATCGACATTGACAAAGAAGCCAAAGCTATTTTCTAGACCCGAGTCACTAGGGGGCCTATCGTCTGCTTGCTCACAAATGCGCCGTTCTTGCTGGGCTGTTTGCGGAGTGCACAATAGAGCACGCCTTTACCATTTTCTTCCCTCCCATTTTTGCGCTTCACTCAGCACCTAGTTTCCATCGAGCGGCCGTGACTCAGCGCTCACGCAATCCACGTGCCCCGAAAGTGATGTAATCGAAAGCTGCACAGCTTGCGTTTGTCAGGTGGGAGTATTGATGTGCACTTGGCATTCGCAAGCAGGAATCAATATCTGGCTTGGCCATGACAAGCGTGGTAATGTTTTTTTTTTAAATCGAATTCGTGCATTTTTGTTGGCATGACAGAACAGATGAAGTGAGTTTGATCATTTTGGAGAGTTTCGTGGTTTGAAAAAAAATATTAATATTTAGAGTACCAAAGAAATAACAGAAATATCCGTGATGATATTAGGTCTGAGGTGATTGCGATACTCTGCAGGCGACGCCTGCTTGAGAATGTTTGGCTCCCAACGGGTAGTTTTCTGAAAATTCGCTGGGGAATTATAAAATCAATTGTTTTTAGGCCAATCGGTGCTTTGGTGACACATGCTAAGGTATACGTACGCATCATTTGGAAATGTTCAGCGCAGAAAAAATTGGAGGCTAGATAAAAATTCTTCTGTCTGATTAGCCATCCAACATACCTCCTTTTGGCCTACGTGTATGAGGAAGTAGAAGATTCACGAATGAGACTACTACTTTTGGGGAGTTGTTTGTTTGACACAGTCCAAATTAGCGAAATATGACTTAGTACGAAATCCTGAAAGTGATTGTAGTAAAAAGCTGCGTATGCGGAGGGCACGGGCTCAATTTCACCTTTGTGTTACCTGAAGAAGGACGCCTTCAGTTCCTGGTTATAAGCGCATGTTTTTATGAAGGTCAGGTTTGCTGGATATACCATGCACGGTTTAAAAAACCAGTCCTTAGTCCTTAAAGGGAAGCTGAAACGCTTTCCAAGAAAATTGAATTAGAGGCACGTTTATATAGTTTCTTGCGCGCTGACTCCGAAAATAACATTGAATTTTATCGTACATGAGTGCAACCGGCATTTATCTTGCAAAACGCGTGCTTCCGTTTAAAAGACACGCTCTCTTCGTCTTTGACACCTCTGATTGGTTGCGCCCGTCAAGACGTCAAGGAAGACACCGTTCGGCAGCGCGGGTTGTTGGAAGCATTGGAAACGATCGCACCGCAGCGGCGCTTGCCTTTTCGGCAATTTAGCTTGCAGTTTATGGTTTGGACATGACTGCAAGTTTATTTTCCAACTTCCCGTGCTGTTGCTTCAAGTATCTTAGAGCATGAATTTGCTTTACACAACCGAGAACCACAAAACAGTGGCTGTGGCGTCGGCTAGAGGGATCCGTCAGAATATTTCTGAACTGGGCAACCAGCACAGGCGGTTTCTATGCCTTATGTTAATATTAGGTACCGCCTGCAGTGTTTGCTACTATATACGAAACAATTTATGACCACGATTAGGCGGGGTTTTATAAAAAATGTACCAAGGATGAGCACGTACAGTCATGGACAATTCAAATGCGAACCGCGGAGCGCATGGCCGAAGATACTGGTGCCGTCACCTGGCAGCGGCCGTGGAAAACTCACGGACATGCGCAGTTGAGATGAAGGGAGCGAGGCTGCGTGTCCCTCTCCGATATGTTGCCCTCTGCTCGCTCGTATACTTGCTTTGTCTCCGCGCCGCAAGAGCGCTGAAAGCTGAGCTGTTAGCGAGGCGGCGCAAGATAGTAGGCAACTGCGGTTACTCAGCGCTCGGCACCCACGATCGGCCGCTCCCCGCCTTTGCCAGCGTCACATAGCTGCGCGTGCGTGGGGCAGTGACTCGAACAAACGACGACCATTGGTACTGGCTCAAAGCCATATTTAGTGCAATCAGGAGTGGATCCTGAGGCGTCGCATGAATTGCAGAAGACCAAAAGAAAATTAATTAGCCCATTGGCAACGACGTTACTCGGTTTATTTCGGCCAGGTAGCAGCCGCACAGTCCCGAGGCATACAGATCAAAGCAAGTGCTTTGTGCGAACAACAACCACAAAAACAAATGAGATGACGGTAAAGCGACAACCCGAAAACTGCCAGTTAGCCATGGCATTAATCCAAAAAAATGGTAAAAATGCAAGTGTCATGGCAAACAGTCGCCGGGAGAGGCAGCAGCCCCTGGACAACAAAGGCAATGGCCGGAGCCTTTCTGAGACGCTTCAATACTTGGTGAAGTCCCCCTTGGCAGACACAACAGCCGCCACACATCGAGGAATGCTCTCGAAAAGGCGCGCCGCGAAGCCGGTAGCACGGAGGCGCTGCCAATCCTCTTCGACAGCTTGCCACAACGCGTCACCCGAGCCGCCCTGTAGCTGTCGGCTGCCAAGGGACTTCTTCATTGCTCCCCACACGTTTTCAATTGTATTCACATCCGACCCCTGCGGGGGCCACTCGATCACCATCACGCGTGGCTCGTCCAGTAGGTGTTTTACTGACCGAGACATGTGTATCGGGTTTCGGTCGTGCTGCAAATAATACAGTTCATCCGCGAATGGACCATCGAGGGCGTAGGGTATCGCCACGCTGTCAACGATGTCCTCGTCGGCAGCCGCACTGAAGCGGCCCTGGATACGAACTAACGGCCCGAGGCCGTGGCTTGAAATCTCACCCCACACGCTAACGGCGCACCGGCCGCTACTTGAAATCCGCTGGAGGTTGCACGACTCTAATCTGAGGAAGAAAGAAATCGCAGTTGGTTAGTGGCGAAGTCGTTCGGACGTTTGTTTATCTCTTGGCCATTGTCGACAGATGCACCCGACGCATAATTTCGCTCCGGGAAAGGCAGTGCTGTAGGCAGCTAAATGTCTGCATATGTACTGCCGTCGTTTTTTCTATTGCGAGTCACAAAAGAAACTTGGCGCCCGAGCTTGCGAGCGCGATAGTTCTGACTGCTGGCGAGGGCTACGCCGAACAAAGATATAAAATAACTGCACTACAAAACGCGTGGCGAGTGGCAACAAACCTTCAAGTAAACGAACATGCAAGCAACACGAAAGCTTGTCGTGGGCTCGTTTGCCTGGTCTATCTTTTATATTCGCACTATCGCTGTGTATTCTATTGCTATTTGGTTTTAAAAGAAAAGGAAAAACATTTGAATTACTCATACCTGGTGTTCATGGCCCTCCAAATGCGTTGGCACTGGTCCCAACGGCTTGAAAATGTGGATTCGTCCGTGAAGAGAACAGCGCTCCAGTCTTCCGCTGTCCAGGTTGCGTGGTCTTCTGCGAAAAGCAGTCTCGCAAGCTTGTTAGCTTCGGATAGCTTGGGCTTTCTAGCAGGGACACAATTTCGTAGCCGCACATCACGTAAGCGGCGTCGAACATTTTTCGTGCTTGCCGAAAGGTCGAGCTCACACTTGATTTGTTTAGACGTCAGGGATGGCTTTACTGCCGCGGCGGCCACGATTAGCTTGTCTTGCTCACTTGTGGTAGCCCGTGCACTGCGTCCTCGCGGAAGATTCTCAATCCGGCCCTCATCGCGGAACGCTTGCAGGATGCGATTCACGGTGCATAGTGGTCGTCCTGTGGCTTTCGCAATATCCCGCTGCCTAATACCTTCTTGGAAAAGGTGGAACATGCGCAGTCGGTCTATCTCCGGACGGCTTGGCATGGTCGGTTTCAAATGAGGGCGTTGCTGACGGCCTCTTCGCATTTTATCCAGTTTTGTTGACACAACAGCGACACCAGGAAAAGGGTGACGTGTCAACAAAACTGTATAAAAGGGCCCATCTCCCCGCGAGGGGACTCGAGTAAATGCGTCGCATAGGGGGTGGGTGTATTGCGTTAACGTTTAGTGTTTGGGGAGTTGGTGGTAGTGAATGCGTTGTATCAGTAGCTTCTTGACGTAGTTTGAATGAGTCAAAGATATAAGGCGCGTTCGTAGCCTTTCATTCTGTGTCGGTTTTGTGGCGCAGTGGGAAGAGCACCATGTACTTCGCGTTCCGCCTACAGGTAGTGAATGCGTTGTATCAGCAGCTTCTTGACGTAGTTTGAATGAGTCAAGGATATAAGGCGCGTTCGTAGCCTTCCATTCTGTGTCGGCTTTGTGGCGCAGTGGGTAGAGCACCATGTACCTTGCGTTCCGCCCGCAGGCTCGTGGGATCGAAACGAGGCGCCGGTAAGTATTATTTTTTTATATAGTATAGGGGGAGGGGTGCGGACCTGTTGTTGAGAGCGAGGAGGGTAGCGGGATGCAGGAGAGGAGGAGTGGGGAGAGGGCGCACCTGGAACGCCTGTTGCGGACGCCGAGGCACACCGACAACGCCGGGTGACATCGTGAGTAAAGAAATGCTCTGCATTTAAAATGCGAAAAGGCCGTCAGCAATGCCCTCGTTTGAAACCGACCATGCCAAGCGTTCCGGAGGAAGACCGACTGCGCATGATCCACCTCTTCCAAGAAGGTATTAGGCAGCGCGATATTGCGAAAGCCACAGGACGACCACTATGCACCGCGAATCGCGTCTTGCAAGCGTTCCGCGATGAGGGCCGAATCGAGAATCTTCCGCGAGGACGCAGACCACGGGCTACCACAAGTGAGCAAGACATGCTAATCGTGGCCGCCGCGCCACTGAAAGCTCCCATGACGTCTAAACAAATCAAGTGTGAGCTCGACCTTTCGGCAAGCACGAAAACTGTTCGACGCCGCTTACGTGATGTGCGGCTACGAAATTGTGTCCCTGCTAGAAAGCCCAAGCTATCCGAAGCGAACAAGCTTGCGAGACTGCTTTTCGCAGAAGACCGCGCAACCTCGACGGCGGAAGACTGGAGCTGTGTTCTCTTAACGGACGAATCCATATTTTCAAGCCGTTGGGACCAGTGCCAACGCATTTGGAGGGCCATGAACACCAGGTATGGGTGAGGCAAATGTTTATCCTTTTTTAAAAGCAAATAGTAATAGAAAACACAGTGACAGTGCGAATATAATTAAAAGATAGACCAGGCAAACGAGCCCACAACAAGCTTTCGTGTTGCTTGCATGTTCGTTTACGTGAAGGTCTGTTGCCACTCACCACGCGTTTTGTAGTGCAGTTATTTGATATCTTTGTTCGGCGTAGCCCTCGCCAGCAGTCAGAACTATTGCGCTCCCAAGCTTGGGCGCCAAGTTTCTTTTGTTACTCGCAATAGGAAAAACGCAGCGGAGCATATGCAGTCATTTCGCTGCCTACAGCACTGTCTTTCCCTGAGCGAAATTATGTGTCGGGTGCATCTGTCGACAATGGCCCAGCGATAAACAAACGCCCGAACGATTTCGGCACTAACCTACTGCGATTTCTTTCTTCCTCAGATTCGAGTCGTGCAACCTGCAGCGGATTTCAACTAGCGGCCGGTGCGGCGTTAGCGTCTGGGCTGCGATTTCAAGCCATAGCCTCGGTCTGTTAGTTCGTATCGAGGGCCGCTTCAACGCGGCTGCCTACGAGGATATCGTTTACAGCGTGGTGATACCCTACGCCCTCCATGATCCATTCGCGGATGGACTGTATTGTTTGCTCCACGGCCGAAGCCCAATAGACATGGCTCGGTCATTAAAACACCTACTGGACGAGCGAGGCGTGATGGTTATCGAGTGTCCATCGCAGGGGGTCACATGAATATAATTGAAAACGTGTGGGGAGCAATGCAGAAATCCCTTCGCAGCCGACAGCTACAGGGCGGCTCGCGTGACGCGTTGTTGCAAGCTGTCGAAGAGGATTGGCAGCGCCTCCAGGCTACCGACTTCGCGGCGCGCCTTTTCGAGGGCATTCCTTGACGTGTGGCGGCTGTTGTGTCTGCCAAGGGGGACGTCCCCAAGTATTGAAATGTCTCAAAGGCTCCCGCCACTGCCTTTGTTGTCCAGGGGCTGCTGCTTATCCCGGCGAATGTTTGACATGACACTTGCATTTTTACCATTTCTTTGGAATAATGGCACGTCTAATTGGCAGTTTTAGGGTTGTCGCTCACCGTCATGTCATAAGTTTTTGTTGTTGTTGCAGAAAGCACCTGATCGATCTGTATGCCTCGGCACTGTGCGGCTGTTACCTGGCCTAAATAAACCGAGTTACAACGTCATTGCCAATGGGCTAATTTATTTTCTTTTGGTCTTGTGGCATGCATGCGACGCCTCAGGATCAACTCCTGACTGCACTAAACATGGCTTTGGCCAGTCCCAATGGTCGTCGTTTGCTCGAGTCACTGCGCCACGCACGCGCAGCTATGTGACGCTGGCAAAGGCGGGGAGCGGCCGATCGTGGGCGCGGAGCGCTGAGTAACGGCAGTTGCCTACTATCTTGCGCCGCCTCGCTAACAGCTCAGCTTTCAGCGCTCTTGCGGCGCGGCGACAAAGCAAGCATGCGAGCGAGCAGAGGGCAAGATGTCGAAGTGGGACACGCAGCCTCACTCCCATCATCTCAACTGTGCACGTCCGTGAGTTTTCTACGGCCGCTGCCAGGTGACGGCACCGGTATCTTCGGCCATGCGCTCCGCGGTTCGCATTTGAATTGTCCATGACTGTACGTGCACGGCGCGAAAATATAGCCTTCATGTGCTGTAAAC
Source organism: Haemaphysalis longicornis (assembly GCF_048455015.1). Taxonomy (NCBI): domain Eukaryota; kingdom Metazoa; phylum Arthropoda; class Arachnida; order Ixodida; family Ixodidae; genus Haemaphysalis; species Haemaphysalis longicornis. Next base: position 114,165,190 of record NW_027526295.1, on the reverse strand, counting down.
GTATATGCGAGACGTATGTTCGTGTTACACGTATAAACCAACAATCGGACTCTGCTTCCGAATTTCCTTTTTAAATGCAGAGCATTTCTTTAACTCACGATGTTACCCGGCGTTGTCGGCGTGCGCAACAGCCGTTCCAGGTGCGCCCTCTCCCCCACTCCTCCTCTCCCGCATCACGCTACCCTCCTCGCTCTCAACAACAGGTCCGCACCCCTCCCCCTACACTATATAAAAAAATAATACTTACCGGCGCCTGGTTTCGATCCCACAACCCTGCGGGCGGAACGCAAGGTACATGGTGCTCTACCTACTGCGCCACAAAGCCGATACAGAATGGAAGGCTACGAACGCGCCTTATATCCTTGACTCATTCAAACTACGTCAAGAAGCTGCTGATACAACGCATTCACTACCACCAACTCCCCAAACACTAAACGTTAACGCAATACACCCACCCCCTATGCGACGCATTTACTCGAGTCCCCCTCGCGGGGAGGTGAGCCCTTTTTCGTTGTCGCCCACCCAACCCCCCTTACTCATCCCCATACACACACACCCACACGTGCGCGCGCGCGCGCGCCATTTGGGCAGTGGCGCTAAGGCGCTACTGCGATCGCTAGCCGCACTTCGATGAGTGGCGCCTTACTGCTTGACTTGCATTTATTCTGAAAACATTGTAGCATACTGATGCCTCCGCAGCATTATCGGCTGTAGGGCTTGATTTTGACGTGTGCGTTGCGCATTCTGCTATAATATTACGGCCACCTCGTTATAATTAACAGACCAGTCGGACAAAGCAGTTAAGTTGTAGTTACGTTACTTTAGGTAACAATCACCAAACGTTTGTGATAATATATCGTTGGCCTGTTTCAGCATTTCTTGATTTAAGCATTCACCGCGCTAGTCCGATAGAGACCGTATATTTACTCTTCGCTCCTACTTTTTAAAGTCTCATCGTTATATATATCAACAACCATCGCTGGAACACACATGAGGTACAGCGGCAACAAGTGCTTGCCAGGTTGTAATACGCAGGCACAGGGAATCTTGTGCGAAGAATTAGGCCCGCGCAGTCACTCACAAATTATGGTACGGTGGCGGTTCGGAGTGGTGTTTTTTCATTCCACACAAATATGACCACCTCATGGCTAGTATACATGCAAAACAAATAATGTGGTGGTCTTGGTTCTTTTACTTTGTAGGAATACTGTTTACCTATAAGCCAGGAGATTACTTCTATCAGGATTGGCACCTTGTTTGAGTTGCGCCAAAAATGGGGTTTTTGAACACAGTTCTAAGCCCATCAGTGAAAGAAAACCGGTGGCTTAACGAAACAGGTATTTCCTGAACAAATGTGACTTTGTTTCTGGAACTGAACGAAACATCCGGGGCCAAAGTACAACAGTATTCACCATCCTTCCTAAATCTGGCATCTAATGTGAACATTGATGCCCATCGCATCAAAAAAAAAGAAAAAAAAAAGAAAAGAAAAAACGCATAGGAGCGTTTTACAAAGTATCTAACGTAGTGTAGTATATTTTGTGTCATCAAGCACAGCCACCTCGGCTGTCGCTTTCATTGTTATAAAACATCCCGGCGTGGTATTATCCTGCTTAGGAATACGGCATGGTAACGCATGCCTCGTTTGGCGTTCGTGCATGCTTTTTGATCACGAAAATTGTACAAATGAGTGCCATCAACAACAACAATTATCATGCTTCATGTGGCGAGCATCTACAGAAAACACGGGTAAACGAGCATGGCAGAGGCGGCCGATCTGGCCGGAAGTCCAGGTATGGCGTTTACCGGCCGGTTTTCGCCTCCGCTCTTCGGTCTTGCGGCATCGCGCGCCGAGATGGGGGCGGGGCATCGGGCCACTTTTGTTCGCGTATTTCGCCGCCTCTATTGCATGTATTTCGAAAATATTTCGTGCACGGGAACAATCAATGTGTACTTGGTGATAGTAAGTCTTCTTTTAATTCTAGAACCGCTTCATCTTCCCTTTAACTACGATTCGGAACATTCCTACATTGTGAAAAGGGGTATTCCCAAAACCTGTATGCGCGCTGCTCTTAAAAAGTCCTGTAACCATTAACTTGCGTGTATAGGTTTACGCATGTAGGCTCCAGAAAGTGGCGGGAAGATGCGGCACCCAGGTTGTTTCTTCTGCGCCAGACAAGCTTGCACGTATGTGTAAAATTGTGAAAAAAGAAGCTGGGAAGGCGGGCTCCGCGGCAAAGCACACCACACGCTTCGTGGACGGTAAAGTCGGTGTAGGGTACACGGTAGCACAAGATTTTGGAAAATGCTACGTCGAACATACCGGACGCTGCATCAATGAATGATTCAGGGAGCATCGCGCAGCCGTAAATTGATTGGTGCTCCTGATCGCGGTCGTAAGTTGATCGCGGCAGGGGTGCTCTTGCACGCCTGAATTGCAGGGAACGCGCGTTTTGCGCAGCTTTATGAGGCATCTGCAAAGAGAGATCTTTAAGGCGTTCTGTATTACAAAGAAAATCACGATTGCGTGAGTACATCCTCACCGGCTTTGCACAGTAAAGAAAACGCCTATCTACAGCTTCAATCAAATTCTTTGTGAAGGCTGCGACTCCCGTATCTTTTTTAGGATTTCTGCGCTTTTATATGTGTGATGCCTGTCTCGCCAATAAAGCCCCACTTGAAGACTAGCGCTCGTCCCGTGTAACTGTCCCTTCTTTCTTCCCCGCCTAGTGCGATTTTCACCATGTCGAATCATGAAATTACACGACATTACAAGCTGAATCGACGGACTTTTTGCTATCTCTCCCAAACCCGAGGAAATCCCGAGAAACAACACTCAGACTCCCATTTACAAACACCTTCGCGCATAAAATTGGGCTACATCGAATATCCCTCAATATACGGCAGTACTCCACTAACACTGCCAACAACCAGGTACAATTTTTTTATTTATTTACAGATACTGCAGGCCCTTCTCGGGCCCATGCAGGAGTGAAGACAAAGAAATGATTGATTGATTTATTGTAGGGTTTTAACGCGCCGACGCAACGCAGGCGATGAGGCGCGCCGTAGTGGAGGGCTCCGGATTAATTTTGACCACCTGGGGATCTTTAACGTGCGCCGAAATCCCGTACACACGGGCGTTTTTGCTTTTCGCCTCCATCAGAAAAGCGGCCGCCGCGGCCGGGAATCGAACCCGCGACCTCGTGCTCAGCAGCGCAACGCCTTAGCCACTGAGCCACCGCGGCGGGTAAGACAAAGAAATACATCGTCAGAAATTCAACATACAACTCGACAACACATCAGTGTGGCTTGACGTAATTTTAAAACGTAACACACACATAGGTAGAGGCGTAAATATGCTTACACAATCGCTTGTGGAAAAGAAAAGAAAATGACGATGTCTTTCAATTTTGAAACAAAACTTCAACCAAAGCTTATATTATCAATACGCTGAGAAAACACTTCTAACGACACAGACTTCACCATCTCTTCAGGTAACATATTCCAGAAAGAAATTGTTCGAGGAAACAAAGAAAATTTTGTGCAAAATAATGTAACTAATCGGTTGCCTAACAGTCTTGATTGATTGATTGTGGGGTTTAACGCGCCGACGCAACGCAGGCGATGAGGCGCGCCGTAGTGGAGGGCTCCGGATTAATTTTGACCACCTGGGGATCTTTAACGTGCGCCGAAATCTCGTACACACGGGCGTTTTTGCTTTTCGCCTCCATCAGAAAAGCGGCCGCCGCGGCCGGGAATCGAACCCGCGACCTCGTGCTCAGCAGCGCAACGCCTTAGCCACTGAGCCACCGCGGCGGGCCTAACAGTCTTACCGTTATGAGTTCTGTCTGAATGTTTGAAAGGCTCTTGGATGTAGTATTCCCGCGACAATTTGAAATGACCGTAGTGTAGCTGATAAAGAAACTTTAAGCTAGATGTGACCATACGCTGCTCGAGGTTTTGGAGGTTTGCCCTATTACGCAAAGTGGTTACGCTCCAGTGACGCGAATAAACAGAATAAATGAAGCGCAAAGCTAAATTCTGTACTCTTTCAATTTTACTTATCAAGTATTGCTGGTAAGGGCTCCAATTGACATCTGCATACTCCAACTTAGGTCGTACTAGTGCTTTGTAAGCGTTTAATTTCACAGCAGGAGGGGTATTGCGCAACTTTCTTTTCAAAAATGCCAATTTCTTAAGTGCACCCTGACATACGTTATCAATGTGCGTTTCCCAACTGAGGTTACTTGTAAGTGTGACGCCTGCATATTTAACCTTATCAGATTTGTTGATGGTAGCATTACCTAAAGAATAAGTAAAGCAGAGGGGCCTCTTTTTTTTGCTGAATGCAATAGAAGCTGTCTTAGTAGCATTTATTCTTAAACCCCACTTTGTACACCATGTCTCAATTGAGTGCAAAGCATTGTTTAATTAATTTTCTCATCTCGGGTATTAATAGCTGTGTATACCACGCAGTCGTCCGCAAACAATTTAATATGGATAGGTGGTTCAACAGTAAGATAAATATAATTTATATATACTAAAAAAGGAGAGGGCCCAGTACAGAGCCCTGTGGAACTCCAGAGTACACGTCCAACTCTTCGGAGATACACTCATTAATGGCGACACACTGTGCTCTGTTTCTTAAGCAACATTCTGTCCATGCGACTACTTTTCATTCAATGCCAATCGCGAGTAGTTTTGTAATCAGATCGGGATGGGGGACGACATCGAACGCCTTTGACAAATCTAGAAATATAGCGTCGGTTTGACCATTTGTATTAATTGTAATAATTAAATCATCTGTTATTTCAGATAGCTGGGTAACGCAAGTATTATCCCACAGTGTAGAAACAACAAGCACCTAACACCCCTTCCTGCATCCCAAACACTCAAGAGCAGTGGGAGACACTGCTGTCCAGCCCCTGCCTCTCCAACGAGCTCCTGCTTACCGAGAGAGCAGCCCGTGCTAAGGCAGCTTATGGATTCTCGTGAAGAGGGAACCACTCCTGCAACATCCCAAATTCTGTCACAGTAAACATTTGTCTCTCTCTCTCTCTCTCTTTCTAGTGCGCTGTGCAGAAGAGTCAACTATCTGTGACGGTGATGATGAATCATCGTCGGTGTAGTGAAAAAAAAATCTCCAGAAGTTCAGAGAATCGTCTATTAATTCGTAGCTGTCGTATGCCGCTTGTATGGAGTCCAAACATTGGTTTTTGTAAGCTTTGTCCGCTAATTTCCATTTTTTTTTTCCATTTTCCATTTTGATTACCCTAAAGGCCCTTCCGGGCATTACATAGGGGGGGGGGGAATAACAAAAGCACACGGTACACTGATGTGCCAAGAAAAAATACAGATGTTAAATATCTGTTTAGATTGAATTTAAACAAAACGTTACTATGGAACAGAAAACTCCGCGTGCAAAATACAGTGCAGTTAAAAATAGCAGAGCATCATAATAACAAGCAAACAACACAAAGTTAACCACAAAAATAAGATTACATAGGTTCTACCAATATACCGCAGGCGCATACTACCATCTTTTTGTTACACTCACAAAAACAATTTTGTAAGTTCTTCGGGAAATTTTTCAGGGTTTGAGATGACAGCAATATGTTTTGGGAGGGCATTCCAGTCACTGATTGTTGAAGGCAGAAAGGAAAGGCGGAGTAGGTCAGTACGGGAAAATTCCGGCTGCACTTTGTTGGGGTGGTCGATACACAGAGATATGTGTTGTGCGGGTTTTATTCTTGAGATAGTAAAATGAGTAGGATTGTGATAAAGTTTATGGAAGAATATAAGCCGGGAAATTTTGCGCCTTGTTTCCAGAAGTTGTAGGCCGAGGTTACTTTTTATCAGTGTAATGCTTGAATGAGGTGTGTACTGACCTGATATGAACCGAGCGCTCTTGTTTTGCAATGATTCAAGCCTTTTGGTCAAGTATGATTGATAAGGGTCCCAAATTATTGCGGAATATTCAACTTCTGATCTTACAATGGACGTATATGCGATCAGTTTAGTGTCCTTATTGGCGTGGCGTAAAGAACGACGGAGAAAACCAAGCGTTCTGTAGGTATCTGCTAAAATAAAGTTAATGTGCGTTTTCCAGGAAATTACATCCACGTGCGCTATTATAACGATTACCTGTGTTAATTCCGCTAAATCGTTATTCTTGTTGAAATGCAGAGGCAGTACAGCGTTCACCCTTTCCACTATTTCTGTCTATTAGTCTTGCTTCTGGTTGTTCAAAATGCTCTACTACCAATCATTTCATTTACGTTAATATAACGATAACTGGGGGAACTTCCGCCAAAACAATTTATTGAAATGCAAAGCGTTACACGGTTGGCCACTCTTGGTATTTTGTGGATTTGTATATTTTCTCGGATTTTCAAAATTCTGTTCGACGAATTATCTTCATGTACACTCTTATAACGATTACAGGTAGAACGTTCGCCAAATCGACGTTTTTCTGGAAATTCAGGGCTCTACACTGTTCGCCAACTTTTCGCCATTTTCTGTTTTTCTTAGTTTTCACTTCTTCAAAATTCTGTTCTAAAATTATCGCTATTACGCTATTATAACAGTTACAAATGAACGTTCCGCCAAATCTGATTGATTTGATTGATTGACTGATTGATTGTAGGGCCGACGCAACGCAGGCTATTAGGCGCGCCGTAGTGGAGGTCTCCAGGTTAATTTAGACCACCTGGGGATCTTTAACGTGCGCCGAAATCTCGTACACACGGGCGTTTTTGCCTTTCGCCTCCATCAGAAAAGCGGCCGCCGCGGCCGGGAATCAAACCCGCGACCTCGTGATCAGCAGTTCTGCCAAATCTACGTTTTCGTGGAAATGTAGGGTGATACACGGTCCTGGATTTGGGGGTACTTAGCAAAGAATGCTACGTGTTAGAAACGCTTCACATGACCGGAATCGAACCTGCGTTCATCCCGTTATGAGCAGGCCTCTATCCTACTTTGCTGTATCGACATGTTCGAAGTGAACGCTAAGCAGCCGGTACCGATTCGCACCGTATACCCCACCAAACGTTACGTCTACGGAGTGAAAAAGTGGTGCGTACCTCCAGAGGGCCAATACTCGCAGCGTGGGATTGGCCTACCAAGGAATCTATCGCTATAAAGCATCGCTTTCAAGCATGGCCGCGGTTCACCGAGGGGTGTGTGATTTTGTTCTTTTTCTTCTCTATTGAACTAGAGTGGGTTAGTAAGGGGGAGAGCCACGCTGGAAAACGTAGTTAAACTGCTGGTAACAGAAACACAGATGTCGCGTATCATCATCTAAGTGCAGTTTTTTTGTGAACGTTTCTTTTGCCACAGGGTATATATATGGGATTATGAGGTGATGGTGATTAGATGAAAATGAAAATGTTCGCTTCGCGGATGAAGTCAAGGAGTAAACGATGATGGCGCCCATGTATCCATGCGGCGTATGCGGAGGCGTCGCCTACGCGGAGGCCCGTCGCCGCAAGGTGCCGCAGTCTAGTTTTACTCACACAAATTTCTGGTTCAGAACATGGAATTTTAATGGTTAAATATCTTTATAGATATAAATTATTACGTCAGCACCAAAGAGAAAGCTAACAAAAACACATACCTATTTGTAAGTCTTTCATATCCGTAGCCCCGAGCTATGCGAAGTTAACACATGTCACGCTAACTCCGGTAAACAGGTGCCTAAATTTTCTTTACCATCTATGCTTATGGAATTTTCTCTTATAGAAAATGTCAACATTATTACTGCTCTGTTAAAGGGTTTGAGGGTTATGTTCTTCGTAGTTAGTTGATTTTGTAACAATGTGCTATGTATTAATTACTGTCTGTTCCTTTTTTTCTTGGTAGTTGTCTTTCTTTGCCTATGTTTAACGCTCCCTGCTGTTTGTAAACGTGACACTTACGAATTGATGTGTTGCTTCATAAATCTTTCGTATTTAGCTCATTAAAACTACGTATTGGGCAGTTTACGATTGATTAGAGTCATCATAGTCTTCCTTTGTTATTCTAGTTTAAAGTCGCTGTCATTGATTTGCCCTGTACACCAAATTATGTAAAAAGATTTTAACATGTATGCGGTGAAAGATGCACGTGCCCTCGTAGCCCTCACTTTCGGTCATGTAGGCGGAATGGATGCAGTCAAGCCACTTCAGGACCTTTCGTCTTCGCCAAAACATCAGTGATGTTTCGGGGACCATGGAATCGAAAAACTAATTTTACAACTTTGTGCTAACTAACATATAGAGTGGAGCAGGTTTATCTAAATCACCCCCCTAAGGCAGTATGATTCCTTTCAGAAACCACACGCCGCTCGTAGGAGTCCATGCTATTTAGTGTAGAACTGTGCTGGATGGTTACTCATTACACTTACTTAGATAACGCATCCTTTGAGTAAGCAGGCGTTTCAGAATGCAATTTTCATACAATTTGTTTCGGGATAGTTTCAATAAATCCGCATTTTAGGCGTTTCCCCTAATCACACCACTGCGGTACGAGCATACGTATTGACAGCAGGCAGGAGTTTGTAAGTGTGTACAACTTCACGGTGGACTAAGTAATTATGAAATGTAGGAAACGACTCAACAGGTGTTTCCACATTCGCATCATTAGTATAGTTTCCCACTCCGGCATCACCGGGTGCAAGCGCTTGTAAACTATAAAACGATGTGTAAAAATGTGACTTTAGGGAGTTTCAAACGCGTTCCGCGGCTACGATTGGCTTCTCTTGCACAAACAGGGAAGCAAACTCATAGGTTTCGAAAACTGTGTGCGTTTCCAATTGCAAAGATGTGAAAATATTGCTCGCGTGTGGCATGTTCTCCGCCTTCATATGAACACTTCGATTGATATCTTATACTTGGTCGTATCTTCTGTTCTTCATCCACGTCTATTTTGCACCACGTTTTATTATTTGTAAGTATATACCAATTATCTCAGCAGGAAGTTATGGTAAATTGTAGTGATATGTTTATTTTAAAAACAAAGTCCTCCTTGGACAGGCTGAACCCTAGTATAAACGCAACTATGGGCCCCATACATCACGCGGAAAAGTTGAGCCATCACAATTTTGTTTTGTTTGGCCACTTTTTGTTCTGCCTCTTGCAACGCCACCGTGAGAAAGCGCTCACGGATGCACCGTCAATTCAGGGTGAAACCACTTGTGACCAGTTATGACCGGCATGTTTAGAGGTGTTCACTGATTATCCAATGGTGACCAACATCTGACCCACCAAAATTGATCCGCGAGTCACTATCGGTTTACTGTAGGGCGCGGGTGTGTCAGAAGCGGATTCATTTGGGAATACAAACATACGTACAAAGATTGTTTATCGTAGTCTCCGGCCTCTATACGTCACCCAGTCCACCGGCGGTATTTCGACACTGTCGCTCCTGCTCATTGGGGCCGAAAATTCCAATGTACCGCTAATCTCTTTGACAGAATACCAACACAAAGCAAACACCTGAATTATCAAAGGACAAGTTCAAATGCCACTGGCACAAACGCTATCAGTTGCCGTGAAGGTAAAATGCAGACGATCAATTTTTCAGGGCTTTGTTATTATTGTATATTTAGGTCATCTTCCCACCCTCCTCGTGCGATCAGAGTGTTAGCTTGCTAGAAACCGAATGCCTAGTGCACGTCGTTGCACCAGGTATCTTATAGTATCAGCAGCACTATTTTCGTCAGCCTGTGCTGGTCGTAACCATTTGTTTCTCGTCAAGGCTCGTCTCTATTTGCTTGGAGAAACTCTGTGGCACGGCAGCTGCAGTTTCTGCTGTTTCTGCTGTTTGTGTTTCCTATACTCCTTGTCGTTATACTTATACTCGTTTGTTATACTGTTAATAGTGTGTTAAACAGCGGCCAAGCTTGCTCGTGCACTGCGGCCAAACGTGAAATTGGAAAATAAGCAAGAACTCGTGAATTCATTTTGCAGTAATGACAGGAGATATAGTCTTTAGGGATTGATATTGTGTTGTAGGCTAGGCCTAAATATACAAAATCTGCCCCCATCAAGGCGGAACTTTGGAGGAAGGTTTTTTTAATTTTAAGCCACAAATTTTATAAAATAAGTGCAGTATAAAGGGGCCTACTGCTGTAATAAAGCCCTGAAAGCACATATAAGGCCACGAAAAAATAAGTGACAGATTTTGAACCGTACTGGGAAAAATATATGAAAATTAGAGGGGTACTATAAATTTTAGGGAGGTCTGCGGTCTACTATAAACATATTAGTGACATAGCTGCCTCTCCTGTTTTCAGTAGTGCTAATGGCACAATTCCTAACATTGTATCCATCTGGAACTACGACGCTATGATTGCTGAATTCTTTTTCAGAGACAAAGAAAACGAATTCTCCAAGAAAGCCCACAACGCTCGCTGAGATGCCATCCAGATAGTATAAGGTAACGGCAGGGCCGTCTTTTTAAATGGTATCTTACTGTCAAAAAGCAGCCGCTATTTCGTGTAGCATACGGTTATGAAATGACGTCCATGGCAGCACCTTTCATGTGCGATTTCCAGAATCAGAGTTCGCAAGACAAGTGGCATTCGCGTGTTTCCCCAAGCGCCTGAATTGTAGTTCCGCATTTTTACCAATTATATTGAGTCAGCCCCTCGTTTTGCGGGGAAACAATGTTTGCGATCACCGTTGTTTATGATGCCTTTGCTTTTTGCTTAAAAGGTGCGGAAGCGGGCCTGCTCCTATTACTGTGATCCTACTTGGCCTTTCTCCTGGATTACATTCGTGAAGCCAACCTTCTCACTTTTCTGCTCCCTTTTCGTCCATTATCATCTGATCAGATCCCCTCATTTACGATCTGCCGAAACTAGGACGCTCAATGCAAGTTATAGTCGCTTATTTCTCACTCAACCTCCACTGAACAGTCTGCCACTTGTAATAATTTTTACTTCCGATAGTTCATAATGCCGCACGTGAACTGTAGTTTGGCTTATCTCGTAAGACAAATAGTTGAAGCCGTGCCCATTCAACAGCCACTTGCTTCGCGCTGTCGCTGCAGCGTCACAGGATATTGCGTGTGCTAATGGCGTCTCGCGACGGCAGCCACCACAAGGAAACATCCCTCTACGGTTATTGTGGCTTCGCAGTTCTGTCCTAGCGGGTCATTTGACTATTGCCATGCAATTGGCATTGATACCTGGGTTTAGTTATTAGTATTCACAATATTACATCATTGGTGATCTTGTGTAGCTCAAACTTGAGAGTCTTTATACCTTCGCGCATTTTTATTAAAAACGTCTTTAGTTGCAGGAATGAAGGTGGGTTATCAAAAAGGCAGTTCTTTTAATATAGGGTAATAATTTATCATAACCAGCGATTGCGCCCGAGAAAGAGCGTGTTCGCAACGCAGAGTAGAAGTACTCTGTAGCTGCTCCAAAATCAGCACATTGCCACTGAGATAGCAGCTACAAAAGAACAAGAGTCGCTTCCCTACACTGATCGGAGATTTCTGTAAAGGCATCAGTCTGCTGGCAGTAGCACTGGCCACTTAAAAGGCTTGGTGTGGCTAGTTTTTTTAATTAGGCAGGATTGTATTTTCTGAAAGCTCAACATCAGGTCTACAGAAGGGACGCTCAGTTGCGAATGCTCTTGTAGGACAGCGTAAACAATTTCAATCTTTGTCTTAAACAGGGCTATGCTGAAAAGGGTAGGCTATGTATGGAAATACTCATTAAAAATCACCGCCGCCTAGTTAAGAGAGACATCGTTTAAACGCCAAGCTTTCTTGTGTGAAACCTGAGTTAGTCGAAGACTGCTATCCATATTGCTTCGACCGGGTCAGAATGGCGCAATCAGATAGTCGTGGGAGAGATAATGCGACAGACCCAGGTTTGATACGGATCATGGAACGCGCTTTTTTTTCGGCGCTTAATGTGCATTTGCTTATCCTCAACTTAGTTTTGTGAAACCCATTCTAAAGGTGGCTTTCATGCAGTGTGTTCAGGTGCTACATCGGAAGCCAGCAGTGAAGCGTAAACAGCTTCGCTTTCGAATTCTAGCAACGGCGGCCTTCTGCTTCTGACGTCTATTTCACGTCATACAGTCAAACTCCAGTTTAGCGCGCTGTCACAAGCACCCTCGAGCACCTGAGCGTTTTCTGAAGCGAGCAAGATATCCGGTGCGAGTTTTCAATTTGCAGCGATCATATAACAGTAAACGCCTTTTTCTTATGGACCTGCATCTAATTCGCACTCAACAGCTGTCATGTGAGAAGATGGCATAGGACTCCACTCGTACATTGTATCGTTGTAATAATAGCCGCGGCTGTGGTGGCAGTAAAAACATTTATTAGGTCCCGTAATAAGAAGGCATGGGGGTATGTAGGAACCACCCTTAGTGGGACTGCCCTTGCAAACACTTGGTAGCAATGCCTAGTGCGAGTACTGATTGGAGTCAGTCGCTGTCTAGGCTCGCCGGACAAAGCCATTTTGTGCCTGAAAATCAGAGTAGCCTGAAGGACAAATAAAAATGGACAGACGCTTAGAATTGGCCGTAAAGACTCAAACATGACAATAACAAAAAAAACGCAGTCTGTGCGCAGACAATCGTTCTGAAAAGAAAGGAAGTACCAGGTTCAAGAATAAAGAGGTACTTCCGCTTTGACATAAAAATAGAGCATCTAAAAAGTCGTTTCTGTTGTCTGTTCGCTACACGTCTATTATCCTGTACTCTCCATACAAAGTGGTGTGTTTGACAATGGAGTATTAGTCCTGCACAATGGTGTACACAATTTAAGAGAAGTTAGCATAGGATGTGTAGGGTCATCGATGATGCTGTCAATAACTACAGCACATGAGACCACCTAGAACGCTTTATTGAGGCAGTTACACGAGCGTAAGCATTATTATGAACTCATTTACAGCAAGGCCTAAAAACCATGCCCGGCCAAGAATCATGATAAAACGTGTCTTACCATGCAAATTTGATTTACACACTAACAACTGTGAATTCTCCTTATGTTGCCACAGAAACAAATATTATCGTTCTTTTTTCTTTGATCGTGGCTCATACACAATTGGGGAATCGGCCTTTACTAGCTCAAATTGAAGGGAATTTTAGCAGCTTTACAAAGTTCATAAAAAAAACTTCAAAGTTTAAGCGTAGAGGTTCTTGAATAGTGAGTGCTGCGTGACACATGAACGCGATCGCACGTGAATACAACAGGTGCACGCCAGCCACGCCCATCCGTGATTCCAGGAAACTGTGGCGTGTGCCAATGCGATTTCGGACGTAATTCGCGCCGTAAGATAAAGAAATGAAAGCGAATGCAGATGCATGTACGATGTTCCTGAAAATAACGCGGATGAAGTAATTCGCGGCTAAAGATTAAAAAACAAAACAGAAGAAAGTAATGCTGATGGAATGCTGCGCAAAAGTGTTTGTACAAGTATCATCAGGATATCCGCTCCGAAGCTGGTAAGCAGAAATAAGTGTCCCGGGGACATTTTTGTCGCTACAATAAAACAGAGGAACGATACGTCGCGATCCGAAACTCACCACCTGATACATCTGAACATTAGGTTGAGTAAGCTATCAAGTTGATTAACAATGATGTATTTCCGTAGAAGATTGTCTGGCGCGTTTAGCATCAGGTAGGTTCAAAAATTATCAATTGGTTGCTATCAAATGTTTTGCTAAAAACCCGTTTCCAGCTAGGGATGATGCCGCATATCCGCATCCATTGAATTTTAGCACGGCGTCACTTGAAGATGGCAATACAATGATGCTGTAAAGTCGAGGGTTCTTGATAAATGTTTTGTTAGAAACGAACGTGCTAATAACATTTCTCAATAAACAAGAGGTTTCAGCAGGTTAACTGTTGGGGAATAGAAACACAGATACAATAAAAACAAAAATAACGAACTCAAAATGCGTTGGCAAGCGGCAAGGCACAGCATGAATAAGTTCACCTTAAAAGATAAAGGCGTCTTATGCGTATTATTTGTACCTAATCTACAGGTTTTTAACATGCTTTAACGTAGTCTCTGCTCTCTTCTTTGCACTGACAAATAACTTGATAAGCCGGGCACTCAGAGTGTAGGACAGTACGAAACCTGTTTTAGAACATGTGGTAATACGCCGCATGCAGACATCGACAGAACAATGCACTCGCTTTAGAAGAATTTAGGTGGAACGCCCGTTCTTGGAAAAGAAAAACGCGAGTCTTTATTCAGCAGATCGATCACCGAGTGTTCTGTCCCCCTATTCAACTGTACCTACTCCAAGCTTTTTCGACCCGGCAACCCTAAATCCAACTCAGTTGCGTACGTTATTTCCGCTGTGATTTAACGATTGTATGCATGGTGTAAATAGACGCAGTGATGAAAGCAACAGTCTTCCTTCTCTATCTGCTGTGCTTTCCCCTGTTACTCTGGAGTAGGACAGGTAAGCTAGTCTTTAATTAGTTCTTTAGAGTACATTTTAAAAAATTCTCACTTTCAGAAAACTTGTTTCTGAATGCCCAAAACATACCTTACCCTGAAATTTCTTGTATAGCTTCAAAAGCAACACTATTGTTGGATAGAAAAATGGATAATTATATATTTAACGATATATATTGTTGCACCAGAGACTATGTCTACAGAAGCATTCACAACAAGCGCTAGTGTATTATGCTGCTTCCACCCTGTCATCTTGTGAGCTAAGAAATTGTGTCACTATCGTATCTTCCAACCACCCCGCAGTAATCAACTGGCAAAATAAAAACAAATTACAAAAGCTACAGCAGAATGAAGTTCATAAATGCGCCAGACTGGTCTTACAAAGCAGCGGTGCTGCTTCGTAAGACTAATGCAGCAAGTGGTCCGTTGTAATTACTGAAAAAGTAGCTCTAGGCATGAGTTTTATTATGTTTCGAGGTAACACTGTTGGTGGGAGAAGCATTATTAATCCTGTCGCCATGTCTGTGAAAAAGATGAAGTTTGTGCATTTAGGAAGAAAGCCAGCAAGCAAGAGGTAGGACGCTTGAGCCACCAGCCAAAGGCAGAAATAAAAATGCGCCTGGTTATGTTTGCAATATAGTGTAAGGAAAAAGCCAAATGAGAGATGCTTCCGTTTTATTTGCCATCTCAGCTTTTTGAGTGACCAATGTATGGAATTCCACACCATGCGTCGATGTGACCGATTTCCAGGAGAGGAGCAAATATACCATTGCCCTGTTGGTGACTTTTACCAACAAACGGTTAATAACAGTGTTGTTGGCCCTACTATTGTGTACAATAGTCAGTTTATGCATCTGCTTCAATCGCATTAGTGCTTTACTTAGCTCTGTTCTCTACTTCGCAAATAGCTGCGTCCTGTATTCACATACCAGCTCCCGCCGCAACGGAACTAGTTGTTGTGATCACTGTCTCTGCGATGCAAGAAAACGGATGGAAAGGTGCGCCGGAGTTAACTACAACACCTCCACGGATGGTGCGATAACCAGGAACAAGAGCACCTGAACATTACTCACAGATAATTCGCAAACAAAGAAAGCGGGGTCACTGTCAAATGGTACGTACAGTTGAAAGGCAAACCTTTACGTAAAGTTGCAAGGGAATGTTTGGGCAAGCCACCTTTTGAATTCATAATATTATAAAAATTTGCAAAAACCCGAACATGAATTTCGAGCCACTAATCTTCTGAGGACACGGCAAGAGGTGAGGGGACGTTACAACTTCTAACGTGAATAGTTACTGCGTCATTACAGCCAATCATACTACACAAAAATTCTTTCAAACTTGCTCGGATTACGCTGTTTGGCGCATCATTTAGATGCTATGTTTATTCAAATTTAGTTGGCCTGTATTAGCTCTCCATTCTAAAAGGCACTGGAGAATCTGAAAACATTACACCATCTGGCCCTCCAAATCATTCGGCAGCGGTACTGCTTGTGTTTCACACATGAATACCCCAGAAAAATCAGCAACTCGCGAGAAAGGCTTGCTGGGTGCCCAGGGTCCCCCTAAATATTTCGCATGTGGGTAATGTGCTTAGGTGTGCCAGTATGTCATCAATTAAAAATTCAATAAAACCTTCTTATTAATATAAAATTATTATAATTATGGCAGTACAAGCTCGTTAAATTGAACTCAGGTAATTTAAACTTTTGATTAATTGAAACTTACGCCCATTCAATGGGGAAAAAACTCCCGAAAATTCAAACGCATCGGTATCCAGAATAGTTAATTCGAACTATGAATCCCTTGTTTCCATCGATCATTGCAGACGTGAACCCACAGTGATTTTAATGTGTTGCAAACCAGAATAAATCAAATTTGCTAGGCAGGCAAAACAACAAAACCGAAAAACAACAGCGTGGCTGGCGCGCGTTGTACGCATCTGTAACAGCTTATTTCACTTCTAGAGTTCGCGGACCACCAGCGCCAGTGCACCGCGCACGCCATTATTATTTACTAAACATTCTTTAGAAAATCACAGGCCACAAACGTGTAGTAGCGCTTAATTGGCGATAACGAGTACAGAGGTGACCTTTTCTTTTGTCTGCCCACGCAGTGTGGCGCGATTTTCGTTCATTCTAGCACCCGCCCTCTAATTCGACCTCCTCTTAACTGAAAGAGTTTTATGGTCCGCTTCGAGTTCGAATTAACGAGCTTTTGCTGTATTATATAAAACAATTCCCAACTGCAAGATGCCAATATTCAGTTCAAAAACTGCCGTCTAAGCATTTCGAACAAATGGTTGTGCTCTTGATAAGCGCTGAGCAAAGGTATTCAAAGATAACCCTATACCGTCTCGGGTGTGTATAAATCATAGAGTTAGGAATGGTTTTTATTTTCCATGGTGCAGAAAATTTCGGTTGATCCCTATTTTACAGGAATCGGTAAAACACTAAAGTGAACGGTGCCTTCACAGGAGCAGTTGAATGGCAAAGGAACCTTCTCCATGTGCGCAGGGTTCGCGAGCCTGACCCCGCCAGACGAAGTAACGCCGACACGCAAGGAACAAAAAATTACCGTTTTTTTCCGCGACAACAAAACCAAAGACGGCATTCGCAAAAACAGCAGCTTGAAACACCTAACGGTTACGGGAACAATGCGATAGCAGAGGGTGCCTCAATTCACACGCGTGCCCCGTACACGAAAGTGCTGTCATCAAGACGCCAACTGTTGGGACTAATTAGCGTCATGATGCGCTACTTCGCTTCGCCTCTCCTAGACGGCAGAACCATCTGAATGAGTCATAGGGAAGGACATCAGGCGCTTTCGTAGAGCTGCTCACGTCGCTGCTCATAGCGCAGTCGGTAGGGGGCCACGTACCTTCCGTTGTTGCAGAGTCCTTCAATGCTTCTCTGGTCATGAAACTCCCGGCCAAGTTTCGTGCGGGGACAAAGGCTACCGCGAGGGGCGCAACCGCAGATCGGAGGGCATCGGGCGGCCGTCGCTGCTCTGTAGCGAGGCAGGCAGGCAGGAACGCAGTAGCAGCATGCCCCTTCGCACCAAATTGTTTCACCACTCACAGAATGATAAGTCTATCCCACGACACAGAAAGCGAGAGCGCACTGCTGATAAAGCGGCGAGCGTCTGTTTTATCTTACTCCGTGATCCGTTCCCTGCCAAACGCGCTCTGACCACGCCCCTGGCTTCCCTCCGATCAACACCAGCCGCGCGGCGCGGCAGCGTACGAAGCTCTCCCATAGCGTGACGGCGACGTTTAATGACCAGAAAGGCATTGAAGGACTGTGGCTGCGGCGAGAGGGCTCGAGAGGTCATTGGCTTGAATACGGGCGCCGCAGCGTCAATGACACTTCTGTGACGGATATGGCGTCACTGAGATCTACCCGGGCATAAAACACTTTTGTACTAATATAGCCGACTTTGTGTTTAGGCCGATTTCCCACCCCCAAACGCTGCAGGAAACGACGCCTTCATGGACCATGCAGAGCTTACATTATAAGATGGGGATTCAACCGGCATAAAGGCGCTTGTGAGCAATTTATTTACGGGGGCTGTGGAGGCAATAACAATAACTTTCCAGATTGTCTCACATGTCTACTTACGTGCACTGGTAAGTGAATCAATCTTCTCTGAAAAAGTCAGCGCGCAAAGAAAAACTGAGTACCTAAAGTAAACATTTTTATCATAGAAACATTTGTTGTATGGTTCGATCTTCTGCTGTTGATGTCAGTTGTGATCGTCTTTCACCAAATAATTACGAAACATTCCAGTTTCAAGCTATTAAGGGTATCTAACCATGCTATTAGAAAATGCCTGTAAAAGAGTAGCACAGGACGAACTTTTCGGGCCAGCACTAAATTTGCAAATAACATAGATATGCAAGGAGCCAACGACCCTTTTCTTTTGGTGGGCGCGTGTGGTTATTCCTGAAATTGCATTTCCGATGCAAATTGTTAGCGTAGTTTTAGTCGTACTTGTTCCTGTGCAGTTTATCATAATGTGCTGAAACAAAATGGGTTATTTTAATTGGGAAAATACGCTGTTTCTGCAGTGCTGAATAAAGTACTACTATTATTCTCTTCGATAATACATAGGACAGGGAAATTTCAAATACCCTTTGTCGAAACGGCAACGATAAAAAACGCTAAGGTTTTCAAAAACAAGTTTAACACCACACAAATAAACCAACAAACTAGCGGAATAACATCTCACCACTTGACCACACACATAAGGTATCACTTATCCGGTCAGTTTGGTGTACTAGGATTGTTCTATGTAATGCTTTCTGGATACAAAAATTCCATTGCTTTCTCTAGCATTCAGCTATCGGCGTCATTTGAAGGAGGGGTGCACGTTCTTCCTAATTTTGCACGTCCATGCACCCCTCTGTAAATTCCAACGGCTTTGACACTGCCGCAAAGGTACAAAAGGATAGACATCGAATTCGTAACGCCAGGGACACAGGTTTGATTCCTACCATAGGAAGAGTTTTAAGTTCATGTGCAGAGAACTTTGTGGGCTCGCCTTGTTGTCGTAGCTCGCTAACGATCGATATCAAGCAACGGTAGGAATCAGGCGGGGCAGCAAAATAACGGACCAAGTAGAGCCTGGTGCACCATCGTCAAGGAGTTATGCTGGGGCTTCGAAAACCACGTGGTTTCAATAGTCATACCTGTTCGAACCTCGTTAACCGATGGCGCTTGTCATACATTTCCCCTTTGTTTAGCGCACGCAAACGGCTCGTACATTTCAGGCGAAATATTTGTATATAACCGGCAGTCCCCGCGTTCATTTAGCTAGAAATGCTCGTTGTGTTGGTTTTACGATAGTAAGCGAAAAAACCGGCCCCGCAAAAAAAAAAAAAAAAAATGGCGCGTTCAAAAATATGCAGAAAGGTTCCAGCCGCGGAAGCCTTGAAAAATGGCGCGTTCTGAATGCCTCAGGAAGGGTCCAGCCACGCAAGAAAAAAATTACTCGTTTGAAATGGCGCAAAACAGATCCAGCATACGAAACTAAAGCAAGAACAAAAAGAACAGAACTTCCGCTGGCGATTTCAGGCAGGGGGCGCGCGAGCATTGCGAAGGCGGGAAATTTGAAATGCATAATCATCAAGAGAGAACTAAGACAGGCTGGCGAAGAGATTGATGCGTTGTAGCAGTGAGCGGATAACGGTGCCAGCACCCATTATGGTGAATCACAGCTCTGCCGTTCCGACAGCTTTCACATTGAGTGGGACCGCTTTATTTTGCTTTACTTCACCGTCAACCATCGTTACAAAACTTGGCGTTCCTGCAGCGCGTTTTGTGTGCAGCCAAAACGACAGAACTTAGAGGCTGAAAGCTTCCGTGAATTGTAAAATACACCACAAGGCGCAGGTTGAAATTACCTAAGGGTGCGATAAGGCCCCCGCGTGCCAATGCTACGCATTAAAAAAAGTTTTATGTTCAGTGTCCGAACAATCGTGTAGGGAACTTACCGTAACTTATAAAAGCAAATGAAAAAAAAAAAAACACTAGACATTTGGAAGTCTTCCGATGTGTAATGCAATTGCCTGGAGATGAATTCACCTTGTTCCAATCCTTTTGAGGGGAATGGTTTTCTATGAAATCTAATAATACCCATATACCCCGAAATACACAGCTTACCCACTCAAGAACGGCTGAAAAAAAGGAATCTTATTTGTTTTTTTTAAGAAAGCTCGTGTTCAGTTGTGGGCTTATTAACGCACTGATTATTTTGAGATGTACAGGAATGGCCTCGGGCGAGTGAATACCCTGCCAACGTGGCGCTTTCTGTGCTTTAGGCATCATCCACACACATTTTGTCCACCAAATCTCAAGGAGCGAGCAGCCCACACTGCCCCAGATGCCTACTTAACATTGTTATTCAAAGACGGAGAAAAGCCCACTGATACCGTGAGGAAGATATATATGCTTAGCCTCAGTGAGCGGGCATGCTAGCAAGCGGGGGCGTGAGCAAACGCGGAGCATTAGCGCTTTCGGAAAACCCCAAATCTGCGAACTCGTGAACGCAACATGTTACTTGAGAATGTCGTCGTGTAAATAAACGGATAGGAAACGATTTCGTTCTGATTTACTTTCGTATGACGGGTGTGGGCGCGACAACAGCTTCGGAGGTTTTGAGAGGCGGTGAGGCTGTCTCATTTCGCTGTATTACGCCATGTGGCGCATTGTATATGAGAAAAGCACTGGCACAGCATGTGAGCTGTGAAAAGGCTGCTGCAACCGGTCTTTTCACACAGCTTGAATGCGGCGCTGACAAAACAGAGTTAGCGATTCCCACACCATACCCTCCAGTTCTGTGAGAGGACGGGTACTTACTTCTTAATGTGTCAGTGATAATATTATTTTTGAATATTTTTAAGAAGGAAGGAAAAATACGTCGACGCCTACCCATAAACATCACCAAACAAAAAAATATTCTCCACTTTAGTTAACAACCGACGCATTACTGCGCGCCCCCCGAGACTTTTGACTGGCGCGTGGGGCGCCAGGGCATAATTCGTGAATAAATTATCACTCATTTTTCAAAGGTGCGTTATAAGCAACCTCTATACAGCGCTGGGAATATAGTTAGTATTTGGTGCCCCAAGCTGTGACGATGCCAAAAGGACAGCTTACATTCAAGGCGCAAAAGAAAACGCCCACGTGTTCGAGTCTTCGGCGCGCGTTTAAGATTCCCAGGTGGTCGAAGCTGCTCCCGA
Organism: Haemaphysalis longicornis; assembly: GCF_048455015.1. NCBI lineage: Eukaryota > Metazoa > Arthropoda > Arachnida > Ixodida > Ixodidae > Haemaphysalis > Haemaphysalis longicornis. The sequence goes on along the minus strand of NW_027526295.1, from coordinate 114,144,032 downwards.
GACATCCACTACAGCGCGCCTCATCGCCTGTGTAGGGTCGGCTCTTTAAGCCTCATAATAATAACATTCAACACATCAACGTCACAGAAAGACACACGCCAGGAAACGAGCTAGTCCCTGCTAAAGATGGACTGATTGTGAGCAAGCGCGAAGCGCCAGGGTGTGATAAACGGGCATCATAATGGACCAGGGAAACGTTAGGGCGATTTTCAATTATTTGCTTGCATTCTCGATTGGGCAAAATGTTTATGCGAGTTCCCTATCTGTCGCTCTTGATGTCAACCGTAGCTCTACGGGTGCCACATTTAAAGGAGCCATGAAGACAAAATACAAGTTGGGTTTATTAGAAAGACTGCTTAGTCCCGATAACAATGATACCAATATCGTCGCAATCTTCGAACAAATAACGGAGATATTAAAGAAAACGTGTGAAGCAGTCGTGACCCCCTAGCAAATTTCCCGAAACTTTTCTATGACGTCACGGAACCTTGTTCGTGCGATTGGCGGCCGCCTAACTGACTTGTCGCAACGACACATGACTGGACGTCTGTAAGGGGGCCTCTAGTTCCATTTGACCGCATCACTTGAATGCTAACGTGCACTTAACGCACTGAAAATTATATTTTATTGTTGGGCCGTATGACGTCATTCTTGCTCATAACACGTCACTGGGGCGCAAAATTTGAAAGTTTTAAATACTTCTTGCTTTTTTTTCGTAAAAAACATAAACATCTTTTGTGGCTATAATGGAACTGAGTGAGATACTGAATCCTAGTTGTTTCAAATTAAACGAAGCTGTATTTTCTCTTCATGGCTCCTTTAAGATCTCGCAAGAATTGTCCATATGGCGTCAGATATAACAATTGAACAAGGCGTATTTTCAACGCCTGTGAGACGCCAATTGAGGCACAGAAATTGAGTTTCTCAAAAATCCGCTTTTAGGGCGTGTGCATTGGTTTCCTCCTCTGCTTGCCAGTCATTATCCCCATACCACCATTAATTGCTTTGTCTTGCACATACAATTATTGGGTCAGTTAACACTGGCCAAAAGCAATAAAATGCGCTACGGCACTATATTCTTGTTGAAATCACATTGTAAAATATGCAAAACCACTCTAAACAGGAGCGCTCACATCAGATTTGTAAATCACACCAGATTTCTGTACCCCAGGCTTCTTATCGGTCGTTTAAATTCGAAACGGCTACTCCTTCTCAAAACTTCTTTTAGAAGAGGCGGTTTAATTACGGCCATTGCAATGGCCACGTCTAGTATACGGACAAAATAAGCAGTCATCCAACTTAATATACGTACATTGAATAACGAGTCGCTGTATTTTTACAAATTTTCATGGTAATAGGTTAAATAATTTGTAAATAATATGAAGAAACGTGAGGTGCTGTGTGATGTATGCCGCAACATGGAATTTGTTTCTTACAGCTGACCCTAATAGCACGTAACTTTTCTCCCGCATAATTACAGTGTTACAAGCTTCTTGCACTTATCCAACGTTCATACTCAATTATTTATTTAAGCATTTGCATTCCAGAACTCCGAATAATACAGACCCTAAGTTGCCCGCCGGAGCCGCAAAATTTTTTGTATAACCACTCGGTGGGTCGAGCCTACTCCCGCCGGAAGATATGTGCTTAAATCAGTCAATGTGAGCGCGGCATCGGTGCAGCTTTTCGGTCCATAACAAACCTTGTATATTGGGATGCTAGATACAGAAATGGGGCTGTCAAATGATATAATAAAAGGCGCGCAATTCTGTATTTTTACAGTGGGTCGTCAGTGCTGGCTAAAAAATGCTACTTGATATAAACAAGTGGACCCTTTCGTATATTGTTATTTTTCAGTATTTCTTCGTAACTCTCCACCTGCTCTTTTTTTCCAGGAAATCCCAACGTAACTTATCGCTGCCTTCCGCACCGATATGGAAATGCGTTTAAACCCAGGCCTCCACACTGGGGATGGGCACCCCAGCCCATTCAAACACACTGGGGATAACCAGTGGTAGTCCCAATGCAATCTTATTTATATAAATAAATACGATAATCATATAAAAGATTCCGCCTTCCACAGTCCGCCGGGAAAAGATTGAGTCTTCCACAGTCCACGGCGAGTTGCGATTCATAATCGAAGATATAGCCAAGAATTGCGAAACATTGAATAGCCGATTATGTTACAATTTTTTGCGAAGGAAAGTTTGACATCCACCTAAATGCAGCCAACTGCTAAAAAGAAAAGCTAAGCAGCTTTCTCAGAAACTTCGCAGTTGAAGAAAAATTCGTCCTTGTCCATGATTCGAACCCGGGACCACGGCTTTTAGATGAGCGTAGGTGTGTTTAGGTGGATGTCAAACTTTCCTTCGCAGAAATTTACTCCACCTTGGCGATTTTCCCTAAATATGTTCGACGATGTTACAATCCAAAGAAAGGTAGTTATAACACTTCATTATTCAAATTTTATTAAGCATGTGGTTGGGACGTTTCCAAGCAAGTGCACTTGTAAGAGAGATTGAATTTAACATAACGTACACTCTGGTCCATAACGAGGTCATACTCAATAAAAAGGCCGGCTCACTTAAAAGAACTTCGCTGCAAACTAAAAATTATGCCGCCTTAACGTTTCCCCCTCCCCCCCCCCACAAAAAATCAATCTTGTCAGCAATGAAGAAAGATGCTAGAGTGGCATAGCTAAACCCCTTAATAGTACTTTCTGATGACGTACATCCTTATGTTGCCCAGCACTACAATGCCGGCATTACATAAGGTTATTCATTTGTTGTCGGTGCTGAGTATCATTTCATTGCGCTGCAGTAATGGTTTTCTGGGATTAATACGCAGATCACTCTGATTTTGTACGTATCCAGTGACGTCTATGCTGACTAACGTCAGCATAGACGTATAAATGTAGAATGTGTGACAATTTTGTAGAAAAGTTTGCTTCAAACAATATCCTTCATGGCCCGAATCGAATTGACTGCAGTAATAAAAGGCACTATTTTGTAGAATCAAGCATTTATTTTGTATATGTGGTTTAATTATTCACAGATAAAGCACCATCGAAACACTAATATTCTGCAGAATGAGCGTAATAACAATGGCCAATAAGGATTTCCAGCACTCTGCGCAATTAACACGTAACTATATCTCCGTTGATGTAATCGGAAGTCCAGTATTAGACCTGCTGGGTTGTGTAAAAATAATATAATTGATTGATGAAAGAATCAACCAACACTAACCAAGATGTGTTCTTTAAGTGGACAAAGCCATCGCCTTAGTTTTGAGTCACGAAAGAATAAGGATTTTACCTGGAATGTTTTCATGGCCATGACTGCAGACAACCGTTAAAAAGGGAAAGGAGCAAAGGTACAAGACCTCGAAAGATTCCCTTGCTCTCGCAAAAGAATTGGTTATATCTGCGTACGCAAATTCATAATTTCTCGTAGGTTGTGATATTAAGCGGGCTGGCTAATGAGCTAACGGTGGTATAATATTGGCGCAAATTAAAATTCATCTAAAACAAACATTTACATCCTATGTAAAAATCCCAAACTCCATTATCCTTGGTAATGTGTCCTATAGAGTGTGTTATGTGCTATGAGATGAAGGTTGGATATGTATGCTGACGGCGCTGTAAAAGCGAAATGGCGAGTTGGACGTGTGCCACTCGGAGTAGTTAGAAATGGCCCTTGCCGAATCTGCTCAGTGAGCTGTGAGAAACGTCTCTACGTCCGCAGCCTTCGCACCTCCTTTGGGATTGGCCAATTGTCAGTGGACTGCTGACAGCAATTTATTACCTTGTGCAATTTTCTCCAATGGGTCATAATTTTGTATATCTAGCCCTAACCTAAATAACCAAATGTTTAGTGTATAGCACATGAATCAACAAATACAATGTTTTGTCACGATGGAGATAAAGGTACATGACGTCATATTCGAATGCGTAATGATAGTCTTATCGTTAGGTCGCCACATACTTCGACATTGTGCGTCTTTAGTGTTACATTGGCGAAGGCGTCGCCGAACTGGGCTCCGTCGCCTCCGTCATGAAGTGGTAGCGTGGTGGTCGATCAGCCAGAAAGAGTAGCTGCATTGGTTATGGCGGCAAAACACCGAAGGCCAAATTCCACTAGCTTACTGCATGGCGAGAGATGATCAGCGACGATACACGAACATCACCTTTCCGGGCGAGCTTACGTCAAGGATTGAGCAGAGCGACAGCGAGATCGGATGATGTCAATCGAATACGTTCTGCTCTCGGAGGGGCCGCGTAGCTTTTGTAGAAAGGGGTCAGAAGGATTGGGGTTGAGCTGTGGGAAAAATCATATGAGCCCTGCTTACCTGTACCAGCCGGTTCAATTGATCCCAAGATGACGTGGTACATAAGGCCCCGCTGGACTTGCTTGTCGAACGGTGGTGTTTCTGTGCAGCAGGCGTAGACGAACAGTCTAGGGAGCGCGTGCAATGTAGCGATACGTCCTGCAATGTCCTGAATAACTCCCTTCGTGCCTGGCACAGTCGTCATGTTGGAAAACGAAGGGTTGAGCGCATCTCATCGAGCACTGACCCAAACTCTTCAATATATCAATCATTCTTCTGAAGCCCTCATGCAATCCTTAGAAAGTATATGCCTCCACACAGCTAGACAGATTGCTTTTCCTCCCTACACAGGCCAGCCAAACCGGGACATTGATCGAGATTTTCAACTTCACGAACTCCGCCCATCTCTTTCCGAATGAAACAAAAACCCCGGGCCCCGATCATGTGACCTAACGTCTCTTAGCCAACTTGGATATTGACGCAGTGAAACATATGCAGCATATTGTTACGCGGCAGAACAACGATTAGGCAAACCATAATTGATGAAGCGATGATTTTAGTAGTTGTCAGCCATCTCGAGCACGGCTATGTCGCCCGATGTGCTTCATCTTCTTTGAATGTGGGCAATCATGGCGGCATGTGTAATTGTGCACTTCGCCTCTTCCTCGTGACAATAATAATGCCCATTGAAAATCCGGAAAACTTCCCCCACAATGAGAAACAACAGAGATCCGCTTTATCCCGAAGCATAACAAGTCCCCGCACGCGGAAAACCTTCGTACGATTTGTTTAGCATCTTGAGTGGGTGAATCGGTAGAACGCCTGTTACTCCGACCTCTGCAACTCTACCTAGAAGACAATGATCTCATCGCAAACTATGTATGGTTTCAGAAATCTGTGCACGCAAGACGTCCTCTTTCGCATAAAGAAATATTCACATACCAGCCTCCCGAAATTAACCCGTTGCAATTATTACATACGACCTAAAGGGAGCCTTTGATAACGTCTTTCATTCTGCCATCCCCTTCCGTCTCAACGAAACAGGCTGTGAGTTGAGTACTTACTCTTACATTGCCGAATTTGTCACCCAAAGACAGGCGATCCTAAAAGCAGGTGATGACAAAATTGATCCCATCTTCCTAGGATATTCAGGCAGTCCTCAAGGTTCTCTTCTTTTACCTTTACTTTCTAATATTGCTCTCCTAGACCCCTCGTCAGCTTAACGTTATTCACACGTTCATCACGCACTGCACGCGGATGATATTACCATTTGGACTGACACGGGTCTTTAGGTGATATTCAAGATATGTTTCCAAAAGCCGCTGGCAGTGAGAAACAATAGGCATGAGCTAGGTGGCGAGTTGGGCTATTTGGTGAACAGTTTTCAACTGTGGAGTGTTTTGGTCGTGTTAGTATGTCATTGACTGGTGTGGGCGCGTGCCGTGGAGAAGGGTGATTCTGCGTATGATAAGTAGTTAAAACGTCTTTCGATTAAATTATGTTGAAATTCAGGGCTTGTACTATTCACTTCTGTCTTAATTGTGTCCCTGTTGTTTTGCAATGTTGCCCAAGATGATATAACTCATCTATTGGCCTTTTCTGTTCCGCTCAAAAATCTCACATCATCATTCAATATAAAATTCCCCCGGCATCCAATAAAAAAGTCAGTTCAAATTACCCTCGATGGTCAGCTCAGATATCCCAGACTTTCCCTCAAGATACTTGGTGTTACTGTCCAGGCTAATACACGGATCAGTCAGACAGTACACAAGCTCACCATATTATTCACTGAAGTCACCCACATGCTTTGCCGCATCTCCAATCGACATCCGGGGATTGAGGAGGAAGACCAGCTCCGGCTTATCCGCGCCTTCCTCATATCACGGGTCGTCTACATCCCCCCTACCTAACTGTCAGCAAACGTGACACGGAAGCCATTATTCGCCTCAGCCGCAAAGCTGTAAAAAACTCTTAATCTCCCTATGTCCTCCGCAACAACTAAACTGCTCAAAAAACACATTTATAACTCGGTCTCGGAAATCGTCGAAGGGCATCTTTTCTGTCAATGTCTCCGCCTAACTCGAACACTAACAGAGCGGACAGTTTTACAGAGCCTCAAAATGTCAACTTCTCACACCATAGGCAGACAACCTTTTTCCCATAATTGGCGTAAATCCATTCATATCTGCCCTCTTCCAAAAAACTTGCATACCACTTTGCGCTCCAGTCGTCGCCACGATCGTAGCCAAGCCCAGGGACAAATCTACGGAAACAATCCTAATGTTTCAAACACAGGTGCTAACCCTTACTCCAATCCGCCCCGCACTTAGCCATGGTAACCACCAAAGACAAGATCGACACCTGCGCCTCAATAAAGACCTCATCTGTCTTGACCGCGAAAGAACATTCTGTGGCCCTCGCCATCCCTCAAACTCCCGCAACGCTTGTAATTATGGACTGTCAAGCCGCCTGTCGCAGTTTTTTAACAGCTTGCGTGGCCTGTACTACATGGAAGCTCCTGACCTAAAAGGATCCCAATAGGAAGATCGGCATCACGTGTACCCTGGGAAAGTCCTCACTAACGGGCAATAATTTTTCCCATAGACAAGCTTGCGAACTCTCCTCTGAGGCCTCTGGTGAAACACCGAGTCTCGTTCCCCTGCTCACATTTCAAGACATTTCTCAACCTTACCGCACTTCAAGACAACATTTTCCAACTCGTCACTCACAGATTACTAAAAGGGAAAGAGTGATTCTGCGGGGGCTTTATACACACGCCTTTCCTCACCCGAATAGACTACATCGGATATACCCCGACTAATATCCTGCAACATGTAACTTCTGGCCAAACACGTGTACAATCATACACACGATCTTGGGGTGCGCATATAACCTAGCCATCCCGCGATTACCCACTTCCCTTCCCCTCCCTGAGCTGTGGGTGAACCTCACGACCAGCGCCGGCGTTGATGCGCAGCATCTCCTATACTCGGTGACAACTTAAGAACGGCACTAAAAGTTGCCGCTGTGCCTTATCACCGTAGCCGGATGTTTCTCCGCGCGGCGCAAGTAGGGCGTTACTGGAAGATTTTTTGAACATGGCGTGAGCCGTTCCCGTGATTTTTTGGACTTAGTATGCTTATAAACGACTTGAGTGACGACAAACACACTGCGTGAGACAAAGCAGACGATATCACGCATTCATAGCGAACCCCTTTCAGAACGCGCGCGCACTGACGTCACGGGTCCGGCGCTTTGGTGGAGTGATACACTACATGAGGTGGTGCCGTTCTTGAGTTGTAACCGAGTATAGTGTCCACGGCTGAGACAGCACGGTCGTCCCATGATCTCCTAGACTGAGTGATCGCTTCCACTTCACCAGGCTCCCAGTAATGTTTTTCTTCTCCATCCTCCTGCCTTGATTTGCTTCCCCGGTAAACGAATTTCAAATATGTATTATCCCTTAGGATAAAAAACTTTTGCCATGGGAAAGGCCATACGGTAAATAAATAAAATATACCGGAACAGAAAAGGCTGCAGTATTAGCTAAGACAGTGTGTGCACTATCTCAAACTTAGTGCACAAATGAAACAGGAACAGCAATAGCTCTGGGAAACACTTGCATTCCTGAATTTTTTCGTAGGTTTGAACCATACCGGAAATACTAGGCAAGCAACGGGAGAAAACAATATTTTATTAAATGTACTTCTCTCGCCGCTCTACAAATTTATTTATAGATGGTTCCAAACCATTTTGTTATGCAGTTTGTGGGAAACCCAGGCCGCGATTTGACGCGTGTGCTCCGTTCTAACCATATTTCGAGGCTACGTCAACCAGATTCAAATGGCACTTTTTCAAAAGATATTTTGGGGTGGTTGTCTACATAGCTCCCAAACGCTTTACACCCTTCTAGACCAACGCCCAAGATGAGCGATGAGAGCGCCTCCACGTCGTTTGCGAGCAGTAAATAAAGTAATCAACGGATAAAACAATGCTCGCCAAAATAGTGCCAGGTGATTTTCTCCTTAGGTTCCACAGCGTCTTTGAATTCCCGGCATATCTTCAGGCTTTACTGCGCGTAGAGCGAAGGCGAAATGTTACAATTTCCGCCGAGATTTATTTACTGAAGCCAATAAAAATGTTTGTAGCAAGTAAGACGCCTGCGGGCCCCGCCTGCACGTTCGGGCAAGCCACGCGCAAACAATGATAGTATCATGTCAGAGATTCGCGCCCGAGGCCGAGCAGGTGCAACTTCTGCAGCGGCGTGGTTAGGGCCCTATACATTAGCGCCATCTACCGGCGTTACAGAAAAGGGCCGGAGCGACGAACAAGGTGTGGTCGCTGTGCCATGCACAGTGTCAGCAACTAAACTACTTTGTACACCATGTTAAGAACACACGCTGCTCATTTGGTAGTTGACACACAAACTATAAGTTTGATAGTGTGTAATAGACACACTATTTAAAATTTCAAGGCAGATATCGGATGCTTTTTAGATCCCCCGTTAAAAAGACGATTGTGTCAGTCACCCATTCGCTGTCTTGTTCGATATGGGAATGTGGCTGCTGTCGTAGTCGTTTCTAGTTACGGAGCATTTCACGCGGTTTATGGGTGCGCTCTAAAGGGTCTTTTGTGAAGTGATTTCGCAGTTGTATGGGCTTTGTATGCGTTTTTTCGAACCACTAAAATTTTTAGCAAGAGAGCGATCGTGCGTCTGTTCCTGTGTCCCCATTTGTTTTGGAAACTGCAATCATAAATCTGTGCCAATTTAATCTTCTCCGCTAGAAAATGCCAGTTCAGTTTCTTGAACAAAAATTTCCGGCCATTTAGCAAAATTTTCATGGGGTTGTCACTCAGCTCTAAAGCTTTTGGCCACTTGGTGAAGCAATGTCAACAGACAGATCTCGTGTTTCAAGGGTCCAGAACACTTAACTGGGCAGTAATGGCAATGAGCAATACCGTAAAGTGATCGTGTTCTTTATTGCGGGCAAGTATTCGTTGTGGCAAAAAGGGAACCGCACTCTTATATTGAATGAAATGTTGCCAAATGCAGACAGAATTATACGCATACACTTGAGAACCACTAACTGTATTTTAAGTCTCGAAGCGAAAGTAAGAATTGCAGATATATTTTAAAATTGGCAAGGCGAACTGTTTTATGTAAACGCCATTTGCTGCCATTTTCTGAAAATGGAATTTTATTAATGAGGGCCAGCCCATAAAACATAAGACATTTTAAAGGCAACTCGGCTTGAGTTGAATAAGGTAAGCAGCTGGCGTGTACATAAGAACGGCGGATCCACAGGAACGATGTCAGATGTGGTCTTTGTATTCGGTGTAGGTCTGGTACACGTTGGCCAAGATAGAAATCTGGAAAAGGATAAACAGTACGGACTACAGCGTAGCAGTTGCACTTCTCAATTAGGTAAAGACACTCCACAATTTAGTTATCATTGTCAGAAGCCCAAAAACTAGGACGACCCTCTTCTCTCGTAGTGAGTCATAGAAATGAAGAAGGTTATTTAGAGGGGAGTGACAGGTTCGATAAAAGGATGGAGACGTTTCGACTGTGCCCGACTCGGGCTTTAATGAATTCAAAAAGGGTGCGAACTTTGAAAGGTAATCAGCCTCTACAAAAGGCAAGAGAGTAAAATTTATCGTTTACAATTATGTTAGCGTTCTTTTTTTATATGCACAATTCATAAAGGGACAGCTCTACAGTAATAAAAATTGCCCCGTACCTGGTTCTTCGGCTGCAAACGACCGCGCAGTGAGATATCACTACATCCATTGATGTCCAACGACTTCCAGTCTGTATTTTCCCCCTCTGCCTATCTGATGTTCCCCCCGATGCCTTTAATAAAGTTGATAAATAGTACCGGTCCCGTCTTACAATTCCACCGAGAGCCTGCTCTTCTACACTCTGTGCCTTTCCTCCCTCTTGTCATTGCAGGTTTACATCTGATTTTCCCGTCGTAGTCTCCTTTTTACTCCCTCATCGACGTTTGTTGCGGTTTGGTCATGTCGTAAATATAGCACTTCCAGAGGAACGGCCCTGCGAGGCGTCCAGGTAAATACTCCTGATGATGGCAAGTGGAACCGTAATGTTACGTGATGATGATAATGGTGCGCATTTTTCTGCCTAGAGGCAAAGGCAGCAGCACGTGCCTTCTATAAAGATAAGGACACTAGTCTTGATTGATAGGTGATCTTGAACGATCTCGGTGTCCATCCAAAAACCCCACCAAACCAAAGGATGCCAGCCGTGGATAAGACCTGATTGTTGGATAGACTAACGAATAGTAGGGTGAATGAACGCAAATTAGATAAAATAAGGTGGAATAATGTTAATGAGCAGAAAATGACAGAATAATAGCGGCTTCGTGAAGTGCAGGGGTGCGCTGCCTGACACAAAAATGTAGAACAGTGTGAACTACTCAAAAACAGACAAGGTGAGGCGCAAACGATCAACTGTTCATTACCATGTGAAGGGGGGAGGTTATATATGATGGGGATAAAAACACACGCGAAAAAATAACAATAAAACGTAACACGTGACATGATAGCTATTCCTCACTTAGGAAACCTATTTCACACGCTGAAAGCCGGATTGAAGGGGCGCTAACGTAATCTCTCTCCACTCCTCACAACATTGCATATGCTTCGTAGATCTCACGGGTAATCTTGTCTTTGGAGCGGAACAAGATGGTTGTCTCCCAAAAATCCTGCGAACAGCTCTTATCGCAACTCTTAACATGCGCGGCCAAGTTTTCATTGACCGCAAGTTGCGCGCAATCATTCTGTTGTTCCCGTAATCTGTCGTTGAGACAGCGGCCTGATTTCCCCACATACAATACCCTCTGCGCAGTTGACGAACTGGCGTCAGGGCCGTGTGCCACATTCGAAATCTTTTTTCGTCTCTTGGTTTGTAGCCTTGCACAGTCCCTTTAGATTCAATGGGGCAGAAAATACCACCGGAATATTATGTTTGGCGGCCACTTTCTTTAGCAGGTGCGAAACCCTGTGAATGCAGTTCATGACAACTGGTTGAGTCTTAGGTCTTTCCTTGTTCTTCTCTGGGCTGTTCACGTTTTTCACCTTCTTCAGCACTTTCTCTGCAACCGATTTCTCTGCCTTGAGAGAAATTATCAGCCATAAAATAAAATAAGGTAGTGTTACGTAGAGAAGGAGATAGTTTAAGTGGGACTACTTGTAATATCGGTCACATTAACGTCCGTGTCACCGGACGTCAATGAATCACGGAGAAGGTAAATATTCACACGGCAAAACAGCTCGGCAGGGGTGTCGACGGATGGAACTGTTCAAAAAATGTGTCCGTCAGAATAGTACAGCCAGAACTGCAACCGGCCTTGCTAGACATGAAAAAGTATTGCCATGCTTTGGCCTTCAAACCACCTAAGCAGGCGCACACAAGTTGAAGAAATGGTGTTGTTTGCTGTCTCATGGTATCCAAAGACATTTTCTCACTTGCTCCTGGCGCAATCTGTTGCTACCTTCCCATTCCCAATTACATTGACCTCCGCTTCCTGCCTCATACTACGTACCTCGAACGTTTCTTTTCAAATAGTGGTCCTGACTTGGTCTCTTTTCGCTCTTTCCTTCAGCCTCTTTTGTACTGAATAAACGTATCCTCCCGATGCCCCTTTTCTTTTCTTTTCTTTTCTACCACCAAACTCTCGCCTCCTCTTAAACCATTTGCTTCCTTCAATTTCCGTCATTGCCACCTATTCTCCTAGCTGCACCTAATGCACTCGCCTTTGCTACCTTACCGCCCATTCCCTCTAATCCGAATTAGCATCACCATTTCCGTTACCGGCACAATTTTTTCTGCTCCAATTTTCAGCGCGTACTTTTTTTAGCCTCCCATTATCAGAGCCCTTCTGTCCGCTGACTAGGCGTCACATCGGCGAATGGCCGGTTTTGACGTGCGCATAATTTTTGACCTTCTCTCAAGTGAGAACAAATATGCGGAAAACAGTCATGCTTACTGACTAAAAATAAAACTTGTACGGTTGGAGATTTTAGTCAAATATTGAACAGGCGACAGTCTACATTAAAGAAAGTACAATCCTCAGTATTCAATTGCGTGGAATGCATGCAGGCAACCAAGTGTGCGCCGCCATATCTGTGGCCAAGCGTCTGTTGCTAGGCGACGTTGTGCGCACGGCCCGCAGATCAGGCACCCCTCTTCTCCTCCATGCAACCGTGTGAGAGCACCCGTGGCCTCCGCGCCGCCGGCAGCCGATCGCAGAGGCCACCGTGCGCCATCACTCGTTACGTCGGGCTCCGCGGGATGGCGGCACTTCTCCAGCTAAGCACGACTGTGAAACACATGACTGTGTTTCACGTTACGAACTCTTCGCCGAACCCAAAGAATTGCGACGAGTTCACTGTGAGTGCGATTAATAACATCTCTGTTGGCGCCACAGTTTAGAATCGGATTGGAAGGGAGCAGATGACGCACGCCGGTGTCTTTTTTTTTCTTCGGCGTGCGGCCGCAGTGGCCCAGGCTGCGCCGTGTCCGTGGCGCATCGGCCATGTCTGTGGCCGTTTCCAGTGTTGTCAAGCGAAGAAATTGACCGCTAAACTTTTGAACGAATACCGTCTATACATTTCCCAGAGTTAACCGAAAGGCACAATCACTGTCGGTAAATAAACGAAGGGTCAAAATGAAGAATAGCCATTGAGCTAACCTTATAATGCTGCATGTTGTTATTTAAACCTTTCTCTAAATACTCTGATCAAAAAGATGAGCTTATATCAAGTTTTACGACCACGTGCGGCCGCCACGTCCTCACAAAACGTCGTCACTGTGCGCGGCCGCACGACACACACGTACATGCACGCGCGCGAAAACGTATGCCCACAGGTGCATTTACGCGCAACCAACATGTGCGCTCACGTATCAGTGAACACTGTGAACCAAATGTAATGAGATGTGGGGGCGCCCAAAATACAGGTGCTTTCACTGCGATAGAGATTTTCGAAAACTATTGGGGCATTTTATTCGTTTGAACGTTTAGTCGGCCACTTCAGTCCATCGAATCACGAGAAATCGCGGTGAGATACTCACGCGGATCAAAAATCCAGCGAACGTAAACATTGGCGCCGAATTCCAGGCGTAACCGGCGTCGTACTGAAAAATTCAAAGAATAAACTGGCGTGAGATAAATAAATACATAAATAAATAAATAAAACAAATAAAAATAAATAAATAAATAAATAAACAAATAAAATTAAGGAGTAAATGCGAAGAACATTTGTTGCTTGGGGGTGTACGATAATTCCGATATTTTTTTCTCTAGTTTCCTTTCTGCAGCAGAGAAAGGAGCGGTGGACTAAAGGGAAAACTGTATCACAAATAAAATTACAGGACTAAAAAATGTTGGAGCTTTCATTTCGACCGACAATCAAATTAATATTAAGCAATGAAGACAGCGACATTTAGTCAAAACAGCTGAGGGATCAGTACAAAAAACAAGCGATCTGAAACCATCGTTATTTCTTCATGCTGGATAAATATTATCTTTTATTACAGCAAGTATATTTCTTTAATAGCATTCAGCGATTCCGTACATCAGCGTGTATCTCAGCACACCCAATGTAAATTGGTAGCACTATTAAAGGAGCCATGAAGAGAAAACACAAGTTTGGCTCATTCGAAAGATTGCCTCGTTAGAACCATAACGACACCACTTATAACGCAAACTTCGCTCAAATAAGCTACATAATTAGGAAAAAAGGAAATGACCATGCGACCCACCAGCTCATTTTCCGCAACAGAACCTATGATGTCACTCGGGAATGCTCCGCGATTGGCGGAGGCCGGCAAAAGCAAACGCATGTTAGGCAGGGCTTACAGTTTGCATAGCGAGCTAAATGCCCGTGAAACATACTGCACATTCTTTTTATGACAAAGAACGGTGGAGTAAACGGTTGAAGTTCCAAACGAACACGCAAGCGTGTATGCCAATGCGTACGAAACTACCGCCAAGCCGAACTCGACATCTCGCCGTCGCCACCGTCGCGCAGACGAATTTTCGGGTTCAAGGCTCTTCGGGGCCAACGAACCGTCCCAGCACGCACAGCCAAGACCTTGCTTGGTATCGTAATCCCTTCACAGGAGGTTGGCCGTCATATCGCCAACCAGCAAAGGTAAAAATAGAAACAAGGGGAGTAAGGAACACAGAGCAGCAACGAGATAGTGCCACTCGTCGCACAGGTTTCGGTATGGAGGTCGTGTTGGCTTGCTGCTGTCGTTACGAGCTCGTTTACAGTTTACAACCACTGAAAACTTCAGTTTGCTTACTTTACAATGAAATTTCGTTGCTGTGTTTTGAAATGCCCATGTAGTACGGGCAAATCGTCGAGGGAGTGCGACATCCCCGCCGGTGAGATCTCCTTTCATGTGCTGCCCAACGACGAACCTCGGCGAAGCAAGTGGCTACGTTTTGTGAACTTTGCAAACGGAGGAGAAAGAGAGCTAAAGGAAGTACGAGTGTGCTCGCTTCATTTCCGAGGAAGTGGTTACGGCAGGGACCCGGACATGCTGGCGCTCGTCGCCGACTTCGTCAAATCGCCTTTCAAAGCGCTCTGACCTTGGGGAAAAAAATTGCCGTACACACCGCGCATTGACGCTCGAATCTTTCTGGTCGGAGCAGAGAGCTCGAGCGAACGGCTTTCCATACACGACACCGGCCAACTGGCATAAGCGATACTGCTACTGAAATTGAAAATACGGCACATACGTACCAGTCTGTATTCGTCCGTCGCGACGGGGCTGACGAGGCAGCGGTGCCGACGGCTGGGCGTTCGTCTGTTGTGGCTATCGCGGAATGGTCGCTTTCCCGTCCACCGCGTATCCCACAACTCTTGCCGCTCGTGCACTTAGAAGCATTGAGCGTTCAAGTGGTGTGAGGTTGTTAAATGCAAGCCCGAGCTCCTCGGCGAGAGTTTTGTTCTCCGGATCAGGCGATTCCATGACTAGGGCTGCGGGTGCACTAGGTTTTACTAGTATTTTTAAAATGGCCGCCGTCTCGGTCGACTCCCGCGTGTGGGTGCTATATGGAGTCGACATACTAAGTATCTGTTTCATGGACCGGGTCGTATGACGCCATTGTTCACGTGACGAAATGTGCAATTTTAGCGGGAGATTTAAAATTTTGACTTAAATTGCCTTATTTCTCAGTGAATAAAGCACCATTTGCTTCCGGGAAAGCGCTTGGGGTACTATGAAACACCTAATCTTTCGAATAAAACAAACTTTTGTTTTCTCTTCATGGCTCCTTTAAGAAAATGCCATTATACAATGAAAACCATCTCGAATACTGTCGTGCAACCTTAACTGCGTGCCGAGGTCAAAACTTTTAATAACAACAATAACTTTTAATAACGTGGCATCATAAAAGCGCAAGGCACCATGCTAATGGCACTTGCAGCATCAGCCAGGTTAGGGGACGCGGCTGAGGAATCTAAGCGCGGAAAACCTGTTGCGGACGCTTCCGTGTTTCGGGGGCAAATTTATAAATAAGCAGTCCTTCCCCGAGAGATGGCGTATACCTAATGCAGAAGTTATCTTGGGCGGTTATCCAGTGAAGACTAAATGTCAGGTTTTGGCGCGGTTTCTCCGCATGGACCTTCATGCGCAGATGTGCAAAGTACTTTCGCGTATGGAAAAGCATGCGAAGTGACGAGTGCTCTCGTTCGCCCCAAAGCCTTATGGGTCGTTTTAAACGGCGTAATCACCGAAATATTAGAGAGTCTTAGCTGACCGTTTTCGACGGTCGGCTCCGGTATCGGCGGCCCGCTCTGCGCAACCTTAGCCAATGCTGTTCGCGGCCAAGCGCGCCAGGCCTTCGCAGTGGCGCTCCCGCTTGCTATCGAAGCGGAGTGGACCGTGAAGAACGGTCAGCTAAAACTCGCTATTATTCACGCTTTAGTCTTCTTTACTTTCACGCCCAGAAGCAAAACCAAGACTCACAATGCCTGCACAGAAAACTTGTAATAAAAATGCAATGACGATTACTATGCTCCGTAGTGCGAAATTTGTGCGCAGCGCAAACAGCAGTCTTCTCGGTCAGGGCGCATACCTGCTGCGTCTCAGGAAGTGATCACTTCAGAAGCGAACTCACTTCGGCGCGCGCTACTGGGCCGTTAGACTGTTTTAGTTTCACGTGCGTACAGAGGTCACGTACGCAGACGTGAAAAGTACAGGAAGCCCACGCGCATGTAGTTTGAAACCCTTTTAGTTACACGTACTCGACGCACTCCGTGCGTAGGGCATTTGGATCAACGCGCTCTCCGCGCATAGCCGTGCGTTATGCCTAGCGCCATCTACTAACAGACGCAAATACTGCTGTAGCCCCTCTGCATCTCACGAACCCGTTGCTATGACGGCGATAAACGCTGTTTCTTCAGGCTTAACAGTAGCAAAATCGCTCTTCTATGAGAGAAACAAAAGCTGTTTGTTGATTGAAACTTTACGTCAGGGTAAGAATGGGCAAATTGAAGGCCAAGTCCGCTGCTTAGAATACACTATAGCAACGAGGAATTAGCGACGAAGCTGCTTTCGCTGCGAAGCGGGAGGGCAGGGCATCGTCATGTTGGAAACTCTAGGTACGGAAGCAACGTGAACACTGCAACGTTATAGTTCCAATCTCGGGTACGTCCGTGAGAATCCCTTAGAGCTTTTGTTACTGAGCATGCGGGCTGGTCACCCAAGAAAGTTCTACGTACGTGGAGCTTCAACGCACGTGCAACTAAATATGTCAGTTATCTCGCAGCGCGTCACAACTGCCGGCCGGCGTGTTTTTGCAAATCGTATTTGAATTGCCCGCGCAGATGTCACGTGGTTCGGATGGTTCACACACGCAGGACTATAAACTGGTGGGGGAGGTAGTGAGCGAAACTACGCCATCGCAGCGCGTGCCGCCCTCCCCCCACACACACCTTCGCCACATGCTCGGAAGAGCGTCTCGTGGGGTCTCATTACACTACCCTCTCCCTCACCCCTTTCGCCACACTTTCCTCAGCAAAGTTGTACGCAACAGCAGCGTTTTCCCGCTTCTTCGGCCCAAGGCGTTCTTTAAGCCTCGCCGCTGTACGAGGAACCACAGGTGAATGTTCGTCTTCCTCTATCCGCCTGGAATTCCACCTCGCCCACGCAGTTCCATAGTTCTTGTGGCGGAAGAATAATATGGTCGCCAATAAAGCCTTCCTCTCGCCTTCGCCGGTGCGTTTCACGACTAATTATTCGCCCTTCCCCGGTTGTCGGTTTAGCCGTGTGCGGGTTCAGGGTGGAGGAATGGGGCATGCACGCACAACAGGGCTTAATGGCGCTACCGATGACATACCCATTCTGATGGTGGGAGATTTAAACGTACGAGTCTTATAATCAATGCGCCCTGTCAGCTGTCCTCCGCAATCGAGCAGTTTGGCTCTGGTTTGTGTGTTACACAGACCATAAGACGCCCACGAGTGGACAGCGAAATGGACACCCACGTGTGTGCCAGCTAGAATAAAGGTCGAGGCCATTTAGGTGTTAACTCGCTATGGGACGGACGCATGTAGTTCGCTTGGAGGAAGAATACCGGAAACTCCGTTTTCCGGACTCCGCTTTCTAAATTGGTGAATGTCAATTCGGTTGTGTTTTAAGGGGTATTACAACAGGGCGAAATGAGCAGCTGGTTCTGATAAATAGCGATGATAAAAGTTCCCTCAGCTTTCTCGCAGTTCTCAAATTCCTGAAACGAACTAGTTAGTGTAAGTTGGTAAAAATGAGAATAAATAAGCTCGCATGCCGAACTGTTTCGGTCGCACGGTAGTGTAGCCCGGAGCTAGCATATCATGATGGCTAGCTTCCGATGTCTCACCCTTCGAAAGACGATCCTGCACGTGTTCTTTTTCCCACACACGGCCGGGCTTCAGCGGTGGCGTGCGCCGCTCTAGCCCGGCTTTGGCCGGCGCTGCTGCGTACGTAACACCGCCCCCAGGAATTCCAAGTAACCGCTACGGAATCTCTGGTTTGACTCCGTGCAGAGTCACGGGGGTGAATTTAACTAACGTCGCATGGGCAATTGTTGTGGGTGGCATTTAAAGCTCCGCTTTCCAACCACCTCCACAACGTGGGTGGGAGCCAAATTTTGTATCCGGTACTACAAAGTCAAATATGCTTTTGCGCACCCGTCACAGGTTCCCCAAATACAAGACGTTGCGTCAGGTTCGGAAGGATGGCGGAATGCGTAAGAAAGACCACGTTCTTTTCTCGGGAAACACTGAAGCCAGCTGCTTTGCCACGACGGGCAAAACAACGCTGCCAAAAGGGGATGCATTCTTACAGTTTCTCCGCCTTTTCACGCACATATACGCCGAAATGTGAACTGCTGCAGCAACTGGGCGATGATCACGATGGAGTACACCCATCGGGTGAACTTTTGCAAAAACCTGTTGCCTGTTGTCGGCGAAGTGGTGCCATCAGAACTTGTTCGACTGAAAGTGCATGGTTGCACATTCCGCGATAAATGCTGCACGGAGCTGCTGTACAGTGAGCTGCCGGCAGCTGCGAAAAGTAACGGTGGAGCCCTGAAAACATGTCCTGAAGATCCGCCAAAATGTGGAGAACGCAAGGGCTTAAAATCGGTATCTGCGAGTAGTGAAGGCGCCTTATCGCAAAGATGTTGACAGTGGCCTTTGAACAAGCAATAGTTGCTTAGTTCGATCATAATCACAATCATAATCGATCATAATCACAAGCATAATTTTCCCAGTCCTCATCGATCCACTCAACAACCGAATTAACGCTTTCTCAAAGAAGATTGCCAGTCTGTATATGTAAAGGTCGCATTTCACGAATTTTTAAAAGAAATTATTCAGAAAACTCGCATAGCGCGGAACGAAGGCAGCTTACAAAGACCTCAATTTCTATTCTTTTGTATTTTTCTGCTCTGCTTACTTCTTAAGGGCAGGTGTTTTATTTATGTACCACGTTTCCTGCTGGACTGCATTGTAACATTAAGCAGCTCGTGCAGTATTTGTTTCTTTTTTATATTCCCGCATAGACCTGCCATAATATAGTGCGCAATATTCACGCAATACTTCTCAAATAATTTAGAAACACGTATTCTATGGTCATTGCACAATAATATTAAAAGAAATTACGCCCACCTCCCCTCGTGGGAACCCTGGTGTGATGCAACGCATCTCATGGGGGGTTCCATTGGCATTTTCCATCGTATTGATTACGCTTAGAGCAGCGATTCTCACGTGAAGGGGAAATGGGCGTAATTTTCCATTTTCACCATGCAATGCACATGCAGTACACGTATGCTCAGGTACGGTCTTTATTGCAGACGAGAATGAGTGCCTTGTGGTCCCTAAAGTGCACAGTTAGGGGCTCGACGATTGCATCAAGCTATTGTCGAGTACTGCGAGAGAGTGCAAGCGTAACGCGGACGACCGTCGACTGAGACCGTCGGAGCGCGGCATGCCGCTTTATATTCACAGTGCCCGAAGGAGAGGAGAGCGCGGAGAGAGTACTGCACATGCGCAGCGCGCGCAGCGCCGCCACCGGCGCCTAGCAACAGAGTGAGAGCGCGCTGCTCCAACCAGCAGCTGTTTGGGAGAGAGTGTTCGCTATCGGAGAGAGGAGAGGAGGAGAGGCGCAGCTGTGCGGACAGCGCCGGACAGACGCAGGAAGGACAGAGGGGCGAGCGTGAGAGGCGTTGCATCTAATATTGGCAACTACCACCATGAAATTTCGGGGTCCCGTTATAGCCTTCGCGGTGATTACGGATGGGTTTTACGTCCTGAAACTTATTCATGATCTAACGAGTGGTGCATTCTATGGGCTCGATAAGTGTTTTGACATAATAATGAAATAAAAACTCGAAGGATGTTTCTTTATGAAGCTAGTAAACACGTAACGATAACAGTAATTGCAAGCGCAGTTGATAATAACGAAATAAAGCTTTTGGAGGAAAGCACGCATACATGGTAAAATAGTTTTCCTACTGTCACCTACAAAAACATGAAATCTTCTGAGGCTTGCTGTTGAATTTTACTCACAAAGGCAGTTGTCTATTCGATCGCCTCTTAGGCCATAAATATAATTTTAAATTAGTGCACACAGGCTAAATCAGCCAAATGATCTGGAAGAAGTTGCAAACGTTTTTATTTAACACATGTACGTCCTCATAAATATATTCATGGCAACGGCATGAGTGAGTTGTGAGCAATACCATTAATCAAATGTCCGTCATTTCTTTCAAAATTGTAGCTCTAGCAACGTCTAGAACTACCGCTCTAAGTAGATGGTTTGCTGAAAGATGCAAAAAAGACCTGTTTCTACGTAGACGCTGCAAACAGTGTCGAATGGTGGAGAAATATTTCAATTCCTCTGTTGCAAATATATTTCGAAACGTAGGCTTGTGGAGACAAGGATCTTCGTGTTACATCTACGAGTTCCGCCCTTTTTGTGTGTCTAATATTCAGTGTCGTTAGGGTCTTTAGTTACACCAGAGGTAACAATTAGTATAGAGCTTGAATACCAACCTTTAGCGTGTTGGCAACAAAGAAGTAAATTATGATGACCAGGTCAGCCACCAGGTGGAACAAGTTCCAGTAGAGGAACACCCGCAGCGCCTTTCCTGGTTCCTGCGATTTGACGAATAGGGGGATATTTATTTGTTCGAAGCTATTCAAAGTACTTTGAAGGAAAAGGTAATGGCACCCTCTTGTAACATTTTTCTCACTTTCTTAATTGTAAGTTGTAGACAAGACATTGTTCTAAGCTTTAGATCCAAACGACGCAGCTTGAACCACGCCATGGTGGCAGCTGTTGAGATGGAGGCAAAAAGGGAAACGCCCATGTGTGGAGATTTCGACGCACGTTCTAGATGTCCATCCAGGACGTAAAATAAAACTGGAATCCTCCACTACGGCCTTCCTAAGCCCATGGACAGCTACAGAGGGGGGAATTCTGTAACCAAGAACCGTTTTCTTATTTTTACGTGTGTAGTGCTTTGCCGGCAGCTATCTAGATAGGTCGTTTTAGCGGAGGTAGAAATAACGCATAAAAAGTGTACCACCAAAGCTAGGTGTTGCCCTCGCTGAGTGCAAGCAAATGTTGTAGTAAAACTTGAACATACCTTGACGCACGCATTTAAAGAAGCTTGTAAATAAAGCCACTTTGAATTTGAACACGTCAAAAGTAAAACAACCCATGGGGGCGTACTGTTGATTCGGTACTGGAATATAGTGAGATTACGTTTGTGGTGAATGTAACACAATTGCTCTAAATAAGGTAGTATCCTGATACGAATAATCATTGCGCCCATCTAAATGGGGCAGCAAAGTTTTTAAACTTCATTTTTTGGGAATACCCTTTACTATAATCGAAGCTCGCTGCAAGCACTGTTAACGAGATGTGCGCTTAAAATATCAGTTAAGGAAGACGCTCAGCAAATGTATAATTAGATTCGTAGATCATGTTATTTCAGTAGGCTTGCGCCTCTTGCACTGTGTATCCAGTATTATGAACCATGCCAGCTGGTTATTCTTCTAGAACTAGTCATTTATATGACTAACATAAAACTATAAAGCGGTGAGTTATTACCTAAAAGTGAATACAAAGGTTATTCTCAAATTTTCCGCACTGCTGCCTAAGCACTTGCCAGATATCTCTCACTATCACGGTATCGGTGCAATTTTTGTGTTTTTGTATGGCTTGTGGACAATTATACGGCCGAGACAAAGAAATAATATCTTCCGAAGCAAGGACCGCCGCCAGAATCTCAGGTTATAACGCGCTAAACTCAATGTATAACAGGGTGTTTAGAGAAATCTAACCAAATTTTATTCTTTCCTTTCGTTCTTGCCCTGAAAATAAAGACGCTCCATTCCTGTTTGTGGGCCTGAGTGATGAAATGGATTTGCAAGAACTTTGTTTGCCTTTTTCCGCTGCGCTATATACAAAGCGAAAGTGCACTCTCAGACGAAATATTTTGCATCCGGTGACAATGGTTGTGATGATGTACTAAATGGTGCGGCACTCCGCGAAACGAAGTGCATTATTTTAAATGAAAAATTATTTTTTCAAAGTCACTCCACAAATATTTACCAACACAGAATCTACAACAGCACGTTTTTAGGTCGAATCCTTATAACCTAATTGGGATTAGAAATGGCGCAATAATTTTTTTGCGGATCATTTCTAATATATCCAGCGCGACAGTTAGGAATGTAAGGGATGCAATATGATGCTCTCGGTATGTGTGTAGCGTGGAACTTCCCAAAAACACGTATTGGGTGCAGCAGCAAGTGCTCAGTTCGAGGACCAACATTGCAGTAGAATGAGCTCTTGCCTAATAGGGCTTTGAAAACACTTGCCTAACGGGGCTTCCAAATCAACAGGCCTTTGAAGCCTAACGTTGGCTGATTAAAAATGTGTGGAAATACCAAATTTATTGCCCGTATTTTGAGCACGTAAACAATCTCGCAGGCAAAACAGGAATCTCGGGCCATTTCCCAGGTCCACATGGAGCATATACAGAGGTTTCTTAGGTGAGGGAAAAGATTCCGCGCCGATGCAAAAACCTTCGTAATACATTTGTGTTGAAAAAGAAAACGCGCCCAGGTGTGTATCTACATGCGCGTTTGCAGAGAGAATCTAAAAGAGACGAAAAATATCTCACTATAAGAGCATTTTGAAACAAATAAACAACTATCGGCCGTAAGTAACGTTGTAAAGTTTTCAATTTTGTGTGCCAATCTTCGCGATCATGAGCTGTGGGCTAAAGTGGGGAACTTTCAGTGCTTTCAAAATTACCTTGCTAAAAAGCGCCCGTAAACAAACGGCGCCCTCTTTATTGTTGTAGCCCAGAAAAAAAATCAACTTTTGACAAATTGTGTGCCGCATCCCGCATCTGAATAATAAATAGTTTACTAGCATGCATTCTATCGAAGTGAAAAGCACATACACATAGAGAGGGAATAAACCAGTCTATAGCGGTGATGAGAATACTTGGCTTGCCTTTTCGACTAGATACAGAAGGGCCGCGTCAGCTCCAAGTGAAAGCAACGAAATCAAAATGTAGCCATAGATGAACAGCCGAGTGGTGCTGAGAGCTGCAAAAACCAAGTTGGGTGTCAGGTTGTGCTAATATTTGGTGTCTCCAGGTGCCAGCAAGTGGAAACAATGCTGCCACGCTTCAAAAAAGGAAAGCGTCTCTTTTTGCGGCCATGCACTACACAACGAGCGCACGCCTTAATCTAAACCCTGTTTGGTTACAAGAGAATAATTAGAGTTTTAATAACCGTATACCTTTTTGCGGGATTGTTTTCGTCCAAATATAAACAAGGGCTCCAAGCTAATAATATTAGAAGTAAAGTTAGTAAAAATTGCGTGGTGTTTTTCCGCGAAATTTGAGCCAACTGTTAGGTACTTAACAGATTTACGAATACGTGGTATATTGAAGTTTGAAACAGTGATGTCAATACGTTTTGTTGAATCGGTAAAACCACTGCGAAAGGGGACGGGTTGTATGCAATTACGGCTTTTTATCAATCTGTTGGCAGAAGAGGGACCTAAAATTTCTGGGTGGCATATCACAGTTTTTGTCCGTAAGAAAGACCCCGAACAACAATGTTTGGTGGTTTATATCGACAATTCGCAGCACCCGGAATGCTTAGCATTTACAACCGTAATACTACCAAATAGACACGATGGCGTTTTTTACCTCCGCGTATGCATCAACGTCTTACTCTATCGCACGTCGGCACACTTAGTCGACCCCTCCGACCGTTTTTGTGCTGATATAGCAGATGCCTCCGCCAACCGTAGCAGCCAGTTCTGGAGCAAAGGTACCAGATTTTTATGATTTCGCTGTCCCGAAAGATTCTGTTGCTATTATTAAGATCGCCTTTTGAGGAGTACGAATAAGGACTTTGCGCTGCTAACTACAATGCAGAATATTAATGGGCCTTGTTTGGCCGAAAGCCTGTCCTGTGCTTGCAGTCAACGAAGAGACGTGTCACTTGAGCCAAATGGAAGGCAGTGTCGTAATGTGTACAAACGAATGTGATTCAACCACCAAGCACGAATACTACTAAATAAAAAAGTTTTGAGTTGATCTGTGCATGTTAGTGAAACCGTTAGGTAATGTTGTAAACCTTCTCGAAACCCTTCTCAAGCAGTACACCTTCACTCGATCTGGACCTTTAGCGTACGAGGGCGCACAGAATTTTCACCTTCGATCTACTGCATGCCCATGACATATATAAAGGTAGCCGGAAATCGTTTTACAAAACTGACGTCGAACACGAAACAGACGCATTGCCTTCTGTTTGGCTCAAGTTCTCCGCAATCTCTTTCAAGACATTTTAATAGCGCGAGAATAGGTGCGCATGCCTCTTCCTGATTGTGTTTTACAATACTGCATGAAATTAATAAAGGTGTTGTGATTTTATTAAGGAAGTAAACGCTTACGTTACTCAATGATTATTGCATTGAATAAATTTATGACTTGGTTATCAATTGCTCTACCCGGAAATAATGAGAAAATCGGTGAAATAAGCGCCCACGATTGCTGAATGCTTAATCTTTAGGAAAGTTTGTTTTCTGAGCCACTTTTCATATAGTGGTGACTTTCATTTATTTTTCGTTATTTTCTCATCTTACATCAAGAGAAAAAGTGGCTTATTGTTTCGTTTTTCGCGGGGAGGGCGAATAACGTTTGGTTTTTGGTTACTGTTCAGCACGAGTGGCTTTACAGATAGCGACCTACCCACGCGTCCCGATGCCGCGTGCCGAATTTGTTATTGCTTGTTTGGTTCTTTTTAGTTCTTTCCGAAGCCACTGCACCGGCTAGCGCTGCTTTTAAACAAGACTTCCCCACTGTATATGCGTTTTGTCGGCCTGCCATCATTGTTATTTCGTCTTTCTCTCGGTCCATTGAGATCCATCTTTGCCGATTCACACTGGATTAGTGCACACCTTCTGTGAGATCGGCCGTGTGCTGAAATACAAATTTTAAACGCGACATTTTTACTTGGATAGGCTGGCGAAACCACGGACTTGGTCAGCGTAAACAGAACGTGCACCCATCCGTATATTGTCTGCAAAAAAGTGTCCCATCTGCTAACACTTTCCTAACGCGTTTCATGTCGTTTGCCACCGTGCGTGCGTCCGCAATGATCATATAAAAAAATATTGAGTGCGTTTTGTTTCGTAGTATGCAACCGACAATTACCCGCCACGGTGGCTCAGTGGCTAAGGCGTTGCGCTGCTGAGCACGAGGTCGCGGGTTCGATTCCCGGCCGCGGCGGCCGCTTTTGTGATGGAGGCGAAAAGCAAAAACGCCCGTGTGTACGAGATTTCGGCGCACGTTAAAGATCCCCAGGTGGTCAAAATTAATCCGGAGCCCTCCACTACGGCGCGCCTCATCGCCTGCGTTGCGTCGGCGCATTAAACCCTACAATCAATCAAATCAATGCAACCGACAATTAAAATGAACAGAAAGATACAATTTGCGTGCACTCTTTGGATAGTTCGCCAAATATATAGACAACGCGGAAAAACACTCGGCGCTGGGTAATTTCCCTTTCTCATACGACACCCAGCACGAATAAAGCAAAATAAAAAAGCTAACGTGCGTCAGCAATGTCCCGCGCAGCTTTACTTCGCTGACCGCTTCTGAGGCAGTGTAGCAGCAGCATGAACAGTTATTCTTGAAAAAGTAGCTGCACTGAGTCTGAAGCCAAGCTTGTTGATTATATTCCACTTACGGAGGAGGATCGGCGATAAAACTAACAAAAAAAAACGCGTTCGTGAAAGAATACGCTGAAAGATCCTGCAATATTTTTGGATAGTACTTTCAGGGAAGATATCTTACGTGATGTAATTTGTTGCGCACCGCTGGGAAAACCCGACACGCGGACGGTAAATTCAATTTGTTTTCACCAAGTTCCAATCGCTTCGGTATGGTAGTAGTCGCTCAAACATATTCCCAGCAGATAACGTGTTCTCACAGCAAGCATTGACCTCGGATGGCTGCTATTCGCAACGTTGCCATTTGCTGGCTTCGTAAACCCCCTTACGGAGCTCCTACAAACGTGGCGCTTCAGTTACGGTGAAAACGTGGCAGCCGCTGTAAAGGTTGCCGTTGTGCTCCCTTCGCTACAAAAGAATGTTTTCCCGCAAAGATGAGGGCGCTTCGACGCGCAGAATGTTCTTGTAGGGGCATTTGTAAAACTTGGAACATTCCCTGTGAACCTTTTCTCGTGCATCGACAAATCTTTACCTCAAAACACGCAGCTCGACGTAAATGAAAATTCGAAAGGTTTTGCATGTTATATGGAATGTTAGTCGAGGAGGCGCTTATGGCCCCACTTTATTTTACTTGTGTGCGTTGACTGACGTTTGCATAGCTAAGAAAGAGTAGAAGATTTAACCGTGAAATGCGGTTGCTCAACGGTATTATGGGTTGCGTACGGTGCAATGAGGATTCACTGGAACGACCCGCAGGCCCCGCCGCGAGCGAAGCGAAGCTGGCGAGGTTAAGGATCAAACTTGGCTCCACCTGACGGAACGGGCCTTCCCTACAGGCCAAGTTTTTGGCACCCTGGCTCCCATTGTCGCCGGCGCCGATGGGGAGGTCGCTATCTATAAAGCCGGTCATGCTGTTCAACAGGCACGCAGGGCAGCATAGCAAAGTATGCTTGGGAATGATTGCCATTTGCGCCGTTGAATTGTATTACTAAACAATGGTATCAATATTTAGGTTCATCTTTCCTCGAATGTATGTGTACACTGAGTATCGATTCAAATAATTTTAAGTGTGTTTACTCAGGCACAAAAAAAAAGAGGTACATTTTGACCCCTAGTATACAGGGTTTAGGGGTACCTAAAATTATGAAACAATTCGTCGAAGTTTTTTCGCAACCACAAAAATGTCGTTGGATGAGGCTACAACACTTGCAGAGAACATTAGGCTGGCGAACTAGGACTTGGATATAGTACAGTTGGTATTATATACCTCGTTTATCTAGGAATACAACGTACGGATTAAGCATTACAAGTCACTTGCAGTCATCTGTGAAATCTCTTCACTATATGCTGAGGATAACATACTTCTGCACACTGTTAAAAAGGTATGGCCGGAGGAAAATAGGTAGTGCTTAACTGACACTATTGCACAAAAAAAAACTTAGACTTCTCGCATTAGATAGTTAGACGGCAAAACGCTCATTTAAGCAAACCTCCTTACGCACGGCACTCAGAAAAGAATAGCGGATACACTTACGAACTGCTTTGGAGTAGGTAGGAAAGGGTTTTAGAATGATGGGGAAGTCTTTTTCCTGGCTTAAGCCGTAGACACACTCTCCAACTGTGGCCAGGCTGTACAGCTTCGGAGAGAAAAAGGTAAACACTCACAGGATGCAGATATTCAAATGCGAAGGGTGAAACTCCCCTAATACGCAATACAGTTCACAAAATTGAACCCAGTTGCACCCAGCGTTAAATTAGCTGAAAGAGCCTAGAGGTGTTTTCTTTGTGTCGGCTCGAATGTCAACTGGCTATCGTTAACAACAGCAGCGCCATTAACACGGAAACTCTATGGTTCGTACGGAGTAATTAGCAGCTAGACGACAGTGGCGGGAGGCTCCCTCTACCTTCCCAAGAGGGCGAGAGGATCCTGCCTTTGCAAGGCCATAGCGCCATCTATCGGTGGGTATAGGAAGCGGATACTGTGAGGACGCCTTCCGGACTGGGAAACTGCTCCAACCCCTTCGTCTCGCGCGACGTTCAGCAGACGAAGGAAAAGGCTGGGCCTGCAACAGCTCCACTGTTAAAATGTCCTGGTTAAGAGATGCATCAATCATGCCAACACCAAGTGATGCGTGAAGGCGGAAGACGAACAAAAACTGAGACCGAATCACCACTTTTAACAGCAACCCTAATACAAGTGTTAAAACCAAATATAATAAAGCGAAAAATATTTATGAGAAGCGACCTCACGGAACCCTAGGCTAACCTAGCGTCACATATAACACTCTGCGATCGTTTGGGGCGCTATAGCAGTTTTGATAAACTGAGCTGCTTGAAGCCTTTAGGCGTAAAGAGTAATTTGATTATGGGAATAACATCATTATACATGCACATCTTTGATATGCGCTTGCAGCCTTTCAGCGGGTCTTAAGGGTAACACGTGGGTTCGCCTGTAATACAAACGTACTGTGCAAATGTACTCTCTGGAAAGATTGTAAAACTTATTAAAACCACCTCATGGACAGCCTACAGAAATCACAGCGGCTTGCCAGAATTTGCATGCAGCAAACTGGTCATTCTCCACGTATGCGCAAAAACACTTGTTTATTGCGGTGTTCTGTTCGTCTGCTTGCCTAGTTTGAATAGACACACGCGTTGCCACTGGCTTAAGAGTATTAAATCTGGGAAATCAGCGTGAAGTCAATCTTATCCAACTGCGGTATGCGGGTGGAATTCTGCCGTATCACTTGACAGGCTTGGGACTTCTATAACTTAAAGGAAATCTCCGGATACCGAATCAGATAGGTGGGGCAATGCAATAAATACTATATCTGTGGCTCACTGCATAGTGAAAATATAAGCTTCCGCGGAAGTGGAAGGCAATACTAACGTAAATTATTAAATTTTCAAGAAGTTGAATAGGGGGAACCAAAAGTGGTACTGGATAAAATAAAAGGGCGAAATAAACAAGGCCTCATGAACACTTGAACGCTACTTACGAGCTGTGGGTGCGAAGCATATTGTACAAGTAAACGGCGGTGAGTGTCCCGGGGAGTTTTACATTCCGACTGAAGTCTTTTATATTTTCTTCGTGGTATGTTTTCGCACTTAGTGTTTAAGTTGGCAGTGGCTGCTTTCCAAAGTTTTTTATCATAGCGTGTTGGCTGAAGACCTTAATCCTCGTATTGTTTTAGGAACCGCTTCATAGTATAGATCAAGATGCAGGACATTTTTTTTTGGGCAGTGCCTTCGGTAATGTCTACAGGGCCATCCCTCTTCTGATGTCTTCCGGTGCAGAGTTAACGTCTTCGACGTCGTGCCGCTACAAGGCGAAGCGGCCTTGCATCGTCATAGGTCACGTAGTGTCGGGCCGAACGGCCCGTTTCGGGGTGAGTTGTAGCAGCGCAAGGAGAAGCACCCTCTCTGAAATGCGTTCTCAATGGGCATAGCCAGGTGGTGCCCGGCAGTTCGTGCACAATTCTGTTTATTGGCATTTGGGTTTGGTTATTGCGCCTCCGCGGGTGCGTATTGCATATTTAAGCTAACATGTAGAAAGGTATGCGAAGATGGTAGTTAGTTTATTTTGACGTTGAGACTGAACAGGCACTTCTAAAGAGCCCGTGAGAATATGACTCTGGTGGTAGTTAACTATGGCTAATTGCCTAGTACGTCTGTTAAAAATGTGATGGGTACATGTACACACCAACCAAATGAGAATATGTGAAACTATGGCTTTTCTATGAAGCCCGCAGTCATTACACTTCCAATTTACGCGAACGTGTTTGTTAGTATGCGTGTACGCAATTTGGCGCATAGAATGCTTATTCAACCGACGAATCACCGAAGGACAAATACGTTGTACATCGAGCTGCTCGTACCGGTGGCCACCGTTTTCTTATTGAGAATGCACGAAGAACACGCGGGGTCTAGCTTTAGTAAGCTACATGCAAGAACTTGAACTGGTTTGGTGGTAAGCCTGCCTGTCTCACGATTCGGAAGCCTGGGTTACGCTCCCATCTAGATGAAAATTCATATTTTATTTCTTAATTCAATGCCTTTAGTTTTATTCACTCTGTGCCGGCGTCCAGTTTGAAAGTTTTTCTGGGTTACAAACTAAGTGATTGGTTCTGCTTCCACACACCTGCCGCTGTGGCTTAGTGGCTAAGGCTTTGCGCTGTTGAGCACGAGGATGCGGGTTCGATTCCCGTCCATGGTGGTCGCTTTTCTGATGGAGGCGAAAAGGAGATACGCCCGTGTGTACGAGGTTTCGGCGCACGTTGAAGATCCCCAGGTGACAAAAATTAATCTGGAGCACTCCACTACAGCGCGCCTCCTCGTCTGCGTTGCGTCGGTGCGTTAAACCCTACATTAAATTAATCTATGCTTTCACACAATCAGAGTAAAATTTTTCTCCCGAGAGAGCTTTATTAGAGAAGAACGGCTACCCGCTGTTTCATACGGCACTGCTTTATGATATACTGACTGCACCAACCTAAAATGCCCGTCAGTAGGCGATGAGTTATTGTGTTCCAGTGATGTGCCCCTCGCTCTCCCTTTCACGTATTCTATACGGAAGTGTAGGGCTTTTATGTACTATTTGGTCAACTGTCATGTGCTAGAAATTCTTTGTGACGATTGCGTGTGAGCCGATATCATTATCGCACCGCTGTTGATGGGAAGGAACCGCTTCTCTCGACAGAAGGCTGCAGTTGCCAAGGAGAATACCACGAATTGTAAGGAATATTTCAGACCTGATGGGTGCCTATGGCACTAGGACCTCCAATCGTTGTTACCAGCCATGATTTTGATCCTTTCGAAAAAGTGTTACACGTACGTCGTAGAAGCTTAAGCAGCTACAACGTACACGCAACATTGGTGCTTCTATTTTTAAATAAATACACGCCTGAGTGTAAGTATTGCTAGGCTTCTTCATAAACCTCTTTTGGTATACATGTACGTCAACCTCCCCAAATCTTCCCTTCATGTAGCTTCGTAGCGTAAGACTTGTTTGTATTGCACTAAAGATTGCTCTTAAAAGAGGCATCTCAGATGGAGTTTGACTATATGACGTTCCTAACCGTTGTTACTTGGCCGCAATCGATAGGCGTCATGCTGAGTCACCAGAGAGGTCCTTGCTGATCGCAGTTTTGTTATGCGCGGCCAGTGTTGCTAACATTTTTTTAAAGTTGCATTTATGTCGGGTTTAGGGCTCTGTTAATGCAGCGCAATCCGCCTCCGTAATATAAAAATCTGTCTCCGTTCATCAACCTTTCAAAATAATGTACAAATTACCCTTGGAATTTAAATAGGTTTCTCCAGTCATAAAACCATAAATTAGCCCTCCCGAAGGTCTACGTCAGAAATATTGTGGTTTGACAAGGCTATGTCAAACCACAATATATTTGACGTAGACCTTGTCAGTTGATAGAGCAGGCACACCCAAGGCGAAGGCGTAATTTGTGGTTGGCTATACATAAAAACACGCGTGTTCTCTTGACTGAATGCCGAGTCAACCTACACGCCCCGACAGACATCGCAGCTGAAGGCACGACGTATTGAACGTTGTACGGCGATTCTTTTTTAGAGCACCTAATTACAAGAGTGTTTTTTGTAAAGCCAAAGATAGCGCTTGGAAATCGAAGTCACCTTCTTTCATCAGCCTCAACAGGTTTTTACTCGCAATAACTCTGTTCGGCACGCGTAGACAACAGCAAAGAGGGAAGCGGGGCAGTGTGCGTTTTCGCACAATATGTACCGAAATAAGGAGGCATGTGGTTAGTCAATACGCCCTAAACAGGAACGCGAACAATTCACTATCGCCATACACCTTAAAAGATTAGCCTTTTTCAAACAGGCAAAACTACCACGCTGCTTTCTGGCCTGAGAGAAGATACTCGCCTAAGAGGAAGTAATCAAACACACAGTCAACTCACCACGCAGAATGACGCGATGATTCGAAGCCATTTTTTCGGGAGGACAGTCACAAAAACCGGCACCTGCATGAAGGACAGACAGCAATATGAAAAATTGCGGCGTAAGATAGCACGAACATGTCGTTCTAAACTATACTGGCTATATCTATCGGACAGAAATAGTAACCTCGTAGAGTTATCTCATCGTCAAGGCAATCATAGAGCAAGTAGCGCGTCCTGCAGAGTGGATAAAATGTTTGAGCACAACTTCTCAGCATCAAGGTTTTTAAGTGTGAGATATAAGCTGTTAAAGCTGCGAAAATTCTTGGTTCACTTGTTTGCTCAGAATCTCTGAATGGGAAAGCCCGATGAGTTTCCCTTGCAATGCTTATGAAATGCGGCACGGCCATATTTTGCGCGAATGTCTGTTTTCACGTTTCAGACGTCGCTTTTATTGCTTGCCAGACCGAATACAATTTAGAGCCCGGAGTGCAGAAGTCACAAATATGTATTCTTTTAGTCTAATGGCCACTGTGGAGACAGACTTGATCTAGAAATAAAGTATTTCAAGCTGAGGCACCATTATGTTAACATGCGAGAAACTCAGGACACTTATGAGCTGCGAGGGATTTTAACCACATAGTCCTATTAGGCTTATTGAGCTGCTTCCCATGGGTGCTAGCCGTCAGGTTCAGCCGTGGTTATCAACTGTGCTCGTCAAATATTTGTGCAAGTAATTCATTACACCGCCAGCCGGAAAAGGTGACGCATCAGATAAAGCGACCGCGTGTTTGAAGCTGGAGTCGGGCGCATCGACTTGGGAAGTGTGAAATCGACGAGGCATTCCGGCAGGCTCGAGGACAAGGAAATTACATCTACAGCGTATTATGAGAGAGAGGTGTATGTACAATAGAGAGGTACTATGGTATGCTAACTTCAAGATACCACAAAATATTCCTGATTGATTTTACACAAGAATGTTACTGGGCACTTTTTGTCCAGAGCGTGATGCCAGTTTTGAGATCGGGGACATGTGGTGCCCTCTCTCGTCGTGGCCGACATCCTCTACAGCCCCACGAAACAAAAGGCGGCTTGTAACAAGAAGTGTAGCGTGTTAGTGAGCACAGCGGTAAATTGAATTTAACGGCACGTCTTTAAAGGGACACTGAAGTGAATTTGTCAAGCTCTCGTTTTTGCTTGCACTGCGTAGACTGGCTCAAATTAGCACACTTTTCATCGTTTATCCGGTTGACAAATCGGTAATTATTTTACAAAGCGCGAAAGAAGAAAAACTACCATGCGCGGTTTGCGGCGGCCGCACCAACTAAGACTGTGACGTTGGGAGGAGGGGGCACCGTGATTGGACGATGCCCAAGGTTATCAATCAAACAAGTTTCGGTTTCGGTTCTGTAAAACACAACCAATGGTGTTGTTGGATGGGCATTCTCAATATCTCAGTAATCATCGTACCCCGCTTCTGCCATGTTGTCGGCTGTAAAATGCATAAGATAAGCCTCCCAGGACGGCTTGGAATCGTAGCATTCACTGGCCGAGGTCTACGCAGTGCATGAACGCCCTCCGCGTCCCCGCAGACTCTCAAATGTCATGCGCTTTTCCCCTATATTTGGAGCTTGCCTCACTCATGCCTGTATCGTAAAAAGCGTGTTCGCACCAGGCCAAGGGTCTGTTGATTCTGGCCTGTGCCCACTGCCCGCAAGCAGTCGGTGCTTATGGCAACAGCACGCCAACGAGAACTCGCTAGCGCGCCAGTGCCAGCCTGCGCGCGTTCTGTAACTAGTTCGTGGAGCAATGAACGTTGCGGCCCAAAAGAAGGTGAACTCAGCATAGAAAACATCGACGGAAAACGAAAAAGTTAACTTATAAAAACAAAAAAGCACGTACCCATGGGGATTCGAACTTCTGACTTGCAAAATACTTGCGCTGACATAACCAGCGCTCCAAACCACTCGGCCACAGGAGAGCCTGCCTACCTTGGAAATATATCGTATATAATGTATAACCACTTTGCATTTTTATTTAGTTTTAGCGTTCCAAGCAGCTTCGGTGACTATTTCTTGTTTTGCACTCGTGCAGCAAGGATGCCCCAAGTTTCCACAATATCTCACGTCTAGCAATTGCATTTCTTAGACGGAAAAGCGTTCGCAGATGCGTAGTCGTGCTGCTAGCCGCTATGCGTGTTCGCCCAGTGCAAAAAAGTGCTTCCCGCACCCTACTTTTACGCTGTACAGTAGAAATATCAGTTAATTTTATTTCCTCAGTACCCATATTGACTTCGCTGACTCTTCTCCCGCCTTCAAGTGGCCTTATATTTTCCTACTGGCGTACC
Source organism: Haemaphysalis longicornis (assembly GCF_048455015.1). Classification (NCBI taxonomy): domain Eukaryota; kingdom Metazoa; phylum Arthropoda; class Arachnida; order Ixodida; family Ixodidae; genus Haemaphysalis; species Haemaphysalis longicornis. Next base: position 114,109,663 of record NW_027526295.1, on the reverse strand, counting down.
AGTCAGCGAAGCGTCGCATGTGCGCTTGTGCAGCGCTTGTGTGAAGCGACCTTGACTTGGAGCTAGATACAGTGTACAAACTAACCAAGTAAAGAAAGGCACATTCTTCCATTCACAAACGTGTCCTGGCTTCGTTTCAACTGAGCGAACGAATTGCGACGACCCGTCGATGGCCGGCGGACGAAACGCTGGGCCGACTGACTCTGTCTGAAGCTGCAGAGGCCGGGGAGCCGTGCAGTAGCGCAGCCAATTGCGAGCTCGGCTCCTCCCGACGTCACACGAAAACGCCACAGAAAATGGGCGAGCGTAAAGAGAGGAGGACAGCATTTTCGAATAAATTTTTCTACTAAATAAAATCGCGTAAACGCGCCCAGAGTGGTCGAAACATGGCCTGGGGACTCCGGACTACAATTTGCGCTAGTAATCCCGCAATGTTTACATATCACTTCAGTGTCCCTTTAAAGAAGTTGTTCCCATACAAACTCGTTATGTGAAGCTAAATGCACTCGAAGCATGGTTCACCAGACAATTGCTTCATGCACATGGGTACCCTGCCAAGCACAACTAATTTCAAGCTACATCCACATCCAATATTTCTATTTCGTTGTATTAAAATCTAGTGCCAATTACGCTGCTTAAGGTGGAAACGAAGCCACCGTGATTCACGCAAAAACTTTACATAAAGTTGTGGTCACCCGCCTCCCTCCCCGAAAATCGAACATGCCTTGTTTATCGATATATTATATATAAAGTTCAAGTTGTGTAGCATTTATAACCCAATGTGTGCTTTTATTCATAGTTTTCTTTCGTATGTGCACGCATTTGTTGAAGTGGAGCGGAATATGCCACGGGTACGTGGTGCACGCAAAACATGATAACCTTCACCAGTTTATCATGGGACTTCACGCTGCGTGGCAAGAAGCTGATCTTTTTTGTGCTTCTTGAACCCTCGCTCATCCCTAGAAAAGAAACCGAATCTAGAGCACAGGCTACCAAAAAATACACAGTATAAAATCGGCGACAAATAATGAAATCAGTTGGTCTCATAAGAACCAGTAACAGTTGAAAAGAAAAACGATATGTTAAAATTGTAAATGTAAACTTTGAAAGGCCACGAATGTAGCAAACACGGATACATCGAAATATTGCTTATATCGAACAGTCTGAACCTGCCCTTCGTAATACCATGCAAAAGTATAGCGCTGTTGTACGCGTGTAACTGACTCCCGATGACGAGCACATTCGATACATCGAACACTGTGCCGCATGTGCCCCTGCAAGTTCGCTTCACCTGACGGGATTGATTCGATGACGATGACTTTTCGCGGGAGGTGCCGATTTCGCTGAGGTGGATGAGGTGTGGCCTAGCTACGATGGTCCCACCTGCTACAGGCGGGCTAACATGACGGGCAGCGGCTGAGCAGCGAGAACGCGGGGTAGGATTAGGAGCCAAAAGCAATAAAAAAGTAGAGAAAACCGACCGGAGGCGCTCGGTGTATGGCATCTTTTTTCTGCGTGCTTGAGGGATCATCAGAGGTGGCTAGCGTGGGGGGGGGGGGAGGGGGGGGACCGATGTGTAGCGGTGCGAGTTTATCATCACCACATCAGCCTATCTACGCCCACTGCAGGGCAAATGCCTCTCCAATAGATCTCCAATTACCCCAGTCTTGTGCTAACTGCGACCAATGTATCCCCACAAACTTGATCTCATCTGCCCACCTAACTTTCTTCCGCCCCCTGCCACGCTTGGGTTCTCTGGGGGTCCACTCTGTTACCCTCAATAACCAACGGTTAACTTGAGTTCAAATTACATGGCCTGCCTGTGCCCATTTCTCCTTCTTAATATCAGTTCTAATGCCCTTAACACGCGATTGTTCCCTGACCAACTAGGCTCTCTTCTTGTCCCTTAACACTGCACCAATCATCTTCGGCTCCATTTCTCGCTGAGTCATTCTGAAGTTAAGTTAAATACTTTTAGGGAGCCTCCAAATTTCTGTCCCGTAGGTGAGTACCGGTAAGATGCAGCTGTGATACACTTTCTTCTTCAGGGACAATGGTAGGCTGCCATTCATTATCTGAGAATGCCTGCCAGATGCACTCCACCTCATTCTTGTCCTTGTAATTCTCTATGCCTCATGGTTGTGATCCGGGGTCACTACTTGGCCTAAATAGATATAATAGCTTACCACTTCAACTCCCTCGCCACCTGTCTGAAACCGCCATGCCCTCCCGAGGCTATTGAGCATTACTTTAAATTTCTGCATATTATTTTTCAAGCTCGCAATTCTGCTGTGCTTGTCCAGTGCGGTAATGATGCTTCGCAATTCGCCCACCGAGTTACTTAGCAAGGCAACGTCATCAGCAAATCTGAAGTTTTAAAGGTATTCTCCTTATAAAAAACAGCGCTAAAAACTATACCACAGAAAGAAAGACACCCACTGCTCTGAATTCCCAATTGAGTTTTATTGAGGTGAATAGCGAACATAATAGAATTTATTCATGGAAAGAAGGAAATCACTACAAAAATCAACAAGTTCCCCGAGAGTTCCTCGAAAGTGAATTTTGAGAGCTGTCAGCTAACATGTGCCGTTTTGTATTACACACCGGAACACGACGACGTACTGGCTGTGGCGGAAATCACCGCTGCCGAAGAAGCGTAACTTACTAGTGGCCCCGAAAACATTCCCAACGGCTTACTGCAGCCGAACGTGCGTCAGTGTCGAGATTCGCCACTGTTGGGGTACAGTGTACAACGTCCGAGTTTGTCATTCGGACGGCGTTCGTAAGCTTGACAGCGTTGCTGTGCGAATATGACACAGCAGAAGCACGCGAGTCTTAGGAACTTTTTTCATGTTAAATAAATTGCGCTGCGGTGCGAATATTCGGAGCTGTGAAGGAAAAACCGGTAAGCTACCGCTTGTCACAATCTCGGAGAGCTCTCAGAGGTGTGAAGAGGTGTCTGATGATCTTCGGACAGGCATATTTTCTAGTTTGAAATATTGATATAACGAAGTATTTTGCGATCCCCTTTCGATATATGCGTGTTTGACTCTATAATGCCAGTACCACCTGAGGAAGGTATAAAACAAAAGAAAGAGGTCAAATTATTAGGAAGGTAAACATTTGAAAGATAGCATCATTAGAATCACGATACGCGAAAATCAAATATACTGAAGGGTTCGAACAGCTAAGCGCAAAAATTCGTTCACCGGAATGTTTGTGCGCCAGTATGTGCTTGACCGAATTTCTGCCGCGCGAAACGTGCTGCCCCGATAGGCCCTGACTTCTAGGCCCGTGTTCCATTATGTGGCGATTTTTTTATACCCGTTATACGTTTCTACAAAAAAAACATTTGGAACCGGTACTGCACGTTTTTGTCAGATTACGAAAGTTTATTCACTTATGGAGAAAGAGACGTGACCATACAACGGCTGCCGCTTTAGCTTAATGCATAGAAACGCCCGAAGTGTACTCTAATCAGAGTTTACGCACCGAAGCTGCGCAAGGGCCGCAGGGCGCACAGAAGTGTGCGTGTGTGCGGGGGGGGGGGGGGGGGGGGGCAGGAGGTTCCTGCAGATCATTCAACCCGCCTGGGGTCTCTAACATGCGGTAACATCGCCTACTCAGAAATACTTATGTTGTTCGCTGCTCTAAACGGCTACTGCAACTTAAACGCGCTGAGTAGCCCGACGTTTAAAGTCTGAGATACGCTGGGATGGCACTATCTTCCATGAATCAACACTGAACTTTAAAGCACTTGTTTCCATTGTCAGAGCACCAACCTTTGCTTTATTATCGGGTTAAGATACTTGGCGTTTATTTTATTGTCAATAGTAGATTATCAATGAGTTGAATTCATTGTTTCAAATCACGGTATATCCGTGTGCCAATTCGACATCCACATGCGTAAGCCTTGGTTACTACAACCTAGGATTTATATGGCAAAGGTACCTGGAGGAAGCGGAGGTGTACCCGAACACCGTGATAGGGTTTCGGAACAAGCTCGGGACGCAGGACGCCATGATACGGCTGAAGAACAAGATCCTAGACGACGACGCTAACAAGAGAGACAACCGGGCGATCCTGGGCCTGGACTTGCAAAGCGCCTTCGACAAAGTCGGCGATCCTGACCCAGGTATCACGACTTAAGATGGGGAAGAGAACGTACGAATATATCAGGGACTTCCTGACGGAGCGGACCACCGAGGTCAACTCCAGTGACCTGAAGCTCCTTGAGAAGAAGCTCGGCAGTGTCGGGACCCCCCAAGGCTCGGTCATCTCGCCGCTGCTCTTCAACCTAGTGATGATCGGGGTGGCCGAACGACTCTCGCGAGTGGCAAAGGGTCCGACACACCATCTACGCCGACGATATAAGGCTGTGGGTCCCGGGAGGAAGCGACGGACAAATAGAGAGCACGCTGCAAGAAGCAGTGGATGCCATCGAGGAGCAACTGGACGGGTCCGGACTCGTATGCTCCCCGAGCAAGTCCGAACTGCTGGTGATCCCTCTGAAGAGAACGACCAGGAAAAAGAGAGGGGACGAAGAGACGCCGAAAGAACAGGAGAAGATCAAGGTCAGAACGAGCGGTGGCCACGCGATCCCGGAGGTCGAGAGGATCCGAGTGCTAGGTATGTTGATAGAGCGCAAGCGCGTGAACGGCGAGACGGTGAACCGCCTCGCGGCTAAAGTCACCGCGGCCACACGGCTCATCAGAAGGGTGTCAAACACAAAGGCAGGCATGAAGGAGGAGAGCCTCACCCTACTGGTGCAGTCTTTCGCCATAAGCCACATCACGTACGTCGCAGCGTTCCACAACTGGAGGCAGTGCGAACGAAACAAGATCAACGCGCTCATACGCAAGGCGTACAAGGCGGCACTCGGACTCCTCGACTGCACGAGCACCGAGAAGTTTCTGGCCCTGGGGGTGAACAACAACCTGGAGGAGATCGCGGAGGCGCAGAGGACCGGCCAGATCTCGAGGCTCTCGGAAACGAGAACGGGCAGACAGATACTGCACGACCTCCGTCTGACACCGATGGAGGAGGGAGCCGAAAACGAAAAGGTACCAGTGCCAGAAGCCACAGGCAGACAGTTACAGGTATGCCCGTTACCGAAGAACATGAACCCCGAGTTCAACAAGGAGCGAAGGGTGGCGAGGGCCAAGGCGCTCGTGGACCTCCACACCAGAGACGAAGGAGCCATGTACGTGGACGCGGCGGAGTACCAGGAGAGCGAGAGGGCCTACGCCGCAGCGGTCGTCAGGGCGTCGACTGGCGAAACGATAACGGCAGCGAGCGTGAGAACCCAGAAGGCGCACCGGGCTGAGGAGGTGGCCATCGCCGTGGCCATCGCCGACCGTGCGTGCACGACGGTACTGTGCGACTCAAGAACGGCGGTGCGGAACTACGTCAGAGGGAGAGTGTGCAGGGAGGCCGCACTAGTACTACGCACGGTCGACCTCGCCGGTGAGAGGAGGTGCGTGGCCATCAAGTGGTTCCCGGCACACGTGGGCATCGATGTGTCGGACCGGGGCAACACCAACCATAACGAGACGGCAAACGCGGTGGCGCGAGGACTAACCAACCGCGCCGCTGCGGCAGAAGCCGACCAGTCGTAGTGGTGGAGGGAGACCAAGGACAGCATGACCACATACACCGAGATCGTGAAGTGGTATAGACTGAGCAGACGAAAGGTACCGCCACCCCACCCGGGTTTGACTCGAGAGGAAGCGGTGATATACCGGCAACTGCAGACGGGGTCCCTCCTCACCCCGGTGCTGATGAGGCACGTGTGTCCGAGCGTGTACGAGAGTGACTTGTGCCGAGTGTGCCAGAAGGAGAGAGCCACCGCGGCTCACATCCTCTGGGACTGTGCCAAAAACCCACGCGAAGCGTCGACAGAGACTATGATCCCGCCGCATCTCGAGGCCGCAGTGGGAAGCTACGACCAGGAACAACAGACCAAGGCCGTCCAGCAGATCTCGGCGGCTCTCGAAAGGCAACGACCAAGCGAAACCGACGAAAGGTTACCGCCCCAACAAAGGGGCAGGCGAAGCCGGCCGACGGGAGTAGCGAGGCCGGAGCCAAATTAGAGGGACAAGAAGTGGAGAAGACATCACGGCCGCGTCGCGGAAAGGCCCCCGCGCGAGGGGATCTCACCGAGCTGCCGGCACTTTAATAAAGTTGGTCTCTCTCTCTCTCCCCACGCCCACCTCGAAATGACGAATGCCGAATATTTTTAACTCTTCATATAAAGCACCACCATGATGCGTAAAATAACTTCTCCGTGGGGTAATCAAGTACCACTTATTTTCTTTTTTTACATGCAGCGCATATACGGTTAACACCGGCTGCTTTTTAACTATTAATATATTTGGCATTAGTTTGTTGCACTAGAAGTCAGCTCATAAACATAAACATCGCCTGTTCCCGAAAGAGGAATTGGTGATGTTATGGGGAGGGAGTTCTTTCGGAACACTACGGTAAGTTGATTATTTAGTCGTCGTCTGAGCAGCGGACGGCCTTTCCAAGTTTCACCGAAATCCCATTGCAGAGGGCAACCGCCTGACATCCTGCAATAGTTGTCGCGGCAGAACCCGATCGAAGCGACCGCGCAAAGACAACCACTTAACTTGAGAAGCAGGAGTAGACCGCGCCGTCGCAATTGACAGTCAAACCAGTCCAACACCGCGACGCCCCGCAAATGGAGAAGAGGGAAAATAGACGGGAAAGGAGGACTTCCTTCCACTGCGCCACATGGTGGCCTCTTTGAGAACTAGAGGTTCTTGAGCATGAATCCTGCACTCGCGGGGCAAGTAAGGCTTTCGCATCTAAAAATAACAAGAGGTGCGTAAGACACAGTGCCCAAAAAATGAGGGCGCATATTGGCTATTTGTGAAAAAAATAATTTGTCCTAAAGTATATTTACTATTGTCTGTAATAAGGCCAGTTCAGGTGACAGGAATAAAGTAGTTTTTTACTATTTGTGCTACCCTGAACCACTCTTAAGTACTATGTTATTCAGCGAATATTTGCGCGTTTAAAAATACGGAGTTGTTGAGAGAAACGAGCGCATGTTTCAAACTGCCAATGGACGCAATTTTAACGAGAATAAGGAAATGCAGTTTTAGCTGTGAGAGCAGAATATTACCAGTGACGCTTGAGGATATATGTTTGAAATACTTGGAACGAACGACAGCGCTGCTCCTATCGGGAACGCTACACTACCGTTGCTTCCAAAACTCTGAGAAAAAAAAAGTCCGATTCCTTGCACTTTCTTAATTGGGATGACCACGGAAGCTGGGCGCAATAAAAGGAGTGCACAAAACAAAAAGCTTTTTAAAAGCTTTTGTTTGTAATTTTAGATCCGTCATAACCCCTAGATAATTATGTGAACAAAACATGGATGGGCTACGGTTGTATTCTGGTGGGCAAACATGCGGCCCTCCATTGATATCCCGGGTCGTATTCATCTTACTGTCTGTGTGGCATACCAACCTAAACTGATTGCGAAAGACAAAAGTCTGACCGAATGGGGCCTTGAGACATCCACGTTTAAATCTGCATGCTGAGGATTTGCAATTTACCGCCAACACGGTGATCAGGACAGAGGCACCGAGAACGAAGTGGTACGTTCGCATGCACAGGGACTGCGGGAGGCACACGATTGAGTTCAGAACGCTGCGTTTGGACCACCGCTCACGGCTTAGCGACGCTCTCGACCTCTGACAATAAACACTGCAGAATGGCTTTCCCTTTTTGTAAGACTGGCATCAGCCCAACAAGCACGTCACGGCTGAGCGCGTGAAGCCTGCCTCGGTGTGCAAGCCGCACCCCTTAAAATGCACGCATAACGTATCAGCCGGTGATGTGCGCGTGCTTAGAGGTGCAGGCGCCAGCCAAAACATTGGCTCCATAGCCAATCAAGCTGGACGGTTACTACACCGCGCGAGACGAGACTCCACGAACCCCTGAAGAGATAACCACAAACAAAGCCGCTGATATGGTCGGTGTTGTTATAATGGTGTTTTGCTATATTGGATTTTTATATTATCCGTGTTGGCGCACTTAGATGTTACAAACAGGAAAGTTGTTTTTCATCCGGGGACGATTCACAGGTACTCGATGAGATGGAGCTTGAGGTGTTATACGTAAGTATACACGTGGCTTTCAGGTGTATATGTGGCGAAGTCTGTTTCTCGTCGTACGTCCAGCTGTTCCATGATTGAGTTCAATAGCAGTCTTGTGGAGTGAAGGCGTTTGACGGTGGGCCAACGCACCCGCGTCGCTTGCCGCGAACCTTCTGGCGATCGCTTGCTTAAAAGAGATTGGATGGTTTTTATTTGCCTTCGTATTTTTGCGATTATTGTAACATCGGCTGCACACTTGTATTGCCATCTACAATGAACAGTGTCTGACGAGGAGGGACGCCAAGCTCAAGTTAAGGGCAACCCAAGACTTGGTTTTTTACCAGGCGTCCGCGACAGAGCGTCGGCCGCAGCCCCGTGGAGGCAAATAACACATAACACCGCTATAGAGACAAACCCAAAACGGGAATGCGACGTGACATGGAATCACATAGATAAGCGGCTCAAGTGTAAGAAATGAAGAGTGAATATCTGCTCCAATCCCGCACAGTCCATGGATATTAAAGTGATAGAAGCTTCCGCTCTTTCTGTACGCATTGACTATCACTGTAATTGTAGAAGCCTGATTGGGAAAGGAACAATGGAAAATATATTCACATTTCCTAGTAATATTGTCATCTTTTGGTTCGTTTGAGGCCATCATGTTCGTAGATTGGAATGGCAGAAATTCTTAAGAAGAATAGGCTCTGTGAAAAAGCCTTTCATAATTTCATTAAATGAGGATGCTCCTTAGGTTTGATGATGAGGTTTAAACCCGCCAACGGCACAGAAGCGATGAGGTGCGCCGTATACTGGAGGGATCTGGGTTAGTTTTGACCACCTGAGGATCATTACGTGCGCCGAAATCTTGAACACACGTACGTTTTCGCTTTTCGCCATCATCATAAAAGCCATCACCGCGGCTGGAAATTGACACCGCGTCCTTGAGCTCCGCAGCACAACGCGCTCTTTAGTTCTAACCCTGTGTGGGCAGTCACTCGCGGTACTGTTGGGCGACTCGCAATTGCTTCGCAAAAATATCAAGCGGTAGAACAACTCACCACAATCATGTTGGTCGGAAGCCCTGCAGCACAAAATTTCCAGATGAACGTTGCTCGGTTGCTGTGTTCCCTGAAACTGCTTCTTCTTCCTTTTCTTTGGAATGAAGGCATGAGCCTGAAAAAAACATTAACACCTAGGATATTCTATTAGTAATATATCATCATGCTAGACGAACAAAGACCCAAGCCAGGAGGACATTTTTTGGGAGTAGGAAAAAAAACAAGTTGTTACTGGAGGTGGTTCTCTTATTTACGTGACGCTTATGTTAGACAACCGAACGATGTCAGGTGGTTGTTCTGTTTTGTGCATTCGAAGCACAGGCTTCATAGCACTTTTTTAATGCCGCCTGGAGCTCCCTGAAGGCAAATACAAGGACCAACATTCGTAAGATTCGTTTTGAGAAACGTTGGGCAATATATCAGTTTCACATAACGAGAAGTACAAGTTCGATACGAGGGTGGACCATAGGTATGGGAAAGGCGAAGTTAGCATTTCTTTTTACCTTTTGTTTCGCGAACAATGTTGCTTAAATTCAATGCGTGTGAGCGCACCAAATATCACGTATTGTGCGAATGCAGATGAAGTGTCTGCTTGCAAATAGTCTACCAATTCAGCTCTCGGGTATGTTCTGTTGCGTTGGTGTGCAACCCTGTGGTAGTCTTAAGAGTGTTGGCACCGATGTATTGCGGTGTTCGGCGTATCTAGTGCTTCCGCACTAAATAGTCTATTGCTTAAACATCTGGACTAGCAAAAGTGACTGAGTCGTTAGTTGTTTTATAAGGCTTCGGCCAATATACAGACGTCGTTGTGGGCTCTAGCGGTCGAGATTGTTGTTCGTGACGCTTTACACGACAGATCTCTTCAGAAATTTCTGACGACGACCACAACTCAGCTTTCGCATTTCACAAATAGGTTCGTGGTGTCGTGGGCACAAGGCAAGGTAGCGGAGAATAAAGCAATCCGCGCTTTATGACAGGACCCGCAACGATTCCACTACAAAAAAAAATCACGCGCTGTTTTATTCCGAAAACTATCTGATGGCGAATATCCCGCGCTTCTGTTGAGCAGATTCAGCGCAGCGCATAGTGTGGAGCCGCTCTGCCCTGCGCCCAAGAAAATGCGCCAGATTTAATGGCGTGGATACAAGGTCCACATCATGGCCCGATATCAGATTTCTTGGGGTATGCAGAGTGAATCTCTAGATATAGTTTTCCTTGTGCTGAACAGCAAACTTCAACACTAAAAAAAGCCTGAGTACCGATGCACAAAGGCACAAACACTATCTTATTGGTTTCTCTTCGTCTTCTTCCGCATACACATCCACCGTCAACACATTATTTTCGTGTTGAGGCGTGTCTATTTCACCGGAAACTCTTTTACTGACGCCCACAGAAACTCTGATCTGATCTGATTGTAGGGTTTTACGCACCGACCCAACGCAGGCGATGAGGCGCGCCGTAGTGGAGGGCTCCGGATTAATTTATACCACCTGGGGATCTTTAACGTGCGCCGAAATCTCGTACACACGGGCGTTTTTGCTTTTCGCCTCCATCAGAAAAGCGGCCGCCGCGGCCGGGAATCGAACCCGCGACCTCGTGCTCAGCAGCGCAACGCCTTAGCCACTGAGCCACCGCGGCGGGCGCCCACAGATACTCGCTTGGTCGTCAATGTTTTCGCAGTTTTGTCCGTCAGCATACTTCGAATCGCTGTTTGTATGTTACTCGTTCTGTTGCATTATTAGACGTTTGAATCTGTCCTGTACTCACATGGACGGCCACTACCCGCTAATACCAACTTCAGGCCCTGGCTGTGTAACGCCTCGGGCGCTTTTTCTGTTCCAAGGGAAAATGTTTTATAACATTTAGGGCGACGCGCTGCGTGATCACGCCAGAGTAGGGCCATCCTATCCTACGTTCGACGATGACGCGTTGGCTTCCTGAGACGAAGAAAGTACTGCCTCTGCCCCTAAACGAACTGCTCAGGCAAATCCTGTGTATAGCTCCCCTGTGTATAGCTCTACTAAGGGAGCCGTGGAACGCTTCTGTCTGCCATGTCGATCTCGAATTTCGAGCAGGAAAGCAGGAACGCCGCCCGTCACGCATGAAGGAGCCACCACCGGCCCCCGTGCCAGTTGATGCGGCGGGTAGAAGTCGGCGCATGCGTGTTCCAGCATTTGCGGGGCAGCAAGGCTGCATCGGGTCCTTACTGGTGAATATACTATTATTATCATTATTATTAATATTAATAATATTATTATTATTATGAATATTCCGATCGTCTTGATATATTCCAGAGCTCTTTGTCTTTGTTCTCTAATGATTTGAAAACTGTTGTTGTAGCTTAAGTGCCTTTATATCATTTATGTGCCGTATTTCTGTTCCGTATTTATTTTATGCAAATCATCATCTTGCTTGTTTGTTTTTCACTTTTCCTAATTTTGTGTCGCTTGAATTTCTGTCGGTTTAAGTGTCAGTGCTTGTAACGCTGAACTTCGTTTTTCCATTTTGAAACTTCCTAACATTTTGTTACGAAACCTTTATTTTATGTGTATAATCTATCTCCGTCATGTTCATTGAGTATTTGCTTGTGTATTTTCAATTTTTCACGTGCCTTCAACGTCTTGCTGGCCGCGTGTCATGGCTTCTAACACTAGGCTTCCTTTTTTTTTGCTGTTTTGCTTTCTGGGATCTTTGTAACTATTTTCACCTTATTGTTTCTTTCATACATATGGTTAACGGTGTTGTGTTGTCTTGATTTTAGTTTCTTTTTATGAATGCTTGTATATAGTGTACCAGTACCAAGACCCTAGGGTTGTTCCTGGGCACCAAAAATAAAGGTTGATTGATTGATTGATTGATTATTATTATTATTATTATATTATTATTATATAGCGAATTATTATTATTCGTTGGTAGAAGCCAGCTTGATGCGGTCTACTGTGACATGAGCAAGGCCTTTGATGTAGTCAACCACTCGTTATTGCTTGCCAAGCTCATTCTGTTAGATGTTCACGCTTCCTTAGTGGGTCTTATACGTTGCTATCTCCAGGAGCGATATTGCTATGTAAGTGTTAACGGTCAAACATCATTTAGATACAAAGCAACAAGTGGTGTACCCCAGGGCTCCGTTCTGGGCCCCCTTCTTTTTTCCATTTTCAATAACGATGTTGCTTCTGCCATTCAAAATTCATCTTTTTTGTTGTATGCTGATGATATGAAAATCTTCAGAGAAGTGCGTAAAGTTCAGAACTGTAATTCTCTTCAGGCTGATATCGTGTCATTCCATCGTTGGTGCACCGAAAATGGCTTAATTTTGAACCCCTCAAAAACTAAAGTTGTTTCTTATAGTAGGAAAACTCAACAGCTGCAATACTCCTATAAAATAGCAAGCACTGCACTGCCGAGGGTGACCGAAATTCGGGACTTGGGAGTACTATTTGATTCTTCTCTGACTTTCTCTTCCCACGTTACACAAATTACCGGACGCTCTCTTCGATGTCTGGGTGCTGTTTGCAGGTATTCTAGAGAGTTTAAAAGTCCTCTTTCTTTCTTAAAGTTGTATTCAGCTCTCTGCTTACCTCTTCTCGAATACGGTTCTGTTGTTTGGAATGGAACTTGCAAGTCCAATAGTGACCGCATCGAAAGGGTTCAAAATAAGTTCCTTTCTATCTTTAGGCACCGTTTCCGTCATGGACAAGAAGACGCAAATGGCAACATGTCTTGTCTCAAAAGTATCCCTTCCCTTTGGTGTCGACGAATGAGAGCTGACATTATCTTTCTTTATAAACTTCTTCATGGTGATATTTTGTGTGATGACTTGGTTGTACTTATCAATGTCAACTTGCCGAACAAACTTTTCCGAAGATTTCGAACGTTCAGAACAGATGCTTTAAGTAGACGACGCTCGTGCATCTGCAGAATACAATGTGCATATAATGAATATTCCGATCGTCTTGATATATTCCAGAGCTCTTTGTCTTTGTTCTCTAATGAATTGAAAACTGTTGTAGCTTAAGTGCCTTTATGTCATTGCAAATTTATGTGCCGTGTTTATTTTAGGCAAATCATGTTCTTGTTTGTTTGTTTTTCACATTTCCTGGTTTTGCATTGCTTGAATTTCTGTAGGTTTGAGTGCCAGTGCTTGTAATGCTGAGCTTCTTTCAAAGTTGAAACTTCCGAACATTTTGTTATGAAACCTTCGTTTTATGCGTATAACTTATCTCTGTCATGTTCAGTGAGTATTTCCTGTTTTTCACGTGCCTTGAACATTTCGCTGTCCGAGTGTCATGGCTTGCAACGCTAGGTCTCCTGTTTCTTTTCTTTTCTTTTTTTCTTTTTTTGGCTGTTTTGCTTTCTGAGATTACTGTAACTATCTTTACTTTATTGTTTCTTTCATGCATACGGTTTTGGGTGTTGTGTTGTCTTGATTTTAGTTTGTTTTTATGTATGTTTTGTATATGGTGTACCAGTACCAAGACCCTAGGGTTGTTCCTGGGCACCGAAAATAAAGGTTGATTGATTGATTGATTGATTGATTGATTAGCTTAGCCGCTTCCTTTTTGTAAAGAGGTGGTGTTGCACAGCGACCGTAGTCGTACTGCTACTGTACAATCAACTCGTCAAAGAAAGAAAGGACACCTTTATGCAATGTTTGTGCTAGCCTCACTTCTATGTTTGTTCTTTCCTCTTTTCTCTCCAACATTCTAACCTTCTTTTACTAACCTCTACTTCTGTTCAATGCACTTTTCCGTTAACGTTAAAACAAAGGGCTTACGGAAGCTGGATGTGTTCCTCATTGATAACTGGACGGACACCTTTGCACTCCGTTGCAAAATATCGCATATTTTCTGGCTCCCTGCCGCACCATGCGCACAGCACAGCTCTTCTTGAACCGGCTCGCAGATAAGCATTTTTGTCCGCAAGCAACACGCCCGGGCTCCAAAAAGCAATGCACACCCTTTGGTGTTAACAAAGAACTTTTCGCTCGTGGTCTCTTGCTTTCTACTTCTGTATATATCTAAGGACTTCTTTTCGTACGTTATCTTTTTCCAAGCCGTTGTCTCTGATTCACTAAATTACTTTTTATTTCATTGGTTGTTTCTACCGCGCTTCAAGGATTCATAGATTTTGTCCTTCCCCTCGTGGCTTTTTTCTTTCTTTGTGTCTCCACGCTTTTGGTGTAAAGATACCGTAACCCTCGGGCTGCCCGCCGCCGGTCATCAATATTTCTAAGTTGTTCTTCAAAACATATTTTGCTCTGTGCTTCTCTCACTTCAAACGAGGGCCGTCACAAGTCTCCCAGCACGGCCTCATTTGTTGTTTTACAGTGTGCTCCTAATAGCAATCGACCTACCGCCCTTTGATTTACCTCTATCCCTGATTGAATCCCCCATTTTACACACACTACTGCATTTGAAATGGTGAGGGCCGGTACCGTTAGACCTTTTCAGATTCCTCTCACTACTTCATATTTGTCATAACCCGTAGTGCTGTTAGAATCATGATACAGGCGTTTCTTTTGTTTTGAATAGCCCAGCCTAATCTTCTTTCATCTACAATGTTCTGGATGTGAATCGACGGTTCCTCAAACACTGGCGCCGAAAGATAAGAGCCTGCAGAGCAGACACGGCGGCATTCGAGTCGTCGACGCTCGCCTTCGCACGTCACTTTGTCGATTGCTTCTTCGCTGCCTGTGTATTCTTCGAGTTGTTAGGGAAGCACAAGTTCGCTCCAAAAACTAGTTTTCCTTGAAGACAACTGCGTCGTCTCTGGCTTCGTAACAGTATACAATCTATCGGCTTCCCACTTTTTTTTTATTAAGAATGTGTAAGTTTTGGTCAGTTGGGTGTCGCCTGAGTGCGACGGGTTTTTTCATCGAGGGAACAGTGGTCACAATTACACTGGCGAACTGGTTCGCATGTCACACATCATGGAGGTCTACTCGTGACCACGGCATGAAAGATTCTTCAGCATTGATTAAGATATCTATGTTGGTTACTTATCGTCTTTTTGAGCCGCTGTTTATTACACGAATCCATTTCTGTCTGCTCGGAGCAAGATGCCGTTCGGAAATTTTCCTCAATCACATGTCTGATATCAAAGCTTCGTAGGCAAAGTGGAAATTTCATAGCATGAACGCCGCATATCGTTAAACCAAGATAATAAAACCCACTTTCTCAAGTACTTCCAACACACAACGTTCATGCCCGGAGGCTTTCCACTGCCCCAAGCAGAATACTGTGAAATTATTGAATAAAATGAAATCAATCGAATTCGCCTCCGTGGTTCAGTGGCTAATGCGTTGTGCGGCTGAGCCGAAGGACGCCGGTTTGTTTGCAGGCCGATTTTATGATGGAGGGGAAAAGCGAAATTTCTCGCAGGTTTCAGATTTAGGCGCACGTTAATATCCCGAGGTGGTGAAAATTAAACTTCCAATACTTAGAGCCGTATCACGGGTGAAGCGTCTGCGCGTTGAACGTCACAATCAAAAATAAAAAAATCAAACAACATGTAAGCGCACACATTTGTGGAGAAAGGCCCTTAACAAATTCGCAAAACGTTGTAACTGTCGCAAATCTAAACTTCTTGCTGCGCGTAGCTGCAGCATTGACAATTCATTTTACTGTGAGGTACACACGTCAAACGGCATCGCAATACCCAATGTCTTCCCACGTGCTCTCCACCATTATTTCAAGAATAGGCGCTGTTAGGTCACAAGTTCTGCAATTCCAACTACCCAATAATAGGCGTGCCAAGCATTAAGTTGCTGTGCAGTGCCACAAAACGGCCATATATTTGTAGATGAAAAGTAAATTGACCACTTGGTGCCGGCATTAACGCAGAACGACATGATTTAAGCGATGTTATATACCTGCGATATTTTTACGGGGACAACACAGAAACCTGCATCTCCTGTTAACCATATTTCCAGTCCCAGAACCGTGGGATGCCGATATTTGTGCGGGGAAAGCGCTAATGAAGAGTTTGTCAATGTCCAGGTTACCTGATGTCGTGTTCTGACGTATGTATCGTACCATCACCATCACTGGGGCTCATTGCACAGCTGCCGCACCTTTTTTATTTATAAAATTGTTTATTCTATATTTATGGCGAGTATTACTACACTCGGCAAAACCAATATTACTCACATATGTACAGAGTTCCATAAGATGGCTAGGTGCTTAATTTTCGTGAAGAAGCTGTGTTCTCTGCTTCACGATATAAAACAATCGGAATAACCCGAACTCTGCGGTGCTTTCAGCGCGCCTTATCCCAGAGGGCATAGACACAAGACAATACAACAAAAGCGTTTGGTGACGCACGTACTTGCAAGTGTGTGTTTAAGGTGCGGCCGCGCCTTTTAAAGTGATAGCATGACCATAGAGGCCATTTTTTGCAGAAGAAAACAAAGATTTATCAAAGGTGTACACTAGGAACATTTAGGAACCCAACACTTCAAAGCGCCTTGGGATATTAGGATATGATATATTTGTTCTTACGATACATCTTCCTAATTCAGGGTTCTGGAGAGAAAATCTGACGAACTAACCAATATCACAGCACGATTTTCCTCCCGTAGCGTGGGGCTAGAGAACTGTAATGTCTGCAGACTTTTGTGGGGCTCATTTTAAGTGCGAATGCACTTTATAAGCGACCCGGAATTCCGGCGACCGCCGTCCGTCCACATAGCAACAGCTGCGGGTGCGCGCGCTCCTCGTCTTCCTTGGCAACGGGGGGAGATGGGCGCGCGCTGCCTGGCCGCTGACATGGCACATACCCACGTGGGGGATTGGCCAGGAATCGGGCGTGAGAAGGGCTAGAGTACTGACACGAAATTTAAAAGCTGAGATCCGCTCTAGCAATCAAGTACAACGACAACACAAATAGGTGTCTGTGCATGGCACATACCCACGTGGGGGATTGGCCAGGAATCGGGCGTGAGAAGTGCTAATGCACCCGCTTAAAGGAGTACTGACACGAAATTTCAAAGCTGAGATCCGCTCTAGCAATCAAGTACAACGACAACACAAATAGGTGTCTGTGAATAAATGCATCTTTCTTTCTTTGCAGTTGTGTGTGTGTGTGTGATCTCTCTTTCGCGAACATTACCGAACCGCGCAAATTCAACTCGTGCATTCGCACTTTCACATTCTTCCCCTCGGGGAAATGCGGGGAAATTTTTTGGAAATATGTTTCTATGTCCGCAGGCCAAGGGGGAAATATTTATTGTGAATTTTTTCGTCTTCGAAGTTTTTGCCGAACTCACGTGCTTAATTGGTCAGCAAATTTGCCGAGAGATGCTCAATTAAAAGATTTCCGAAAACAAAAAAACTAAGTATTCTCCTATATGTTCAAGTGTGTCCTGAGCATGCTACTGTAATCTGCTACAGTAGGTTGAGTCAGGAAGTGTGTATTTTTTTCTGGCTTGTTTATGCGCATATTTTAACAAAAGCCGCTGCAAGCTTGAATATTCCAATAAAAGTCAAACCAAAGTCACGTAATAGCCTTGAATTTATTTCAATATCACGAACTGTATGTATGTATGTATGTATGTATGTATGTATGTATGTATGTATGTATGTATGTATGTATGTATGTATGTATGTATGTATGTATGTATGTATGTATGTATGTATGTATGTATGTATGTATGTATGTCTCTCACTCTCTCTGCATCCAGATAACACATAATTAGCAGCGCTGTTGGAAAGTCCTGCTCAAAAATGTGCTTTCCACGGAGCCTTGAGTACGTTCATTAGTTCCCACTGCGGGGCACCGTTTGTATTTAAGCTGACGGTATTGTCGACATCGCCAGCCCCGAGCCGCCTCACTCACCCTGTAAGAAGCCGTGGCACTTAGTTTTGAGGTAAGGTGTAGAATGCCCGTGCAGGGTCCTTTTGAGCCACGGTCAAGCTCTGGCCGATGGGGCCCCTGTCTGTTTACGAGGCAGGGAGCTCCGGGACGCCATTGGTATGTAGAATAAAGACAGTGAATAAACAACCTCGCTTTTCTGCTGTTTTCAATGACATAGAGAAAAATCCATTTTTCATAAAAATTGCGTGAGTGCCCCGAAAAAGGAGCCCCATCGAAATATTGTTTCGCTCTACTGCCAAACCGAAGTTTTCGAAAGCCAGACAATTAGTCTCGTTTACTCGTCATCGATTCTATTAATACAATTTGCCCTCTTGCCACACTCACATTTTAATTTCAAAGTTTCCTGATAGCATCCTTGTCAAGTTAAATATTGCAGAAAACAGCGAACCGGAGAATTTTTGTTGAGATGGACAATCAACAGCAGGCCAAGACGCTCCTTTGTCATTCACCCTGTGGTGTGACCGCGATATCTGTGTGGACAATAGTCACACCCCATCTTAGCAACAGCATCACTCCGGCCAGATGACCAACCAGACCTCCTAAACGAAAGGAATGCCGACCTTCTTCAAAGCTTCAAGCGCCAGCGCGTAACTGCCCTGAGGCACATAATTATCCGTATAGAAAACAAGAAAATTCTTGCCAAGCTTATCTTGGCCTTTGACTATTCAACACTCTTAGAATTCATGAAAACAGGCTTCATTCTATGTTCAATTCGTACTCGTACTACCATGTTGAGCCGACGGCGCTGTTTCAAGTTACGGCGGTTCTCGCGTGAAACCAAGTCCTGCCGTGGCCGACTCAAGTGTGCTAGGCAGACAACTCAACATAACTATTCCCAGCCCCACAATATACTTGCAGCGACTGTCAGGGTCTCCACCCTAATAATTACCATACCTGTGACTGTTCATGAGTTGAAAAGACAATTACCAAGCAAAGATACTGAAAACAGCTGTCTCTCTGATCCCTGAGGCGCCGAAATGAGTCTCCCTTTTGCTTTTTTCTAAGAACACCGACGCATATCTCTACGGGGCGGCTCGGTGTCTGGTTTCGGCGGCCCACCCGCTTAGCGCGACTGATTTGGTCCTGCCTCGACCATTGCTGGGTTGTATCCGCCACCTCAACTAGTCGCTACACCACAGGACAAGGTGGCAGCGATTGCGGTGGCCACAAGCAATGATGGGACCAATGCCGCTTCTGCCATCTCAGCTTCTTCGGCCCGCAGCACACCGGAGTGCGCCGTGGAGATGGGCGCCGACGGACCCGTAGTGGCTCCCGCCCACCCACCACCTATATGCCTGCTTTGGCACCCCCGACGCCAGCGGGGGTCGTGGCTCAGGCAAAGGGTACTCAGAAAGTGCAGGATCCAAAAAGCCCAATTCGTGGACAACTCCTTCGGCCTCCGATGACAACTTCGACGTCACGCAGTTCCTGCCTGTATTTCAGCCCAGGGAACGGGGTGTGAAATCCAAGCCTACAGAAAACCCGACAAACACGCTCGTGAGTCACCGCACCTGACAACAGCATTTCAGCATAGACATTCCAGTCTCCCATAACACCAAATGATGGGAAGAAAAACATGATCCAATAGAACTGTCTTGGTAATAAAAATTATGACGGCGTGTACGAAATTTTAGAAGAACTTCTTGGTGGGCGAGTTGGTGCATCTTCGATGTAAGTAAAGTAAAAAACTGCGCTATTTTGGACGGCCACAAAAAGGGAGGGTAACAGGACAGGTGGAAACTTGCAACGGACATTTATTACACCAGAGTCACATATAAGTACATCCGGAAGCACCGCCACTGCGCATGCGCAATACAAAAACCAATAGGAGTTCATATAATGATAATAAAAACCAGAATATCAAACACCCCAACTCCGGTCATCAATAAATTTCATCTCACTGTTGTGCAACCAGATCGACGTTTCGCTGACGCACTCATGACCCAGCTTTTTTATGTAATATGCTTCGCGTATCTCCCTCGCCCGACTATCCCGGTACCGACACAGGACCTTAACCTCCTCAAGAGTGGCTTACACGGCTTGCACGTGCATGTCGAGAAGTGAATGGGGAGATGCCCGCTCGCGCAGTTCTGTATCGATAACAGATGACCGGATTTATGGATGACCGGAGTTAGGGTGTTTGATTTGTTGGTTTTTATTATCATTATGCTAAGTCCTATTATTTTATATTGCGCATGCGCAGTGTCGGTATTTCCAGATGTACTTATATGTGACTTTGGTGTAATAAATGTTAGTTGCAAGTCTGCGCCTGTACTGTGTTCCCTCTCTTTTTGTGGCCGTCCAAAATCGCGCAGTTTTTTACTTTACGTTTGTGCATGGCATACCGCATTCTAATCAGCCAGACGCCATGTGTAAACAGAAGCTAAACAGAAAACAGAGTTTTTTATAAATATATGGTATTTATCGATAAAATAAATGGCTCCACACACTTGGCGCAGTGTGGCCATTGTCGACCGAAATTCGTTAGCATCTCACAGCATTCTCTTAACCACTTTCCTTGAGGCTGCAGCGATTCATACAATGGTATTATTAGCTTATTAGTGGTATGCTTCTTTTGTACCTCTCCGTACTTTCAACTCTCGAGTGCTGATTTCTAGTTGCTGCCCGAACTGTTCACCCAGATAGGCGGCCTGAATGCGCATAATTCGCTTGGTACTCTCCCCACGCAGGTGCCCAAGGGTGCCTTATCGAAACGTTTCTGGCATCCTCGGAGAAATGCATATTCAACATGAAATAGCCTACGTGCGATAACATAGAAACAACATTTATTCGTACCTTTTCTTTGTTATTGGCCCTGCAGTTCTTCCTCCATTTCTTCAGTGCGACGTGGACACGAACCATAATGGTTGGGAGCAGATTCCTGCCACAATAACATTCATTAACAAAAACATAGAAGGTGCACCTTCCGGAAAAGCTTCAATGTCTCAAGAGCAAGGCCAAATACCTTTACAGCAGCGTTTAAACTTCACCTCCACATCCATAGAGCACGTATACTTTGAAGAGGCAACCGAACGTGTCAGGGCGCACAACATTAACATGCCAACAGGTACGTTCCACAGACATCTGGAGGCACCTTCATCCCAAGGAGGGCCTAGTGGAAGTGCACAGCAGGCGTGCGCAAGCGGGCCAGCCTAACGCGTGGGTTATCCTTCGCCGGCACTCGCCTTTCGAACGCCTTACATCATTAGGGAGGGCAAACGTTTTTGCTAACCGTGCCTGGTGCAAAACGAGATAATTTGCGTAGTTATCTGCCATAGATTTATGCAGAAACCCAGTTAAGTTATGGACAAGAATATAAAGACTCAACGAAAAACAGACACACCTAAAGGCGTGGCTAAAACACTTGCACAACACTTCCAAAACGTGGCCAGCGCTTCAAACCACACAAACACTTACATAAAACATAAAATGTCCTGCGAAAAGATGTCCCTATGTAACAACAATAAGTCGCACAGTTTTTAGAATCCCTGTTTTCGACTAATTTGCTGAAAACATTTCTGAGCAGATATAACCCTTCTGTTGGAGGCACAGACAAAATTGCGCTAACGATAATTCAATACCTACACGCAGACGCTTCTGAACAGTCCAGAACCTACAAAATAAAATATGGCTTTTGCAGCAGCTTCCAAGGTTTTGGAGAGAGGCCAAGTAATGGCTTTCCTGAAGGAGCGGAATAACTCTTCCTCTCCTGCAAGCTGTCGACGCATCGCTATGAGAAGCTGCCTGTCCAAGCTTCTCCGGAAGATGATAGACATGATATGTATTTTCGGACTACGATGGTCTTCTTCAGAGATGCTAGCCTAGCTTCCAGGTGGGCCTAAATTATATCTTAAGTATGCATTCGTTAACACAGAGTGCTGCAAAGTGAACTTAAGCTACATTAACATAACATAACTACATTGACATAAATCTGCTGGATAACCACCACTCATTTTTCCTGGATTACACGCTGATGTAGGTGTTTAGTAATGTATTCCTTTCGAATTTTTTATGTAGTTGTACTTCATTTCGTGGTATTTATTATTCCGAATGTTTGTAATACGTATAGAGTTTCTTTCCGTGTCATAGGTAATTATTATTACTGCAGCTGTCTGTTTATGCATATTATTCGCGTCAATGACTGCTACTAATTGCTTAGTTGTTTAAAATAAATAAAAAGGGGTCCCATTACGGTTTACACCTCTGGGACCCTTTTCTGTGTATGTATTTTACGCACTATATTTACAATATGACAATAAACTGAAACTGAAACGCCGCCATAACTGGTAACTTGGTCCTTAGTTTTGGACCACTACACAGAAGGGTGTCTCTCCGGGCGCGAATGGTAAGCGCTCGTGCCGCCGAATGGGCCGTCTAGTCAAGGCTCGGTGACGATGCACGCTCGACCTAGTGCGGCGGGAACTACTTGATATGGATGGAGCTGCCGTGGTCTTGTAGCTTGAGCTTGCGGACAATGGCGGCCACCGGCGCACACACTGGCACCACGACAAAGTTGTGCACGGCGTTCCTCCAGTCGCTGATCCCGGTGCTACACTAGGCTCCGCAGATCGCCAGGGAGATGGCAACCGCCTCGGCGTCTGTGACGTCCTTAAAAAGCACGGTGGCTGCCATCGTCTTGGTGCTGGTAGCTGCCGCAACGAATACTGCCGCGAAGCCTTCTCGCCTGTATTCCGATCTATCTATATACCGGTCGGGGGTGTTTGGGCGTGTTGCTCAGTGAGGGCCTTGGCCCGAAGCGGCCGCTGTTCGCTGTTGTACTCGGGTGCGTGATCTGCGGGGTGGGGTCCACGGGGTAGTGGGCCCACGCCTCCTCCCTCACGTAGCACGGTTGCTGGCTGGAAGATCGGGGGTTGTAACCCAGGGACGCCAGGATACTATGGCTCATCTTCGTGGTTGAGAGGCGCTCCATTGGCGGGGTGAGCGGCGCCTCGGCTATTTCTTCTAGGGTAATATTGACGCCGACATGCAGGACCCCAGCCGTACTCATAGTCTCCATTATGTCCAGTGCACCTTCTAAGCCCGTCTGATCAGCGCGTTGGTCTTTGTGGTGTCGGTGACCTGCCAGTTGAGGCATGCCGGAAGGTAGGCGATGGATGTGACTGATCACGAAAGACTGCTAGAGGCGCAGAAGACTGTCTTCACGTATAGCCGCCTGTCGCGTCCAGACTCGGTGTATGAGCCGGAGGGTATTCATTGCCTTGTTAAGCTTCTTGATGGCCTCGTCTTTGCGCCCGCTCTTGTTTAGCAGCTGGCCCAGGACCCTTATTTTGCAAATTTCGGGGATATGCTCCCCAGATGCAGTCACAATCTTCGTGTGATCGCACTCCAGAGGGAAAGAGCGTAGCGCGTTTCTGTCCAGGCCGTGGCTGTGTGAGGGCGAAAAGCTCGGAATTGGCGGGCGACCACACGGCCGGTGCCGTCAAGAAGCTGCTCGATGTTGGTACCCGCCGCTTGCAGCTGTTACTCGATACTGGTTTCCGTGCCACCAGCCGCCCACAGGGTAATGTCGTCGGCGTAGATCGTGTGCCGGGTGCCGGTCCTCCCCACAACACTCGCTACCCCAGCTACGACAAGGTTCGAGAGAAACAGCGAGGTGACTGAACCCTGCGGGATATCCACGCTGCCTAACGTGCGTTCGCGAAGCTTGAAGCAATCCCATAGTGCGGTTGGTCAAGAAGTCTTGGATGTATTTGCAGCTCGTTACCCCCATATGGAGTGTTGATACTTGTGCTAATATGGCTGAGTGTTTGACCTTGTCAAATGCGGTTTGAAAATGGGGCCGCAGAAATAGTTTGCTTGTTTGTGACTTGTTGCCGATGATTTATTGCTTTAGCTGCAACATCGCGTCTTAAGCGCTAACCACATGGAGCGATTTTTCCAGCGACGCGACGAGCGACGCGACTAGGATCCGCAGTCGCCGAACCGAAGTCGCTCGCCGAGGCGACCACATGACAGCGACGGCTCGAGCGACTGAGGATGGCGATTTCAATGTTTCCGCACTGCGCATAGTAACGCGCTCGGTACGCTGGATGTTTGCAAACATTTTTTTTGTTCATTTGTCATAAAAAGCATGACTAAAAAGTATTACGCCTTTCTACCTTGCTTTTTGCATTTCATTGCATCTCTTGGGTTAGCGATAGCGCACGCTTTTCCTTCTGCGCCTCGTTTCTCGGCTCCAACATGAACGCCGTGAAGAATTCGCTTTCTTGACGTCGTTTTTCCCACACGGGTCTCACCCAGTGTGAGCGGGAGCCTTCTTGCTTCTGCTTCAGCGTGTACACAAGCTTTGCCACGCAAAGCTTTCTTGGCCGCTGCACCGCAAACGTCGTCTGCGTGGACTTGCAAAATCTTTCCCCCGTTCTCTTTCAAAACCGGAGGTTGCGTGCTTACGTAGCGGCTCTCCTATTGGCTAGTCGCTGAGGCCACTTCCGGGAGGCGAGCGACTGTTTCTGGCTACCCAGAACCGAGCGATTCGATGAGCGACTTGGTGCGCGGCGAAAAGTAGTTCGTCGCTAGTCGCGTCGCGCCCCAAGTCGTTCGCAAAATCGCGCCATGTGGTTGGGGCTTTACGGTCTGCGCGCGTGCCGGAACCGGATCATCGTGTCCAGATAGAGGGCTTCCTGCTCCAGGTTTTTCTGGCACCGGTCGCCTACCGCGTGCTCCAGCACTCTGCCCACGCCGGACGTGAGTGATATGGGATGCAGGTTGCCGATATCTGGTGCTGTGCCCGGTTTCACAATCAGAATCGTCCTTGCCGTTTTGCACTGACAGGTGAGCTTGCCCAAACGCCAGCATACGTTCAAGTAACGTTTAGGGCCTCGATCAATCCACCGTCAAGGTTGCTTGGCATTTTGTTGGTAACGAGATCGGCACCGGCTGCGGAGCTGATTTTGAGCTCGTTCATTAAGGCTTGATGCCGGGATGGTTGGTATAACATGCTCTTAAAGGTAAGTTGCGCTAGTTATGATAACAGAGACAGACACCGAGAAAATAATTCACTTTGACGCCGCCTTCTCGTAAAATTTGAGCCCGTGCAGGGCTACCCGCACGTATACGTGAGGGTAGGCATTACCGTGTCATATATGACATGGTAATGTCTCTGTCGAGCAACGCATTGGGCAGCTACCCGGGCGCCTGGTGGGTTTTCGTTGGCATGTCTGGCAGATACGAATCTTCCACGCTCGTGATAGCGGCGTCTTTCCTTGATGTTGTGTGGAGGTGTGGGTGAAGCGGGCCAGGTGGTCGCGCTGGTATGACATGGTCTTGGTATTGTCTAGGAGGTACCGAATTGGATTCTAGGTAAAACCGCGATGCAGTTGACCGTCATCGCGGTTGCGCACTTTGTTCTACTTCTGATGGCACAGGACCTTGCAGGGGTGTTCAATGGTCCATTGTAAATTGGCCACCTTCTTTTTCAATTTGCGATTCAGCCGTTCCCGTTCCAACCTGCCTTGAACATTTGGCCTCAATCAGATGGGCCAGGCGGCGGTCGACACTGACGTAGTTGACTGTGTTAACAATTATTTCTGGCTTCCCGACCCTTTTTACAGTTCAATGAATTCTCTTGTGTTCCGACTGCCTTCACATTTCTTCCTTGTTTTAAATTTAAGCCAAAACATATGGCCAATTTTTCAATACAAGTAGTTTGTTTTGTTTTGCCGTTTTCATCATTCTCCATTTAGTTCAACGCGTGTAATATTTTTGCTTCTTACAAGGCTTCCTAACATTCGTTATTGTGTTAGCTACACCTGCGTTCAATTTCAATCAAATTTTTTTGTAAGATGGGGTTCCGGATAGTCAACCATCTTATCGCTTGTGTTTTGCTTTCTTGTGTTTACTGTGATTGTAGAATAGTATTTTTACACTTCCTAATTGTGCATTTGTTCTATGCACATTGTCATGATGCTTTTTTGTGCTACCTTTCATCCCTTACATTTTGTTGCTGACCTTTCATGCCGCATTCTGTTACTGTACTGTCAACAAGTTTTGAAATTTTAGCCTTGTGGATAAACGATTCCGTCCGTTTCATTTATTCTGTATTTCCTCTAATAAAAATTGAATTCTCATCTTAACCACGTAGAAAGTATTTAACACACAAATTCGCTGCGAAATGAGCAAACGGCTTTTATTCCAAGCGCCATATTAATATTTTAATCTTTCGCAATCAAAACAACTTACTGAGCTTGGACGCATTAGAAAAGTCGCCGCGCTCGTAAAACGATCTCCTGACCCCAACTCCCGACACAATGTGAAGTAAAATGGGCACGGCAGACCCGGTATCGTCTGCAAACAATTGTACGAAAAATAAGCGATTCCTCACAAAAAATAGGCTATGACAGCGTGCTACGACACCCTTTGTGTAAGCATTTTTTTGCCTCCGGGAAACGTTTAAAAGCCGGTGTCTGACTGCGGCTATAATACCCGATGAGAGCACTGACTCACTCGCTATTATTTTGGGAATAGAGTGCACACCAAGAGATACACTGAGGTCAAACCGCAACTGTTTTACCTTAACCAGTACTTATAACTTTTCGTAGGATGTTGCCCTAGTCATAGGGCAGTTTCTTGCTACAGTTCCTTTGTTAGCGGAAAGAATGCACAAAATATTCAATATATTTATAGGTGGTAGCAGGACAAACGATGTGACGAACAATACTATGGGGTGAAATGATCCATTAATATTATATACGTAGCCGCCAAAGCAGAGCTCACGCGTGGTGGGCGACATGGACATCGTCGTCCTTGTAAATGCTCTTCGACCAAACTGCTCTGAGGCACTGCCCACCCTGAGTCCCGTAATTTCACCCTCAAGTCGAAGACGACTGTGTCGTGGCCAGCCGAAACAATGTGAGGAATGCAGTGCGGATGAACAACGCGGTGGGAATATTCAGTGAACGTTCGTCTACCGCCACAGTGAAGATGATGTCCTTGGTTATGCCTGGCCCCGCCAAACCGATGTCTTGAAGGCAGAAATGGGCCGTCTGAGGACCTCTAAGCGCCTCGGATGAGATGCCTGGGGCCACAGCATCTTCTGTTGGTCTGATCTCTGCTTGTAATGGCTGACCTTTATCGGCTGCGCAAGGGCTGGGGACACGGGGTGGAGGACTTGGTCAAATGCTGGTGGCTGTGAGAAGCGCTGCCCTACACAGCCGTGTTTCTACGACGATTTCACCCATGCCGACAAGATGCGATGCGGGGGCAAAGTTTAGGATGAACCCGCACACTTTAGAGAAATGCTACATGGCGGAGGACGAAGATAAGATGAACGATCGAGCACAAGGACGCGGGTTCAATTCCCGGCCACAGTGGCCGGCTTTGAGATTGATGTGAAAAAAAAAAGTGCCCGTGTGTGCAAGATTTCGGCGCACGTTACGGATCCCCAAGTGGCCAAAATTAATCCGTAGCCCTCCACTACGGGCGCCCCATCGCCTGGGTTGCGTCGGTGCGTTAAACCTTGCAATCAGTCAAATCAGACGAACCATGCAATGGTGTGACGCGGTATGTTTACATCATGTACCTAGCTGACAAGACAGAGCTCGCTTGGCGCGGTCGAGGCGCATCGTCATCATCGTACTCAATCTTGGGTCAAGGCGCTCTGATGCACCCCCCACATGGGTCCCGTAACATTACGCTCCATGTTCTACGGTTCCCCCAGGGAAAGTGCCGCGACTACTGCACCCATATACACGTTATTATTGTTGACGTAATGTCACAGTTTCAAGTACATTTTCTTCAGAACTTTAGAACATTAGTACATGTCATCTGCAGAAATACAGAAATACAGTGCAGTGATATTATCAACTCTTTTTGTAACTAAAAATGTTGATACAGGGAAGGATGCAACTTCATATTTACCCTCGGTGGAACTTGGGTGTGACTGAGGCCCAGCGACTGGGCAGCAGTAACTTACTAATTATCCGACACAACTGTCGTCAATGCAGGGTACAATAAAACACGCACTCTCAATAGGGCTGCTGGATTAAACATCCGACGCATATGTGGTACATTAACGACGCGAAGAAAGGCGCTCAGAAGCGCGGAATGCTGGCCAGGCGCACTGATCTCATCAAAAGGAAGCGTTTAATCAAATCACCAAATACGTCCAATGATATCGGTAACAAGGAACCTTGGCAGTATTTTATTATTACTCCTTTCAACTCATGTAACCATTTGCGCTGATCACAAACAATCGACGAAAGAAATTTTCTGATTGACTGCACCTCTTTTGCCTTCGTCCGCCGTGAACCGCCATCACGCGTTTCGTTCCGTGTGGCGCCACTCACTGTTCCAAGATGGGATTGTACACCCAAATGGGCGGCCATTGCCCCAAAGCCCAAAATACTGTTTTTAATAAGTTGCATTCTTTGCCGAGTAACCCCACAGCCACGACCGTTTAACACCTGCATTTTCACAATAATGCGTAGTTCACGGAAGTTCCACCTTTAATCGTTACAATAGCGACCAGAATTTCGAAAAACTGAAGAAAGAGGAAAATATTTAAAAATATTGAAAATGACGAAACGTGTAACGCCCTGCATAATCACAATAATGCAGGTTTTGCCGAAGTCCCACCTAAAATTGTTATAATAGCCTGTATAGAGTTAACTTGTCGAACAGAGGTTTGAAAAACCAAAAACATAAAAAAAGATAAACTGCAAACATGGCGTAACGCGTGTTTGTGTTTCGACAATATTTGTGATTTCGCGCGAGCTCTACATTTTATCGCTAAAATACTGAAACGGAGATGCTTGGTCAAACAAAATTTTGAAAAATAAAACATATGAAAACTATAAAAAGGCCTAAAATGGCGCACATTAAACATCATCCATTTCCAAAAAATATAGATATCGCAGATATTCCACATTGTGTTATAATATTGTAAATGGAAATCATTGGTACGAGGCGATTTTTTTAATGCTACAATTTTAAAAAACTTCTCTTCCAAAAAAGGCAAATTTCAGAGAAGTTTTACATTTGTTATAATAGCGTAAATGGAGATTATGGGTGAAGCAGAATTTCGGATTAACAAACACATACGGTAAGAAAAGACTCAGAAATATATAAGAAATAGCGCAAAAGTGAGCCGTCCAACCTTCTTCATTCCCACAAAAATGCAGATATCGCAGAACGTCCACCTTTACCGTTCTGATAGCGTAAATGGAGATGACAGGTGGATCAATTTTTTAAACTACAAAATAAAAATATATCGAAATGGTGAACCGTGCAATGCCCTTCATTCCTACAAAAGTGCTGGTTTGGTGAAAAAAGACGTTAATCGCCGTAACAGCCTAAGTGGAGATACTTTGTCGTACAGAATTTTCCAAAAACATAGAAGCCATAGAAAGCATAGCGAAAATGGCGAACCGTGTAACACATTTCATGTGCACAAAAATGCAGATTTCGCAAATATAACACTCGTAATCATTATAGTAGCGTCGTTGGAGACAATTAGTCGGTCAGAATGTAGAAAAACCAGACAAGCGGTATAAGATTGTTACACTGCAGCTAAGTTTTCTGAATTTCTTGCGCTCTGGCTTCTTTTATAAATAAGCAGGGAAGTACCGTCGTTGTTACTGGCCTCAAACAAAAAAGAAAACAATATTCTACCGGCGTGTGGAATTCGGCGTGAAAGCAGCAGCGGTTAGCTTAGAGAGTTATCCTTAACAACATATAAATGTATATATATATATATATATATATATATATATATATATATATATATATATATATATATATATATATATATATATATATATATATATATATATATATATATAGGACAGAAAATATGGGTTGGAAGTCAAGAAAACCTCGGAAAGCAAACGGGAGGTTGTGCTGGGTCATAGAAAGAGATGAGAATTTTTTGAGTCGAAAAGAAAGTGGTGAAAAAATGCCCGCCGGGTGGGCATTTTTTCTTGAATATCTGCTGGTAGAGGTAGAGAGTAGAGAGCGAAGTGGGTTGGTTGATCACCAAGAGAAAAGAAGTCCTCAAAGTGGATTTGACCACAAACAAGTGGCACACCTTCTAATTGCAGCAGTACTGCATACTGTCGCTCCATAGGAAAACAAGACCTGCTTCTGTTGCTGCTCTCCGAAGCAATCTATCGAGAACTGTGATGTAACTATCACCAAAGAAGAAAAGTCGAAGGAGCTCGCCGAAGACAACCGATGCTTTCGGTGCACTATGCGTAGGCATGGTTCAAAGAATTGTCGCCGGAATGTAAAGCGCAGCAAGCGTCAAGGGAGGCATGTTTCATCTATGTGCGACCCAACGTTGCAACCCACAAAAGCTAAAGTCACAGAGAGTGTGAACGCTAACAGTCTTCACACGAGCACGTATTCATACTTGACTAACAAGGTACTCCTGCAGACGTTCCGGACTTGGGTTGTCGGAAGTCCGCGTTGCGCATATATTCGTGCAATAGCAGACGGTGGAAGCCAGACAACGTTTATTCGGGAAGAAATTTCTAAGACCCTAGGCCTGAAAGAGCTTGGAAGTACTAGTCTCCAGTTGAATACGTTCGGACAAGCGGCTGCAACTTCACAACGTCGGCGCCTCGTGTCTTCGCCGTCAGTACGACGTCACGGAGCATCTTCTACAATCCATTGAAGTTTCCATTCATTTGCCAAGATGTTGTCCAAGTGCCGCTTAAACAGGACTTCGTGAAGACACTGGAAGGCAGTGGTCGCAACATCGCATACAAACTTTATATACCTGGCATGGCAGCCGTACCTGGTATTGGGCTGCGTGTGGGCTGTGATCACCTCTGGCAGCTGATGACGTGAGAGATCAATCGCTACTCTGGTGACGCAGGCATGGTGGCTCTTGACTCCGTGTTCGGATGAATGTTTCAAGAACCTCTCTCATTAAGTACACCCGTTAACTTGACGCTGAACACCTGCGTTCTACGAGTGAGTGCATCACCGAAACTAGCATACAGCATCATGCTGAAGTTCCGGGAGCTTGAGAGCATAGGTATTGTGGACCAGGAGAATACCATAAACGAGGCCTCGGGCGTTCTTTCTGAGTTCAACCGTAATGTCAAGTTTCAGGAGGGCCGCTACGAGGTTGCACTCCCCTGGAGATATAATGGTGGTGGCTTGGGCGACAAGACTCAAGCTATGAAGAGACTTCTGGCTCTCGGGACAAAATTGCGGCGCAATCCTGAATTTGGGCAGCAACACGACTCTGCCAATCGGTCCTACATGACTTTGGGACACGCAGAGCGGGCAAAGGAAATCGGACAGTCACCCGTTTTAGTGTACAACATGCTGCACCATGCCGTGATTCGCAGCGAGTTCACGACTACCAAGGTCCGAGTGGTTTTCTACGCATCGTCACTTGGGCGGGAGTACATGTCCCTAAATGAACATTTGGAAATAGGCCCAAGGCTTCTGGCAGACTTGACCCCACTGCTGAAAAAAATTTCGGCTGTATCTCATCGCTCTGACCGCAGAGATAGAAAAGGCTTTCCTGCAAATCTGCATTCTTGAGCAAGACGGGGATGCGCTGCGGTTCCTGTAGTTCTAGGAAGTTCCCTATGACGAGAATCCTAAGCCTGAAGTGGAAGAATGGAGGATGACCAGAGTACCGTTTGGTGCCCCAGCAAGCCCATTTTTGCTGGACGCCAGCTTACAACATCACCTGAGACTTGTGATCGGCTCATTTCGGGAGGCGTCTGCCCTACTCGCCGAGTCGTTTTAGGTATACGACTTAGTCGTAGGAGACGACACCGACCAAGAGGCGCAACGTGTTTTCACGGAAGCTAACGCTGTACTAGAGTCAGCAGGTATGCGTCTTAGGAAGTGGACCTGTAACTGGATGCACCTACAGCAGCTTTTCGAGCAGGAACAAGGTATTACTTCTACCGACGGAACAATCAAGATTCTTGGCATGGTGCAGGAGCCCCGAAGAGATCTCATGGCAATAGCTTCAATGTCTGTACCTAGTTTTTTAGCAAAGATCGGAACTACAAAAGATCAGTGCTCCATACAGTGGCAAGAATTTTCGATCCCCTCTGAATGATCGCACCATTCGCAGTTCAAGCCAAGATATTATTCCAAGAGCAATAGAAAGGGGATGTCTCTTGGGATGAGGATCTTCCACGTGACATCGGAGTGCAATGGCGACGTTGGCGACTGGACCTCCAGGAGCTTGGCAGCGTTAAAATACCTCGCTCGGTACTATAATGCCCGATGACTACGGTAGCTCAACTTCACATATTTTGTGACGCGAGCCCAAAGGCATACAGAGCGTGGGCCTATTTAAGGCTTCAAGACAACAGCAATTGCTTAAAACATAACTGGTGATGGCCAAGTCAAGAGTAGCTCCTATGAAAACGTTGACACTGCCGTGACTCGAGCTTCTCGGCGCCGTCCTCGGGGTTCGGATGTTAAACTTTTTGGAAGCATAGCTTGCCAAAGTACGGTTCAACGTCGAAACTATATTTTGGACAGACTCCCGCATCCCTGTGCATTAGATTACAGGTAATCCATCACAATGGAAAGAATTTGTCAGAAATCGAGTCACTGAAATTCAAAGACAGACGGCTAGGATACAGTGGCAGCATCGCCCTGGAAATTGCAATCCTTCCGATCATCTCACTCGCGGGGTATCATTGCACATTCTGAAAACCGATGAACGATGGTGGCATGGACCCACGTGGTTACTGAAAGACCCTACAGATTGGCCGACGGAACAATTAGGAATTGGGTTGAAAGGCGTCTGCGAAAAAAGGGAGAGATGCGTGCAAATCGGCTTTGTAAGGACGGTGAATCCCATCTTTGACTTGGTACGGTAGTCCAACCTGTTGCGCATTTTCCGAACGACCGCTTGGGTTCTTCGACTCATCGGAAATTGCAGAAATGTTGCCAACCAGATATCTACATCCATATCAGCGGAAGAGATTAAGGACACGGAATTGTACTGGATCCGCGTTGTTCTGCAAGACAGTTATGGTGATGAACTCGAGCGGCTCTGGAATTAAGCTCCTCTCGACTGCCGACCAAGCATTCGGATGCTCAGTCCTTTCCTTGACTCATCAGGATTGATGCGTGTACGAAGCAGGCTCAACAAGAAAAGGAAGTCAAGCACCCTCTCTTACTGCCACCTACGCACGCGTTCACCGAACTTGTCATTCGCGATTGCCACCAACGAACCCTTCATGGCGGGACTCAAGACACATTTACCGAGCTATGAAAGAGATTCTGGTTCAAACGGGAAACACAAATAGTAAAAAAGGTAATCGGCAGATGCAACGCTTGCATAAGGACACGAATAAGGCCAGCCAGTGCACCCGTAGCCCCTTTGCCTGCTGATAGAGTGCGACGCTCGGATTCCTTCTAGGCAGTAGGAATAGACTTCGCTGGACTTTTTTGTACTCGCACTGAAGGTTCATCTGCGAGCGTTTACATTGCAATGTTTTCATGCGCAGTTACGCCAGCCCTGCATGGAGGTGGGTTTGAGGCTGTCGGGTGAAGCTTTTCTTCTAGCCCAACAAAGATTCACGTCTCGCCGTGGACTCCTGGCTGTCATCTAAACGGACAACGCCAGAACTTTCAGAAAGGCATCCAAATATATTGCACCGTTGGAGAATACTTTCATAGACGTAAAGTTTCAATATTACTTCGCTCAGACACGCGTGCAATGGAAGGTTATTGTAGAAAGAGCGGCGAGGTGGGGTGGGTTTTGGGAGCGTATAGTGAAAACCGTGAAATTCTGTTTACGGCGAGTCCTGGGGAAAGCTGCACTAACGAGTGAAGAACTGACCACTGTACTTCCAGAGGCCGAGGCGGTAATTAATTACTGTCCTCTCACGTACCTTTCTGCAGCACGAAATGACATAGAGGTACTGACTCCCGCACACGACTTAATAGAAATGAGGCTTGTTGCGATTCCTGCGGGTCAACCACCAACAGCGGAATCAACAAGAAGCGAAGTCACGCGAAGGTTGCTTTATCGTAAACGGCTTGCGGAACAGTTCTGGAGGAGATGGCGCAAGGAATATTTGTGGCACTTGCGTTCTTTCTACCATGCGAAAACGGTCCCCACCCACGAGTCCAAAATTGGAGATTTGGTGCTTGTGCACAAAGAAAAAGCTCCTAGACAAATTTGGAAGACTGGTCTGGTTATAGAAATTATCATGAGACGCGACGGAAACGTCCGATCCTGCATTGTGTGGTTTCTTAGCGGAGCTACATTGCGACGACCGGTGCAGCTACTCTACCCAATAAAGCTTACTACAGCGTAGACGAAGATTACAACCCTCAGTGCTGCGGCAAGTAGAATGTTTCTTATTGCCAGCAACTGTGATCCGTCTTGAAAGTGGCATCCGCGTGCGGGGGCCAGCGCGTGGAAAAATAGCGGGAATATCGGCAGGACGGCACGAGGAGGAGACAGACGAAGACGAGGAACAGGGGAGATTCTCGGTCGCCATGTTAAAGGTTGTTATGCCCTGTACGTGCTGTAAATATAGTTTGCTTTTCTTGCTTTCCGTTCCCCTTTGAGATTCTTCAACAGGCCCTACACCCAGACTAAATCTCCTGGTTGGAATGCTACTTGTCGGTGTCACGCGTCGTACCGCCGCGCGTATTTTTCCTGCTGACACGGCATGCGCTGGCGTGCAAGTGTGTGAGTGATCTCTGCGCGCTGCGCAACTTTTTCACGGTCCGTGCTTTCGGTAGTGGCGTCGGCCGGCAAAGGCATGGTATTCGGCCTTGTGAGGACGTCTCGCCAATGAACCAAGCGGAAAGGGGTGAACCGTGTGCCTTCGTCAGCCACGGTATTATACGCGAATTTTACACATAGAAGCATGCTGTCCCTGTTAAGGTGGTATACGTCGACCGACGTACATGGAGAGCGTGTCGGCAATAGTCTTGTTCAGCAGCTCCGTAAGGCCGCTCGCCTGCGGGTTGTAGGCGGTCGTTTTCCGGTGAATCGGGCAGCTCACCTTAAGGATTTCTTGAATAAGTTGGGCTAATCGACCAGATTTTGGTGAAATCCCCAAGGTGGAGTAAGTTTCTGTAAAGTAAAGTTTGACATCCTCCTAAATGCAGCCATACTGCTACAAAGGAAAGCTATACAGCTTTCTCGGAAACTTCGCAGTTGAAGAAAAATTCGTCCTGGTCCAGGATTCGAACCCGGGACCACTGCTTAACGGGAGCAGTCGCTCTACCAACTGAGCTAACCAGGAGGCTAGTCGTTAGCAGCGCGAAAGCGAATTGATCAACAACTCAAAGTGAAGGACAGGAGTTAATCGACCAGATTTTGGGGAAATCCCCAATGTGGAGTAAGTTTCTGTAAAGGAAAGTTTGACATCCACCTAAATGCAGCCATACTGCTACAAAGGAAAGCTATATAGCTTTCTAGGAAAGTTCGCAAGTGAAGAAAAATTCGTCCTGGTTCAGGATTCGAACCCGGGACCACTGCTTAACCGGAGCAGTCGCTCTACCAACTCAGCTAACCAGGAGGCTAGTCGTTAGCAGCGCGAAAGCGAATTGATCAACAACAGGTGGATTTCAAACTTTCCTTTACAAAAACTTACTCCACCTTAAGGATTTCCCCAAAATCTGGTCGATTAACTCCTGTCCTTCACTACGAGTTGTTGATCAATTCGCTTTCGCGCTGCTAACGACTAGCCTCCTGGTTAGCTCAGTTGGTAGAGCTACTGCTGCGGTTAAGCAGTGGTCCCGGGTTCGAATCCTGGACCAGGACGAATTTTTCTTCAACTGCGAATTTTCCGAGATAGCTTTCCTTTCTAGCAGCATGGCTGAATTTAGGCGGATGTCAAACTTTTCTCTAAAATAAGTTGGGCTGTGGACGCCGCTTCTCTTTCAGTGATGAGTATCGCCGGCGCCCCATAGAGAAGTACAATGTTTTTAATAAAAAACTAATTTCGGCGGCTGTGGTCCGTGGTAGCGCCTTTGTTTCACAGTAGCGCGTCAAGCAATCCGTGACCACAATCTATCTGTTGCCACTTGATGGCAGAGAAAAAGGGCGCAGCAAATCCATATCGATCGGTTGAAATGGTATTATCGGGGGATCAACCGGTTCTAAAACAACTGCTGGCCTTGTACACAGCGTTCTCCGTCTCTCACAGCCGTCTCTCACATGCGTGCCAGGATACTGCAAAAGCCAAGATTACAAGAAGATGGTTCATCGTGGCAGGCCTGAAGGATTTCTTCGCCTACCACTGCATCCTACGTGAAATGACGGATGCGTCAAATTACATATGGCTGCGCACCTAACCAAAATGTTACAGATATGTTACAATCCAGATATGAGACGAGACATGGTATATGAAGAGTGATATACTTACACTGTGTACATGACGGCCATCAGAGAGTCCGGGCAGGCTCGCGCCTCACAGAGCTTTGTCGCCGTCACAGCTGTGCGCCACTGCCCACTTCATCGTCATTTCGTACCAATATCATTGATAATTTCTTTCATAACATAAATTGAAATACCGAAACAAGAAACGTATTAAAGGAAATATCAGTCAAGTACAAAGCGTTACTCCGACATAATTCAATGTACTGTATTCATCGTATCCTAAGCAATATGAAAGCATATTTACAGTCTCTGTTCCTTCAACTACATGGTTTTAACCTGGCTTTCTGCTCGAGCTAACAAATAGACAAGCCCCCACTTATCACTGAAGGTGAACAGAGCACTGGGAAACACAATGCGGCCTCACTGAAAACCAATAAAACAATAAACATGCTTTTGTAGACGTAACAACAAAAGATTACTTTTGAACAGGAGTAGCCATTCAAAAATAAAATAGGAACGCACTCTACGTGCTCTCGCCACCTATATAAAAGCAGCTATTTTCAGACTCAGCTGCATTTAGTGAGCAAAGAAACTTGGATAAGAAACAACGATGAAGGCAACGTATCTTTTGTTGCTCCATCTTTGCTTGCCTCTCTTCGTTTCTTGTCGAAATCGTAAGTTAATTTTTATGTACGTTTTGCACGTACGCTTAAAAACATTTTCTGTTTGCAGAAAAAAGCTATCTGTAGTACCGAAAAATTATTTCTGCCATTTTTCATTCAATTACTATATACTAGTTGCCCGCATAAGAAAGCATAATTAGGACGATGAAAAGCGAGAGCATTTTTATTTTACCGATCCCATTGAGAAATAGTTGTGAGGGCTGAGCGAAAAGACATTGAAACAGTCTAAAAAAATTGGTGCAGTGTGCACTATTGTTGCTATGCTGGAGAAAGAGCAGAGCTGTCGGCACTTGTCCTTACGTCAGAGACCAGGCTGTTGCACACCAGATAATTTTTTGAACTTGCGGATTAGTTATCTATGACTGGCCCGCCCACATTGCTTTGTCCGCAGCCCTTCACACCTTCGACAAAGTGGACCGCGTCAGCACCAGCTAGTGCCCGCGGCAACCGGCTTCGCGAACACAGCGGCTGTAGAACGAACTCGACGTCTGTGCTCCACATTTCAGGCGTGAACGCACGTGAACGGGCGAGTAGAAGAGCAGGGAGAGATCACACCACGAAGGCTGGGCAGAGTGTTCGTTAAGGTCGAACTGGCCGACGCCGGGTGTTCCTCACGGGGCGTACGTCCATGTGCGATGGATGTTTTTTCTTCCGTATTTTTTCCTGGTAATGCTCTATGGCGGTACTGAAACCGTGGACACTTCTACTATTTAAAAGGAGTATGGCCACTGAAAAACGGAGGTGTTCTTTCCTTCGCCGGCAGTTTTCATTGTTGATGGAAGCGAATTATAATAAGGAACTAGAACATCAGTAGGGCGACTTTATTTCCCTGAAACCGACACAAACCTTGAGGAGCAGTAACAATTCAGTTCACCAGGAGACAATACAATAGTTCTGACTACCCAATTTTCGGTCAAATTGCGCATAAAACCCCGCATTTTTTTATCTTTAAGCCCGACATGCCTTTTTGTGTATTCCGATTCTGAAACTGTATT
The DNA here is from genome assembly GCF_048455015.1 of Haemaphysalis longicornis. NCBI lineage: Eukaryota > Metazoa > Arthropoda > Arachnida > Ixodida > Ixodidae > Haemaphysalis > Haemaphysalis longicornis. The sequence goes on along the minus strand of NW_027526295.1, from coordinate 114,071,632 downwards.
CAGCAGCAAACTATCTGGGCCGATTAACACAAATTATAAATAACAAGAAATGCTTAAACTGGAGCGAACTGGAGGCCGGACACTGATGCGCAAGGTTTTTCTCGTACTACATTGTACACGCTTGTGAGGCCTATGGTTTGGATGTGTCTTCGTGTCAGCTATGATCTGCCTATGCGTATCCGAAAAGTAATTTCTCTAGCGAGACTAACCCCATGGTACGATCGATGGTGAATAAAGCTATCAAATGTTCGCACTTCTAGGCGTTAGATCCGGATGCAAAGCAGTAGAATTAGTTTTGTTACCGTTGTTGCAGGTATTCGTGCTGTAATATCACTTACTTCGGCAATATTAATTGTAGATAGCAGCAAATTAAATATGGGATACAGAAATTGCAATTCATTTTGGAGAAACATCGCTTTTCCAGACAGACACAAAAAAGAAGCAGGTGTACTTGGCAATCTTTCATATCACTTTCATATCTTTCATATCGATAGGAGCATGTGGCCAAGTTATAAAATAGAAAATGAATAAACGACCCCTTGAGTGATAAAACGAATGTCGTGAGTAACTGCAAGATGGGGTATTATCACACTGCAGGGCGGCGGACTAGTGAAGTTTGAATCTTTCCTTACCATGTAGACCAATTTATTCCTCTTGCCTGTAGCGTGATTTTTGCAGTAATACAAAACGTCACTGTCTGCGAAGCTTGCCGTACAGCCACATTAGCCGCACTATTATCTCTGCAATCCCCTTTTCTTTCAGCAGCTAGTTACCAACACGTAATTAAAACTACAACTTTAAGACAGTCAAGCAAGCACACATATACACAAACGTGCCGACTTCTGTTTCACATCTTCACCGGGAGAATGACGTGAAGCGAAGAAACAGGGGCAAAGCGCCGACACACAAGCAGACCATTCAAAATAGACATCCATAGCAGTTGCCCCTAGCTCAGGATAGGCGCGCGAGAAAACTCAGGGATGCGAACAGGGTGCTCCTACGAGTGACTAGAACGCCCTGGTGCCGGTTACTAGGACGAGAAATGAGTGGAGATAAAAGATTCATTGTGATGAGAGGCCTCCATATGAAGATGGGACCCGACCTGCGTACCAGCAGTCCTCTACAAAAAAAAAACACGCAGCCGTGTCCCGGTCAGCCAGTCGTCTTGTAAAGCAGCCGGCGAAACTCGTATTTTGTGCAAATGAATTCAAAAAGTAACGTAACGGGGAAGAAACTGTAACCAGCACGTTAGGTTAGCCTTCGCGGCTACGGTGCGAGCTTGTAAGAAATTAAAACACAGGCACCACCAGTACTTTCGGAGCAGCGGAAAGCTTCTGCCCGCACCTGTGTGCCAGGTACTTAATGAGCAACAGGACCACATGAGCGGTAACTTTATGTTCTTCTTCCTCACTCCAAACACTTTACCATTCCATTTGAATATTAAAGTAGTAAAATTCCACTGAAAAAAATTGTCGTTTTCGTCGTTTGTATGTTTCATGCTGACTGTAGAGAATAAACCGTAGCTTCTAGTAGAATCTCAGTGTAGTAGCTGCCAATACAAACATATTGCAATTTGTACAACTGTGTCTACAACATTTGCTGCAATATAAATAACCGTTCAATGCCAGAAAAGCGGTTATTTTTTCTTTTTAGACAAATTTAAAACCCCTCAATTCTGCCGAAAGCCACGTGTACCTGGACTATGCAGAGCTTCTATACCACGATGGGGATTCATCCCATACTTAGGAGTCTGTATGCAATTTGTTTATAGAGGTTGTGGAGGAAACAGGAACAACTTCTCATCCTGTCAAGAGTGTCTGTTTAGGTGCGCTGGTAAGTGGGTAAATATTTTTCTATAGCGTTACGACACAACGAATGAATAGGTGATTCACGAATCCGCGACACTTGAATGTTTCTTCAGTCTGTTATTTGGATAGTATTAACAACAAGTAGGCCCAAAAACTATTCATTGGGTCTTCCCAGAAAGAACCGCTAGAACCTGTTTTATGAATTTGATAAAAAGGCCTTGACAGCTTTTTATTGCATTCATTATGACAGGGTTGCAATATGATGCATAAGAGCGTTTAGGGGATCTTTTTCTGTGATGACCACAAAAGCTCCTGCTCTGTTCATAGCATAATAAGATTTTGTGTACCCTTTTTTGGGATATTTGTTTTAGTTTTTTTAAGTATATATTTATTTGCAGTACTAGTTTCAAGACAAAAAGTTCGCAGTTGTTGCATCATAAAAGCCTTCTGCGTTGTTCACACCTAATTATGAAAGGTAATCAACTATTAAAAACGGATGGTTAGGTTAATGGTAATCACTGGAATCAAAATGATGGAAGCTTACAGTAACGCGTAAGGCTTCAAAGTAGCGAAGCCGTATGCAACCTTCACAACCATGCATCACGAAAGTTTAAGTCCATGATTCGGTACCGGTCACGCACTTTCTCCCGGTTGCACTGAACATACTCGGTGCTTTGTTCCCGCCCACGCCTTTTGACAGCAATATCTCCGGCAACGTGGCTTGTGTCGACACTCTGGACTTGCTTCTGATTTAAGGGCCTCGAGGCGAGCGGCCTTCTCATTGGGCGTTCTGACGACCCGAGGCCGACCCATCCCTGCGCCTGAGCCGACGCACATCTAGGACGCGTGCGAATGACGAGCGCACCGCCCTATAGGGACCGGGCGGCCGTTGTATGGCGCCCCCGTCGTTTCAGCGAACAGCGCCGCCCGTGGCGAACCGCTCGTCAGTGGAATGCTGGTGGTTGTCAGCGCAGCGTAGTTGTGCATGGCTTTCTTTCGTTTTTTTGCGGTGCGGCTTGCAAAGCGAACGTAACCCCACGTGCATTTTTCAGATCGGTAAATCTTGAGTGTGGATGTGATGTTTACGAGGCATGCGATGTGTGTTATTTGCGCCCACACTCAGTATTTACAAATAGCAGACGACGCTCACTGCGCCAAGCTGGAAGTAAAGCTGAAAGTGAAAGTCTTTTCCTTCATGCAATTTTTTCATGCCTGCATGCAGTTTCGCGTATCGAGGAGTATATTGCCGCTAAATGCTCCCACAAAGCCGGTGTGTGCAACCGATCTAGGAATGCTGCGGCGCTGGCCTTTGGCAGTTGATGACGAAACGGCGCCGACGTCGTGCACAAGCGAAAGGCAAAGTTGGAGGGTATCTTCGAAGATTTACCTCAAAACAGAAATTGTGATGGACGACGCTTCCGTATCTTCATTACCTACGGCTGAAACGTGTTTAATTTCACATAAATGCTCTTACTACAGTCATCGGGAGTCATTGATAGAATAAATACCGCATGATAGTAGAATTTTATTGCTTGTCGTGGAGAAGCATTGCTTTACAAGAATTGCAATGATTCTGGCTAGTTGGTAAATGGTTTTTCAAAAACCAATTCCTGCGTGGCTGAAGACGCAAGACAGGAAGGTGCCCGATACCTGTACTCAGCTTCACAACTGAATGCTGCGGTCGATTTACAAGCTGCTACCTACGCTTGAAAAATCATGCACACCTCCGTCTAACGACGATGATGGTTTATCGCAAAGCTCTATCGTATGGGTTTCCTTGGTTGCCTTCTGGGTTTAAACTTTGACTAGTTAAGCGTCGAATTTGACCAGCACGCAGTTTGGTCTTTTGATCGCAGCGTCTTTGACTTTGACCATTTCCCATTCGATTTCGCACGAAGAAAGCTTTGTGCTCAATTACCATAATCATTAGACCAAGGGCTCGATGATTTTGCTGTTTAATTTTGAACTTCCATGCCCCCTCTCCAAATCTAAACTTTTTCCAGCGTGTCGGAAATGTGTCTGTGGCGGAGGACTCGGGCTCATGCACCTATATTTGAGGCAACTAATCACGCGTTTTTGGTGTCTTCACCAGACATTACACGATTTTTATAGGTACTCTGTAAAGAATACTTAAGCATTAAAAAACACCGGCTGACGTTAACACTGCCACATTTTTTAACTATCGGTGCCAGCCTTTATTCTACGCAGGGGTTAAAACGGGAAGGGGGGAGGGATGGTTTGTAGCTTGGGCTGTTGAGTTGGTGAATAACTTTGGCTCTTGATAAAATGACCACCACAAACGTGGGATTTCCACTTCGGCTTTCAGGCTCCCATGCTGTCACAGTGTCGCTCACCAAAACCGAAGGTACAAAGATCACGGTTACAGAAAGTGTAAACTACCGCAACATTTCTACGGCTACACGGTAATCCATCTCGTATGCAGGTGCCTTTCTATTTAAAGCACACGTATCGAGGTATCCCAGCGCGTGGAAACCGTAGTCATTGAAACCAGTGAAGATAATTTAAAGTGGTAGGAAAGAATTCTAATATTGCTAATAGTTTTATTCCTACTAAGATCGCGCGCAGCCAGGCGCAGAGCGCTGCAAAAAGCGCTCGTGTCAATGTAGCCCTTCCCCAAACTTACAAGCATCCAATAAGTTTGCGTAGCCGTGAGTGTATTTAAGAAGACAATAATACTAATAATAGTAGTTTTATTCGTACTCAGAACGGGTGTAGCCAAGCGCAGATCGCTGTAAAAAGCGCTCATGCCATTGCAGCCGATACCCAACTTTAGACGCGTCCGACAAGTTTACGTAGTCATTACTGCATCTAAGAACCCAACACATATTTTTAGACTTCGTTTCAGCTCACATGTCTGCTCACAACGCCTCCAAAACATACGAAGCACCGAAGCAAACACGACAAAAACAACGGGAGGCTGTGTAGTCCAATGCACCGGCTCATTCCACTGACGAGGGGAGCGCCGAGTGGTGGCGCCACCCGTCCAGCTGCCCGGTCCCTATACCGTGAGAGGAACCATCGAATAACGCGAGCGCTGTGATTGCGATAGCGAAATTGTTGGCACGATTAGGGTGGAGATTTTTTTTTCTGAGATGTGGAGGGAGGCAACCTTGCTCAATGTCTCTAAATGGGTATGTTTCGAGTGAAAAACGTTCGAAGGAGCCGTAACTAGCGAGTGACGTGAGCAGTGTGATAGCGGAAGTGAAGTGTTCTCAAGATTACGCCGGAGAGTTTCTTTTTTTGGCGTGGCGGTTGGGGGGGGGGGGGGGGCTATCTCGGCCGATCTCTTTAAGTAGGCATGTTTGGCGTGAAAAAGGAGTGCCAGGGGTTTAAATGCTGGGCGGTCCACGCGAGGCACGAGCTCGAGTGCGCGCCCGGACGGGCACTCTTGGTGGTCTTGCTAATTGCTTGGCGGTCGCCTCGCGGTCCACTCTCACGTACGCGCGCCCGGCAATTTCTTGGTACTTTTAACTGCGGACACAAAAAATTGCAATTTTCCCGAGAGCTTTGCGCTTTAAATGCCGCCCGATCATCATCATTGTTCAACCAAGATTTATTTTGACTCCTCGTCAAATATACAGCTTCCTCTGTCCCAGTACGCTGGAGGTGTGCTTAGTAGAAAAGCCAACTTAAAGAAACGTCTCCGCTTCACTCAGAGCAGAAAGCACCGTTCAGCAGTATGCGGGTGCACTGGCATTATGTTTATTCACATTTGGTTGATGTGACTTTTCTCGTGAATGGCTTTAACATTTCACGTCATCGTTCCTTGTGCATGTAAAACCCGTAAGTCGGGAAGCCAGGGCTCACTGTATCTAACGGAACAACGTGGTGACACGTAGGCGTTATATCCTTGTTATTTCTCGCACAATAACGCGTGTGCATATGCCCTGAGCAACGCACCGACTATTCTGCGCTCAGCATGCTGGACATTGGATAATCTTGCTTACTTGCACAGCGCCAGCATTTTAGACTACCGAAAGCATTCAGTGTTGCTCTGGCATGCCGGGATTTTTTTGTACCAGTTCTGGAAATGCCCGAACCCGACACTCATAGGAGTGCACACCTCGCGTTAATAATCTGTGACAGGGAAAAAAACCTTAGTGATCAGGAGAACGGAACGATTAGAAGAGGAGGTGACCGCGCGTATGCATGGGAAGCAAAGAATGAACGCTGTCGGAACGCGTAAGTGGACAAAAGGCCGAACGCGACATGTGTGGTGAGAATGTTTTAGGTTAGACCACACGCCATTGAAAACTGTTGCTATGGCATGAACGGTTACTCATAAGGGAAGTGGATCTGCATGACACATCCACGGCAGGTGTAAAGTGAAGTAACGCTATGCGAAACTTCTTGCAGTTGTATAAATGAATAAGGCATGACAGCCGCGTAACCGGATGTATTTTCGGGGTATTGTGCGGTGCTGTGAATATAGAAACTGCCTGCTTTTATACAACTTCATAGTCATATTTTACGCCTAAATAAACCTGGACAGTTAGCTGGTTAGTTAGCTTAAAAATGTACAGAAAAATACAAGTGGGCGCAGGATTCAAAGTACGGGTTGATTTATAAAAATATCTATTTCCCCACGAAAATGCAGTTGCAGCAAACAGAACCTAAGTATACCGAAACATTTCTGCGCGAAATATTATTTTACCAGAATAAAAACCATTGGAAGAAAACAAAAGACGGGGGATGCAGCATATCACTAAATTCCGGTACGTAGCCTCCCTCGCTGGCCCCTAAGACACGGCATGTGCAAGGAAAGTTTTCCAGCAGGTTCAAAATAAACGGGCGAACAGATTTGTCGCGCGGCATAATACTAGCGGCTCTAGAAGCATTTCTAGTCTCTTAGACTAGAAATGCTTCTAGTCTAGAAAAGAGACTTCTAGTTTCTAAGAGCCTAGAAGTAATTCTAGGCTCTTCAGCTATGTTATAGACAAATACCTCAAGACGGACAGGACTGTAGAGCGGCCAGGACCTTATCGGGGAGCACCTATCGAGATGCTGGACAAAATCCTCACTCACTTTGAGCTAAAGGTGTCAGTTGCCGATAACCACCAGAATTGTGCCCGGTGGCCACGTACGATTAGGTATAGATTGCTCAAAAACTGCAGTGATAGAGGTAGGGAGGATCTCTTATGGCACATGAACGTGGCATGGGTGAGCGACAACCTACCGAGGCGATGGCAGCAGGCGGAGATTACATTCATAACGAAGTTCGGAATGTTTCCTCACATCGACAATCTATGGCCCATTTTTCTCAAGTCTTGTGTGGGTAAAGTGATAGATAGTATGGTGGTAAACAGCCTACAAAAGCATATGGACAACACCAATGAGATGCCCGATACCATTTTTGGATTTTTAAGCCCCTCAGAGCACAGGACGTCTTGCTACAAGTCAAAAAAGAGATCATGAAGCAGGTGACCAGCCATTACCCATAGCTATTTCGGCGCTTCACCTCAAGAACACATTTGATAACGTCTCTAACGCCAGCGTCCTATCCAGCCTCCAGGACACCGGATATGAAAAACGGTTCCAAAATTATATACAGGACTTTTTGACAAGCTGACAGGGCTAAATCAAAGTGGGGGAAGAGGTATCTACTCCCTTGAATCTCGTAAGCCAGGGGAACACCAGGGGTCTGCCTTGTCACCCCGTTTGTTTACATGGCTCTCCTGGGCCTCCCAAAGGCGGTCGGAGCAATCGAAACCTTCGGTCACGCACTATATACCGACGACATCTCGCTCTGAACGACGAAATCACGCTCTTCAGGATGGGTCCAGCACACGCTGCAGGCTCCCGGAAATGTAGTGGACAAATACTGCAGAGTGTGTGGCCTTAGATGCCCCCCTCCTAAATCAGCACTTGTGAACTTCGGACAAATGTGCCTAAGAAACAAAAAGACATAAATGTTAGCTTACGGGGCGAAGACATCTTTCCTGCCTTATCGCAAAAATTCTCGGATTAGTCGTGCAGGCCAACAACAGTGCATCTATATCCGTTAGAAAAGCAAAGCGTACGCCTGAACAAATCCTTCATATGCTCCGATGGGTGGCGTCAAAAATTCAAGGCCTCAAGGACAGGGACACAGGCTCGTCAAAGCCTGTGGCGTGAACAGAATCACTTTTCTGGCACCCTGTCTCTTCCTGAACAAAGGGTACGAACAGCTGCTGGATGTCATCATCCCCAAAGCCGCCAAGCACGATATTGGAGTTTATATGAGCGAGTCTACATGCAAACTCTTGGAAATTGGTTTGCCTAATGGGGTCGACGAACCCATTGAGGACCGTCTCGTCAATCGGAAGCATAGGCTGAGCAATACAAAAGCGGGTAGACGCATCTTGCAGGAAATCGGCTGAAGGGCGACGACATCTGACGACAGAAACCAGTTGCCAGATGAACGGCTGGAAGCCATCAAAGCCAAACCGATCTTCAAGAACATGATTTCAGCGTATCACGTTGGCAGGCGTGAGGCAAAAGCTCGTGCACGCAACAGACTTCTCGCAAAAGAGGAAGGGGCTCTCTTCACGGTCGCCTCCATGAATGACGGTACGACCCGGTCAACAGCAACAATGATGATCGTGCAAGAGCTGCTGACGTGTGCATCAGCTGTGCTTAAAAACATTGAAGCGGCCGAGGAACGGGTGATTGCTCCGGCTTTAGCCGTACCGGACGAGACCAAAGTTACCACGGATTTTCAGCAAGCCTGCAGAAGATTCCTGTATGGCTGGATGTCCCGGTTGGCCCGTGTGCTGAAAGAGAAAAAAAAAAACCTCCGAAGAAAACACTCGTCGTGTGGCTACCGGCACATTCTGCGGTGGAGGGTAACGAGTTTGCCCATCAGCCGGACCGAGCATTGACTTACCTGACCACGTCCGCAGTAGAGGAGATAAACCAACCCTTGATCACCTACAGGGGCATATCCACTAATTACAGGCATGACAGGCGGAAACTCTCTGCTCCACACGCAGAACTCCCGAAGGAACAGCAAGCTACATACAGAAAAATCGAGACGGACTCCTCAGCTCACCCCCCTGTACTCAACCGCTTGTTCCCACACCATTTTGAAAGAAGCTTGCCCAATCTGTAAGAATTAGGTACTCTCCACCACATGAGAGGGCAGTGTAGGTTTAGCACGAAGCACCCACTCCGATTACTTGAGCGTCGCCCCTCCAACCACACCTACATATTAACGAGAGCTGGAGGATCTTGCTTACCAGCCCCACCCTAGAGCATCAGCTACGGTTGGTCGCCAGAGGCCAGGCGGCGAGAGCAGCATATTGTAAAGTGGCGGCACGACAGATGACACGAACCACGGTGAAGAATGATGAACGTTGTATTTGCAGTATTTATATGGCGGCCACAATATAGCGCGCTCCAGGACCCCGCCACTTCTTCGTCGTCTTCTGCCTGAACACAGGCAGCATGGGACATTGCCCTCCTATGTGTCCAGTGACATCTCCCCCAGTCAAGGGCGACCGTCCCGGTCGGGGCCGCGGTGACGTGACGGATGAAATGAAGACTAGCGATGCGATCCAATGAGCACCGAGGTACTTGCCGCCACGCTGGACGATGATTTCATGGATGATGCCTCACGCAGCTATAGCGATGTCCGGAAGGCAGCGACGAAGCGGCATGTGTACTCGGAACCACATCGGACGAAAGAAATGGGGACACGGCGTAATCTGCTCGGCTAGTCTGGTCTCAACTCGTCGTGGCTCGTTTTCATGGTCTGGTCACGCGCTGGGGACACGGGGCGAGTGACGTGGTCGTTCTAATGCTGGTCGCAGTGGGGCTGGGGCTGTCCGACATGACCAACGTACCGTCGACGATTGCGGTAAGGCCGAGAAGGGGCGAAGCTGGGGCCAGGATGCGGTGAACCCGCACACTCCACCAAAATGTGCCGTGGCGGCATGGCAGATCACACGAACCATGGCGAAGAATGATGAACGATGTATTTACAGTATTTGCATGGCGGCCATAAGATAGCGCACTCAGCAGGACCGTGAAGGAAGAAGAACCTCCGTCTATTGTGGAGTTCAAAATGGACGCCTCTGAAATAGTTTATTCTTCCTCCTCCAGCGCTAATGCTAATGATGAAAAGACACCTTGCTTGGGAGAGGTCACCACGGCTGCCTCATTCTCTAGGAGCCATTTATGGATAATTTGTGAGGTGGTTACAATTGTTTATACCTTCGGAGACGACTAGCAGATCCAACCACCACTGCTTCGAGTCCATGACTAAGAGCCCATACAAGTCCCAATTCTGAGGATCACTTGGCGTCAACCACTCGCCCCGAAGTTGACGCCGACCTTTTCGATGCATCGATGATTACTCGCACCGCAACTATGCAAATAAACAAGGATACTGAACGACAACTATGTGCCTGGCAATAGTCCAATACACTACCTTCGCCATTAAAGTATTGCGTGTGAATGCATGCTTCCCTGAATTTTTTATACTATAGCCTCTCTTGGTTCATGCGAACTCGCCAATTTCGGTCGGATTGTCTACATGCCCTCATTAAACGAGGCGCGTGTACAGGCAAATAATTCAACGCTACTCAGCCTTGTAGCATGCTCCCTTTTGTCATCATTCATTGTTCAGCAAATGGAAAACATTGAGCCTATTTAAAGAAAAACATTTTTACATAACTGCCACTGGCTGTGCCCGTAAAAAAAAATTGACGCCGACATGAATTTTTCAAACGTAAATGACGCGTTAAAACAATATTTTAAAAACAAAGAATGTGGAGGCTTCGCTGTAAATCCTGCATCTCGCGACTGAAGCGTCAAGCTGGAGCGCCAAGCTGGCTCACGGTAAAACCTGGATCACGTCACTGGAGCGCCAAGCCAAAGTAACAAACGTTTCGACCAGTCGGCGCTAGAGCACTGCGAACGTGGAAGAATTGCATTGAATTCAGCAACGATCTATTGTATTCATCGCAGGGGATGAAACACGAGAATATAGCGTCACAGGTGGGTGGGGAAGAAAGAGAGAAAGTTGTGTGGGAGAGGCTGCAGAAGAATATCCTCTTCGGACGACATTTTCAGCCAAGCCAGCAGACAAGCGGCCAGTTTTTAATGCGGCTTAATCAGGGATAAGGCACCGAGAGAGGGAGGGTTAATTATAGCTGCCTTACGAATTGCACGGTAAAATGTCGTGAGAAACGAGTATTAATAAGGAAAAGACAAAACAGGGGGGGTTTAGACTTTTGGATTAGGCTTTCTTAGACTGAAATGCTTACAACAATCTTTATAAGATTCGTTCGAATACTTCCAGGTGTACTAGCACACTCACGAGTCCCCCCTCCCCCTTTTTCACCGGAAAATATAATTCATTGAAACTAAAGTGCATGCAAACAGCCGTTTAATAGGCTGTACACGCAAGATGCACAAATAGCTACCGCAAGAAGAAGGATAGACGTTCAAATACTTTCAAAGAAAAACTTTCCTTCTGGGTACTAATTTAAGAAATTGCTTTTCCTTCTGCTCGACAGAGTGACCGTCCTTTTCATGTGACAAAATGCATTTTTTCGGCGATATATTATTCGAATTTTATTTTTTTCAGTAATAAACTTTACCTTATTAACTCAGGCACCTCTCCATCTTTTTTTACAGGACGACTTTCCAAAAGGAAACGCTGCCTTTATCTTCCGTATACATTTGGGGCTTACCACAAGGCTGGGTAAAAACACGTTGGCATATTTCACCAAAAAATAATAAGTCTGGGCAGACAGGTAATGGAAACTGAAGTGGGTTGGCAGTTGGAACAGCAGTTCGACAATAAACTATTTTTTACACTGATGAATAGCCTGTGCTGTTGTAACCCATCAGCGGTAAATGGTCTTTCCGACATAAAAAGTCTGGCCCTTTTTTAATGATACTCTACTTGTACCGTGTACGCATGGCAGAAATATCTTAATTTTCTGCTGCTTTAGGACGCATCTGTATCCCCAAGGGCTGCCTTCTTTTTTAGCTTCTATTCCTGTTGAAGCAGAAGCTCGTACCACTGCTCAATAAAGGCTTCTGAACTACCCTCTGACCTGTTGACAGGGAAGATATTTCTGTACTGTAATGGCGAAGGACGTGTTTTTGAACTGAGCCTATCCTGCATATCTTAGCAATATTACCTGGCATACTTGTATTACAAAGCAATCGTTTTTCAAGTTTGCAATGTCCTCAACTCTGGTAATAAAATCCGCAAAAAATACAGATCTCAATGGCAGACACAGCCACTGGTTGCGTCAAAGTATAACAGATAAGCGACAATAAAAGCCACACCAGCTGAAATTAATGGTGACGATGCTTGAAGTGCAAAGCTTTTCCCGTACGAAAATCAAATATCGAAGTGCCAATGACGAAGCCGCTTCATTTAAAGCCAAGGCGTCCACGATAAAAGTGCAAACCACGGAGCAAGATATAAAGTGCAAACCACCTGAAAGACTGAACAAAGTACTTCGAAAGTACTACTAAAGAAAATGGATTTTGATTTTTGGCGCCCGAGCGTCAAACAAAGCACATTTTTGACGCCCAAGTATTAAAATTCAAACTATGAGCTGCCTGCGATTTAAAGTCCAAACTCAGACCACCTGCAAATGATGATAATGAATAGCGGCCCTCCCTTTGAATCAGGGCTTCGGTTATCAGCAACCGACATGTAAGTTTTATTCTACTAACTTGCCATGATCCTAGCTAATCCAGTAGATTGGCCTCCCCCGCTCCCCAAAACCCATGTTTTGAACTCTAACCACGGCAATCTGGAGTCTGTTCTGTCTCCGCCTTTTCTGTCAATTTTCGCAGTGTTAATTAGCAGTTACCGCGCTATAAGTGGTACCGATGTGCGGGTGAAGGTACGGGGCGGCGACCGATACCAGTTTCGAGCAAACGGTACAATTTTTAGTGATTTACGCGGACTTCGTATTCGTGGTGGTGGCGACCTGCCGCTAAGCCTACCCGACCTGCCGAGGACAACGGCCGAGGGCTTCGGCCCGCTAGGCCGTTTGGGCCTAACCCCGGCGTGGTGAAAAAGTATGGCATGTTCACTCCCTCAAGACATTTTTTTTGTAGATGCATCACTGTCGCGGGAGGGAGGATGTTGCGAAAAGAAAGAAGACCGCTTGCCAAAGTAGAGATCATCATCATGAGGAGAAAAGGAGAGAAGATTAAAGAGGTGTTCTCAGCAGAGCCGTGGCGCGGGTCTAGTTCCTCAATAATGGCTTCCGATATGGAGACGACCACGTCTTCGCAGGAGTTTACGACCCCAGGCCCCAGCAACAGCGGCAGACAGATGTGCATTGAGGTTCCAGGAGAGAAAATTTCCTTGGAAGATTTTAATGATAGTTCCGGTTGGACGCATGTGGGCCGGCGTATCAAAGCCCCAGCCGCCGGTGAGGGCGCCTCGACCATTACCCGCCAGTCTAGGCCTAAAACAAGGTACCACTTCGCCAGAAAAGTGATCGCATCGACAACGAGGGCAGCGAGGATGCCAGACGTGCTTCCGAGAGAGAACATCAAAGTGATCGTGAGGCCGCGGGGAGGCCTAAACACTGAAGAACCCAGACTGCGATTGTTGCCTCGGCCATAATGGCGGCGGTGAAAGTTTCAAGAGTAGACGGTGCGGGGGATCCCTTCAGCTCTAACCTACACCAGACCATGATGGTTGTGAGCACCCCTGATGAGGGGCGTGCTTTGTCCTATGCCAAGATCCAGGCAATCCATATCGGGAACAAGATACACGAGGTGGGCGCATACCACACCACACCATATGGTACGGTCAAGGGGATCACTCGAGGACTTCCCACCGAAAATGCTCTGGCGGAGATTGACTGCAACGTCGTTAACTCAAGAAATCTATTAGCAAGAGGAGCGCAACAAATTGGCAACCCGACTACCGTTATTGTGGTTTTTTGAGAGCGAAAAGGTTCCAAATTATGTGTGTTACGGCCCTGTATTAACGAGGTGTAGTCTGTATCACAAGCAGGCCACCGCAAAGATGTTTGCCCTAACCCTGATGTGAAAGTGTGTTTCGACTGTGGGGCCAACAACCCTGATAAGGGCCACGAGCTAGTGTAACCCGAAATGCAAGCTTTGTGGGGACAACACCCAACGAGAAGCAGAGAATTAAAAAAACAGATACAAGATTCCGAATGTAGTAACCAGAAGGCAGTGGGAGCGCAAGATTGGGGAGCAGTGTTTAAAGCAACAACTGGCGCCCGGAGAGTTTCCACAGTTGCTGACCTCAGCAGGAGAGAGCGGCACAGCTGGTCGCCGTGGGTCACGCTCGCTCGGGGACAAAAGCGAAAGCAGACACCGAAACGGAAGCACGAGCCGCCGCCGCCAATCGCAATCCACAGACAGAGTCGGATGGGCAGACGCGGCAAAGTCCGGGATTGCCAAGAGGGAGCAGCAGCAACGACAGCAGCAGCAGCAGTCATTGCCATTGCAAAGTGGTAGAAGCAAATTTGAACGTGAAAGTGGAGCGAATGAAAGCGCTTAGAGACGCAAACGAGGCGCTGCGGAAGAACACCGAACTAGAGGAGACAGTCAATAAAATAAATAAGGTAATGGCAGAGCTCAAGAGAATGATGGAGGTCCAGGTACAGCGACTGCAGGCACAGCAGCAGCAGCACTCATCGCCACCACCGCAGCAAATGGCAATGATCGAGGATGAACAAGACGTAGAGGTAAACCCGAGGGAAGCGAACGGGGCAGCGGCGGCTCCGGCACCCAAGAGAAGGGCAATTGAAAATGGTAAAGAGCGTACACTCAGCGATAGGGTCGACAACCTTGAATATAGGCTCGGCCGCATTGAAGAGTATATTCGCACGACGTTCACCACGACAATCACCGACCGTTTCATAGCAATTGAACAGACATGCCAGAAATTCGCTACGACAGTGCAGAATTTGGCGACGCAAATGGCTAACTTTCAGCAAACATGGATAAGGCATCAACCACCGCAACCACAACAGCAGCGAAAGGCCTCCTGGTCTGGCATTGGAATTGCAACGGTTTTGCTGGGAAGACGCCTGTACTCCAGCAACACTTACAACAAGCATCAAGAAAGCCCGATATCATCATGTTGCAAGAGACCCGCATTGAAGAGGTCAAGCTGTCGGGTTACCGGTCACACGCTAGCCCGCCAAGCCTCCGGGCGGTGGCTGGCAGTAGTGGCAGGGGAGTTTGCACCTTGGTCAGGAAAAACCTCACGTACGTCGAGCATGAGTTGTTGGGCAAAATCACAATTGAGCACACCATACTAGAAGTGCGCACGGGGAAAAAAGAAGAAGGAAATCACTTTTTTGGTAAACTTGTACAGTAGCCCGTCACACGGAAAGCAGATATTCAAAGCACTGTTGCACAAGGCGTGCAACGTCGCGGGACCCGACAGCAGGCTGGTAATCTGCAGGGACTTTAATGCGGCCAATCGAGCCCGGGGTTACCACAAAACATTGGCAAAGGGCAGGGACTTATTGCAAGATGCTACTGACTTGGGTCTAAATCTAATAATCGACCCAGCGTACCCTACCAGAATCGGCGACTCGATCACCCGAGACACAACGGCCCATCTCACTTTCGTCAGGGGTAACGGCGGCGGTACGGGGCACTTTGAATGGCGAAACACGGGGCACGAGTTGGGCAGCGACCACTACATTGTGGAGGTCACTGTCCCGCTAGGTGGTGATGAAGAAGTCGGCAGAAGCTTTGGGAAACATCGACTTACGGATTGGGAAGCCTTGCGGAGGCTGTTACCCGAGGAGAAGACCGAAATTACAGACATTGAGGAGTGGTCGACCTAGATTGTAAAGAAGGCAGAAGAGACCACCAAGAAGACGAGACGGACGACCGTATCAAAAGGGTCGACAGCCACCTGGCTCGTCTCATCGTGGCCAAGCAGTTCATCCTGGCGAGATGGAAGACGCAGCGGACAAACAGAAAGCTACGCAAGAAGGTCGCCGAACTCAACGACGATATCGAGTCCCACAGCAGAGTGATTTGCACTCAGCAGTGGAATGAGGCATGTAACGCGGCGGACGGCCAGATGCACTGCGACAAGACGTGGAGTATGCTGAGACATCTTTTGGATGAGACCACGACCAAGATGCACAAGCACAACAGCATGGCCAAGATTGTCCACAGGGCGCTCACCGAGCACGGGCAAGATTAGGTGAAGAAACGCCTTGACGACAAGTAACTAACGGTCACTCCCACAGAGACGCACCCGGACTACCAAGGCGAAGCAAACGAGTGGCTAGATCGAGACGTTGAAGTATGGGAAGTGAGGGTAGCTCTGCACCACCTCAACAGCAAACCCGCCGCTGGTCCTAAAGGGGTTACGACGATAAAGAAGTCCAAGCCCAGGCCGTCCAGCAGATCTAGGCGGCCCTCGAAAGGCAATTACCGGGCGACACCGGTGGGAGGCTGCCACTTCAAATCAGGGGCAGGCGCAGTCGACCAAAGGGAGTAGTGAGGCTGTGGCCGGAGTAGAGGCTCCCACAGACGGGGAGACGTCATGGCGGCGTCACGGTGACGCCTTCCTTATATGGGACGGGTAATCTTTCTGCGGGCATTTTTATTAAAGTTGCTTCGCTCGCTCGCCGCCGCCCCCCCCCCCCCTCCGCTGATCTAAATTCTCATCGCTATGATTACTGCGCCTCCGAACACATCAGTTCCGTACTTTTTCTCCTAAAGCATTGCAGTCACATCGTCGGCTCCTCTATAAGCCTGAAGTTGAAGATCCCCCTCAGCCCAGATCCCAAAGCCTACGCCAACATTGCTTCCCCCTCACCCCGTGGTGGTCGTATCTCAGTGTAGCCATTGACAATATGGTCTATGGTTGCTCCATCACTGCCGTAGCATGCACATGTTTTATCCTGCTGCCGGTCGACACGCGTGTATGCCCGGGTTCTCAGGCACCGCGCCCGTGCTTCGAAGAGCAATGCACTGCCTCTCGCATTGCCATAGAAACTACCTTCCTAATTTATAGTTTTTATGTCCTATAAATCTCCAGAGCTTTCTCGCTTCCGTTTTCGGGGCCGACTTCATCGCCTCTGCTGCCTTTACCTGCTTTTTAACTGTTGTGTATACCGTACTTCCCCTACTCACTTGGTGAGCTGCGTGTTCCTCCGTCTCCACCGTGTGTCCATGCGCATCATATACAGGTACATAAACACCCTCCAGGTCCAATTTATGTCCTCCACTTCAGGACGTCGCTCCTCCCATATCCCCTTCTAGCCCTTCGCTTGTAATTCTGCTGTTGGGCCCCAGGGCCAGTCGGCCTACCGCCCTCTGATTTACCTCCAGGCCCGCTTGGGTCTCTGGTGTCATGCACAGAATCAAATTTCCGAAAGCTAGTCCTGGAACCGTGACCCCTTTCTACAGTCCCCTTACCACCTCATATTTGTTGTAGCCACAGTGGGCTCTGTGGTTCATTACAGCCGCGTTTCGTCTTCCTTTCGTCTTAAAGTGAGCCTCATGAGCATGTGCGTAATCTCCTAACGTCCAGCCATAATACTAAATACTTATACTCTTTCACCCATGGTATTTCTACTTGTTGCACGGGTATTGCTTGGTGCTCCGCATCGTTGTTAAAGACCACGATCCGCGATTATTCTCTGCTAAAGGATAGCCCTAGATGCGTCGCTGCTTCACCGCATATATCCATCAAGCCCTGCATACTCATCCAGTTGTGCGCCATCAACAGTATGTCGTCTGCATACATTAGTCGTGGAATCCGTTGTTCAACCACCTGAACGTTTTTCATATATGACAAGTCGAACCTCAGCGTACTGACCTCTAACTGCCTTTCTAACCCCGCCATGTAGATCATTAACAGCAGTGGAGAGACAGGACATACTTGTTTCAAACCCTCGTAGGTGTATTCAGGCCTACTGTATGTTATGCCCTCCCACACTATTTACACTTGGTTCTCCCGGTATAGCACTCTGAGTAAGCTCATGAATTCTGCTCCCACTCCCTCGCCCTCCAGGATATTCCATAGCCGCGCTAATTCTACATTATCATGCGCCCCTTTAAAATCCAGGAAGGCTAACCACAAAAGTTGTATTTGCATCTTCACTATCTTTGCATTGGCTTACTACAAATAACTTGTCGTGTCGTCTTCTGTCCTTTCGAAACCTATTTTGAAATTCCCCTAATATCCTATTTTATTCTACCCACTCTTCTCATTCGAACTTCACTGCCTGCATTGCTAACACGTACAGCACTGACGTGACGGTTACGGGCCTATGCGAGCTCGGTTTAGGGCTGTCTCCTTTTCCCTGGTACAGTAAGTTCATCCTGCTCACTTGCAAAGTGGCCGGTATTGCCTTTTTCCTATCCTTACTCTTATGCGTTGTAGCAGCTTTCCATTGCCCGTTGGTGCTAATTGGTTAGTCAATTCAATCGGTATCCAATCCATGCCTACCGCCGTTTTGGGGGACCATTTCCTCTACTTTTGTTTTCATTTCCGCTTGTCCTCATCTATATCCTGACATTCCGGCCTACCCGTCGCGACATCTGTTTGTTGCTGCGGGACCTCTTCACACTTTATGCACCGTGCAGAACTTCTCTGCGATGATTTCATGAAGGTATGCCGATGCTTCCTCTCCCTTGAGCCTCTGCCCCTGCTCTTTTTCTATACTTTTACCTTCTTCGGACTCGTGCGTTTCCGTGATGGCTGCACATGATTCAAATACTTCGTAGCTGTTTTATCGAAATAAACAGTTCCTAAAAGGTTGACCATGTTAATTAAACGTAAATGAAAGCTTTCCGTGAGCTCATGCTACCTAAAAAATACAGACTACATCTTTTATACACTGCTAGGCAGGCTGCTTCTATCTCTATTCAGTCAGCCATCATGCTTTCAGTTTCATTTTCCAAAAGAATTCTGGAGCAATTAGAGAAGTCAATAACCTACGATGTCGTCGGAGCATGCGTACTTCGCATTCCGTTAGTTGCCACAAACTATCGTCTGGGGTGCAGATAATACACATTTGAGTCCCGTTTAGAAAGCACCACGTTCCAAGCTCAGGCCACCAAATTTGACTTTCGTTATATTTGTCCCGTTCTCACTATAGGCTATTTTCGAGACTTTCTGTAGGCTGCGCGAATGCCAGACGCCGGTTGTTTGCGGAGTGAATCGTTTAAAGGCTCTGCAATCAAAAACAGAAAAGAACTTCTCCGAGCCTCAGCTCCGTCGTAGCGAAAGGTGGTAGTTCACGCCACTCTTCCGTCAATGAAGATAGTGCAAAAAACAGCGAAGGTCGCCATCGTCGTCAAGACCCCAATTAAAGCCATTACACGACAGCAGGAATCAGCAGCGCTGAAACGTGTTGGATTTACACCGAATCCTTTCGACAGCGTAAAGAAGGGTCGTAATCAGGGCGTCTCAAGTAGGAATACCACAGTGTCCTTCTACAACCAAAGCCGAATCAAGGCGCCTGAATCGTTGAATTGAAAATTTTTGTGTTCACCTTCACAGCCCCTACAAAATTTGTACGTGTCCTAGGTTTCCTGGGTGCCTCCTAGCATGACTGCTCATAATACTGTTACTACGTATTTATGCACGGTTTTATGTAGGTTAAGTTTTGATAGTGCCTGTGTTTCAAACAAATACAAAGTCTATCACGCATTTAAACTGCCGTAATTAGGTTTCCTCTTCACCTTTCGGCTGGGCTGTATGTGTTATATTCAGTGTTTGTGTACATGTGCAGCTTTCCCGCTCATGGCAGTCCTTTCAGCAGTGATTACTCTGCAATTTTTTAGCGAAATGAAAATGTTATTTTGCACAGCTAATATTTGAGGTGAATACTTGCTTTGTGCACAGTTTCAAGTCGCGCACGTTGCGCGACTGGGTTCCTGAGCCATGGGAACTATCCCATAGAAATGCATGGGGAGTTAGATTTGACAGCGAATTACACAACAAAATATTCAGAAACCTAAAATGTTCTTTTAGCGTTTTAATCTTCACGTTGACTTCTAGCTTTATGCCAAATATCATTTTCCTAAAGTGGTTTTTCTAGGTTGCCGAGAGGTTGTAATTTTGAGCGAGAAAGCTGGGTATGATTTCTAGAACCACAACCTATCCGGAGATTTTCTGAATGCGGCATTCTCTGAAGTTTTTTTTCTGCGAAGCTGTATACGGCTACTTCTCGCAACCCCCCCTCCCCCACTCTTCATTGCGGTGAGGCATGTTTTTTCGGCACCGCTTCCACACCCTTCCTTTCTACCGCAGCCGAGACTTTCACAAGTTTTACATCCCTGGCCACTACGGATGCCTCTTTCGCAAATTGCACGACCCCTGCTAAGGACGCTCTAATGCGGTTATTAGCAGTTGCACTTTTCACTCGCTATGGGACGGACGCATCTCATTCGTGTGGGGGAAGAGCGGTAAAATTAAAGGACCGTCGGGGCTCACAAGCCGCGTTTATGTGAATGCGGCAAATGGAGCTTCGCATCGCCCCGCTTTAACGTTCATGTAAACGGGCCAATGCGCTTGGAGAGCACGCCGCGTTAATGCGTCACACATGGGTGGATTTAGACGTGTAAGTCGACTTTCGAAGTGCATGTAAACGCGAGTGCATCAGCATTGGGAAATATGTTGACCACATCACTAAGGAATCAAACGCACGTGTGCGTTTACAAAGATCTTACTTGGATCTTAATCGGGTTTGAGACGCCGGACCATGCGACTCGAGACAAAAAAAAAACGCGAACCAGCCACGCCAGAAGCACCGCAAGCTCCAGAACGGCCGCTTCGCCTTCGATGTGCGACACCGCAACGCACCATTATCGCACCCAGGTTAATGCGCTACATGTAAACGCTAGCGCATCACATTACTCGTGACGCGCTAGGAACTGCGACGCGCTACGGTCGCATTCTGTAGCGTTCATGTAAAAACGGCCATAGAAGCGCGAACGACTACGAAAAAAGTCGTCGGGTAGCTGCGTATCCCTCCCTGATGAAGAGCAATATGCCCGCTAATAACGCCGGCGCTAGCCACTACCTTTTTCCAGCTTGAAGGGCTTTCGGTACTGCTTTTGCTCGTGTCTCTCACGTCTAAGCAGGCGCACATCGCGTGTTGCGCCAGTTTATGCATTCGTGTAAGGGTGGAGGAACGTGCGTGCACTCGCAGCTATCCTTCATGCCCTTACCGATGACGTACCCGTTGTGGTTGTTTGGAGATTTCAACCTGGAAGTTTAACAGCCCTGGAGATCTGACAGCTGTTCTCTGTCGTCGAGTGGTTTGGGTTGGTGTGTTACGCAGACAGTAAGATGCCTACGACGCGGCAGGAAAACGGGCTGCCCCATGTTTGTCCGCTAGAATAAAGCTGAATCCTTCTGAAGTTGCTATTTCACGGAAGCGTGGAATTCCTTCGGAGGTAGGAGTAGGGGGAATGGAAGTAACGTCGCCGCACACAGAAACTCGAATGGGCGCGAAAACGGCAAAGAGCCTCTGCGCAGAAAGTGCAGCTGCCGTCGCCGCCTCAAGTTTTACCTTGTAGAGTTGCTCCGAATCTGTCTTAGAAAAAACCTCCTCCCCTGGAGCGCGTAGAAAGAGAGAGAGAGAGAGAGAGAGAGAGAGAGAGAGCTTCTTTATCGAGCGAGGCTTGCATGGAGTAGTTCCTCATTTCAAATCTGCCGTCAAGCTTTGTCGACCAGCAGTACGGAGACCTACAGCAGAATCTTCAACTGCTCAGGGGTAAGGAAAGGAAATGGCGGTTGCCGGCATGGATTTCTGTCGCACTCCTATTAGATGTGCTGTAGAGTGACTGGTGGCATACAGAATTTACCTGGTGCGTCGAATTCGGAACGCCTTCGTAAGCCATATTTCTTGCTCTTGAACTGCTTTTGCAGCGCCATTTTCGCCGATGCCTTTCCCGTCTACGCACGCGCACATCAACTTTTTCAGGTTTGTGAATGCACGGCTAGGGTATAGAGGGAGAGGAGAGCATGCATGTGCAGCTGCTCGTTATGCGCTCACAGATGAAATTCTTTTTTTTTTCTGGTGGGATATTTAAACGTGGGTGCGTCACGTCCGAGTACGACCTCATAGCGAGCCACCATGTTCGACCGGTTTGGATTGGTATGATACACACAAACTAAAATACCTACAACGCAAGAAGAAAACGGACAGCCTATGTTTGTCCTCTAGATTAAAGCTCGAATCCTTCAATGCTTCAGTGTGCATACTGGCCGGAAATACGCTCAATCGCAAAATAAAAACAAACATTTATCGTTCCGTGACCTCTTTTAATTGAACCCAGCTTCGCCGGTCCTCCTTATTCACGAAGTGGAAGGGCACCGATTTTTTCTCCTCGGTTATGTTTTGCTGTTGACTTTAAAATCGCGATCATGTGCAATAATCATTTGCTATGCTGTTTTGTGTAATGGAAAATGAACACATAAATAATTGAGTAAATAAATAGACACATAACTATTGCAAATTGCGTAAATAAATAGAATCAAGACATTTTATTCATATTATCGGGACGAACAAACCACGCTGTCATTTAATGCGGCACATCAATAACGAAGACCCTAAATAGCATATCCTGGTTTGATTCGAGGGAGAGGATAACGCAGAGCTGGGTAAGGCAGCCATCTGAGGTTGCAGTCCCCTTGCAAGCAAACGGGCATTGCATCCACACTTTGGCACGTAGTGACGAATGGGGCTGCAGAATCCTATCGTATGGAAACTATTGAACCGAAAAGATGCAGCGTATTTCGAGGTAACTATGGCGCAGTCAATCTGTACATCAAGACGTTTTTCTCGGACCTAGTGACATGTGTAAAACCAAGTGTTTCATTGCCGAAACAATGATGCCTGATTGCGCTAAGTCACTCACGTCAATTGTTTGTATGGGAGCATAAACCGTAGATTAAAGGGCGGTAAAACTGCTATACATAAAACATTTATGCAACGTCTTGCCTGGTCCTTCCCTAGATATTGCCACGCTTTATGTTTGCTTTTCTCGCGAAAAATTTCCGCACGTGAAGAAGTTCTTCGAAGTTTCAAAATTATCCCAGACAAGTGTTCTTTGCTCGCTCCTTTATATGAGCAATATGTTTTTGTTTCGCATAAGTTAGCATTCACGTACATCACGCTGTGAATCTTCATTGCCTTATGTTGCTTTCAGCATGGTGGCCCTGCAATTTCCGTATGCATCGTGGAAAAGGTGGACTATTTTATCGTACCTTCATAAGAAAAAAATGGGTGAAGGATAAAAGTTGAATATTCAGCAACTGAACTATTTCTATTCATTCTCCAACTTGTTTTCATACATAACTATAAAATATGCAATATAAAAAAAATTATAACAATAGAGAGCCTGGGCATAAATCGTTATTTGGGTTTTGGGAAAACATTAGTTGGTCATTCAATGAAACCAACAAGAATGACACTTTACTGCTTTCTTGAGTACGTTTGTACTTTTGCATCACCGGATTGGGTAAGAATTTGCTTTCTAGGCACACATCACAAATTATTTTAAAGACGAGTGTCGAACGGAAAAATTGAGCATTGACATGTATGCCAGAGGAACAGCAACTGGAAGACAGTATGGAAGAGGAACAGAACAGTGCACAGACAATACTGTAGGCTCCACTATGATCATCGATAAAATCTCATCGACGAACTTCAGCAGCATAAGGCTTTGAGCTTTGCTCTTTGCCAACACAAAATGTTCATTTTATTTATTGATTTGCATAAGCGTTCGAGCTTACCTTTTTCAACAGGAAATATTTATTTGATTTAACGAATCACACGTATAATCAATCACAAATTATTTAACACTATCTGTGAAATATCAGCTACGGTAATAGAGTCGATCTTTTCAAAAGTTGAGATATAAATATTTAAAAACTTTATCGGCGGCATCCACAGCAGGAATATCGGGAAGATTTTTTTCTCCTCGTCAGCACAACGGCGCAACTCAAGTGGGGAAGCAAATTTGTTCGCTTTATTTTGCTGACGTTCTGTGTGTGTCTCCCAAAAACTTTAACCATGAAAATAATGTGAAAGAGTCCTGTTTGTGTAAAGATCTAGCCATTTTTATTCGACATTAGCCGACGTATTGTGTTCACTTGTGGTATTTTTATTTCTTACCAAGGCATATGTTCAGCACAAATCTTATACAAGGCAAGATACAGGTTTATAAACAACTGTACCGACTTTCAAGCTGTAAGATGGCAGCTGTCTAGTTTTCCGACATTAACGCACAAACCAAAATCGAGTTTCGGCTTTTGCGCTACATTTATCAAAGCGTATTGCAATATTGACAGGATCCTAACCGTCGCACTCGTTATTTCGAGATTTGTGAGCCATACCTAAATAGCCCTTGTTTATTGTACGACTTACCTTGACTTCTTCCCAAATCCGCTTGGTGATATGGTACAACGCCTCTATGTGGCGAACTACCGAAAAGAATTCCTGTACTTGAGTTCATATTGAAAGCAATATTTGACGCTGCAATGGAAGAAGTGGACGCGGAAATAGAGGGGCCCTAAATTGATTGGCGATTGCAATAAGGCCTGGAGCTTTCGCTTTTTCCTCGCCTCTCAGAGCGCTGTGGATGCCATGAGCTGAGAAAAGAGAGACAGAGGCGGAGAACGATCCTTAATGGAGTCTCACGATGTTAGCCAACTAGAATCACCAACTTGCGACGCCGGACGATGACCTGACGAATATGATGGGGAAGATGTTGAAGTTTATCCGCTCTGAGGCGTTGAGTTATTAAAAGAAACTAGTCTATACTTGTATGTTGCAGGTCAACGATCAGAGCTTCTGTAGCTCGCAATTCTCGTTCGGAGCATGCCCACGGACCAAAACGTCCTTTAGTTAATGTCCACGGAAAGCGGCCGTCCCGAAGACACTGAAAAGGAAGCCTTTGCACCCTAAATCAAGCACACTACCAGAGAAGGTACTCGAGGGTTTGTCGCAATTCGCGTGGCCAGGGAGGAGACGTAGTTTGTTTCAACTTAAAGGGTAAGTTGCGACTGCACGCGACATTCAATTGCATGCGATGTAGAATTGCTTCTACCCTCTTGGAGAGTCCTGGTGGCTGTTTGAGTTTGCAGTTTGGATCAATAGAAGATAGCGCACGTAATGACGTGATACGTAATTTCAGGTTGCTCGCTTCATGTTCCATGCCATGCTAGATGCAAGGAAAGCGGCATCTATCCTCGAGAATGGTATAGATATTCCTATGCAAAATCATCATGCGTAAAGGATGCAGCAATATTTGCCTTCACATCGCCAGTTATCTCACAAGGGGCAAAAATCTCCTGGACTGTTATGTCATGGTGCACTTGTAGGCCTTTGTGATGTAGGGCGTATACGTCAAATACAACCTGGCAATTTAAGTTGAACCCTCTTAGTGAGCCTCAACGTTTCTGCCGCGTAGGTGAGTACTGGCAAGATTCAGCTGTCATACACTTTCTTCTTAGCGAGAATGCTAGGCTCCAATTCATTATCTGAAAATGCCTGCCGAATGCACTCCACCCAATTCTTATCTTTCGATTATCTCTGCCTCATGTTTGGGATCCGGGGACACAATAGGCCCAAGTAGACATATTCGCTTACCACTTCAATTTCCTTGCACCTATCTCAAACCGCTTAGCGTTCCCGAGATTATTCATGATTACTTTAGTTTTCTGAATATTAATTTTCATCCCCACGGTTCTACTCTATTTGTCCAGTGCGGTAAGCATGATTTGCGATTCGTTCCGCGAGTTACTTGGCAAGGGAGCGTCATCAGCCAATCTGAGTTTACTGAGGTATTCTCCATTAACCCTTACTCCCACTTGTTCCAAATCCAATGTTCTGAATACTCCGTGTAAACATGCTCTGAATAACATTGTAGAGATTGTGTCTCCTTTTCTGACGCCCTTCCTTAGAGGTATTGCAGTACTCCCCTTTTGGAGGATCCCGGTAGCTGTGAACCAACTGTAACTATCCTCTAGTATTCTTACATAATGCTCGTCTACACTGTGGTTCCGTAATGCCTGAATGACAGCTGCGGTTTCGATCGAGTCATATGCTTTGTCAATGTCTATGAAGGTTATATATAGGGGTTCCGTATACCCCGCACATCTCTATCACCTGATTGATGGTGTGAATATGGTCCATTGTTGAATAGCGTTTATGAAAACCTGCTGGTTCTTTAGGTTGACCGTAATCTACGGTGGCAGAACTTTGTGTTAGCAATTACCTTGTTAAGTACATCGTAGACGACTGACAGTAAGCTGCTCGGCCTACGTCACTTTTCTTATGACATAGGATGATGTGCCCGTTCTTCCAAGATTCCGGCATATTCGTGGTCATTAGGCATTGCGTGAACAGGTTTGCCTGTTTTACGAGTACAATTTGCCCGCCATCCTTCAAGAGGTCGGCTATTATCTGATGTTCAGCAGGTGGTTTGTCACCGTTCATTTCTTTCAATGTTTTCCCTACTTCTATCGTTACTGGTGGGATGTCTATCTCCTGTAAGCTACTTTCTCGTTCGGCGTTATGCTGGATGTCCCGGCTACTGTACAGATCCCTATAGAACTCCTTGGCTACTCTGACTATCCTATCCCCATTTTTTATGACATTGCCTTGTTTGTCTTTAAGTGCGTACATCTGGTTTTTCCCCACGCTTAGACGCCTCTTCACTGCTTTGAGGCTGCCGCCGTTCTTTCCAGCATATTCAATCCTCTTCATGCTATACTTTCGTATGTCAGCGGTCTTACGCTTATTGAAAAATTCGAAGGCTCCGCTAGTTCAATTTTGTCAGCTGAGATGGAGATTGCCATGTTTTACCGTTTCCTAATTAGATCTTTCGTCGCCAAGGAACGTTTACCAGTATCCTGTCGAGCCATCGTGCCCCCGAAACTCCGTGATAATGCGTGCAAAATTTTTGCTGGCTTCCTGTGTCATAAACTCCGCTTCGTCGGCAAGAGCCTAATGTCGCTTCTGCAGCGCAATCCTGAATCCGTCAACGTTACGTCGTACTGTTAGCCCATTGATCGGCTTCTTTCCTACTGGCTTGTTATGGTCTCTCTTCAAATCTAACCTGATTCGAGATCTTGCCATACGGTGGTCACTACACCGTACCCTTCCAAGCACTTCTACATCCAGCACGACGCCATGGTTAGCGCATATTATCAATTCTTTTTCATTTTTATGCTCCCCATTCGGGCTTGTCCACGTCCACATCCGGGTCTCCCGTTTGCAGAAGGTGTTCATGATGCGTAGAAAATCCGTTCTGCGAACTCGACTAGTAGGTCCCCTCTGCTATTTCTATAGCCCAGACCATAGTTCCTAACTGCTTTGTCTTCAAAATATTTCTTGCCTACTTTAGCATTGAAGTCTCCCATAACTACGGTATACTGGGTTTCTACTTTAGCCTTTGCCGATTCCACATCTTGATAGAAGCGTTCAACTAGGTGGTCGTCGTAACTGAAGGTAAGTGCGCAGCCCAGTACCACCTTCAACTTGTACCTCTTATTAGGCCTAATTACAACACCGGCTCCCCTTTCTTTAATGCTATAGTGTTCGTCTATGTTGCCAACTATGCTTTTATTGACTAGAAATCGCACTCCCAGCCTCTTCTGTCCGCTCGCCACGGTAACAGAGGGCGTTTCCATTTCTCAGCTTCACCTGTCCACGTCACCTCACTAAGCACTATTACATCCAATTTAATGCCCTCTAATTCCTCTCACACCCCTAAACTCTTGGCTAGATAACATTCTCGTGTTAAACGTTGCCAGGGTCAGATTCCAATGGCGGCCTTTCCGTCAACAGGGATTCTTAGCACCCTCTGCTGCGTCAGAAGTCTGAACGCCGCCGCGGTCAGTTGCTTCGCAGCAACTGAAACTGCCTTATTCATAGAAGGTTGTGGCCATCAGGGTGGGCAATCTTGCTCAGGTAAGGGAGTGCGTTACCAGCAAAGGTTGCCGGGGCCAGGATGAACCCCAAGCCCCATTCTGCAATTCCATCTTCATCATCACCAGCCTACGCCCACCTACGACCAGTGCAGGGAAAAGGCCTCTCCCATTAATCTCCAATTACCCCGGTGCTGTAATAAGTGCGACCAACTTATCCCCGCAAACTTGGTGATCTCACCTGGCCATCTAATTTTCTGCCACCCTCTGCCACGCTTGCCTTGTCTAGGGTTCCAGTCTGTTACTCTTAATGACCAACGGCTATCTGCCTTCGCATTACATGACCTGCCCTCGTCGATTTCTTCTTAATTTCTACTAATATGTCCTTGACACGCGTTTGTTCCCTAATCCACTCCTCTCTCTTCTTGTCCCTTAAAGTTATTCCTATCATCTTCCGTCCCATTGCTCGCTGAGTCGGCCTCAATTTAAGTTGAACCTTCTTATTGAGCCACTAAGTTTCTGCCCCGTAGGTGACTACTGGTAAGATGCAGCTGTCATTCATACACTTTCTTCTTCAGGGACAATGGTAGGCTGCTGTTAATTATCTGTGAATGCCTGCCGAATGCACTCCACCACATTCTAATCCTAATTATCTCTGCCTCATGGTTAGGATCCGTGGTCACAACTCGGCCTAAGTAGGTATATTCGCTTACCACTTCTACTGCCTCGCCACCTATCCATCCATCAACACAAAGAGTTTTTGTAATCAGGTGGGAATTATCCGGCACCGGTATTCGAACCACGGTCCTTCTGTAGGTGAGGCGCATGCTCTACCTCTACGCAACCGCTGCACCTCACCTTTATATCAGTCAGAGTCATTTCACTCGCTCGCTCGCTCGATCTTGCTGCGGCAAGCTTCCTTGACGACCGCTGACTCCTGTGCGCCCTCCTCATTACACATCCTGGAGTGGCCTATGGCCTAGTTTCGCCGGTCCGAAAGCTGCGCCGCTTGTTCGTAATAGGCGTGAGTGTGACGTTCGGTGCCTCCTCCGACTGCTCCAATCTTTTGCGATGAGCCACGTCGCCTACGTCGGCGCGTTCCGCTACTGGCTACGGCAGGAGCGGGACCGCATCAACGCAGCCATCCGCAAGGCTTATAAGAAGGCCCTGGGCTTGATATACAGCACCAGCACGGCCAGGCTTCTCGAGCTGGGGGTGTACAACACCCTCGAGGAAATCAGCGAGGACCAAACGACGGCGCAGCTCGAGCGCCTCGCCTCAACAAGAACGGGCAGGCGCATCCTGGAGCGCCTCGAGATGGGACCGAAGACCACGAACTGGCATCGGCACGAGACGACGCAGCTCCAGCCGGAGGTGATGCAGCGGCTCCGGATCCTCCCGCTACCCCGCAACGTCCACCCCGACCGCAACCGCGGCCGCCGAGAAGCGAGGGCGCGCGCCCTCGCCGCGACGCACGCAAACGACACGGGCGCCCTGTACGTGGACGCCGCCCGGTACCCAGACAGACCCGACGCCTACGTCTCGGTGGCGGTCCGCGCCACCACGGGTGAAATGTACAGTGCCTGCAGCGTGGCGCTGACGGACCCGCGATGCACCACGGTGATCAGTGACTCGCGCTCGGCCATCGCGAACTACGCCAGAACAACGTGTGTGAAAGTGCAGTGCACGTTGTCAGGTGTCGTGCAGTGATCAGTGAATTGGTGCCGGCCACCCACCTCCGGTGGTTTCCGGTGCACACGGAGATCAGACACGTGGGCGGCGGTCTCCCCAACCGCAACGAGACGGCGGACGCCGCCGCGCGAGGACTGACCAACCGCGCGGCGACGGCGACGGCGAGCGCGGCTGGCGGCCACCCAGCTGCCGGCGGTGCCCCCCTGCTCCTCCGAGCTCCGCGGCGAAAGACCACCGAGAAGACGACGACGACGACGACAGGTGGGACCCGGAGCCCTCCTCACGTACGGGGAGGTGCTGGAGTGGTACCGGCTCGGCCGCCGCACCGCGCCACCGCCCACCCGGGACTCACGCGTTCGCAGGAAGTGCTGTTACGCCAGAGACAGACACTATCGGTAATCACGCCGGCACTCGCACCCCACGTGTGCCCGGACGTCTACGCCAGTGATGTGTGCAGTGTATGTGAGTGCGAACGCGAAACTTTGGCCCACATCCTGTGGGACTGTGCAGTGCATCCTGTAGAAGCAGCCGACTTCTACGGCCGGTTGCCGGACACCATAGTCAGTGCCGCGAACTCACCGGACCTGATATCAAAACTTTCGCCGTCCAGCAGCTCGAGGCTGCTCTCGCCAGGCAGAGGCGGAGAGAGGCGCCGACGGGGGGTAAGGGACGAGTTCCCGAGTACCTTTCGCGAGCCGCTCTCGCCGACGCCGGCGGGGCCTAGTCCCAAGGGCGAAGTAAACGCGTCGGAGGGAGGGAGCGGCTCTGCGTAACCCGGACCTCCCCTCTGCTAGCATTGATTAAAGTCTTTCTCTCTCTCTCTCTCTGCCTCGACCGCCTCCCTATTGGCCTCGTGATCCGCTGTAACCACCGGGGTCATTGGGGATTTCCCTGTCAGGGGCACCTGTCTTCGATTGGCGTGCTCCACTGTGTGCACCTGGTAGCCACGCATATATAGCCTGTGCAGAGTGCCATGCCTTGTAGCTGGTCACAGGTGACCACTCGTTTTTGTGCGTTGCACGTATCGGGATGGTGAGTTGCGCCACGTGCTTGCGGAATGGCGATAGTGGTAGCGGATGTGAGAGCTTCCAGGATCTTTTCAGGGGGCCGCCAAGCGGGGTCGTTGAAGCTGCCCAGTTACATTCACGGGTTCGCCCGTACAGGATGCGTTTCGCGATACGCGTGATCCGATATTCTAGCTCGGTGCGTCGATCAGGGGCATAGATTTACGGAAGCATAAATGAAAGAAGAAAAGCGAGCTCCGAGAGCTTCAAGGCCATCGTGAAGGAGCGAACAGCGCCCGCTCGCGACGCCCAACCACGTTCTCTCTTAGCAAGGAACCCCTCCGAGAGACAGCGACGTCCGAACCGCTGGAGAACCTCAAGCTGGGCCGGTCTGGGTCGACCGCATGATTGTACGTCGTGGTCACGAGGTCCTTCAAAAGCCCGGTGACCTGGATGTCTGCAAGGACTACGCAGTTGTCGCTAGGCGGGCTGCTTGGCGCATCCGATCGCCCCTCAAACTTCTCGCCATGAGACTCCTCGCCGGATATGCGGACGCGTAGATTCCAGACGCCCGGGCCACATGAAGGGTGCACGTTCGCCACAAAGTTGACCACCATGGTTCCGTTGCAGTGACCGGGGAGCGCCGCAGTCTTGTCGTGACGAGTGACGGCGAAATCAGGGCTGGGAGCTCCGGTACTCTGACCAGCAACCAGGGTAGAAACCACGGAGGGTCTGGTGAAGTAGACGTGAGAGTGGGTTAAGGTGACCTTTTCGTGGTATTCATAGCTAGTGAAGAAGTCAGCTTGAAACTCGTATATATCGCTGGTCTCCGGCACGCCCTGGTCAAGAGCCTTCATTTCGTCATACCTGCTGGTAAGGGCGCCAGGTACGAGTGGATCTGCTCGGTCGGTTTGTCTGGATCACGTAGCACAATTTCATTGCAGCTACGCCCCTTGTGACGGCTTGGCTCACGAAATCACGGCGGCGATGTAGCTCCTCCATGGCAGACGACTGTGCAGGTGGGCGACCGGGTGGCTCCGGCACGTGCCCGAGCGGCGAGCAGCGTTAGATGACGAGACTTCACGAATCAGCTGGCTCCAAACGAATCCCGAGCCTAGCGTACCTCGGCGACTGCGCCGCGTCAAGTCGAGTCTGCTAGTGGTCCGACCTCCCGGGTTTGATGGCACCAGCATGTGGAAGATCCAAGAAGGAAGTACAAACCATCACCCGTTCTGGTAAGGCGATTGAACATACTCTGAGTGAGGCAGTGGCGACAGCTTCGTCTTCCTCTTCACCCGAGCTATCGCCCTCTGCCTGCACCCATCTCCTTTATTAGAAGCACGCCCCCCCCCCCCCCTGTCAAAAAGGTAAGAACTGCCCCCAAGCTGAGCCTTCGTATGGGGCGTCAAAATGTAGTCCCAGTCATCAGGGGAAAATTAATGATGTTGGACTGTTCGCAGCGGTGGTGCTGGGAGCGATGATTCCTATCTGATGCTGCGTCTGCGACTTGCTTTCACCCCTGTGCTGCAGGACCACGCACTTCGCACCGTTGGTCTTGGGGTAGCCGCCGCAGTCGTAAGGGAATCCGGTGAGTTTGGGTGGCTGGATGTGCGTCTTGACGAGCACGTTCATGAAGGTTCACTGCTTTGTCGGTGGGCAGATGCCTGTATTTGTGACCAAGAAAAGGCACCATGCAGAATTCTCGGTACTGGGCTGGCTGCCATCCACTTTCTTGTGCAGCGCTGCTCCATTTGGCGCTTTCAGGGCGTGTGGTATTCAATATTTCACCGGGAGACGCCAGATTCGGGACCGGATTGTCCGCTGAAACTTCAAAAGTAATCGTGGAATCTGTTCGGGTAAGTTTCTGCAGACCTGGTGCCGTCTCGCAGTGGTAGGGTCGCTGGGAACCACGCTAAGATTCATCACAGCATTGTGATGGCTCTTTGGTCTGACAAGTTTTGGATCTCCTGTCCGTGTACCTTAGATCAAACTATGTGTGTTTTGACGATAAGACTCATTCAGAGGAACGGCGTATGCATTATAGCGTCTCTACTGAGTGAGTTGTACCTCGCAAAACTGGACAGAAAAAATAACCAGGATCTGGATGATTCGAGAGTGTTGAACGAGGGCGCTGCGTGGTGTGTCCTCTTATGTCGTCCCGTCATTCCAGCGCAAATTTTATTTTCGCCAACATTCTGCCGGTGTTGCACTAACTCATTTCGGTGTGGCTTCAGTTGCCGGGGTTTTCTTTTACTTGGAGTTGCCGTCGCAGTACTCTAGCAGGGTCATCTCTGCCGGCGACAAAAACAGTGATTGCGCACGAGCTGTCTTCTCTGGTTTTACCATTTCGACGTCAGGGGGCTGCTTCACTTCTTTCCTGTTTGGAGGCCCCTTTCAAGTTTGTTGGAGGGGAGGGTCAGCCATGCGCAACCCAGGTGCCAGGACCGCTTCAGCAGGATTGTCACAGTGGGGAATTTCAGTGAATTGGCTTGGTGGAACAGTGCTGTGGTCGGTATGGAGAACGCCTATGTCAGTCGAATCATTGCAGACGGACACCCGAAAGTCTAGAGTATCCGCTGCTTTGTCGGTCACTGGTCTCATGGGCTGAGGGCAGCGCGCGAAGCGTTGTGAACACAGTGAAATCAGCGTAGTCATTGCCAAACGAGCATCAGCAGCATTTTTATCGCAGATGGTGCTCTCACGCTGCTCTAAGAGCAACTGGGCTGGAACCGTCGGGACAGTTACAAAGAGGTTGCTTGACAGCAAGCTGGGAACACCCATGGCCTCTCGATTGTAGCCCACCCAAGTGGTTTGGGCGTTGCCACCGGCGGTGTAATTCACAGCGGCTCTGGCAACTGGGTGGAGCAGAACTCGCGTTTGAAAGGGGCGCATTTTGTCGTCGAAGCGCTGGGATACGGTAGCCTCTGTCTTCTGATTGTCGCCGGTCAGGTTTCCTTGAATTGCAGTGTCGAGTGCCCGTATCTCGATAGGCGTGTCGTGGAAACCGTAAATCTTGGCAGTCAGATCGGTCACGTCCGGAGCCGGGTCCTGGAGAATGGCGTCGATTTCCGCAATGAGCCCCGGGATTTTCTGTCACGGGAGCCGGCGGCCTAGCTTCAGCCGTTTCAATTGAACGGGTGGCGTTGGAAAACGAGGGTCGCCTTGGGCACGAGCCATGACTGGCAGTGGTAGAAGACCAGGCTTCTTGGATCAAGCCGCGCGAAGGAATCCAAGCCTCGCTAGCCTCGTAGCCGCTGCGCCGTCGAAGACACGCCCTCTCGTGCCTCGAATCCCCGGTTTCACCGCACCAGCATGTCGCGGAAAGCGAAGGAGAAGAGAGCCACACAGCCGGTCACCCGAGTCCTGGAGCTGAACACGAGCCACTGCATTGAGCGCGAGGAGCGAGCTAGCGCGTGCCCCCGTGCCCGTGCGAGCCGCCTCTTAATTATCATCAAGAAAGCCCGCGGCCATGAATGTTGTCTTTTTGGTCGCTGATAATGATTTATGCTCTCGATGATGGGCCCTGCTCCGGCAAGGATGGTGGTGCCGTTACAGACTCATTAAAATTTTAACGATTATCTTCGCTATATATTTGATTACTTTCGATACAAGCATTCAAGTGAGGTCTTATTTTGCGTGTTATTCTAAGAAAATGGATACTCCAGAGCCATCGAGAATCTGACCACGCGCAAATGCTTTGTTCTAGGTCAATGCTTTCAAAAAGTTCTAAAACTGGTACTTTCATTCCAGCGATAAACTGTCAAAAATAAAGAAGACCTGAAATGCGAAAAGGAAAAGGTGTAAGAAAGCTTTTTTCGTAGACGAGTTACTACATTTTGTTTCTGAAATCGATGTAAGAAATACACTGGAATTATTTTCTCGCATTCTGAAAGTTTATCTGCAGGATATTAACCCACCTTTGTGCAATTTACGCGGTACCTTCATTGCAAAAACGCACGCCTCCATTCGGAGGTAAGGGAGAATGGACAGCTGAGTCACAATGTGGGTCTACTCCGTAAGCCAACAGCACAAAACAATGACTCCGCTTTTTGAAAAATTTGGATTTTGTTATTTAGCGTGCATTTATAGAGTAAAAATATCCCTTTTTAACTCAGTCGAAGCACCTATATAAACTGGCCAGTTTTTAGCTGTGGCTCACACAGCTGCATTTGCGTAGTTTGCAAAAACTAGAGAAATGGCACCAGTAAGAGCAAGCTACCTGCTTTTGTTCCTGCTTTGTTTGCCTCTTTTCGTTTCAAGTCGAAGAGGTAAGTTGTTAGTCGGCTATATGTTTTGCTGATACACTTGAAGCCATTCCTTTTGTATAAGCAGTGTTAGGAAGATTAAAAAATCGTTTTTCTTGAATTAAACTATTTTGAACAGCAATGAATCATCCGCACAACCATGCACAGTAAGGTGTAACAAAACGTTTTGAACGGGTTGACTAACTCACCCAGTAATGTCAGCAAGCTGTTTAGATTACCCCAAAAAGAAGACTTTGAAGCTACGGTACTAGCGTTACCTGGGTATAGTAAAGTGGGTAGACTGGTGCCCCGTGACGTATGCTAAGATGATCGAAAAATTCTGGTGGTGCTGGAGGACATCATGTCTAAAGCTCATTTCACGTGAAACGATCATATAGCAGACATTAGGGCACTAAATAAGTGGGGAAACAAACACTCGAACAAGACTTCGGTCAATCGTTTCAAAGCGTCAATCTAAGTATATGCAAAATGCAATATTTTTCAGTTCCATTGCCCAACGAAACTTTTTTTAGATTTCTTTATTTTCTAAGCTCATCTTTCCGGCATGTTGACGTTGAAATTGAGGGAGTGCAATATAAACACAGAGCGTAAAACAGGACTTTCCTGAGCGCACGGCGAGAATTCGTGTTTCATGGCGGTTGGGCAAACCTTAATATTTTCAGGGTAGGGCCTTCAGCAGTGTGTGTTTCCGCTGGAGGGCCGAACATGCCTTTGTTCTACCTGCGGCTGCAGGTTCAGGCTGTGAGTCTTGCCGACGACCGAAGCCTAAAGTTTAGCGGCCGACAACGATAAATTGTCTACAAGACAGATGTTCTCACTTGCAGAAATGAGGTATTCCCCGGGGTTTTTTTTGTCTACGTTTAACACAATTTATTTTGTAGCTGTTTGTGTAATCACTAGGATTGAACTGGTTATAGGCTGTAAAAGTAGCCTGTGATGTTTGTGAACGATCTTACCACAATCCAAATGAGAAATGAAGAATTGCTGAGGGTTTTAGCCAAATTCTCCGAGGTAGCTCAGTGGCTAAGTTGTTTTGCTGTGTATCCAAAGGAGGTGGGATCCATACTAACCAAGCTAGCTACTTTTATGATGGAGGCGAAAAGGGAAAACTACCGTGTGTCAAGTTTTCGGCGCCCGTTAAAGAACCTCAAGTAGACAACATTATTCAGCAGCCGTGTACTAGGGCGCGCCTCATATCCCAGGGGTAGCTCCGCTGCATTATACCCTTCAATCGAACAATAAGGGTTTTAGCCGCACGTGAAACCTTCATGGCGACGTGACCGTTCAAAAAAAAAACGTCACCGTTCAAAGAAAACACATCGAGTCACAGTTGACTACGTTCTCGTATTATCTATTAGCTGGAATTATGAAGGATATGCTCAGCGTTCGCTGAGCTACATTTTGCCGACTTTGGTGATTTGAAAGTGTACTTGAAAACCAGTAGTAGCAGCAGCAGCAGCAGCAGCAGGGTAGTGGCTAGTTCACTCAAACCTAATCCCCAAATATTTACTATTACTCGGTGCAAAGCGGCCCAGGTGATGCGGCTGCCAGCCAAAACAGATGGGAAAGTTTCAAACAGCTCAGCATTACGTTTATTGGGATTCTTCTGGAAGCACTACTCTCAAATGGCTCAGGCTGTCAACCTGTAACGGCCATCATTTCACCCCTGCGTTTTCCAATTCCTTTGGCTGCTACGATACCGCCCCTATCCGCGTTTATATCGCCAAGCAAAGCCGACATTTACCAGCAACTTATATTGCTTTTTTCTGAAATTGATGCTTCTCCAATCAACATTATCAAAAAAAATTTACGTCATCATCAAAAACACAGTTTTGTCGTGTTTTAATCATTCCTTGACTGGAGTAATTAAGAAAGTGGCGCAGGTTGAACTGGTGGTGCAAGGCTAGAGAAACTGCAGAGATGGGGGTCTACCTAGCTTCTTCCTACACTGGCAGGGTATTCCAGGAGAGAGGGAGCAGAAAGAGCAAGTCACTGCACGTTCCTCCTACGGCTAGCAACAACGCAAGTGTGCCCCCAACGACAATAATGGCCGCCAAGACGTCGTAGCGGGGAACCGAGTCAAGCCCACTTACGTGGCCTCCCCCGCTCCACCCAGGGCTTTCCCGTCTCTATGAACCCGCCGTAGAATTCTCAAGCTCAAACGACCCAATTGGCACTTTGGGGACGGAACAGCCTCCAGCTCTACGGGCGGGATAGCGCTGTAGCATCCGACGGGCCACGGGTCCGCCACGCCAAAGAAGACAACGACGAAGCGCGAGCCTGGATGGCGCCATGCACTCGTCACGGGGAGCACTCTTACGTGCGCTAGGCGTTTTTTGCTAAAGCCACTGCGCGAAGGTCGTGGGAGTGTTTTTTCTTGTTTTTTTTTTTTGCAAAAGTCAAAGTACCAAGCCCAGATATAGACAGTACTGCGGCTGAAACAGCTCCTGAGAGAAATTTTACAACCGATACGTAGGCAACTTGGTGATGCTTTGGTCAAGAATTAGGTCACACTGTTTTTGAATACATAGGTCGATGTTATAAGGCAGCAGCGTCATATACCGCATTAAAACAAAAGATGGTCATTAATACACGCCTGAAAACACCACAGCACCTGTGGCATAGAATTACACTCATGCACGAGTGCGCTACGTATAGAAAGCTTTCTTTGATTTATTTTGTAATTTATATAGCTAATGTCACATTGTTGGTTATTGAGCAGGAAGATTTAATGGTGGAGAAGGTATCCACAGGGCAGAACGTGTGCTTTTGGGGAAAACCTTGCTATTTACGCTTGCGTGCTCGCTGGGCCACCCCGCCGTAAACTTTGTACTGACCAGGAATGCAAAGCCAAAAAAAAATTCACAGCATATCCACGGGGTGAATGATGATGAGTGGGCGAAGCTCCTGAGGGGAAATCATCGGTAAAACCGTGACTCTTCAGTGAAAGTTCGCCCACTACATCTGTGTCCGAACGTAACGTCTAGAAAGTCTCGCTTAAACCGCGCGTCGGCACCTTGGGGCTGAGCTCGCCTGATGCGTTTTGCAGACGCCTCACGAGCTCTCACTGCATCGGGGTCTGCCTGCCGATACGCGCGCTTTCTCGCCGCTTCCCGTTCTCTGACGTTTTGGAGATCCTCTTCGCGCCGCAGCCGTGCCGCTTCGCGTACGGCAGGGTCCTCGCGCCGTTGCCGTGACGCTTGGGCCTCTCGTTCTCGAACGCTGGGATCTTGGCGGCGTCGTCGCGCAGCCAGACGACACGCTTCGGCCTCCCGCTCTCGTACGGCAGGATCTTGGCGGCGGCGTCGCGCAGCTTCACGGAGCGCTTCTGCCTCGCGGGCTCGCACATCTGCAGCCTTATCCACCGGGCTACTCCGAGCGCGCGCCAACAGCGAACGGATTTTATTACAACGCTCCCCGCCATCTAGTAAACAATCCAAGAACTAAACTAGAGGTAGCCACGCCATTTAGTAAACAATCCAAGCGCATCTTTTCATCATATACAAGTACCGCCATCTAGTAAACAATCCAAGAACTAAACTAGAGGTAGCCACGCCATCTAGTAAACAATCCAAGAACTAAACTAGAGGTGGCTACATACATACGTCGAGGATGGACAGACCCACTCCCTAAGGAGCTTCGCCCCTAAAAGATTTCTCATCTAAAAGCCTCGCGAATGTAAGTGGCTACATTTTCGTTACCCGTATGCGGCTTTTCCTTTATGCCTCTGAGATTGTTTTAAAGCACCCACTTACGTGCGCGTCACAGAAGGATGACACTCAGCAGTGAGAACGCGGGTACTCGCCTAACTTCTACTTGCGGATTAACAAGTTCAAAATAACCATGTACGGCTACGCACATTTTAGGAACTTATGTTTCGACGAACAATGCCACAACGCATTTGCGAGGTCCACGCTTACCTTTCGAGTCACCGAGCTGTGCTGATATTAGGGACGCCTGTTGTGCGCGTATGCTGGATGCCTGTAGTTTTATTTCAAATCAGATCTCCGTTACCTATTTGTTTCGGGAACTTTACATCACTTCATTTTCAAAAGCTTCATTGAGAAACTTGGCATCGATCCCAGCATTGTTTGGCCTGTTTACTTTTATTAGGTGAATTGCGATTTTGTTGTGCGCTGTTTTGTGTTTGTGCGAGAACCGCTGTACTCTTAGCATTTGAATGTAAATACTTCGTCGCATTACAAATCCCGAAATTGTATATGACGCACCATTTTTTAAACGGCTCTTGAGCCATAAATTCACGCAGGCTGTATTAGTAAACAGTGACGTGTAGCCTAAGCAGCAAAAAGAATTTTATTACGAAGTGCCTAGTACAGATGATAAGCAGGCAGTCACGGATATGTTACCCGGCCATTACATAGCACTTAGGCAATTATCATTAAAATACAGGTGGCCCACTGATTGTGATGCTTTATAATCACCAAAGCATTTAACATGCCTACGCTACGAAGCGACGGCTTTAGGATGCGATAAAAAGATGCCATTTCCTTGACACAAAGTAGAGGATATAAGAGGAACACATAAATGGTAATACAGCCACTCCTCCATTCAGCATAATATACCGCTCCCAGTTCCCGTCATTCGTTTATTTGCGTGCATATTTGAGGTTACGAACAAAAGCAGCATCATAAAAATTCAGTAAACAAGCGGACCTCCTCCCTTGGGCTCACGCGTTATAAGACCTTTCTGGGCTAAGGAAATAAATTCCTATAAAATATTGGTGCTCGCGAATGAACCTAACACCCATGGCTTTAGTTATTCTTGTACATTGTGTCCTTTAAAATCAAAACAGTTTATAACAAATCGCCAATATATTGAGTTTGGGTGGTCTATTCCACAAAACGTTAGGGACCTGCACACATGAAACGCAAGTATGGAACTGACTGCTCCAGCCCCGCCATTAAGGCCACACTGTAAAAAACCACAAATATCGGTCCAGTAATTTCTTTAGCGTTCTAGTGTGTAATAAAGGAGTTCGGGATTATGTCTGCATGTCTGATGCCAATATTTAGGGCTCTAGTGCACCTCTACATACCTTGACAAATAATCTGTTAAATCTGTAATTAATGACCGTTACTGGTTTTTTACTAGTTCCAGTGGGAGAGAAACACCAAAAAGAAATTGAAAAAAGGCATTGCCTAATTTTGACCTTTCAAAAAATACTCCTTTTGTTTTATTGAACCCTTGGTATTAGGACGTTGAGATAATTTTCACCTATAAAATATTCCGAAGCAAGAATCGTTAGGAAAAATCTTAATCGCAACGTTTCTCCCAAACCCCACTCATGCGTACGAAGAGTGCAGGGCATAAAGGTCTAAGAAAAGGAACATGTCTCTGCGCCTCTCATTTTTGGGATACGAAACACATAATAAAAATTATCCACCTTTCGTCAAGCAACGATGATGGTGAAACGCGAAGCTTTCTCTTGACGGGTTCTTTAGATGTCGTATAATTTTCCGAACCGTTTTGACAATGTCGAAATGAAGCAATCGGACAGACGCCGGCGTCGGAACACGAGGGACCCAGGTTCACTTCCAGCCACAGGAAGCATTTTTTACTTCAGCGTTTTCGTGTCACACACACCATCTCCGCTTTAAAATACAACTCCGACACCTTCAAGCAAACAGTCCTGAACACATCTGCATATACTTACGTTGTAGTGCAATGAGAAGAGAGCGGTAGGTAAAGAAACAGCAGCATAGTTAACGCAAACACGACACGCGGCCGGTTTCTCACACCGAGCACGCATGCTATGCTCGGTAACACGGTAACACGGTGGTTGCAGACCTGTGAGTGACAAACAACGGCTTAGCAGCGAGTGCAATTATGGGAAGATGTGATGAGAATAATTGAGTGCTACGAAATTTAAGACTCTTGGCGTTAGGAGCTCACCGCCATATCCGCATATCGTACGCACATCCTCGGTGACCTAGTAACCTCAAACAACCACAGAAGCCAGCAAAGCCTTCGGATTAGCTGAGAACTTAACGCCGCTTTCAAGCCAGTGTTAACAACCATAGAACGAGCGCGGCACGCGCTGCTCTATAGGGACCGGGCGGCCGTTGTATGGCACCACCGTCGTTTCAGCGAACAGCGCCGCCCGTGGCGAACCGCTCGTCAGTGGAATGCCGGTGGCGGTCAGCGCAGCGTTGTTGTGCATGGCTTTCTGTCGTTTTTCTGCGGTGCGGCTGGCAAAGCTAACGTAACCCCACGTGCATTTTTCAGATCGGTAAATCTTGAGTGTGGATGTGACGTTTACGAGGCATGCCATGTGTGTTATTTACGCCCATACTCAGTATTTACCAATAGCAGACGACGCTCAATGTGCCAAGCTTGAAGTCAAGCTGGAAGTGAAAGTTCGTTGCTTCGTGCAATTTTTTCATGCCTGCATGCAGTTTCGCGAATCCAGGAGTATATTGCCGCTAAATGCTCCCACGAAGTCGGTGTGTGCAACCGATCTAGGAATGCTGCGGCGCTGGCCTTTGGCAGTTGATGACGAAACGGCGCCGACGTCGTGCACAAGCGAAAGACAAAGTTGGAGGGTGTCTTCGAAGATTTACCTCAAAACAGAAATTGTGACGGACGACGCTTCCATATCTTCATTACCTACGGCTGAAACGTGTTTAATTTCACAGAAATGCTCTTACTACAGTAATCGCGAATCGTTGATAGAATAAATACCGCATGATAGTAGAATGTTATTGCTTGTCGTGGAGAAGCATTGCTTTACAAGAATTGCAATGGTTGCTGGCTAGTTGGTAAATGGTTTTTCAAAAGCCAATTCCTGCGTGGCTGAATGACGCAAGACAGGAGGGTGCCCGAAACCTGTACTCAGCTTCACAACTGCTGCGGTCGGTTTACAAGCTGCCACCTACGCTTGAAAAATCATGCACACCTCCGTCTAACGACGATGATGGTTTATCGCAAAGCTCTATCGTATGGATTTCCTTGGTTGCCTTCTGGATTTAAACTTTGACTAGTTAAGCATCGAATTTGACCAGCGGGCAGTTTGGTCTTTTGATCGCAGCGTCTTTTTGACTATTTCCCATTCGATTTCGCACGAAAAAAGCTGTGTTTAACCATCATAATCACTAGACGGAGGGCTAGATGATATTGCTGTTTAATTTTGAACTTCCATACCCCCTCTCCAAATCTAAACTTTTTCCAGCGTGTCGGAAATGTGTCTGTGGTGGAGGACTCGGGCTCATGCACCCATATTTGAGGCAACTAATCGCGCGTTTTTGGTGTCTTCACCAGGCATTACACGATTTTTTTAGGTACTCTGAAAAGAATACTTAAGCAATAAAAAACACCGGCTGATGTTAACACTGCCATATTTTTAACTATCGGTGCCAGCCTTTATTCTAAGCAGGTGGTAAAACGGGAAGGGGAGGAGGAATGGTTTGTAGCTTGGGCTGTTGAGTTGGTGAATAACTTTGGCTCTTGATAAAATGACCACCACAAACGTGGGATTTCCACTTCGGCTTTCAGGCTCCCATGCTGTCACAGTGTCGTTCGCCAAAACCGAAGGTACAAAGCTCACGGTTACAGAAAGTGTAAACTACCGCAACATTTCTACGGCTACACGGTAATCCATCTCGTATACAGGTGCCTTTCTATTTAAAGCACACGTATCGAGGTATCCCAGAGCTAAGGCTGGCGTGGAAACCGTAGTCAGTGAAACCAGTGAAGACAATTTAAAGTGGTAGAAATGAATTCTAATATTGCAATAGTTTTATTCCTACTCAGATCGCGCGAAGCCAGGCGCAGAGCGCTGCAAAAAGCGCTCGTGTCAATGTAGTCCTTCCCCAACCTTACAAGAATCCAATAAGTTTGCGTAGCCGTGAGTGCATTTAAGAAGAAAATAATACTAATAATATAGTTTTATTCGTACTCAGAACGGGTGGAGCCAAGCGCAGATCGCTGCAAAAAGCGCTCATGCCATTGCAGCCGATACCCAACTTTAGACGCGTCCGACAAGTTTACGTAGTCATTACTGCATCTAAGAACCCAACACACCTGTTTAGACTTCGTTTCATCTCACATGTCTGCTCACAACGCCACCAAAACATACAAAGCACCGAAGCAAACACGACAAAAACAACGGAAGGCTGTGTAGTCCAATGCACCGGCTCATTCCACTGACGAGGGGAGCGCCGAGTGGTGGCGCCACCCGTCCAGCCGCCCGGTCCCTATTACAGCCTATCCATCGTATACCAGCAACAAAATTCAGCTGCTTACAACGGTGCTTCAGGCATTGAAAGTGCAACAGTACTACGCAAATGCTAAATTTGTGCGTGTTTCTTAACGCTTTTAATTCTTGCATGTTTCCGTTTAATCGTAACTCTCATGGAAGGTTACCGTCAAGATTGATTTTCCCTTTCCACTATGAATTTCACAATATACGTATTCTCGGGCGTATAAGATTGAGTGTACAATATTTTCTGTTTCGTGAATAGACATGCAAGACAAATAAAACTGGATCATTTTATGTTTCAGAGCGATTTCGTACCCCACCACACTGTAAAAAACACCGTGATAGTGGACCATGCAAAGCTTACATGCCATCGTGGGGTTTCAACCATTATAAGGGTGTTTGCATGGAATTCGTGTACGGAGGCTGTTTAGGAAACAGCAACAGATTTCCAAGCTGTCGCAAATGTCTACGTACATGCACTGGTAAGTAGGTAAATCTTTGTGAATGATGAGTTAATGTAACAGCTTATTACTTGTGGAAAAAGATATTGTCGAAAATCATTTCCTTCGTTTTTGTTTATTTTATAATAGCAATAAACGCCCACAAAAGTTATTCGCTGATGTTGAGACTGCTACCCACAGGACCCATATTTTTTTTCAAATAATTAGGAGCATCATCCTGTATATCAACAGCTGATTTAAAAAGGCACAAATAATGTAGGAGTTGCCAAGGATTCATTCACTGTCATATGTGCATGAGCGACTTCCTTACTTTCACGCCTAAGTAGTGAGCATTTATAGTCAACTAACTGTCCACAGTTGGTTTCAATTATAATGATCAATTCACAGCATTGATATAAATCAGGAAATTACGCAATTATTGAAGTAGAAACACAATTACATATTTGCTGACGAAACTCCAAAATTATGCCACAGAAATGAAAAATACCAGTAATCAACCACACCAGAGCATTGCACCAGCGCTTTCAATTAGAATATTCAATTCCCAGCATTAATATAAGTAAGAAAAGTACCCAATTATTGAACCACAAACGCTAATTACTTATTTGTTAACGCAACTCAAAAAATCGGTGACACATAAAAATACCAGCAATCAACCGCAGCAGAACATTGCATCAA
Organism: Haemaphysalis longicornis; assembly: GCF_048455015.1. NCBI lineage: Eukaryota > Metazoa > Arthropoda > Arachnida > Ixodida > Ixodidae > Haemaphysalis > Haemaphysalis longicornis. Next base: position 114,027,615 of record NW_027526295.1, on the reverse strand, counting down.
CGCCAACCTTCATAAGAAGGTTTACTCAGACAGTTCGAAGCATACATATCTCCTCAGTAATAATATGCAGAAGTATTTTAACCAAATTAGAAATCAACAGCAAAGCGCCTCGAATCACTAACTCCAAAAAGCCAAGTTTTGTTGCTTCCTAGTGCACTATAAAAACTTTAGCGAAATTGTTTTGAGAGATTTTATTTGGAATGTTAAAAAATGTTCCCTCCGTGCTTTATATCAAAATATACGCAAACTATAGTACGGGAAGCCTTTCTACTTCCATTTAGGCACACAAAAAAGCTGATATATGTGCAGAAGATCAGTTTTCAGGTGAACCTCTGTTGACTTACGCATTCATTGATGCATCCAGGTATCTGCGTCACGCGTGCATGCAGGCAAGCAGATTGGTTGGATCGCGTGCACGATACCAAATTTTCAGCCTACTTAAGGCTTTATGCGGTTTTCGCAGCACCCTTGCCTACTTTTTGTACCTGGTACTGAGATTCCCGAAGTCCACACTCACAGAGGAACATACTCACAATAATATTCAACCATAAAAAAGAAACTTACTGAGTTGCAGAAAGAGCTAATATATCAGTTGGCAGAAGAAAGTAGGTACAATGGCGGTGTTCGAAAGCAGAAGGGGGCGAATGCCTGTATATGAAGTATAACAAACATGTGGTCTAGTAAGTCGATAGGCTTATGAAACGCTGCTCTGGAATGTAGTTGCTCATGTGACAAGTGTACGCGGCGACAGTATTTCCCGTGGGTTGAGGTCCCATGACGCTTAGCGAGATTTCCGTCGGTTGACTTACAGGATAGGTCACGCCATGTATGAGAAAGCCTTCCAACTAGATTAAAATCAGGGCGCAGAAAGCCCCGTCGCCCAGCATAACATGAGCGGCACCATTCGCTGTCTCTTACACCCTGCCTGTCTTGCGCAAAATCATGATACCGCAACACCTCTGTCCCAAGGTGATTGGGCATCCTGGTTATAAAGTAATGCGAGTGGGAGGATTAGAATTTGACTGTTATTTATGCTTATGCGCAACGTGTCTAGAACTCTCATATCTCCTAACTGGGTGGAGGAGGGAAACAGGCAGCAAGCGAGTACGTGTTTACGCTGACCGGCTTATCAGTATGTGGCTAGTAGCAGTTGCTTAATACGGGCCTGTCGGATGGCCACCGAAAACTGAGGTGTAGCTGCGAAGCTACCTCTAGGATGTCCATAAACCTTTGAACATATTTAATACTCTGGTATTAAAGATTCTCTGGGATTTTTTTTAATGTCGACGCCCTGTTTAACGTCTCTGTGGCGGCCTATGTGTTTCATATTACCAAAGCAGCTGAGAAAACTTAGGATATTATTAAAGGAGTACAAAATATACCAACAACTGCACACCAGATGAAGAACAGGTATATTAAATTCGCATCAAAGTGTGTTTTCTTTCATTGATGGCGTAAAGAAAGGTTCATTTTTTAAATTGAAGGATTTTTCGCCAAACATTGTAACGTATAGTTCCTACCACAGTACGTTGTGTACAAGGTATTTAAAAAAATATCTTTGTTTTGTTACTGTAACAGCTCTCCTATCTTTTTGCAGGAACTGGTAATACACAGGGTCGCTGCATTCATCTTCATCGCAAGCCTGCTGCTCATCCTCACAAGCCTACCCCTTATCGTCCCAAGTCTGGCGCTGAATAGAGCACTTTTACAATTTCCGTCACCGCTCATAAAACCTGAACTGAAAAAGCTGGGATAGCAAAGTGAGGGTGTTGTTGGCATTCAAGGGATACAATAAAGATTATTTTTTTTAATTCCTATTAAACAAGTACCTGTGCTGCTCCAGCACGAACACATGAGGCTAAGGTGATCGTTTTGGCTTCTTCCACTGCCTCGGACTTAATAATATGGTGGAGAAAAATACAATATTGCTTGGTTCGAAATATACAAGCGACAGTAGGCGAATTATGGCTACTATAACGGTAGCTTGAAGCGATGACGCTCTAAGGAAGAAAAGGCGTGATAGATAGTTGCGGGAAGGTGGCGTCGGCAGACGTCGTCTGCTCCGGGATTCCTTACAGTGCTTCTTTTCAAGCGCGGTACGGCTTGTAACTAGGGCATTATTTATTAATAACTGCAGCTAATATGTCCAGCACCTCTATTTACTTATTTTAAAGCAAGAAATCTGGCAATTTTCACAATATTTTCGATGATATTCCGATTTTTGTGAGTCACGCCCGTAGAAGAACATGTAAACTATGGCAACGCGCTTGACGCGCCATCTGTTGTGCTGCTCCGCAAGCTGCATTTCCCCTTCGCCAAACAGTGACATTAACGCGCCGCTCGCCCGCGCTGTCCCAGCCCAGCGGATTCCCCTCCTGAATATATTCTATCTCCGTGCCCTGAACGTGGGGCCGGCCGTGGTTCCTGTGAAGGGCATTGTGGTCTTCTTCCTTGTTCTGGTGTTCCGCGGTGGGCGTTTTGCGGGGCTAATTACATTGGCGTTTCTTCGTGACCGCCGGGATTTTGGTAGTCCTTCTCGTATTTTGAAGCGCATATTTAGTGGCTTGTGTTGTTTATCACCATTTTTTTCTTCGTGTGTTCGCCTCGCGGCGCGCGAGAGCATTTCGTCCCAGGGACATGCCTGTCCGTGGAGCCGCTACCCGTTGGAGGCCCTTGGTCTCTTCGCGCGAGCCCGCAAGGGATGCGGACGCCACTGGGCTCGTCGGCGTGCTCCGCCCAATCATGGACCTCTGCGAGAACCTCACGAACCGGCTGGCAGGTCTCGGGCTAGAACGCGATGGGTCCGAGCACGGGCTATCGTTCCAGCCGAACATTGAGGTACCACGGTTCACGAGATACGATGACCGCAAGACAGTGTCGGACTTCCTGGGCGACCTCACCGTATACAAGGCGGCGTCGCGTGCCTCGGACGAGTTCGTCCTGGCCCACGTCCTGCCGGTTGCTCTGGAGGGATCCGCCGGTCGCTGGTGGCGCCTGCAGGCTCCGTTCGCGTCCTGGGCTGACTTCGTAGCCCGCTTCCGCGAGGAGTTCCTGCCTCCCGACTACGACTACCGCATCCGCCGTGAGTTGGAAGCACGTACGCAGCACCCGCGCGAGGGCTTGCTCTAATACATCCGAGCTATCCAGGAGCTCTTCAAACGAGCTATCCCGGGTGCATCTGATGCGGAAATGGTGAGGCACGTCTTACGACGATGCCACCCGCGCTTCCGACCTTACTTACGTGGTCGTGAATACTCGAGCCTGGAGGAGATGGCACGATCAGGCCGGTCAATCGAGGAAGGTCTCATATCGGAGCTGAATTATGTACCCTCCCGCCAGTAGGGGAAGCAATCGAGCCAGCTTGTGCATGGAAAGACACCCTTGAGACTTCGCCAGAGCGAAGTCCACAGCCACGTAATGCAGCGGCGGGCTTGAATTCCCCCCGTGCACTAGATCCTTCTGCCCTTGGCGACAGGCAGTTGGAGCACGGAAGGCCACTAGATGGTGCAGCCCATGGCGGGAACTCCCCGCAGCGGTTTGATCCAGGGTTCCTGCGTTGAGAAAACAGGCCCTCTTTACTGGCAGGCTCACCGCTCCCCAACCCGAGTCTCTCCCTTTGGGGTCGGCAACGAAATCCCCTGAACTCCAGAGGTCCTTCTCGTCCAGTTGTCGAGACGGGAGGGTCGCGAGGCTACGTGCCTGACGGAAATAAAGCTGGCGGCTGTTACCAATGTGGACAGCCAGGACACATCCGTCGTGAGTGTCCGCGTGCGATGGCTGGTCGCCGAAATACAAATAGCGATCGAGATGAAGGAATGCAGCCCGAGACAATGATGGTGACTAACCCATCACTGAGTGCCCCAGAATTGGATGGTGGCGAGGACTGGTGCTTTTTACCCACTGCTTGCCGTGTTGAAGCACGCACACAGCCCATAGCACCACATCTTTCTGTTCACGTTCTTGGAACGGATGTTTCTGCATTAGTTGATACCGGCGGCAGTTTGTCGCTCATTGGTGATACCGTCTTTGAACTTTGCCGAGCACGTGGTGTTAAGTTGCGCCAATGCAGCACCCGGTTGCAAGTGGCCAATGGTGCTGTGATTGAAGCGCGTGGGGCTGTGCGTTTGCACATTCCTTACGCAAGCAGAAGGTGTCGGCAGCGCATTACGTACTGCCCTGGCTTGGCGGTACCCATGATTTTGGGCCGGGATTTCATTATTCGCGAGGGCCTACTGCTTGACTTGGCGGGAGGTGGTTACAAATTGGGCAATGACGCAGAATTGATACCTTTTCTGGCGTCAACGCATATCTGTACCGTGCCAAGGTCAGCCGCAGTCGCAACGAAATTCGTGTTGCCTGAGCGAATCAGGCAGTTGCTTGAGGAGTGTCCTTGCAGTGACTATGAGAGGGAGCAGCTCGCCTATGTGCTGGAGCCGTTTGCTGAAATGTTCACGGAGGCCCCTGGGCGGACAACTGTCCTTCAACATCGCATTGACACGGGAGACGCCCCTCCTTGGAGCTGCAATCCACGGCCGCTCACAATCCAGAAGAAGGCGAAGCTGGATGTCGCCCTTGACGAGATGCTAAACACGGGGGTTGTGCGGCCGTCGCAGAGTGCCCATGCATCTCCAGTCATGTTGGCGCCAAAAAAAGACGGCAGTGTGCGTCTCTGCGTGGACTACCGTCGTCTCAACGACGTAACTGTAAGAGACGCATATCCTTTTCCTGCCGTAGAATCCATCATTTCCTCGCTTGTGGTGCCCGCGTGTTTACCACTCTAGATTGCTCACGCGGCTTTTTGCAAATTGAAATGCACCCTGGTGATATTCCTAAAACCGCCTTCACATGCTACAGGGGTCTTTTGGAGCTGAAGAACTCCCCGAGTTCGTTTCAAATATTAATGGACATCGTTCTTGACGATGCACGCTATAAGTACGCGATGGCCTATATGGACGACGTCGTCGTCTTTTCGCGTACCTTTGAGGAGCATCTCGTACATCTCAGAGATGTGCTTGACCCCATGAAACGCGCCGGTCTCACCATCAATCCTAAAAAGGTCCAACTCGCGACAAGCAAAGTTGACTTGCTCGGCTTTGTCGTGGACAAGGGAGAGCTTCGTCCTAATGATGCCAAACTGAAGGCACTTACAGAGTATCCGTGCCCGCGTGACGTTAAAAGCTTGCAGCGCTTCTTGGGCATGATAGCCTTTTACCGTAGCTTGATCCCTCATTGTGCGGAGCTGTCACGTCCGCTAAACCAGTTACTACGGAAAGGCGTAAAATGGTAATGGGAGGAGGCTGAACAGCAAGCTTTTGAAGCACTGTCTCGCGCAATCGCGGAAACAGCGGCGTTAAGGATACCGGACCTTAACAAACAATTTGTCTTGCAGACCGATGCTAGCGACTACGGACTGGGCGCAGTGCTGATGCAGGAGCTTGAGGGCGTTCTCTTTCCGGTCGCATTTGCTAGCCATACGCTCACTCCGGCTGAGCGCAATTACACGGTCACAGAACGTAGTGTCTAGCAATTGTGTTTGCACTAAAGAAATTCGACATGTATCTTGACGGTGCCTCTTTCATCATTCAGACAGACCACATGGCATTAACGTGGCTGCAGCGTTTGCAGAACCCTGCTGGTCGTTTTGCGCGCTGGGTGCTTGCGCTTCAGCGCTACGATTTTACTATCCAGCACAGGAAGGGTTCGCAGAATCAAGTCGTTGACGCGCTATCGCGCGCGCCCCTGCCACCATCTTCGGACGCGGAAGCGCCGGCGCTGGTGGCTGCAGTGGATGCTGAAGCACGCTGGGGTACGCTGGTGAGCAGGGCAGATCTTCTCGCGGCGCAACGTGCCGACGGACTCTGGCGTAAGATCATTGAGCACGTCGGGGCACAGGGTGCTGCTCCCACCAGCAACAGCGGTGAGTTTGATACATATGTGTTGGCGGAAGACGGTCTCCTGCGGCGGTATATTCCGCAGGAAGACGACGAAGCTAATTCACCATTCCGCGCTGTTGTACCTCGTAAGCTTCGGAGGGCTTTCATCCGTTACTTTCATGATTCAGCACTGGCTGGTCACAGCTCTCGCAGCAAAACTTATGAGAAGTTATGTCGGACTGTCACGTGGCCGGGAATGAGGCAGGATGTGCTGAGGTATTCCAGGAGCTGTCACGTGTGCCAGACAGCGAAACCCCGAGTCGGTTGCCCGCCCGGATTGATGCAGTCTGTTGAGAGTAAGAGCCCCTGGCAAATCGTTGCTTGCGATATCATGGGCCCTTACCCCCGCAGCCCGTGTGGTAATTGTTATTTGTTTGTGGTGACGGAGCATTTCACGAAGTGGGTAGAGCTGTTCCCGCTACGTACCGTCAATACACCTAATGTATGGAGGTGCCTAATGGAAAGTGTTTTCGCGCTTTGGGTTCCCCGCACAGCTCATAACGGATAATGCTACGTACTTTACGAGCAAATTGTTAGAGGACAACTGCCGAGCTGTAGGCGTGAAACATAAACGTACGACCACCTATCACCCTCAGGCCAACATAACTGAGCGTGTAAATCGCAACCTCAAGGCGATGCTAATTGCTCATACTGAGCAACACAAGGATTGGGATGCTAAGCTGCCTGAGATTGCATTTGCCACTCGCACCACGGTGAATCGTTCAACCGGGTTTACGCCGGCTTATTTGAACTACGGTGGGGAAATTCCATTTCCTCTTGACAGGACACTTCCAGAAACAGGGGCTGGTTCTGGTCTGTCGCTCCATGCTCTGGCCGTCCGCCAGCGACTGCGTGACGCGATTCAGGCTGCCCGGGAGCAGCTTGACGTTGCTCGTCTTCAGCAGGCGGAGCAGTACAACCGGGGCCGTCGGGATGTCCAGTTTGCGGTTGGCGACATGGTTCTCCGGCGCACTCATCCACTGAGCGATGCCTCACGCAAGTTGGCCGCGTCGCTAGCCCCTAAATGGGAGGGCCCATTTACCGTAAGCGAGAAGCTGTCTTCCATAACGTATCTTTTACGCCACAGCACTACAGGTGAACATGCAGGCCCGGTTAATATAGCAGACCTTAAACAGTACCACGTGGACTGATCTGGTTTTGGCCGCAACGCCTCTTGTTTTTCAATGGCGTCTGCGCACCCGTCATGTTAACCTTCTATGGGATGTATCCAGAGTATCCTTTTTAGGCATTTTTTTTGTTTCGGATTACGTATTCTTGGCCCTGAATTTGATGATTGATCAGTCCCACATGATGCGTTTCTTTATTTTTTCACTTTTTTCCCCAGATAGAATTGTTCGTTTAAGGGCGTTAATTTTTGCTTCTTTCACGTCCAGAATCCATTTTGGCATTCGCTACGGCTGCACCCGCATTCACCGCCGCACCGTTTGGAGGACTTTTACCACTCCCGCATCAACATGCGCATTGGCATGCCCCGGTGACATCCTGAGCTCCTGACTCTTTTGCCTTGGGACCACCTTCCCGGCACCACAGCACCTGCTCCAGGCCGTCGCTGCTCCCTCCTCTCATCTGTGCTGCTACCTTGGCGGGCGTGCTCTGGTCTATGAACTGGACTGTTTGGTGTTGCTCTTGGCTCCCCTCTGGCTCTGCGTCCTGCTGGTTGGAGGCCCTACCTTTTAACTCTGAGGCTGTCGGACACGGCCTCGTCTGTAATGGGTTCTTCCAGCAACGCCAGCGACTCTGACGCTTCCCTGACAGTACCTGTGCTGGCATCCTCCTGTGGCTACTTTCGCAGGTAACATCTTCAAGTTCCCACATTGCTGTCCCACAGCTCTTTCGTGGACGACGTCATAATCTTGGTGACCCAACGTCTCATCCGTCCAGTTAGTCTCGGCTCTTTCTCGGAATCCTCGAAGACTGTATCTCAACCTTTTCTTCGGAGGGGGGGAGAGTGTGGTAATTGGGCAACAGGGGCGGGGGACAATCCCAAAGGATGGACATGTGCCGGGTGAAGAGGAAGATGTGGCGCGTCAAGAGCTAGGTCAGAACATGGCGTACTGGGCTGGGCTAGGTGTGCGCATCCGGATCGGCTGAGCAGTGGACCTTGGCGGAGCGGGACTCCCATTAAAGGTGTGATTGAGGGGGCTCAGTGTCTCTCTAGGGAACCGCGGCCGGGTGCAAGAACCCCAGTACCACAATATAAATATATATATATATATATATATATATATATATATATATATATATATATATGTACAGTACAACCTCGATAATGGAGGAAATTGCTTGAACGGAATTACCGCTTAAGCGGAAAAGTAGCCTGTAAGTTGGTTGGTTTTGTTTTCAGATAACGCAAAAAAACTCCCGGTAATCGGAACTAAAATATCGGCGTAAAAAAAAAAAATATATATATATATATATATATATATATATATATATATATATATATATATAGGAAATGAGGGGCTCGTTGAAAATAACACAGAAATAAGGGTTGGCAGTCGAGAAAACCTCGGAAAGCAAAGGGGAGGATGTGGTAGATCATTGAAACAGATTAAGAATTTGGAAAGAAAGAAAGAAAGTGAAGAAAAAATGCCCGCCAGGTGGGATCCGAACCCACGACCTCCAGAATACCGGTCTGGTGCGATAACCACTACGCTACCGGCGGGGCGATTTTCCCATTCACTTTCTGGGGTATTTATGTTAGGTATGTTTGTTTCCTGTGCTTGGGGGTGGTAGCCAGCGCCATTCGGACTAATCGGGGTGAAGGGGACCTTCTTTTTAACCCCCGGGTCGTGACTCGAGTGTCTACGACATGTCCAGAGTGGTCGACCAGCTTTGAACCCTCTTAAGCTCCCTTTGGCAACAAGACTGCCAGAACAGAGGCCCTCGCTATGCATGTAGCGAATCAGAATAGGAAATGAGGGGCTCGTTGAAAATAACACAGAAATAAGGGTTGGCAGTCGAGAAAACCTCGGAAAGCAAAGGGGAGGATGTGGTAGATCATTGAAACAGATTAAGAATTTGGAAAGAAAGAAAGAAAGTGAAGAAAAAATGCCCGCCAGGTGGGATTTCTTTCCAAATTCTTAATCTGTTTCAATGATCTACCACATCCTCCCCTTTGCTTTCCGAGGTTTTCTCGACTGCCAACCCTTATTTCTATATATATATATATATATACAGAAAGAAATGCCGGCAGTCTACAGCGCCAAAGAAGGCATAGCGGAATGGTTAGATTATTTTTTTACCGTTAGTGACGTTACATTATTATTTTTTAATAATTACGTGAGAAAGAAAGAAAGAAAAACACGCGCCCAGAATGGGGACCGAACCCACGCCTTTCGATTAGATCTCGAATGCCTTACCAATTCGGCTATCTGGGCGACTGTGTTCTCCTTCACTTTCTGGGGTATTTATATTTACTACAACTGTAGCTGACGCTTGAGGGTGGTAGCCAGCGCCGCTCAGACTAGACGGGGAGAAGGGGACCTTCTTTTCAAGCCCCGGGGCGTGACGCGAACGTCTATAGCCTGTCATAAGCGGGTAACTGACGGGAAACCCTCTTATGCTACCTTGGCATCTAGGCTGCCAGAACCGAGGCCCTTGCTAAGCTTTCGTATGATAACGGGGTTTGGAAATGAGTGGCTCGTTAGGAAAATACAGAAAGAAATGCCTGCAGTCTACAACGCCAAAGAAGGCATAGGGGAATGGTTAGATTATTTTTTTACCGTTAGTGATAGTGACGTTACATTTTATTTTTTAATAATTGCGTGAGAAAGAAAGAAAGAAAAACACGCGCCCAGAGTGGGGACCGAACCCACGCCTTTCGGTTAGATCTCGAATGCCTTACCAATACGGCTATCTGGGCGACTGTGTTCTCCTTCACTTTCTGGGGTATTTATATTTACTACAACTGTATCTGACGCTTGAGGGTGGTAGCCAGCCCCGCTCAGACTCAGACTCAGACTAGCGCCGCTCAGACTAGGTAGACGCTTGAGGGTGGTAGCCAGCCCTGCTCAGACTCAGACTCAGACTAGCGCCGCTCAGACTAGGTAGACGCTTGAGGACTACCACCCTCAAGCGTCAGATACAGTTGTAGTAAATATAAATACCCCAGAAAGTGAAGGAGAACACAGTCGCCCAGATAGCCGAATTGGTAAGGCATTCGAGATCTAATCGAAAGGCGTGGGTTCGGTCCCCACTCTGGGCGCGTGTTTTTCTTTCTTTCTTTCTCACGTAATTATTAAAAAATAATAATGTAACGTCACTAACGGTAAAAAAATATTCTAACCATTCCCCTATGCCTTCTTTGGCGTTGTAGACTGCCGGCATTTCTTTCTGTATTTTCCTAACGAGCCCCTCATTTCCAAACCCCGTATATATATATATATATATATATATATATATATATATATATAAGGCAGATATAAGGGTTGGCAGTCAAGAAAACCTCGGAAACAAAGAAGAGGAGGTGGTAGGTAATTGAAACAGATAAAGAATTTGGAAAGGAGGAAAGAAAGTGGAGAAAAAATGGCCGCCGGGTGGGGTCCGAACCCACGACATCCAGAATACCGGTCTGGTGCGATAACCACTACGCTACCAGCGGGGCTATTTTTCCCCTCTACTTTCTGGGGTATTTATGTCAATGTAATTTTTCTTTTTTTACTGTGCTTCGGGGTGGTAGCCAGCGCCACTCCGACTTTTCGGGGTGAAGGGGACCTTCTTTTTAACCCCCGGGCCGTGACTCGAGTGTCTACGACATGTCGAGAGTGGTCAACCAGCGTTGAACCCTCTTAAGCTCCCAATGGCACCAAGACTGCCAGAACAGAGGCTCTCGCTATGCATATAGCGAATCAGAATAGGAAATGAGGGGCTCGTTGAAATAAGACAGATATAAGGGTTGGCAGTCAAGAAAACCTCGGAAACAAAGGGGAGGAAGTGGTAGGTAATTGAAACAGATAAAGAATTTGGAAAGAAAGTAGAGAAAAAATGCCCGCCGGGTGGGATCCGAACCCACGAGCTCCAGAATACCGGTCTGGTGCGATAACCACTACGCTACCAGCGGGGCTATTTTCCCCTCTTCTTTCTGGGGTATTTATGTCAATGTAATTTTTCTTTTTTTCCTGTGCTTGGGGGTGGTAGCCAGCGGCACTCCGACTTTTCGGGTTGAAGGGGACCTTTTTTTTAACCCCCGTGCCGTGACTCGAGTGTCCACGACATGTCGAGAGTGGTCAACCAGCGTTGAACCCTCTTAAGCTACCTATGGCACCAAGACTGCCAGAACAGAGGCCCTCGCTATGCATATAGCGCATCAGAATAGGAAATGAAGGGCTCGTTGAAATAAGACAGATATAAGGGTTGGCTGTCAAGAAAACCTCGGAAACAAAGGGGAGGTGGTAGGTAATTGAAACAGATAAAGAATTTGGTAAGAAAGAAAGAAAGTAGAGAAAGAAAATGCCCGCCGAGTGGGATCCGAACCCACGACCTCCAGAATACCGGTCTGGTGCGATAACCACTACGCTACCAGCGGGGCTATTTTTCCCCTCTACTTTCTGGGGTATTTATGTCAGTGTAATTTTGCTTTTTTTCCTTTGCTTACGTCGGCAAATTACGTCGCCAGCCGAAGACAACTTCTTGTTCTTTATTTGAACAATATCTTCAAATCCAGATTGTTCTCTGATCCAGGAAGCTCGTTTCCAGTTTGTAGGTGTTACTCTGTCCTTGTTTTGTTCCATGGCGCGTTCAGCCGACATAAGTTGCCTTTCAAGTGCTGAGTAAGGCGCCAACTTTCTGCTCCAATATCATCACTTCACATTTATTTTTGAACATGCCGCTGAACATTCTGTATGACTGGCGACCCGGACTGTTTCATGGCTTTCCCATCTCTCCCAAAGTAGACCACGTGAGCCCGCGGTTGAACCCGTAGCAAAGTCCAAAGCTAACGCCCGCGTTACGAACCCAAGCGAAATGCTGTGCGCCCGGAATTCGCTGATAGTTCAATTAGATAAGCTGCTGTTTCTTAACGCGAGGGACCATGTCGATTCCAAACACTGAAAGCATTTTTTAATTGCTTGCGCATGTTATTGTCCCCCACCGCTGCTAACCTGCACTCTTCCAGCTTATGGGATGGCCTAGTCGGTAGGTGGTCGTTTTTTTATCGATTGATTGATTGATTGATTGATTGATTGATTGATTGATTGATTGATTGATTGATTGATTGATTGATTGATTGATTGATTGATTGATTGATTGATTGATTGATTTAACACGTCAACGCAACGCAGGCGCTGAGGCGCGCCATAGTGGAGGGCTCCAGGTTAATTTTCTGACCACCTGGGAACTTTAACGTGCGCCGAAACCGGTTTTACTGCGCAAAATTCCCGGCTTGAATTCCCTGGACCGTTTTAGCCATATTTCTGGTTTTCTGTCTACGGCGAACGGTTTGTGTCCGCCTCAACAGCTGTGGTGTTACAGCAGAAGAGTTCATCATAATCATCAGCAGCGACATCATCATCAACCTAGTCAGGACCACTGCAGGACGAAGACATCTCCAATTACCTCCAACCACTCCTGTCCTACGCTCTTCGAGAGCAGTGTTTCCCACTGCATTTCTTTATTTCATCCCTTCTCAACGGACCCATGGGCTTCCCATCTTCTAGATAACAGAAGAGTTATGTTTTGTCAATTCATCTTTCTGTTTTGTTTGTTGTTGCTGCCGTACCTGAGAAGAATCCCTGTCGTCCTTCGGGTGTCTTAACAGAATTTTGTCAATATGAAACAAACTTTCACAATTGCAAATAATACTTTACAGTTACATTTACTAAAAAAATTGCTTTCGGGCACGTAAGATTGCTTAAGAGCTTATAAAATTCTCGTGTACTGCTCGCTTCATCCTCCGTCTCCTCTTGTGCTTTCGTTTTTTCTGATTTTGCCGCAAAATACTTCAATGGGCTCATTTACAGCTACACCGTGTTGGTGTTCCTTTTGTCGCTTTTGGTTCTCCGTATTTTCATCACTCCGGATTGCTAAATTAATTTCTGACAAAAATCCCATAGACAACATACAACATAGTTTCCCTGTAGTCAAAGTTCAGTCCTGCCGCATTGTTCTAATTGTACTGATGTGCCATAACGTTCACGTATCACCCTGCATGCACTGCTATACTTTTGTTCGAGCACTGACAATGCGCGGAGTACGTACTCTCTTCGTGTCCCTCAGACGGGTGATTAAATTTTATTCAAGCTACAAAGCCGTATGGAATTCCTTATACTGGAGGCCATTTTTTTCCGGGACCATAACGACTGCAAGAAGGCCAGTTTTTTGCAGAATGGGACACGAAAATTTAGCCATCAAATAAAACCCATTACCACTTTATGATCTATACTCCAAAAAAAACGAACGCTGCATGAAGCCCTGTCATTAAAGACCGCTCTCTCTATTCTCTCCTAATATTTATATTCTAACTCGGCGAATCGCAGGCCAATAAACCCAGTGTAGACATTCCAAATTAACGATTGCACTGAGAGAGAGACAGAAAGAAAGGAAACTTCTTTAGTGATCTATGTGTGGTCGAAGTGGTTCGTAATTTCAGATATTCATCCGACGTCACAGATACACTAGGCCAGCAGAAGTGCATCTTGGCGTACGCAGCTGGATAGCAGTATCTACCACTGCTCAAAGGTAGGTTACCGGCAGAGGAACGACAGGTCATTATCGTCTGACCCCTTTATATGGTGTCTTAGACTGCCTCGTTGATTACAAAATTTACATTGCACAACGGATCGTACAGGGAATAACAAATGCTTCCTGAATTGACGGGAAGATTCATTTCTCTGTATCGGTGAGAGTCTCGCTTCTTGGTTCTGTGCGAACTTTTAGTGTGTGGAATAAAATGCTATTTTACTTAACCTCTAGTCTTATGAAACTTCCTTGAAGGTTGTGAGTGGTGTGGGTTCCGGTGTCCCCTACACGTCGTGGTTTGGGAGATTTCGGGCCGTGAGATGGACCTGCTCGTTGCTTCTTATAAAGGAGTCGGCCGGGGCCAACACAACTTTGACCGTCCGGTCCGGTGTGTTGTTTTCTAGAATGCGTCACGTCAACGAGCTAACGGTGTCACCCATCTGAAATGAAGCTATGACAAGCCGCTAGCGAATAAGTGGCAGTGGGGATTCTTTTAGATGCGAGGCAGCTTATGGTGGCGTCTGTTCCCTCCGCCGTTGTGTGGGCGCCATTGTGCGGCGTCCACACCCCCCTGCGAATGCCTGGCCAGGCACCACCGATGATGATTGTGGCAGGATGCCCCTAGGGATTGGCCAACCAAAGAATCCGTCACAAGATGGCTTCGCGCTCAACCACCGTCGTCATCTTACCGTGGGGGAACCTCCTCCCACAACGACGCGATGACTGTCACGGGCAACGCCACCGGTAACGCCACCTGCAACGTCAGCGTCAACGTCAGTGTCAGCGCCGCAGAGAAGAGCGCATAACAAGAAGAACAACAAGAAGAAGGAGCAGCACTTCCTCCTGCCGTGATCGTTATCCCGGAACACGAAGACGCCGACCTCATCCCGAGCGAAGACAGGGTGCGCCTGATCAAACACGCGAGTCTGTTCGTGGCCGTGAGCAAGCGCCAGGACATCACGGACCGGGACGAATACTACAACTTCATGAGGATAGCAAACGCGGAACAACATGAGATACTGTGCGAGATCATCCACCGGCAGACGACGCCGTCAGCACCTCTGTTACGGTCTTCTTCACCGGACCGGCCGGTTGCGGCAAGACGTTTGTCGTCCGGCTTGCCATGAACCCTTACAACCGGTACAGCTACACCGGCAACAACACCGCCTACAACGACTTCGTCATCTCCGCGAGCACGGGAAAGGCGGCTGTGGCAGTGGGAGCAACCACGGTGCACGCGGCTTCAAAGTTCTCTCGGAAGACCACCGGCCTCAACAAGGACGGAGGCCTCGGCGCTAGCGAGTTGAACACCTTCCACGTGGCCTTCCGCAACGTGAAATGCGTGATCATAGACGAGCTGAGCATGTCTACGGACAACCTAAACGCAGTCGACTTGAGTCGACCTCACGGCGGCATCGCATACTACTCAGGCTTCCCCTACGGGAATATGGTGAATTTTTTTAGGGGCGACGCTCCTCTTGCTCGGGCCCTGTCCCGGCCGTACACGGCACATTGTACACGGCACATTGATGATGATTCTGGCAGGATCCCCGTAGGGATTGGTCAACCAAAGATTGGCCGAAGGGGTCATAACGTTCAACGTGTTCGTTGCTACCCAGCAGGGAGGAGAGGAAGAAGAGGTCGTCGTTCGTCGCCTGCGAGCTGAAGACACGTACTGGGGGTACGCGACACAAGACGCTCTGCAGAAGGTGACGGCCACGGTGGCTAAAATGTCACACACCGAATTCCCCAACTTACCCATGGAGATTCTCATCATCCCAAACAAGCCCTAAATAATCACCACAAACATCGACGTCGTAGACGTGCTTGTCAATGGAGCGGTGGAAAGCTTGACGTGTCGAGTCTTTATATGAGGTGTTTCACAGTTTAACCGATAAGCATTTTAGCTTCGCCCCTCTCATCATCATTCACTTCGTGGAGATGGCGGGATTTTTTTATTTTTGTGAGGGCGAGAGCGATGTGAAGCTATTGATTGATTTATTGTAGGGTTTAATGCGCCGACGCAACGCAGGCGATGAGGCGCACCGCAGTGGAGGGCTCCTGAGTAATTTTGACCACGTGGGGGTCTTTACGTGCGCCGAAAGTTTGTGCACATGGGCGTTTTTGCTTTTCACCTCCATCAGAAAAGCGCCCGCTGCGGCCGGGAATCGAACCCGCGACCTTGTGCTCAAGCGACACGCCTTTGCACTGAACCACAGTGACAGGTGAAGAAACGGCTCAAGCATTTTTAAACTGCAAATAGAGCACAAAAAATCGCACCAACTTTTGCGTGTATTACTCACTGACGCACGCACAAGGAGGCACAAAAGAGACGCAAAAAGCAACGTAAAAATTTGAGTAGAAAGGTTTTGTTTCACGTACGTAGAAACTCCACGTACGCAGAACTTTCACGGGTGACCAGTTATCATGCTCACAATGCAAAAGGCCTACGTAAGACTCCCGGACTTACGTTAGATTCGAATTTTTAATCTTCGGTATTCACGTTGCTTCTGTAGGTACGGTTGACCAACATGGCGACGCCTGCCCTCCCGCTTCGCAGCGAAAACAGCTCCGTCGCTAATCCCTCGGTTCGATGTCGCGCTCTAAGCTGTTTATTTCGCGTTCAATTTACCCATTCTCAGCAATTTTTCAGCCGTTAAGCCTGAAGAAGTAGCCTTTACAGTCATCATAGCAGCGGGCTCGCGCGATCGCGAGTGGCTACAGCCGTAACGCACGGCTGTGGCCAGAAAGGGCGTGCATCGAAACGCCCTATGCGCGAAGTGCGTCGCGTACGTGTAACTAAAATAGCTATAAACGATATGGTCCTGGACTACGTATACCTTTCACGTTTGCGCCAGTGATCACTGTACGCACGTCAAACTACAACTGTCTAATCTCACATATGTCCGTGAGACTCGCAGCGAGCCTTTGCGTTTTGCGCAGGCTCACTCGTCATCCGTGAAAGCTCAACGTACATGAAGCTTCTACGGACGTCACACTAAAGCTGTCTGATATTGTTACGCCAAGAGAGAACAAGGAAGACGGCAGTGACAGGTAGCGTCGCACCCCAGCGTCTGCGACGACGAAGCGAGTGGGGCACGTTGTCTGGCCTCGTCTCATTCTTGGCCGCTGTGTACATTCTCTAAATAGATCGTTCATCATTCTTGACCATGGCTCGCCTCATTTGTTCTGGCTCCACGTAAAAATATGATGCATAGCAGTGGTAAAGTTGAATTTAAAGGCTGAGAAGCCCATTTGTGTTTCCGCCGTTTAGAAGAGCTGTGTTTCAAAAGAGGGCAATGGTGGTTTATGGCAACGAGTTTTCCCACTGTAAGCATTATGTGCATTTGTTCACCGCACACGATACTGAAACCGCAGTGGCTAAAATTTCTGAAGCGAAATTTCTTGGGCTTACATATCACACTTCACGGACGTCGGTCCATTGCAGGCCTCTGTGATATTGTGCACAACAGACACCATATTTTATTGGCGAAGCATCTTAGGGGCTCGGGCTGTCCACGTCTCTGTCGTCGTATCATGTAGTCACTGTATTAAAACACCTGTACACTGATTTTTCAACGCCTCGCGCCAGAGCGTAGAGCGTACAAAA
Source organism: Haemaphysalis longicornis (assembly GCF_048455015.1). Classification (NCBI taxonomy): domain Eukaryota; kingdom Metazoa; phylum Arthropoda; class Arachnida; order Ixodida; family Ixodidae; genus Haemaphysalis; species Haemaphysalis longicornis. The sequence goes on along the minus strand of NW_027526295.1, from coordinate 114,010,374 downwards.
AGAACATATTGAACAAAACAGGTTCAAAATACTGTGATTGGGGCTGAACACCGCTGCGACCATGCGCTGCTCACAAATTCTGTTCTTTCAGACTACACTGTTATGGGCCGCCCATTCCTGGCCGCCTGGCTTTTTTCCTCAGCACTACCAAGACCCCACGCCGCTTAGTCGGCTCCTGCTGCCATATCCGCCGTGTGTGGGCGCAACACCTCCCGACCCTTGGCAACGCTTGGCAACACCTCCCGACGCTTGGCAATTCAGCATCAGTGATGTTCCGTATTCGGGAGAAAAATTCCCATATCTAGGTTAAGACATGTGCAATTTTCAGTACTTTTCCCCCGCAGGTTTAACGAGAATTCCCTGCAAATTTCCCTGAAATTTCTTTAAGCAGCTGATAGATCATTACGTGGACTCCTGTTCGGCTTTCGGCGTTAGCGAGCACCACTTATGTCTGCGTAGCCTTCCAGGCGCAGACGCCGTTGCGAAAATGCAAGTTTCAGCGGGTAATAAATTGTACTACATTTGCCTCTACGCAGCACTTCTTCTTTAGTACCAAACAGCATGCTTAGTTTGCATAACGCTCGAAGTTAAAACTGCCGGCATGAAAAACAACGGGACATTGTTCGGTATTTGAAGAAATTTTGGCTCAGAGGGTGAACTGCTGGCACCATCTCTTGTTGACAGCACGTGGACTAAGGCGCACCCGAAATACGTTTTGTAAATTGCGCTGGAATGCATGCGAACAGGCTTCAGCTCTTAGGCCGCCGCCATTCCACGCTTTACTAGCTCTTTCTCGTGGAGTTTTTTTTCTGTATTCTCCCTCCTGTTTCATGAACCAGATTGAAAGCGGTCTTGGATGCTTTTGTCTTGCAGGAACACGAACTGGGATATTTAAACAAAAATCTGACCAAGCGGTACAGAGAACTTTTCAGAATAAAACAAGGTAATAAATGATGCGAGTTCCAATTTACTGACATTATACTTCCTTTCTGCTCCACGACTCCTAAAATTGCCCGAATATATCGAAGATTCCCTTTTTCCATTTCGGGCAAATTTACAGCCGCCAATTCCCCGAGAAAGAAAAAATTCCTCGCACGTAACAGCACTGTTCCGCACTTGTACGGACGACGCATGCGGAGCAAAGCACAAATTGGAGCCAGCTGCCAGCACCGTCGTCCACAACACCGCTCCGACCATGTGCTTCTCACAAATTATGTTCTTTCAGGTCAGTTACTTAAACCGTGCCACGTGAGCCAAAACTTGCAATGACTGTGTTGATGCGGTGTTGTGCCCATTAGAAATGACTAGGGTTAAGAAACACATATTGTCATGTTTATCGAGTCTATCTTCTTTCCTGAAATGAAGTGTTGGACAGAAGCCCGCCTGGTCGGGGAAAAGCATGATACAAATTAAGAACAGACACCCTCCACTACTCCTCATAAAACGAAAAAGAGCTCCTGTTCGGGAGCCGAAACGTCTTTTTTGTTTTTTAAACACTCGTGGTCGGTGTCTGTTTTTAATTTGTATCATTTTCGTTCCTCGTCAACTTGCTTCTCTTGTTATCGAGATATGTGGAATTCAACTCCGGCCTGATGAGCCCGGCAGAGGCCGATGCTCTTGAATAGGACCTATAAGCAATCGAAAAACTTCAAACTGAACTGCAGTTTGTGTTGGTCGACTTCAACCAAATCAAGGAACAACAAGCTGCTACTAATAATAAAAATAAAATGCATGTGGCGAGAGTGACTGCACTTGAAGCTGGTACAACCGGAGAGCTACTCCCACTGGAACGGCTCCTTCACAGAACAACCTAAAAATTATTTCGTCAGCTGCAACAAATTACGCACAGATATGACGATGCAGAAAATAGATTAAGATGTTTAAACTTGATTTTTTTCGGTTTAGAAGATAACAAGAAAGAAGATTGGGCAGCGCCTGAGGATAACATCACTAGCTTCTGCGAAGAAAAACTCGAACTTCCCACAACCAGTACCCAGTATGAATGTGTACGCCGCCTCGGCAAATTTTGTAGTGAAAAAACCGGCCCATAATCGCAAACCCGTGTTTATTTAGGGAAAAACAAAGTGTCCTGTCCACAGCAAGACGAGGACGACGTTTCCCATTAATGAAGACTTTGCGCCATCAACACGTACAGCTAGAAGAAAGCTGGTAGCTTTTGCCAAACCATTAAACAAGTCCGCAACACGTAAACTTAAGAGGACAACCTTTTCCACTAGTGAAGACTTTGCGCCATCAACACGTACGCCTAGAAGAAATCTGCTAGCTTTTTGCAAACAATTACACGCAGCACTTAAACCTAAAGGGCTGGTGAAGACCTTTTCAAACACATTTTGTTTGGGACATATTTGTGGTTTTATTGATGCTGAATTAAAAAATGTTTGTTTTATGTGTAAATACACCCAAACCATATTTTTTCGTTAACACAAACGACCCCTGCCATGGGCGCGGTCGCGGCCTGTACGGCGGAGGAGGGGAATGCAGTCGGGGCTGCGAAATTAATCCATTTAAGATAAGATTTTGATTTTCCCACTAAATGATGTGTTTTCGTGGTTTCCAATGGCATCACAGGAATCGACCGCTCTGCAGCCCAGGATACCCTTATTTATGCATCCGCCGTACAGGGTGGAGAGACGTATACGCTGGTGCGGCCGTCTTGGGTCACTGGCTCGCCGCCCAAGCAGGTCATTGTATCAATACCGCGCTAAAATTATCGCCCCAACGCGGTTTACCGGCGAAAATTGAATCATCTTATCTGTTTCGCGTTGCTGGGTCCCGTGGGAAACAAAAAGAACAACGCGTTGAGCATGTTGACCCAATATCGGTGGCACGGTACCATTCAAAGGGTGCCTCCGCCCTGTACGGTGGCGCTTGCACCGATGCACCCTACGGCAGCATTCGCACGTTTTTTTACCATACTGAACCTAGATGGCGCCACCATACCGTAACAAGCCGTATTTAAACCTGGCTTGTTTTTGTTCTGGGAGAAAATAATTATATCGTGAAACATATTGCTCGCTCGAAAAATATGGTCACGTAAGACACCATTGCTTGCGTCAATCGGCCAGAGTCGTCTGAGATAACACGAAAGCCCCGAAGTGCTGTGCAGCTAAACCAAGCATAATTCGTGCAGTACCAACAGCTGTACTTCTATGTTTACTGTGCCTTGGTAACTTCCACTGTTTGTCGCACCATTCTTATTACTTTAAAAAGAATGTGCCCTAAATTGAAGCACAAATAGCTCATTTTGCAAGCTTATCAGCTCAGCCTTATTTGCGTTCGCTTTTGCCGGCCTCCGCCAACCGTAGAGCAGGCTGTTATGGCATCATAGGTTCGGTTGCGCGAAATGGGCGAGTGTATCGCATGGCCATTCGCTTTTTTCCTAATCATATAGCTTATTTGAGTGAAGTATACGTTAAAACTGGTGTCAGTATGATTTTAACGAGGCCGTCTTTTGAATGAACCAAACTTGTCTTTTGTCTTCATGGCTCTTGTAACTTCGCGCTAAAATCATCTAAGAATATGTCTTTCGAACTAGCCCAGCTTACAACGCTTCTGGCGAGAGATAGGCGAGGAGGAAACGGAGACGGGGGCGGGACCCCTGTCGCCACATGGCGGGGAAGGCCAGGAGGCCGCCGCCGCAGCGATAAGCGCGCGCCACAAAGGAAAGCCAGGAGGCCACGTAAAGCGCAGACCCGTGTACGATGGAGGAAGACGAATATCTAGCTGCAGTAGCTCGTACACGGGCGAGGCTTTAAAAACGCCTCGAGGAGAACAAAATGCGGTGAATAACCACTGTTTTCCTTGCGAACATGTCTGTATATCATTGCGAAACAACACCTCGGCAATAGGCTTAGCCAGGGCAGTGAAGCTTCCGCTATCAACTAGAGTTAACAGAAGCTAAACTAGAGGAATTTCGTTTTGCTCAGTGTTAGACCGTGTTATGCGTTCCCATACCCAATCAACCTATTATATCTGTTTCAAAAAAGTACTCCCTATCAAAAACATTCCTCAGGTGGATAGCAAAAGGTGGGCTTTGTTATACGTTTTACGTTCGGGAATCGTTAATTTACAGAACCCCATTGGCCGCAAAAACCTTCGAAGCAGTAGTCTGAATTTCACACACGACGACCTTACATGTGACCGCATGGGATCGGCGCGCACACTGCAGCGCACCGAAGTTTTCATTGGTCAAGTATGCATAAAACAACACAACATTTGTGGCGACTTGCACACAATATCAGCGGTACAAGCCTCCCACAACCACCCCGTCCGGAACGCTTCAGCAACTCCATCTGCCAACTTCTAGAAAGTGGGCATCAATTTTCTCGGACCATTCCTGCTCTCGCGAAAGTGACCGTTCGACTATATTATTGTGTGCATGGATTATCTCCCGCGATACTCCGTCGAGGCCACCACATTGCCGTTTGCTACGGCAGCGGAAATTTTTTTATTTCGGCAGCGATCTATCTTGCTTCGCCATAAAACCCCTCGTGTCATTATAAGTGACCGTGGCCGTCAATTCACCGCCGACGTCGTCGAAGAGCTCCTTCACCTCTGTGCGGGGCAGTTTCATCATTCTAGCCCACACCATCCTCCAACGAACGGTCTTACCGAGTGAACGAACAGTACACTGACAAATATGCTCGCCGTATACGTTGCCTCTGTCGACAAAACTTTGGACGACCTTTAGTCATCTCTTACGTACTCATATAACCCTGCAAAGCATGAAACTGCCGGCTACAGTCTTTTGTTCTTTCTTTATGCCCGTGAGCCTCGCAGCTGTCTCGACACCATCTTTCCTTTCGATCAACACGACGAACCCACGGTGCCTAAGACACTGCCTTGCAGAAGAAGCGCGCAGACCAGCGCGTATACTCAGATTGGCTTTTCAAGAACGGTCCAAGCAGCAGTGTGACGCCGCAACCGTGATCTCTCTTACGCCTTTGCTGATAGTGATTGCCTCTGGACTCCCAGCGTAAACGCGGTCTGTGCGAAAAACCTATTCTCCGTTACTTCGGTCCTTTTATTCTCCTTAAATTGTGAATGAAGGTACTTCCGATATGTCACGTGTAACCACAAGTGGAGGACCATGCAAGAGAACACAAGTTGGCCACATGGCACGCCTCAAACTCTATAACTCCCGTACTGCGCAGTGACTCTCCAAGAGGGCTTTGTCTGTGACCGGGTGAGTGTTACGTCCAGCCCTCTTGACTGAGGTGCAGAAGCAGAACGATGCCGTTCGAGGAAGATGCACTTTACTGAAGCACCTCTCCGCGTTTTGGCAATCTGTGCTCCAGCTTTCCCTCCGCCGTCAGAACCAACGCTGTTCTGTAAATGAACGATTCCCAGATGTAAACCATTTTAGCCTCTTCCTGCACCTTGTCAGTGGAATAAAAAGAAACCAGAAAGTATACAGCAAACCTTTGTAAAATTTAAAATTATTAAATATGGCCCAGCAGCAAGCTATACCTGACTCACAATATGACGAAGGAACGTGCTTTGACCATAGCAGATTCTATTTTCTTCGATTCATGCAGTACCCTGAAGTAACGTAGGGTAGTCTAGTTGCGGAGGGAATAACATGCTAAAGCAAACAATAAAAACTTGAAAGTTACAGAATGGACCAAGCTCACTCTCTACAGAAGACGCTGAATCTTATCCGCACTACTTCAAACTCGTCTGCAAGCAAGTTTTTTGCAGAGGCTGGTGAATATAGCCAGAAGGATATAGTGCAGAAAACACTACAACATTCGAACCGAACTCTTCCGAACGCAAAACTGTTACTTTCAACGTTTTAGTTATTTCAAGTTTATGAATATATATATATATATATATATATATATATATATATATATATATATATATATATATATATATATATATATATATATATATATATATATATATATATAGATATATATATATATAGATATATATAGATATATATATATATATATATTGTTTAGTTTTGCCTTTACAGCTCTAGAATTCGTGCGAACTGTAGGGTTTGATACGTTCCAGAATTTATTTGGATACTTAGAAAGCGCTACAGAACTGATGTTAGCCACATAAACTTTGTTTTAATATTAAGTTTAGGTAAATAATTAACACATAAATGCGCAGAAGTGGTAGAAATGTACTACCTCGACGAGCGCCACCTACAATTTTTCAATATTTAACCACATATTCAATAATCTGAAACCAGCAGAACCTTCGGTGAAGGCGTATGAGGACCATCAGGCAATTTCTTTGCTCCACACGGTGATCGTGAAGTACGAGTATGGACTTTGCACCGTGATGGTTCATCGCAGTCACATGAGTTAGCGGGGAGCACGCTCACTTCAGCACCAGTGTGAGTCACAAAACCCAAAAACTGCATTTTCCAACCACCTCATTCTATAGGAGCGACTTTCCGTGCAAGCTGGTTCAACTAGACAAGCGCTTTAGTCCCACACAAGGACCGAGTGCCAGCCCGGGGAGTCGCAAGTACCTATTTTAGTGGCAGGTGCCCGGCGCGACTAAGAAACACTCATGCACATTGTAACTTTCACCGCCACGGTGGACGTTCAACTTGGAAAACACCTGTTGCAGGACCTGCAGCTGAACATGCCGCAAATGTCGAGAGATGAGACGCAGCATGTCATAACGCCGCCTGTGGACCCCGTTTATTTCCCGCTCCTAGCTGTCCCCACATGGGCGATGCGTGGGTAGACTCAACCACGGTTGGTTATTAAGTGCGAATGCACTTTATAAGCGACCCTGAATTCCGGCGACCGCCGTCCGTCCACATAGCAACATCTGCGGGTGCGCGCGCTCCTCGTCTTCCTTGGCAACGGGGGGAGATGGGCGCGCGCTGCCTGGCCGCTGACATGGCACATACCCACGAGGGGATTGGCCAGGAATGTCCTCGTCTTCCTTGGCAACGGGGGGAGATGGGCGCGCGCTGCATGGCCGCTGACATGGCACATACCCACGTGGGGGATTGGCCAGGAATCGGGCGTGAGAAGGGCTAATGCACCCGCTTAAAGGAGTACTGACACGAAATTTCAAAGCTGAGATCCGCTCTAGCAATCAAGTACAACGACAACACAAATAGGTGTCTGTGAATAAATGCATCTTTCTTTCTTTGTAGTTGTATGTGTGTGTGTGATCTCTCTTTCGCGAACATTACCGAACCGCGCAAATTCAACTCGTGCATTCGCACTTTCACATTCTTCCCCTCGGGGAAATGCGGGGAATTTTTTTTCAGCGCTGTAGCTCTTAGAGATCGTCAGTTTTTGGCAGCAGATGGCGCAACGTGCTTGGGCCACAGAACAGTTTCTATGTATTTCTCATTTATTTCACACGTTTGTTGAATGACAGTCCTGACAGAGGCATTCCTGCACCATACTACGATTCAGTGGGTCAACGTCTCCGGTCGGTGTTTTTGAGAGAATTTTTAGCAGGCTATCACACGTTTTTGTGCATTCTCCGAAATCTACCTGGTGTGTTTGCTTTAACGCACTTCTTCAAATTACGTAACTAAAATGCGAAAGTCGCGCGCCGTAATTCATACCATGGTAAATCTTTTCCAGCGTAATTTTTTCGCAGATTTTGCATTTGTTTTAAAACTATTTACAGCGTGCTCTACTCGGGTAAATGAGGACGTCATGTTTTGTTCTGCTGTGTTCAATTCAAATCGTATTCTTTTTCTAAACCGGACGCTTAGGCCATTCATTTTTTTTGTTGCTTCTCATCGGTTAGTTACGACAGCAGATTGAATCCACTACACATTGTTTATACAATAAATCCCCTTCGGTCGTGTTGTGCTTTCCCTCGATTCCGCACTGCTGATAATATATACAGTCAATAGCTTCTGCCATGCTTAGTACATTTGAAATTTTAACCTCGCGTACAAACATTTATGCCCTCTTTGCTTGTCATGTATCTTCCTTAACGTATGTCCTTCGTAGGATGCTGTTACTATTTTGAAAAATAAATAACGAGTGATTTATTAGCACTTTTTCCGCGGAGGTTCCGTATCTCAGAACATTGCATCGACCTAAATAACACCACCCTGATTTCGCCAGCCACATTCTCAATAATGCCAGCGAATTAGGTAGGAAAAGAACGGGAAATAGAATTCTCAACACTTCACGCTTCCAAAGCAGACAACGTTTTCCGAAATCGTAGCACCAACTTGGGAGGGAGACTCGCTATCGTGTGCAAACAATTGAACCGAAGAATAAAAGGCCTTTCAAAGAAAAATAGGCCAGGCATTCAAATGGCCATTCAATGTACATTCAAATGTATTCAAATGTACCTTCAAAGCGTGCGTGAATATTCAAATGTTCACATACCCTTTGTAACAAAGGTTGAGGTCGCGGTTGCGATTCCCGGTGGCGGCGGCCGCTTTTCTGAGAAGGCGAAAAGCAAAAACGCCGGTGGGTTCGAGATTTCGACGAACGTTAAAGATCCCCAGGTGGTCAAAATTAATCCGGAGCCCTCCACTACGGCGCGCCTCCTCGCCTGCGTTGTGTCGGCGCTTTAAACCCGAGATTCAATCAATCAATAAATTGTTACAAAGGTTCTTTCGGCAATTGCGAAATATTTAGAACCAAGTGTATGGCTCCTATAAAATTACTAATGATAAAGGTAAGACTCTGACGTCATTTTTTTTTTTGCTAGGGAGCAAATACCGGAAATACACTACTCGAGCCGGTTTATCTCGGGTTTTAGTGCAGTAAATTATTCCAGATTTTTCGCATACTTCTGCTGGGACTTTGAACCATGTTTCGGGATCGCGCAAAAAAAAAAAAAAACGGCTATACACAATAAAATCCTTGGAACTTCCTTGGATGTCACAAGCATATTTTTATGTAAACTCATACACATATGCGTTTTTTACAAAATGATTCAAGTTCACGGGAACAGAATTCTCAAAACAAGCGAAAATTTTGTTAGCGGGCGTAAATGCAGCGCTCCCAAATCTAACTTTCCCGAGCGTACATGTAGAATATACAGGCCCGCTAACAAATTTCTGTTTTTGTTTCTGCAATTCTGTTCACGTGGATTTGCCTCATTTCGAAAAAAAAGGTCTGCATATGCAGGTGGTATTCACGTAAACGTTTAGCGGGCGACTTGTTCGCTTAGCAACCCTGGTAACCGCCATGTCTGTGCCGCTGTGGCTGCCCACTCGCATTGCGCGCGCACTTCGCAGAAAGAAAAATGGCGTACGCTTCCTGTCCCGTTTCAACGCGTTGCTCGGCCATGGTGTTACCATTTCTCATTACAATTACCCTGACATTATACCAATGCGAGCTTCTTGCCCTCGGGAACTTTGTATCGCCGAACAATGGAGGCGCGGCTGTAAACGAAAGCGACACGTTGCGCAAACGGCTGTCTCTCCAGTAGCCTGCGACCCCGTATGTCGCCACAGTGTGCCCTGTAATGGGTGCTTGAGTACAATAATCAAATAGTACTTTTAAATGGGGGTACGCTTTACGCGTACCCCCATTTAGATAAAATGGTAGAGTGGCGGGTAACATCTGTGACGCCGTCTCCCAAAGCGTGCCGTGTTGGTCGGAACACTCTTTAGTGGGAAGATTTGTGGATAATAGCAACCGCCCTTCAAGCAAATCACCAGAGTTCGGCTTCCGCACAGCAAATTTGTCGAGAACAATATTTCTGTTGTTCTCCTTGAAGAGGTGACGTAAGCTAAATGAGCGATCGTCTTTAAATAGCATACGCGCACGACTTCGTCCATCACGACGCAGTTGCACGGCTCCAAAGTTTTTAGCGCTCTACCAAGTCTTGCGACAATTTGAACCATCTCTCGCGATACGTAGAATGTAGGGTGCTGCAGAGAACACTATTACACGTCGAGATACTTCTTGGCGACCAGCGGGGCACAGTTTGAAACATCAAACAGCTCTTGCTGTGGTCATGTACTGTGCTCCACCGGTACTGTGCTCCACCTGGCGTAACCCCTCCGCTCCAAGCTGTTTTTTCAGATGTTTCCCGTGGGTTTTTCGCAGGCCCTCGGCTCTTTAAAATTGTGCAATGTCATTCAATTAAAAAAAATTAGTGCCTTTCCACTCTGTGAAGAAGGATGACCTGCAAAGCTGGACGCAGTCCACGGAGCGCACGAAACAAAACACGTTTGTCGTAATTTGCAATGGAGCATATTTCCTAGCCGATTAGCTGAATGACCTTCTGACGGATCCAAGCTTTGTTCTTGCAGATAAACATGAAACTGCCTGTGTCCCTCCCGCGTCGTAAGCATATTACTGTTTGTGTAAAGCCGGGTCCAGACTGTTGCCGTAACTGTCGCAATGACCTAAAGAATGACGTTATTTCACGTCTAAGCTAACCGAACTGCGTGACATGGCATTTTTTTACGTCTATAGACCACGATATGAGTTTTGCGTCGGTACTCTGAACTTAGCCTAACACAAACCCAGTCCGCTCTACTACAAAGGACTCCGGACAGGTCCCATTGGGCCGTTTAACGTCCGCGTTTAAATGTCGTACCAGCACAAGAGACATACCATCCATCAGTACGGGCATGAAACCTATAGCTGCGCGTGCACGCCTACCTCCTCCCTACCACTATTTTTCACTACAAAACTACGCATGCATAAATTGGGAACCGGTCATGTACGCGTGCTTAGAAATGACATACGCCGCGACGGCGTGTTTCGGTCGTTTTAGGGGGCTGCCCTTTGGCAGCCGTTACCTGGGCTTCGCGGGAGCGGCGTCCGTTTATGTCTGCGTACCTGAGTGAGCGAGCGCAGCAACGACGAAAGAAAGAAAACAGAGAGGATGGTGCGAAGGGTGGAGTACGACACGTGCGGCTACCGCGTCATCTCTCTGACTGCCTTTCTTTCACACATGTTTCATGTGTCGCCACCAAGGAGCGCCCTACCCCTCCACTTTCCCCAGACGCTGTTCCATTCTCCGCTAATCCAAACTTCTTGACGTTTGCGCGCGAGGTTCAAACACGATATGCAACAACATGCTCGCTGCTCCCTTGTGCGAGGCTAATCTGAACCACGTGAAATTTGCGCGGGAGTTTCAAACACGATTTGGAACATGCTGGCCGGTGGCGGCAGTGAACTGCAAGGTAGCAACGGAGTAGCGCACGGCGTCGTACATTCGCTGATCACGCGAACACTTCCTTAGACGCAGTAGAAATGCGCCGTGACCGAGAAGACTGCAGTTCCTGCTGCGCACAATTTGTAGTAATCGTCAGTGCATTTTTTACGTCCATCCGTGCTTCAGTTTATTTTTCACAATCATCTTATAGCCGCATACCGCCGTTGGCTTCCGCCTGCGCAACTTTACAAGGGGGCAGTGGTGGAGGCGAGAAGGAAAATAGTTATAAAAGAGATGACAACGGTGAGGAGGAGAGAGAGAGAGAGAGAGAAACAACCTTTATTAGAGCCTGCTGTGAAGACGCGGCTAGTACGTCGCAATAGCTGAGCCCCAGCCAGGCCTGCTCACACAACCTCCGTGGAGGCGGCGCTTGCAGGCCGTTGGCGTTCGAGGCCAGCCATTGCCAGCTGGACAGCCTGGAGTTGGTCTTCGTAGTTTCCATTCTTCATGACGTCCATGAATCTTGGCGGAATTGTAGTGTTTCTGGCTTCCTGCGGGTGATTTTCACAATCCCATAGGATATGGGCCAGGGTGGCTCTCTCTCTGTTGCATAGTGTACACATATCACTAACATACACCTCTGGGCAGATGTGTTTGGCTACCACTAGAGTCATTATTGAACAAGTCTGTAATTGTCTATAAATCACTGCTTCTTGTCTAGTTAGGTTAGGGTGTGGTGGTGGGAAAGTTCGGCGATTGATGCGGTACCACTCGAGAATGTCTCTATATGCAGTGAGTGGCTCCGTTTCTTCGGCCCCGATTTGCGACGCAAGTGCACGGTGAGGAGGAGGAGCTCCGGAACGGCGCCAAGTAAATCGATGACACCGCAATGAAAACTCGGGGGGTTAGACATATACTGCTTTGCAGTAAAAAAAGCAATCGACCTTATTCCACTGTTCACATGAGATAAAATCGTGATTGCCCCAAACTGCATCTGAACTTTACCGCACTTGTAAGCTGAAAGATTCGTCACTTTACATCGACCCTTTTAACGCGTTATACATGCACTATAAACAGTACAAGATATGAGTATTCAACCCACATAGCTGATTAATCGGTAACTGAGGGGAATATGACCCGTACTTGAGGTGCGATAGAAGATTCTCAGCTTCGGTTACATACTTTCTATACTCTTTTTCAAGTACAGCGCACGTCCCTGTAGGCATTCTAGGCGAAATATCTTTCCGAGGAGGTGACTTTGGAGGGCAATCATGGTGAATCGCGGTAGCTTTCATATAGAAGGTCCAGTTTGCTTCGACAGAATAGAACTGCATCGGTGTCTTCTCGCACATACCTTCGGAGAGAATGTCAAAAATATACTACCTCTCTGTCGAAAAGACAACGACGGCGGAACGCGAAGGTTTCCAGAATCAAGGTTTCCAGAATAAAAACGGGCTGCGCCTGTTTACAGATGACGGCGTTCTTTATAACACCCTTTATTCTTCTAACGATGCAATCACCCTACAACACGACCTTGACACCATCACTTCGTGGTACGAAAAATGGCATCTGCCTCTAAGCATCACCAAATGCAAACTCATGTCCTTCACGCGTAAACACATACCACACACGAAACCTACTGCATTAATTCGGTTCCCATTGACCACATGTGTACTCACAAATATGTAGGAGTTCATCTGACGTCATCCTTATCATGGGTGAAACATGATGGAACCATTCGTTCAGTAGCTTCGCGCACATTAGGCTACTTACGACATAACTTGCGATCTTCATCTCCTCATATAAGGAAGCTCGTATATCTAACATACGTTCGACCAGAACTCGAGTACGTATCGTCCATCTGGCATTCCTCACAAGCTTACTTTGCCGATGATTTGGAAGTCGTTCAGAACCGCGCAGCTCGCTTCATTACGCCACAATATTCAAGACACAACAGCGTAACCGCACTAAAGGAAACTTTGTCACTCGCATCCCTCGCTTCACGTAGCATAACTTCTCGTGTCTGCCTCCTTCACACTTTCTTTTACTTCAGCAGATCAGGACACCCTCTCCTAATACGCCCATTAAGAACATCATCTCGCCTGTCCAATACGCACTTGATGACCTTAAATGCCGGACGACGGCGATGAGCAGCACATTAATTCAATTTTCCCCGAAGCCATAACACTCTGGAATGCACTGCCAGATGATATCGTTTTTCGCAGATACCGCAAAACATTTCACGATAAAAAACCCATTGCCGAAATCAAAATGATACGTCTTAACGGCACATTCACCTCTTGCGTTTACAGTTGTGCTTTTAACGCCCTCGCAGAATTTATCGCCTGTCATGTATTTTTATGTTTTTTATGCGTGTTGTTTTCGTTCTTTTCAATCATTTATTTCTTGTAATCAGTGTGTACCGCCATTTTGTTACATTGCTATGAAACTTCCACCTTCGATGTGCCCCTCTTATGTAATGCCTTCTGCGCCTTAAGGTTGAATAAGTGATATGAAATGAAAATAAAATGAAGTCAAACAGTAACTAAGCCGAAGCCGAAGTGAGTGAACCCATATCCCGCCACCTTACAATGCACATCAGGCATTTTTTATCGGAACGGTTCACTGCAACGCGATTGTGCACTGTAGTGCTTCAATGATACGGGAGTGCCATGACTGTCCCTAGAGCTTAATTATCGTTGTCATTAGAAGGAGGGGCGCATTTTCTGTACTAATTTTGCAGGCCCATGTCTTCAAATCCAAATTGTTTCGCCTTGTATGAACAGTGTAATCATATAAACGTCGGCTTCGTAACGCGATGGTCTAAGCTTCGATTCAGACTAGGGGAAGCGTTTTAACTTTCAATCGGTCCATGCATTATCATCATCATCGTTTGAAAAAGTTCGCTTTCCTGCAGAACGTTTTCGGTGGACTGAAAACGACAACAGTGAGATGCTGAAAGCTTCGCTCTAAAAAATTCGGTGGAATATTTTTACCCACATATACAAAGAAAGAAAATACGCATCCAGGGACAACCTCAACGTGCTCATCCTGTCTGCTTTGAATATTTAAGCTGCCTCGTAGCTTTCGCCGCATTTACAAGAAGGCAGGTTGTAGCGACGTTTCTAGCAAGAACCGAATGCAGACGGTCAAGTGGCCAGTACTGCTTACAGAGAACGCAGTTACCTAAGCATAGGGGAATTATCCTCAGCCGAGGAGAGGGCCTAAATCGCATACTGGCTCGCCTGGAGAAAACTGGAAAAGCTGGCTGGGGCGCGTACGTATCAAAGATAGCCACTTTTGACAGCTTTGTAATGCACTGGGAAACTGCCATGCCGTGGATCAAGAAATATTGTGGCCATAGTCGCCCGTAACGGTACGAGCATAGTGGCAGCGACGATAACATGTCACAATTTGCAGAGGGAGGTGAGCACCAGCTTTGCGGGCACCTGTCTAGCTATTCACGGAGGTGAGCCGGGCATGAAGCAAGATTTCGTTTTTATGGGGCGGTTAAAACACCCCCAGTTCATGTATGCACCCACCTCTATCTCCTGGCTAGTTTCGAACTCTCATCTATTGTTCTGAACAACTGCTAAAACAGCGCGCTACTCAGTCTCAATAGCGTTGGAAAACGTAACAAAAAGAAAAACCCTCTTTGTCTTTTCCGAGATGAATAGTTCTTAAAAACCTGCAAAAAAACGCAATATTGCCCAGGACATCATTACTGCGCGATTTCTTCAGGAAAGTTAACGCAGCTGTGGGCTCTACTGCAGGCACTTAAATTTAGTCAGGGTACAGGGAAGTGACCTAGTTTGAGCCCGCCGTGAAGCCAAACTCGGACAATTGCTGAGCACGTTCACTGGCGAATTGTGGGCAGCAGCATTAATTTGCTAAATTCTTGAAGGGTTAGGAATGCGGAAAAAGATATGTGCCCTTCCACGCTGAGAAGAAGACTGGCCTCCGAAGCTGGACGCAGTACACGAAATGCGCGAAACAAAACATGTTTGTTTGTCATTTGCGATCGAGCACTAAGAACTTAGCCCTACGAAATTTTGGGTGACTAGAGATTTGTTCAAGTGGAGAAACATGGAGCTGTCTGTTTCCATTTCGCGAAACGGGCATCTTACTGTCTATGCTACGCAACAACCGAATCCGCTTGACCACTGAAGACAAGGGAAACTTCGCATTGGGGAGGGGGGTAGACACACGTTCAAGTCTCCCGCCACCACAACGGGCGTGTCATCAATGAGTACATGAAACCAATACCTGCGAGTGCACTTCCCCCCCGCCCCCTTCCCTCCACTCGGAAATCATGCCTGATAGTCCGGCAACCAGTTATGTTCGCGTGCTCAGACGAGAAAGTCCCCGCCAAAATTGTCGCTCTGAAAGCCCTTCAAGTTGACAAGAAATATTGGCTGACGTCGACATTGCTCTCCATCTGGGAGGCATTCCCAGTTACTCGGCGAAGTGGAAATTGCGGTGGAAACAGCTGCGGCAGCATATTTCTGTTTTCGCACCCAGTCGCGCTAATGTTCCGGCCGACGCTCCATCGATTCCCGCGTTTCTTCCTCCGAGCGAGAAGACGAAGATCGCCATCGCGCTGCGTTCACATCGGCTCCGTTCTTTTTCACAAATTGCGCCGGTTAATTGAACCGCAGCTGTTTAAAAGTGCATCGACCGGATGTATGAAGTTGTGTGGACCACCGGAAACCCAAATTCCGAGGTAGGGAACCACTTCTTTCGAATTTAGAGGACTTTTTTGTGCCCACGAGGAGCCCCCGCCGCTAGGCCTAACGTCGACTTCGGCCTCGGCCGGGGGAGTGGTAGGCCTAGCTCAGGCCTCGGCGAAGCCGTCAGCGGAAAACCGAACCTTCGGTGATTACGCATGTGAGCATTGCCCTAAAATGGCTACCGCTATGCGTGTAGAGGTGAACGGCGTCGAAATTCCGCCGGAACAGTGCACAAGATCGCACGGCTGGAAAACTGCCGGCGAGAGAGTGAGGCAAAACGGCGTGGGCCAGCTAACCCTAACGCCCGTACTTCGAGTGAGCCAAGATGGCGCCAAGGCAACGGCTGAAGTCAACAGCCAGAGTGACAACCTCGGCAGTGGCGCTACCGGCACCGATACACGTCACTCAATGGTGAAACGTATAAACAAGGGCAAATTGTTGAAGGGCGCGCGCATGCCAGCATTGCCGCGCGGCGACATGAAGATCGTGTTGCGCCCACGAGGCGGGCTTCGTGTGAGCGATGTGACCCGTGTAGAACTAAGTCGTACACTTGCGGCGGCGGCACAGATCCCCGCAAATGAAGCAAATGAAGACGTCGTGTGCCTGAACCTTCAGCAGAATATCGTTGTGGTGAGCACCGCCAAGAGAGAGCACGCCGACCGATACGCTGCCGTGGAAAGGATCGACATACGCGGCACGGCGCACGAAGTAAGTGCCTACGAAGCGGCCCCTCACGGCACGGTGAAGGGCGTCATAAGGGGCATCCCGCTTGAGGATACGGCCCAGGAGATTCAGGACAATGTTGTGCACAAGCATAACCCAACAGCCCTACAGGCAAACCGAATCGGTAAGACCCGATCAGTCGTCATTGCTTTCGAAGGGCACAAAGTGCCCAATTACGTTAAATACGGCAACCTGCTCACGGAGTGCACGTTGCACAAAAAACAAATTGACGTATGCTATGCGTGCGGAAGAGTAGGCCACAGAATGGACGTGTGCCCGGATCCCTCGAACAAGATCTGCCGAGGGTGTGGAATCTCCAACCCCGCCGAAGACCACGAATGTGTCCCGAAGTGTGGCCTGTGCGGAGGCAAACACCTGACCGCGGACAAGGCCTGCAAAGCCCGCTTCAAGACGCCCTATGTCGTCCGCCGGCGGCGCTGGGAACGGCGCCGAGCGGAGGAAGAAGAAGACGCTGGGAGAAGGAACCGAGAGAAAAGAGGTCCTGCAGGTGGACCCCACCGTAGCGCCTCCAAACAACGGGGCCGGTCGCAAACGCCGGTCCGCAGCAGCAACAACAGTAGCGGCGAAAACGACCGCCAGAGTCGCTCCCGATCGAAGTCACGATCCAGGGGTGGCAACGGCGGCGGCAACCGCCGCTGGGAGACGGTGAACCCCTGCTCGAGCGGGAGATCCGGATCCCCGACCACGTCCCGTTCGAAATCCAGGGCCGCCTGGGGGTCCCGGGCCAGTTCGAGACAACGGAACAGTTCGAGCTACCGGGCTAGTTCGAAGTCCCGGAACGAGTCAACCGGACGTCGAGGGATCGCCGAGAAAAAGGTGGGCTGGACCAACAGGTCTCTCGTCGCTCGAACCAGCGACACCGCATTCCCACCCCTCCCCGTCTCCCAACACCTTAACTCACAATCGAGTCTGCAAAAGGACAGTAGCGAAGTGGCAGAGCTTAAGAGGATCATAGAGCGCCAAAACGCTCAGATCCAGGAGCAGAATGCCCAAATACGGGCGCTTATGAGCAAGATTGAAACGCTGGCGAGTAACGGCAGCTCGGTAAATGCAAGACCCCAAAACAACACCACGGCGACAAACAACGCCGGAGGCTTGCGCAAGGTGGCGCGGAGGGATCCCCCCTCGCCCCCCCTAGGGCGGACGGCGGGAGCGGCTGGGTCCACGCAACGTGCATCCAGCAATCAAGAGGCGATGGACGCCGAAGAGGGTCCCGCGAGCGCAGAGGAAGCGGCGGCCGCAGAGACCGCGACCACGGCAACGACACAGATCCCACGAGGAGGAGAGCTTACGGCCATTTTGTCTGCAATAACCCAAATTAACGAAAGGCTAGGCAAAATGGACGCCCGACTCGGAGCTGTCGAGAGTCAGCTTCACACGCTCTCGGTAAAGCACGAGCGCCTAGCGCTAAAAGTAGCCACAAAGTCGGTGAGGAACCGTTTCGCGTCCCTGAAAAAGGAGCGGGCCGAAGGAATAAAAGTAGCCACAAACCGTTTTGCGTCCCTGAAAAAGGAACGGGCCGAGAAAATCAAAGATGCGATCGCGAAAAGGCGCGGTCGACTCGAGACATCCGAGGAGGATGACGCAGAGGCCAAGTAAGAAGCACAGGAAGAAGACCGGGGAAGACACCACCGTAATTTACCAATGGAACTGCCGCGGAATTCGCAACAAAGAAGCGGAACTACTTTTACACATTGACGGGCAAGAAAACAAGCCAGATGTAATAGCTCTACAGGAAACAAACGGGAAACCACGACTCCCGGGGTACGTCACTTACACAGACCCCACGGAGAACGGAACGGCGGTGCTCGTCCGCAGCAACGTGGCGGCAACACAACACGTCACGGCGCAGGGCGGGTGCGAGCACACGCTGGTCGAAATTCATGCAAGAGAAATTGGCAACTCGGGCAATCTATTCGTCATGAGCGCGTACTGCCGTCCGTCACAACGGCAGTACGAGTTTGACCGCATCGTGAGCCAGGCGAAAGGGTTGGCGGGGACGAGGCCACTCCTGATCCTCGGCGACTTTAACGCCCCTCACACAACGTGGGGCTATAAGTTCCAGTCCAAGAGAGGAAAATCGTTGGCCAAGGCAATGGAGGATCACGAGATGGCCCTCCTGAACGAGCCGGACGTACCCACCAGAAGAGGCAACAGTGCCGTGAGGGGCACTACGCCAGACCTGTCGTGGTTATCGGGCACGCTAGACGTCACCTGGAGGAGCGAAGAAGCGGACCTGGGGTCTGACCACAGTGTGATCCGCATCACGATCCGAGGCTCCCGATATCGGGCTGTGCTGGGGACGGCGAGGATCACGGATTGGGACAAGATGAGGAAGTATACCCAAGAACAAGACGCGGCGGCCGAGGAAGAGCCGGCACAAGCCGAAAGAAAACAAACCTACACCGAATGGGCAAGGGACCAGAAGCAGGTCCTCCAGAAATTCACCCAGGAAATCGCAACGACGGCGCAGGTACCGTACGTGGACGCCAGACTTACCCACATGTGGGCGGCTCGGCACTCGTTAACGCGGCGGTGGAAGCGTCAGAGACATAACAGAAAGCTGGCCAAACGCATTGCGGTCTTGAACAAACAGATCGCCGAGCACGCGGCCAAGCTATGCAGGGAAAATTGGCTGAAGACTTGCGACGGCTTGCAGGGCAAGCTCTCGGCGCGGAAGACGTGGTGTCTCTTGAGGCATTTAATCGACCCGCTGAGTACCAAAACTGCGACCAATCGCATCCTTACCAAAGTATTGAACACGTACAAGGGAGACGGCTGCAGGCTCCTGGAAGACCTGAAGGCGAGGTACCTAAACGAAGGGAAGGGCCAGTACCCGGTGCCCGAGACGTACGAAGGACCCGACAACGACGAGCTGGACAGGCGGTTTACCATGACGGAATTTTGGACAGCGATAGACGAAAGCAATAAGAGAAGTGCCCCCGGCAGGGACGCCATAACTTACACACTGCTCGGTAACATGAGCGGTGCAGCGGCCCGCGGCCTCCTAGAGCACATCAACGAAACCTGGGACAGCTCACGGTTGCCGGAGGAATGGAAGGAAGCCGAGGTCCACTTCATTCCAAAGCCCGGCAAAGCCCTCACGATAGACAACATGCGGCCCATCTCCCTCACGTCCTGCGCGGGGAAAGTTATGGAGCGCATGGTTCTTCGCCGGCTGCAGAAGCACCTCGAAGAAACAGGTCAGATGCCGGAGACGATGTACGGCTTCAGACATCATCTCAGCACCCAGGACGTGATGGTCCAACTCCACGAGCTGGTCGTCAAGCAGGCAACGAGGCACGCGCCGCGCGGGATACTCGCCCTCGACCTGAAAGGAGCGTTTGACAACGTGTCCCACGCAAGCGTGTTGCAGAATCTGAACAAGACCAGGTGCGGCCGCAAGACATTCGGCTACATAAAAGATTTTCTGTCAAACCGAACGGCGACCATCAGTATAGGGGACGAGAAGTCGGACCCTGTCGAGCTCGGCGATAGGGGCACCCCTCAGGGGTCGGTCTTGTCGCCCCTGCTCTTCAATCTGGCCCTCCTGCCCCTGCCCGATCTACTCAAGCAAATCGAAGGCGTGGACCACGCGTTCTACGCCGACGACATTACGGTGTGGACGGCCCGAGCTGGGTCCGATGCCTGGGTGGAGGAAGCCTTGCAGCGGGCGGCAACGACCGTGCACGAGTACGCAAAGTCGTGCGGACTGAGCTGCGCTCCCCAGAAATCTGAGCTGCTCATGATCCAACCGGGGAAACCTCAGAAGGAGCCGCTGCCGAACGTGACCATCACCATCGACGGAACGGCCATCAAGCCAACTCAGCAGATTCGGATTCTCGGCCTACTACTTCAGAGCGACGGGAAGGCACACGCCGCCGTCAAAAAGATCAAGACTACATCCGAACAGATACTCAGTATGATTCGGAGGGTATCTAACCGAAACCGAGGCCTGAAAGAGGACGATGCCATGCGCCTGGTACGCGCTTTCGTCGTGTCGCGGGTTACCTACTCCGCCCCGTATCTCCAGCTGACGAAGGCGAATAGGGACACCCTAAACACGATGCTTCGCAAGGCAACGAAGCAAGCACTCGGCATTCCCATGTACTCGTCCACGCAAAGACTGCTAGACATGGGCGTCCACAACACGGTGGAGGAGCTCATCGAAGCCCACCTTTCGAATCAGAGAATCCGGCTCAGTCACACGGAGCACGGACGAGCCGTCCTACGCAAGATAGGTTGGCAGATCGAGCCAGTACCCATCAAGGCAGCCCTTCCGGAAGACTGGAAGATGAGCATTCTGACCAAACCCCTTCCCCGGAACATGACGCCAGGCAAGGATGACGAGAGGCGAACCGCGCGGGCAAAAGCAATGGCCCGGAAGCTGGAAGAGAACCCCAGGGTCCTCTACGCGGACGCCTCGCTCCGAAAACACAGCGACCGTGCAGCGGCGGTAGTTACGTCCCGAGACCGGCTGATCGTCAGCGCGTCCCTGAAGACAACAGACCCCGCAGTTGCCGAGGAAGTGGCCGTGGCCCTGGCACTCGCACAGCCATGCGTGCACACTGTGGTCACCGACTCAATGACAGCGTACGGAAGCTTCCGCAGGGGGGTAATCTCTTCCGCGGCCCGAGCCATTCTGTCCAAGTGCAAGCCACCGGGAAGAGCCATAGAGCTCGTGTGGGTCCCGGCTCACTCGCGGGTAGCAGGCAACACCATCGCCGACTACCATGCCCGAGAAATGTCAATCCGGGCCGAGAACGAGCCGGAAGAGCTACCGCACCCGGTTACCAGCTTTCGGGACATTACCCGGATGTACCGAGAGGAGAGGCGCAGACTGCCGGAACCGCACCCCAAACTGACTAGGCAGCAACAGACGATCCTGCGTCGAGCGCAGGCGGGATCGCTTGCGCATCCCGTACTGATGAACCTCATGTACCCTGCGGAACACGATACGCTCTGTCCGTTTTGCAAAAAAGAGAGGGGCACCCTGCCACACATCTTGACAGAGTGTACAAAACTCAAGACCCCCCCTCCTTCCCTTCCCCACAACACCCCCAATCCCCAACCCCTTGAGCGTTGGGAGACCTTGTTGACCAGCCCCGCCCTGCCGACTCAGCTCGCACTGACAGACAGGGGCCAGGAGCTGCTGGGAACATATGGGTCCCGTAACTAGGGAACCACCCCGTCTGGTGCCAGCGCGCACCACCGATTTCTTGGGCTCAGTAAAAGTTGATTCCTCCTCCTCCTCCGAGCGAACGACACGCGCCTGTCGATAGGGATTGAAACCTGGAAGACTCCAGCTTCGTTCTTGCGGGCAAACATGTGGCTGTACGATTCCGTCCCACGCCATAGGCATATCACTACTGTGTAACACACCATCCCAATTCCCTCGACAATTGAGGACAGCTGGCAGGTCGCATTAGGCCACGGGACTTCCACAGTTAAATTTCCCGTCACCACAACGCGCATGTCATCACAAGCAGCATAAAGACTAGTTGTGCATGCACACCCCCTGCTTTCACCCCTAATCAGTGCCCGCAAAAAAACGGCAACAGGGGATGGATGCGTGCTCCTGCGTGAAATACACGGGCGAAAATTTCGTGCGGAAAGCCTCTCTGAAGAATAATGGGCTCAAATCGCCGTTGAAAGCGGCCACGTTTCTCAGGTAGCACATGATAAGGCAGCTACCGCCGTTATAAGCCGATTGTGCAGCCGGTGAAAGAGCCATCGGTGATGGCGAACGGAATAACAGTTGTGAAATCGGTGTTGGCGGTGGCGAGGAAACGCCCCGTAGTGGCGCCGAGGAAATTAGCTTCACTGGAATAAAACTTGGGGTTGGGGGTTACACATATGCTGCTTCAGAGCAAAAAGTGCTGACGTTTTCTCCTAGCCCTGTCTGAACATCTAGGTGCAGGGTGTGCGACACTTTGTCACAGATGTTGTAACACACTGTCATCCCCCTTGTACGCATCTCGTGGAAGCAGGAATTTCCGTTCAAATTGTATCAGAATGATAGGTGCGGACATTTTTCGTGGATCCTACAAAATTGCATCTTGAGTACAGCTTTTTCGGTAAGCTCGTTCAAAGTGGGATTCCAACAGTCCGGTTTAGGTCGTGGGCCTAGAGAAGCCCATAACCTTGGGAGATGCTACTGCTACATACACAAGAATCAACGGGTAGCTACGCAAGATAAATTTTATTATCTTGGCGCCCCATACTCGTTTGTATTTCGATCGGCTTGCAGTAACAATAGTTGTGGCAGTCGGGCGGATGAGTCAACATGCAAAGAAGGGACCAGAATCGGAATGATTCAACTCCGATGGATTTCAACGCTTCTGAATAAGCAATGCTCTCAGAACTTCTAGCTCAATCGCAGAAAGGGCATTTTGTGGCTGAGCTTATGAATCAAGAATCTTGCTAAAGGTTTCAATGCCCTGATAGCTGAAGAGACCGGAGTGACCAACCCCTCTAAGTACATCAGAGTGGGGTGTTAATTCGCTGTGTGAATGTACTCCAGCACGAACTACATCAACGCCGGCTCAGCCATAAGTGCACTTTACCTCATTAAAGTACAACGCAGTACCTGGCAGACGTCAAAAACCACACAAAAATTACTTATCACATGATGCTCTTAGCAATTACATCAAGTATATGCGGTGAGGGCATACGCCTACGTTTCAAGGCCGCGGAAGGCAGGCTGAGAGGGATGTAATTAGCCAGTATGGTATGCGTAACATCGTGAGCACAAATTGCCGCCACGGGTGAGCGGCACATCAGGACACGTAAGGTAAGCTACTACAAACCAATTCTTGGCAATCTATTCTGGAATGATTCAAGTTCCTTTTATCACGTAGGGTTTTGATCGTGATGGTGAATTTCGGAAGTAGTGGACACAATCAATGTGCTCACGTCTGCTAGCTAGCTTTCTAGAACGATAAGATTCGCATCTAATAAAGCATCTGTCCTCCGGTAAAGAAAGCTTATTCTTAAACCAGGTGTTTTGAAGGGAAATTGTGCTTCGCAATAAACAAGAAAAGATCAAGTGTAGAAAAACAAATTACGCCCACCTCCCCTCGCGGGAACCCTGGTGTGATGCGACGCTGAGGGGGGGTTCAAGCGCATACGGAGAGCCACCGTCAACCGAAAGGCCACCGGAGAGCGGCACACCGTTTATATGCGCAGCGCGCCCGAAGGAGAGGAGACCGCGGAGAGAGAGAGTACTGCACATGCGCAGCACCGCCCACCGGCGGAGTGAGAGCGCGCTGCGCCGCACACCCGCAGATGTTGAGAGAGAGTGTTCGCTCTCACCTGGGCACGTGCCGCTGCCAGTGCGTTTGCCGCAGCTATGCGGCAACACACTCCAACACCACCACCACCACCGCCGCCACCAGCCTATCTACGCCCACTGCAGGGCAAAGGCCTCTCCCATTATTCTCCAATTACCTCGGTCCTGAGCCAACTGTGACCAATTTATCCCCGCAAACTTCTTGATCTCATCTGCCCATCTAACTTTCTGCCGCCCCCCGGAACGCTTGCCTTCTCTAGGGATCCACTCTGTTACCCTTAATGACCAGCGGTTATCTTGCCTTCGCATTACATGCCCTGCCCACGTCCATTTCTTCTTCTTAATTTCTGCTAATATGTCTTTAACACCAGTTTGCTCCCTGACCCACTGCGCTCTCTTCTTGTCCCTTAATGTTACACCTATCATTTTCCGCTCCATTGCCCGCTGAGTCGTTCTCAATTTAAGTTGAACCCTCTTAGTGAGCCTCCACGTTTCTTCCCCGTAGGTGAGTACCGGTAAGATGCAGCTGTCATACACGTTCTTCTTCAGCGACAATGGTGGGCTGCTATTCATTCTCTGAGAATGTCTGCCATATGCACCCCACCCCACTCTGATCCTTCTAATTATCTCTGCCTCATGGTTGGGATCTGGGGTCACAACTTGGCCTAAGTGGATATATTCGCTTACCACTTCCACTGCCTCGCCACCTATCTCAAACTGCTGTGCTGTCCCGAGGTTATTGATCATTACTTTAGTTTTCTGCATATTAATTTTCAGGCCAACGGTTCTACTCTGTTCGCCCAGTGCGGAAAGCATGTTTTGCAATTCGTCCCCCGAGTTACTCCAACACAATCCACTTTAATCCAATGCAACCCAAATCCAATCCAATTCAAGCCAAGCCAAGCCAAGCCAAGCCAGTCCAATCGAATCCAATCCAATGCCCCTCGCGAAAGAGTGTTCGCTATCGGAGAGGAGAGGGGGTAAGTGGAGTAGAGTGCGGACGCTGACGACGACGACGGACGCACGCAGGAAGGACAGGGCCGCCGACAAGAGATGCTCTCAGCGTCGCATCTAAAACTAACGCCTGGCGCCTTCCTCATGCCCATCGTAATCATCATAAGTGTTAACGTTCATTAAAGAGTCATCAACATAGGTCACGGCGGCTCGTCCCCTTTTCATAATTTTTGGTGCAAGGAACACGGGACCAAGAGACCTCCGGAGGTGAGCCACACAGACTGGATTAGCCTCTTCTTCGACCGCCTTCTCAGCTCTGGAGAACAAGAATGAAGTCGCCGTTTCAACAAACGCGTCGCTAAAGCTGGGGGCCGGCTTTAGAAGAAGAAACGAACCAGGCCTATTTGTGCCGCACCTTTGCTGACCCCCATGAGATGCGCCTTCGCGGCTCCGTAACTCCCCCAGTATGATGACGTCGACTTCTTCCCCGTGAGTCTAATTGCCAGCAATATCGAAGTCCGTGATGCTGCACTCGACCATAGAGGCCCTTATCGAAAGACGGCGGATCGTCTGGGAGCGACGTACAGATGTTATCGGCAAAGTTGACTACTTTCTCCGCACCGAGAAACCACCAATACGTGAGTTCAGCGATCTTAAAAAAACTTTGACGGAACAAAATGAGTGCTTGGGCCAGATCAATTGAGACGTTGAAACACTGCTGACATTGACAACCTTAAAGCAGAGATTTTTTACTTCTTTGATTTTAAAGCCAAAGTAATAACTGCAACAGTGCGACTAGATACTAAAATAACTGAGTCCAGCCCTAAGCGGCAAGCTCGCATTGCGTCCATCAAAGAACGAAGTCGATCACAGTAGGAACAGCATCGGAAAGATCATGAAATAAATACTGATATGGAAAGTTTTAGTGAAAATAATAATCCCGTTACCAAAGAACACAAAGACCATGGTAAACCCGAATTGAGTTTTATTTATTATTTATTTTATTCATATACCTTGAGGGCCTTGAGGGCATTACATAAGGGGGTTCCATACAGTAATGAATGACAAGAGCAATTATTTTTAACAATAAAACAAGAAGACAAGAAAACGTGCGCAGAATACACAGTCGGTCAAACAAAATGAGCAAGAAAGAACACAGCAAGGGTTTGACGAGTGAGCACATTTTAAAAGCTGCACATCACTTTATACAGCAGCAAAAAATCGCAATGGCTAAGATTGTCTATCACATTCAAGGAACGCAAATATTTCAGTCTGGAAAGTGGACTGCTTTGTATGCGTTACAATGCTAGCAGGCAGAGCATTCCGCTCGTTTACACACACAAAAAAAGTGGTGCGTATTGTGTTTCTAGGTGTTTCTTTGTGCGAGAAAATATCGGGGCTATATTATGATCATGGTCGGCGTGTGCAGAAATGTACAAAGCAGGGTGAGTTAACGTATGAAGGAACGGCGAATCTCTGTGATTTAATTTCCGGAAGAAAGAAAAGCGGACATATTTTCTGCTCATGGCAAAAGGTGAGAGATTTAAACTTCTCCTAATGAATGACAAACTTTCATAGCGAGAATAACATGGGAAATAAATTGCGCAGATTTGTTTTGAACAGATTCGAGCGTATCACTAAGGATTACTTTGCGAGGGTGCCATAATATGAAAGCATATTGGGGTTGTTCGGATTACAGTACTGTATGCGTGAAGTTTGGTGTCTTCTTGGTTCGCAAGTTTCAGGCGACAGTTAAGAAGGCCACGATTATGTAACGGTTTCGGGGAGATGTATTCCGCGTGGCTAGTCCAGGTTAGACAAAAGTGGAATAAAATGCCTAGATATTCAACAGATGGAGCTGTTTGACTTACAAAGTTGTTAATGCATAGTCATTTGGCGATGGATCTGCAACAGATTGAAAGCGTGCGTGCTTGACGTTGTCAACAATTTTTTTCCATTTACCAGAAACGGCATCAGTCTGATCATTTTGTAAGGTCGGATTGCAAGATGGTTACATCGTTTGGTTCAGTGATTTTCTTGTACATTACGCAATCGTCAGCAAAGAGACGTAGGGGAGATTAAATGTTGGATCCGGTGTCATTAATATAGACCACAAACAATAAAGGACCTACCACGGAACCCTAGGGTACACTGCACTTGGCGGGTCTGGGACCTGATATAGTATTAAGTTTGACTTACTGAACCCTGTTAGTAAGAAAACCGGTTATCCATTAGGTTGTTTTATCGTCTAGCTGTATATTGCAGATTTTACCCATCAACCATCCTTGTTGCACACGGTGTAATCTCAGGCAACATTACACTGAACTTGGCGGGTCTGGGACCTGATATAGCATTAAGTTTGACTTACTGAACCCTGTTAGTAAGAAAACCTGTTATCAATTAGGTTGTTTTATCGTCTAGCTGTATATTGCAGATTTTACCCATCAACCATCCTTGTTGCACACGGTGTAATCTCAGCCAGCATACGATTCATTTTCTTGACATTCGCGCGTGCGTAATTGAGTGTAGGCTTGGTAGTTATAAGACATACCTTATCAGATCAGATACCTTATAAGAAAAGATATAAAGTTATAAGATGATTTTAGATGCAGAGCATCTGATTCACTCGCCTTGTCCCTCCGGCGTCGCCGTCGTCATCGTCGTCGTCGGCGGTTGCGTTGTCCACCCCTCCCCTATTCTCCTCGCCGCGCCAGCTGCGCTCTCCGCCGCTCACCCCCTCTCCTCTCCGATAGCGAACACTCTCTCGCGAGGGGCATTGGACTGGATTCGATTGGATTGGATTGGATTGGCTTGAATTGGATTGGATTGGATTTGGATTGGATTGGATTGGATTGGATTAAAGTGGATTGTGTTGGATTGTGTTGCGTCATAGCCGCGGGACGTTGCGTCATAGCTGTGGCACGTTGCGTCATAGCCGCGGCAGACGCGCTGGTGCCGGCGCATGTGCAGTACTCTCTCTCCCGCGGTTTCCTCTCCTTCGAAGCAACATCCACGCTTGGCTCAAACACCTGGAGACCACGCCGCTTTACAAGTACGCCAACGTCGTCATCGACTGGGACCGGCTTACGCAGTCCCCTCAACGTTATGCGCGCTATAAAACGCGGTTCCTTCGCCGCTCCGCCTATGCGTCGATTCTACACAGGGGTTCCCGCGAGGGGAGGTGGGAGTTTTACATAGTTATAAGATGTACCTTCAACAGAAGGTGTCCTAGTTTCTGTGTTGAATCCACCACATGTCATCCTGCGTACAATGAACGCTCAGATGAAAGAGAAATGACTTTGATAGCAGTAGGACATGCGCGACGAGAATTCAACGTTGACAAATTGACGGTCAGTGCTCGGACATCAAAAGCAACTAATTCAACGCTCACATATCCTGTAAACTAACCATACCTAAGAAAAAAAGCGCACGACTTGTTTGCATTGCAACTTGGCTCATTGAAGACGCAAGTGGCACCAGAAGATTGCCAGGATGAAAAGGAAGCAGCGACTGGAAGACACCTTAAGTGCTACAGGGAGGGTGAAGCGAAAGAGAAGAAAAAAAATGAAACCTTTGATTCCAGAAAACTCGGCAGAACGGAAGAGCGAAGAAAGCTAACTTCTGTGAAGAACAAACAGTCTGCTGGTGAAAAAAGCGTCAGCCTCATCTTAGAACTTACATCTTGAACCCCGGGATGAAACGGCGGCTTTTTTCTGTTATGTCATTGCCACCGGCATGTGCTATATGCTGTAGCGCCACGACATATGCTATGTGTCATGCGCTATGGGTGTCGTTTACAGTATTCCCCTATTCCCGTGTCGGCGCACGTACGTGGGACAAACTGGACGGTGCCTGAATGTGCGTTTACGTGAGCATCAGTTATCATTGAAAGGGGCAGCCTCGTCGCGTTTGTCTTCTCATTGCAAGAAATGTGGCTGCACTCCGAATTTTTCTGAGACTGTCATTTTGTTCAAACATAATCGCCAGATAACACGGGAAATCGTTGAGTCGTACCACATTAATGATAGGAAAGATAAGTGCGTTAGCCAAGCAAGTGTAATGCTTCATGCAAAAGAGATCATGTATCTCAGGGGCTCGTGAGTTGATTTTGGCGCATGTTTGTTTTTCCATTTTGGCATGGAATGTTTCATCTTGTTTGCGCAGTGTTCTGCGCTTTTTGTTTGTTTTTTGGTGTTTGGGGGTGTGGTATCTTCTGCCTATATATTTCTTTTCTGCCTAATAAATTTTTCAGTTGTTAGACCAGCGCTTGTCCTGTGTACTCCTTTCTGCGTCCTGTTACGTTTGCGCCTGGTTTCATTCAAGATATGCTATATGCTGTAGCGCTTTCAAAACCACTGAAATAAACATGCTGCCGGCCGGGTAGGCCATTCTGAATTTGGACCGAGCCTCATGCGTGCGCTTTCCGGCAAAACATCACAACTGGCGATGAGAGATAAAACCCGCGAGCTTGGCGCGGCAGCAACACCCATGCCACTGGAACAAGAATATCATCCGTGGGGAGGCTTGAAGCTTTCCACCCAAGTACAAGTGAGTGGCTGAAATATCGTGAGCGCGTTTTGCAGTACTTCGCTGCGAACGATGTGGCCGATGATAAGAGGAACTGGTATTTCTGACAAGCTGTGGCGCAGCAACGTGATCGCTGCAACGGAATCTGCTGTCGCCTACCAAGCCGGGTGATGCAACACTTGCGGTTATCTTCGCTGCACACGGCGCACACTTCAAGCCCAAAGTCTCCGAAGTGGTTGCAAGATTTAAGTTGTCGAAGAAACAGCTTGAAAGAGAGGGCATCAGTGACTACGTAGTTGATGAGTGCAATTTCGGCGCTGGGCGTGAGTGGATGATGCGAGATCAGATTGTCTGCGGAATTATCATCAGCATCACCAGCCCATCTACACCCACTGCAGGGCAAAGGCCTCTCCCGATAATCTCCAATTATCCCCGTCCTGTGCTAACTGCGACCCATTTATCGCCGCAAACTTCTTGATCTCATCTGCCCATCTAACTTTCTGCCGCCCACTGCAACGCTTGCTTTCTCTAGGGATCCACTCTCTTACCCTTAATGACCAACTGTTATATTGCCTTCACTACACATGCCCTGCCCACTTCCATTTCCTGTTAATTTCTACTACGTCCTTATCACGCGTTTGTTCCCTGACCCATTCCGCTCGTTTCTCGTCCCGTAATGTTACACCTATCATCTTCCGTTACATTACTCGTTTAGTCGTCCTCAGTTTAACTTGAACCCTCTTAGTGAGCCCCGAAGTTTCTGCCCCGTAGGTGAGTGCCGGTAAGATGCACCTGTCATACACTTTCTTCCTCAGAGATAATGGTAGGCTGCCATACATTATCTGACAATGCCTGCCGAATGCACTCCACCCCATTCTGATCCTTCTCATTATCTCTGCCTCATGGTTGGGATCCGGGGACACAACTTGGCCTAAATTGATAAATTCGCTTACCACTTCCACTGCCTCGCCACCTATCTCAAACCGCTGTGCTGTCCCGAAGTTATTGATCATTACTTTAGTTTTCTGCGTATTAATTTTCAGGCCCGCAGTTCTACTATGTTTGTCCAGTACGGAAAGCATGCTTTGCAATTCCTCCGCCGAGTTACTTAGCAGGGCAATGTCTTCAGCAAATTGGAGGTTACTGAGGTATGCTCCATTAACCCTTACGCCCGCCGTAGCGTAGAGGTAGAGCATCCGCCTCGCGTGCAGAAGGCCCGTGGTTCGAATCCCGGTGCCGGACGATTCCCACGGATTAAAAAAAAATCCGCGTATTGATGGAATTTCAGAATGAGGCTTTGGGTGCGGCCTGACCCCGGCGACCATTGCCGGTATCGCACTCCCTCACCAGAGAAGGATTGACCACCCTGGTGTAGTAACCGCGTCAACCTCCCATGAATACGCCTATTCTGCGGAAATAATGATGCCGGAATGCAGACTCGCCTATTGGAAAGCGCAGAATTGGAGCTGGAAACGGTAAAAAAAACTTGAGATAGCAATAGCAGCCGCAACAAAAGACTCGCACATGCTATGCGGCCTGTCCATTTCTGCGGATTTGGTACAGTCGCAAACTTCGTGCAACGGCCAACACGGGAAGTGACAAAACAAAGGAGTTCCCTGTGCAGTTGGAAGCATCAAACGTCGTGCTGCTGGTACCGGAACAGCACCTGTTTCAAATGAAGTGCGGTCAGCAGTCTCCTCGCAAGGGTGTGCGAAGAAACTGCAGCTAACGGAAGGGATGACACTGGTTCCCGTTCCATGCACAACATGAATGTCCTCCTCGAAACTGAGCACTACACAAGTTAGGAGTACACGTCGTGGTCACTTCGTGCTGCCGGGACGGAACCTATGAAACTCGAGGGTCTTGTAAATAGCCTGCCGCTAGTAATGATACTTGACACTGGGCGAAGTGTTTCGATAATAAGCGAAAAGATAAATTTCCAGCCCTTTTTCTAGAGAAACCGTCCAAGCAAACGGACGTGCAGCTTAAAAGATATTCCGGGCAGATATCCGCAGTGTTGGGAAGGATAACGGTGACGGTGAGGTCGGCACGCAGAAGGCAATGTTGCCCTTGTTAGTCGTGAGCGGACCTTGCCCGACACTTTTAGGAAGGGACTGGATTTAAGCGTTCGGCATTACCATCTCGAAGCAGTTAGAAGTGAAAACAATCAGCACGGTTGCTGGCATTGTCGAACAACTCAGCGACGTCTCTTGAGACAGTCTTGGTACGATGAAGGGTGTGCTGGCCAGGATTACGAAGCAAGAGGGTGCAAGTCCAAATTCTATAAGGCGCGACCAGTGCCGTTTGCACTTAGTGAGAGGTATGTCAAAACGTTGTCGCGTTTGCGGCACTAAGACATATACGCCCTGTAAAAACGACAATGTGGGCAGCACCGGTGGTTCCAGTGCTGAAGCAAGATGGCAGACGACGCGTGTGTGATGATTTTAAGATCACCATCAGCCCAGTCATGGTCCCGCAAAGTTACCCCATTCCAAGAATGAAAGAGCTGTCCGCCAACCTATGTGGCGGTAGGAAGTTTACAAAACTTGACTTGAACGACGCCTAGCAGCATATAAGGCTTGATGCCGTCGCAAGAGCTGGTTGCCATAAACACCGTGAAATGATTTTTTCAATTCACGAGGCTTCCGTACGGCGTCGTTTCGGCGCCAGCTTTGTTCCAGCGAGAAAGGGAAAACTTGCTTGGCGGCAGCCCACTCGTCGCTGTCTACTTCGACGATATCCTGGTGACGTGAAGCGACGACGAGGACGACTGGCCAAAGGTATGCCAAGGGCTGAAGTGCCTTAAGGATGCCGGCCTGTGCCTGGAGCTAGCGAAGTGCGAATTCTTGAGAGACCGCGTCGAGTACTTGGTCACGAAATCACCGCCGAAGGTTTTCACCCCAGTCCCACGAACGTCGAAGTCCTTCTTGCGGCACCCAGACCGCAGGACCTGAAAACATTGCAGAGCTAGCTGGGGCTGATCAACCTGTACAGGGAATTCATTCCTCGCTTGTCGGCAGTGCTCAATCCTTTGCACGGTTTCCTCGTAACCGGTACACCATGGGCTAGGACGTCCTGACAAGTGTAGGCCTTCGTCGCAAGTTAGAAGCTTTTAGCATCTGCAGACACATTGGCACATTTCGACCCCAAAGAAACTGGAGTGCTGGTCACAGATGCGTCGCCATATGGTCTCGGCGCGATTCTACCCAGGCGAGAAGTGTCAGGGGAGCGATAAATAGCCTTTGGTCCAGAAGCCTGGTCACAGATGAGCGGAAATATAGCCAGCTATATAAGGAGGCCTTAGCAGTTTTGTTCGGCGTAACACGGTTCATAGAGTACCTGTGCGGGTGCCCATTCTGAAATAGCAACCGACACAAGCCACTGTTGGGGCTTCTCGCGGGTAATAAGCAGATTCTAGAGACTTGGTCACCTCGAGTACATCGCTCGGCGCACTTCCTGTCGGGCTATGATTACGTCTTTAAGCACAGACTGGGTGGCCGCAATCCTCACGCCTATGCCCTGAGCCGGCTTTTGCTTCCGGCAGCTGAAATGCACGTCGAGAACCTTTCGGAGATTGTTACCTCGAGTGATGCTACCCCACATTGCTGTCAGCGCAACTAGTGCAGCCGCTATGCAGAAAGAACCGTGCCTGCCACGTCTTCGCGAAGTGCTGTGGACTAGTAAGGGAATTCTCCAGGAAGCGCCGTTGAAGGTGCACGCCATCGCCTTCAAGAAATGAGTGCACAGAGCGACTTCATTTTGCTGGGAAGCAGGGTGGTCGTGCCTGCGTCCAGGCACGCCGACGTGCTACGACTGCTGCATGAAGGGCATCGAGGAGTTGCTAAAATGAAAGCGGCTGCACGTAGCTATGTCTGGTATCATCCATGTAATCCATAAACGTCCATCTGATCCATGTAATCCATCGCATGATTCATGTAATGCATGGACGGTGACGTAACAGCAGTGGTACAAGCATGCCGCACCTGCCAAGAAAATCATCGATTACCAAGATGGTCACCGATTAAGCCATGGCCATTCCGGAAAGGCCGTGGTGCCGGATTCATGTAGATTATGCCGGACCACAGCGTAATAACTACTTATTTATACATGCGACGCGTATTCGAAGTGGATGGAAGAGTTCCCCGTATCCACCCCGCCCGCTGCAGACACCATTCACTGCCTGCGACAAATGATTTCTGTGCATGGACTCCTTGATGTGGTCGTATCCTACGATGGAGCAGCGTTCGTGAGTAAAGAATAGAAGATCTTGCGTAGAAGCGGCATCCGACAAATTCTTGTACCACAATACCATCCAGCATTTAATGGAGCAGCGGAGCGTCCGGTACAGACTACAAAGCAGAGGCTAAAGAAAGCTGAGTCAGGGGGTGGTTTGCAGCTGCAGCAAACCAGATTACTGCTTGCATACCGGACAACGCCTCATGAAGTCGCCGGTTGCAGCTCCGCTGAGCTTCTCATGTGTCGGAGATTCAAACCTGAGCTGGATTTGCTGCGACCTGATTTACGATCACCCATGATGTCTCAGCAAATCACAGAGAGGCTTCGGGTTAACAGAGGCTCAGGAGGAGCCATAGCCACTCCACCAGGGACGACTGTGTTTGCTCGGAATTTCCGCCCAAGTCCTGCCTGGGTGCCGGCAATGGTGGAAGGGGACAAACGTTTTTCAGGGGTGCTCAGACTGCCAGACAGCCGCCAGTGGACAAGGCAACGCGATCATGTGCGGGCGATACCGTGGCAGCCCGAGCTGTCAGAACACTCCGGGGCGACCCAGAATAACCGCCCGGATGTTCCAAGCGGGGACCCGGCCGTGGTTTTGGATACTGCAGGCGGTGTCGCTGCCAACACCGCAGCAGCGGCCGTCAGCATCATTCCATCTACGAGAGTTCCGTGAGGTGAACTGAAAGGCCCAGATGTGTCCAGTGACCCGTTTAGTTGTCCCAGTGCAATGGGTGATGCACCGAACTCAGTGGCCTCCCTCCGACACCACTTCGCCGCAAAGTGATGTCAACACGTTGTCACGGAGCTCTACGCCAGAAACATCGCATTCCGGTCGCAGAACCTCTTCATAGTGAACATGTACTGCAGGCCCAAAATCTCGGCTGACATTTACAAAACTGTCGATGACAAATTCAAGACCACCCTCTGAACTGCAGAAGCTGGAGAAGACATACGAAGTTATGACAACCTATTGGAGGGCATCCATGACGACGTTCAAAAAGGTACTGAAACCGTCCCTCTCAATTCTATGAGACCGGAAGGCGACTTACGGCTGACCCGCCTATGGAGGACGCGTTTAAAATTCATTACGAGACGCAAAAAACACAAGAAGAATTCCCGACTTAGAATAAGGATACGAAATATTACGAGGCGAGCAGAGGTCCATGCGAACAAATTACAACGCGACCAATCGCACAATATCTGCGAGCAAATGAAAGGAAGGCTCGGTCCCCGCAAAACATTGAGCCTTCTGAAGTACCTCATCGATCCCAACTCAAGTAAAACGGTCACTGATCGCAACATGGCCAGACCTATGAGCATGTACACTAGCTGGCTGGCTGGCTGGCAGCGAGACCTCTTCGCTGAGCTAACATCACTCTATCTAAAAACCGCCAGATGAACACTTTACCCTCCTTATTCTGGCCAACCGAACACTAAATTGGACGCCGTTATACAAATGCACGAGTTGAGGTCCGCTCTTAATGATAGCCGGAAAGGAAGTGCTCCCGGCCGCGATCAAATTACATATAGTACGTTATTTAATTTGGATGACACCCCCGCACGGGGCACCTTGAGCAATCTTGGTGACGGTACTGGCGATACCGCGGACCCCGAGCCCCCAAACATAAGCTGGATCCAACCGTGGCGATGTGTTTATAGGTGGAGGGTTAGAAACCACGAACGGTGGCCGTCGGAGCCCAGGTCAAGCTCCGGCGGATGGGCTCCCTGTCTGTTTATCAGGCAGGGAGCTCCGGGACCTCCTCAGCTATCAGGGTAAGGTTGTGGAAGAAAGTACCCCCGTCCCCTGCTTCTATACATACTGTATGGCATTTTCAAAAACCCCCCCCCAAACGTGATCGGTCCCTGAAAAGGGGCCGCACCGAAGTATCTTTTCCCCAATTGCCATCTTTGACATTTCCTGAACCAGATCATTACTCTCGATTTCTTGTCATGGAGTCCCTCAATCCAACCCACCCTCTTGCATCTCAGTCAGTGTTCTTGATCGCAAAATATCTTGAAGCCATAATAGGAAAATCATATAAGTGCAAAAAACAAAGGTCTGGTGAACTACTAATCGAGGTAAATGACAAGCAGCAGTCCACGAAGCTTCTAGCTCAGACTAGACTGGCTGATCTAGACATCAGGGTCACACCCCATCGGAGCCTCAACAGCTCGCAAGGTGTGATATCCGAGACTGATCTCTTGAACGAAACGGATGCGGATCTCCTTGCCGGCTTGAAGGATCAGGGCGTCACTGCCGTGAGACGCATCACCATCCGCAGAGACGACAAGGAGATTCCCACCAAACACATTATCTTGACTTTCGACCGCGCAGTTCTTCCACAACACATCAATGCAGGTTTTATCCGTTGCTCCATCCGTCCCTACATCCCGAACCCGCGGCGCTGTTTTAAGTGCCAGCGGTTCGGGCACGGTACAAACTCCTGCCGTGGCCGAACGACGTGTGCAAAATGCGCGTCGCATGACCATCCGAGTGACAACTGTACATCCGACACCCTCTCTTGTGTGAACTGCGGGGGGGCGCATGCAGCCTACTCCCGCAAGTGTGAAAAATTTCAAATGGAAAAGAAGATAATTAACATCAAGGTCACGGAGAACATCACCTTCCCAGAGGCGCGAAAGAGGTTCGCCTCTTTCCCTCTGGGGAGGTACGCAGACGCGGCTCGCCGGGGGGCGGAGCGGCGTCTGGTTTCCACAGGGACCCAGTTCAGCGAGTCTGACCTGGTCCCACCCCCGCCCCCGCTGGGTTGCCTCACGCAGCCCAACCCGGCACTACCAGGCCTCTCAAGCTTGGACGTTCCCTGTCTTTCCTATAGGCGGCGTAAAAATCGACGCCCCACGTGACCAACCTAAAGCGCTGTTTTCGACCATCAAGCCCACCAGACGGCGCAGGCAAAATGTTACTTTTGGTATAGAATACAAAACATTCATTCCGTGACTCAAAGAGCCCACACAGTTCGCTTACAATGTGTTATTTAAAAATACTATTAACAAGTTCCGCATCAAACATCCGTTGAGCAAAAATGTACGCAACTTTTTACGAACAGCCGACTGGTGCACCACCTCGTTTCTGAATTCGCAACCACAAAGCCGCCAATTCAAATTGAAACCGCTGCAACGGCCGACCGTTTCAATGTGCGCGGAGCACCGGTTTCGTGACTGTTATTGCTGTTATGTGCTTTTGCGTCCATCAGTTGTTGAGAGGACTGGCGAAACACGGGAATTGAGTGCTTGTGGAATGACAAATGTGGGAAATTCCGCATCGGAAGGCAGCTGTCGAGGCCAGAATATTCGATTCTTCCAACAGAAGGTGAGTGTTATGCACTCCGCTAGAAAGACGGTGCAAAGGAAACCGTTGTCGCCGTCAATACTTCATTTGTGCCCTTCGTTCGAAATCTTAGCGCAAGTGAACGAGTTGTTATGGCAAAAAAAAAAATGTTGTCACGAAAGCGACGCACAATTGCAGCGATCGAAATGAAATGATGTCCTGGCCTCTGTAAACTTGCGGATGTCAATAAACGATTTGTTCTCACTTGCTGCTCACTGTGGTCTGTGCCAGTCGAGGCCATCTGGTCACCTGGCGTAACATCACTTCACTAGCGCGGCGCAAGTAAACACGCGACCAGCGTGCCAGCCAGGAGCCAGCAGGAGCAGCCACGGCCGGACTCGACGCCCCTTTCGCGCGCGGGAGGAGGAGAGTTGAGTCCGGCCGTGGAGCAGCGAGCCGGCGGCCGCCGTGCGAGGGCAGCCATGTTATTAAGGAGCTCAAGCGGCCTGTGCAAAAAGCATCCGCCATGTTTACAAAGCCGTGTTTACAGCGCCATCAAGCGGGCGTACTGGGTAGTTCACGACGCCGCCACTACGCTTTTTCTGGCACTACAGGCAAAGCTAGACCTTTGCTTCTCTAAAATCCTCCCTGTTCTGTGGCACTACGCCGCTTGCTGAGGCAGCAGCGGTTGTGGTGCAAACCACTCCTGTCGGGACCGGTGCCGCTCCCGCCTCTGTCTCCCCGTCCTCCAGTCCGTTGGAGGGTACCGAGGTGATGGACACCACGGGCCCCGCACCGGCTCCCACCGTCACCGCACCGCCCGTGCCACCTCTGGCGCCCCCGACGGTGGCGGCTCAAACGAAGGGCTCCCGAAGAGGGGCCAAGTCCGGGGGGCCCGGTCCGTCGGGCACCCCTCGGACATCCGACGACGAGATGGACGTCGGGCCGTTCCTGCCTGCAACGCAGCGCAAGGAGCGGCCACCGACTTCCAAGCCTACAGAAAGGCCCAAAAAGCCCAATCCAAGAGTAACAGCCCCGAAAGACGACACATGAACACACACGAACACACACATTCCAGTTATTCTTAAATTTAAATAATGCGAACAGAAAATATTATCCAATGGAACTGCAGAGGCCTCCTTAAAAATCTTGACGATGTGTATGAGATTCTGCATGCCAGTCAGCCAAGTATTATGTGTCTCCAGGAAACCCACCTCAACTCTAAACAAACAAATTTCTTAAATAGGTACATGGTATTCAGAAAGGACAGGGTTGGCTGCACCCACTCTTCAGGAGGTGTGGCCATTATCGCCCGGAAATCATTAGCATGCCACCCTGTCACTTTAAACACTGTCCTCGAGGCTGTAGCGATCCGTACCATAATATTTAATAGGTTGATAACGGTATGCTCTATTTACATCTCTCCTGATTTTGCACTTCTGAGCTCTGATTTCGAGGCACTGGTTGACCAGCTGCCCGAACCATACATACTAACAGGCGACCTTAATGCGCACAACTCTCTTTGGGGCTCCTCCAGAACGGATGCCCGAGGTCGCCTGTTAGAGAAGTTTCTTACATCCTCCGGAGCATGCCTTTTCAACAAAAAACAGCCTACATACCATAACTTAGGACACAATACATACTCTCATCTTGACTTGGCTATTGGTTCCGCAGTTCTCTTTCCATGTCTTGAGTGGGGTGTGGGCTCGGACCCATATGGTAGTGACCATTTCCCCACTTCATTAACGTATATAGGTATAGGCCCGAGCAGTCCATCTTCCCATAAAAGGTTTAATGAATCAAAAGCAAACTGGAGCACATTCACACAAACATCTCAACTACACCACACATCCATAAAACACCTACACGTGGAGGAAGCCGCCCAACTCGTCACGGCGCACATCCTCGACGCCGCCGAAAAGTCCATTCCCCATACCTCCAGTGGGTCCCGCACCCCAAGGAGGCCCTGGTGGAACGAGGACTGCAGGCGGGCGCGAGAGGCCCAGAACAAGGCGTGGGGTGTCCTTCGGCGGTACCCCACGTCAGATAACCTCATTTCTTTTAAACGGGCAAAGGCTTTTGGAAAGCGAGTGCGTCGTGAGGCGAAAAGGGAGAGTTGGCGCACCTTCCTCACTTCCATCAACTCATACACTGACACACACAAAGTCTGGACACGAATACGAAAACTAAAAGGACAACAGACACACAGCCTGCCCCTGGTTAGTACAACAGGGGACACACTGGAAGACCAGGCTAACACACTTGCACAACACTTCGAACACGTGTCCAGTTCAGCACACTACACAAACACTTTCATGAAACACAAAACATCTGTAGAAAAGAAGTCCCTGCGTGATAACAACAAGTCGCACACTTCTTACAATTCTCCTTTTTCAATTCATGAGCTGAAGGTTGCTCTGAGCACATGTAAGCCTTCAGCTCCAGGTGCAGACAAAATCACATACACCATGATACAACACCTACACCCAGACACTCTTGAAACACTCCTACATCTATACAACAACATATGGCTTTCGGGGCACATTCCTCGCTCTTGGAGGGAGGCCATAGTAGTGGCTTTCCTGAAGGAAGGAAAGGACCCTTCCTCTCCAGCTAGCTACCGGCCCATCGCCCTCACAAGCTGCCTGTGCAAGCTCCTCGAGAAGATGATAAACAGGAGACTCGTGTACTTCTTAGAGTACAACGGTCTTCTCGAGAGCTGCCAGGCGGGCTTTAGGGCGGGGCGATCTACGAACGATCAACTCGTTGCGTTAGAGTCATACATTAAAGATGCTTACCTCCATAAGCAGTACTGTATGACAGTATTCTTTGATCTTGAAAAGGCGTACGACACTGCTTGGCGGTACGGCATCCTCAGCGATTTGAAGTCCTTTGGTATGTCGGGTAACATGTGGAACACGCTTGCCAGTTACCTCTCTGAAAGAACGTTTCGCGTGCGAGTTGGAACTGCAATCTCTAGAGTTCATGTGCAGGAAAACGGTGTTCCGCAAGGTGGAGTTTTGAGTTGCACGTTGTTTATTGTAAAAATGAACTCTCTTCGGAAGGCTCTGCCACCAACCATTTCCTGCTCAATCTATGTAGACGACGTGCAATTATCCTTTAAGTCTTGTAACCTGTCTATCTGCGAGCGTCAAGTCCAGCTTGGTGTTAACAAGCTAGCTGGCTGGGCAGATAGCAACGGTTTTAAATTTAATCCAGTGAAGTGTACTTGTGTTCTGTTTTCGAAAAGGCGCGGCATTCGGCCGGATCCAGACATCAAACTTAATGGTGTCTCAATTCCAGTCAGAAATGAACACAAGTTTTTAGGTGTAGTCCTTGACGAAAAGCTCTCGTTCATTCCACACATAAAACAACTTAAACATAAATGCTTAAAGGCCATGAATATACTCAAGGTTCTCTCCCACTCTTCATATGGGGCTGACAAACAACTTCTTTTACGTGTCTTTACCAGCCTGATAGGTTCACGATTAGACTATGGAAGCGTTGTTTATGGGTCAGCAAGTAAGACATCCCTCAAAATTCTGGACCCAGTGCTTCATCTGGGGCTCCGGTTGGCATGTGGTGCCTTCCGGACTAGCCCAGTCGAAAGCCTCTATGTGGAGTGTAATAAGTTTAACCTACAACGTCAGCGAGCATACACAGATCTCCTTTTTGCTTTTAAAATGTCATCTATGCCACACCATCCTTTTAAATCGGCTTTTTATGATACGTCTATGACTGCACTACTCCTAAACCGACCATCGTTCTCTGCGCCCTTCTCTTACAGAGTTAGAGAGGAAGCGTCAGAGCTTTCTGTCTCCTTTTTAGACACCATACAAAGTTCTCAAACAGATGTTATAGCACCATGGCATCTCCGCCCTGTATCATGCGACACATCCTTCACACATGTAGATAAAAACCGAGCTCCCACATGTGCAATTCTGCAGCACTTCCTGTATTTGCAGCAGAAGTATCAATTTTCTGAATTTTATACGGACGCCTCTAAAACTGCCACCTCTGTGTCCTGCGCGGCGCATGGGCCCGGCCTTAATGTCACTAGAACTCTTAACAGTAATACCAGTATCTTTACGGCAGAGGCTTATGGTGTACTTCTTGTTGTTAATCATATCCTTCAAAGTCGCATCCCACAATCCATTATATATACAGACTCCCTCAGTGTCGTGCGGGCGTTGTCGTCAACAAAGTCTTCAAAAAATCACGTTGTAAATCTAATAGTCAAGGGTATTATGTCTGTGTATGTCCACAAATTTAAACTAGTCCTTTGCTGGGTCCCTGGCCACTGTGGTATAGCCGGGAACGAAGCAGCGGATCGAATGGCCGCTGCTGCTACACTCTCGAATACAGTAGACATAACCACATTACCCTACACCGACGTGAAACCACACATCAGACAACAACTTCGCAAAACATGGCAAACACACTGGAGCAAACAAACCGACAACAAGTTACACGTAATAAAACCACACTTGGGACCATACACCACCGACACACGCAATAGATACACTGAAGTCGCCTTGGCTAGATTACGGATAGGGCACACTCACGCAACGCACTCGCACCTGCTCACTGGATCTCCAAGACCTCTGTACAGCAGGTGCGGAGAGGCCCTATCCGTGATCCACATCCTCATAGAATGTAAGGCACTCGACAGTACACGACGCAAACACTTCCCTCAACTACACACACGACATATTCCACCACACCCATCATACTTCTTAGGAGATGATGCCATGTTTTCTGTTCAGCGCACGTTTAAGTTCCTATCAGAAGTTCACTTTTTACAACTCATCTCATACCACCCATAGCTTTACCCCTGGTCCTATACACCAGCCAACTTATTTATTTTTTAACCACTCTTGTTCTTCACCCTGGCCCTTTACACCAGCCGTACTCATAGTTTTTAACTGATTTTATTTCGTGTTGTCTCCTCATCAAATAACTTTCAGTTTGGCGCTCTTTGCCCGTGTCGGCCTTGCGCCAATAAAATCAAACCGTCAACCGTCAATTTGGATGACACGACCCTGGAAATTCTTCGTACAAATTCAACGAATATCGGAAATCAAGCAAAATTCCCGCTCAATGGAAGCAAGCAGAAGTGCGGTTTATTCTAATATTGAACAAACCCCTTAATACTGTTACG
The DNA here is from genome assembly GCF_048455015.1 of Haemaphysalis longicornis. Classification (NCBI taxonomy): domain Eukaryota; kingdom Metazoa; phylum Arthropoda; class Arachnida; order Ixodida; family Ixodidae; genus Haemaphysalis; species Haemaphysalis longicornis. The sequence goes on along the minus strand of NW_027526295.1, from coordinate 113,968,345 downwards.
GGGAAGAGACTATATTTGGAGGCTTGGTACAGCGAGATGCAAGCGCCGGGCAAGACGAACAACGCTGAGTGCGAGAGAGCCGTGATGATAATGACAGGGTCAAATGATGATGATCGCAGTTAGTCGCGTAGATTTTCCACCTTGTATCATGGGTCCTGCTCGCCAACAACGTAACCATGACTTGTAACATGACTCCCCGCTGGAAAAGCGTCGTCCGACGCTAACTTGTAGTCGACGAAGGCGCACAGTATGGTTTGAGGCGGGACACATGCACAATGTTAGTAGGCGGGGTTCTCTCGGAAGGTGAAGGAAGGACGGGGGTGATCCCATATGTTACGTCCGTAACCGAGCGGGGAACATGGTAAGGACCGATATAAGGCGCAAGCAGTTTTTCTGAAAGTCCCAAGCGACGGGATGGTGTCCAGAGAAGGACCAATGATCCCGGAGGGAAATGTACTGGCCGGTGGCGCTGGTCATATCTGTTCGTCTGAGAGGCTTGTGATGCGTGAAGACGGTCGCGGGCGATCTGCCTTGCAAAAGCAGCTCGGGTGGTCGCCATAGGTCGGCAAAACAGAAAGAACTCACTCAAACTCAATCATAATTTTTTTAGTTCACGTTGTACTCAATCAAACTCAGACTCAAAAAGCTCGTCTGTTCACAAAATCACTCGTACTCACTCATCAAATACCCATTTTAATCATACTCACTTGTACTCAAACTCATTTGTCCTCACGAGTATTCGTACCCAATCTGTACTCATGAGTACTCACTGTGTACTCATGAGTACTCAATCTGTACTCATGAGTACACAATCTTCTGTACTCATGAGTACTACTCATTTAGCACTCATGAGTACTGCTCATTTTGCACTCATGAGTACTACTCATTCTGCACTCATGAGTACTACTCATTCTGCACTCATGAGTACTCAATTTGTATTACTCACGAATAATCAACTTATCTGCACTGTTAGCTAGATCGTATATCGAATAGAAGAATAAATAGAAAAAAATAAAATGTTTAATTGATTAGAAAAACACAGGTTACATATATATCAGGGCAGAGGAAGAAAATGTCTGACGTGGTGCCCTGTCGTAGGGCGACTTACTGCGCGAAGGCACGTACATGTGAACGAGCGAAACGGAACGTACCACTCGCGTTGCGTCTGGCGTCTCCTCTTGTTCTCAGGAATAAATGAACGAAGTCTGGGCCGGGTCGGGCTCAGGGGAGCTCGGGGCTTGTCGGTGCGGCCGTGGCCATAAACTGCGGTTTTCTGCGTGTCTTCGGGTGGCAGCTTTTGTCGTCTGTTTTCGTTTACGGGCACGCTGATACACTCCTAATCGTGCTCCAAATATGAATTGAGCATTCCCCCAGGCACAATGAAGCATTTCCGTACATTGACGCCCGTTCGTATCCAGATCACTGTCCGCTTATTCACATGTGCTCGATACTGGCGTTTGGTTTTTGTTGTTCCCGATACTAGAAACTTCGTTAAGAGGGTGTTCGTCTCGTTGAGTTTCGGTGAATTTCAAATCTGCTTGATTTTATTGTGTGTGTGCCGTGGAATTCACTTCGTCAGACCTGAACTTGACAGTGTTTACGGCGTTGCGTTAGCCGCGCCGCTTCCGTCGGCGATTGTGTTCGTGTAGCTCGTCGCGTGAATGTGGGGGCGTAGTCGTCCGGTTTGTCCGGTGGCGACCTGCGCGGTGTAGGGATGGCATAGTTCGGCTCGTTGAGGACGTTGCTTGAATTGCCGTGTGCGTTGCGTATGGTGCGGGAGCCGTTTGGCTTTTCGTTTAGTGTGCGGTAGCGTGGCGTTTTAGTAGGGTGGCCTGCCTGATCGGCAAAAGCCGTTGCGGCTCCGTGCTCGCAGTCGCCGTGGTTGTTTCGGAAGTGAAACGGTTGTGGTGGGGAAGCGGGCGTAGTTCATGCCGTCCATTCGGTCCCACATTCCTTGGCGTCGCAAGCGTGACTTCATCGTTAGGGCATTCGATGCCTTCGTCTGGATCGGGTTCATTTGTTGCCGTTCTTGCCGTGTCCGTGTAGTCGCTCAAGCCCTCGTCTTTTTCCCGTTTTTCGAGAATGCTATAATCGCTATCTCTCCCATACAAGCAGGCTCCGTTCGTCCCGAGTCCGCTTGCTCGCGGTTGCGTCCTCTTGTACGAAATGGTGTTTGTCGTGTGAGTCTCGGTCGGAGCGCGGGTGCCGGGGATCTTGTTCCTTCTGGCTCGGACATGCATCATGCGCTGGCCGTGTCGTTGCTCGTTGACGGACCTACCTCCACGAGTGTTATGTTGTTCGTCCGCTGGACATCGGGCTGGAGCAGTGGGTGTCGGAGAGCTCGTACGTTCCGGTAGGGTTGAACCGCGTGCGCTGGGTCTTCTGTTGCTTGTGGCCAGGTGATTTCTGCGGTTGTAACATTCGCTGGCCAAGTCCGGATAGCAGCAGTGGGAGCGGAGGATGTCGCGAATACCAGTTTTCTCCGTACGTGCTGGATTGGTGGTGTTCCGTGCGCTGTGCATTTCGTTCGCCGTGGTCAGCTCTACCGGTTCAAGTTGGATGTCGTTCTTCGTCTCTGGCGCGTTTCGTGCGCTGTGCGTCTAGTTTTATCGAGGTAACTCCCCTATAATTGGTGTGCGGCCGTTCGTCACGTATGGTGCATTTCGGCCGCCAGGCTTCTTGCTCGCTTGTCGTGGCCATATCCACCAATCCGGATGTGATGCCGTTGCTTGCGTGGACCGGCGCCGGGACAGGACGTGCGAAAAATGTACGTACTGGTTCCGTTACGTTCCGTGCTCTCAGCGTTCCGTTTGTGTACGTCTGTACCGGAAGAGCGGGTGCCAGGAAGGTGGTGCCTTCTGGCTCGTGCTCGCTGCGTACGTTGCGCGTCTCGTTGCTCGTTGCTGGAATGACCGGCGCGTGGGTGATGTAGCTCGTGGACGATGTAGCAGAGCAACGTGTGTTCGTTATCTCGTCAGAAATGCACTGACCTTCGGTGCGTTTCCGTAATCGTGACGATTACCTGGGAGAGGTCCGGTGCGCACGCAATCCCAATTTTGCCTGCGTCGTCTCGTTCGTGTGAGTGCCGTCGTGCATTCTGCCTGTGTCCGGATCTTGTGCAGTCCAGGCACCGTTGGAAATGTGCCGCCGACTCTCGCCAGTTGTCTCTGAAAACTTTCTCGTTCATCACGCAGTCACCTGCTCTCAAACAACGCCGCTTGCAGGGTCCTCTGACATTTGCTCTCGGAGGCAGCCTGAAGTAGCGTTGGCACATTCGTTCGTTTGGAGGGATGGCGACGTTCTCCGTTATCCTCTAAAAGACGCAAGACGATGTCGTCCTTACGGCCAGAGCAGGGTAGCCCTCGTAATCGTAGTGCGCTCACCAACTGCTGTTTCTTCGCAGAGCATAGGACGTAGCGTTTCGTTGAAGTCAGGAGTGTGTCGACCACCGCTGACATGGAGATTGGTGGAAACACATATGCATCATCTGCAAAATATCAGCGGCAAATACAGCCTAGAACAAATTTAAAATCAATTTTAAAGTGTGCAAAACGCAACCGAGCAGCCAGCGGAGGACCTCCCGCAATCGACATTCCCTCGATATTTTGTAGATAAGCAACATCAATACACGTCCCGCGTTTGTGTTAGCCGCTTCCGCACTGCCGGCGTTTCTCGCGGGCTCTCAGCTCCAATCGGAGGTCGGAGCTTCTACTCTCGAGCAACGAATTACCCAATCGTTGGCGGCAGAGGCAGGGTGATTTCGTCGGCTCATCGGGCAGCTGGCCGTGATCTAAGTTCTGCAGCGATTCCATTCACTCCATTTTTATTGCTTTTTATTAGACTGGACGCGAAAACACGCCGGGGACGGCTAAAGTGCACTGAGCGAGCAGCACTGTCGCAGCGCGGGCGGATGAATGGATGTGAACATTTATTAACTGATATATTATAGAGAGGTAGCTTGGAGGCGGCGGCCACGGCTGCGAAGTGGTGCAGACCGGTGCAGGTAGCTCGAGCGATAGCTTGTTACTGCTGCACTAAATGGGACCCAAGTCCCAAACATGGCAGCACATATGAGAAAGGAGTTAATGATTCGATGGCGGGTTGCATTAACAACCGTCGTCTGCATCGCCTACGACAGCGGCAATCGAATATCCGCCGCAGAGCTAAGCCGAACGCATCTGTAGGCGGACCTGTAGGCAGACTGGCCGGCTGCTCCCAGCGCTATCTTCCCATCCAATGTCTCGAGCGTCGCGCGTGGTTCCTAGCCGCGGTAGCAATTTGCAGTCGCAGCGCCTGCGTCACGTCCACGGTCGCTTTTTAATTAAGCGGGTCACGAGGTCAGTGCGTGGGGCATTCCCAGAAACTGCCGGCGACGCGGATTCGCAGTGCTACGGCAGCTCTGCTCTGTGATATCTGCCCGACCATCCCTTGGTCAGCTTTGTTCACACAAAATCTCGCGTTTCGCGGTGGCCGCTGAACCCGAAACTACGACTGGCCGCATTGAAAACGCCTCTAATAAACAACCGCCGCACGCTGTGAGCAATTAGGTTTCCACAAGTGATAAGTAGGTCATTATATAGCTGCTCATCGCAACAAAAAAACCGAGATGCGAAATGTTTGTGTCAGTGCAGTTTTAAGGTAGCACTCGTACACTTATTTTCGGTCGAACGCCACAACAGCCCGCCACAAGCATCACACACACATCAACAACGATTACCGCACAAAACATATCTTCTATAAGAAAATACAACAGCAGCCCAACAACCTCTTGCAAGCATATTTTGAGGTATCCGCGCAGCTGCAAGCCCAGGATGTTGACCTTCAGCACAGCGTCCGGTCAGGGCGACGGCACAGAAATCGCAAACTGAGAAATAATTAGCAGGTTCCAGTTTGTCGAATCGAGAGACAGCTTCTTTTTCTTCATTATAAACGCACAACTTCAGGCACAACGAAGCAAGATAGAGGTATTACGAAATGGGTCGACAAAGGGCTGCAGTATCTATCTTGACAAAGACAACAGATCACGTCGACGTTACCCCTATTTCGCTCGTCCATTCCACTGCGTCGGAAGATGCGGTTCCAGCAGAACGCCAGCTGCGGCCGCTGGTGTTTCCCAGTCGTCTTTGAAGCGCCACCCCATTGGTGTAAAACCCCACTTATTTAATGATATGTGACTCCGCAATTTACTATCACTAACAACTAAGCTTGCAACCCGTCACGCGCAGATTGCAAGGTGCTGAAATGCAATGTGTGTATCAGCTCCGCTATGGTTGCTCCGCTATCAGCTCCGCCGGTGTTGCTGTCATGCTTTGCTTTAATACGAAAGAGGAACGGGCGACTGCAATACCTCGCGCTACGCAGCGCGAAGTTTCAAGTTTCACGGCGCAACCGCCACAAGGTCTCCCTCCCTGATGTGTTTACCTCTTGGCTAACGCTTGCGTGTTCCTAACGGGGCGCAGGGAAAGGCGTCAGGTTGGCGCTGGTGGCGCGCCGCTTCTTTCTTTCTCTCCAGGGATGCTATCACTATTTCTAGGGACCATACTATCACGGTGCTAGGAAAGGAGCTGAGGGCAACAGCAATGGGATGCCTAGCCAAGCTTGTATGGTTACGGTTCCGCGTATAATTCATGTCTGTAAATAAGAACGCCCGAGACTCCATGTGTCTTCGAAGCTCGCGGGGTGCTGTAGCCTGAGACTTTCACTTTCACTTTCATATTACTTTCGTATTTATGTTTGGGTTCAAGTATCCCTGATGTTTTATTTTTATTGAACAACGCTCATAAATAGGACGCATGGTAGCAGCTTTATAGCGAGAGAATATTTTGCCAATATGAAGCTCTCGATCAAGTATTATTTTAACTTTTGGCCGAGCGGCTGAATCGCGGGGCAGTTGGCCAGTTGTAGAGAGGGCACATTATGTACATAAAGCTACTTAACGGCGACCCCAGTAGCTCCCATGTATACAGCGGGGCGTGATATTAAGCGGACACAGACAGACTATCTTTCTTTTACAAATTATCTTTATGACGGACACAGACAGACAGACTGAGAGGCCAACATTGTCGCGCTCAAGTGGCCAAAGAAAGGCTATCGTCTTTAAAGCCAGCTGGAAAGAGACGCTGCTGCCACTGTTCCGCATTCTGCGAATATTGCACAACCGTACCCATCGCAACCGCCGCCATCCCGCAAAGTAAGAGATAAATACAAAGACGAAAACCGGCTACCACGCGAAAAGCCAAAGAGGGAGGTCCCGCCGCGAGGAAGGGACAGGACAGGGGCGCTACGCGTCGTTGTGTCTATTTCCGTTAACAGCACGGTCAAAACCCACACGGGTATGACCTTAATCACTAATTTTTGTATGCGTGCGTGTGCGGTTAACCAGAGCCCCCGACACAAATTTGCTGCACCTGGCGACGCGCCGACGGTGGGCCCAATTCGCGCCTCGGTCAAACAGCCCGCGGCAGACGTGCCGCAACTTGGCGGCACCCGGCACCGCCGAGTCTACTCTCCTTTTCCCATCGAGGCGGCCGCATCAAATCATGCCTGGGAGGACCCGCCCGAAAAAGACGCAGCGAGTAGACCCTGGAGACGGCGCCGCTGAGTCGCCTTCCCTTTCTTGTCGTGGCTCGGCTGACGCAATCACTTCGCCTTCAAACTTCGGGCAGTTATAGTCCTGATTGGAAAGATTCGAACTGCACGCGGCTGCGGTGGAACCCCGGGGGTATAAAACCAGCCCTGAAGCAGCGGCTGTGCGGCGGAATTTCATCGGAGGCACTGAGTTGACAATTGCCATCACCTTTGTGCGAGCCATGTAACGTTCTTGCTACCTTTGTATATAATGCATATAAATGCAGCTTAAAATCACCGTCGGCTCGACAACTTCATCGCTCTGCTCTGTGCCGCGGCGATGGCGGACTGAGCCGGGCAACGTCGCAACAGCGGTGACTCAGCTGTAATGGCCCAGTCCCAGCAGTGTGTGTGTGTGTGTGCGTTCGGGGGGGGGGGGGCGTGGAGAGGGTATCGCTCGCAGTCGAGGGCCGCAGGGCACCCAGTTGCTGCCGGTGCTTGGCAGCTGTTACAGCAGTGTCAAACTGCTCTGCCGTGCTTCGTGTACTCGAGAACAGAGTTTGCAGACGCGTTTTTCGGAGGTGTGATAGCTTGCACTGTCGTCACTGTATTGCCCTGTTGGTGGGTTGGTTGCACAGTGGAAATCTGCAGCTCTTATCTCGAGCAGCGCGGATGAATCTGACAGCGATGAATCAAAAAGTGCGGTGTCGTCGTTATGTGCAATCCACGTGTTTTACGAGACGTTCCAAGACGCGAGCTTAAGCGACAATCCCGGCGTCTGCCGTTGGCGTTCATCATTTCAAAGCGATTCCTTCACGAGGCCTCCCACAGTGCGAGCTTAAACTCGGCAGTAGTTGAAAGCGAGGGGTGGTCGCCCCGCCTGTAAACAGTAGTGAAGGTAGCGGAATAACAACCACCGAAATTCACCGTCATCGTCAGCGCCCTCATTACACGGTGGCATAAACGAGAAGCGGCGAATGGGGTTGCCACTCGAAAGTAAAGCCATTCGTAAGCAAAACGCTCCTCCAGCGGCAAGATGCCAGAGCTCTTCGACAAAATATGCGAGGATAAACAAAGCGTTGTACGCGTTCAACTGGATATTATGGTGTCCGATTCACAACACACAAACGTACTTAGGTGTACCCGGATATTTTATTTCCATTGCTGGGGCAAATTCCACCGCCGCGCTTCCACGGTGGGGCTGTATGGTCACTTGTAAATGGCCCTACACGAGACCATATTAGTACTAGTGAACCTGAGCAAAATGTTTCAAAACGGGAACCTAATAAAACCATATGGGCGCACGTACATCAGCCAAATTGTCGCTTGAATACGCACAGTGGAATGGTGCGGACAATTTCGGTGAGACAAACGTTACAAACCACGCGGCCGGTTTGACGCGAGTTACGTAAATTAACTGCGACTGTTGAAATGAGCGGTTCGGCTCACGAAACGACTACACAGCGTGACATGCGGCTACAGAAACTTCTGAAGACCGAAAAAGAGGGACTTCAATACGCCTAGTGCGTGCATTGTTAGCAGCCTCCACCGCCTCTCCCCTAAAACAACTGGAAGGAAGCAAGCGCAATGAACCCGCCACGCGTTTACAGGCCGCGCAAACAAAAATAACTGCGGCAGTCAACAACTGCCATAGGAGCAGAGCAACTGCGGCCGCGTTGCCCACCGGGCCCTCACCCCCTCGTTTTAAAGACGATAGTCTTTCTTGGGCTACTTAACCCCAGAAATTTTTGTCTGTCTGTATGTCTGTACATCTGTCTGTCCGTCTGTCTGTCTGTGACTCGATTCAGCCACCCGGCCAAAGCAAAACAGTGCCTGCGCAATAGTCTTATATAGTCACAGCTAAATCTACCCGTCTATGTCCGGTCTAATGTTCATACTTGTCAACATTGTGGAAGAAGAACAAGATATTACGCAAATATGAGACAACAAATCAATACAGAAGGGATATTTGCAGTGTTCCTTTATCAAAAATCAAACATGCTTGACTTTTTCGAAATTAAATACTTCATCAACGGCAGAAAAAGAATTCACTCCGCCGTCGTCGCCTGCTGTCGCCCGCGCCACTATAGCGTCTGGCGCCATTTTAAGAAATCAACCGGCAACAGTTACGCAAGGTCCCACTAGATAGGTTCGACGTTCTGCTTGCAACGCACATGGAGTAGGGAAACGCGGTTCTATAAACGTTGAAGTGGGACGACTCGATTAACGAGCGCCTTCGCCGTACGGCAGCGTTCGCATCGAGACACCCGGTTTAGAGCAGTGGAACGCGGGAAATTTAAAATGATTTAAGTAAACCTTTGGCGTCTTTACCTTGGGAGGAGCGCGACGCGAGAGGAACAACATGAGAGGTGAGCGGCAAAGCGAAGGGAGGCATTTACTTCGCACAAGCCGATAAAGACTACCGTCTTTTGGCGGCATTTGCAACGAAAGGAGCAGATACTCAGCCAATTTTTTCCCTCTTCACCGTGACCCCTTTTGACCGCCGAGAAACGCTTACAGCGCCAACAGGGACGGGGAAAGGAGGGAGGTGCAGTTTTGGTTGTCTAATTTTGCCATCCTTGACAGCTAAGCTGCACAGCTGCACTGCTAAATGTGTGTGGCTCGTACACGCGCGTCCGGACTCGAGCTCGTGGTAAAACTTGTTTGCACTGCTGTACTCACGAGTGCATATACTCAAGAATGCAGGCAATCGCAAAACCAGTATTCATGAGTATTGTACTCATGAGTGCTGTGTTCTCATGAGTACTGTGTACTCATGAGTACTGTGTACTCATGAGTGCTGATACTCATGAATACTGTACTCATGAATACTGTACTCATGACTACTCATACTCATGAGTAGTGTACTCATGAGTACTGTACTCACGAGTGGTGGACGTACCCCTGTACTCACTCGTGATCGTACTCACTTTTTTTTGCTGGGTGTGTACTCACTCATCATCGTACTCACTCGTGAGTTTGAGTACAAATGAGTACAAATGAGTGTACTCCCGAGTGAGTACGCCGACCTACGGTGATCGCATCGTGAGCGTATTCGGTGGACGAGGGAGCAGAAGGCGGCAGTAGGGTCATCATCATCATCATCATCACCACCCTATCTACGCCCACTGCAGGGCAAAGGCCTCTCCCATTATTCTCCAATTACCAAGGTCCTGTGCCAACTGTGACCAATTTATCCCCGCAAACTTCTTGATCTCATCTGCCCATCTAACTTTCTGCCGCCCCCTGCAACGCTTGCCTTCTCTGCGTATCCACTCTGTTACCCTTAACGACCAGCGGTTATCTTTCCTTCGCATTACATGCCCTGCCCACGTCCATTTCTTCTTCTTAATTTCTACTAATATGTCTTTAACCCCAGTTTGCTCCCTGACCCACTCCGCTCTCTTCTTGTCCCTTAATGTTACACCTATCATTTTCCGCTCCATTGCCCGCTGACTCGTTCTCAATTTAAGTTGAACCCTCTTAGTGAGCCTCCACGTTTCTTCCCCGTAGGTGAGTACCGGTAAGATGCAGCTGTCATACACGTTCTTCTTCAGCGACAATGGTGGGCTGCTATTCATTCTCTGAGAATGTCTGCCATATGCACCCCACCCCACTCTGCTCCTTCTAATTATCTCTGCCTCATGGTTGGGATCTGGGGTCACAACTTGGCCTAAGTAGATATATTCGCTTACCACTTCCACTGCCTCGCCACCTATCTCAAACTGCTGTGCTGTCCCGAGGTTATTGATCATTACTTTAGTTTTCTGCATATTAATTTTCAGACCCACGGTTCTACTCTGTTCGCCCAGTGCGGAAAGCATGCTTTGCAATTCGTCCCCCGAGTTACTTAGCAAGGCAACGTCATCAGCAAATCTGAGGTTACTGAGGTATTCTCCATTAACCCTTACTCCCACCTGTTCCCAATCCAATGTTCTGAATACTTCTTGTAAGCATGCTGTGAATAACATTGGAGAGATTGTGTCTCCTTGTCTGACACCCTTCCTTATAGGTATTTTACTGCTCCCTCTATGAAGGATGATGGTAGCTGTAGACTCATTGTAGATATCCTCTAGTATTCTTACATAATGCTCATCTGCCCCCTGGTTCCGTAATGCCTGAATGACTGCTAGGGTTTCGACTGAGTCGAATGCTTTCTCATAATCTATGAAGGCTATATATATGGGTTCAGTATACTCAGCGCACTTCTCTATCACCTGATTGATAGTGTGAATATGGTTCATTGTTGAATAACCTTTAAGGAACCCTGCTTGTTCTTTAGGTTGACTCAAATCTAAGGTTGCAGAGATTCGGTTAGCGATTATCTTTGTAAATACCTTGTAGACGACTGACTGTAAGCTGATCGGCCTGTAATTTTTAGTAGGCTGTCCAGGGTGGAGTAGGGTGTCCAGGGGGTGCAGTAGGGTGTCCAGGGGCAAAGCAGGCTCACGGCCGTGAAGAAGGCAGAAAGGGGAAAATCCCAATGTGTCGTGACGCGAAGAATTGTAGGCGAATGTAATGTAGGGAGGGGCGATGTCCCAATAGCGATGGTCCGCTGACACGTAGGCAGAGAGCATGTCCGTAAGGGCCCGGTTGAGTCGTTCGGTGAGTCCGTTTGTTTGAGGACGATATGCTGTGGAAAATTTGTGCTGAGTAGAGTATGAGCGCAGAAGGTCGTCAACAACTTTGGACAAAAAGTATCGGCCACGATCGGTGAGCAACTGACAGGGAGCTCAGTGGTGGAGAATGATGTTGGCAAGGAGAAAATCAGCAACATCGGTCGCGCAACACGTAGGCAGGGCACGGGTGATGGCAAAACGTGTTGAACAGTCCGTCGCGACGGCCACCCACTTGTTTCTGTACTTGGGTGGAGGAAAATGGCCCAGTAAGTCCAAACCTACACGGAAAAACGGCTCAAGGAGAATTGCGATCGGTTGAAGCTGACCGGTGGGGAGAGTGGTCGGTGTTTTCCACCGTTGGCAGAGGTAGCAGGCAGTGACGTATCGTCGCACGGATTTGTATAGGCCGGGCCAAAAGACGCGACGTCGCACACTGTCGTACGTGCGGGTTATCCCGAGATGGCCAGCCGTGGGGACATCGGGAAACTGGTGCAAGATGGCCGCACGCAAGTGCTGAGGTATAACAAGGAGCAATTCGGGACCATCGGCGTGGAAGTTGCGATGATAGAGGTTGCCATCACGAATTGCATAGGCACGTAGAGAAGGGTCAGGTGTTCCGCATTCGAGACCGTCAAAGACTAGGCGTAATGATGCATCACGGCGCTGTTCTTCAGCAATGTTCAGGATGTCGGAGATGGCAAAAAGGGAGACATCAGAACTTGCTCCGCTGAGATCTGAACGGTCCAAGGGATTCCGTGACAGGCTGTCGGCGTCCTGGTGTAGGCGGCCAGATTTTTAGAGCACAGAGAAAGTATACCCTTGAAGGCGGAGAGCCATCGACCAAGCCTGCCCGTGGGGTCATTCAAAGACGAAAGCAAGCAGAAAGCGTGGTGGTCCGTAATAACACTAAATGGCCTACCGTAAAGATATGGGCGGAATTTGGCGACGGCCCAGGCAAGCGCAAGACACTCCCGTTCCGTGATGTAGTAATTGCGTTCGGCTGGAGACAGAAGACGGCTGGCGTATGCAATGACGCGGTTCTGGCCGGCCTGTTGTTGTGTCAAAACCGCCCCTATACCATGGCCGCTTGGGTCGGTGGGGACTTCGGTTGGTGCCGATGGATCGAAGTGGCCCAGAACGGGTGGCGACGTAAGGAGAGCGATAAGCGTAGTGAAGGCTTCATCGTGTTTGGGGCCCCATGCGTAGGTGACATTCTTTTTAAGAAGGTATGTCAGAGGACGGGCAATGTCGGCGAAATTCGCAATAAAGCGATGAAAGTAGGAACAGAGGCCTACGAACCTCCGGACATCTTTTGACGACTGTGGTTTTCGGAAGTTCAGCACAGCATGAACTTTATCGGGGTCGGTTTGAACGCCGTGGGCGTCGACAAGGTGTCAAGAAGCTTAATTTAGCGGCGACCAAAGTAACATTTTTTTTAGTTTAACTGAAGGCCTGCACACTGGAACACTTCCAAGATAGCCGAAAGCCTCTTGAGGTCAGTGTCGAATGTAGGGGAAAAAACAATCACGTCATCGAGGTAGCATAGGCACGTCGACCACTTGAACCCATGGAGAAGCGAGTCCATCATCCTCTCAAAGGTAGCAGGGGCGTTGCATAGGCCAAACGGCAGTACCTTAAACTGGCAGAGTCCGTCGGGTGTAACAAACTCCGTTTTTTCGCGGTCGCATTCGTCAACAATAATTTGCCAATATCCAGACCTGAGGTCTACAGATGAAAAATTTTTGGCGCAATGCAGGCAGTCCAGTGTGACATCAATGCGCGGCAAGGGATAAACGTCCTTCTTGGTGATCTGGTTAAGGCGTCGGTAGTCTACGCAGAACCACCAGATGCCATCTTTCTTTTTGACGAAAACAACAGGTGAAGCCCAGGGGCTCGACGTAGGTTCGATGATGTCCTTGCGGAGCATGCTTTCAACTTCCTGCTGAATGACGACTCGTTCAGCATGAGACACACGGTATGGACGGCTGTGGACAGGGCTCGCATCCCCGGTGTTGATACGATGTGGTTTGACCCAAAGGACGAATATCGAAGTCGAAAATGTCTCGTAGGTGCTCAAAAGATGGCGTAGAGCGGCAGCTTGGTCTGCGGGAAGGTGCGATCATGTTGGCGAAATTCTCGACAGAAGAAATTGAAGTGGCTTGGGTATCGGAACTTTGGGGTGGGTCCACACACAAAGCTAAAACTTGGTGGTCACCTATCGGCCGCAGTGTAGCCAGAGATATACCCTATAGTAAAAGTTGAGGGGATGATCCAAAGTTGAGGACTGGTAGGTGAATGAATGGTAGGGCTTGACAACAAGGGAATGGAGGTTGCTGCTTGTGGCCGTAAGCGAACATCATGCGTGGAGACAATACGGCATAAAGGTTCTTCGGCGTTGAGCACATCTGAAGGCATCTGGACGGGTTCTTCAGGGGACGAATTGGGAGAAGGCAAGTGAAGGCGGAGGACAGCGGTGGAGCAATCGATAAGAGCTGAATGCTCCGACAGGAAATCATGGCCTAGTATAAGGTCATGAGGGCATCGCTCCAATACGGCAAATAGAACAACAGTGTCGTGGCCCCCAATGCGAATTCGGGCAGCACACATTCCGGCGATGGCAGACGTCCCTGCATCGGCGACCTGTACAACACTGCGCACTGCGCACTGCGCAGTGAGAACTTTGCGCAGGTGGCGGCGGAGGTCTGAGCTCATAACTGCAATATTGGCGCCGGTGTCAATGAGAGCACTTACTGGAATACCATCGACAGTAACGTCTAGTAAATTGCGTCTGGTGGACAAAGTTAGCAGAGGATTTGGTGGCCAGGTCATAGATGCAGCGTCACCTCCGGGAGCTGCACTGCCTAGTTTTCCGGAGAGGAGCGGTCATACGGGGTCGGCGACAGGACGCGGCGGGGCTGCGGCGAACGGCACTGGCGGCGGTGCGGTGACGGCGAGCGATTGTTGCGGCGTGGTCGGGCGTCGTCGTCTCGAGAAGGCGTCTCAGGACGGGGAGAGGAGCGAGCAGGGCCTTCTTCCGAATTGTTATAGGCAGGGAATCGGGGTCAGGGAGGCATAAATTGACGACTCTGGCAGTATCGCGCCACGTGGCCAACACGATGACAGTGGAAGCATATGGGTCGGTCGTCAGGCGTTCTCCAATAGGTAGGGTTTCTGATCGGGTAGTTGAACGTACGAGTATAGGGGGCTCGCCCATCACCATACCTCGGCAAAGTTGGCGCGGCTCACTCAAACTCACTCACAATTTTTTTTTCGAATCACCACTCACTCAAACTCAGACTCAATGCTGAGCAGCACATCTGCGCTCACTCAAACTCAAACTCACATTGAGCTCAAAACTCAGAACTCACTCGGACTCAAAACTCAAAATGTACTCAGAACTCAAAATGTACTCAAACTCAAAATGTAATCAAAACTCAAAATGTACTCAAACTCAAAATGTACTCAAACTCAATTTGGACTCAAAACTCAAAATGTACTCAAAACTCAAAATGTACTCAAACTGAAAGTGTACTCAAACTCAAAATGGACTCAAAACTCAAAATGTACTCAAACTCAAAATGAACTCAAAACTCAAAATGGACTCAAAACTCAAAATGGACTCCAACTCAAAGTGAACTCAAACTCAAAATGGACTCACAACTCAAAATGTACTCAAACTCAAAATGAACTCAAAACTCAAAATGGACTCAAAACTCAAAATGTACTCAAACTCAAAGGGAACTCAATACTCAAAATGTACTCAAACCTCAAAATGTACTCAAACTGTACTCAAAATGTACTCAATATCTCATGTTCGTCCCGAATGATTCCCCACATCGAGACCTTGAATTTGATTCCCCACATGCCCTCGCAGCGTCATTTTGAATTTTAACCCAATCTATGACTCATTATGACTGCCTGATGACTACAATCAGGAAGCATTTTTTTATTTACCCTGCGTGATTCCGTTAATCCGGACCTTTCATTTGATACCTTACACGCCTTAGCCTCATCAGTTTCACTTTTCACCCAATCTAATGTGGTCATTATTCTGTCTTAAGGGGCGCTGCCCAGACAATTCAGCTAATTCATTTGAAACAGTAGAAAGGACAGCCCCCGCCCCCATTTCCCCCCGGCTCTCTCCTCTTCCTTTGTGACCCCTAGTATATCAAGCCATTAACAGTAGCAGGCGAACAACCAGCACGCCAGCGCCGCCGTCTGCTTTCCCACCACCCTTTCCCACGCTCTTAGTGGATCCGTCAGGAGGAAAAGTTAAGACAACCCTTTTTTATGACCTCACCAGTCAATTATCACTCACGCGCCCAGCCGCGAAAATTAGGTATACAGCAAGTGCTTATGGCCATAAAAATTCAACAAGAAACTAAAAAAAATCAGACACCACCTCCCTCCCTACCGATCATGCAGATCGCGATTGGTGCCATACCCGCAGATAACTTGAATTCCGAGCCCACAGTGACGCATGAAACTTAACAGCCAACCATAGCTGCCTGCTAGGCTACTCATATGTACTCAAACTCCAAATGGACTTGAAACTCCTATTTACTCAGAACTCAAAATGTACTCAAAACTCAATATCTAATCAAACTCAAAATGTGCTCAAACTCAAAATGTACTCAGAACTCAAAATGGACTCAAACTAAAAATGTACTCAGAACTCAAAATGGACTCAAACTCAAAATGGCCTCAAACTCAAAATGTACTCAGAACTCAAAATGAGCTCAAACTCAAATTGTACTCAGAACTCAAAATGAACTCAAACTCAAAATGGACTCAAACTCAAAATGTACTCAGAACTCAAAATGGACTCAAACTCAAAGTGTACTCAGAACTCAAAATGGACTCAGAACTCAAAATGGACTCAAACTCAAAATGTACTCAGAACTTAAAATGGACTCAAACTCAAATTGTACTCAGAACTCAAAATTGACTCAAACTCAAAATGTACTCAGAACTCAAAATGGACTCAAACTCAAAATGTACTCAGAACTCAAAATGGACTCAAACTCAAAATGTACTCAGAACTCAAAATGGACTCAAACTCAAAATGTACTCAGAACTCAAAATGGACTCGAACTCAAAATGGACTCAAACTCAATCGGACTCAAACTCAGTCGTGATCACTCGGCTGAAACTCACTCAAGCTCAAACTCACCATGCCACACTAGCCTCGCGCTCACTCAAACTCAAACTCAACCGTGAGTTTGAGTCCAAATGAGTCTGAGTGAGTGGACTCATGAGTGAGTTTGCCGACCTCTGCCCATCACTGGTAGATGGAAAGCGGTTAGATTGGAAGTCAGCGCGGCTAATGGCGCAGACGGATTGAACGCCTAGCTTAGCAAGTTCTTTGCGCACGACAGTTTGAATTACCGGACGGGAGGCCTGCTGTCTTCGGCAACGTATTGGGGGAGAGCGGTGGGGGCCATGGCCTCGAGCTCTCTACGTACTATTCTTGTCAAACCGTCAGGTGGAGCCGTGGCCGTCGTCACGCCAGATGAAATTGGAGGTGAACGGGTCTGTGGTGGAATGTCTTCGCAAGATGATGTGGTGGCAGTGTTTGGCAGCCAGGTGAACTGCGACTTAATTCGGCGGCTCTTCGCCTGCTCGAACCGGCGGCACTCGCTGATGATAACCTCGACCGTAGCACAGTCTTTGCAGATGAGCAGGTGGAAAGCATCATCGGCTATCCCTTGGAGTACATGTCCCACCTTGTCGGACTCGGTCATCCGGGCGTCAGATTTTTTGCAAAGGGACAGGACGTCTTGGATGTAGGCCACGTATGATTCAGTGGAGGTCTGTGCGCTTGTGGC
This sequence comes from Haemaphysalis longicornis, assembly GCF_048455015.1. Lineage (NCBI taxonomy): Eukaryota > Metazoa > Arthropoda > Arachnida > Ixodida > Ixodidae > Haemaphysalis > Haemaphysalis longicornis. Next base: position 113,951,331 of record NW_027526295.1, on the reverse strand, counting down.
TAGCGCGTTTTTGGCTGCAAGTTGGTGACCAGCTGGGTTGCCGAACAATTTGCGCAGCCTCTCCTTGCAAATGTCCCAGCTTGTTACCTCCGCCTAATCAGTTCGGAACCAGGTCCAGACTGTAATCGACGTTGGCCAGCATGAAGGTTGGGTCCCATCGTATATAGGCGCTGGCCCGCTCGAACGAGTCGATCTAGTCCTCAGCGTCCAAGTCGTCGGCTCCGGTGAACTTACGAGTTTCACGGCGTTGTTGAGAAACCACGATAAGTGGGGTGGTTGAGCTGGTGGCCCCATTGTTGGCCATGATCGTTGGTGGTTGAGCAAGGTGACGTCCTCTGCGAAGCTCCGTTGTGCGTAAAGCGTTACCCCGCCCCTACACCAAAATGTTACGAGGAAGAGACTATATTTGGAGGCTTGGTACAGCGAGATACAAGCACCGGGCAAGACGAACAAGGCTGAGTGCGAGAGAGAGCCGTGATGATAATGACAGGGTCAAATGATGATGATCGTAGTTAGTCGCGTAGATTGTCCACCTTGTATCATGAGTCCTGCTCGCCAACAACATAACCATGACTTGTAACAATATTAACAACTTTAGACCCATCTCTCTCACATCCTGCATAGGCAAACTCATGGAGAGGCTCGTGCTGAGAAGGCGAGAACCTTTCAACGAAGCTACAGGACTGCTTCCCAACACGATTTTTGGCTTCCGGTTACATCTCTCTACCCAAGACGTCTTGCTCCAACTAAAAAGCATCAAATGATTGATGTGTATTGTAACCTCAACCCACAGGCAATACTGACCTTAGACCTCAAAGGAGCCTTTGATACTATCCTACACAGCGCGATCCTTGCGAACCTAAGCGAATCCGGGTGTGGGGCACGAGTCTACAAGTACGTGAAGGATTTCCTCACGAACAGAACGGCCAAAATTAACATCGGGGACGTTGCTTCCGACGCAATACAGCTCGGCGATAGAGGCTCACCTCAAGGAGCAGTGCTGTCGCCAGTGTTGTTCAACCTCGCAGTCATAAACCTGCCCGCCCACTTCCAGACAGTAGGAGGCATGCAGCATTACGCTGATGACATTACACTCGGGACCAGCGGGAAGCAATCAAGCTTAATCACCTTAACCCAAAAAATACAAGAAGCGCCATCCCTTGTAGAGAACGTCGCCCGTAGCTACGGTCTGGAGCGCTCCCGACCAAGATCGGAGTTGCTTCTACTGAACGGCCACAAACCCATCAGCAAGGTTCGTAGCTCTCAGAGACCACCCATCCAAGTAGCCGGTCATCTGATCCTTGAAGTTGCTAACATTCGTACCCTCGGGCTGCAGCTTTAAAAATCAGGAACTGATACCATCACTATTTCAAAACTCAAGTCCACATGCCGACAAGTAATCAGTTATTCAAAAGAATTAGAATTTGAAACCGTGGTATGACAGAGGCGAACATAAGGGAATTGTCCAGGCCTTCATAATTACCCGAATCATTTACAGTACACCATACCTCCGTCTTTCGGCTCGTGAAACTGACGAGATAAACATGATTATACGGAAATGCTATAAACAGGCGCTGGGCTTACCACAATAGACCAATACAGACAGACTTGAAAAACAGGATCTCCATAACACGATTGATGAACTTATATCAGCCCATCAGACGTGCCAATACAGAAGGCTGAAAAAACGGAGGTGGGGGCACACGTACTCCGACACTCAGGTCTCCCCACGCATGGCCCTCCCGAGAGCCGATTAAACCACTCCTTACCGACAACTTGCCGTTCTAGAATACACATCGATCCCATCTCCAGAAATATCCATCCGATGCACCATCGTGCCCGCAGGTGGAAAAGAGCGGCTGCCATTGAAGCTTGCAAATCATGCATCCCGCCACAAGCAGTTCTATACGCGGATGCTGCAGCCCTGCCCATCAGGGGTGCCAGATACAATCAAAAGCCCCTGGTTCCAGTCGTGGTCGATGGGAATGTAAACACCTTCTCCGCTATGACAATCCTGCCACCGACATCAGTCCAAGAAGCCGAAGAAGTGGCTATCGCCTTCGCCATTGCAAGGCACAACAATGTCCCCCAGCATCTATGTAGTCTCTGACTCAGCAGAGGCATGCAGAAACTTCATCTCTGGGCTCTTTTCAAACAAAGCCCACAAGATTCTGCTCGCTCCGTCATGAAGGTAATTCCACACAAGTACAACATTCCACCTGCTTTGGATCCCGGGTGCACTCAGGCAACAGGGGCAATGAGTGAGCTCAAGCGGCGGCCAGTGCTCTAACCCACCTCGTCCACACGCGTCGAGCCCCTCAAATTCGCCCTCCTCTGCCCGGTTCCAGAAACACCAATTTCAATCAAGACGAGGCCGTGGACTCCATACTCGATAGCCTGATGTCTTTCGCCTAAATCAATGAGCATTTTTGGTCTAGGCGTCGACGCCGCCACATCCCCACCCCACCCTAACAAGCCACAAAAGGCAATCCTAAGGCGACTGCAAACAAACACTCTCATGTGTCCAGTCAGACTCCACGAGTTTTACCCAACGAAGTTCTCCAACTCTCAGTGCAAGTTCTCCACGGCGACGGAACCGTGGAGCACAGGGTGTCGCTTTGCAGTCTCACCCCGGGCCTGCCGTCCCCCCTCTTCCGATTCCAGCCGGCAGTAACAACATCATTCCTTTTCCATCTCATCATGATCCTAGGCATTCGAGGCTTATCCTGGAAGAGGCTTATCCTCTGGCTCCTATTGGTCGGCAGAGCAGAGGCCGCTGCAATGGCACTGCGATTCTCCTGAGCCGGAGTCCGGGACTCCTTTCTCCAAACCTCCCCCCCCCTTCTAAAGACCAATTAATTGCGTTCAACCACCACCACTTCGCCGCAGCTCAAACGGGATGAAACCAGCTGCGCGATATGGACCTCAGTAACGACGCTGAACTCTGTCCATGCGCATTGTGGTGTTTCTTCGGTTCCTTATGTTTTCGTTTTGTTTTCTTTCTTTGTTAAAGGAGGGAGGAATGTTACGTTGCTGCCACCGGCACGTGCAATATGCTGTAGTGCCATGGGACGGCGCTTTCAAAACCATTGAAATAAACGGGCTGCCGGCCGGGGAGGCCAGTCAGCACTTGGACCGAGCCTCGTGCGCGCCCGATCTCGGCAGAACATGACACTTTATTACCTGAAAAATCAGAGATATTACCGAAAAATTGCTCTGGATTTTTTTCGTCTTCTCGCAGGGCTGAAACCAGCGAGGGCCCCGAGAGGGTTTTTAGATGCAGAGCTTCTTATGCTCTGGGCTGTGTCCCTCCCTCCCTTATGGTTGTTGTTTTTTCCGCCGTCCGCACGCCCACTGCACATGCCTGCCCAGGCACCGCTGTTGATGACTGTGGCAGGATGCCCCTAGGGATTCGCCAACCAAACAATCCATCACGAGATAGCTTCGCTTTCAACCACCGTCGTCTGGTCATCTTCCCGTAGGGGAACCGCTGAAGATCAAGAAGGAGAAGACAATGCTGCGAAGAGAATGGCGTGTATGTTGCTCTCAGCTCATGCTGTGGGCTGTGTCCCTCCCCCCCTTGTGGTTGTTGTTGTCCGCCGTCCGCACGCTTACTGCGCATGCCTGGCCAGGCACGGCCGGATACCCCTAGGGATTGGCTAAACAAAGAATCCATCAGCAGATAGCTTCGCGTTCAACCACCATCGTCATCTTCCCGCAAGGGAACCGCTGAAGAAGGACGAGCAAAAGACAAAGCTGCGGAGAGGAGAGCCTGTACGTTGCCCTCAGCCGGTGCACCAACGTCAACAACCTTTGCCTCACCAACACTGATGGAGACTGCCGATTCTACCACAAAGAAGACAACATCGACAAGAACATGATGGACCAGTTTCGGCGCCTCGAGCACGACTGCCTACTCACCGTCTTACAACAGTACTTGCGTGCCTTTGCCACCGGTGTGAACACGGACGCGGAATCCACTCTGGTGCTACTAAACACCAGATCACTCAACATAACGGCAACACAATGAAACCACATGAAACCCCCATGATGCTTCGCATCCTCATCAGGGTTCCTCACAGGAAGATGGCGTAATTTTTTTGCTCCTCCCGTTGGCGATGTCGGGATCTCAACGGATCAGGTGGTTGTGAAATGTCGCTATCGACTTCTGCACGAGAACCGCGAGGGCGACGTGCGGGAGCCGACGTCGGAGGAGTCCACTGGACGGAGTAAAGTGCTGTTGCCAGTACGTTTCATGCCGGGTCCTCGCAAGTCGAACAAGGCCGATTGCAGCCGACTGATAGCCACGCATATCTCTTCGTGGAATTGTGTTAGGTCGTAATAATCATTGTCAAACGCGTCTCCTGTGAGGAGTTCACTTCCTGTATCGCTGAGCTTGTTAAGTTCGGTGTCTTCCTGTTCGAGCCAGTTAATAGCCACCAGCAAGTCCAATGCAGACGGTGAAGGGTTTCCGGAGCTGGGCTGCTGCCTTTAGCATCCTCGTAACAACACCGCGAGGAACTTACCATGACGAACGCAGAGCGGCCATGTCGTCCCCTGCTTGGTACTTGGAAGACGTACAGTGGATCCCAAGCGTGGCACCTTGGACCTTACGTTTTATGTGTGCGTCCCGTTGAAGGTTCTGGTCGATCGTAGGTGAGGGATCAGGACCAGCCATGGAGATTTCCGTCTGAGGGAGGGACTAGGCTGTCGATCGCTGTCAATGGCGGTCAACATCACGGCCAAAATAGCAGGCTTCTTCGTACCTCAAGCTGGAGGGGGCGCTGGGTGTCTCCTTCGTCGCGTGCGGTCATTCTCCTGGGTCTCAAGGCAACAAAATGTAACAGACCATCAACGAAAGCCAGACCGGAGCTATGGCCGCCTGAAACGGGTTTAATAATTTTACTGACAAACATGATAGCGAAGCATAGTTAAGACCTGCTGGGAGATTCAACAGGGCGAATGACAGCATCACTACTTGTGCGAATCTACCATTGACTCGATACTATCACGTGGGCAGCCTCTTGAGATTCTGAAGCCGACCCATCGATTACCTGTGGATGACAGGCATTCTGCCAGGCACGCGGCCATGATTGTTGTCGCCGTGTACTGTGATAATGATTCATGCACTCGATGATGGGCCCTGCTCCGGTGATAGGGATGCCGTTACAAATTGATGAAGAATTTTAGCCGTTATCTGCTTTTATATATTTAATTACTATCGACAAAAGCATTCAAATGAGGTCCTAATCTGCATGTCATTCTAAGAAAATGGACACTCCAGGGTCATTGAGTCTCTCACCCGACACAAATGCTTTCTTCTAGGTTAATACTTTAACAAGGTTGTGAAAATGTGCTTTCATTCAAACTAAAAACTGTTAAAAATGCCCACAGGCCAGAAATGGGCAAAAGAAGAGGTATAAGAAAGCTTTCTTCGCAGACAAGTTACTACGTTTTACGGAACCGATGTAAGAAATACAAGAGAATTGTTTTCTGATGTTTTGAAAGTTTATCTACAGGATATTAACCCCCCTTTGTGCAACTTTTACGGTACTTTTATTGCACCAACGCATGCATGCATTCGGAGATAAAGGGGTGAGACACGATGTGAATTTACTCCGTAAGCAAACATCACAAAACAATAACTCCACTTTCGGAACAATTATGATTCCGTTACAGCAGCGTGCCTTTACAGAATAAAAATATCCCTCTCAAACCCAGTCGAAGCATCTATATAAACTGGCCATTTTGTAGTTGTGGCTCACTCAGCCACGTTTGCATAGTGCGAAAAACGCTAGAGAATGGCATCAGGAAAAGCAAGCTACCTGCTTTTGTTTTTACTTTGTTTACTTTTTTTCGCTTCAACTGGAAGAGGTAAGTTGTTGGTCGTGTATATGTTTTGCTGATAGACTTGAAACCATTTCTTGTGTATAAACAGTGTAGTGAAGATTGAAAAATCGTTTTTCCTGAATTGAAATATTTTTAACGGGAATTAGTCGCCCGCACAAGGATGCATAGTTAGGTGTAACAAAAATCATGAATTGACAAACTCACCGATATTTTTAGCAATCTCTTTGGATTAACCCAAAAGAATTTGAAGCTACGATGCAAGCGCTACCTTGGGATAGTAGAATGCATAGACTGTTGCCCCGTGCTATATGCTAAGATGATAAAAAAGTTCTTGTGGTTAGGGAGGACATCATGTCTAGAGTTCATTTCGCCTGCACCTCTTCTATAGCAGAAAGAATATCCTCAAGAGAGTGGAGAAACGAACACACAAAAAAGATTTCGGATAATCCTGTCAAAGTGTCAATCGAAGTATTTGCAAACTGCACTATTTGCAGTTCCGTTGCCTTCGGAAAGTTTTTGTTTTCATATATTTCAATTTCTAAGGTCATCATTTGGGCACCCGCCGCGGTGGCTCAGTGGCTAAGGCGTTGCGCTGCTGAGCACGAGGTCGCGGGTTCGATTCCCGGCAGCGGCGGTCGCTTTTCTGATGGAGACGAAAAGCAAAAACGCCCGTGTGTACGAGATTTCGGCACACGTTAAAGATCCCCAGGTGGTCAAAATTAATCCGGAGCCCTCCACTACGGCGCGCCTCATCGCCTGCGTTGCGTCGGCGCGTTAAACCCTACAATCAATCAAATCAATCATTTGGGCGTGTTCACACGTTGAAATCGAGGGAGTGCAATATCAATAGAGAGGATAAAAGACGGCTTGTCAGGTGACCTAGTCACCTGACAAGCCACCAGAGAAGCCACCGTAGTCTTCAAATTACCTGAGACATTAAAGCCGGTTTCAAACCAGAGTTCACACCCATGGCACGAGCGCAGTATGCACCGTATGCGTCGTACACCAGCAACAAAATGCAGCTGCTTACAACGATGCTTGCGGAATTGAAAGTGCAACAGGACTACGAAAATTTTAACTCTGTGTGTGTTCGTTTTACGCTTTTAATTCGTGCATATTTCCGCTTACACGTAACTGCCATGCAAGGTTCGCGTCAAGATTAGTTTTCGCTTTCCGCCAGCGCAGCTGATAATATACGTATTTTTACGTATAACGTGCAGTCCACAATATTTCCCGTTTCGTAAATAGACGTGCAAGACAACTAAACCTACCATTTTAAGTTTCAGGGCGAGTGTTTATCCCTGCGCGCTGTAAAAAACCGCGTGATCCTGGACCATGCCAGCATGGTGACACGACATCATGGGCTTTCAACCCCTATAAAATGGTTTGTGAACAATTTGTGTACGGAGGCTGTATGGGAAACACAAACAGATTTCCAAGCTGTCACAAATGTCTATTCACATGCACTGGTAAGTGGGCAAATCTTTGTAGATGACGCGGTAATGCAACAGGTGAATATATTGTTCAACAATGTATTGTCGAAAACTTGTTTCCGTTTTTGTTGTTGTTTTAAATAGCAATAAACACGCACAAATGTAATTCGCTGATGTTCACACTATTAGCCATTGGACCCACTTTTTTAAACTAAGACTATCATCCTATACATCAACAACTTCTTTAAGATGGGTCAAACAACGTACGAGTAGCCAAGAATCCATTCAGTGTGATATGTGCATGAGCGAGTTTATTACTTCCACGGCTAAGTACTGAGTTTAATTGCCAAGTGTAGGCCCGCAGTTGTTTTCAATCAGAATATTCAATTCGAAGTATTGTTTCAAATCAGGAAAATCATCAGTTATTGAAACACGAACAGAATTCTGTATTTGCCAACACAACTGAAAAAATAAGTGTCATAAATAAAAATACCAGTAATCAACCACACAAGAACATTGCACCAACGCCAAGCTTCCCTAGGAGGTTTATTCAGACAGTTCTAAGCATACACATCTACCTCAGTAATAATACGAAGAAGTGTTCTAAACAAATAAATTGGTCACGTATCTCCTCCTTTCGTGGCAAATGTCGGCGAAACACGAGTCTACTGGCGCCCCTGGCAGGCCAACGCCTTCCTTCTCTTTCCCGTTCACCCCGCATGCTGTTCCTCTCCTGCCTCGTTCCACCCAAGATAACACGCTAGATGTTTGCTCAAGTCAATTTAAATTTACCGCGTTCCGTTGCTCAAAGTCAGGCGCCTCGATGACAGTGCTGCCCTACGGCGGAGACGCGCGAGAATCGAGGCACCCTGCAGCAACGTTTATAGAACCACGTTTCCCTACTCCAGGCTCCTCCCAAGCGGAAAGTGGAACCTGTCTAGTGTAACCTTTCGTTGCTGTTGCCGTTTGATTTTTTCAAATGCCGCCAGGTAGCGCGGGGCATAGCAGGCGACGACTTTCTCCAGTTCATGTAGTATTTCATTTGCTATCAAAAAAAAACAAAGCATTTGCGGATTTTTATGAAAGAAACACAAGAAACACTGCAATTATCACTCATTTATTGATTTTCAGCCTTATATTTGCGCAATGTCTTGTTCTTTTTCAGCAATGTTGACATGTATGAACATAGACACCGGACTTAGACGTTTAGATTTAGCTATCGGTACATCAGACTATTGCGCAGTTGCTGTTTCCCTTTGGCTGAGTGGCTGAACAGACAGACAGACAGACAGACAGACAGGCAGACAGACAGAGACACAGACCAAAATTTCTGCGTTTAAGCAGCCCAACAAAGAGTCTTTAAAAGAAAAGGAACAGCAAAGAACGTCATAATAGATACTCTAAAAAGCACAGTTTAGTTGTTTCTCTGTGCAGTGTAAGAACTATGAGCGAATTCGTTTTCAGTGATTTTATTTGGAATGGTCTAAAATGTTTCCTCGGGCTTTATAACCGTATATATGCGAACTATATTACCGGACCCTTTCTACGCCCATGTAGGCACAAAAAGGGCTGATGGGTGTGATGAATACAAGTTTTCAAAGACAGCTCATGTGTGCTTATGCGTTCATTGATGCGCCCAGTTATCTGCGCCACGCGCGGACGCAGCAAACAGGTATATTTGCATTGCGTGCATGATAGGAAATTTTCAGCCTACGTAAGGCTTTGTGAGCTTTTTGCAGCACCCTTGCCTGTTTTTAAACCTGGCCTTGCCATTCCCGAAGCCCACACTTGCAAAGGGGATACTTCACTTTATAAATCAACGATGAAAAGAAACTTCCTGAGTTGCAGAAAGACCTAATTTATCAGTTGGCACAAAAAAGTAGGTACAATGGCAGATTTGGAAAGCCGAAAAGGGTGAATGCCTCTTCATATAATAATGCCAAACATGTGGTCTAGTAAATGGAAACGCTTAGGAAAGTTTCTCTGGACTTAACTTGCTTTTGGGAGAAGTGCACTTGGCGACAGCAGTGCAGAGGGGCTGAAGGTTCGATGACGCATAACGAGATTGCCGTCAGTTTACTCACAGGATAGGTCACGCCGTGTATGAAATAACTGTTGCCACTAGATACAAATCAGGGTGCAGAAAGTCTCGTTGCCCAGACTAACATTTACAGCACCTATCACTGTCTTTTAGAGTCTGCCTAGCCTGCGCAGAACCACAATACCACTACACCTCTGTGCCAAATTGATGGCGCACTGCGCCAAACACTCGCGCGAATAGGAGGATTACAATGTGACATTTTCTTGTGCTTAGCAACAAGGTGTCTAGCGCTATCATATCTCCATACTGCGCCGAGGAGGGAAACAAAGGCAGGAAGCGAGTAGGTGTTTACGCTGGCCGGCTTATGGGTATGTGGCTAGTAGGAGTTACTGAATACTGGCCCGTCGACTGGCCACTGAAAACTGAGGTATAGCTGCGAAGCTACCTCTAGGATATTCATGAAGGTGTTGAAGATATTTAGGACTCTCGAAGTCAAGAATCTCTGAAATTTTCGTTTGTGTTGAAGCACGGTTTAACGTCTCTGTGGCGGAAATTCCGTTTCATATTACCAAATCGGCTAAAAAGCTGAGGAGGACAATAAGAACGTACAAAATATGCAAAAAACTGTACGCCAGATGAAGAACGGGTATTTTAGAATTCGCATAAAAGTGTGTGTTTTTTTTGTTTACGGCATAAGCAATTGCTAAATTTTTAATAAATTGAAGAATTTTCTCCAAACCTTGCAAAGTATAGTTTCTACCGCAGTACTTCCTCTACAATGTATTTTTACAATGTATCTTTGTTTTGTTACTGTAGCAGCTCTCCTACCTTTTTGCAGGAAATGGCACTAAAAGGGGTCGCTGCATTCATCTTCACAGCAAGTTTCCCACTCTTCCTCGAGAGCTTTCCTCTTATCGTCACTAGACTGCCGCTTAATAGGAGCACTTCTACACTTTTGGTCAACGCTTATAAAACCACAACTGAAAAAGCTGGGAAAGCAAAGTGAGGGCGCTGTTGGCATTCAAAGTGTACAATAAAGATTACTGTTTAAAATGCCTATTAAACAAGTACCTGTCCTGCTCCAGCAGGAACACGTGAGGCTACGGTGATCGTTTTGGCTTCTTTAACGGCCTGGGACTCAAAAATATGATGGGAAAACATACATGATTGTTTGATTCGAGATATAAGAGCGTGAGAAGGAGAATCATGACCACTAAAACGGTAGCTTGAAGCGATGAAGCTCTACGGAAGAAAAGGCGTGGTACAGACTCCCAAGCAGTCACATTTTCTCCCTACCCTTTTGATGCCACAGGTTAACACCCGCATGATTTGCGGTCGCCCACAGTAGCTAGAGCCAATAAGGGCAATTTTGACACCCGTATGGTTTCGCTTGGTAACGCCCTTCTGTTGGTTGCCCGGAGCTACCATTCTTGTAACAACATCCCTGGTTCTTCTCAAATGCCTCACCTCAGACGTTCACTCGCGGAAATTTTTTAACTAGCCTCCGTACCAGCCAACTTTTTGTTGAGACTATCGTTACTAGACGCCGGAATGCTGTTGATAAACTTCGCAAAGGCTAGTGGTATAAAATATGAGAAGGTATTTGTTCTGAGTAATTAAAAATATTGAACTTGCGGTAATATCAAGAATAGTTTTAGGGGAAACAGGAACTACATGACCGATGGGTTTGTTTAACACTGCAAATACCAGCACTGTCCGCTGGTTCGCTCCACGATTACGTATATCCTATTGAGCAGCTACTCATGTAGGCTCCCCATTTCGGCTACGTTGGGTGGAGGTACCTTACCTGTCTACAGCCAAGAGCGTAATTCCCGTCGTAAAACGTTTGCCCCACATCTTCGCCCACTGAGCTTTGTGTGTTCCCTTGCGTTGATTCTACGATATTTTTTTTTATATGAGAGTGCTTTGGCATGTTTTAGCTTGGCGACTTTCGCGGTGTTCTTTGAAATCGCTTTTCTCAAACGGGTTATTGTTTTATAAAACTAAAGTCACCATGGCGGGACAAACCCGTAAATAAGCAAACACACAACAAAATACAGTAGGTGTATGGAAGTTAGAATTTTCAGACGCCCAATAAGACGTAAACACGGGATACACTCATACCTTCAACCAGCATGGACCAATCTTGTGAATATGAGGACTACGGCTCTGCATCCTTGACCTCTTAGTTGAATGCAGAAAACGCGGCATAGAAAGCGCAAATTTTTTTAAAGTCAAATCACATCGCATTCCGCCACACCTAGCGTATTTCCAGGCAAACGAAACCGTTTCGACTTACATGCTTGTTTCTATACGTATGCTATGCCCGCGTTCACAGACCGTTTCGTAGCAGATATAATAGTCGCACTCGAACACTTTTTGCAAACGTCATTGTGCACTACCATGACCCTCCTTAGTTTCGGTCAAGGGTTCTTTCAAGATCAAAAAAAATGAATAACTTTTATTTCCGCCATTTTTATGCCTCCATTTCCAGCCGCAGTAATTTGGGGTAGTTATAGCTAAAACGGCCGAAGTGGTTCAATTGAACAAGAGTGGCTAGTCGGCAACGGTTGATTATAAAAACAACGCAGGTGACAGGACGAGAAAGGCAAGAAGGATGGGCGCTGACCGGTGACTAAATTTTATTGAACGAAACAGCAAAATGTATGCGCAAAGGTAACAGCACAAGCAAGAGGAGAAAGGCAAACAAATGTTACGAAAAGGTTAACAGTGGTGTCACCCACCGCAGCCAAGCCACCTAAATGACTTGTCTCTTTTGCATGCAGCGTGATTGATGGCGTGCTTACACAAGGGCTAAGCAAACACCAACTATATTGCTTAGCTTGCGCCGTAGCACCACCTATCGAAAGCCACGCTCTCTTTTTGGCGGCGACTAAGGTTGCGACCTAATATGAGGTGTTTCCGAAAAGGATGTTGCCTTTCACTGGAAACAGCTGTTTGGAAAAAGGTGATGCAGCTTTCCCGCTGTTGTGTGGGTCACCATGACCCCAAAACGCGCCACGGACTTCTCGCGCCTCCATCTGCGTGAATGAAACCTGCATCGGATCCAGGTGACGCTCTGTTTCACTATCTTCATGAACTTTTATATATATCTGATTGACAATATTTTCCCTCGTTAGCCAAAATGAGCACTTACCAGGGCATTGACCTTTCGTTTTCCGGGATTCATTGAAATGGTAGTTGTCGGAAAGCCCCCGGGGGACAATGTATTATTTGTGTTGCCAAGAAGCCAGCACGCAGAATTCATTGAGATCGGAATATCGAACGCGACCGAGGGCATATTCTTGCCAAAGCTGTACTTATACCCAAACCCTTACTTTCAGCACGCCGAATCCAAACGGAAAAGGAACTGAAAAAACGTTGTCCCCTTTTCACAATCGAAAAAGTTTCACATCGATCGACTCCAGGCCTGGGCTGTACGACACCGTGTTGGAGCTTCGCCTGGGCCGGTCACTGGACGAATAGTGGCCCGCCAAGAACGTCTCTGGCTTGGTCAGGCAAGCAACCGAACAACACAAGAAGACCAAACCGCATCGCCGGCCAGTGCGAATACAAATCCACACTGAAGATCTACCAGGCTTTTAGTTGCGATAAAATACGCCAATAACTAACTGCACTAGTTACGTTTTGGCCCAGCAGTGCTTTAGTCAAGTACACAAACTTGAAAGGTGACATTTCGCGTGATTGGGAATGTCCCACACAAAAAGAAACGTAATCTTAAAGGGCGAAACTTGCATCAGGAAAAATAATGCAAACTAGAAAGTCAGACGTGCACAGGCCACTTCTCGCGCTGAGAGCTGCGATTTGAGCTCTCGTCATTACCCTGAGCTTTCCCCTTTTTGAGTCGCACCTTAGGTGCGCCCGCTCTCTGAAAGCTGCAGCGCCCGCGTGAAAGGACACCGGCCGTTGTTTTCGACAAAAGTCGAGCTTGCGGAGGAGCAAACAAGATTCTCCAACGTTCAAACGAGAGGATGGCACTTTTTTTGCAGCCGGCGTTCCCTTGGCGCGATGCGAGCTCACGGCTTTGCCCCTTAGGTGTGCCCGCACTGAAATACGCGCCACAAGTACGCGCGGAAGTTTTTTCTATCTCCTCGTTGCTCGGATTTTCCCGAACGCATTCGGCAAGCAAACGTCGGAACGCGTTTACTTTCTCTCTATTAGGCTAGTCGGTTCCCGACTTCGGCTCAGTCACAGGCGACACCGCAATCTTAACAAGCTCAGCCGATGTTGGCCTATTATCGGGAGCATCAGCTGGGAGTGACAAGGGCACGACGAGATCTTCAGACACCTGACAGCTTCCAATAGACCCTATCTCGTCATCCCTCGCGTTTTCAGAGCAGCCTCAGCACGCGAAGACTGAAGCGTGTTCCCGTTATTTCGCACTGTTAGGACAACACTGCATTCAAGGCATCCTGTCTCAAAAGATGGCTCAGGTGCCCGCGTCACCGGAATCGTAACGACCTCCGCTGACCGTTGCTCGATGTCGGTTACCTCAGCTGGTGGCAGGGCGGTATCGGCTTGCTCAGTGGCGAGATCGTCATTACTTTTAACGGAACCGTGCAAACCGTTCGCTGCCTCGACTGCAGGCTTTGCCACAACGTCGGTGTTTTCTGAACTGCCGTCTGAAGAAACAACCTCCGTTTCAGCGGGCTCCTGTTGCCTTTCGGTAGCCTCATGGTTTACGTATTCCAGCGAAACCTCGCTATCTCGCGAAATGTTCATGTTCAGATCGGTAGCCGTTACCAAGGTGTCCCGCGAATTTGAACCGTCCGAATGGTCCGAACGCTCTGACGAGATCTCCGAAACCAACACAGACACATTTCCCCTCTCACTGGACTTACGTTGCCCTCTGCCGTGAGCCTCCGGAAATTCGCTGTCTCGCTATCTCTCTTGACCACCTCGCCGCGCTGCTGGGCCGCAACCATCGCCTCCGACTCGCGCTCCCGAGCGTCTGCTACTTGCAGCGCTGGCACGGTGCTTTCCTCGCAACCGAGGTCTTTTTCGAGCAATAATTCTAACTCAAGCTTCACTTCTTTTCGCTTCAGTTGAATCTTATGCTCTATTTTCGTGTTCTCCCGTTGGAGCCCATCTCCCTCCAGCTCCTTTCTTTCCAGTTCGAGGCGCTCGAGGTCGTACTCTCGCATCTTTTTCTCGTGTTTGAGTTTCAGATCGCGCATTCTTTCCTTGTGTTCCCGTCTTCATTTCTACCCCTCGAGCTCCGGTTCTCGTTCCTGCTTCTGCCACTCAAGCTCCTCATGCTGGCGCTCAGCCTCTGTAGCCTGGCGTTTCGCGGTCCCCTGCCATTGATCAGCTCAATGCACTCAGACAGCTCGTCATCGTCAGCCCCTACAGCGAGTATGGCCTGTATCAGCTCTGGCTTTCTCAGCGTGTCCGAAACATCCAAGCGCAACTCTTGCAAGCTCCAACAACTGCGCTTTTTTCAACGCCTTCAAATTCATGGCCGGTCTACAGTACTGCTTTACCACTGCTCCAAAATTGTTTTGCGCGAATAACCCAAGCGACAAAAACACACACCCTACCAGCTGTCCTCAGAATCCTGGTGAAACTCAGTGAAAAAGAGTCCCGCACTCACCATTGACCGCCGTGAATTCTGCGAAGTCCGCAGCCGCCTCGACGTCCGTGGTGTTCGATCTCGCAACGCTGGCTCCAGGTGCTACGAGGTTGCCATCCGACCGCTGCCAACCAGTTGTTGCATCCGGGAAGGCCGACCTGAGCCGAGCTCTGTCGCCTCCGACATACGTTTGGTAGCGTGGTTTGAAGCGAGCCGCCACCGAATGTTGCAGCCGTGAAGAAGTCCAGAAGCCGTAGGCAAACGTAACTGCTTACTTCATAGCGAGTGATGAGCCGAAGCCAAAGAACAGTGCCCTGACGGGCGAGGTTACAGTACAGGACTCGAGCAGAGTGACAGCATTGATTCACTGCTCAAACAGGAATGAACTACAGCGCTTGGGGTCTTATTTATACCCAAAGCGCCAACGGACAAAACAAGCGTTCCCTCTAGATTGTGCACACGTCACGAACAGCACAGACACACACAACACTCGTTCCAGAGTTCATGAGCAGTCGGTAATAGTGGCGCACGCTGAGTCCGGGAAAGGGGAGAGAGGTGGTCTCCGCAGCAGACGCGGGGCCTCCATGTCCTTGGGACAAGTCTCGGCCTGTTGGGTCGGCACGCCACCGCAGTTTGATCGCGCGGATAACGAGGCGCCTGATCGAGGCCTGTCACAGCTTGTTTGAATTGTCGGCGGCAAGTGTGAGTCACAGACAGGGGGGCCTGCTTGAAAGGCGCACCTTGTGGAGGCTTTGCCGCAGAGCCTAGGAGTGTTGAAACCAAGCCCAGCGGCGGGCTCATTTGTAATACCTGTAAAAAACTCCCACACTAGACAAGCACCGTACGAATGCAACGCATCAGTAGACGATTCTCTGAACATCTGCAGATTTTCATCTTTTGCCTTGCCACATGAACCTTCCCTTTAGAGCTGCTCACCTCCTGCTCTCAAGGTTGGAAGTAAAGGCACTAGTTTTATTGTGTGCTCATTTTCTAGTAGCCACCGCGTCCAAACGGCAAGATACAATACGCTACTGTCCCTTTCGAATGCTAATTCGGCCCTCGCCAGTTCTTAGCAGTCATAACGTGCGTGTTTCGGGTCAGTGGAACATAAGTACACCACAGAGATCTGAGGGGCTAGTTGTTCTTCTGACAGGATAGGATAAAATGCTCAAAACAGAGACGGGACAAACAAAAAGAACACACCACACAGCCCGTCCTTATTTTGCGCTTTTAATCCCATCATTAAACTTTATTACGTCCGTATCTATTCTATGTAAAAATGACGAAAAAGAAGTATAAGAAGATTATTATTATGATGATGACGATGATGTCCCATGCAGGCTTCCCTTGATTACACCGCGGTGACGCAAGCCTGAAGTACCTTGCCTGCGTGGTGGACGAAACACTTCGAGTCTACCCCGTTGTCGTATACGGATTACGCGCGAAAAGTAGCCTTATTGGCACGTGGCTTCGGAGGCGTGGTTGAGCAGGCATCTTACCAAGCAACTACTCCCATTTCGTAAAGCTTGTGTATTCGGCACGTACGGGAGCACTTCCAATATTTGTTCCATACTACCATCTCCGAAAACTATAAAGAAATCTGCAGAATAGCACTGCTCCAGCTACGCTTTCGAAAGTTTAAAGCAAATTGAAAATAGGTGAGCAAGGGCGAACCCACAGCTGTACTTCTTGAAGAAAAGCCGCCAGTATGTCAATACTGCTTGATATCACAGCATTGTTTTCGATATTTGGGGAGTAGCGTTAAGAGGTGACAGCTGAGCTAAGAACACCACCCTATTACAGGGCCATGGACTAATCTAGGCAAGCAAAATGATTTTAATTTTGAACCAAATAAAGAGCCAAGGCAATCCTCCGTTTTTGGGCACGTAGCGCAGTTATGACCCATCACACCTTGGTGTAAACGTTTACGCTATCCTTAGCGAGCCTGTGCAGGCGCGACCAAATCGCCAGCCAGCTAGTTGTTCTGATCACAAAAAAACAGGCACGAAATTTTGACCCAGGAAAAGCGCAGACAAAACAAAAAAAGTGTCTCGATTGATTGATTGATTGATTGATTTGATGGATTGATTGATTGATTTTATTGATTGATTAATTGATTTTATTGATTTTATTGATTGATTGATTGATTGATTTTATTGATTGATTTATTTTATTGATTGATTGGTTGATTGATTTTATTGATTTTATTGATTTTATTGATTGATTGATTTTATTGATTGATTGATTGATTGATTGATTGATTGATTGATTGATTGATTGATTGATTGATTGATTGATTGATTGATTGATTGATTGATTGATTGATTGATTGATTGTAGGGTTTAACGCGCCGACGCAACGCAGGCGATGAGGCGCGCTGTAGTAGAGGGCTCCGGATTAATTTTGACCACCTGGGTCAAATTTAACGTGCGCCGAAATCTCTTACACACGGGCGTTTTTGCTTACCGCTTCTATCAGAAAAGCGGCCGCCGCAGCCGCGAATCGAACCCGCGACCTCGTCCTTAGCAGCGCAACGCCTTAGCGACTGAGCCACCGCTGCAGGTAAAAGAAGTGTCTTGACCTTTGTATCTGTGTTCCTGTGCATACCTTTATCACAATATCTCAAAAAATTAGCTATATCCTAGTGCAAGCTCAACATATTTTCTCGAAATCTTTCAGAAGTAAATATTCTACCTCAAAAATATCACTGTTCGCTTTTCGTATTTTTAATCAAGGTGAAAGTTCCACACTCAAGAGCAGTTTAGAAGGGCAACGAAAAGCACAAGTTTTAAAAAGATATACGCCGCGAGTCCTGTTAATGGAGGGTGTAAAATGCTAAGACATAAATTTATTCGAAATTTTGCAAACGTAATGCTGGGCACGTCGTTAGCAATACCGAAAACCATGTTCGCTTACGAAGCACCTAGCACTAAGATGTTTTATTTCATCCGTGTTCTAATTGACAAATAATTTAATTTCTATCGGCTTTGAACAACAACAGGATAAACAAAAAGCCTTTTCAGATGTCCGACCTCTTGTTCACAACAAATACCTTTTAAAGGGACAATGAAGTGATATGTAAACATTGCAGGATTACTCGCGCAAATTGTAGTCCCGAGTCCCCAGGCCATGTTTCGACCACTCTGGGCGCGTTTACGCGATTTTATTTATCAGAAAAATTAATCCGAAAATGCTGTCCTCCTCTCTTTACGCTCGCCCATTTTCTGTGGCGTTTTCGTGTGACGTCGGGAGGAGCCGAGCTCACAATTGGCTGCGCTACTGCCCGGCTCCCCGGCCTTCAGACAGAGTCAGTCGGCTCAGCGTTTCGTCCGCCGGCCGCCGACGGGTCGTCGCAATTCGTTCGCTCAGTTGAAACGAAGCCAGGACACGTTTGTGAATGGATGAATGTGCCTTTCTTTACTTGGTTAGTTTGTACACTGTATCTAGCTCTAAGTCAAGGTCCCTTCACACAAGCGCTACACAAGCGCACATGCGACGCTTCGCTGACTGGCACGCCAGTAGGAAAATATAAGGCCTCTTGAAGGCGGGAGAAGAGTCAGCGAAGTTCATATAGGTGCAAAGGAAAAAAAATCAACTGATATTTTTACCGTACAGCGTAAAACTAGGGTGCGGGAAGCACTTTTTTGCGCTGGGCGAACGAGCGCAGCGGCCAGCAGCACGACTACGCATCTGCGAACGCTTTTCCGTCTAAGAAATGCAATTGCTAGACGTGAGATATTGTGGAAACTTGGGGCATGCTTACTGCACGAGCGCAAACCAACCAATAGTCACTTAAGCTGCTTGGAATGCTAAAGCTAAATAAAAGTGTAAACTAGCTACACATTATATACCTTATATTTCCAAGGTCAGCGGAGCTCGCCCTGTTGCTCAGTGGTTTGGAGCGCTAGGTATGTCATTGCAAGCGTTTTGCAAATCACAAGTTCGAATCCCCGCTGGTACGTGCTTTTTTTTTATATATAAGTTAACTTTTTCGTTTTCTTTCGATGTTTTCTATCCTGACTTCACCTTTTTTGGGTGGCCGCAACGTTCATTGCTCCACGAACTAGTTCACAGAACGCGCGCAGGCTAGCACGGGCGCGCTAGCGAGTTCTCGTTGGCGTGCTGTTGCCATAACACCATGGGCGTCCGGAAGGGGGGGCAAGGGGGGGCAATTGCCCCTCCCTGGAGATTCGGATATTTTTATGCACTACAAAAAACTGCGCGGCTTGGTTGGCCCATAATTAAAATAACTTTGCCCTGAAGGACGGAAGAGAGGAGAAAACGACACCGACGTTCCCTCCGTTGTCTCGTCCTTTAGCGCAAAGTTTTTTTCAATTATGTACGCGAACCAACTAGCCCAACAATCCACGCTACTCAAATGATTAGCACACCCAGGTCCTGCGTATCCGTATGGAACGCCCTTCAGGACTGCGCTCGAAATTGCACTTTAGGCACTGACTAACATTGCCGGTCATATGACGGCAGTGAAACAGACTGCCTGGGCTGGCTATTGAAGATAGCGAACAATTCTGAAAGGTTTGACGTTTTTTTTCTTGTTTTTTTTTCTAAAATTTGGATTTATGCAGTCTTACCACAAGAACTTCAGTTTTCGGACACATTTGCAGCTATCGTCACCGCTACACTTAGTAGGGAGAGTGTAACATCCTCCCGTGCCATCCCATCACCTAGTACACCATTTCCTTCGAAATATCGAAATGTTGGCACCACCCAAGCCCCGAAACAAAATATAAATCAGCCCCTCAAAACGCTTGTACGCCTGTACTGCATTGAAAGCCAGGGAGGGTAGTATCTTTATTGTGTGAGCCATTTCAACAGACTTCATCACAGATGTCATCTCGCAATTCGCCCAGAAAAACCCGAGGCGTCTGCAGCTGCTATTTAAGGAAGATTGACGGCGTGCAGCTGTGTATATGTGAACGTATTGTGCTGTGTGTAATTGGCGTGAGTCGAGAACCCTCTCGCAGTGAGACGGACCACACTCTTTTACAAAGTGAGAGTAACTTTTCGCATTTTCTTTATTCACTTTATTGCTTTTTTTGGTAATAAAATCCAATGTATATTCTCCAAGTCTGGTTCTAATTCGCTGTTTGTAATTTTTGTAACCACAAATAACGCCTTTTTGGTGCTATCCAACCGTACCCCCCCCCCCCCTGCTGATGGATGCCCCCCCTTGAAAAACGTTCTGCGGACGCCCTTGCATAACACCGACTGCTTGCGGGCAGTGGGCACAGGCCGGAATCAACATACCCTTGGCCTGTTGCGAACACGCTTTTTACGATACAGGCATGAGTGAGGCAAGCTCCAAATATGGTGGAAAAGCGCATGGCATTTGAGCGTGTGCGGGGACGCGGAGGGCGTTCATGCACTGCGTAGGCCTCGGCTAGTGAATGCTACGATTCCAAGCCGTCCTGGTAAGCTTATCTTATGCATTTTACAGCTGACAACATGGCAGAAGCGCGGTACGATGATTACTGAGATATTGAGAATGCCCATCCAACAACGCCATCGTTGTGTTTTACAGAACCGAAACCGAAACTTGTTTGATTGCTAACCTTGGGTATCGTCCAATCACGGTGTCCCCTCCTCCTAACGCCACAGCCTTAGTTGGTGCGGCCGCCGCAAACCGCGCATGGTAGTTTTTCTTCTTTTGCGCTTTGTAAAATAATTACCGATTTGTCAACCAGTTAAACGATGAAAAGTGAGCTGATTTGAGCCAGTCTACGCAGTGCAAGCAAAAACGGGAGCTTGACAAATTCACTTCAGTGTCCCTTTAATGGAGCTCCCCGAAATACAACGTCCATGCATGGTTCTCAAGTTCAACCAAGCCGTGTATTTAGAATAACAAAAATAGGACACAACGCTGTACCAAGTACAGGACCAGCGGCGTGTCTTGTATGTAGGAGGTTTCTAGATGCTTACTCACGCTATTATATTTCGGTCTTTAGTTTCTGGTCAGATTACCCCGTAAAGCCTAATTATAATTACTTTTGTAGCCATTCAGTTGATACCTATTAATCTGTATTGGCAAAACATCGCCCGCTAACATCGTAGCGTAATCTAGAGTCCATAAGATTGCCATTTTGACACAGACAAAACGCTACCGACAGGGCCGCTGTCCAGCCAAGATCCTTGAAAACAGCCGAAGCAGTAGCTAAACCATTACGCTACCGATCACGAGGTCAAGGGTTGGATTCCCGCAACAAAAGCTGTTTCTTCAGATACATGCGTGGATTAACGCCATTGTTTTAAGCTTCCGGCGCGTGCTAAACTTCTCCAGTTGTATAAATTATGCTTAGCCTAGCCCTATAGAGTGCATCCTATATCCAGAAGTGTCGCTTCCGTGCACTACAATTTTATTTTGAAATTCCTTGAACACTCTTTGTTAACGGAGCCGAAAAAAAAGTGGCCGAGGTGAAAGGAGGTCTGCTACTTCCCCAATGCTTTATATTTTGCATTGTTGCTGACCTCGACTTCCCCACCTCTTCGCCAGTTTGAAAACGATTCGGTTGCTCCCCTTCTTACATCATAGGCCAAAATAAATTACGACATCTCTACTCAAGGCAGTTATTGAACTTTGTTGCTTCTTCGTGGGATCCGCATGCTGGCCCCCGCATGTTTTGTGCGCTGATACCGCGTTAAAACATGAAAGCATCAAAATATTTCTTCCGCTTTTCTTTTCGGTCCCCCAGGTTCATCACGAGGACCGCCCGCGAGGATTTCGAGTACAAAGGTGTCCGATACAAGGCGGGCCTGAACATAATGTCCCCAACACTACTGGTGCACAAAGACCCGGCGGCCTGGTCTGAACCAGAGCGCTTCGACTCCGACAGGTAGGTAGTGCACAACGTACCCTCTTTTCCCTGAATAAACTCACGTAATGCGTCCTTCGACAGTGGAGGGTGCACCGCTGACTATTCATCAGATACTTGAGATTTGTGGAGCCCGCCTGCGTCTCGCATGGCGATACAAAATAGACCAATGATGAACAAAGGGAGTAAGTTTAGATGCGCGCAACTTAGACCAGTTTAAAATTTAAATATTCTGTGAAGGAAGAAACCCAACAATACTCAATCATAAAGCGCCCAATGACCTCTAGAGTATAATTGACGAAATTAGCGGGTGACCGCTAGACTGAACAGCTACTGCAACAAAACTTGCCATTTCACTTCTAGGATATGTCCCGGCGATGGCGATAACAGCTTGCATTCCGTTTATTTGTGCAGGTGAAGCGGTGTGAGTCTTGAACTCAGTTGATAAGGATAGCTAGCGCTGTTCTTTTGTATTTCTTACGAAACTCTTATGGTAAGTGCTACCATGCAACAAGACCGTGCTTTGGCGCGCCATAGTAGAAAGCGCTGAACATTTATAGCCCAGTGGGCCACGACTCACGGGTGCCCTACCTTAGACTTAATGCCAAGAAGCTTTCTCTCTTAGACTTAATAAAGGAGTTTTCTCTGCTTCGTTTGTATAAAATTTCGACCGCCGTTGAAGCGTTGCCATGCGCCGCACGTCTGAATGTCACAGCCACTTAGATACAACGGTGGATGCATCTCCTTATTTGAAAGATGACTATACAGCTAAGGCGTGTCATTATAATCTGCGTTATGCTTGGAAGGCGAACCTCGCTCATGCTAACATTAACTCAGAGAACCCGTTTACTGTGCGTGCGCCAAGCTCCTAGGTTGAAATGGTTCTAATGACGCCTATCCATGCAATGAGCTGAGGCGAAGTGCTACGTCCTCGGAGTCATCTCCGCCCCGAAGGTGCCTTCTTTTAGCTTAGAAAACCCCGTAGAGACTTCTAAGCATACAGTGGTCACGCTTGTAGAAGCCCGAACTTGTGCTTTGTAAGCATATAATAACCAGAACATTTCATTTGAGTTACTCCCATCAGAATTCTGCATTTTGTGACGGTAAGCGGTGCCCACAAAATAACTGCTTCACGCGTTGCTCGTAACCCCCGATAGATTTTCGGTGCTTCTTATATGAACGATCGTTGTGAATTTCATGGTCGTTCGGTCTACAGCGTCCGCTCCTCCGGCGATTTGTTCTTTTTTTAATTTTTTAGTTACTGATTTTGGTTACTTTCTTTCGTTTTAAAAGGAACGGACAACCTTGGGCTTAAACCCTGGCGGTCACACGTTGTTGACGTCAGCCTCGTGCCGTTATCATAAACATTTTATTGTGGCGCCAATATAGTTTGCGTTTGAATGATAAGCTTAGGGCAGGCACTCCCAGGTATGACTGAGGTTGCGTAGTGTACCTCACACAAGCAGAATATGGTTTAACTGCGATAGTGTTTAGCGGCCTCTTTTAACACTACGTGCAGCGACTGCAATCACCTGCATATTCAAAAATAAGGAAAGCAGTTTTCGCCTTTGGAGTCAGTGATAACCTCAATAAAATGACCACCGTAGAACGACGGCGCAACCTGGGGTATCCAAATCAAAACATCCCATACTTGTCCGTGGGTGGGCGCAGCGAAACGGTGAGCAGGAGCAAACGCTCTTTTTGTGGCTTGCAATGTTTAGGATAATCGCACAGGGTATGTTATTAATTAACGGGTGCACCTAGCCTTGCACGTTCTTGCAACTGATACACCAAAAAAGCACTTTTTCAATACAACGTTTTTTTTTACGCTGTGTCTAAAGGTACGTCGGACGTACCGGCAGCCCAAACATGCAGCGTACGTTCAGCGTTTTCTCGCGTCGACGTCGCGTCGCCAGAAATGCATGGCGTCGCGAGCTGAAACTCGAGCGACGCCGATTCTACGCTCGCCAGATATCGGCGTCGACGGAGAGCATCGGAAAGCGAGCGGCAGCGTCCGTCTTCGCGTGGTTTGGGGTCGTTCCTTTCAGCAGAAAACAATCAATTTCTTTTTAACTTACGGTAATCGGTTGCCTTAAGACAAATTGCAAGCTGTTTCTGTTCTCAAGCGCTCATCCATTTGTGGCTTGTTCGGCTTTCATCGGCGAGATCGGGGATCTGCGATAGCTTTGTGTGAGTTAAATGAGGGAGCTCTAGTTACATCGCATCCAGTATTAGCATAATGTGGCTTGTCAGCAAGATCGGTGCGTGACGAGCAAGCGTTATCAATGCCAGAATTCTGGCGCATTCCATTCCATTCGTAGCTCCCGTGGCTTGCGCAGGGGAGACCGGGGATGTGCGATAGCTTTTTTTTACTCATATAAGGAAGCTGTGGTTACATCGCTTGTAGCACTAGCATTATTGTCCTCGGCTCCAAGATCGGTGCGCAAGAAGCAAGCGTTACCACTGCTCAAATCTCTCAAATACGACCAAAAGAAAGCACACCCGACACTATTCCTGGGCAGCCTCAGTTGGTACACCAAATCCTTCAAACCTCTTCGTCTCCTCGCGTGGTCGAGTGGTTGAGAGCCGGGCTTCTGTCTTGAAAGTCCGTAATTCGAATCCTAGCAAAAACGTTTTTTTCGTTGTTTTTTTGCGGCGAGGGTTTGATTAGTTTTTTTTACCGGGTACAGACAGGGTGCCAGAGTACCCTGCCTTTCAACCTACAAATGACGTTCGACGGTAACCTCAGTATCAAGGCAGCGCTGAGATTTGTTTTGCTTAGAATTTGAATTTATGAACGTGCAGTCGGTACGCAACATGAAGTTTAAATCAAGTAGCAGTTGTGCGAGATGCGTCTTCCTTTATCATTCGATCTTATTTTGTTCTGATTTGACCGTGATGGCTCGAGATACATTTCGCATTTCAATATTTGCCCGCCAACATACTTAGCAATAAATAAAGACTCAAAGTGATTTTTTTTGCTAAAGCTAAAGTCTTGATAATTGCAGTTCAAGGAGCGACAATAACTGCTCATAAACGACTTCAACAGGATGGCATACGTGTCGAGCAACGCCCGCCGACGCAGCGACTGGCGCGCGACTTCGCCGGTCTTCTGCGGTCCCGCGCGTTGACGCCGAACGACGCCGACGCTCGCGGGACGCTTGATTTCGCGTCCATGTGGTTAGGGCTTTAAACAGAAACATATTAGGAAGAAAAAAAAGAAAGATACTCGCGTCGCACATGATTTTGTTTCCCTCTTGCGAGAACCCGTAGTGGTCCGCATTCGATCTCTGACCTCAGCGAAGGCTGACGTCAGAGATTCAAATAAGGTCCAACTAGAGAACACGAGGGAAAAAAATACATTCTGCGTCAGGTTAGGGATCGCTAGATTCTTGGCTTATATACAGCAATCGCGTGATGGTTTTGCTGTCGATGGTTCGAGATAACCACGCTAGTTTCGAGCAACGCCGCTTTCGAGCCACTCTGGGCCCTGTACATACGTCCGACGTATCTTTAAGAAATATTGCGGGTACGTCCGACGTATCTTTCAGAAATATTGCGGGTACGTCCGACGTATCTTTAAGAAATTTTGCGGATACGTCCGACGTACCTTTAGACACAGCGTTTTTTTTTTATTCATTTACCCCAAAGGCCCTTACGGGCGTTACATAGGGGTCGCAATTAAAAAAAAACAGATTGTAACAATAAAAACAGCAACACCCATAAAAATGCGAATACAAATACATTCATGTCGAAATGCATAGTTTAAAAAAAAGGGTACACAAAAAGCGCACAACAGTTATCCAATTCCTAAAATGCGAGGGTTAAAAAATGACCCAGGTTCAAAATAACACAAACATCGAACATTGAACCAATCTAAGAGGTTCAAAAATGACAGAAACACTGAAAAATGATTTATACATTGAGGAATAACTGTAACTCTTCGATAAATGAGTCGTGATTACTCAGGGTGACGATGTTACCTGGGAGCTGATTCCAGTTCGAATAGCAAGTAAGAGTGGCGAGAAGAAAAATAGGTTGGTGCGCGCGAATATTCGTTGAACTTTGAATGCATGATCTAAACGGGAAAAAACGCACCCAGCGGGTCTTATATGCGAGGCAGCGAAAGAACACTGGCTGTGGTATAGCCTATGAAAAACCGATAAAAGACTATAAAGCCGGCGTTGTTGTAGAGGTGGTAAGTTCAGGCATTGTTTCATTTCTGTTGTACTTGATGTTCGTGAGTAGTTCCTGAGAATGAATCGAGTAGCTTTATTTTGGAGTGCCTCACGTTTATTTACGAGATACGACTGATGGGGGTTCCAGATTACCACTGCATTTTCAATCATTGATCGAACACATGTTTGGTAGGCCAGAAGCTTTGTGGATGTGTTAACTGAATGCAGATTGCGCCTAATGAATCCGAGTGATCTAGAAGCTTTGCTGGCTATTGTATCGATATGGTGATTCCAGGTTAGATCAGACGTTATGTGGACCCCCAAGGATTTTACCATGGTTACGGTTTGTACAGACATACTATTGAGAAAATAGTGACGGGGCTCAGAAGCGCTACTTTTAGTAAATGTTATGGCGTTAGTTTTGGGCACATTTACTTCCATCTGCCAATCCCTACACCATTTCGTCAGTTGATTAAGGTCTGCTTGCAAGGATAAGAAATCTTGGGTGCTTCTAATTTGCTTACAAATGACGCAGTCGTCCACAAATAATCGGATAGTAGAAGAGATATTAGCGTTAATGTCATTGACATATATTAAAAATAATATAGGACCTACGACTGAGCCCTGTGGAACACCGGAAGTTACTTGAGCTAAAGAGGAGGAATGATCATTAATGGTTACTGACTGAAACCGATGGGTTAGGAAGTTCTTAATCCACCTGTTAACCTTAGTGTTGATATTAAGAGCAGAAAGTTTTTCCATTAGATGGATGTGAGGGACCTTGTCGAAGGCCTCGGCGAAATCTATGAATATAGCATCTATTTGTGCGGACGAATGTACGGCATTAAGGAGATCAGTCATTAATTCGAATAACTGAGTTTCACAAGAACGGCCTCTCAAAAGAAGCTCTGTTTTGTTAGGTAGCTCATTACGGCAGATGATATTATGTGTTCTAGGAGTATGCAAAGTATGCTGGTTAAGGAAATCGGTCTGTAGTTCAGAGGCACAGATGGGTCACCTGACTTGAAGATAGGGATAACACGGGCAATTCTCCAAGCAAACGGTACGCATCCTGTGTCTATCGATTGCTGAAATAAAGCAGCTAAGATCGGAGATATGACCACTTTAGTCATTTTTGGTTGTTTGGTGCATATTTCATAGGGGCCTGGTGCAGAGTTGGTCGGGAGTCTATCAATGGCTGCATCAATACCCTCCTGAGTGATAAGCAAGTCATCCATTGCTGACTCTAACGACTGTATATTAAGAGTGGCTGGTAATGGGCTTTCATTTGTAAACACAGAACAAAAAACAGAATTGAATTCATCTGCAGCCTCTGATGATGAAAGGTCTGTACCATTTTAGACAATGATATGGACGATGATGATGAGTACTTTGGATTTATCACTTTCCAAAATTTTCTTGTGTTGGTCTGCAGTAGGTTTGTTATATCGTTGTTGAAAAAATTCTCCTTGGCTGCCTCGATTTCTGCTTTGCACAGTTTAGAGTGTTCTTTGTAGAGCTTCCAGTCATCGCCTGAATCAGATCATATGGCCTTGGAATAAACTCACTTTTTCTTATTGATGCAGCGTTTAACGCCGGTCGTAAACCACGCGCTTTGCGTCGATGACGTGATACTGATTATCGGAACGTATTTTTCTTCAAGAAGTTTATCGCGAACCATTTGCCAGTTTTCATTTACGTTTCTGAGAGCAAAGGAACTGAAGAACTGCGCGGAAAATGATAACAATTTGGTTTCTATTATGGCGCAGTTCGCGCGGCTGTAATCAAAAATTGTTTTCTTTTTATTCTCGTTTTTTAAGCTTTCTAATGTTACCTCACAACGCACTACGTTGTGATCGCTGATTTTATCTAAACATGTACTAGCATATTGCTTGGTTCTGTGGTCAGCACAAGATCTAAAATTCTGTCGACACGTGTAGGCAATCTGACCATTTGACTCAAACTAAAGGCAGACAACACACCGAGAAATTCTTGACATTCATGCCTTTTTGTGCTGCCATGTGGTATGCCTGACCGCCAATCAATCCCTGGGTAATTGAACTCTCCAGCAAGAATTATTGGGTATTTTGGGTACCTGTTTTGTATAAAGCACAGCGATTCGTTTAAGTGCTCAATAAATTCGGGGGAAGAATCTGGCGGACGGTTGCAGACCCCGACAGCACAACGCACAGAGGCAGATACGCGTACTATCACCGATAGGATCTCTATATATAAAACTGTATCGACTAAATGGGCTTGCAAATTCTTTTTAACGGCCACAATAACACCACCACCGCGAGACACTGTTCTATCTTTCCTAAATACAGAAAAGTGTTTAGCCAATGACAACTCGCATTCACTAACATCTGAGGAAAGCCACGTTTCAGTTCCAAGCACAATATCCACCGAACATGATTCAGTGAACGAGCAATAGGATGTCCTGTTTATTAAATAGGCTGCAAAAATTTGCCAGAAGGATTGACAGCTTTGAAAATGAACGATTTTTCAGTCACTTTTCCTTAGCAGCCGTGGCGCTTGACTCCTCTAAAAGTGTCTCGCCCTGTTCCGTAGCAGGGTTTCCGCGCCTCGGCAAGGGCACGACATTATTAGTTACCGGGTCGAGGTGGTAAAGTCGGCCATTCAGGAGAAGTTTATCAGAAAGTACCTTGTATTTTTAACCTGGTTACTTCGTTGCGTGGGCAAAGTCTCTGAGCTGTTTTCTGATTAATTGCATTCTTGGAGAAAAGTCTTCCTCGATCCATACACGCGGCGACAATACGTCTTTCAGCTTCGATGCATTCTTTAGGATGTTATGTTTGTCTTTAAAGTTGAGAAATTCTACAACTACAGGGCGGACAGTTCCTTCTTTCCATTCACCTATTCTGTGTGCCCGCTCGATCTCACCGACGTGTATGTCTAAGTTTTCGCTAACAAACTTGGTAATCGTTTCTTCAATCTCTGCCCACTTTTCCGGACTGCTCTCAGGAAGGCCCTTAAAAACAAGGTTATTGCGCCGTATGCGGTTGTCTAGGTCGTCAACAACAAGGCTCGATCGCTGAGTTTGCTTTGAGTCAATGTTCCTAAGCTGGTCGCATGATTCCTTTAGAAGGGAGCTGACACTACTGACGTCTACACGGAGGTCCCTGACAGAATCAGATTGCTCGAGCTCAGAGAGGCGTCTTTTGATATCCGTCACACTGAGCTGGAGGTCTTTCAATCTGCCAGATACCTCATCCTGAAATTTGTCGTTTTATGTTATCAATTCCTTAACAAGTGTCAACACCTGACCTAATTTCTCCGGCCCGGGGTTTGTTTCCACGTCGCCAGCACAGACAAGCAAGTGGGCAAGACAAAACAAGACCAGCGAGAACCTTGCCCCAGAACTCAGATGTCGAGTAAGACTCTCGGCTTGAAGTCACACCAGACAATCATTACGCGTAGAGCAACCGGCGCGAACAAAGCAGCCCACTCTAATACGGTACGTGCACAGATAAACGCCCATCGCGAAGCCTTCGGCGGTCAGTCGTCTCCCTTTGAGCCACAATCGCACTCACAGGGTCAGGCGTGGTGAGTTGGAAACCACGCGTCCTCCACAGGCACCAGAAAACACAGACCACAAAATACGTCTGTAGTTGGCACCACTGATCTCCACTAGAATTGCTGGATGGCGCTTCAAGCTCTCCGGCGCACGGCCGCCGGAAGTTCGAGCGCTCGTCCCTGAAGTCGGGCCGTTCCAGCAAAGCGCATGCTACGCATGGGCTGGTTTCGCACGCATTCCGCCAGAAGTGCCTGCTTGTTGCGCCGTCAACTGCACAAGCAGACCAGAGAAGTCGTCTGGGAAGACGTTCTACTTGGAAGTAATGCAATATTCTGTACGACGTGCGTGATACGCAGCGAAACGCAAATGTCATATCAGTGTCATTTTTAAGCTGGGGCTCTTGTTACGCAGATTCCCTCACTCTAAGCCGGATTTATACCGGCGTTGGGTGGCAAACTTATACCCTAGTTACACGGCGAAAGTAACGTAGTTAAGTTTAACCGTGGTTACTAAACTTTAACCGCGGTTATCGCCAACTGCGGTTTTGGATGTTACACGCGAAATTGGAAGTTTGGTAACCACAGTCACTTGATTATGAGCGCAACAAAAATAAATTACCACACTTTTAACTTCACGATTAAAAAAGAGAAGCAGTGTAGACAACAGGAAATATCGTTAAAGCATTTCTGACACAAACGCAACGCACTCGTGCGCAACGAGAAGAGGGGCTTCCCCAACAGCTCGCAACCGGCTTGGTTTGCTTAGGTCTCTTCGGTATTGGGAACTTTCATCTTAGCATCGCGGTAGATATTTTACCACCGCTATCTCTACAACAGCGAATTACAATCCATAGCACAATTTTTCACCGCACTAACATCCATTTTCTCGAATGCGGAAATTCTTTTCCGCGATCAGATTGATTTTGAACAGCGGCGATGCGATAAGCTGTTGCTGCCGTGGCCTGGGACGGTTCGGGCCGCAAGCAGTGCCGTGCGGGCAGGCGCGCCGGCGTGTTCACAGGCACGGCCGACGCCCGCGCCGATCGTTTCCGTGTGCTGAAAACGCTTCAAGATTGCCTGCTATATTCATTTTTGGCGGACGACGCGCGGAATTTACAAATTTAGCACGGCTTTTGTCGTAGTTGATCGGGCGGATCGGGAAACGAGCCGCTGCTGACGGGCAGTCGCGCTGATTGCGAGAGCGACGCAAAGAACGCAAGCGCGTCTTGGGGACAGCTTTTGGGCGCCCGCTATTGAACCTTTGTCTCTTCCGAATGCCAGGTGATTTTTTTTTTTTCGCCTCCGCTGATGCGCCGCCACTTGCGTCCGAACTGAATTGTGCGATTTTGAGCACTGCGGCTGCAGAAACTGCGGTTAGCGTGACCGAACTGAGGTGCCAAGCTCAGTTTGCGCTAACCATGGTTAGCGACGTAACCGCAGTTTCGTCTGTCGTGTAACGCAGCAAACTGCGGTTTTGTCTAACCGCGGTTTGCTTAACCGTGGTTAACTGTGCCCGTGTAACTAGCTCTCCATCCCCAGGCAGCAGGCCCTGCAGTGACCACTTTACTGACAACTGTTTTGACAGAACGGGGGCACGAACTCGGCTGCAGCCTGACGCCGTGCCCACGTTGTTTTCTTTCTAGCATAAATCCCCAGCATAAATTTCTAGCATAAATCCCGTTAGAGCTGCGTCGTCTCTCAAACCAAGACCCAAGTGACATTTTCATTCTCCTTTGCAATTAAATTCTGCTTCATATTAACGTCGCATATTTCGGTATAGCATATGTTGCGATCTGAACGCAATGTGTATAGCGAAAATGCAATAAAGTGAGAGCAAAATTCCAAAATGCGCCAATTGGGACGCTTATCAGCGGTTGAGAAGCGTAGCAGACGCCTGACTTCCGGGACGAGCCGTTGAACTTCCGGTGGCCGTGTGTGCGCCGGGCCGCGAAGCGCCATCCAGCAACATCAGTGGTTGGCACTCCCCTCGAAAACGGGCAGACACAGCTTGCGAGGGAAACGGCGAGCACTGAGCTGCGAGGTGTCACGTTACCTCCCGGCGGAAGAGAACGGTCCCGTTCGTTCCCCTCGGCGGGGGGTTCGAGATCGAGTAGCTTCGGAGGCTCGAAGATCGCACCCGCTCGAGAAGAAGGTCGCGGTAGAGGCCCCGCCCGTAGTACGCGGCACGCGTAGACGACGGGCGCCGCGGCGGGGACGAACCGAGGCGGCGGGCGCTGGCAGGGCGCTGTCGCTGGCGGGGATTTTGCTTTGCCACGCGGTGTCTGGTGGTGTGTACGCAGCCGCTTCTCAGTACCAGCACTACGGCTCGTTCGGGAAATTAGAATCGATGCGGGCTGTATATATACCAAAACGATATCAGCCCTCCAGAGAACCACGTCGCGCGTTTCGTTCGGGATACGGCTGCTGTCTCGGCCATTGTAGCTTCTTATTTTTCTGTGATGGCCACTGGCTATTTAATTTTTTTTATCATTTAATTTTTTTTAGATATGCAGGTAATTGTTGCCGCCGTCATTCTTGGTGTTAATCAAAAAAGGCCACAATATCCGACCTTCCCATTATGTTGGGGCACGAACGAAAAAGTGGTTTGGTGAATTTTTTTGAATACGCTCATTAGTTCTTGTAACACACTGTTATTTGGCGTGGGTGCTTCACGCCAAAGAACTGCTGTTTTGCGGACCCTCCACTTCTCTATCTGCGTTCGTGCAGGTTTCTGCCAGAGAACGTTGCTCTACAACACGGCATGGCTTACCAGCCATTCGGACAGGGCCCCAGGAACTGCGTCGGCAAGAGAATGGCGCTAGTTGAGATCATCTACACCGTCGGCCGCATCGTGGAGAGGTTTCGGCTTCAGCCGGGACCATCGCAGAAGGCAAGTATTTGGGCGCAAAGCTCCGCGAAAATGCACAAGAGGCTCTGATCTGTGCGTGCTGGTAAAAAATCGGATGGGAATCAGCTTGCGTTTCCTTCCGTACCATTGCGGCCACTCCTAGACTGTGAAGGGAGCAGTGGCTACCACAGCTTTGCTATCGGCAATCAAAAAATCATGTCCGCATCAGATGGTCCCAAGCTATAAAAAAACAGGCGGGTCGCCTACAGAACACTCGCTACACAAAAAGCTTGCTGAAGCCTCTTTGCGAAACACTCTTGTATAGAGATCAAATGAAAAAGGAAGAGACGGTCTTGTTAACACACAGGAGACAACAGGAGACGTATGCCAGTTTTGCCGTACGTACATGGGCTCGCTCTCCTATGCCATCACAAAAAAAAAGAATAGTCCCAGCTTGCACTAGTCCTGCAAGGCTGGAGAAACAGCAGAGCTGGGGGCACCAACTACCTTATTCTTGATTCAGATACGTTCATGCACGGTTATGCTTTGATACTCCGCCAAATTTTCTGCGTGGTTATGCTGCGAGACTTGAGCAGGTCTTCTACGTGGTGTCGTCGTGTCTTCCCCCCCCCCCCTCCCCCAGCTCCCCACCCTAAAGAGCAATTAACACTCGGCTATTAAAGTATGTGCAATGTACGCTAGCTCGTAACTCCGGATCTTCTGCAGCTTGCTCACGTTTCGTTGCCGTTTCGCCGGCGCGATATTCGGGATTGGCCCAAAGTCGTCACGTCAGTTCTCGAGTAGCCGCGCGGCGGACTTCGCGGCGCGGTTTTTTTTCCCTTTGGGAGTGACGCTCTTCTGTCCTCCCATCTTTTCCTTCGTTTGAAACCCTGCTGTTGCAGCTCACATTGATTTCCGGACTTACCGCTGAAAGTTCCGCATTACTGGCTGGCCCGGACCGTTTTGTCAGCCCGATTTTTCATCTCTCCAAAGTGGACCGCGTTAGCACGCGCAAGAACCGGCGAAAACTGGCTTCGCGAACTCGGCGTCTGTAGCGCAAGCTGTTCTGAGCTTCCCACTGCAGGCTCGAACCCACGTGAACTGCTGAGAAAAGAGCCCGCGAGAGATTACGCCACGAACGCTGGGTACAGTGTTCTCGATGGTCCAGCGGTGCCGCCGCGCGCGATGACGTCATAGCTACGCGAGGTTTGGCTCGCCTACGCATCTGTGCAAAGATCGTGCCGGACGAGAAGCACTGCACAAGGTGCGCTGAATGCAGCAAAAATGTGCTGTATAAACTTCCTCTGAAGTGCAGGTTCGTTCACATCGGCCAAACTGGGCGTTGCTTGAAAGACAAGGGCGGAGAGCACGCTACACCGCTTCAATCAGCTTCGACCGGCCACCTTCCTTTTCCCGTTCGACACCGCCCGTGTGAAGCTTGCATCCGTGTGATTGCGATTATCGAAAAAAAAGCAAGCTCAGACGAGAAATAGCAGCAGCTATTGCGATAGACGAAGCTAGATATGACTGCGTCATTGTGACGCCTGTGGCCTGGTCAAGCACTCAAACAGAGTTTCTGCGCAGAAATCTATGCTAATCATATTAATGACCTTCCGGCATTATATTCTGCGTATATATGTGCTTCCTTCAGTACAAATCAGCTGATAGTACGGGGTGTGCGCGTATTTCCTGTCCTTCTGGAGTTCGTCTAAATGCAAGCTTACTGCCATCCGACAATGTAAAAGAGGCCACGGTTACTGCAGTATCAAATTCATTGTTTGAATATTTAGGTATTTTTGGTGGTGTAACAGTTGCTTGATCCGGACGACTGGTAAATAAATCAGTTGTGATACTTAGCAACGATCAAATGGCTGTGTATGGTCTCCCAGAAAAAAAGACATAAATACGAGGACGTCAAAGTGTATTACCGAAGTTGTAGATTTTGGTCCTACGAAGTAAGTGAGGGAAAGCTTTTTATTAACATATAAAGTCCAAGAGGCCTAAAGTGGAGATAGGGGAAAAATAAAGGAACAATACAACAAAGACCTTTCTTATTTGCTGTCCTTTTCCTGCAGCTTGTTTACACATCTTTTAAAACACGCCGCAGTTGTAGTCCCTGGACAAACTTCGCCTTAGAGCATGCATAAAAGGCGAAACTGGAATGCCACACTGTTTCGAAGAAGGCGGCTGAGTCAAACCTTATACGCACTATTTGTAAATATCAAATAGTGGCAGCCGTTATACCTTCAGTCCTCGGTCATGTTCGCGCTACCAAATTTATTCATTCGCACTAAAATATTTTTCGTCTGGACCTTTTTTGGGGGAAAGTCGCTGGTCTTCGGAAACATGGTAAATGCAGGGGACATTTCAACAAGATTGTTCATTGGGAAAACAGGTTTCTTAAACTTCATTTGAAGTTGAGCTGTACAGATATGGCATATATTTTTGAGCCTGTGAACAGCCCCAATGAATTCTTGCCTGGGAGCGCAGTTTCGATCACTGGAAAATTTGTTCTAGCAAAGTCAAATCTCAACCTACTCAAGATACAAACAAACCCTTACTATATTACGAAACTCTCCACTAAACTGAGAATCTGCAGCTGAAGCGCGTGGTATTTACTAATAAATTGAGGTTTGCAAAGGCATCAAGGATAGCAGTTCTAAAATTTTGGAAACTAAAATTATCCTAAAATCTCTAGCTGTAGTGCAATTAAATAACTGCTTACATTAGGTATACTTGCGAGAAGCGACCCTTAGATACGTGACACGCCTTGTATATAAAGTTCCAGACTAAATTATGAACTGTATGTTCTCTTATCACAGATCCCGATGCTCCTCACTCACAACAAAGCTTCATGCAATCTACCTGTGGCGCTTTACTAATTCACTGAAAGTCTCTCTGTAGACCGAAATAAATTCTACATATCTAACCAGATTACGTTACCACTTTCAGGAAAAGCTGGAACTGCGCTTCTACTCGATGGCCTGCGAACCTCGTGAAGGCCCCTGGATCAAGTTCTCCAGGATTCCTGCCGAAGCCTAATGTCCACGTCGAAAATGTTAAAGGCGTAAAGGGCTGTACCAAAATACCCCAGGCAGACCGACTATACATCGAGTTTTCGGGCACTGAATCACCTATGCTGAATGTTCCATAGTTCACAGGAAGTGCATAGATGAACGCGGTAAAGTTTTTTCGGCCTCATAAAGCTACGTAAAGAACAATAAAGCTCTATCGAATGTTATATATATTGTTAATATGTTGGTCAAAACCACGCAAACTCCAGAAAAGTTGCGATAGCAACAAAAAGCAGACAACTTTTGTCCTGAAAACACAATATTCCTAATAAATGAAAGCTTCGGCTAAACCGCCAACTCGCCATGACATCCCATCCCGGCCTGTCCGATAGATTAGCTTGAGTTGTTTTGTTTCTTCGCGATCACATACCCGTGCGGTTACATTGTCCGTTTCCTGATCCCTTGATGACACCCAGGCTATAGGTTTGTTCTTTCATTGCGTACTTCCCATCAGCTTATCCCCATTAAAAAGAGCCTTTTCAAGTATGTCTAGACTGGTAGAGCGGGATTTTGGTGACGTTTAGTATGGTCTCGGAATCGGTTAATATGCGCTTAGCGATTGGCGAGTTGTATTAGGCGAGGAAAATGTAGAAATAAAGCACCCACAAAAGGATAACATTTCGCAAAATATTGAGAAAAACTTCTTCAGTAGTCAAGTTTACATTTATTCTGTTTGTCATGACACTCCGTTTAAGAAGCGGCCATTGGTGAGATTGGAGGCAAACCTAGCCTTTCCTGCGTCTTAGCTTAGCGGTAGAACTCAATCTTTGTGGATCAGAGATTGGATATCGACTTCTCTGGAAGGTGTCCGTGGGGTGCCAGAAAGGAGCAAATCGGGACACATGTTATTTAACGCTCTATGGCATTTTGGGTATAGACCGGTTTGATAGATTTGTAATTTACGTTGACGATGTAACGGTGCATGTTTACGATGATGATCTGGATCAAGTGATACCGGCAGTATCAAAGACATGGTGGAATTACCTAAATGATCTTGGGTAAAGACGGAAGTAAATCATGAGAGACCAAAACTATAATAGGTTGCGCCAGTATAAAAAGGGTACAATACATTCGCAACCAGATTTCGATGGCCAGGAAATAAACCATCGTACTGGACACTTTAATGTAACTACAGCAATCCCCATAGCCTGCTCCTACCCAGCCTTCAGCTGTCGATGCACCCGACTATGACACAGACTCCACACCCTAACATACTTCAACACTCCCATTCTTGATCTCATGTATTACACCACATATTTCTAATATTTCCCGACGTGAAATACTTCCAATACTGCCCATCATCTTGTATGGGCATGCCCCGATCATCCAAAACCACTCCTTTCCCCTTTACGGAGAAGTGGGAGTGCGAGCTAACCA
The DNA here is from genome assembly GCF_048455015.1 of Haemaphysalis longicornis. NCBI lineage: Eukaryota > Metazoa > Arthropoda > Arachnida > Ixodida > Ixodidae > Haemaphysalis > Haemaphysalis longicornis. The sequence goes on along the minus strand of NW_027526295.1, from coordinate 113,914,570 downwards.
TTGTTCAGCTCGAGATACCGGAACGCCTGGTTTCCTGGGCTGGAAAAACAGTTCGTCCGCGTTTCTCTTCGTTTACTACACGGCAACTTTAAGTTTATTACACCTGATGGCTTTCACGTCTAAATTACAGCAATTTATTGTGGGCCCCAACCACCAGATCGAACCTAAAACGCTCCAAGTAACGCAAAAGAAAATATTCCACTATATCATACGTAGGGCTAGAAATTAGGCCGGGTGAGGGAGAGGCGTTTCGAAACATTATTTAAGACTATTTGCAAACTGTGAAGCTTCTCAGCCTTTATGATTCCGGTAGGGTGCGTACGGTAAGCAGTACTTCAAGAGCGCAGCGTTTATTCCGTGAACCCAACAAATGATTTTTTTATTTAACGAAACAGCGCGACACACGGGACGAAGGGAAGAAAACATGACACAGCTGCGCTGTCGCGTGTTTCTTCCTCTTCCACCGCGTGTTGCGCTGTTTCGTTGAATGACGTACCAACTTGCCCAACTACAAACCCTCCTCCAACACACGAGGCCGGACGGTTGTAGACGGCCACCAGCGACGATCATCGAAGAAGGGGTGGTTTTTTCTTAAGTATCAACGGAGGCGCGTTCACCGCGGGCGCTGCATGCCCTCTGCGGTCATCACTGCTGTCGTAAAGAGTAGTTCGGGTGACACATCCCGTTCGGAGCGGCTTCCGCGGCTCAAGCCGTTCGGCGGTATACCCGCGCCACAGACGACATCGGGGGTCTTTGCAGAAGGCCCAATAGTACAAAAGGGTTTGCTGACGGGCCAGTTGGTACATTGTAACACGAAGAAAAAAAGTGAAAAAGAAAGGACGAAGAAAGGAACCACAAAACCCGGGCGCTGACGAACAAATGAGCGCTTTTTGCAGCAGGAACACGCATATAACAAAAGCATTCTCTGCACCTAAAAAACAGAGCCGCTTGAGCAAGCTTGTCAACGCTGAAACACCGAAGGCAAGCGCATGCGTAAAAATGGGCCCATCTCCCCGCGAGGGGGACTCGAGTAAATGCGTCGCATAGGGGGTGGGTGTATTGCGTTAATGTATAGTGTTTGGGGGGTTGGTGCTATCACGTGTACACCACGCAGCTATCACGCCGCTAGCACGCCGCTGAGTCGCCAACGCACGCCGCTGACGACGTAGTTTGAATGAGTCAAGGATATAAGGCGCGTTCGTAGCCTTTGATTCTGTGTCGGTTTTGTGGCGCAGTGCAAAGAGCACCATGTACCTCGCGTTCCGCCCACAGGTAGTGAATGCGTTGTATCAGCAGCTTCTTGACGTAGTTTGAATGAGTCAAGGATATAAGGCGCGTTCGTAGCCTTTCATTCTGTGTCGGCTTTGTGGCGCAGTGGGTAGAGCACCATGTACCTTGCGTTCCGCCCGCAGGGTCGTGGGATCGAAACCAGGCGCCGGTAACTGTTATTTCTTTTTATAGTGTAGGGGGAGGCTGGTTGCTGCGGACGCCGACGCACGGGTGACATCGTGAGTTATACAAATGCTCTGCATTTAAAAACGGTATGACACGCTATGTTGACTGTGTCGAAGAAGTCGTTTATGAAATCCCACTGTCGCCCTGTGGCTGTACATACATTGAGCAGACAGGCCCCTGCCTCAATGGTCGCCTGAGGGAGCATGCCTACACTGTAAGGTCGTCGACAAGCAGCACCTTGGCAACGCATTGCACTTGCTGCGGCTGCGCTCCACTCTTCCGTGACTGCGCGATGTTCGCCCGGTATCCTGGACAGAGAAAGCGGGAAATCGTTGAGGCGTTCGAAACCGAGAAGAAAGGAGACACCGCATGTGTTATCGATCTGTCGATTTCTCCTCTGTAAAAGAATGGTGTACTTGTCATGAATATTTGACTCTATCGGTATGTGGCCGATTACGTTTTGTCACGGGATATCGTTTTTTCGATGTGATATCTTTCTCCAGTCTTTATCGTTCTTTTTGTTCTTTTTCGTTTTTCTACCTTTTCCTGTATATGTGTTCATGCTGCAATAAAGCGCGCAATTATTCGTCCGCGCCTGTGGTTTGTGGACGCTTTCTTCTTCCTGGCTTTTGCACTACTTTTCTTCGCCTAACGATGGCACGTGGCTTTTGCCCCACGGGAGTGGTGTCCCTTGCAGTCCTCGGCTGCTGTCTCTGGGAAAAAGCCCTCCGCGCGAGCGCGCACGCACATTACATATTGTCTAGTTGGTCGGTGGACACTATTGTAGACACTGTGGATTATGCAACGCATTCCTGGCGTACACGATCATTAAGATGCGCCAGGCGCCTTGTTTTCACGCTTGTACGTAAACAACAGCACGTGTCCGGACACAGATGAGCTGCGTCGATTCCTACTACTCAAACTATACTGCGCACAAATTACTTCGCCTGTGCTGTTGTTTCTGGCTATGTCAAGCCTCTCTTCCGTTGAAGCAACAAGGAAAACATCTTCACCCAGAATGTGTATAGGTGCACCATGCAATATTTTCACGCAAATTCTGCTGCCATTTAACCCATAATTTTCCACCGACATTTAATTGTTACACACTGCTGTCTTCAGAAACACACAGCTGGTGATTTCCCTGCAGAAATGGAAATAATAATCTGTAATTTATTTCATCATCCTCCGTTTGTGCGATTGACCGCACAGTTGCGGTTGTGAACGAGTGGTGGATTTTTCATACACATATAGCGCGCCTTCCCTTTGTTTACTTTTTCATTGAGGAATGAGTGCTGTGTCCAAGCATATACATATGAAATTATTCGTGTCCCTTACCCCTTTTCGTTGTATGTGAAACGAGTATACCTCAGTATGCCAAACTGTTTTTGTAACAGCCGAGGTGTTTAAGCATGAGCTCTGGCCGCGTCTAACGTCAACAGAAAACTACCTTCGGCGAAGTGGAGAGGGGGGAATGCTATGTGAAGAAGTGCGAAGTGGGCAGGAGGCACGACTCCCAACGAGCAGGTTTTGCGAGAGCGCGCCTCGAGAAAAAATATTCACGCATCGCCACGAAGTGAATCATGTGGAAGCACTGGGGATCGTTCTTACCGTAAATTACCCGTGAGAGTGCTTCCTGCTGCTAAAATGATTTCCAATCCAATATAATACAATTTAATCCAATCCAATTCATTTCAATCCAATCCAAATCCAATTCAATCCAATGCTCCACGCGCATGCGCAGCACGGCTTTCTCTCTCTATCTCTCTCTCTCTGTCTCTCTCTAACCTTTTGTGAACCTTTTACTTTGCTCTTGTTAACATTTTGTTCACACACGTCTCAATTTACACGGTGTGTGCGTCTCTCTCTCTCTCTCCCTCTTTCTCAAACCTTTTGTGAACCTTTTATTTTCTTCTTACTAAGTTTTTTCCTGTGCACATTTTGTTCACAGACGTTCCGATTTACACGGTGCTGTGCCGTGAGCACGGACGCCGGACGCCGGACAAGCCTCGGCCTTAAGGTGCTTCGCCACTAATAAAGGCTTGCCGTGATCAGAATAAAACCTCGTTTTCTCGCGTCATGAAACCGGTGTCTATCCCGCTGTGTTATCATCGCATTCGGCGCACGCAGCATTTCCTTTTGGGTTCGTACCGCGGGCGTTGGCCCCGGATTTCGGCTGAGTTGAAGTAGACTTTGGCTACGTAAATGGCAGTTAGGATTTCGGACTTCAGGGGGTGGGTTGTGAACTTTGACTTAGCTCAGTTTGCATGGAGAAAGCTTCGCTTTTTTACCATCTTTCTCTTAAAAAAGGGCCAGACCCAAGAAAAGCTAAGTTAAAGCAAGTTACTACCACCAGCCCCGTAGTTCCCTTAGTCTTCGCATTTGAATTGCGCAGGTGGCCGATTTTTTTTTTTTACTTTTAGGCAGGCAGACCCAGATAATTTTTTATAAAGAAATTTCGCTTCATTGATTTGATGTCAATTATATTCGGCGTAGCAAAACACGGTCTCTATTTCCCTAAATCATGCATTATCTATACAACCATGGCAAAATAAGGAGTCCGAACATGTTAAAGACACATGATATATATCTAAGAGATCCATTTTTCGCTAATTGTTTTGTCTCATTTTTTATTATCTTACGCTACTATCTAGCAACTAACACGCCTTATCTGACGAAGCTTCTCCCGAAGACATGGCCTCGAAAAAAGCCGACACCTGGCGCATTCCCCAAGCAATGCTAACCAGCCGGATCACATACGGAGCTCCTTTCCTCGCATTCAAACCTCAAGAGCTGGCCAAAATCAATATTTTAATTCGGAACTCTTATAGAACAGCGCTTGGCTTGCTGGTGTACACCCCGACAGAACGACTACTGCAACTGGGCTTTCACAGCGCCTAAACACCGTAGAGCGCAGTAGGCAAGACAAAGGACGAAGGGGACACGGACGAGCGCTATGCCTACTGCGCTCTACGGTGTTTAGATGGAGTACCAACTAGCTCGTACCCATACATTGTTAAATTATATTTCACAGCGCTGTAACCTAATTGATGAAAGCCCAAACAAACAACCAGTTGCAACTACGGCTCACCCCAACAAGCCGACACCTGCTGCATAAGCCTGGCCGACATCTGGCGTATCCTCCCGGTACCCCCTTGCCCCTACTGCTCTATGGACGAATATCCGGGTCATTCCCCTACCACCATATACATAACACATACAATATTAAACCACGACAGCAATGAGCCCACCTCCTGCTTCGAAAATACGGCCATGATTCAACGGCCCTCTACGCCTACGCCGCTCCCTACCCCCGACAACGGGCACACGTTGCTGCCGTAGTGCTCTCCGACGCCACCAACATCGTTATTTCCTGCCTTAACACATCATGAACGAACACGGCAGAACAAGCGGTTGTAGCTCTCGTCATTGCTCACTCTACTACTCCAACCATCACGATGCTCACGGACACCCAAGCCACCTGCCGCCGCTGCGTTCAAGGCAGAGCTTCCAACCTGGAACACCACATCCTATCTGAACACCCCACCCTTCCCTTTACCTGCGTCATGCGGACACCCAGCCACACCTCCCTCCCTGAAACAAAGTGGCCCACGCCGCGGCCCGCGATCTCCTTACCTTAGCACTTCCAGACGAGACCAGCCGCCAGAAGCTCGACCCCGATCCACCTGCGGCGGCGTCCGCCTCTCTAGCCAGGCCGTGGCCGACGCTTCTGCGTTTGGGATGCTGCATGCATGGTCTGTCCCCCCCCCCCCCCCCCTCCCAAAACCTGCACCGATATCTTATGGCACACTAGGGCCTCCTAACGCACCAATCCTTCTCCCCAACCTTCGTTCGCCGTTTCAGACGCCCGCATTGGGCGAAGACTTCAGGCTCGCACCTACCACCACGTCGCCCTCGACAGCGTCTCTCCCGCTTCCTATGCAGCCAATTATTCACGCTGCGACACTCTTAACACTACCACGCACCTTGTCTGGATGTGCTCACCAAACTCCCCACCACCCACTGCCCCTACTACACGTCTCGAGCGCTGCCTGTAGAGGCGCCACTGAAATCCCTCCCTGCGGCCTGTTTCGAAAGCAGTAGCGGGAGGCTTCGCCCCGCACCCCACTGTCGCCGCTACTTTTGGGGCACGCTTAAAACAGAGATGTACCGTTTGCATACGTTCAAAACACATATTAATGTGGAGCAGTCACTTTGTTCGCAAATGTGGTGTATTTACGAGAGTGTAAATGTTTCCGACGTGATATTAGTCCGGTATATTCGGTCTGTATGAGCGCCAGGTGTGTGCCACAGATCAGCGTCGCGAAACTGGTATATGCAAGGAGCTGATTGCAATTTCACTGCCCCGAAATTTATTAACAGTGTCTCATGGAGCAGCATTTACTCAGATGGTCATGCTACAGGCTATACACTATGATGTAAATTGGTTTTATGCGCTTACATAATCTAGCGGAGCACTCATACCTAACAGCACGACAGTTATGCTTTATCGTACCTCGGTTATTGATTACTACACTGGACAAGCATTCTGGCATAAATTTTACGATCCTTCTACAAAAGATGTACGGTGGGTAATACAAAATTATATCCGGAGATTTGCACCCGACGAACAATTTATAGCTACATCGTCTTGCCATGAGGTGACCGCTCGCAAACATTCATCTCCTGCATATATCCTCTGCGAGCAGCCCAGCGACAAGCCTATGGAGCAAGCCGCGTGCGCGACTAAACGCTTCTTCGAAATATCACCATATGACACCACAGGGAGCCTGCAGAAACTAGCAAGGCAGTCGCCGCAGTCTTGGCCAATCTCCTTAAGACAAACGTGCGCAGAGGACGCTGCGCGGTGGACGCGAGGCACGCACACACGAGCGCTAGGCATTATCTTGGTTTTGTTAACTAAGGAGCGGTAGCCGCGAGGCGCGCGCTCCCATGCGCACGCTCGGCAATTTCTTGGTATTTTTTACTTCGGACATAACAAATTACGATTTGCTAAACAGCTTCGCTGTTTACAAATACCTCTTCGGTTACGGTTCCGGTTCGGGCGAATTAATTTCGTTCCCGGTTAGTTCCGGTTCGACGAAATCAAGTACCGAACGGTTCGCGAACCGGTTGGGTGGGTATAATTATCAGCTCATCGAGACAATATTTTGTACTAGATTAAATCCGCAATAAAAACAAAATACAAACAAAATACAAAATGCTGCTGTTTGACAGCTCTTTTTATACCTTTCTCTCTCTCTCTCTCTCTACTTTATCCTATCACTCCCCCTCTACTTCCCTTCCCCTGCACTGGGTTGTATGCAGGTGAGCTCCCTGCCGAGCTCGAAATATCCCCAGTGAATTTCCTTTCATTTTCCCGTCGCAAACCCCCCCCCCCCCCCCTAATAACAGCGCTGCAATTTCAAAGCAAACTTTAAACAAATGGGCGAGACATTAGTAAAACACATGAAGTAGTGACAATTTCCCAGCTACTTTCCCTCCCAGAGCGTATGTTGTCCTATAGGGACTCCATAAAGCCACCGCCAAGAGATATGACGGTGATGTGTATTTTCTGCACTTCCCTTTTTTGTTGAAATCAAACCCTCGCTGTAAAATCGCCCATCATGCTAACCGTCAAACCCTTGTGTTCGGCCTGCTCACTGGGGCGTTGAAATACCAGCGTTTATAACCAGCGGTGCAGCATAAAAAAAATTTAGATCAGCCATGTAAATGCCACCAATGAACTCGATTACTTGGTCACCTGGAATATGCTGGTTTTCTGTCACCTTCTCGAGGGTGTAATCCACAATTTTGTTAAAAATAAGCTCCAGTTAACGCGCCGTCCCTGCATTATTGCTCTGATCACTGCAATACATTTTGCGATACCTATCACGGAAGTGTGCGTCACAATATGTCGATGTCATCGTTCGGCCTGACCCCGGTCATCGTTCTGCCTGCTCGATTTCATAGTTTTATTGAGATTATGCCGTTACAAACTGAAAGAGTAATTTGATGAGCGGAGCACGATATGGAACTTTTTTTGGGGGAGTCACTCTTTAATATGTCGACAGCAGTACACCCCCTCCAGAACGACTAGCAGTAAGAGTAGAGTAGCTACTGCTGCTCTACTGCTACTGCCCCCGAAAACAAATCAGAGCTGAAAAATGCAGAACAAGCTGAAAGGGAAAGTGCTTGGCGAATGAGACAGTGTGGGACCGGCCTGCTTTTCATGCGTGTGTTATCATCTGTTTTAGCGCTGTTTTCCCTTTCAAGACGAAATATGTAGTCCCTGCAACGTCGAGGGATGCAGTTTCTGCAAAACGAATAAGCGTGCGCTAGTGTCCCGTTAGCACACTCGTGATTTTTGCCGGGAGGAGGGGGGGGGGTTGAAATTTTGACAACGAGTATAAAATATAAGAACACGTAAATGTAAAAATATAAAAGAACAAATATAAAGACAAGTGTAAGTAATACAAATAAATAAAATAAAGTAACCATACAGAATAAAATATATGAAACTATGAGGAGTAGTCGAGTTTTTTAGTATTTTTTACGCGAAAAAATTAAGCAATAAATCACCCGCCGTAACCTATAGAATTGGCGTGCAAGAGGAATATAATAATGGATGCTGCCCCTTCGCATAAAAAAAGATACACGAAGCATTTTGCCATTACCCGAATCCCCGCACCCAAGTTTGAAAGAAGAATTGGAAGGAAGGGATAATGGGAGATCAGGGTGGGGAGGAAATACAATTAAAGCTTTCCTGAATTTCTTCTTCATTGATGAAGTCAAGCAAAGAGTAAAGCAAGTGCAGTCTCCTCGTGACCTTTATTTTTGCAAAAATGCGGATAGAAAAAACTTTGCAGTGCAGCTGAGTATTATATAACGACGAATATTGACCCTTCTCTACCGCTACGGTAGCATGGTGATCGGCTGTGAAGCAGTCAGGAAGTTTCAGTATTTTTTAACAGTTTTAATTTACTAATAACATTGGTAGACCTTTAACACACACAAATTTCAAACAATACACTTATTACATGAAACGAGAAATAGTCAAGAGAGTGTAGCAACAAAGATTGGCCAATAACTTCCGCTACGGTTGCATGATGGTCGAGCGGTGGAGCAGTCGAGATATTGAAGCAGTTTTAGGTTAGATGATTCAATTTACTGACAACGTCGTCTGATCTTTTACCCATGCAAACTTGAAAGGATACATTTATTACTATAAATTAGAAAAACAGTAAAGAGAAGAAGAAGAAGAGTACTTAACGGAACATGGCTGATTGGGCCGCGACCTCCAGGCGAAAAGGCCGGACGACGGGCGGTGGCGTCTCTCGAATGATTCCCTGTAGCGGGCCCCCTTGCAGCCGCAGAGCGGCGTTATAGTTAGTTCAAGCGAACCCGTGGGACAAAAGCGCATTCTGGCCCCACTTTCTGCAGCTAATCCGGGAGACGCTTGTGAACACCAATCAGCGATGTTCCCGCCAAAGAGAAAAGGACCAGTGACACACAGACACAAAGTTTGCACTGGAAAACGCGCGCTTGCACAATTATTGACGTAAAGAAAGTAGTTCAGACAAAGCACACTAAAAAAAAAAAAACAGTGGAAACGACAGCAAGGTCGTCTGAAGTACACCGAAAGCCCGGAGACCGAAACTGGCCAGTGCCGACGCCATGGGGGAGGGGGGGGGGAGGGGGAGGGGGGGGGGGGGGGGCGGAACGCTGCTGCCGGGCTGTAACCGAAGCTGGGCCGATGGCTCCCCGTAAAAGCTGCGTCTTCCGGTCGGCCGGCGCGCGAACACACTTTGCATGCATTTCTTACAAAACCTGGGCCTTGGCGGCCGAAGACGTAGTTGAAAGAAGAAAGAAGCAAATTGAACGGGGGGGGGGGGGGGGCTTCGCGACAAGAGCAAGAGTAGTACTAAACGGAACATGGCTGATGGTGAAGTTGTCCCGGAGTAATTAAGGGACCAAAGATGGGCGGCAGCGTTTCTGAAGTGAGACCCCGGCGCCGGCAGCTGCTACCCGTGAACCCGGCGGACAGGGCTTTGATTTGTTTCGACTAGGCAATTAAAAGCGCATTCTGGACAAATTTTCCGCAGTCAACCGGGAAGACGTTTCTTAACACCAATCAGACATGGTCCCGCCAACAACAACGGAACCGAACACTAACAGAAACGCGCGCTCCGGCAAAAGAATTATTGACGTAGACAAAATAGTTCCGACAAAACACTGAAGTAAAGAGCGGATAAAACAAGAACGGCCTTTGGAAGTACACATAAGGCTCGGAGCCCAGAGCGAACACCAAAGGGGGCGCGTAATCTTCTACAACGCGGATACCCGATCCCCTGCGACCCTTTGCCAGGACGGCCTCCTCACCCCGTAATAGCCGTGTCTTCCGGTCGGTCGGCGCGCAAATACAGGCTACATGCGTTTCTTAGTAAAACGGGGCCTTGACGCCCGAAGCAATTCTAAACAGGAAAAGACAGCAAACGCAACGAGGGCTTCGCAACAATTATTGGCTGCTATACTAGATACTAAAAAAAGGCGGTTCACCTATCTACCAACTGAAAAATATGGTTGACATGCATGCCAGTTTCGAGGAACAAAGACAGGGCCCAAACATGGAATACGTCTGAATGTGAAAGTTTACTCAAATTCCATCTATCTGCAAGTGAACGAAATCTGTTTGTATACGTTGGCACAATTGGCACTGAACAGTGAAATTCACGCATATTTCTGAAAGCCTATTCAACACAACATCATTGTTATCCGGGATCACTGGTTTTCGTAACTGCGCACGAAGCGTTGCTGCCTTCCTCGCTATAACGTTACAAACTCAGGCGGTATATATAAAGGAAAACCGAACCTTTTTTTTTTATTCAACGGGAGAGGGAGGGCTCGTACGTACAGTGCTTAGTATTGAAGGAAAAGCAGATGTTTAAGCATTCAAATGAAATAAAAAAAACTTTGATCTGATCTTGTTAGATTTGATTTGAGGCCAGAAGGCGACCTCGGCTGTACTGATTCCCAACCTATGAAATATTTCAGCGTCCTTTTTTTCTAGAAGACAACGAATGATCCAAATATCGTGATATGAGTTGCGCATAAAAGCTCAGAAAGTGGTATAATGTGGCCCCTCAAAAATTGTGCTACTATTTGCGGTTTAGCGTGGGCTATGAGGCATGCTGTAGGAAGGAGGGGGGCTACCGAATATATAACCCCTGGGATTTTTAAGCATTCAGAAATTTCCTGCCCCGGGACACTTTCTGTGTAACTATATATATATATATATATATATATATATATATATATATATATATATATATATATATATATATATATATATATATATATATATATATATATATATATATATATATATATGTATATAATATATATATATATATATATATATATATATATATATATATATATATATATATATATATATATTTATATATATATATATATATATATATATATATATTCACATTCTTTTTCTTAAGCTACATCAAGTTATACGCAAGCAAGTTGTTGGTCCGCACCATCTTAAAAGCACAATCCTAAAAGCACGTGCTCTAGTTTTCTTTTATTTGTTAATGCCGGTCGTACAATATCCTCGTTAGAGATTTAACTGCGAATATCCAATAATAAAAGCTTCCGAGACTACACACTTCGCTCGGTGAACTTCGCTCGGTCGGAAAAAGGAGATCTGCATACAGCAAGATGAACCTTTTTGTGCTTCGCTTATACGGTTTTGCTTATTTTGTGCATAATATTTGAAAACCCCATGAGGTGCCTTTTCTGTTGTTGTTGTTTTTTTCGTTGAAACACTTTTTTTATTTAAATATTGGCGCGTTATATGCCCCTGATGCAACTCCTCTGCTCTGAGGCGCAGCTTATGTTGCAGGGCGGAAGAGTAGTTTAAACCACATGGCTATACAGTAAAATCACGTTATTTCGAACTTAAATAATTCGTGTTGTACCACTTGGTCCGGCCAAGCCTCCGTGAAAGTCTATGTATAAATAAGCTCGTTAATTCGAACCCGAGTAGGTTGCGCCACCGATAATTTGAACTACCCGCCAGTGCTAGTGCCTTGGCGCCTGGCACGCGGCCATAAAAACGCACCCTGCGCCTACACACGTGCGTGCGCCGTGCGGAGAAGGCAAAATAGGGTAAAGGCAGTCTAAATCACACAAGTTGTCGGACATTTTTGAACCCTACTTCTTTGCGAAATCGGTCGAGGTCGATTAAGACGCGAGTACAGTTGTGAGCGTGGCGTGCTGACAGAGCAGGGTATCATATCACAGGTCAGAAGCTCAGAACCTGTCCCTGCCAATGACGACAAGGAAGACAAAGACGAACGATAGTGCGGCCATCCGCTTAGAAGTCATATGGCCGGATGAAATACCGCCTGTCTTCAGTTTTAAGCAAGGCGAACAGGAGGCTTCCGTTGCATTCGTCTGAAGAGCAATTAAACAGTGCTGACTGTTCTGTTAGCTTTACAAACAAAAGGCAGGCTGCAATCACGGGCTTTTCCAAGCATCAATGCGTTAACCCTTGACACGACTTCACAGTTGCAGTGTACTGTTGTTTTTGTTACCTTTCATTAGATCAAACTTTCATTAAATAGAACTGAGATGGCGCCCCCTCGCGGTTCGAATTAACGCGCTTTTACTGCATTTAATATACGTCGGAATCGCGACACATGGGCTTTCTCGTTTTCTGTCTACACCAGAAAAACAGTCGCGGGTGACGGCGATCCAACTCTCATCCTTGTGGTCAGCAGTAAACGGCTTAGCCACTGAGCAACTCCTGCGGGTCACACTCGTCAAGTAACTACACCTTCCGGGTGTGCGACCTTTTTAAACAAATGATGAAATGAAAAACGTTTGCACAACGAGTGCGGGACTTCGCAATTGCGCAGTGGAGCACTCTTGCAGCCTTGTTGCTCCTATAAAATCGCTACGAGTGAAGGGCAAAGTCGTTTCATATCTCCTGCAAGCTGCCGAGAATGACATTTAGTTTGGTCAGTCTCACACTATGCTCACGCTACTAGCAACTACAAACCATTGCTACATTGGTGCGGATTCTTCTTCCTTGTTACGGCTACAAAGAGAGTGTTGATAGTATTCTGATTGGGCTGGACGGAAAAAGTTCATGAGAGGGTACGAAGATAAAGCAAAAGGCGTAAATAGCATTCACTGCGCAATATCAACAACGGACGGTCGAAACGTTTCGTTGTGAACCGGTAATCGTTATTCTTTTTTTGGTTCAGTTGCGGTTCGGGTTCGGCTTGCTCGAAAAATACTGGTTCAGGTTCGGTTTCACTTCCGAAAAAATATCGGTCCGGTTCCAGTTTCGGTTAGGTTTCGGTTCCGATTCGACACCCTGGCCTCTGATAACACATGTGCCGGGCCAGTGGGCAGCTTCCATCCGGATGTCGATGCCTTACTCTGTCAAGCAGATATTATAGCGGTGTCTAGAAGTTCACCTTTCTCTAACCTCTAATTTTGTTTTTTTTTTTTTCATTACGGGATATAAGCATTTTTTTCGCTCTATGAGAGGAACCCGAGGGCGGAGTTGGCCCAATGCCACGGAGACAAGAGTTGCTCCGCAAATGCGCCTCTTGCCGTCCGGCCGCACGCCTCCGGAGCAGTGCGGGAAAGCCCGTCAAAGCGAGCAGTGAACGACGGTGCATGTTTTATAACTTTGACATACTTCGAAAATGCATTCGAAACTCTTGAATACTGCTATTCTATACAAAGCCGAGTAGAATTTGGCTGTGCTCGCAACGATATTCGAAAGCTTGGAAAGCACTTAAATCCGCGTTTGATTAAACAAAAGCTATACAACAGGACAAAACCAATACAATAATTCCCAAGTACTGCATCCGCATTTCGTTTTACAACAACTTTCATTCATTGAAACTGTTTCTTGTAGGTTACGTGGTAAATTACATCAACAATCGGCGTATATTTTCTTAATCCTCCACCCCCCCCCTCCCACCAAAAGCGGTATGACTGATTCCTCACCGAAGTTGCCAGGGGGTATGTTCCTATTTACGTAAGAAATCTGTTAAGTTCTCCGCCAGTTTTTTAGATAATTCTCGTCATATTTGAGCCGTTAAATTAACAGGTTAAACAATGTACAATTCATGACATCATGCCGTAGAGCTGCAGATGCAGTCATCTACGGATAGCGTAATAAAACCCATCTATTAAAGCCCCAATTGCCCATGCATTCCATGTTCTACGTATAATGGCTAAGCACGCATCTCAATATAGGCTCACTGCCGTGAAGAGCTGGGCGACTTGGCAGGTTAATTCAGCTTTATTCAAGTGTGTTGAATGAACGTTGCAGCGGAAGATCTGCAAAATTATAAAAACCTACCGCACTACACCAACGACCACTCGAGCTCTCCCTCCGCCCTGGTAATGTCCGATCGTTCTCAGTTTATTGATGGGACCCAGGCTGCTTCACTGTCTGAATTCCTGTTGCTAGGCCATTGAATGTACTTCTGAAAACCCATTTAAAAGCCTGCGCGAAGGCTCTTTTAGTGACCTGCTGCATTACCTTCCGTAAACCTTTGCAAATCTGCTTCTTGATGGCCCCTTTCTTGTCCACTAGTAGCCTGTTGCAATGTACATCGCGCTGTTCGAAGCAAAAGCATGGTTATTATTGCGGAGGGAAAGATAAATCATGCCAGCAAATTTTTTTGCTATCAACCCATCCAAACAGTGAACGAAGAACATAGGAAAGTCACAACTACCACAAAATATTGGACGTCAAGTGATTTCAAGTAGCGTGAAGTGTGTCATAATGGGAAAGTGGGTTGGAAACCAAGTCGCAGCTTTCATTTGGCACCTCCTCTATTCTAACAGTGGAATATGCCTTGGATTCACATATATCCAGCTGACAGCCTTTGCCAGTGGAGCCTGTCCTGTCCCAACCATGACGTGTACTCTGTATTGCTGCCAAGCTTTGCGCATGCTACATTACGTCTTGATGTGCTTTGACCTGTAAGAGCTGAAGAGATGTGTGAGATCTCGAGTCTGGCAACCTTTGCAGCATATGCTGTCAGTCATGTCTTGATAAAAAGTTTGTAATCAGTGAGAGCTTAGCAAAGCCATGCAAATTTCGAAATTGCAAGCCCAAGGTCACAGTTTGAGCTCATAATCAAACTGCCTGGAAATGCACGTAAAGCATGTTACTAGAGTTGGATTCAAGCCCATAGTATCCAATTAGTTTAGCAACAAGGGTAATTCTAAATGGGGCCAACTCAAGCAAGCATGACAGCAGCCATGCAGCATGAGTAGCAAACAAGGTACACAATCTGCAACAAGGTGTGAACATTTTATTTCTAGCAGAAAAAGATGATCCTCAGTTCATCGTGAGGTCAAGACCGTAACACTTAACATTTCCCGTTTACACAGTGCCATAAAAAACAGGGCTGTGTGAGGTGACATAAGAAACACACAATGCAACAGTACACAACAAGGGTTTGGTTGTAGGAACTAGCAGCATGACTTTTATTTTAAAACTGTGCGTACACGCTATTTCTTCCCTTTTTCTCTCCAATACTCTATGGCTGGAGCATGGTTGTGTGCCTTCAGTTAGTAATAAATTTTTTTAGATGCGGCTAAGAACGTCACTCAACTGCATTTCATAATGTTATTCTCTTCTGTCCGAGCTCGACTTTCCAGCTGAAAGCGTGCTTATTTGCCCAGAAACAGCCGTGCGAAAGTGGAGAATCCTTGCAACCACACAACCAAACAACGACAAAACTTCAATACTGAAAAAAAAAAAAAATGCTGAACTCACACTGCAGTGGGTAGTCACAGAGCCATCAGTTTATATCAGCAACATTGTAAGAACTGAATTCGGAACCACGTTACCATAAAAGACTATATGTTTAGAAATACAGAGTGATCAAAGTTGACAGGTCGACAGGTTTCTTTAAAATTAGCCGCTTAGATTTACTTGAGCACCAACTCTATAGTAACGTTATGCGCCAGGGGAAACAGAATGAGGTGGTCATTATTGATCTCACTGGCCTAATTAACTAAAGTTGAATATTATTGGAAAATTAGATGCAATCGTCTTTCTACACAGTTTCATTTGGCAGAATATTTCTAGCACATCCATAGTCCGAGATATCGAACTACGAAATTTAATTGCCGTTCACATGATTATCCATGCAAATCTATGAGGACTGCTGCACAGCTCCTCCCTTTTGTCATGTACCTGCTGTGTACGGTGTTTAGTTTGGCAAACGAGTGGAGGCATAGGCGATAGTGATAACTGGCACCCTTCCAGTCTTGGTCTGCATAATCACTAAGTGCAATACGTGGAACCGCTGTTGTTCCTGATTTCTCCAGCTGAGAGTGAGAGAGTGGCAGTTATCACTTTTACCTATGCCGCCACCCCATTGTCACACTAAACACCACGCACAGCAGGCACGTGACAAAAGGGAGGAGCTTTGCGACAATACTCACTGCCTTGAATGCGTAATCATGCGAATGACAATTAAACTTCGTAGGTAAATATTTCAGACTACGGATGCGCTAGAAGAATTCTGTCAAATGAAACTGTGTAGGAAGAAGATTGAATGTAACTTTTGAATACAAACATGCCCCCTTAATGCAGCACTACAATGTAAATGATTTAATTTTAGTTAATTAGGCAATTGAGACCAATATTTCCCACCTCAACCTGCGTCCCCCTGGGCGCATAACCTTACTCTACGGTTGGTGTTCACGTACATCCAAGTAACTAATTTTAAAGAAACCTGTCGACTTAAATTTTATCACCCTGTATATGCACATACCCTCACTGCTGAGGTGCCAAGATTGGTAACAGCTGAAATGTTTTCAAAAGATGAGACAGTGAAATCAGCCATACTTCGTGAAGACACTTTGGGTTTCCTCCTAAGCCAGTGATGAATTGTCAAGTCATGATCACACTATTATTATCAACAGTATGCACACATACTCTGCTTTACGTTACATGTATTACTACTGCCATAATACTTTTTATACACGCCATATCTCCTTAAACACTCTAATTGTGCCTATCAGCTTGTGTAGTGAACATGGACCCACACAAGGACACACACACACGCGCACACACACGCACACATATGTATATCTAGTGAATGACTGCAATGTCACATCGAGCAAAAAATCTTAGGCCGTAAAAAGATTTCACGAAAATTTTGCATCACGTCAGTAAATGTAAACTATCCAAATTTTAAGACATTGCATTGAAGCAGCTTTAACTTTTTACTGCTTATTATTTCCAATTTTCAGTGATTAATCTTGATACTCATAAATATCTGACACAAATGCTCTAAGCGCTTTATGCAAGAAGGCTTGAAAGAGCTAAAACACACGTTTTTTAGCTTGTTTGAAGCAGTGAGCAAATTCACTGCACTCAAACTCCCTCAAACATAGGGCCCGAATGCTATGCATGTCTTTTAACTCTGTTCCAGAACATGTGAGATGCACTCCTTTGGTAAAAAGCGAAGTAAATGCAATGGTATGCCATGTCGCATAAATGCAGTTTCGGTACAATACATATATTATAAAATGAGATTAGCAAATAAATATTAGCCTTGTAGATAGCATGATTCACATGCACCTCGCGGACCTTAAAGATACATCCCCCACGCCACACTCTGAAACGTATTGCAAAACTGCCCTGTAGGAAACTAGTTTTCAGCACACTAATGTCATCATAAAAGGCCAATAAAAATTAGACACTGTCCTGTTGCCCGTTACTTGAGTGAACAGACAGTGAGGTTTGACATTTTGCAAGCTCCCAAAATTTGAATGCTGCCAATTTATCAAAATGCTATTGTTGTTGACATAAGCCATATTGAAAGTTTTGTAATAAACGTCAAAACAGTTATGGTAGTGTGCGCTTATGCTGAAAGCGAGGAACTTCACGTAATGGAAGTGCGTTCCTGATCCATGCACTACTATACGCTATTAAGATAAATGAGATAGACTAAAAAAATTTAACAAAATATATACTGGCTGTTTCAGCATAAAATCTGCAGGCAGATAGGAACTGATATTGTTAATTTTCCTAATACCATTATCGTTTAGTGCAAAGATAACCTTGATAAGCGCTCATATATTGGGCAGCATTCAGTGAGAGAAAAGGAATACAAGTATGCTAACAAGTCAAGGAACTAAAAGTCTATTAGAGGAACTGAAATTTCACAAAAGTGCAATCAACATTACAGCACAAAAACACTCAGTTGTGCTGTATAAATATTTTACATGACGATTTCAATACAATAACGCTACAATAGGACCCACGCATTAAACTAATAAACTACAATAATTTCTCATGGTACCTGCAGACAAACGAATAAAGATCATTATGTCAAAATATCGGGCAATTCAAACTGACTTGCATGGTCCTGCCAAGCTCCATGAACACCTATGGACCAAACAGCCCAACAACTGGGATTCCAGTCAGATTCGCCTCAGATAACTTGAACTCCATGTCCTGGACTAGGGTTCCATTCCCACTATCAAGCTTCAGGAAATTTGCTTTCTTGGCCATGTTATATGCAGCGAAGCAAGTATCCAGGTTTCATGCTGTCACAAATTCCCGCCCATCCAGCAACATAACCCGTATTTTTGACACCATATCTGTTCCCTCCTGGTGCCGGAAACAAGAAATATCCAAAACCAACATTCAATCACTAACACAAGCCTGTACAGTAGGAAGACCACTTGCTTCAGGCGTAAAGAGTGATGAATACCTTCCACTGAGGTACAGCAAGAAATAAAAATTCCATGACCCTCTAATATATAAACGCCAAAGATCACAACAGCAAAACTATGCAGTCAAACACAATGCTGAGAAATTAAGCATAATGAGTGCTACATACATGGGTCCAGCCTCAAACAAATACCAAGCAGCAACACTTAGAAACCAAATAAAGCATGGGGAACGGTGGACAAAAGTAACCAACTAGCAGGTTCGGCCATTGATTAATGGCAGAGAAGAGAGGGGGAAATTAAAGCAAGAGGCCCTGCTTGCAGCGTGAGAACAGACTACCAGGAGTGTGCGTGGTCTACCGCAGATGGCCATATGGTGCTGCACCACTCACAAATACATTCCATGGAAACAGAAGTGACGTACTACCTGAATGCACCTTTCTCTGTGTTACTGCCCTAGCGTGGCAGTGCAAAAACACTGAAAATATGTAATGCCGTATCAAAACCAGCTCAATATAACACTGTTCCTTACGCTTGCACACAAACTTGGGCTAAATATTAGGTTGGGCTAAATATTAGGCTTATAAATATAAAATACATTGGGCTAAATATTAGTCTCGTGAAATTCTGTTGATCAGGCGAACTCCGGTAATGAAGAGCACTGTGAAAGATTAAAATTGTTTTTGAAGATGCACATCAATGTCAATGACATTACAATGTAAAAACAGCATACATAAACATTACGATGTAACAGCAGGAGAACCAGACGTCACATGCCTCGT
This sequence comes from Haemaphysalis longicornis, assembly GCF_048455015.1. Taxonomy (NCBI): domain Eukaryota; kingdom Metazoa; phylum Arthropoda; class Arachnida; order Ixodida; family Ixodidae; genus Haemaphysalis; species Haemaphysalis longicornis. Next base: position 113,895,590 of record NW_027526295.1, on the reverse strand, counting down.
GCTTAATGTACAGCTCACAATATGGAAAAATTTCAGTGAAACCATTAACACCCCAAATTCAATAATCAACTGTCATAATTACTACTAGAACATGCCAGAGATAGCAATTGGTTCCTTTCTGTTTTGAGGGTAGACAATTTTTACACTCTGGGCTAAAGCTGCCCCCAACTGTGGCAAATCAGATTGCAGTAAAGCTATCACAGGCTTTTTATCACAAGCTTTCGCTGAACCTTTGAACCACACATTACATTCAGTAACATGGCACACGTACTACACAATGAAATGCACTTGTGTAGGACTAACATTGATTATGAGTATCTACCAGACACTCGGCAAGACCAGCCATGCCTTTTGCCTATGTCTCCCAGTTGTGCTACCATGAAATTTCAGCCTAATGCCGTGTTAGCAGTTTTTTTCATTCCTAAGAGGACAAAAAGAACAAATTGTAATCACTCAAGAACCACTTTAACATGGCACATGAGAAGGAACTACAGATACACTAAATTTCCGAGACAACGTCCTCCCCCGAGACAATAGTCAATTTACTAAAAGATCCCAAAGATTGCCTACCACCCAAAATTGCGTTAGCTTTGATGCCTTCAAATGCTCAGGGAGCTCCCCCGCTAAAACATTCTGCAGCCCCGAACACCGCCAATGTCTTGGTTTTGAACAAGAGATACAACCTGTCTGGCTTGACTCGCAAGAAAAGGAGGAAGGGGTAGTGATGGCAAGAATAGAAAGGATGATTGGGTAGTAAATGGGAAAAATAGAAGAGCGTGGAGATATTGTCTCGGTGTTGTTTTAGTGGCGTGGCGTCTCAACTAGCTTGACGGTGCTGAAGACGGCGATTTCAACCAGCACCTGGCCTCCGCAAGCGCGGAACTGGCACGGGGACCCGAAGCTGGAGAGAACATAATTACGGATGAAGTGCTGCAGCTCGTGTCCGGCTCTTACACAGACGTATTGTTCGATGTCTTTAGCGATGGTGAGTGAACAAAATAAATGCGAATCATCTATTCATCTGTCCCTGCGGTCACTTATTTGGCCTTTCCGCATTTAACCCAAAAGTTCGCCCATCTCGTATTTTTTACTTGACATCTCCGCAGTTTCGGTTCGCGGCACGGTCACTTTTTTTGTAGTTTTTCACACCTGACCCGAACGTTCACCTATCACGTATTTTTCACTTTAATTTTGGTGGGTGTTCTTTCAGAACTTCACGGTAATAAGGTTCCTTTATCTAGAACCACTGATGAGACACAAGGTTCCAAGTATGTCACCTAAACGTCCCTCCCAAAAGAGCTCATTCTCCTTTGTCTCTGTTATCAAATGCTTCAAACTTTCAAATTGCACCTCTGTAACATTGCAAATCTTCGTTACTATGCCGGCAAACCTTTTCCATTGACCAGCTCCATACAGGTTTCGGCAGTTCTGTAAAATTCCGAACAAGTGCGCCAACCCACGTAAGCCCCCCCCTCCCCCCCAAATGCACCACTAATTTCAAACTTCTGTGCTGTTCCGGGACCCCCCGTCACTCTGCACCTGAGATTTACCATGTTCAGGGGCAACACTGGTGTGCCACGGCCCGTGTATAATCCAATCTATTCAATCCTCGTTAGCAGCCAGATATCCCCATCTCTATGCTCCATTTGTTTTGCTTTTGGCGGTGTCGGTTTCTGATAGCGGCAGTGTGTGCTCAATTTTGTTGAAGAGGCGTGGGCTACTGTGCCCGAAAATAATGCGGTACAGTACTTCAGGAGCTGTGACATAGGCAACGCAATTGTTGGCTCGGAGAAATGCGGCCTGCTTGATGGGGTGGCAGATAATGGAGTCGTGGCCCCAGAAGACCGGGCCGGACTTCAAGTGGAATGTTGCGAACTTTTTGGGGGGACCGGCACAGAGGAGTCTTTTGATGATTTTGAAAGCGATACCTAATATTCTTGGCCAAATGTTAGGTCCAAGTGCATTCCATGTTTTTTCTGGCAAGGGAGCTTTGTTCAAGCCATCTTGAATTTTCGTGCCATCCCGGGATAGCGCCCCCTCCCCACTTTGCCGGTCATCTCAACTTCAGGAGCTTGCTCGGAGTTTTACAGTAGATAACATTTTTTAGATACTTTTGGGCAATTGTATTTCTGAACTGAGACTCGTTTGAAAAATGCATGAGCGTCTACTGAGCATTGCCAAATCTCACTGCTATCCCACAACCCAGCATCCTGCCTGCCTCACAACTCACAGTGGGAGTAGTTTGTATTGTTTTTAACCAACTGGCCAAACCGATTCCGTTCACTCACTAGCCAGGGCCACTGTGCGTTTTTAACTACCAGGTTTTCCCTTCATACTTCTTGCGTCAGAGTGGGTTTCGTTAGCATGTAGCCATCACTACAGCTACGCCCAACAAACTGCTATTACTAAGGGAAATCCCATAAATATCTCATTGAGCGGAAAAAGAGCATCTGGCTATCATAACAACAAATGGCTCTACAGAGGCATTTCATTGCAGAAGGCGTGCTGTATCCCAAGTGTGCCATTGCACAAGCTGCAGCGAAAAAGCTGGCGTCAGGTATTAGTGTCGCCTAATAAAAAATGGCCCCTTCACGAGGAATTTCACAGTGCGAACTTAAACTGGACAGTACAGAGAGGTGGTAGTGTGCGAGTGAGTGGTGAGCCAGTATACTGCAGATCAAGGAAAGGGAAAAACAAGCAACGAACTTCACCATCGTTGTCAACTCTCCCATTTAACAGCGGCATAAACAAGCGGCAGCACAACACAGCAGAGGCAAATGGGAGCCATTCAAAAGCACCAAGGTGGATTGCAAAGCAAGGCGTCTTCAGCAGCAAGATTGCAAAGTGCTTCGACAGCACAAGACGAAACGAGGCGTCTCGCTTTTTAAGCTGAACATTCATGCTTTCACATGAAGTGCTTGGGTGTGCCGAGATTTTTTTAATAGCAATTAATAACTTTAAAGTGACTCTGGCTAGTCATTCAGGATAAATGGTTTGGCTGGTTACCATGTGAGTTAATGGTCATCTGCAGCTGTAGAACTTTTCCTATTGAGAAGCCTTATGAAATGAGGTCTTATCAAATTGATGGGGCCAGGAAAATAACCCCTTAAGGAGTACTGACACCAAAATTTTATGTTCAAATTTTTATTGATTTCATCAATGCTTAATGACCTGGTGAATGCAAAACAGCACTTTAAATAACCAAGCACGCAATAATTAATTACAATGAACCGCCAGAAAATCACCCCTTTTGATTTCCCGCACTTCCAGCCCAGAGGGTGGGTGTGACAGAATTGCGGAAGTACCTCAGCATTTTCTGCGGTCTTCAAAACACTGCAAAGACCGGAGGAAACGTTGTTTCGACCGCCCCACTGCCGGAACTAAGTGGATGAGCTGCCTGAAGGCATTACGCCTAGCATTGCAACGGAAATTTGACGAATGCTTTTAATAAAAGACCTGATGGCTGCTTCTGTTTCGATTCTGGGCTTTATTATCGGCTCCTTTCCCACGTTTGCGAACCGGTGCGCGTGCTGTGCTGTCGGCAAGATAAATCAGATCAAATTGAAGCATGTTCGGCACGTCGCAAGCGGCTCATATTTAAGCCAGGGTATTCTGTTGAGTAAAGGAAGCAAACCGTGTGATACAATTAACACCAAAAATTCGTGTCAGTAACCTTTTAAGAAAATCCTATTTCTCAAGGCAAATTATGTATGTTTCTCATTACCGTACTTTGACTGCACTAGAAAGGTGTGTATGTGACCACACTAGAAAGGCTTGTATGTGTCAAAAATTTACTGTTGGTAACGAGTCACCCCATCACTCATGGCTTCCCTGTGAATTCGCTTCAGCCAGACAGACCGCTCTGACTGAGAGACATCTGACATTTTCAAAACACTGCCCTAGCTTTCACTTTGAAATGGCTAAGAACCTGATGCACTTCGAAGTTTACGTCGTGACACCTATTCCAGGTCCGGTTGTAGCAGCCCTAACAAGTGCAGTTCACCATTCTGAAGAGGATATGCCAGTTACGCTAAACGCCAAGGCATTCGCAAGCATACGATTGCAGAGAAACACCGCCCAGACAAACAACCTCGCCAACACCACGCAGCCAACCATGTTTTGCATCGGCAACCACGACAATATAAAAATAAAGTCGGCACTGCCGCACAAGTAGCGGACCGTGCAGTTGAGGGGCCAGGGCATACACACTACTCCTGTACTAGCATTTCCGGATACACTGCATGGTGTACTTGAATAAATATCTCTGCAGTACCCTACTATATAAAATACAAATGTTTATCACTACCCATTTCAGTTATGAAGCTACGAAACCCGAATATTTGTTTTATGCACCTCTCCAGAAGAAGCCTGATGCTATATGATGATATCGTGGCCCACAGTGCGCCAAGAGCTTTCTTTCCGAACAGAAAAAAATGAGTCTACATAACCTTGACTAGCGAGCAACAAATGCAAAAACAGAAGTGCGTGCTTGACCTACAGTATCAAATATGCAAAACAACCCATACAACAAGTGCCAACAGCAAATTAAAAGTACAGGATTCAGTGCGAAGAATTTACGAGCTGTGCTTGATATAACGGCTTAAGACGTAAGCTTGCTTTGTGCGTACACAGTTTCGACCTCTATGGAATGCCGCTGCCATCTTCAGCCAGAGTATTCATAAAATGCCACTCATGATGCGTCAATGAAACCCTTCGAGGCAGTGTTATGTGTAAAACACGAAGAATATCGATAATGATGCTATTTGAACAATAAATATCTTCACACGTTCCAGGTAAACAAGCAGTCCCAAACACCAGGGTAACCGGACTGAAAATTTCAAATTGCCACTGTGAAATCCCCACCGACTATGGATTTCTGTTAACGCCCCAAAAATTTCAAATGGGAGAGGTATATGCACACACCCACTTGCACAATCTCAAACTAAAAAAAGGTATTCCCAGCCTCTCCTGCATACATAAAAAAAGAAATCAACCAAGTTGCATATGACAATAAAACAGGAATGGCCAGTATTCGGCCCACACCAAAGAAAAAATCAAACGAAATGACTGAACAACTGATGATGTACCAAAGAAAAAAATCTAACGAAATGACTGAACAACTGATGATGCGGACAGCATTAAAACACGGAGTCTCCACAAAACAAGAAACATTACCTGAAATTCCGCAGTTCAGTGAAAACGAACTCGCACTAAGTCTTGTTATAAACACCCCGTAAAGCGACGACTGGACTAGTAAAGCCCGTGTCGTGACCGCGGTGTAGTCAGCGCACTGAAACCAGGCACACAACAGAGACCACAAACAGCGACGGTGCACTCGTGAACGCTGCCGCTGCCGCGGTTTTTTCGCGTTCCCCATCCGCGTTCGAGCGAGGCACCTCCCGTGCGCACATCTTGGGGCTCACGAACTCCTCTCCGTTCCTCTCGGGCGTCCAATAGCCTGGAAGCAGCTCCGTACCTGGCGCATCTCCCGCGCAGCGCTCCACCGTCCGCTTGTAATACACGAGGGCAGCCATGTGAGAGCAACGAACGCTGGAGCGGCAGTGCGGTTGTCTCTCACCGCCGTTCACGTAAACGTCGAGCGCCGCTATTCTCGCTCTGACTCCCAGACCGCAGGGTTCCGCGGCACTCGTGTGGACCGCATCCGATGCGCGGGCCCTGCCCGGTGCGTTCAGGTGCGCCAGGCCCAATTTGGAGACGAAAAGCGGCGCCGTGGGATCCAACAGCGTGAGGCGTCCGAGTCGGTGGCTCCCGTACGCGATGTGGCCGAGATCGTCGGCGACGAACCCCATAACGTGGGCGCCGACGCCGAAGCCCAGCAGGTGGACGCGGCCGAGGTCGTAGCCGTGGTCGAACACGAGGCTGGTCAGGGTTCGGGCCAGTATCCGCGCAACGAGTCGGCTGTCGCCCGCAGCTTGCCGGTACACTGCGCTGTCCGTCGGACCGGCGTGAGTGGGGCAGTAGTAGACGTCAGCGGTGCAACCAGCACCCACGCTCCAAAGCACTTCGAGAAGCGCGTCGCCCGGCCGGTGTCGCCGGAGAGCGGTGACCAGAGCGTCGGCGTGAGCCGCCGATTCAGCGGGCAGACCGTGACACACGACCGTCAGGTTGGCGTTTCCCAGTCGATCGCCGGGCAGGTCGACGTCGCTGCCGGCGGTGAATTCGAGGTGCTCGGAATTTGGGACCACACCACTACCACCGGGAAGCCACCAGCGAAAGGTGACGTTCACGTCGCGCACGTCACGAGGCACGAAGAACGACCACGGCCCACTCGTGTTGAACACGCCGTACGGCTCGCGAACCACTTCCCCGAAGTCGCCGTCGCTCTCCGTCACCGCCGGACGGAACACGGCCTCTCCTGGACAAGTGTCGGCTCGCGCGCATGCGAGCAAAGTAGCGGTTGTCATAGCGACAACGAGCGTAGACGCACTGCACATTTTGTCGTCTTGCTTCAGCTCCGCAGGACGCGCCAATTATCACACAAGAAGCGCCGGCGAGACGAGGCGAGGCCTAGGTAGGGAGCGTACGTACGGCAACACGCGTAACATGAAGACTGCGATGTGGACGCCCGCACGCTATCTCGCTATCACGTCGCCGGCTCCCTCCATCCGTGGGAACCACTTTGAACCGCGAAGTGCCATCGGAAACCGCAAAGACACGACAGGCGAACACGAGGGACGCTTCTTTGAATGAGATACCGGCACTCACAACAAACATATAAATCCACTCGAAAGCATAGTGAGCAACGTGGCGCGTTGTGTAGGAACAGACTAGGCCGCTAGGCGGCAAACAAATGATTTTGCGTTTTTAAAATAAGATTTCCATAAAATTCAATGCCGTGTCAGCAACAAGTTAAATTGAAAAATAAATGACTTAATTGAATTCAATTACGTGATGATATTCTTCAACCATGCCCAGATAATCCTCTATAACGCAAACACGCAGGCAATAAAATTTATATAGTGGGGATCTTCTGCTGCCCGCATGAATTCCCACGCGGCCCCTCTGAGTAGCAGTCCGTATTTTGTTCTCCACATAACTTTTTTACGGTGAGGAAAGTATTCTGACTACCACTGTACTATCCAAGGCGAGTCAGGGCCAAATTAAAGAAAGATTCTCGGCAGATTACCTGAACCCGTGAGGGTGCTAGCCAGGAAGAAATGCTCTGCGATGATCCGCAAGGAGGCGCTGCCGCTTGCTGGCGTGTGGATTTAAGGGGCGGTGGCGCGCTTCACTGCGGTTAAGGTGGCTGCGGGCGCTCGCATTTGAGCGAAGCTTTTTGCTGAGTGCTACCACTGTTTGGAAAATACTTAGGGAAAAAATCAGAAAGCAAGACATTCTATTGTTTTGTTGTTGTTGTTCCGGCAACCTATTCTAGTGACAAGCGCCGTACACATCCAATGTTACAGGGTTCGCGAAAGGAAATAATAGTGAAACACGCTCTGCGCGGCTTTCGGTTGAGAAAAAAAAAACGCAAGATAGTGAGTGTTTCATCGTAACTTAAACGAAGGAAATTGCGACCCATATAATTTAGGCTGCTGCTGTCTACTCTCTGTCAGCACACATCTGCAGGTTCCTCTGCGGATAAGCATATTTAGCCTGTAATCTGCCGTTTAACCTCACAAGTGAGTGATAACTCAACCGACTGGGCATACTATAAAAACCTAAATTCACAACATACTTCCCTGCCGACAATTGGCGCAACCAGGAGCTTCGTTGGGGGTTTGAAGGAAGGGGGGGGGGGCAAAATCTTTGGAATCAAAGCGAAGAAACAAACTTACTACGTTCGGCTTTTCGATAAACAGCTGCTTTACAAAAATTCGTTCCCACATTTCAGCGGAAGAAGCCCCCCAACCGCCCCTTCCTTGAATCCTCCCCTTGCTCCTTCCCGGCAGAGAAAGCACACAGTAAAATTGCGTTTGCTTTGATAGTCGCCATGAGTAAACACACTTGACTCATGGTGACTCATGATCACCCAAATGCTAACTAATAATACTCTCACAAAGCAAAAACATTACTCTATCTTCCGGTAGGGAAACCCTGAGTAGTATGCGAAGTAGGCATGGGGTCCGGACCCCATGCCTACTTCGCATACTACTCAGGCCATTCAAGTGTGCATTAGTTTTCAGTTCGTTATTTCCGTGAGGTCGAGGTACGTAGCTACCGTTACATTTACCGTTTGGTTTCCATAGTAACAACCCCACTTTTCACTTACTGGAACTACGAAATGGGAAATTGCGTTGACCCCATGGCTGTTTCGCATACTACTCAGGGTTCCCCTACAGGAAGATGGTGTAATTTTATTTGAGGGGGGTGGGGGTGTTAGAGTGGAGAGCCATTAAAGAGAGAGAGAGATGTTGTACGTGGTATGAGTTTGTCTTTATTTAAGCATTATTATCATCATGTTCAACGTAGGTGACGTCGAGCTGTGGTTGGCGTTCCGCTTTGATTATGACCGCCTTATGGTCTGTGAAATGTAAGTCAAGGGCTGTTGTAGTGGATGAACCCTAAAGTTGCTGAATATGAGGTCGATGCACAATCCCCGTATGGTTGTGGGCTGCTTGTAATCACGGCCCGCCGAGACTCGCCAACGCACGCCGCTGCCGACGACGATGAAACGTCGAAGTCGCGTGAAGCGTGCTCGTCTCATGCCGGCCGAGGAAGACACCGGCAACACTGTCGCTCCAGGAGCCCTTAAAGGGGAAGCGTGCTCGTCTCGTGCCGGCCCAGGAAGACACCGGCAACACTGTCGCTCTAGGAGCTGTAGAAGGGTAAGACACCACCCGGCGTTCAGCAAGACGAGCATGCGCAGTGGGGGTGTGGACGGCGCAACAACGACAACAACAAGGGAGGGACATAGCCCCAACCATGAGATGCTTCGAATGTAAAATTATGGTATGACCGTTGATAATGTTCCGCTAAATACTACCCCGAGATTCTCTTTTCATCACTTGTTCGGACACCAGATTGACTGCAGCACATTATTAGCACTGGTAAAATATTTACCACTTCTGTATCAACCCTAAACGTTTGTATAACATGCCAACGCGAACGAAAATCAGCGCCCTTTTGGGAGTAATAGATCACTCAGAAACTGGTACATTGCAATGCCGTTAACACCAGACTTTCTTTTCTCTGTAAAGCAAGCAATAATTTATTACATGCCTCATATACCAACATTCGTATTGTGAATCGACCAGCCCGTCGTAAGACACAGTTGAGTCTGGGGGTGAGCCACTTATTGTCCTATAGGTCTTGGGCACACAGCCGGGAATATAGAAATGCGGACGTAGCGATGCTCACCCGATGCGCTCATACACAAGAATTATTTATTCTTATTTGACAATAGTGCAGACCAATAATTCAGAATACACGACACAATTCCCATAAAGAAGGTCACATACTGATAAGAAAAAAATAAATGTTTTGTCCCCAAAATTTAATTAGAGAAATGTTGTTCTAATTCAGTGACGTAAAATTAGAACGAAGAAATAATTGTGCGGGAAGCGAATTCCAATCGTCAGTTGTTTGAGGGAAGAAACTGCACTTATAGCTACTTGTTTTTCCGAAGAATGGACCCAAGGAATGTTGGTGATTGTGACGGGCCCTCCCCGTTGCGAGAGTTGTTACATAATCGTGTAGCTTTAATTTAATTTTTCCTTAGGGACAGTTGTATAAGAATGCAATGCGACTAATCTTTTTGCGAGCTTCCGAAGTGTGAATGTGATTATCATGCATTAACTGAGTAGGGGAACCCTGCCTTTTGTACTCCCCAAATATAAATAAAAATACGAATAAATATAATTATAAATATAAATGTACGAATGGCTTGGTCACAAGTAACAGCTTTGACGTCAAGTACCACTGTGAACTGCAGTTTGTGTCATATTGGACAGCTCTTTAGGTTTCCTTGCGAGTTGGCAGGTTGGCACTATCATTTAAATGTGCGCCATACCAAAACACAGCTATTCTTGTCTCCTTTTAAAGTACCGTTCACTGACGCCAGTAGGCGCCACGCTTTTGCTCTCTCCCGCGAACGAACGAAGGAAACGCTAATCAAGAGACGTCGTGGTTACCGCCATGTCCTGTTCGCTACAAAACCAGACCTGTAGCGTTAACCCTCTGTATTCAATCCCTGTTCACTTCAAGATGAAACGGTCGGTTCGCTTCCCATCATCTCTTCTTACAGGATATCACAGTACCATGTACACGAGGAAACTTCTACTATCCAGCCACACGGCTTGAAAGAAGGTGGCCCTGACAGGGCCCCCGATCGATCAGTTGCAATGGCCAGTTGGTTGGGACGAAGCACCGCGAAAGCTGCAGACTACAGAACCCAAGCTTCGGAAACGTGTTTTACATTACACGGAAACCAAAGGGCACGAGTTATACAAAATACGCGAACACTAAATATCACTCCACTCCAACTTATGCTACAAACAGATGTGCATTCGCAGCCGCTTCATTGCTCCTGCATACTGTAACACGGCTGCGCATCTGCCGCTATCCAAAAGAGAGACGAGAGGGAACGGCACGTCACTCGCCCAGTTCACCGTCGGCAACAATAGACCCCGCAATGAAGACTCGAGGGAAACGGCTACGCTCCAGCGATTTCGACATGCAGACAATTAACACAGAGGAATTGGAAAGTTACGCAACGGCATAAAAGCCACCAGATTGAAAATAGGAAAACACATGCCCAAAGATGTTGTAGAACGCTCCGGGAACAGCAGTTGTCTTGGGTGAGAGCCCATCGATTAAAACACAACCCCCGAAGCTGCCAGCCTCGCAACAGGTTGGGAAAGCGGTCACTCCCACCGGTTCAGACGGGAGTTGGCAACAGGTGGCTTTGGAATAGGGTTGTCTGAACCGTTAAATATTTTCATGAAATACGAATACTCGAAAAACAAAGATTGATTATGAACTTCGAGGCGGGCAGCGAATATTTTTTCCGCTCTATTATCATATTCTTGGAAAACAAACATCGTATCTGAGAAGTGTCGGTACACTTGGGCCCTATACTCGGTGACAACTTAAGAACGGCACCGGAAGTTGCCGCTGTGCCTTATCACCGTAGCCGGATGTTTCTCCGCGCGGCGAAAGTAGGGCGTTACTGCGAATATTTTGAGCATGGTGTGAGCCGTTCCCGTGATTTTTTGGACGTAATATGCTTATAACCGACTCCAGTGACGACAAACAAACTGCGTGAGTCAAGGCAAACGATATCACGCATTCATAGGAAACCCCTTTCAAAACGCGCGCGCACTGACGTCACGGGTCCGGCGCTTTGGCGGAGTGATACACTACGTGAGGTGGTGCCGTTCTTGAGTTGTAACGGAATATAGTAAGCGTGAAGAACAATAAAAAAAAAGCCAGAACGCGCATTTGTGCCTCCCCGTACACCACTACGATACATTAGCGCGATTCATTCCCGGAGGGTTACGTCTGGGGCAAAGGTGTGTCCAGCAGCTGCAGGTACATCATATTCAGCAGCCGGTGCCATCAGAACCTCTAACTACAGTCATGTCTCATTAGAGAGTTTTAGCTGACCGTTTTTCACGGTCCGCTCCGCTTCGATAGCAAGCGGGAGTGCCATTGCGCATGCGTGGCGCGCTTGGCCGCGAACGGCATTGGCTCCGGTGGCGCTGACCGTGCCGCCGATACCGGAGCGGACCGTCGAAAACGGTTAGCTAAAACTCTCTATTAATATGGACGCCGCTAATAGGGACAACCCGCAATATAGACGAAATTTTCAACGACGGGTCTCTCGCCATGCTATTCTGCCCCATTTATGTAGAAACCCGCAGCCCGGACTATGCACGGCTTTTTAGGGGACGAAACGGACAAATACACGCACTTTTGTCTCGCTATTTAGACACCGGAGCACAACGAAAAAAATGAAAAAATGACTGGTGACACCCAGAGACCCCAGCGCGTACCAGGAATTTACTGTTGGCTGAAGCATACAAAGCGAAGCATGGGTTTATCGCGGAACGCTCTCCCTTGAAGTACCACCGAATTAGATCGAGAACATTGTGATCAGCGAACAACACTCCACGGTAGTGATGACACGGTGACGCCCTTTCTCTATCAAACAAGATTGCCCGGCGCGGTATACGCCGGAAAGAGCAAGTCGTGAGGCTTACGACGAGATGCCAGGACGATAAGTGTTCGTCCCAATATTCGCTGCGCATAAAAGCATGGGATTGGGCTGTACGCTACTCTGGTCAGTTCGGCGGAGGCAATGGCTGGTATTCAATTTCTTCAAAAAGCCGAAGTGTTGCGCTTTGTGAACACTGTAGTAGGATCGAAGGCATCAGTGCAAACCCCCATCTCGTTGTTTGGCTAAATAAACCGCGCTCTTTTCTGGTGCAATTATTTCCTAGTATTTGGGTTTTTGACCTTGATTTGTTATTATGGATGACTCACATAATGGACGATTTTTCTGGGGAGCGGATACATCCATGTTAACGATACATGACTATATATGCTGGAAGATTTGAAAGACAAAATATTCTAACATTAGCCCCCTGTTCTGCTCTGCCGTGCTCAGTTGCTTCGCAGCCGCTGAGGACTACAGGGCGTGGGTTAATTGGCCCAGCCTTTACTACACCAGGGTGAATTCTGCTCTGGTGAGGGAGTGCTTTACCGGCAATGGTCGCCGGGATCAGGCAGCGCCCCCAGCCTCCTCCTGGAATTTTATCAACACGCGCGTTTTTTTTTAATCCCCACGGAATTGCGCGGCACCGGCGCATGCTTTGCCCAGCAACTTCTTCGCGGATGCATGCATGCTGAGGATCGTGGGAAAGGCCGCAGCGACGCGTTCACGGCGGTTGCTGTGACCGGACACCGGCGCCCGAAGGAACAGAACACCGACCGAGGTCCTGAGCGCGTATTCGATCGGCTGTGGAATGAAGAGCCCAACATGACGCGTTCGGAAATGCGCCAGGCGATCCACCAATGAACTGATGCGTAAGGTTAGAGGCTCTAAAGGAAGAATCAATGTCCGGCTTGTTCTCAAAAGGCGACAGTCTTTCTTGTAATATCGAACCGCACAAATTTTCCGGTCAGTCGCTACTTCAAACGCCCCGCCAAAAAAAGAAAAAGAAAAGGGAAAAAATTAAAACAGGTGGAATGAGGCTTAGAACGTAAGGATACAGAGACAATACCGTTCTGAAGTACTAAATCGCCTGCATTGGCTCATTCCCATCCACATTCCGCGCAAAAGACTCGTCCGCTGTATTTGAGGGAAGTGTCAGTGGATAAACGAGAGTACACCGTTCTTTTAACCCAGAATGCACGATTAGTTGAGATTTGCGATGTCAAATAAAAAAAAAGCGCCTGTTCAGATAGATCTGAAGAGAGGCGAGCTAAAAGCAAATCCAAAAAGGAGGGCATGCCGGCTCATGCTGTTCCAAGCAGAACAAAGGGAGAAACAGAAGATAAATAAAAATATGCGCGCTCCCTCAGCATACGACGCGCAGGCACTGAGGACACGAGCAAATATACTTGAAGTGAAGGTACATCTATTGTATTCACCATGCGAGGATTGAGAGGCGAAAGGGGAGATAGTATTGATTGATTGATTAATTATGAGCTTCGACGCGCCGGCGCTACAGAGGCGATGAGGCGCGCCGTAGGGGAGGGCTGCGTATTAATTTTGACCACCCGGGAATCCTCAACGTGCGCCTAAATCTCGAACAAACGGGCGTTTTCGGTTTTCGGTTTTCGGTTTAGAGAGAGATATATACTAGGCAGGGGCGACTGAAGACTGCCCTATATCGCCAGCACTTGAAGGGATGCAAGCAGATGTACTAGGCGATTTTTAAAATTTTTCTTAGAAAAGCTGACCTTATGCCTGACTTTAGCGAGCATATTTCAACGGTAGGTTTCAACTTGCCCTCGGTATTCTCATCTCAGAATGACCCTGAATTACCGCCGCATGTATTAAACTCGTTTGTGCACGATAATATAGATGCGCCTCAATTTGTCGCAACAGTTAAATGTATGTCCGCAGCAAAAAAAAAAAAAAGGCCATCTTCACTCACGTGAAACCTGGGCAGGTGCGAATTCATGCAGTGATTAGGTGAATTCAAAGATTGTAAGACTCCCTCTCGCCACACGGCGCGCGCTGATGTACGCGACATGCCAATTACGAAGACAGAGGAGAAGTGAAATTCAAAATGTACAACCGCAAATTTTAAAGTTAAAGAGAGTATGGAGCGAAATAGAAGCAAGAAAGCGCGATCGAAAAACGAGCGTCCCGGTGTGTTCTTAGCACTTTTTGCCAACGGAGAGTAAACGTCCTAGCGCGAGGCGTTGGACAACGAGTGTGCCTGTGTTTTCGTGCCGTGGCAACATGAGAATACGACGACGACGACGACATGAGACGCCGACAGCCCAAGCCCCTAAGGTGCTTCGACCCTAAAACAGCCATGGGGGTGGGGCAGGATCTGCAGCAGCGTTTAACTACCTGCTGACCATAAAACAAAGCACAGGTGCAGCTTTTGCTGTCTGAAAGCTCATTCATCATTAATTTGATGGTCTTATGACATCTCCAAAACCCCACAAAAGTGTAGGCTGTCACTTTCCGGCCAGGTAATTTTTCACATACAGTAAGGTGCGTATTAATGCTGTAGCCGAAGCGCCCAAGCAGTCATAACATTGTCGCCTAAGCAATTTCGTTCCTTAGACAACGTCATACGCATAGGCGTCGGCAGGATTTTGTCTTGACGGGGTCAAACCAGTTTCACAGCGGAAGGAGGGCCCAATGGGGGGGAGGGGGGGTTAAGGAAGGAGGAGGAGGGGTCGTTGAAATATTACATTCAAAACTCGACCCAGCGAATCCAGATCTTACAAATTTTCCCATATAACGAACAAATTCGGATTCCCGTGCAGGTGTCTATACCACTCGACGATTTTATGAACTCGAACGAACGGAGCAGATTCAGCGCCATTTCCGAGTTAACGAAGAGCGTGGAGTTCCGCAAGTCCCCAACACGATCAAGAAGAAGAGATCCCGCCCTGTTCCTGGGAACAGCTTCTTCGGATTAACGAGGTGGCAGCAGATTTGAGCTTTCACGACTGTCTGAGCGCCGAGGCAAACACCGCAACCACGGAGGTTTTGAACGGTGAAGAAACCGTAAAGTTAGTTTGTGCCATGCGAGAGGTGTCAGAGGATGTTGACGACCCAGGAACTGCTGAAGATCCTGTGCTTACTTCAGACCAAGCGATAAGCGCTATCCGACTTGCTGGCTCAGGCGCTTGGTGCGACTCACGAAGGAACCAAATTCGCGTTAAACGCGCTTGCGTGCTACGAAAAGTCTGCCCGCCCAATGCTAATGAAGCGCATGGAGACGTATATAGCGGACTTTTTTTTTGCCAGGAAATAAATTCGTTCCCCGCAAACCCCTACCTTGTTATTGCTACTATTTTCACCGCGGACGTCTAGCGCGTTGCTAAATTATCGACAGGCGATCGCAGAGGCCATCGCCATTACGCTGCTGGGATGCGCCTCCCTGTAAACATCGAATTCATGGAATAAACTACTTCTGAAATGACAGTCCAGATTTTACAAAGTTCTCCATTTAACAAAATAATTCGCGGTTCCCGATGAGTATAGATCGGTTTTTAATTGTATAAGCTAAATTCCACAGCATCAAAGGGGTATCACATATAGAACAACGAAGAAAGCTCATTTCTGCTTTTAAGGGTTACAAGTTTCAAAACATTCACTGAAGGTCATACATTACAACAAGAAACTACTGCATTATACAGCAGAAACATTCTATGAAAGAATCGATCACAGACACAGGTCTTGCGCCGTACAAACAACCATGCAAAGCTAAATGATTCTGCAAGGTGGTGTTACGAAAAATTCTTTTTTGTTTACGAAAACTCATCCTTGCACTCACTCATCTGTAAAAGCCCCATGCGATACAGGAGCGCGCATTGCAAAGTGGTAATCTGTGTGAACGCTATTTGCGCTTCCTTTTCAGTTTTTTCCCAATGCAGCGATGGCATACCGAGTTGAGACAGACGGTTGTCGGACATCTTGAAACGGAGCCACGTTGACACTTGTCGAATCGGGCTAAACGAACGCTCAATAGGGATGGAGCACACGTCGTCGCAGGGAATATTATGAACGTTTGCAGAGCGCGACTGATATTGGGATAGATCCAGGGAATGCGAGAATATTCATCGGGTCTTCATTAAAGCCCGCGTTCTTCAATTACCGACGCCAAAGCTCACGTTCATTATCGAAGTTGCCGAAATGGCAGAATTTCAGAACTGGCTGGCAGGGCTCCGTCTTGAAATCTTGCTCGTTCGCTCTAAGCCTTTCGGTGATGCAATAAAGGTAAAGCACATGCGGCGATGTCTCCAAATTTTTCTTCCCCTGCTGATAGCAAGAAGTCTAAGTACTTTATGAGGCGGTAATCTTCCGTCAGCCGGCGGAATTTCTGAAAAAAATAATAAAGCCGTTCCACTCGACGTGAAAGCTGTCGGAAGTGCAGAGCAGTGATTCGCCATACTGAGCTGTAGCGCCGTTATCTGCTCACTGCTGCCGCCCAATGCAAATCAAATTTCCCGCTTTCGCAGTGGCGTTGGCAATGCAGTCAACACGACGAAGAGACGGCGGGATAAGCAAATATTGGGGGCCCAGTACCTTAGGACTTAACAAGTGTATCCGCAGCCGTGCGCATAGAATTTACAACCGCAAAAAATCACACAGGCTCCGGCAGAATTCGAGCCTGTGTCTGGTAGACCAGACAGAGTTAGTGTCAGTCGTCGTATCCATTGGGCTACGACCGCGACCTAGTACCCGAGAGTCAAGCGGCTTACTCCATCCCCTGTAACGGTGTGGAGTACATTCGGACCTCCCAATGTCCGTCCGCGTCCATCCGTGTGCAGGCCACCATCAAGCGAAAATCAAGCTAAATGCGATTTGAGCCGTGAGTTGCAGTTTCATTTAGGGAACAATCAAAGTGCAACTCACGGCTCAAATCGAATGACGGTCGGGGCGCAAATCGGACGTCACTCGGGGCGCAACTTGGATGTCATTTTGAGTCCCCGTACTCCGCACCCTCGCCATCATCCACGGAGTGGAGATGCTGCCATTTTTGTCTTATTCAGTTGATATTAAAATGTACAACGAAAGTCATGCGGAAGCGTCTCCGAAACGGACCGTCCGCGAATTCGGTCTACGCACCAACTAATTACGCCACGACAACTTTGGCACCTTAGGTAAACTGGCGAACGTCGAAGACGAGCGGACCACATCGCTGACTCTGCCCCCCCATACACGTTTCATACTGCTATGGATGTGTTACCTTAATCACGTTGCAGCAGCGCTACCTAGAGCACCTAATCAAAATAAGATTTGCAACTATTAAATTGCTATGATCTTGGAGCGGGCGGTGGCGCGACAGCCAACGCCGCGCACGTAATCCCTCTGTTCAATATCTAGATCCGCTGCCCCTTCTGGCCAAAAAGACGACGAGGCAGTAGTGAAAAACGGGAGCCCGTGCATCGAATCAGGCAGGTCACATCGCCAATAAATAGTTTTTTTTCACGCCATGAGTTTCGTTTTACACCACTCGTTTCTAAACGCCGCAGCTGTCACTTGCTATTCAGAAATCATGACTAGAATGCCAACACCTCAACTTCCAACTGCTGACGGGAGGCGCTCTACCGGCAGTTCGCGTTCGGCTGTCGAGATATATTGTAGCTTGTCACGTGACTTCCGATTGCCTATGTGAGGCGAGTGCCAGAAGAAATTTTTTTTCAGAAATTCTGCCCGCTGCCGGGAGATTAGACAGTGTCGAGTTGGGAAGATACTACAGATATTCTTACCAAATTCCCCAGTGTTTGGCGGTGCATTTGGCGTGTAATGATCCGTGGCACACTGACGTCTCTGCGAAGCTGTCCTGTTTCCTCGTATTCTTTCGCATTTATTCCGTGGTTCCACGATTGTTTTCATCACAGGATACATGCGCTGTTGCATCTTCAAGCTGTCCATCTGTCTATTTAAAATGTGTATTAAAAAAAACCTCTAAGTGCAGAATAAACAAATATAGTGCGTGCTGCGTTTTTCTACTGATGCATTTTTCATATGTGGCACATCTAACTCCCCGGTGTGGACGCTACGGTCCTATTCATTACGCACGATTAAAACAAAAGAAGCAGCTTTCAATGAAGATAACCTAAATATGTTTCATTGAGTACAGTGTCAGAAAAAGAACAATATTATTTTATCCAGAAAAAAGCATGTATGTCGCAGGCTAGCGGGCCGACTTCTTGGGCCACGTTAAAGGAGCAATGAATGCAAATGGTGGTGCTGCTTGAGGAGGGCAAATACCCATTTTGCACTCCCCTGACGCCCATGGCCATGAGGCAGCGTTTCAAAATCCTGTTACATATTGCTCTGAAAAAGAATTTAGTCTTCCGTACTTAACGAACGCGACATTTCATTTCAGCGCCTAAAATATATTTGCACCCGTGTAATGTTAGCACATACTCGAAGCTTCCATGTTGACATGAGTGTATGTTGCGACGGAAGTTACCCCCGATCCAGATTAACCCCAAGCGTAATTAGCGCACGTAGGGTTTTAGAAAATGTTAGCTAGAAACGTATATCAACCGGAAATAGACATTGTTTAATACAAACAGCTATATATGAGTTGAACTGTCAGTATTCCTATGATGGTGATACAGCCGTAGTACTGGGGGCTTTGTTTTGCAACTGCTAGTAGCTTTTAGTTTGAACTCCGGGTGGCCGACGTGGGCGAGCACTAGGGAGAGAAATAAAAGGTTACAATAACCTCTCAAGCTTCTTTTATTGTGAGAAAAAAACAACAACATAGGTGTTCACTGTTTTTTTTAAACATGGCACTAAGAAAACCTACAAAGTCGGGATGATAGGGGAGACAGATAGACAGAAAAACCTTCTTTCGGTTGATGCCATTCAGGTCGGAAATCAGGTTGGAAAAGCATTCGCGCAGCCTCTCGGTTTTCTTTATTTCTGGGTCTTCGTGTGCTGCGTGTCTGCCGCCCCCTCGTTGCGGGTGCCAGCAGCAATGCTTGCTGCCTTTTCTCGGAAAAGTCGGCAAGGGCTTCAGGCCCGGAAACAAACCCTTACTTGAAGCACCCTCGAAGCGAAGATAAAAAGTTGTGGAATGCGGCGGTGGCCTTCTTGCGGCCATAGTTGCAAGAAGAAAAAGAAATCTGGATAAACGGTTGACATCATTTAGCAACGTGTGGGTACGATCAAGTTGGTAATCCATTATAACTTTGTTGAGCGCAGCAAAGAGAACACAGGACGAGGGATATAAGGACGAGCGCTACTTGCAAACAGCGATGGCGATGAGCGTTATAAGAAAGGAAGGTTGAGCAGAGGAACACGCAAAAGGGCTCGTTGACTTGGAAATATCGTACCAACTTAGAAAACTAGCTCGTACGCACACGTTGCTAAACTATAGTTTCAAGTCAATGAGCCCTTTTGCGTGTTCCTCTGCTAAATCTTCCCTTCTTATAACGCTCATCGCCATCGCTGTTTGCAAGTAGCGCTCGGCCATGTATCCCTTGTCCTGTGTTCTCTTTGCTGTGCTCAACAAAGCTATAATGGATTACCAACTACCTCATACCCACACGTTGCTAAACTATATTTCCAAATCAACGAGCCCTTTTGCGTGTTTTTCTGTTCAACCTTCCTTTCTTATAACGCTCATCGCCATCGCTGTTTGCAAGTAGCGCTCGTCCTTGTATCCATCGTCCTGTGTTGTCTTTGCTGGACTGAACAAATGTATAATGTTGACATGAGTTGCCTGAGGATGAATTCATAGCCTGCGGAACCGACCTATTACATTTAAAAGACGATGGGATACCTTCTGATCCTATCATTGCTGCGTCTGATCATGCAAAACCCCTGATTCGGTACGAACAGTGCGATACGACATGATGAACGCTAACAAGCTACGGAATAAACACGCACAAACAACTGAAAGTTTAGTTTGTTTGGCACTCAGGGGTACAAATATGCAGGCGGAGTGCTTAAAGCCGCCTGCGGCCCGCGGGTCACTCTTTTGCGGCCCCGGGCATGACGTCAGATTCCCTTCCCCTCCTCTTCTCACTTCCAACCTGAAGGCTGGTATAGCAGTTTTGACCTCAAATGAGGTCAAAACGCATTACGTTTGTGCTGAAAATCAAGAGGGTTATGATTTCTAGCCCTGTTTTGTTCAGTATTTTCAATATTTCGAGAGTGTTCTCTTTGCCTCTTAAGCCCCCTTCCTCCTCCCCCGATGTCGCCCAGCCCCCGCCGGGTCGGCTTCATGAAATATGGCCGTCCGCCTTAAAAGGTTGCCGTCCCTGGCCTAAAAAATGAAAAGGAAGTTAAGCGTGATAGAAATGTTTGTTAGTCAATACGATCATTATTTCTCAAAATTGTGTTTTTGTTTAAGGTTATGTAAGCGTTGGGGTGTTTTTATCATGGATAGCTACCACATGGCCCTGGAGCATATCGCTGTTCTGTGCCCCAAAATACCTCAATCTCCAGACAACCAAGAAAGCAGGCTGGTTTTAGGACGGCTTTGTCAACAATGAATTACACTAACGTCCCTAAAATTAACCCGTAAATTTGCAAAATACAATAAACACCCGGGTTAGGTATTTGCAAATTATGAAAAAAGCATTCCTCTCAGTAGCCACCTCTGCTGTGGTTACGTTATTGAGGAGTCAACCCAAAAAGGATTCTGCCGCTCATGCCACGTGACTCCCCTGCCCTCCGCTCCCACCCCTCATGCTCTTTCCCTCCCTCCTCCCTCCTCTCATAATGAACTGAGTGAGCGTTTGTTCAATGCAATTCAATTGTCCCGCCTTCGCACTCCTGACGCGCCATCTGTTGTTGCAGTACTCCCCTCTTTTATTAATTTTTGTTTTCTCTTCTGCGTGGAACAGCACGAGAGCACGTGCTATGTTTTCTTCTTGCTCTTACTTTGCACATGCTGTAGCATTCCTGCGCCGTTGATATCTCCTTATTTTGTTTACTTGCTATTGTAAAAACCAACCCATCGTGTGTACTTAACAAAAGATTTTGATTGTGTCTGGGGTTGAACGCGCCGACGCAACGCACACGATGAGGCGCGCCATAGTGGAGGGCTCCGGATTAATTTTGACCACCTGGGGATCTTTAACGCGTGCCGAAATCTCCAACCCGCGGGCGTTTTTGCTTTTCGCCTTCATCAGAAAAGCGGCCACCGTGACCGGGAAATGAACTTGCGCCCTCGTGCTCAGCAGCACAGTTGCCACTGAGTCACCGCTGAGCGTCCTTAACAAAACGAACGCGGGAGCTCGGGGTTATTGGACCCAATTTGCCTCCAATGTGCCTGAGGCTTTCCTTGTGGTTAGAAATGGGAAAATGTATGACTTCGTCCACCAGCTATAGTTACTAGGGGCGGTCCTGTGTATGTGTAGTTGGTGGTGGTGAAACATTTATTCAAGTAAAAGAGGTTCGCCCTTTATAGCGGTAGAAGCCCTCCGTCCAGAGCCCCTGCGGCGGCTGTGGTCCTGCGTGCCCGGTCCACCAACTGTCGCTGGTCCTCGGGGTCCGAGCTGCGCTGCGCGGCCCCCCACTGCTCGAGGGTGGGGGTGCGAATAACGGGGCTGTGCTGTGTTTTAGCAAGCCCACGTGGTGTGGTACAGTGTTGGATGTTCGCTGCTGTGCCGACATGTTTGGTGGATGTATTGTGGGGTGTATGATATGCAGGAAGCTAAGGGGGGGGGGTGGGGTATGCGATTGTGTGATTGTGATTGTAGGGTTTAACGTGCCGACGCAACGCAGGCGATTGGGCACGCCGTAGTGGAGGGCTCCGGATTAATTTTAACCACCTGGGAATCTTTAACGTGCGCCGAAAGCTCGTACACACGGGCGTTTTTGTTTTTCGCCTCCATCACAAACGGCTGCCGAGGGCGGTAATCGAACCCGCGACGTCGTCCTCAGCAGAGCAACGCCTTAGCCACTGAGCCCCCGCGGCGGGTAGGTGGGGTTGTGTTTGTAGTTGCCGCCAGGTGCCAGGTGTAGTTGCCTTCTCTCGGGTGAGGTTTTGGTGCTACGAATTGTTTCAACCTTTTGCCGGAATGCTGAATCGAAGGACAGACAGACAGACAGACAGACAGACAGACAGACAGACAGACAGACAGACAGACAGACAGACAGACAGACAGACAGACAGGCAGGCAGGCAGGCAGACAGACAGACAGACAGACAGACAGACAGACAGACAGACAGACAGACAGACAGACAGACAGACAGACGGAGGGAGACAGAAATTTTCGCGTTCAGGTAGCCCAATACAGACTACCGTCTTCACTAACCTACTAGGCTTCAAAACGCCAAACCCGACCGGAAGAGCGTGCGGCGTGTTTTTCCTGAAGGCTTTTGGTGCGGGTGTCACAAACATTATAACAAAGTGTAGTCTGTCAGGCTACACTTGAGCACAGGCGGTCTTCGAAACACATATTGCCCAGACGTTGGAAGCGCTTCAAAGTCCGCATTCGCACGATGTCTGCTGACGGCGTCTGAACTTCAGACGTGAGCGAGACGTCTCGTATGGGTTGTTGCCCTTGCCCACCCTTTCCGGCGCAGCACCACGGCCGACTCGCCATTGTTCGCGCGGTACTCTTCCGATCATTGTTGTTTAATACGTTTATTTCACATTTTTGTGCAAATCTAATGCTTTCCTATTTCCGTCAGCGCCTGAATGGGACCGTGTCATGAACGTATCATGTTTTTGTCATCATCGAGGACAGAATCCAGAAACCGCGATGGTTGGTCGATTTTATTGTTGGCAGCGGCGTTATTTAAACGATTGGCTTTGACGTCATCCCGGCGTGTCCACGTCCTCAGCTGCGGACCTCGTATGCTTTCATAGGTGTGCGATCACGAACTTGGCGTTTCAGAGCATGAAATTGGTCATTCCAAACGCGTAAGTACTGATTTGAAGGGACACTCATCATCACATCGATCAACCTATGTAAAATCTTCTGCCGCACGGGTTATTACCCGCATTGTGCTACTGATTTTGTACAATGGAACGGAAAAGCGGGGCCACTGCGGAGCAGATATCTTTTCCTCCGAATAGTTACCGATAAAGAATGAATGCGGTGAATCTGGTTCTGGAAGTACATTGCGCACGAAATTTTTTCTGTGGTTGCATATCCGAATTTGCCATGAAAGAAGAGCTATTTCTCGCAGAGCCTGTTTACTGTGAACTTGTGTTATCGTCCTCAGTGGAGTTGTCATTTTCAAGTGCAGGTAGTTAGACGTGACGCTAACATTAATTACACACTCTTTTATTTGCACGAGTTTTAGTATTTCTTTCTCCCCCAACTACAAAATGAACGCCTTAATTCGCCTAAAAGAGAGAAGATGGCACGAATGAATAACAGGCGTTTGAGTTTTTATAAACCTAACAAATTTGTGCCTCAAACTTAATGTGACAGAGAATTCCACTTGATTGCACATAGTAGATATGAGAAAGCTTAAAAGTAAAGTAACATCTCACCAGAGTTTGAATATTTACCGCATCTTAAGTCGGGAACGTCTATATTTCCAGAGGCAGTTCGAGGAATCGCAGCGCACGTGCAAGATTTGTGGACACAGTTAAAAATACTTATGTCTTGGCTGCGGAAATCATCACATATCTTGACAAAGAGGCACACTTCGTGTATATATCGTTGTCGCCGTTATTTAACAGGCGGATCTGGCAAAGCAAGGTGTGCCGGGAAGTATGCAATCCGATCTGAACGTTTTTGCACTATGCGCTAAAAAACACGAAGAGTAACATCATATTGACTCCTTTACAATTATAGAAGTATCCACAGTGTATTTCCTCGCCCTCAAGTGTCCCTTAGATAATATGACGTCGTTTAAAGAGGGATGAGGGGTGGTTCTGCTTCAAAGTCTTTACATAAACGGGACCGCTCCATCGCATTAGTTCGGCATTCTCTGAAAAAAAAAATATCTGACGTTGCGTGGTACACCCCAAATTGAACCCTGAGGTGACGAGACAAGGTTAAACTTATGATGCCACGGCGGTGGTCGCTCTGAATTCGCACGGATGTGTAAGCATTTCGACCCTGTATTAGGACGCCAAGGGGATGTGAAATGTTCTATAATGATGCTCTTTAAAATGCATCGTTCAGGTGGAACCACTTTTAATAAACGACTATGCGCATCTCTATGGCCGTGTAAGACTCTGGAAGGCTTCTCTTCAACATGTGCACTAGCGGCGCTTATTGTGCGGAATTATATTTCTTGCGGTCGACCCTTCAAGTGCTCGCGCTCTGAATACTGTTTGATAAATGCCTTCCTACATTACGCCCCAGTATGCAACGCTGGAGGCAGCGTTAACTTGTAGGAGTCAGCGCCGCTGGCAATCGCTCAATGCGCGGCTGCGGGTCTGTGCCTCTCTCGTGTCATGTATCACTTTGCTAAAATGGCAGCGCCGCGTATTTCCAAGCACTTGGGAATGCTGTTTGAAGCACATCCAATGAACCCAATTCAGAATAGAAAAGGCTAGAATCAGTCATGAAGGGGCGACAACAGATTTTGGAACACAATGCGGGACCTCCACCATGATCATTCAGTGACGTGTGGACTTACCAGCATGACGTGGAACAAATTCTTCGCAGGAGCTTTTCACTTTGCGAGACACGGTAGGCATCGGAGGGATTGGGGTTAAGTGCGTAGCAGAACTCCGCGGTAGTCATGGCGATATCCTAGGAGGAGTGAGCACCCGCATGCGTATGAACAACGTCAGACGGCCTGTATGTCGATTGTAAACTTGTAAAACGCGCGCAGTAAAATACCCCACTAAATGAGCTTAGACTAAAATGGCAGCCGCGCAAACTGGTTGGCGGTCTTTTTTTGACAAACGTTTTCGCAAAACATTCAGTGCATCAATTTAAAAGAATGGTGTGAAATTTTGGTTAAGCCGCAAAGTGGGAGGAATTGTATTTTAGCAGCATTTCCGAGCAGTTTTATGTACATGAAATTTGTGGCACAGCTCATATCGGCACTGGCAAATAAAAGAGCACGGTAAATGAATGCGGAGCATGCCCTTACGATATGTACTTTTGTGAACTCTCGATTGTAGTTGCAGTTGTGCGCGTTTCATGTGTGATACGCTTATTGCACAGTATGAGCTTTTTCTAAAGCTCATCCGTGTCTCAGTGCACTGATCAATGCAATAAAATAAAAAAAAAGTTTATAAATGTGTTCAAAAACACACAAAACTGCTTGTTTTTTCGAACACTGAAAGCCCGTACAATTCTTACTTCTGTAGAAGCCGTTGTGAATACTTTTGTACGACTTGGCTTTTCGTACAGTTGACATAAGCTGCACGATTTCTCTGCTTGCACAACTGGTTGGTGTTTGTTACAAGCATTTTCTAGGTAGAGCCACGTTGTAGTAATAGAACAACCCATATTTTCTTTTTGAGCTGGTCGTTGCATTTATGACGTGTGTAATGTTCCTTTTTCGCGATTCATTTGCACAAAATTGTGTTTATTACCAACATTTGCACGAATAAGTGATCTCTATGCGATTCCGCTTACTATAGCATATGCCTCGCATTCTTTTTCTGTAGGCAAACAATCATGCTGCCTGTTATAAACACCCTGTGGCTGTTCTCCTCAGCTGGCATACAAGTCTTGTGCATCGTATGTTTCACCATAATTATGGTAAAAATATTCTGTTTTAAATTAAATGCCCATTAATTGGCACCCGCCACGGTGGCTCAGTGGTAAGGCGTTGCACTGCTGAGCACAAGGTCGCGGGTTCGATTCCCGGCCGCAGCGGCCGCTTTTCTGATAGAGGCGAAAAGCAAAAACGCCCGTGTGTACGAGCACGGCCCCTCGATCAAGCGCACGCAAGGTGCGGCCTGCCGCGTCGCGCCGCTGCCTATGGGCGAACGTGTCTCGGCGGAGTTGACAGTTGCGGCCGTTGTTTTCAGTGAGGGCGCCACCGTCCTGGGACGAGTCGGAGAGCCGGCGGCGCTGTCGAACCCAACGTTTATAGATTGGTCGAACCGGCCTCTCAAGCACGGCCTCCGCGATCGACTTCCGGCGGCGCGCCGTTGCTCCGGCCGTCCCAATCGGCGCGTCCCCCAGCAAAAACCTGTAATTTGGCTAACTCCGCAACGCGCCGCGAGGTGGCGCTGTTAGCCGATGGTTCGGCAGCTTGCACCCACTCCTTTCCACGGCTTTGCGGGGCCTGAGTTGCTGCGTGTCTTCGCTGCCGGAATTCGTGTAACTGTGTTGAAGCTTTATTTTTGCTGAGCTGACCAACCAAACGATCAGGTCATGAACTCCGCTTGTCTCAGAAGCTTCGAGGAATAGCACGGAAACCAAGATATGTCACTGTACGGCGAAAAGTTACTCGCGTTTTGCTTGTTGGGCTTGATTTGATCGGTGCAGGACATTTCGGAGCAGGACGTTTCGGTGCGGACATTCCGGTGCGCGGACATTTGGGTGCGGAAACTTTTCGGCGACAGATTTATCGGGTGCTGGGTTGTTGGAACAGCCGTTATATTATTTTCCGCATAGGGTGGGTTATGGACAACAATCGAGAGCAGTCATTGCATTTTTATATTGACGCCGTGTTTGATTTTTGCCAGTTATTTTTAGAAATTGACCATTTCTATATTTTTGTTTGATACCTCGTTCAGGGTACACCTGCTATGCAGCCTACTGATTATGTTCTTGCGCTCATGCTTTTTTAAATTTACTACAAGGTTTTAATTTATATTCGTTTTCTTGCGGCATGCAACTCAGCTAAGACAATTAGCCGCCGATTCTTAATTCTTTATTCAGTTTTCTCTAAATAAAAGGCGCACTGTCACTATCCAAAGAAAGCAGCTTTACAGGCATTCGGATGCACCCCACAACGCAGAAAATCTTATGAGGAGTTTTATGTAGGTTGTGCTGTCAAACTAAAATGATTTTGCAAACACTGTTGTCGCCAGCATTTTTTTTTCATACGGACAAGTCTACGCTATTGTCATGGAGGAAGAACGGGCCTCTTTGAAAAAAGCTGCAGCTTCTTTTTATCCTAAATGCTGATAAAGCGCGTGCTGCTTGTGCGTGCAATGATTTTGCCTCATCTAAAACGTTGTCCTCTGTTCACGTGCACCGCAAGGGATGATGAACATGTGCTACCACCACTCTGTCCATAGTGATTGTGAGGTCACTGCTCGCCAATGTTGGTGCAACTGTCACGAACAACGCTGTATTCAGCAAAAAAAAAAAAAAAACTGGTTTCCAAGCCCCTCCATTGCAAAGTGCTTCATGTGTGAATTATTCTGTTTGTCAAGACAAGCAGATCAGAAATGTACGCTTTCAAGGCATCGATGCCTTGAAAGCGTACATTTGCGAATATAAGTGCAGTGTAGTTTGTAAATAGACGTTCAATAAACTATGCAGCTCTTGGACGAGCGTTAAGTACAGATTTGGTTCCCAACTTTTAGTGTGTACATATAAGTGGATATTGTCCAAAGCAAACATGAAAGCTGTCATCATTGCTTAACACATGGGCATGTGCTTCGAAATCAGTAATTGAAAATTTAAATGTCTTGGCTATTCATTCCAAAATAGGCAAAATTGGGCTTGCCTGTGGCCACCGAATTACGTTTAAGAATAGAATAAAATCGGGGTACATCTTACTTCAAGTTTTTATTTGTTGCGACTGAAATTGAAACCATAACTTGCGTAACGGGCATGTGTAAAACAGATTGCCGCATCTTTGAGGCTATCGCTCAGGGTAACGCTCCTTAAACGTGTTAATCCTAAAAAATAGGATGGGTCCTTCTACACAACAGCCATTAATTCAAAGGCTAGAAAAAGCACAGCCATTCGTCACAGGTATGACGTTCTAATGAACTGCATTGACCATGCAGATTATATATATAAAGTACGTTATACGTTATAACGCGTTAAGTACGTTATAAAGCGAACTGAACGTTATTTAAGCGCCAGAAATTTTCTATTGGCAGCAGCGAATATTGTCCGTGTGTCGAGGGCGTCATGCGGCACATATTAAAGTAGTCGCATAGCTGCAATCCTAGCTAAAATAAATGCATTATCAGGTTCTATGAGTCGCTTTGCATCCATGACATCAGGTATGCTTTGTTTTTATTCCGATACAAAGCGCGAAAGCTGACGAAACGCTATTTCGAGGAGCGCTGCAGCATACACGACTTTCGTTTCAACCATCGGCTCCGCGCGCCGCGGTGCGGCGGAAAACGGGGAAACGGCTTCTTCGGAATTACGCTCTCTCCGGGCGATTGGGACGGCCGGAGCAACGGCGCGCCGCCGGAAGCCGATCGCGCAGGCCGTGTCTCAAGCTTGGACGTTCCCTGGTTTCCCTATAGGCGGCGTAAATATCGACGCCCCACTTGACCAACCTACAACGGAGTTTTCGACCATCAAGTCCACCAGACGGCGCAAGCGAAAGGTTACTTTTGATATAGAATACAAAACATTCATTCCGTGACTCAAAAAGCCCACACAGTTCGCGTACAATGTGTTATTTAAAAATATTATTAACAAGTTCCGCATCAAACATCCGTTGAGCAAAAATGTACGCAACTTTTTACGAACAGCCGACTGGTGCACCACCTCGTTTCGGAATTCGCAACCACAAAGCCGCCAATTCAAATTGAAACCGGTGCAACGGCCCACCGTTTCTATGTGCGCGGAGCACTGGTTTCGTGACTGTTATTGCTGTTATGTGCTTTTGCGTCCATCAGTTGTTGAGAGGACTGGCAAAACACGGGAATTGAGTGCTTGTGGAGTGACAAATATGGGAAATTCCGCATCGGAAGACAGCTGTAGAGGACAGAATATTTGATTCTTCCAACAGAAGGTGAGTGTTATGCACTCCGCTAGAAAGACGGTGCAAACGAAACCGTTGTCGCCGTCAATACCTCATTTGTGCCCTTCGTTCGAAATCTTAGCGCGAGTGAACGAGTTATGGCAAAAAAAAAAATGTTTTCACGAAAGCGACGTACAATTGCAGCGATCGAAATGAAATGATGTCCTGGCCTCTGTAAACTTGCGGATGTCAATAAACGATTTGTTCTCACTTGCTGCTCACTGTGGTCTGTGCCAGTCGAGGCCATCTGGTCACCTGGCGTAACATCACTTCACTAGCGCGGCGCAAGTAAACACGCGGCCAGCGTGCCAGCCAGGAACCAGCAGGAGCAGCCACGGCCGGACTCGACGCTCCTTTCGCGCGCATGGAGGAAAGTCGAGCCGGCCGTGGAGCAGCACCGGCGGCCGCCGTGCGAGGGCAGCCATGTTATTAAGGAGCTCGAACGGCCTGTGCAAAAAGACAAGCATATCGGGACAGCAGGCGCGGAACCCTGATTGGTCGATTCTAAACACGCTGATTGGTTGGTTTACAAGCGAATGTGACGCCATTTTTTTTTTCACTGGGAGAAGGACGCGTTTGTTTTGACCTCCGACGTTTGCGGCGCCGGCATGTTTATTTTTCTTCGGCATGGCGGGTTCGTCGAGTGCTGCTCCCACCGATGGGGATCGTCGGCGCTGCTCTGACTGCGACAAGGTGTTTTCGCACCGAAAAGGCATGCTTAAACACGAGAGAAACGTGCACCACAAAGAGGGGACAAGCTCAAAAAGCCACATGAAGGCTGACAAATGCGGTCACCGCGTTGCAACTTTTGATAACCTCGTCCACCACAGAGCAATGCGCGATTTCGACGATGAGATTGTGCAACTGGTCTTCGGCAGCGCTGAAGGTAAGAAAACTAGGAATAGTTTGCTTTTATTTCTCCTGCGTTAATCCGCTTCATCTAGTATTGTGTCCAGTGATTTAAGGACCCTTATCGCACGTGACCTTGAATAGCTGTGAGCAGCGTTTAGAAGAAAATGTAAATATGAGCGAAGATATATTCGTATTTAATTGAATGGACATTTGTGTTAGATAGAAACGATGACTTCATTGTTTTATTTGTGACTGTGTTAGAAAATTTGGTTAGGCTTCAACGTAGGCCTATCAAGTATCAAGTCCACGCTCAGCGACGTTGCAATTAATGCAGGGCGGTATCTTTCCTGCTGTTAGCTAAACTGAATCAAATGAACTGTAAATGTGAGCCGACGTATATTCGTCACTGTGTAAAATCAACCTCCGCTTACTTCATGCTGCGACTGTTCCAAATTTCTAGGCCTAACGTATTAGCATGGTAACGTTCGCAAGTGGCAGTTGCGCGCATTCACCATATTACAACAATATTGCGACGCGGAGTCGTGGTTCTGGCGAGTTGGCACATCACTGCAAGGGATTAAAAGCGCCGCAAAGACGGCGGACCGAAACGGAAGACGCATAGCCCACGGTGTGTCTTTGTGTTTCGGTCCGCCGTCTTGGCGGAGCCGACTGCGCATGCGCGAGTTAACGTGAACGGTAACTTACCGGCACAGGCTTTACCGTCGCCAGCGAGCTTCCTGAGCAGACGAAGTGTACCGTCGCGTATTGAATACAGAAAATGCAGTGCGTTCGGCGCTTTATGTTTTGTACAGCCTATGAAAGTAATCTTACTTGATGCTGTTTATTACTTCTTCGGGTCTTCCCATGCTGAGGCTGCAGTGTTACGCTGCATCTGGCAGTGTGCCAGAACACTTTTCTCTTAGCAGAGCCTGCCTGCTTCAGAGAGCGCGTCTCCGAGGTGGCGGATAGGGAGGCTCCTACCAAGGAGGCGGGCTAGTATTAGCAGATTTCAACCAGCACAACATATGCTTCATTTAAAAACTCAGCCTGCACATTCCTGTTTGGTAAAAGATGGCAGTATCATTAAGAATAAATGTGTTGTTGTAATTATGGTATGCACTACAGTTGCATTCAAATTGCATGTCCTCCCACGCTGGTAATCTTTGGACTGAAAACTGGACTGGGTGGTTCATCTAGGCTGGCCCAAGCATGTTGCAACTCAAGCCCATGCCTCTGCTTGGTAGGAGCGGTGCTTGCACCCGCGGACCAACAGGTGACGGGACAATGAAAGCTAGTGCCCTGTGTTCTGCCACATAAATCGGTGTTCTATATCATGCTTATGTGTGCGCATGCCGTCAACTTAGCCTGTTTCGGAGCTGAAAGTGTTGCTCTGGACTGCCTGTATGTTTTCTTGCACCCCTTATCCAGTGCCCGTTTCCCCGGGATGGTGCATACCCAACCCTGCCTGAGCCCGTTAAGCTCCAGAGGACTTCCACCCTGGGCCATGGCCCACAATGGCCCACCCGGTGCTGCAGCCCCGTCCACTCACGCTTCGGTAGCATGCTGCCATGGGTTCTTTTTGGATAGCCGAGGGGGGGATTCGGTGCTGCTACAATTGATCACGGCTAAACTAGCAGTGCTAGAAGAGGCCAACTGTGGGGACAGATACTCCTGTACAACAGAAAATGCCTGCTTTTGCTTACGCTGTCTAATCTTAAAAAAAGAAGCAACACCTGGGCCATGAAGCTCAGCATAGTGGAGGGCTACGGACTAATTTAGACAACCTGGGGCTATTTAATGTGCACCGTAATCTTGGCAAAACGGCACCATCGTATTTTGCCTATTTATTCCCCGCAATTACAGCCTGGCTGTCCTCGGTTACTGCATGCTGCAACCCTCCTTAGCTTGTCATGCTGCTAAAGCATGCTACAAAAGAACTCGTGGCCTGCTCAGATTGACGTTCGGGTTTCACTACCGTTGACAAATCTGAAGGCTCGCTTACAGCCTCTGTACATTTTTTTCCCTTGGTAGTAGAAGACCACATTCACAGGCACTACAAAAATTTCAGTGCCTTGGAATGTCGCCACTTTTGCCTGCAGTTGGCTGTGCACTACCCCCGCCTCCTCGCCAAACATGTCCTAGGCTTTTTTGCGAGCTGAGAACAAACTCGTTTATTACCTGTCAGTATGGTCACTCATGCTGTATGTGTCATTTTTCTGTATTCAGCAAGTTCCTGTTGTCATGAAGATGCTCCATCCCCATTGCCTGCTGCGCCTGTTACTGGACAAGTCACTGGTGCTCCAAGAACTTTCATTTTGAGCTGTGAATGCAACACTGAGGGAGCTGAAGGCATGTTGAGAAATGTGTCGCCTGGGCTGCAGTTGGTGTTTCCCTTATTGCTTGAGATGTGCTGTAATAGGAGTGTTGCC
This sequence comes from Haemaphysalis longicornis, assembly GCF_048455015.1. Taxonomy (NCBI): domain Eukaryota; kingdom Metazoa; phylum Arthropoda; class Arachnida; order Ixodida; family Ixodidae; genus Haemaphysalis; species Haemaphysalis longicornis. The sequence continues at coordinate 113,863,364 of NW_027526295.1, read as the reverse complement.
ACACTAACTTGGCAATGGGGCCTACACTGTATTTATACGAATCGAAATAAACATGATTTATTTGTCTGGAAAGTTTGCTTCAGAGACATCTCTTTGCTACAGACAGCAATATAGGCCAGGGTGAGAAATGGGAACTATTGAGTGCATGTTGGAGGCTGCCACGAGCACACCTCATTTAAAAGACTGGCAACAGTACCGCTTGATTATGAACTTCTGCAACTTAATTTCCACGTGGTGGTTCGTTGTACACCTGCAGCATTCCAAGAAAAATGGCATTCATGCTGGTTTGCATGATAGAAATGCGAGGGTTTTCTGGGTCTTTCACAGCTGTGTCAATTTTTAAGCACCACAATGGGAACCTTGATGGAGCCAACATTTCAACAAGAGGAATCGCCTTCAGATAACTCCCCTTGTCAAAGAAATGGCTCAACAGTTATTCCTAAGGGTGTGTTGATAGATAAGCACTTTCAGTGTGTTACAAAATTTTTTTATTCGCTAATGATCAACCAAACAATCAGGTCATCCTAACGTGGTAGCCTTATGGTTAATTTTGTTTATTCAGAAAGAAACTGATGCTTATCAAGGGTGTGTGCAATGCAGTGGTTTGTAAGTGTTTCGAGAACCATCATGAAACCCAGCAAAAGGCAACAAACCTCAAGACATCAGAGATCAAGGCGCTTGTTTTCAAGCAAAAGGAGGTTACATAGTAGCCCCTTAACTTTGCGGTATCCTAAATGGTAGAATGCAGCGCACATGAACAGGTAACAGAATAAAGTCTCTGAGCAAAATGGCTTGGTGCAGGTTTGTTGCCATGGCCATTTTGAGTCACTATGACTAATCTTTATGCATAATCAGCCTCCTACTGTCCACTGCACCACAAAGGCCCCTTACACAGACTTCAAATGCATGCTCTGTCATCTGAATCCATTCCTTTCTCTGCAGTGGCAAGAGTACAGTACAGACAATATTCATGCAGCAAGCACACACAAGTAAAATTGGCTAACGAAGTATTTGTACCAAAGCAGCAAGCCTAGAATTATGACGGGGGTCAAAAACACTGCAGCAACTGCATTTAATTGTAGAATGCGTGAGCTTTCCGAGATGCACTGTAAAGCTTACATCATGCCAATGTAAACTGCCCTAAAGCTCTGATGCAGAACAGCAGCAAGTAGAGAGCTATTTTAAAGCTAATAATGAGGATGTCGTGCAATGAAGTGTGCATGTCTCGTACAAACATCTGCACTGCTATTCTTGTATTCTGATTTTAGAGGACTCCTTGCAAAATTGCTAGCCATAATTACTTTGGTTCAGGTTAGCTGATGGTTAACAGTATATATAGTATCTGTATGCAAGCAGAAATGATGTGTTAAGCAGACACAGCCATGCAGCATTGAGTAAATGGAAGCAAGTGTGGCGTCTTCTGTGCAAATCAGCGGTTGCCGAAATAAACAATGCGGCATGGCTATTAGCAGCAAATTTCCCTAAGGCAGAGGACACGCTGAGGCTTCATTGATTGTAGGGTTTAACGCGCAGACGCAATGTAGGCAATGAGGCGCGCCGTAATGGAGGGCTCCGGATTAATTTTGACCACCTGGGGATCTTTAACGTGCGCCGAAATCTCGCACAGACGGGCATTTTTGCTTTTCACCTCCATCAGAAAAGCGGCCGCCGCGGCCAGGAATCGAACCCGCGATCTTGTGCTCAGCAGCGCAACGCCTTAGCCACTGAGCCACCGTGGCGGGTGGTGCTGAGGCTTCATCAACTGGATGGAACAAACCATTTCTGATTCGTGTTTGGGAGAAGGTGTACATGCAGTCGAGAATTTCGAAATTAAGAGCATATAAAAAGAAAGTGCAACTCTCGGCCTAGGGCGAGCACAAATCATGGCTGCATGTTTATTCGCACGGTTAGCTGCCTGTACTGCAATGAATGTGCAAGTAGTTTTCTCCACCACCTATTCACCAAGTAGGGTTTTATGCTGACCGTACCACTAGAGAGTGCAGGTTACGGGGTGACAAGGGTCGGCTGCAGCGAATCCCGCATGGCAGGCAAATATGCGGCCCTGAAAAGGGCCGTTTCAACAAGCCGATGGTCTTCGGTGGTGCCTCGTTGCACCTCAGGACGGCGAGCAGTACTGCAGGCAGTCGTTCCTCTCGTGGCCCTTGGCTCCACAGCGGGCAGCTCGTTTTGGTGAGAGAATGCCCCGCCCGTACCGCCTGGCCAGCGCTTTCACAAGGATCGCGGACATCTCGTCGATGCCACGATCCCTGGACACGTGGCAAACAGGATCCGCTTCGGCTGTTTGGTCGCGTTCAGGAAACGGTGCTGCGCACAAATTCAACAACAAAGCAAGCAGACTGTCAGGGCAAATGCAAGCACACTTCACAGTACAGATATTTGGTGTTTGGTAACAACAGGACTCTCGAAGAAATGCGAAGAAGGCATCGGCTCACTACAAGTTCTTGCTTAACCATGTATGCAAACATTTAGTGCGACTCTCTGCCATAAATAAGTTCTTTTTATGCCCCTGCTACACTAGGTTTTGAAATTCCATTCGGCTCAAATGACATTCGAGCCAAATAAGCACCAAAAGAGACATTTGAGATTTCAAATGCCATTTCTAGCACTCGCACGCAGCGTCTTCGATCGGCAATAAAAGATATAATACTTCCGTACGTAAAACAAACAAAATATTTGTTTGTGGAACTTTGTTCACTGCTGATTTACTTAAAATATGAAACAAACATATTAAATACTCTCAAAACCAGTGGGTCAGTCGCAAAAAAAAAACTACTCAAGACAGCCGCCACATTAGAGTAAAAACTGGTGCCTCTTCTAATTTGACATCATTTTACTGCCTTAGACTGCTCCTAAATTTGGTCGTTGTATTATTGTACGAAAAAGAAACGGGGCGACAACAGTGCCACTACAGCACGGCGAGCAATTGTGAAATCTTTCAAATACCATCGAAATTGTAGTGTAGCACGGCGGATGCTGAATGACATTCGAAGCACCCCATTTGGTTCAAATGACATTCGGACCCTAATGTAGCCGGGGTATTAAACCATGTAGCAAACATTTAGTGGCACTCTGCCATTACTAATTTTGTAAGTCGGACTTCTCCAAAGTTTCATACAAAGTGGGACTTTAGCTCCTATTTCCGACTCTATAAACGTACTTCATTGCAAACGCTATGGGGTACGGCAAGTTTGATAACATGCATTTAGAGAACACAGCGACGTCGCAGGCGAAGCACGAGGTCGGTCAACGTGTTTTTACAACAGAATGGTACCTTCTATACACATACTTCCACGCAAAACTGGCTAAATTTGTGTACAATTTCTAATTTTTTAAGGCCAGGTTAGAAATATAGTTATACGGAGCCACTAGAACACAAAACCATACCCGTAGGCCTATACGAGCTCGTCCGTTGTTACCTCGGCGTTCAGTATGTAGACGTCCCGCATACGCTTCAGGGTGGCCGTTAGCATCCTGTTCAGCAAGCGACGAGTGGAACTCCAGCTTGCCGACTGGAAGCAACGAGGCAACACCGTGAAGACGTACACGGCAGGGGCCACCTCGCGCTGCAGCTGGGTCACCAGGGCCTACAACACAAACATGGCGACATTTGATGTCCATCCCGCCTTCACACACAAACAAAATAGCGCGAGTGTTTCCTCTGTACACACCTTGATGCTGTCACATATACGCTGCGGATCTGCGCCGGTCCGGTCTAGATCGTTCCCCTAACATAGAGAACGGAAAAATTTGCCGGTGGACATGTCTCCACAAACGGCAACAAGCGCAGCCGCAACCTGCACATGAATTTCAGTTTGCTGTCGCCAACTAAAACTCCGCGTAATGACATCACTCGAACCCACGACCGGCTTCTCGAACCTGGCTGCCTGGCGTTGCCCAAAGGACGAACCACAGAACAAGAGAACCGGCTCGCGCCTCACTGGCCTCACGCACATGACTGCCCTGGCCCTAGCGAGAAAAAAAAATTAAACGTCACATCCGGTTAATGTGTGTGTGACGTCATTTTAACGGACCAATCAGGGTTCCGCGCCTGCTGTCCCGATATGCTTGTCAAAAAGCATCCGCCATGTTCACAAAGCCGTGTTTACAGCGCCATCAAGCGGGCGTTCTCGGTAGTTCACGACGCCGCCACTACGCTTTTTCTGGCACTACAGTCAAAGCTAGACCTTTGCTTCTCTAAAATCCTCCCTGTTCTGTGGTTGAACGGCTCTGTCCGCGGGAACGGGAGCACGACAGTTAGCGCATCGTTTGCGTTCGTGCGCACATCCCCTCGAACTCATGTGGTGCGGATGTGAAACGTGATTGTTGCGATCAGTGAGTCATTATTCTGTGTGCGTTTAGTGACATTAAGTCTCGTGCAAGCGGCGCGATGCCTCGCAACTGCTGTGTGCCGCTCTGCGACGCGAACGCCAAAAAAGACCCCGGAGTGCGGTACCACGAGTTTCCTAGCAACTCGGAACGTAGTGAGGCGTGGGTGAAGAATATTTCTCGCGAAGGACCAGCAGGAAGAGGGAGTAAATGGCAACCAAGTGACTGGTCGCTGGTATGATCTAGGCATTTTTTAGAAAGCGACTACAGGACAAACACGAAGGTAAGGATTTTACTTCCGACCGCCGTACCCACCGTGTTTCCCAACTACCCAGAGTACATGCAGAAAGGAGCTGCGAACCCCAGAAAACGCCGCAAATGTAACTCTGATTTTGATGCACGTAGCTGCCCAAGAGAGAGCCCCAGCGAAGGTTCCCTGCCTGATCACAATGATGTAGAAGTGCTCGCTCCTGACTTCCTCGAAGAAATGTGCGCAGAAAGTAAGTTTTCAACTGATGTGGGGTGCCAAACCACCGTGGACATCTCGCGCATCCTAGAGGAGAACAAGAAAACAGAGGCCCGACTAAAAAAAAAAAGATATCTCGCCAATTAAACGACCTGCAAAGATTGCAGAGCTAACTCGAAGAACTGAAGACCGCCTTCGGTCGTATGAAAACGACAAGGCAATTCAAGCTTTCGTGCAGGTTTTGGGAACTGCAAAAGAGGGCGACAAATCTGGTCGCTTTATTAGTAACCAAGTTGCCAATTTCAACAAGCAAAAGCCCTCCTACTGCGAAGAAATACTGCGCGAATGTGTGCTTTGGAAAGCATGCTCGCAAAAGGGGTATGAACACTTGCGCGCTAGAGGTCTTTTGAAGCTACCATGTCGTTCCACACTTCAAAAGTATGTGGGGAACTCGACCGGTGAGGTTGGTGTGACCTCCTTGATAAAGGAGCGCCTTCGTGTGGAGCGGAAGGAACTGTGTGTTGCGCAAGAAGATTATTGCTCCCTCATTATTGATGAGATGGCTATCGCACAGAAGGTGATATATGACCGACAAGTGGACAAAATATTTGGCCTTGTTGACATGGGCCCCGGGGGAGACACAAGCACGACACCTCAAGTGGCAAACCACCTGTTGTGCTTTGTTTTACGGGGATTGTCAACCAGCTATGTGATACCCGTTGGCTATTTCTTCACCCGATGCCTGAAGAATGACAAGCTGTTTTCTATGACGATGGAAGTCCTGAAAACTGTCGAAGAGGTGGGATTTCTCGTGACGAGAGTCGTAACTGACAACCACCAAACAAATACTGCCCTTTTCAAACGTTTTTCGGACGATGGCACTCTTGTTCATGCTTTGCATCACCCTTTAAGGAAGGGTGACCCACTTTTTCTTTCATTTGATCCCAATCATCTGATAAAGAACCTGCGCACCAACTTCCTTGAGCGAGAGATGATGGACGAAAATGGAGATATTCGAGGCGGCTTCTACCTGAAGAAAATATTTGAAATACAGTCAGAGCTTCTGGTTAAGCCAGTAAGATTCCTCACTCGTGCTCATGTGGAGCCAACCAACTTGGAGAAGATGAAAGTTTGCAGGGCTACTCAGATATTCTCTCCACCCGTTATTGCGACTCTCCAGTTTCTTCAAGACAACCCAAGCAGCCATCCTGACGCACATGAGTTTGAAAACTGCTCCGCCACAATCAACTTCATGAAAATGGTAGCAAAGTGGTACGCCCTCCATGACATCGGCAAAGTTCAGTCTTCAGGACTGCTTGACGGACCTTTCATTGTGACAGATGATGAACGGCTTTCGTGTCTGGAACTTGACTTCGTGTGCTACATGGAAAACCTCCGGATGCACAGTGACAGGTTGAAACGAATGACGAAGGAGACCTATAAAGCGACCCTTTTGACGACAAAGTCAACTGTGGCTCTCATTGAATTTCTCCTCGATCATGTCAAGTAAGATATATTTTGTCTACGCCTTAGTTTGTTTAGTAGTGTTTAGACGATCCGACTTGTTAGTTTGCTTTCGAGTGTCACAGACCCTTACGTGCGGCATTTGTGTTTTTTTTTCAGTTTCCGCTATGTCCTGATACGTGGCTTAAACAGCGACCCCGCGGAGTCACTGTTCAGTTGTCTTAGGCAGTTTAATGGCGGCATTGGCAAAGTGGACGCCCAGACGGCAGTTTACACTATGGAGAAACTGCTAAAGGTACTGTTTAAAACCTCACCGATAATAATGTTATGAAACAAGCAATGTTTTTTTTCCAGGTTGGAATTCTTCAAGCGGCAAAAAGTGGTAACGCACCTGCTTCTTCTGAAATGAAGGCACCCATCCGGATGGCCGTTCAGAATGTTGAAACCTATCCGCTGGCAGCGCCAGTTGTGTTTGCTACGAGAGAACTTGCCAGCGAGATCGAGTTCGTGAACCGGTTCTCTGAAGAAGAAGACATCGAGATAGCACCTGTGGCATTCTTGGCTGGTTATGTTGCTCGTGTATGTGTGGAAAAGGTACGGGTTGTTTCGACAATATTTCATAAAACGCATTTTTATTTTGGTTTATTTTTTGTGGCACAGGCGATAACAATCTATAGATAGTGATCGTAGCTTTCGATACGGCGTACTGGTTTGTTCTTCCATTATTAAGTACCTAGTGCCTGCTTTATGGACAGTCTCATTCTTGTTTTTAGGTGCCCTGCCGATCATGCAAAGCTTTGCTGCAGGCTGAGGATCCATCGCAACCAATTTATGGGCTCCTCAAGCACATGGACAACGGAAACTTGACCTACCCTAAAACTGACGTAGTCGGGCTATGCAAGCTCACATGCAACTTCGTAAGCCGGGTGATGAAATCAGAGAGGTCAGACGAAGTAGCCAGCTGTGCAAAATGGTGTTGTCAGCACTTCTTCCACACTTTACGCGCTGCCCTCAATTAATCTGCGAAAGCCGTGACAGCGTCCACACTGAGAAGCTTTGCAAAGTGTTTTTAATCAAGCTATTACGACCCCTGCTAGCAAACTGGGCGGGTGATATTATTTCGACAGTAGAGTGACTTCTGAGGCTGTCTCATAAACCTCTTTCAAGGAAGGTTTTCCGTTTGTAAATATCTTTCATTGTAAATATCTTTCATTGTAAATATCTTTCATTACATTAATGTGTTTGAAGAAAGGTTTTCTTATTTGAAATACTATATTGACCTCATCTCTTGCTTTATTTTTTCTGAATAAGGAATTTCAGACTGTAAATACGTTTTTCGTTACTGCTGTTGTAAACAAAATAAAGGCCTGCATGAAACTCCCAGTTCAAACTTTTTTAAGTGCGAATGCACGTCTTACGCTACCCTGAGTCACGCTTCTGCCGCCGTCCGTCTTCAGCCGCAGGTGTTATCGCGCGCGCGCCTCCTCGCCCTTAGCAACGGCGCGGAGCGGAGGGGAGAGCGTGCGTAGCAACGGCGCCATGACGTAGTACGCCACGTGACGTCGAGCGCTCTCGCCTCCTCTCCCCTTCCGCTCGCCGTGACGTCACGCGCTCTCGCCTCCTCTCCCCTTCGCTCGCCTGCCGTTTGCGCGCTCTCGCCTCCGTCTCCCCTTCGCTCGCCTACCGTTTGCGCGTTCTCGCCTCCCTCTCCCCCTTCGCTCGCCTGCCGTTGCGCGTTCTCGCCTCCTCTCCCCTTTCACTCGCCTGCCATTGCGCGCTCTCGCCTTCTCTCCCGCTTCGTTCGCCTGCCGTCGCGCTGCGCGAGGGTTTAAAGGCGAGGCTGTCGCGGCCCGAACGTGATCACGCGCGGGTGTTAATGTAACTAACGGGCAAATGCCACCAAATTTCAACAAACTCCCCCTCATAGCATCACCCGTGCATTCGCACTTCCTCATGCTCCCCTTCGGGGAAATGTGGGGGAATTGTTGTTTTCTTGGCTTCGAACAACAGTATTCCACAAATGGGCTCGGAAATTTACTGTGCCGTTGATTGTGGGGTTTAACGCGCCGACGCAACGCAGGCGATAAGGCGCGCCGTAGTGGAGGGCTCCGGATTAATTTGGACCACCTGGGGACCTTTAACGTGCGCCGAAATCTCGTAAAGACGGGCGTTTTAAGTGCGAATGCACTTCTTAAGTCCGCCGCCGTCGTCCGCATAGCAACAGCTGCGGGTGCGCGCGCTCCTCGTCTTCCCTAGTAACGGGGGGGGAGATGGGCGCGCGCTACTCTCCTCCTCCTCTCTCCGCTCAGTGACTGCGGGTGTTGGGCACCTCCTCTTCACCTCGGGCGGGAGAGCTCTCGCTCGCGTAGCGGGCGCTCCGCATTCCGACGCGTGAGGGCGCTAGTGTAGCGGCCGCGTGGCGCGGGAGGGTATTAGTCGAGCGCGCGCCGTCGTCGAGAGCGGTCGCTGGTCCTGCATCTCGATAACGATGATGGCGTACCGGGCAACGGTACCAGCAATAACGAGTGAAATATCTTTCTTTGTAGTTGTGTGCGCGTGTTTGATCTCTCGACTACTCATTAAGATGACGATATCCACCGTAATTGCGCAATCAACAACCGTGCATTCGCACTTACACACTCTCCCCCTCGGGGAAGTGCGAGGAAATTTTTTTGCTTTCGCCTGCATCAGAAAAGCGGCCGCCGCGGCCGGGAATCGAAACCGCTACCTCGTGTTCAGCAGCGCAACGCCTTGCCACTGAGCCACCGCGGCGGGTTTTTACTAGGCCGTTATGCAACTTAACGTGCAAGTGATTTCCTTTAAGGGGAATATAAATATATATGAACCTGGGTCTCAAAGCTGCCATAGTCACTTTTCCGGATATAAATACACAATGCAAATGATACTGCGTGAAATACCGGTGAATGCGAACGCCCTAAACACATGGAACGCTATGCCAGTTCGAAGTATTGAAGTTTTTAACTTCAGGCTCCTTATGAGCCATTTTCAGTTGCAGTAATCTTCAACTTCATTGTGGACCGACTATTAAAACTCAGCAGCAGCTCGATGAGTGCGCGCCTTGCGTGGTTAGCAACGAGCGGCCGTGCGCCACTCAAGCAACCTGGCTAGGCGGGTATTCCGGCACGCGCTAGCAGATACAAGTGAGACTTTGCCAATATAAAGGCTTTTGCAATATGAACTTTAGCTCTCACAACTATAAAAAATCGAATTGCATTCGTCTGTTTGAAACAAAGCCAAGCATACCGGCATATCGGCGCCGTCGTCACAGCGTTTCTCCAAAGCTTTCTCCGGAGAGCGTTTCCCCGGACGGTAGCGCCGCGGAGGCGGCCAAGAGAACTAGAGCCCGGACGCCGTTTTGGCGTGACGTAGCAGGCCGTGGTACGAGATTCCGCCACACGTTAAAGATTCCCAGGTGCTCAAAATTAATCCGGAGCCCTCCACTACGGCGCGCCTCATCACCTGCGTTGCGTCGGCGCGTTAAACCCTACAATCAATCAATCAATCAATCAATCAATCAATCAATCAATCAATCAATCAATCAATCAATCAATCAATCAATCAATCAATCAATCAATCAATCAATCAATCAATCAATCAATCAATTAATCAATCAATCAATCAATCAATCAATCAATCAATACATTCATTGGCTCCGAAAAATTGGGTAATCATTGTTTTATAGCAATCAGCAAAACGGAAAAGTGAAATGTACCTTCACAGGAGCATTTGAATGTTTATTGTGCATCGATATGAACTTGCACATCGGTATTTATATTTCGTCGGTATGGTGCCGTTGGACGCAGCAACAATACACACTGGAATACATGCGTCCGCGCATTGTGTAAAACCTATAGAAGCCCCAGGCGCTCGCAAACTACGCGAACGAAACCGAACGGGTTGTCAGCGAATTGTTTGATGAAGTCAGGGTCCGCTACAGCGAAAGGAGCGTGATTTGCTGGTTCGCAGCAGTCTTGTGGGTGTGCTAGACGAGGGACGTCCTGTTTGAACGCGGCGGTGGCTTTTGGCAAGCTTAGCGGAGTTCCACCCACATAGGCGTCTTGACGCATTACTTCGCTTCACCCCTCCGAGACGGCAGTACCATCTTAATAAAAAGTTAGAGGGGAGGACATCAGACGCGTTCATACAGCCCTCCGGGAATTACTGCATGGCTCAGTCAGCAGAGCCTGTCACACCTCCCATTGCCGCCAGGCCTATCGTCGCCTCGAATCCCAGCGCCGCCGCTCCATAAAACTTTTGTGGTGATGTCATTTCCGTGACGGATATGACGTCGGTGTGGTTTGTGTCATCGTTATTATCATCACAGCCCATCTACGCCCACTGCAGAGCAAAGGCCTCTCCCATTGTTCTCCAAATTCCCCGGTCCTGTGCTAACTACGACTCTGCCCATCTAACTTTCTGCCGCCCCTTGCAGCGCTTACCTTCTCTAGTGATCTACTCTGTTACCCTCAATGACCAACGGTTATCTTGCCTCCGCATTACATGCCCTGGCCACGTCCATTTCTTCTTCTTAATTAATACTAATATGTCCTTAACACGCGTTTGCTCCCTGACCCACTCCGCTCTCTTCTTGTCCCTCAATGTTGCACCTATGATGTTCCCTTCCATTGCGCGCTGAGTCGTCCTAAATTTACGTTGAAACCTCTCAGTGAGCCTCCAACTTTCTGCCTTGTAGGTGAGTACCGGTAAGATGCAGCTTTCATACACTTTCTTCTAAGGGACAATGGTAGGCTGCCATTCATTATCTGAGAATGCCTGCCGAATGCACTCCACCTCATTCTTATCCTTCGAATTATCTCTGCCTCATGGTTGGGATAAGGGGTCACAATTTCGCCGAAGTAGATACATTCGCTTACTACTTCCACGGCCTCACCACCTATCTCAAACCGCTGTGCTGTCCCGAGGTTATTGATCATTACTTTGATCATAGTACTTTCATCATTACTTTGATCATTGATCATAGGTATTTTACTGCTCTCCTTATAGAAAATCATGGTAGCTGTGGACATATTGTAGATATCCTCTAGTATTTTTTTATAATGCTCATCTACAGCCTGCTCCCGTAATGCCTGAATGACTTCTGAGGTTTCGACCGAGTCAAATGCTTTCTCATCATCTGTGAAGGCTATGTATAGGTGTTCAGTATACTCAGCGCACTTCTCTATCGCCTGATTGATCATGTGAATATGTTGTATTGTTGAATAGCCTTTACGGAACCCTGCTTGTTCTTTAGGTTGACAGAAATCTAAGGTTGCAGAAATTTTGTTAGCGGTTACCTTGGTAAGTGCCCTGTAGACGACTGACATTAAGCCAGTCGGCCTGCAATTTTTCAAATCCTTCATGTCACCTTTCTTAAGGTTTAGGATGGTGTCCGCGTTCTTCCAAGATTCCGGTACACTTGCGGTCATTAGGCATCGCGTATATAGGTTTTCCAGTTTTTCTGTTACAATTTCTCCGCCATCCTTCGACTGCTGTTATCTGGTCCTCATCATGTGCTTTGTCCCCTTCATTTCTTTCAAAGCCTTCCTTACTTGTTCTGTCGTTACTGGTGGGATGTCTATGTCATCTGAAACACTTTCTCGCTCGGCATTATCTTGGATATCCCGCCTGCTGTACAGATCCCTATTAAACTCCTCGGCTACTGTGACTATTTTATCCCTATTTATGATGGCAAGCCCTGCTTGTCTCTTAGTGCATACATATGATTTCTCCCCACGCAAAGACGGTAAGAGGTTTGTGTACCCCGGCATAAAACAATTTCGTGTTAGTAAGCTTCACCAAATCCAAGAGGGAGGTGATTCAACGGCTGCCCTACCAATGGCAGCCGAGTAAGAGAGAACCCACGCCACGCAAATAGGGCCTCAGTCCCAATTTTATCAGCGATGCGCTTTACGTGTGCCAAGCGTCAAATATGAGGAGGAAAATAAAAACATGATGTGTTGTGGCACCGCAGACATTAACAAGCACAGATGATCTAGCATACGGTTTCACAATAAAGCTACTCCAAAAAAGTGATTGAACTCTTGTTACTACCCCTATGCTGACACAACCGTAAGGAGGTATATGCGTTCATTTTGTATAGCACTGCCTTCAGGACATTGCGTATTGATCTCAAAATTTATGTCCTTGCAGGATGAATAATCACACGACCCAGGACATCCAGAGGAGTACAACATTACCGGAAGCTTAAAATATCCCATTTGATACAGATGGAAAACATTAGGGCTACATAGTGACTCCCAACATATATTTGTACAGGCCTTCCATACCTTCCCACTAAAGCACAGACATGGTCTTAAAAATATTATTACCTACGGACGCACAAAAACAGTGCATATTTGCATCCAATACTTTCGGAAGAACAGGTTCACTTTTTTCGGAGCTACCCTACCTGAAGTAATCTATAAAGCGGTGAGAAGAACAACAGCTGCCAAAACGAATTGTAGATCCACCCTTCCCCCTGCGAAAAGTACACAGGGATTTCAATGTAAAATGATCAACTCTAATTATCCATATACTGTTTCCAAGTAATGCCCGTTCGACGTTTTATGTCAGGGTTGCTGACAGTAGGATATTCATTCTCTCCTAACACCTAATGTCAAATTTTACATTTCCAAGCCGTGATAAAAATCTCATAGCTGATTAAATGAGGTGTACTGAGTGTGCGTGTAATTATTCCAAGTTATTTTTTGAAGTACTTAAGTAAAGTCAAATGACGAGTGGGCTGGGAAATGGGTAGTCCTAAACATTTTATTAAGACCGGAACTCATAAGTGGTATAAAATCTACCACCCCTTTTTTAATTTGCACGGTATGCTGCATTGACGAAGGTATTATTCATAATCAGACCTGCCAATTTCCGAACAACTGTAACGTTCTTTCAGTACGCAAGCATGGCTTTAGAAAACATTACTCGAAGAGAGGTAAGTTTGTTGAATGCGTACATGACTCCGCAAAATCACTAAGTTGTAGAACAAAGACTGATATTATTGTGTGGGCTCATCGAGAGCCTTCGAAAAGTTTGCTACCAGAAATTTAACGCAAGACCGATACGGTTATTGCTGTTTTCAAATTAATACTTGAATCTGACCATATCCCATCGTACGTGAAAAATAGGTTGTTTGTGCTGTCTACTGCCTCACCTGACAGCTTGTTGACTGGCTTTTCCAGCGGGTTCATGCTTGGACGGCTTGTTTTTTCACCAGGTAATAATGATAATGGTCAAGGAATTTCATTTATTATCAAAGTTATAGCTAAAGACTGTGCCCTTTATAAAAAAATATGCCATGCTTAGGACGAGCATATTTTAGTCTACGATAAGTGGCCTTCTGGTGTAACAAAGGGCACATGGCTACTAACTTCAAAAAACAGTTTATGAGAATAACTAACCAACGACACCAGTCAAGCTTCTTTACTGTACTAACTACAACAAATTTTCTATATTTCCACGTAGCGAAAATCTTGTGTCACGGATCAGAAGTTTTTTTCATTGAACGAACCACAATGATACTGTAACTAACACTTCAATTCTTAAGCTGTTGTTTTTACAATAGCATTGGAAGTTTTACCACCCTTGGTCGGCCTTGTCGCATTTTAGGCTATCATTATTCGGAAAGTAAAACCTTTTATATCGTTTGACATTCGTTTCCTACATAAGTAATCCTCCGCTCTTGGTACTCCTTGGTGATACTGATGGCCGAGGAGGCCAGGAGGGGAAGACTGCGAAATAAATGCGCCGAGAATACTAACAAACATTGCAAGTCTATAACAGGCAGTCGCTATCTGTCAGCCATAAATAGCATTATTCAGAAAAAATGTATCTCTTGAATAATTTGGACAGCTCACATTCCCCATCTTCCGCCACAGCCTTATCCTTCTGCGTAGCTTTACTGAATGACTCCTCCCACAGCCCGCCATTTCGCGCAAAGCCGAAGCTTCAGCAACAGCGCTGCAGACTTCATCCACAATAACAGAACCAGCTGTAATAAAGCTGTATGCCGCAGCTAGCATTAAAAAGATGATGATGGTTGGTGTTTAACGGCGCAAGGCCGACGAGGGCAAAGAGCGCCAGAGAAGTTATTTAATGAAAAGAAGTGATTACCACAAAAGGTAGGTATAAAACGTATAAACTGGACATTGTAAGATCAATAAAGATAATGGTGATGGCTGGTGTATCGGGCCAGATTTGATTGTGCATGATAGGAAATGAGGTTTAAAAACTTAACATCTGACAAATACTTAAACACGTGTTTCACAGTAACCATGGCATCGTCACCCAGAAACAACGATGGGTGTAGGGGAATATGTTGTCTGTAGAGTTCTCTGAAGTGTTTGTGTCGTGTTGTGTCAAGTGCCTTGCATTGTATGAGTATGTGGGCCACGGATAGGCCCTCCCCACACCTGCTACACAGGGGTCTTGGAGATCCCGTGAGCAGGTGCGAGTGCGTTACATATGTATGACCTATCCGTAATCTAGCTAAGGTAACTTCAATGTGCTTGATGTGTGAGTCAGTAGTGTATTGTACCAAGTGTGGTTTTATGACGTGTAGTTTGTTGTCTGTCTGTTCGCTCCAGTCTGCTTGCCAAGTTTTACGGAGTTGCTGCCTTATGTGTGGCTTGAGGTCTGTGTAAGGTAGTGTTGTTATGTTTACTGTGTTTCGGAGTGCAGCATTGGCGGCCCTTTCATCCGCCAGTTCATTTCCGCCGATGCCAGAGTGGCCTGGCACCCAACACACAGTCACCCCAAGGTTTGAGGAATAAGCTACCATAATTGTTTTGAAGACAAGAATAATGACATGGTTTTTTGATGACTTTCCGGATGATAATGCACGGACGACGCTCAGCGAATCTGTATAAATGACGGATGTAGGAATATGATGTTCAACTATGTGACTTACAACCAGAAATATGCCATATGCTTCTGCCGTAAAAATACTTGTATTAACATTCATTGTTCTACATGCTTCGAAATTGGAACCATGCGCAGCACAAGACACTGCAGTGAACGTTTTCGATGCATCGCTGAAGAACTCTGCAGCCCTGTATTTATTCTGCAGATGCATTGAATGCTGCAAAATCCCACTTCTTGGTGTCCTGTTCTTATTGTATTGTACGAAAGACAAGTCACATGCTACAGGACGAATATGCCATGGTGCTACAAGATCAGTGTGAGATGATTTGAATGTGTCTAAGAAGGAGACCTCATGAATAGTCACCTCGTCCCTCACTCTCTGCGAGAAGGGAACGGAAATTGATAAGCTGTTTAAAAAGAGTTTAGTTGTGGACGTATCATTAAAAACCGGTTTAAAGGGATGGTTATTCATTGATGAGATTTTGGAGGCATATAGGAGGTCAACATAAGTTCACTGGTACGCGAAGCACCATTTGTCGCACTCTGCATAAAGACTGTGGACAGGACTGGTACGGAATGCCCCACAAGACAGGTGAAGCCCCAAGTGAAGCACTGGGTCGAGCATTTTAAGTGCTGTTTTTGTGGCTGACCCATACACAACGCTTCTGTAGTCCAACCGTGACCCCACCAACGCGGCATAAAGTCGAAGCAGGAGTTGTTTGTCTGCACCGTACGATTGGTGAGACAGGACTTCTAGAATATTCATTGTTTTTAGGCATTTTTGTTTTAGTCGTTTTATGTGGGGTATGAATGTGAGTTTCTCGTCAAACAGCACACCCAAAAACTTGTGTTCTCTTTTTACTGGAATCGAATCACCAAAGAGTTTTACGTCGGGATCGGGCAGGATGCCCCGCCTTTTTGAGAATACAACGCAGGTACTTTTAGAAGGATTAAGTTTAAATCCATTTTCATCTGCCCAGCGAGAAAGTTTGTTTACCCCAGCTGGACCTGACGTTCACAAATGGATATGTTACATGATTCGAAAGATATTTGAACGTCATCTACATACATCAAGCAGGATATGGTTGGCGGCAGTGCCTTTCGGAGAGAGTTCATCTTAACTATAAACAAGGTGCAGCTCAATACGCCACCTTGAGGCACGCCATTCTCCTGCACGTGAACGTTTGAAAGTGCCGAACCGACCCTGACACGAAATGTTCGTTCAGACAGGTAACTTCAAAGAGTATTCAGCATGTTACCTGTTAACTTGAAAGAGTATTCAGCATGTTACTTGTTACACCATAGGATTTTAGGTCCGCAAGAATGGCATAACGCCATGCCGTATGATAAGATTTCTCGATATCAAAAAATACGGTCATGCAGTACTGTTTGTGTATAAAGGCATCCTTAATGTATGATTCCAGTGCAACTAATTGATCGTTTGTGGATCGGCCTGCCCGGACGCCTGCCTGGCAGCTCTCGAGAAGACCATTGTACTCAAGAAAGTACACGTGCCTACGGTTTATCATCTTCTCGAGGAGCTTGCACAGGCAGCTTGTCAAAGCAATGGGCAGGTAACTGGCAGGAGAGGAAGGGTCCTTCCCTTCTTTCAGGAAAGCCATTACTATGGCCTCCCTCCAAGAGCGATGAATGTGCCCCGAAAGCCATATGTTATTGTATAGATGTAGAAGTGTTTCAAGGGTGTCTGAGTGTAGGTGTTGTATCATGGTGTATGTGATTTTGTCTGCACCTGGCGCTGAAGGCTTACATGTTGTCAGGGCTGCCTCCAGCTCATGAATTGAAAAAGGAGAATTGTAAGAAGTGTGGGACTTGATGCTATCACGCAGTGACTTCTTCTCCGCAGATGTTTTGTGTTTCATGAAAGTGTTTGTATAGTGTGTTGAACTAGACACGTGTTGGAAGTGTTGTGCAAGTGTGTTAGCCTGGTCTTCCAGTGTGTCCCCTGTTGTACTAACCAGGGGCAGGCTGTGTGTCTGTTGTCCTTTTAGTTTGCGTATTCGTGTCCAGGCTTTGCGAGAGTCAGTGTAAGAGTTTATGGATCTTACGAATGACCGCCAACTCTCTCGTTTTGCCTCACGGCGCACACGTTTTCCCATCGCCTTAGCCCTTTTGAACAATAAAAGGTTTCCCGACGTGGGGTACCGGCGCAGGATACCCTACGCCTTGTTCTGGGCCTCTCGCGCCCGCCTACAGTCCTCATTCCACCACGGCCTCTGCTGGTTGCGCGGGGCACTAGAGGCGTGGGGGATGGACTTTGCGGCTGCGTCGAGGATGTGCGCCGTGAGGAGTTGGGTAGCTTCTTCAACATGTAGGTGTACTATGAATGTGTGGTGTAGTTTGGATGTCTGTGTAAATGTATTCCAGTTAGCTCGTGCTTCATTGAACCTATTATGGGAAAATGGACTGCATGGGCCTTTACCTATGTATGTTAGTGAGGTAAGAGGAAAGAGAACTGCAGAACTCGAGAAGAGGAAAGAGAACTGCAGAGCCAATAGCCACGTCAAGACAGGAGTATGTGTTGTGTCCTATGTTATGATATGTAGGCTGTTTATTGTTGAAAAGGCATGCTCCAGAGGATGTAAGAAACCTCTCTATCAGGCGACCCCGGGCATCCGTACGAGAAGAGCCCCAAAGAGAATTGTGCGCATTAAGGTCGCCTGTTAAAATGTATGGTTCGGGCAGCCGGTCAACCAGCACCTCGAAGTCAGAGCTCAGAAGTGCAAGATCAGAAGGAATATATATGAAGCATACCGTTGTCAACCTATTAAATATTATTGTTCGAATTGCTACAGCCTCAAGGACAGTGTTCAGAGTGACAGGGTGGCAGGCTAAAGATTTCCGGGCAATTATGGCCACACCGCCAGAAGAGTGTGCGCAGCCATCCCTGTCCTTTCTGAAGACCGCGTAACTATTCAAGAAATTTCTGTGCTTGGAATTCAAATGTGTTTCCTGAACATACGTTACACTTGGCTGATTAGCATGCAGTATTTCGTATACATCATCGAGATTTTTAAGAAGGCCTCTACAGTTCCATTGAATTATGTTTTCTCTTCCCATTATTTAGTGTGAGAGCTACTGGAGTGTGTATGTTTGTTTATTTGTCGTCTTTCGGGGCTTTGATTCTCGCCTTTTTTGGCTTGTCGGGAGGCTTTGGCGTCGGGACGCGTTCCTTGCGGTGCACCGCAGACAAGAATGATTCGACGTCCATTTCATCCTCGGATATCTTTGGAACACCTGAGGGATCAGTCTCCTTGGACCGCGGCCCATTTGGGGCGCGCTTTTCCTTGCCCGCAACTGACGACGGTTCAAAAACGCCTCTGATGGCGCAGGCAGTGCGGTGGGGGTGGGAGCTGCCGCTGGCTCCCCCAGTTCCATCTCCGTGCCCTCGCATGTGGTTTGGGACGGTGGAGCGGAAGTGGAGGATGCAGCATCACTCCCACTGGGCGTGGATGCCACCACAACCGCTGCTGGCTGAGCGAGCGGTGCGGAGGCGGGATGAGCCGCCGGAGACGACCCGAGGGGGGGCGGTGGCGGGACCAAGTCGGGCTCGCGGTACTGGGTCCCCGCCAAAACCAGACGCCGCTCCGCCCCCCTGCGAGTTGCGTCGGCGTACCTCCCAAGAGGGAAAGAGGTGAACCTCTTCAGCGCCTCTGGGAAAGTGATGTTTTCAGTTACCTTGATGTTAATGATTTTCTTTTCTAATTGAAACTTTTCACAGCTACGGGACCATGCTACGTGCGACCCCTGACAGTTTGCACAGGTGAGTAGTCGAGTCCACCCTAGTCGAGTCCACATGACCACCCTACTGAAAAGTAGGGTGGTCATGTGCGGCGCATTTCGCGCAGGTCGTTTTGCCGCGACTAGAAGTTGTAGCGTGCCCTAATCGCTGGTACTTGTAGCAGCGGCGCGGGTTAGGTATGTACGGACGTACACCACACCTAATGAAGCCAGCATTGATGTGCTCAGGAAGTTTTGATTTGTTGAATGTCAAGATTATGTGCTTTGTTGATATTTCTACATTGTCACGACGGATGGTGATTCTCCTGACAGCGGTAACGCCCTGATCCTTTAGGCCTTCCAGAAGGTCGGCCTCTGTTTCACCTAGCAGGTCTTGCTCAGATATCACACCCTGCGAGCTGTGGAGGCTGCGGTGGGGTGTGACAGTGATGTCCAGATCTGCCATGCGGGTTTGGGTCAGGAGATTCGTAGCTTGCTGCTGCGTCTTGACTTCGACTAACACTTCGCCTGTTCGTAGTTTTTTTGCCTCAAAAGATTTGCCAATGATTCCATCAAGAAACTTTGAGACGAGGAATACAGACTGGGAAGAGAGGGGTTTAGACTTATCTATTGATTCAAGGACCAAAAATGAGGATAGTTGTCAGGTTTCGGAATGTTGATGGTTGGTAGGGATGGAAAGGAAACTTCGGTGCGGCCCCTTTTCAGGGTCCGATCACGTTTTGAGGGGGGTTTTGATTTATCTATACGGCATAGGAAAAAGCAGGGAGACGGGGGTACGTTTTTCTTTGACCATACCCTGGTAGGTAGTCAAAGAGGTCCCGGAGCTCCCTGCCTGGTAGACAGACAGGAAACCCATCCGCCCGAGCTTGACCTGGGCTCCGACGGCCACCGTTCGTGGTTTCTAACCCTCCACCTATATACACATTGCCCCCGTTGGATCCAGCTTATGTTTGGGGGCTCGGGGTCCGCGGTATCGCCAGTACCGTCACCAAGATTGCTCGAGGTGCCCCGTGCGGGGAGCATTAGAAAGCATGGTATTGGCCTAGAAATGGCCAGCGCGTGCGCCGTTTATATAATAAATGCGAGCATCGCCAGGCATCAGGTATTTCCGCAATAAACCTGGCAACTATATGGCCATCCGCGACTACTGCAATTACCATATTTTTTGGGGTACACTTCAGACCTCAGTAAAGTCTCGCACCCTCAAAACACCCGTTTAAAAGTCTCGCACCCTCAAAACACCCGTTTAAACGTATTTAATTGTACCGGCGTGCGAGACACCCCTGCCCGTTTGGCTAATAATCTACAAAATATTTGAAATTCATTGGTGTATCTTTAAAGATGCAGAAGCCTCTTATGCCCCTCCGTTGGGAATACAATTGAAGACTTGCATGCAATTCTCCACAGGAAGACGCGGCTGCTTCATTGTTGCCACACCGGTAGTGAAACTATACCATATCACGATATTATGATGGATTCCTGAAATCAGAAGTTGAAACTCGGAAAAGTAGGTGGGCACAATAGTTGGCTCCGTTTTGACGGACGTAGGAATAGGTTCAATGACTGCATTCCTAAACCTTTATTTTTCGCTGTGACGCGCAGGATCTTTGTAGAACATACCTGCTTGTGCAATGAAGTAGCCTGCTTGATAGATACGCGCCGTGTGTCTAGAAAGTTTCACCATTCGCGGTAAACTTTTTATTCAGGTTGAATTCACTCAGTAATAAATAGCATCAAATGCGCGGGTAAATATATTTACTCGTTGTAAGCCTTTGACTGCGTAGTAAAAAAGTTGATACCGCAAGCTTTTTTTCCAAATCCGGTAAATATTTCGGGCTCAAAAAGGAACAAAAAAATTGACCGCACTGCCACCTTTTACGCAACAGGCAAATGGGGATTTCTGAGGGAGTGATTCCCAATGGGCTTCCATCGTACAGCGAAGCTGTTGAAGGCGAGGAAAAACTGTGTGTCTTCGAGCATGAAATCGTCCGAAGCATTGAATGTGCGTGTACGAAAGGAACTGAGATCTAAACAAGGGAACGTTAGCGCACCTGCAGTGAAAAATGCCATGGTTGCGTGCTTGTGCGGTAGTTTTTCAGCCACAGAGAGAAAGAACACTCCCACTACAAATCGCACGTTGGTACAAGGAACGAGAGCAGCGGCAGAAAAGCGACGTCACGACGCGGCGGTGGGATGACGAGAGAACGCCTTTTCCGCCAAATGTAACCATCGCCGTCTGGCCTGTCTGGCGGCCCGGGAAAGCGAATCAGGTTCGGCGCCCAGCGCAAGAGTATATGCAGTGGCAATGCGGCTACGCGAGAGGAAAAGTGAGGACGAGGTCGAGTACGAGAAATGGTGACACCTCGGCAACCGAGTAAAATAATCTAAATGGCGATGTAAACTCCGCCGTACTCGGTACCATCGTGCAACTAATACAGCTTCATTGTTCAAGCACATTCACGAAGTGTAATGTCCAGTCATTCAGCTCTGTGCGCATAACCCTACAAGCTTTTCTCGCGGCTTGTTGTTTTTCTCTACGCGGTCGCGACTCGCGGGCATTTGTGTAGTATGCAAAAACTGTAATGAAATATATTTTCTGTAATGAAATATATTTTCATGAATACATACCTCAGCTCAGCCTAATCAAACTGAAACTTAAGAACTTCATATTTCCATGAGTTTCAAGCCCTTGTAATCTGAAGGTGCCTGCCAATTTTTCACGCAGTGGCTCGGAATACGCGAAAGGTCCTCTAGGCTTGTCAGCTAATATGCGCAGAAGACTTCCAAAAGTTTACCGGAGTAAAGTGAGACTTCACATGGTTATGCATAATAGGTTTACAAAGTGACACATAATTGGTTAACCAACTCTGTCAAACTTAGGAAACTAACCTAAACTCAACTGAGCTAATTTGTATTGCGTACTACTTCAGAACCTTTTAAAAATTGGCAGCATCTCCACTCAGTGGATGATGGCGAGGGTACGGGGTACGGGGACTCGAAATGACATCCAAGTTGCGCCCCGAGTGACATCCGATTTGCACCCCCCGCGTCATTCGATTTGAGCCGTGAGTTGCGCCTTGATTATTACCTAAACGAAACTGCAACTCACGGCTCAAATAAAAAACTCCCGCCTCCCCTCGCGGGAACCCCTGTGTACATGCGACGCATAGGCGGAGCGCCGAAGGGACCGCGCTTTATAGCGCGCATAACGTTGAGGGGACTGCCTAAGCCGGTCCCAGTCGATGACGACGTTGGCGTACTTGTAAAGCGGCGTGGATTCTAGGTGTGTGAGCCAAGCGTAGATGTTCTTCGCCGGAGAACGGCACACCGGTTATATGCGCAGCGCGCCAGAAGGAGAGGAAACCGCAGAAGAGAGAGTACTGCACATGCGCCGGCCCCAGAGCGTCTGCCGCGGCTATGACGCAACGTGCCGCGGCTATGACGCAACACAATCCAACACAATCTACTTTAATCAAATCCAATCCAAATCCAATCCAATCCAATCCAACCCAAGCCAAACCAACCCAATCCAATCCAATCCAAGCCAATCCAATCGAATCCAATCCAATGCCCCTCGCGAGAGTGTTCGCTATCGGAGAGCAGAGGGGGTGAGCGGCGGAGAGCGCAGCTGTCGTAGCGAGGACAATGGGGGAGGGGTGGACAACGCCGAGGACAACGACGACGACGACGCCGGAGGGACAAGGCGAGTGAATCAGATGCTCTGCATCTAAAATTTTGCTTGATTGTCGCTGGATGGTGGTGTGCGCACGGATTGACGCGGACGGAGATTGGGAGGTCCTAAGGGACTCCCCACCGTTACAGGCGAGGCAGTAAGCCGTTTGACGGTGGGTAAGACGGCTGACCCTAACTCTGTCTGGTCTACCAGACACGAGCTCGTATCCTGGCGGTGCCTGTGTGATTTTTTTGCGATTGTAAATGCTATGCGCACGACGCGGACCGATATTGTGGGGTACTAAGGTACTCCGCACCTAACGTTTTACTGCGAAGCTGTATATATCTGGGATTTCAGCTTTCCATACCGTACAACGCATGTTTAGTAGCAACGGCCCTTTAACTCCTACTCGCTACCGCCGACTCCTCTTTCAAAGGTTTTATACTACTCGCCACCATCGATGCCTCCTTCACAAGTTGCACACTCGGCTGATATCAGCAGTTGCACTTTTAACTCAGCCTCGCATGGATGCGGGTCCTTTGTTCAGAGGAAGATGAGCGGGAATAAAGAACCGTCGACCCACATGAAAGCGCAAATGAGCGCGAAGACAACGTAAAGCAGCTGCAGCGGAACGTGGTGACGCCGGCGTTGCCGTCTCAAGTTCCACCTCGACGCGCATCCGCGGATCCCACCCGGACGAAGAGCAGTTTGCCCGCTTGGAAGGCCGACGTAAACCAATGACTATCATTCATAAATGCGCCATAGCAAAACCTCATAATAGAAAAACCCACCCTGGCTACTGCTATCATTCGTGTTTATTTTCTCAAGTTCTTTATTAATGGTGTTTTAGCCAGTTTGTTCCCGTCCAGCTTGAAGGGCACCCGTAGTAACGTTATGGCAACCGCCTTTCACTTCTCCCACAGGCACATATTCGGTTGCCCATTTACGCGTGCATTGGGGTGGGGGGGTGCATGCCCTCACAGGCAGGCTTCACGCGTTTGCCGTTGACCGACAAATTCTGCTGGCGGAAGATTATGACGTTGACGTCTCAAGGCCTGATGCAATCTGACTGGTGTCCGCGGCTGTCGAGCGATGTCGTTCGGTGTCTTACACAGACAGTAACACGCCTACGCGCCGGGTGTGAGGAAACAAACAGCCCTAAGTTCGTCCGCTAAAATAAAGCTCGATTGCTTCCGAGTTTCCTACAGGCAATTGCACAGGAAGTAATCTGAATTGCAAGTTACAAACGCCTTTGTTTCATGCAGTCCCTGCACTGCGCCCGGCTTGCTCGCCCCCTTCCGATGCACACGTGCATGCAGGATCAGAAAGTCGTGTTTACTCAGGAAACTTTTCACTGGGTGAGAAAGGTGCCCTGCAATGATATAACGTTCCGAGAATAAACGCGAAGCTTAAGCGTATCGCAAAAACATTTTGTAAAGTATCACTCACCTGTCAACCTTATTTTTTTTCTCTCTCCCTTCCCACTTCTACGTGGGCCATTTAGCAGGTGCCACCCAAACAGCGGCGAGTCTGCCTTTCTTCCTCCTACTAACCTGCATTCCAGATTTACTTTTTGGGCTTCACTTGTTGTGAGGACAATTAGTTGGATGGCTAGGGTAATAATAACGTTTAAACCCCATACAAAAATGCCTTATGGGCGTCTATTCAAAAATGTATGGTGAGCTATGGCCGCCTATGGGTCTCTATGGTCACCCATAAAAAGGCATAAATTAGGCGATAGCCAGCTATTGAAGTTTTTATAGATCCTGCACTAAAGAATGTAAACCATACAATTTTCTTTAGACCATTATAGAACATCCTAGTGTGTTTAGTCTATAGAGTCACAGCTATTCAGGTTACTGAAGCCAGTTGAAGAAATATGTATAGCTTTAGTTATGTAGACCAGATACGGCAAAGCTGTTTTGGCTGGCAATAGTCCATTGTTGAGCTTTAAGTCTACAGACTTGAAACTATTCAGCTCTGTTTTGCCAGCTATTGGAAAAAATAGGTCCTCAAGCTAAAAAGAGACAGCCACAAAAGCTCTTTTGGCTGGCTATGGGCTGTTGTTTATCTCTAACTCTACAGACTCAAAACCATTCACCTGTCTTTTGCCAGCTATTGAAAACAGTTCGTCCTAAAGCTACAGAGAGAAAGCCATAAAAGCTCATCCGGCTCGCTATAGGCCTTTGTTTCGCTCTATGTCTACAGACTTGAAACCATTCAGCTGTCTTTTGCCAGCTATTAAAAAGCGTTCGTCCTAAAGCTATAGAGAGAAAGCCATAAAAGCTCATTTGGCTGGCTATGGGCCGTTGTTTAGCTGTAAGTCTACAAACTTGGAACGATACGGCTGTCTTCTGCCAGCTATTGGAGATAATTTGCTTTAAAGCTAAAGAGAGGCAGCCATAAAAGCTTCTGCGGCTGGGTACAGTGCAATATATAACTGTAAACCTTTAGACGTGTGATAATTAAGCAACATTTTGCCGGCATTAAGAAAGCGTCTGGCGCAGAACTTACAAGCCTGCGTCCATAAAGGCTTCTTTAGCTAACTACATAGTAACATAAGGCTCCAAGTCTCCAGCCGCTAATCGAAAAGTGTCAGCCCCTATAAAGTAAAATTCGAGCAACCATTAAATACTATTCTGCCGGTTCCAATATGAATTATGACGCGAAATTCATATACTCATGATTTACCTAGCTACATCTACAACACAGATGGGATAACGATGATGAGGTTGATCGGCCGGTTATATGAACGTATTTGTTCAATAAGGTTAGGTACTTATTATAACAATAATACGGGAAAAGTACAATTAAAGGAAGCTACTGATAATTGCTCAAATTCAGGTTGCAAATTTGGATACTGCGCGTCGGCAAAGCTTGCAAATGAACGTTGACCGAAAGACGTATAATGTCGGAGAATTCTTCCTCTGCGGCCCTTCGCTGCCGCGCTCAAGTGAAAAAGCGGGCTTCTCTGAAAACGGCCCTCACAGCGTCGAAGCAGATTGGAAATAACTTTCGCGGCCCACAGTATACTCTCTCAGAAATATGGTGGAAGCTGCGAACAACCGCATTCGTTCTTCCGCGGCACCCACTTTCAGATTAGTCATTGAGAAAGGGGGAGAGCGACCCTCGCCGGACCCAAGGAGGCGCGGTGAGGAAATTCTGGGAAGCGATGAAAACGTAGAGGGGACACCCCTGCTTCCTGTTTTATTTTCTGTTCTTTGTTTGGCATATTGGTTTTGGCGATGGGTACCGAAGGACACGGCCGTGCGGCCCGCGCTGTGTTAGCATTCCCTGTGCGCAGCAATGCTAGTGACAGACAATTTTTTCTGAGTACTGAGAACAGATACAACTTTTTCCGATGAAGAAAACAAAACGTTAAGCGATCTTGTATTTACCAAAAAAAATAATTACCAGCGAACAAGATAGAAAAAGATCGAAAGATGGGCACGTATCTCCGCACTATTTGCTATCGCGATGGACCTGCTTATACCAGGATATACTCAGTCAGCCACATTTCGTCTCCTTGCTCATGTGCGAGGGCATGGCACGTGTTGCCTGGTGCTGGGAATGGACGACTCGACGGCAATGTGCTCGTGTAGATGGTGTGACGCCAAGCAAATGTGTCGCTTTTTGGTGTCGTAAATTTCGGTGTTTACGGTGACAGTGTTACGAGTAATTCAACATCAACTTCGAGTCACGCGAAAATGGATACCTACGATACTGTGACAGGAATTTCATCGTACGCAAAACTCCGGGGTGAGTGATCTTACGAACTGAAGAGACTATAGTGCGAGAAATGCAGGACTTTTTTTGGTGTTCACGAATACTTTTCTAAACTACCCTGCACCACATGGGCATTGCGACGTACACACAAGTGAAGATTTGGCTGGGTGATGTGACAAAAATAATTATTTTTTCGCGAACTGAGAAAACTTACAAGGAACTAATTGAGTGAATGAAATGCACTAACGTGGCTATCTGTGCCTGTTGGTTTAACATGATTAGGAGAAGACAGCGCAGTTTACACACGGACACAGGGAAGAGTACTTGACACACACGAGCGCTGAACCAACTGTTTTAATGAAAAAAAGACGCACCTATAAATACGGACAGTAGTCACGCTTCTCTGGGTTTTTATACACGGCGCATGCGCAGAAAGTCCAATTCTTTTGTAGTAAGGGCTAGTGATGGTGAAGTAACGCATGCTTGCCCAAGCGTGTGGATTATTTCAGCTTCAATAATCTCCCGTGTGATACGGTCTGAGCATTTCTTTACGACAGCAGTTCTATCAAGGAACGGCGCACATCCGCACGCGTGGCAGTGCTGCGCTAAATATCCATCGATCACTTTCTTTTTCTTATCGAGTGAGTTGTTTACCTTATTTGCATGTTCCCTAAACCTGTCGTTCAGACATCGTCCGGTTTGCCCTACGTAAAATCTGTTGCAGCGGAGTGGAATTTTGTAAACGACCCCTTCCACGCATTCAAGATATGCCTCCCTGTGCTTCGTGTTGTAGTTCCTTCCCCGCACGGCCTCTGGGTCACTCAATTTGCACAGCTTCAACAGCTTGTTTGGGGCGGAGAAAACGACCTTCACATTTGAGCGCTGGGCCATTTTCCTCAAGTTATGGGAAAGTTGGTGCATGTAGGGGATCACCGCAACCTTCTGCCTGCCCTCCATAGGATCAGCACGAGGCTGAGTTTTCCCACGCAGTCCTCCGAGTAACCCCTCTGCAACGGAGGTGAGCACCAGCGCCGGGTAGCCAGCGCTCTGCAGGCGTTCCACCTGGCAGTAGAAGCTGGTGGCAGTAAGGTGCGGACATGACTTTTCAAAGGCATTCTTGAAGCCTAGTGACCATTCCCCCTTTTCGCAATCTTTGAATGGGCAGAGTTGTATGGTAGAAGGAGTTTCTTGGCGCGCGGTTCATAGCACCAGCAGACACCATCATTGCCAAATGTAATCCGGATATCTAAAAATCGCAATTGCCCCCCAATCGGAAGTTCGTACGTCAGGTCAAGTGGATGCAAACCCTCTCGAAACACAGTCAGGACATTCGCACACTCGCGTTCCAGGGCATCAGGCTCACAATTACCGACAATTAGGAAATCATGCACGTATCGAAACACCCGCACGGCATTGCTTGCCTCTAGTCCTGCCGAGAGGTTTCTGACACATTTTTAGCGTCTTGTGACAGAAGGTTGCGGTGATCCTCTACATGCACCAACTTTCCCATAACTTGAGGAAAATGGCCTAGTGCTCAAATGTGAAGGTCGTTTTCTCCGCCCCAAACAAGCTGTTGAAGCTGTGCAGACTGAGCGATCCAGATGCCGTGCGCGGAAGGCACTGCAACACGAAGCACGGGAAGGCATATGTTGAATGCGTGGAAAGGGTCGTTTACAAAATTCCACTCCGCTGCAACAGATTTTACGTAGGGCAAACCGGAAGATGTCTGAACGGCAGGTTAAGGGAACATGCAAATAAGGTAAACAACGCACTCGATAAGAAAAAGAAAGTGATCGATGGATATTTAGCGCAGCACTGCCACACGTGCGGATGTGTGCCGTTCCTTGATAGAACTGCTGTCGTAAAGAAATGCTCAGACCGTATCACATGGGAGATTATTGAAGCTGCATTAATCCAGAGGCTTGGGCAAGCATGCGTTAGTTCACCGTCACTAGCCCTTACTACAAAAGAATTGGACTTTCTGCGCATGCGCCGTGTATAAACAAATTACACCATCTTCCCGTGGGGAACCCTGATGAGGATGCGAAACGTCGTGGCGGTTCCGTGTGGTTCCATTGTGTTGCCGTTATGTTGAGTGAGGTGGTTTTTACTAGCACCAGAGGGAATTCCGCGCCCGGGTTCACACCGGTGGCAAAGGCACGCAAGTGCTGTTGTGTTACGGTGAGTAGGCGGTGGTTGTCGAGGCGCCGAAACTCGTCCATCATGTTCTTGTCGATGTTGTCTCTGTGGTAGAATCGGTAGTCTCCGTCAGCTTTGGTGAGGTAAAGGTTGTTGACATTGGTGCACCGGATGAGAGCAATGTACACGCCCTCCTCTTCGCGGATTTGTCTTCTCGTTCTTCTTCTTCGGCGGTTCCCCTACGGGAAGATGACGATGGTGGTTGAACGCGAACCTATCTCGTGATGGATTCTTTGGTTGGCCAATCCCTAGGGGCATCCTGCCACAATCAGCATCAGAGGCGCTGCGGACGGGGCTGGTTGAGCTGCAAGGCACGTGGCGCTTCCCGCCACAGCTTTCCCACGGGAAATTCAGCATCCCCCTCTAAAGTTTTCAGTTCGTCGTCGTTTCTGCTGACGTTCAGCTTCGCGTGCCTTCGTTGTATCTGTAGCTTCTTGACGTAGTTTGAATGAGTCAAGGACATAAGGCGCGTTCGTAGCACTTGCTCCTGTCCCGGAATTGTAGCGTAGTGGGAAGAGCACCGCGTACCTCCCGTTGTGGCCAGAGAGTCGTGGGATCGAAACCGGGCGCCGCTATTTCTTTTTTTATAGTGTAGTATCGCGGAGCTGTGGGTGTAAGGAGGAGAGTTGCGCATGCGCAGTCAGCATGTGGACGGCGCCGCCATCAACGACAGAGGACCAGGCGAGCCTAAGAAGTGCTCCGCATTTAAAACCCAGATAAGCGTGACTACTGTGCGTATATAGTCTTTTTTCATTAAAACTGTTGGTTCAGCGCTCGTGTGTGTCAAGTACTTTTCCCTGTGTCCGTGTGTAAACCGCGCTGTCTTCTCCTAACCATAATTGAGTGAACTTGGAAAAATATTTCTTTATCATTGCATTGTGCGCTACCGTCTTCATTGTTTTATTGAGAGTGCATTTCCATTTTAGCCACCGTACTTGCAGCTGTGTGCGTTGAGTACTGAGTGTAATGAACTACTTCTGAGTGCTATCTTTTCTGTGGATTACCCGGCACCTGTAGGTATTTGTGTCTCGGCGGGCGTTCGCGGGGAATTTGCCGCGTAGTGTGGCCGTCCAGCGAGTCACTTAAGCTGAGCCCGAGTGTTGGTATGCATCTGCTGTGTTTTTCGATCGGCGTATATGAACAACTGTTTACTGGTGGTGAAGTAGCGTAGATAGTAGTCTTTTATGTAATGAATGGAATGAATAAACTCCTTGGTTTTGCTTTCCTTGAATGCCTGTGTTTATGCATTTTGTAAATGAAAACTGGCGAAGTGTTTGCAATCGCACCCTCGCACTCCCCCTATATCGCTGAAGTGTTCACGGAGCATATATTACAGAATGCAGCTAGGCACACAACCTAAGTGCCACAGGAGAAGTTCTAGAGATCCGCAAGGCTATATGCCGGCATAGCAGCGTGTTAATAATTTCTCAGCGGCTGCTGCTGTCGCTGTGTTTCAAGTAGTGGTGATTCTCTTCTGGCTGCAGCCCATGCAAAAATATTGTATGGTCGGCTATTGAAAAACCTTCTTATGGTTGTCTTTAGATATTTGGCCCAATTATCTTTAGACATTTCTATGGCTGTCTTTAGCCATTCCTCTCGACATTCCTATGGGTGTGTTTAGATTCTTCTATAGCCATAGCGATATCGAAAGAAGAGCTAAAGACAGCCATAGAACCGGCTATAGAAGAAGCTAAAGACACCCATAGGGATTTCGATACGAATAGCTAAAGACAATCATAGAACCAGCTATTGAAGAAGCTAAACACACCCATAGGAATGTCGATACCAATATGTAAAGACAACCATATAACCGGCAATAGAAGAAGCTAAAGACACCCACTGTAATGTCGATAAGAATAGCTTAACACAGCCGTAGAACCGTTTATAGAAGAAGCTAAAGACACCCATAGGAATGGCGATACGAATAGCTAAAGACAGCCATAGAAAAGGCTAAAGATTATTGGGCCAAATAGCTAAAGACGACCATAGAAAGGATTTTCTATAGCCGAGAATACAATATTTTTGTATGGGACACAGATTGGGGAGCAAGTATTGCTCTTTTGCACCATAAAACGGTGGGTTCCACTGAACACTCTATTTAGGTGACATAAACGAACTACGGTTTCCATTACCATACTTGCGACTACCACGGAAATATCCGGTTTGCTTAAAGCAACCACTTTAAATGAAATATATTTCGCGCATCAAAATAACTCGGGCTTTGGGAGAGAAATACTTGCAGCTTTAACAGTAAATGCCATCCGATGAGTCCCTACGCTCATGTATTACAGAAGAACTTCACTATGGCGCCCTAGCTCAACGTTCCTACTTCAATTAATTTAAATTTACCCAGCGTGAGCTACACTGGTGGAGGTTGAGCAGTTTCGCGTGGCTCTTGGAGAGCCGTGCTGCGCAAGCGCAGCCCGTGGCGGCCTGGTCCACTTGATGATCATGCGAGGGGTGGCCGGTCGTGCAGCCGATGGTTCCTGCGTCGCCGCAACACTGGTGTGCGCCTCTGGAACCCCACCCCACGCATCCAGCGTCTTTGCCGACCTGAGTTCCGCTCGTGGCAGCCCGGTCCGCTTGATGATCATGCGACAGGTGGCCTGGTGTGGAACCGATGGCTCGTGCGTCGCAGCAACACCCGCGTGCATCTAAGAAACCAGCTTAGCTCTGGGGCGATTGCTGATGCTGCGCCGGAGCCGCTTGATAGATGCACGTCTCACATAATGCGTATACCGTGTATGTGTCATTGAAGGAGTAGTAAGCATGATAATCAAGCTATGCTACATAACCAGGAAAGCTAAGAAAAAATCGCTGAACCTTAACTCACGCTACGTATATCCTGGCATAGCCGAGCTAAGCCACTGCTCATTTGTTTGTAGTGTAGTAGAAACTCTTATTTTGGTCGTGGTCAACTTATGTTCGAAGGTTTGTTCAATTGACGATAAACTGTTTTGCTTATAAACGCGTGTCAGGATAGTTATTCTGAACTACTCACTTTAGCCCAATGTCCTGTTTGGTTGTTTGTTTTGAAATAAACAACTGTCAACAATTTGTCATTGTTTAGGATGAAGGGTCTTTGTGAAACCGTCACACTTACCTAGGGAAGCAGCAAGAAATAAGTTGCGGGTCCATTCATTCAAGAAGATAGGTAGCTTCGGCATATGCTGTTTCGAGAAGTTGTGTTTATCTAGCTACATTTTATTTGCAGCCGTCCAAAGGTTTTAGTGCTACGTCGCTTGTTTTTCAGGTTCCGTTCTTAAATAAACTTCGCCCTTCATCACAGTGTGACAAAACAGACATTACATGGGTTTATAAAAACACAGGTGGGAGACAGGTTGTGAAGTCGTAAGATATAGTTTTATTATGAAGGGTCTCAATCATTCAAAAACACGACACTCACACAAAGAAACCCATATCTACTTTGATATCAATGGCGCACTTGTGCTCGACAAATGTTTTCGCTCTATTTTTGCAAAAAAGAAACGTTTTAATTTACAAACACCCGCCTTTACCCTACCACTGCGTCGAAAACACACATGATGCACTGCATATCCTGTTCCTTTAAAGAGCTGTTACAGACTGGGCTGCGCTGTCGTGCATAGTCATTGAATAGTAAGTAAACGGGATTATACACAGTGCGTTTGACATTGCAATATGGTACAATCGTGTATGATTTCTGTAGAAATGACCCTCATCATATATAAATGATAAATATGCTTGCCTGCAGGACCAATGTTGTCATATGTGATTGCCATTTCAGTAGCCATCGATAAAGAAGAAATTACGGCAGCGACCATTCGTTGTTATTGAATCCGCAATAATGCGAGAAACGAATTCGGGAAGAGGTCTAGAGGTTGATTTTTTGTCTAATGAAAGTATTGCGGGTCGGTCAAAGGAAAGTTTGAAAACCGCAGCACTTAAAGCTTCGCTTCTAAAATTAATGGGGCATACATAACACCAACCATTACCTCAAAAAATTTAAGTAAGTAAACGAGAGAGAACTGCGGTTACAGTTGGCAGTGGTTCTGATGGCTGCCACATCAACAGTTCAACTTCGGCTGAGGTAACAAACGATGTAGGTAGAACTGTTTTCTAAAACGAGTTGCATGCTACCTCAAGTATTACACACGGGCCATGTTTGAAGATAATGTAGCTTTGAGGGCCATTTTTGTGCTCAAGCCTTAGGTTACACAGTGATTAGCGCGTTTTGCAACCATGGAGCCTGTGATTTATTTACCCGTTTCAAACAGCGAGTCTTAAACTTTTGGAGTGATTCAAACGATAAGCACTCCTAGAACACGTTGCTTCTATCATTTCGAAGACCTGAACTCCAGTACAATACCATCCGCTTCAGTGCAGTGCGATTTGACAAAGTCATCACATCTCCTTACAGCGTTCTTCTACGGGGTGTAGTGTATGTTTTTTAAAATGCAGAGCATTTCTTAGCCTCGCCTGTTCCTGCGTCGGACGGTGTCAACAGTTTCGCGTCCGCAGCAGGTGCGCCTCTCCTTCCATCCTCTCTCTCAACAGCAGCTGGTGCGCGCATGCGTCGTAGTCAGCCCGTTCGCTCCGTCGCGGTCTCGGCGTAACAGGTGCGTGATAGCAGCGCGGTGGGGCGTGAAAGGGTGCGCGCTGCTTGCGCATGCGCACTCTCCCCCCCGTACTGCTCTCCCTCTACTGCGCGCGCTGCAAATATAGCGGCTAGCGGTCGCTCGTGTTTCAGTCACTGCGTTGCTCCTTCTTTCCTTGGTTGACGGTCGTGCCCACGTTTACTCGTGTCTGCTACTCCAGCATCACGGAAGAAGCGATGGAAGCAACACTGTCTTCAATCAGTACTGAGGCCCCAATGCTCTGCATTTACTCGTGTTCCCCTCGCGGGAAGGCGCGGAAATTTTTTTATTTCTCGTGCGTAGTGTACATGAGAAACATGCAGAAGAAGCCACCTTAAGTAGCTCCAAGGCCATTTAATTTATTTTAAAGACAAATCAAAATGTTACTGCGGAGGCTTGACGTAAAAACGCAACTGTAGCCCATTTTACAAAACACCTAGCTTTAACAATATTCCCGGCTTTCCGTACTAGAGGAAATTCCGAGCGGGGTCGTCTTCCACAATTGCAGATTGCAAATTTAGGGTAAGTGGTACTGCCTAATAACTTGTGCTTTACCTCTATGTCCTGTAATTTCTTAGGGTTGCCGTTTCTCACTGGGTGAAGCACCATAACATTACAAGAATACATGTGCAGCTGCATTACCTAAGAAGCCGTCCACTCGGTTGTCAGGTTTAAAGTCATACGTTAACTACAAATATTTGGAGGAGTTTCTCCGATATCTTCCTTATTATTGCCGCCTCTTCTGTACTAATAGGCCATCGTGAGATGTTCGAAACCAGTGCATATATGCGTACCCTCTGCAGCAAAATATTCGCAGAGACGCCTTGCAGCTTTCTGGAGGCCTTTTTCTGCGCGAACTTGAAACGCGGGTACGCAGCGTAATTTACCTAATGTAAAACGGTTAATAGAATCATCCTCTACGAAGAATTGTATTTGTGCTCGTCAACCAAAGAGTAACCAACGCAAACCGCTTACTTGCAGTTCGTGTTTCGCTACCCCTTCTCACACGGCTGTTTCCCATGTTCTTGTCCGTGCATTTTCCAAAAGTAATCAAGGTCTTTTAAGCTCGCAATCATTGGGTTCAGCATTTCCGTGTCGGTTTAGGGTACAGGGTTGGGACACGATGAGAAGAAAGAGACGAAACCTATACATTCGGTTCTTGAGAGAGCAGAGAGAGAACAATCATCCTTGAGCGCCACCATAAAAACCAAGCATATTCCCTATTCTTCAGACACGTGATTTCTGTTAAGATCGTATAACTTATTATTAAGGGAATATTGACCATACAGGTGTACAAATTTGACTACAGACTACTCCCGAACTTTGGTAAGAATATCATAAGCCGTAAATGAAGGCCCTAAATAGCGGGTCTTCTCCGAAGCCTCTATAAACTGGTTGCAGGTGCGTAAAGAGTGATCCTCGAGACAAAACACAAAGGAGAGAGAAAAAGTAATTTAAAATATTACGTTCAAGAGTATAGTGAGTTCTTACTGTGTGGAACACTGCGTAAACCACTCGTGCAAAAAATCGCTGAAAGGGAACATCAAGAAAATATAATCTTTCTCAAGGGCGACAATTCGGTGGCTTAAAACCGCAGTTTTTGCTAATCTATGACGTCAGTCCCTAAAGGTACACGCACATGCAAAACCTGATGAAGGCATACGTAAGCCCTGACGGTATACGGACTACTGCCAATGCATTTACCTTTTGTCTATTCAAAAATGTGATTCGCTGCAAATTGCGCCAAGCCGACACTATCGACCTCCCTTGAGAGTTATGATTATGAGCTAACTTGCATGTAGTGATCAAAAATGTGTAAAAAAGGAAAAACAACATATGGAAAAGTGTAAACTGCGGTGGGCGGCCAGGAAGTCACACCTACGTTTTTTCACCTAAATATTCATTGGTCACTTTAAGGCAGTTAGGTAGCTTTATTTCGATATACGGAGCCGAATTATGTTAGTCTCCTTAGATTGGGACGAAAAACAGCGCAGGGTAATCGAATGTGGTGGTAGAGCCCGCTAGCGATACTGGGATTTTTGTATAGAAGATATGCGCTAATTAACGCTTGCTTGGTGGCGACCGACCCTTAAATCAAATGTGGCTGACATCCCACGGTTGCAAACAGGAGAAATAGGCGTTATATAGGGCGCATGCAAGGTGTTTTTGTTGACTTTAGGGTGATTTGGGTATTTTTGACCACAGAAATGTGGCCGGCACAGAAGTAGCATTAGCGAACCGAACATGGATTTCTAAAGCTAAGTGATGCGCACTGTTCAGATGGAAATGCCCTCACGTTGCCGACGAGCGGCAGCTCGTGGCAACGGAGGCTGTATAATGAACGCTTTTCATTAAAACACATTTTGAAGGGCA
The DNA here is from genome assembly GCF_048455015.1 of Haemaphysalis longicornis. Classification (NCBI taxonomy): domain Eukaryota; kingdom Metazoa; phylum Arthropoda; class Arachnida; order Ixodida; family Ixodidae; genus Haemaphysalis; species Haemaphysalis longicornis. The sequence goes on along the minus strand of NW_027526295.1, from coordinate 113,827,852 downwards.
ACATGCTGAATTTTTGTTTTTCTCGTGCATATTTTAAATCCGAGGTCTTGTGCTACATCGCTACGTGTATTTTAGCTTTTCAACACTCTTAGACGACATGTGACCTCCAAGATGATTGCTAGGATGGACAGAGAAACCCCGCTAGCGTAAACCAGAAAATAGTCGCTCGTTGGCATGTCGAAGTGTACAACTTTTTCCATGGTGCATCCCGAAGACTCTCGAGACGCCCTCAGGCCGAAGAGGCCTGACTCCGCCATAGCCAACATCAGTCGCTTGTGCTGGTGCCTGAAAATCATGAACAGGCAAAATAGCAATGTGAAAATTTTGCTTTTTTGGGCATGCAGGTGGACTTTATTAAGTTGTTTACCATGATTACCCAGTTGACTTTGTAGGAAATGTTTCAAGCAATGATCTGGTTTGCCATTACACGTTCTCTTAAATTATGACAAACATTTGGTACGCGATGCTTGCTAAAATGTTTCCCGCCACTGATACAAAATAATTTCGGAATACGCTATGTTCGCATCATAGCCAAATATCCTCAGTATAGCAGGTTGCATACGAATAGTAATTCCGAAGCATGTATTAGATTTTCTGCATGAGTTAGGATGCTGAGTTTGTGTTAATCATTCTTTAGAAAATGCGAATTGCGAATATCTTGTGAATTGACTCCTGCGTTATCGACAGTAATTTGAATTAAGCCTGCCATGATGGTACAATTATATGGTGGATAAGGCGAAATCATTCGCATTAGTAACGCTCACTTTTTAACGTTCCCCAAAGGAACTGCTATCTAGAGCAGTGCGACATGTTTGACGTTCGTGCAAAAATGCCTCCCCGAAATTTTGATTCCGCACGGCTACCTGTTGCAGCGAAGCTTGGCGGCTGTTCGCATGTGCCTGTTGCCGCAGAGCCACCAAAACCACTGTTGTTGCCGAACCCTCATCGAACGCTCAGCAAGCAGGCATTTCTGGGTCACATCAATAAAGCATTTTATGCACCTGTATGATGTTGGTGCACAATGACTAGTGCGAAACACATAGGAATTCTTTACCCTCTATATGAGCTCCACGGTTTCCGATAACTTATTTCCTCTATGTGTGATTTGGCAATGCAATCGTTGGGACTGGGGACGTGTTTACCAAGAAGCCGTATCTGTCTTAAAAATATAAAACCCTGGCCTTTTGGTTGATAGAAATTTTAGAGGCATTTTCTGTGGTTGCCAGCGCACGCACACATAATGGGAAACAAAGTTCCTAATAGCAGTATCATTATGATGGCATTTGATGCAGGCCGTCTAAACGTTTGGAAGTAGGGCCACAAAATGCTACCCGTATTCATGAAAGAAAGTGGGCCTAATTATGAGAAGTATTGCGCGATCACATCTTATGTTGTAAAGAAGCCGTAGCCTATCTGCTTAAACTGTACAGCTCAGCACCTGCAAGTTTTTGTTTTTCGATGGCTAAGAAAGTAAAATCAAAACTCTTGGAGCATTAGAAGGCTTAGGGTTGTGGTACGTGATATGACACAAGAAGGAGAACGCGCCTATTAAAAACGATGTGATTGAACAAAACATTCAAGCCTGTCCTTTGTAAAAATATTCCCGAAATAATTAAATGGCGTGAACAGTCTAACAATGGCGTAAACGGCCCACTTCGTGGCAGGGTTAAGGAGCAGTGTCGTAGTTTTGTGTAGCTGCTGTGAACCTATCCTCCTGTATGTGTATTTGCCAAACTATTCATCTATACACGCACTAGTCTCAGTAGACCCTGCGTGCAATCGGGTGTTCTAAAGAACGTTGGAGGAGAAAAATAGGCGCCGATCAGGTTGTGCCATTGTCGGGGTCACGACAGCGTGTCACCGAAAATGTTATCTCCCATTGGAACAGTGGTGAAGAACGGTCACGGGCGTTCCGTTAGATACGACTACCATGCTGTAATTTTTTTCGCTGTATTCCTCCTGAGTGCCGCTGTAAGTTTTTCGCTGTAATTTTTTTCGCAGTAACTACGATGATAGCAAGCTGGGAGGAGAAGCCTGTGCCTTTTGAAACGTGCAGCTACGGACCTATCAATCGCACCCTACACGCAACAATCATCGCTTATACCCTAAAAGAACAGCTGTGTTTTCAAATAGTAAACCAACGTCCGAAATCGTCCCCATCGGAGTTTTTGGCGTGTTTAGGTAAGTTTCTGCATTTACATAAGCGAGAGTTCTGCTCAAGTTCATTTTGACATGAACATTGCAGCTCATATCGCCTATCTATTGTAGTTAGGCAATCACCTGCACTTCGAAGGACATCGCATGGAAATATGACGATGCATACTGGGACTGAAAAGCACACTTGAGGACGTATATGCAGTTGAGTTTATAACATGACTCTTGGCTAAGGCGGTGAGATGTTTAGCCCATGTAAGCGGGTTTGAACCCGGCCGCGGTTGCAGTATTTAAGATGGAGGCAAAGCGCGAACAAGCTGGTGTTTTACGATTTTCACCCCACATTAAAGATCCCTGCTGGTGCAAATTATTCCGGAGCCCTCCAACTACCACGTGCGTTATAACCCAGGCGTAGCTTCGACGCGTTAAATCTATTAAAATTGAAGTTTAATTTTCATTTTCTGATTAAATGTGGGCTTAAAGTAACGGAAGTGGAATTCACAAGAATATTTTGCCTTAGTCAATGCAATACTAGCTCCTCTGTCGCTTTCAATATAAGCAGTCCTGCATATCCTACCAAGGCGAAGGCCATTAAAGTACCTCTACACATTGATGAAAATTTTGGCACCACTTCATTGCGGCTTTTGGCACCATGACACTTGAACCAGCCCAATTCCTATCTATCTTCTTGGATATTTCTCCATTGCGCAAGAACACACCAAGAACATTATTGAGCAATTGGCCCAAGAAAACTGATTGGTTGAAAATTTCGGTCTTGAAGTTTCTTCGAAAGAAATGGTATGATGCATCTTTCTTCACATCGCTAAATGATTTTATCTTTCCTACGTTACTTAAGTAGCAACACGGAGCCTTTCATTTCCTTGTTTTTCGGGGTGGTCTGGTGTGCTAGATGGGGAAAGACGCAGTAGTCGAGGTGACGTGTTAACGTCCCAACATTTCTCATTGGGAAAACATACGCGAACATGAACAGGTCTCTCCGGAATAGTTCTTTTGTTTTTTTATGGACGACATGACTGCATTCTTTAAACTGTTGTTAGAGCCCTAACTTTGAGGGCATATTGCCTTTATTCTCATACTGCTTCCGCTCTCCGCACAAACATTTGCAATAATTAGTGAGCGCTCGCTGGAAAAAGAGGGAATGGCGCTTTTGTACAATATTTGGTAATCATGGTGGCAAGATTACAAAAGTGTCAAATTCTTTGCATACCAGATGAAATTCTAGTCGAGCTAAGGCAGCCTAAGGAAGCTTTATCGTTCGTATAGGGGCGCTTCTGACCGCGACGAAATGACTTGCCCTTTTAGCCCAATAAACACAGTGTTTATCATCCATCTATTCACCAAGGTTTGCTGCAAACCGAAAGCAACCCATCTCTTAAAAAATAGCAAGCTGCTGACAATCGCGTGTATTAAACAAAGCAGCCAGTGAGAAACAATACCTTATAGAAACTCACTTTTGGAGGAATGGCCTTATCTAAGGTGTCCCCATTTTTACTATCCATCATGAGCTACGCGTATAAAGAGTAAAAAGCATGACCGGAATAGCCGGGAATGAGTTGGTTGCAATATATATCCTACGCTCATTGCTACGTTTAAAGGAGGGAAACTATGCAATTTAAATTCAGGAAACATGTTTTTTAGTAAATGAATGGCAGGCTAGCCAAGGTGGAAGCCAAACCGGTTCACAAATGTATGCGGGTTTCAAGTGCTTACCTTGAGGGGAAATTTCCGTGTGTTACAGACGTTGCAAGATACATTAGGAAGCGGTCTTCTCCGGGCACCAAACCTTGCTTTTTCCATCTCGCCACCAACCAGTCCATGCAGGTTGTAATCGTGGCGTGCGTCCTGTTCTTCGATTTTTCTAAACACTCTTTCCCAAGACTATTATATATGCAATCTCTCTTGCAGGATTTCATCGACTTGCGCAAAGAAGCCAGGTAGGTTGTATGTGAGGTGGCCTGGTATATATATTTAGCCATGTCACTCGATAAACACGGCGAAATCTCGCCAGAATTAAGGGAGGCTTCCAGTTGTTCAGTAGATCTAATGATTGGGCTGTAGGCTGGAAAACTACGAGAGGCGGTAATGTCAGTTTGGACAAAGTTCAAAAGGAAAAAGATGGCGATCATCCACGTGCCAAGAGCGATTTTGCTTGAAGGGCTGCCTAATGTGACTCCAGGCGGCAGCGAACGCGCAAAGTATGTGCCAATAAGAGAAAAAGTGGTGATTCCGAGGCTGAACTTTTGGTTTGGTTGGAAGCAACAAATCAAACGAAGAATTATTAAAATCATTGTAGCGAAAGGCAGCAACGCAAGAAATACCATGAAGAATGACATCCAGGTGTTAGCAAAAGATGGCTGCACGAAAGTACTTCTAGCAACAAAAAAGCATATGGTTGAAGGAGGCACAATTGAATAAGCATAGTAGAAGCACGGAGAAGTACAATTAACTTTGTGGTGGGTAATAATGAGGTCTACTCTTCTGTTCAAGATTAACGAATCACTGTCACCATTATCGTTACACAGCATGGTCATCGAATTATTTAATGATTTATATCCATCCAACAGAGTACGTGCGTAAGTCACTAGGTCGACATCACAAAATTTGCCCGACCCATCTGCTTTAGCGTAATAAATTTGTTTGTTTCTTGGGTAAGTTCCCCGACGTGGTAGCTGCTCGTGTGTAAGGTCCTCAACAGCTGTAAGCAAGCGCCGTTTGCAAAAATAGTAACCGTCAGAAGGAACGTTGATCTCTGCTTCGTTCACAGTAACAACCTGGCAGGAGAGGCCTCCCAAGTTGTCAAGTATATCTTCATGCCTTTTCACGAAAAACACCCACTGCACGTTTGCGTGATATTTCTGGAAGTGTGTAACCTCCGAAAAAAAGGCATTTGGAGGAACCTCGTGGAAAGGCAAGAATACAATGCAAGGTCTCGAAAATGGCGCATCTTGAGTCACAAACTGAACAAAGGAGCCGTAGCATCTCATCTGCCATAGGCAACGCCAAAAGGTCACCGGAACGGGAAAATCCCCCAGAAAATGTGCGACGAGTCTTACTTCAGCTGGAGTTGATAGTATAGCAATGCGAGATGCTGGCTTGACCATGAAATTTAAGACTTCAAGAGGCAAACGCGTGACGGTGCACGATACTGCCATGGCATATAAACAGAGCAAAATGCAGGATCTCTTAAATGCAGACATGTTGCTCCGTCTTGCCAACTCTCTTCCCAACGCGCACGTCGACTACCTTTCGGGCACTCAGAATGACTGGTGCTACCAGATCACAGAAGGCGCTTTAGCAACTAAAGATAATACAAGCCTCCCGCCCCCCCACCTCAAGTACGCTGAACGGTGACTGAAGTTGTGACGGGAGGTGATGTTTTTTCAACGAATGCTCCTTTGTTTACTTCCTATCTACCAAGTTGCACAATTAGGACACGCTTGCTGTCGTTGTTGTAGCAGGAGTTTTCCCGGTTTCTGTGATGCTTTCGAAGAACAGTGCCGTGGGACGGTAGTGCGTTTTGAAGCTAAAAAGACACCATCGCCAGCTGGTAAAGTGCGTGAAATATTCAGTTTAAAGGCGAAAATCTATATTTCTGTCTGCAGTAAGCCACGGGGCATTATTTTTCGAGATTTAAAGATAATTCAGTGTATGACAATGTAGCCTCACTTAGTGGCATGGAAGTAAATGTTTCAGCGCGCGAAATCTACACACTTGTTTTTCTAGCTTGTCAATACGAAACAAAGCATATTTACCACTCCTGAGAGTATTTACCTTCTGATAGTACAGTGGTGGAGGGGCTCTTCAGGTCTTATCCGTTGCTTGAACTTTCTTGGCATTTTGTCGGTTGTCTATTTCCTTTGGAGTATTGTTGTCCCTCTGCACCCTCCTTTTTTATAGCACGTGGCCGGTGTGTAGTGAAAGCTGAATCAATATATTGAACAGCTCCCGTGACAGGGTAGCCTCTGCCTTCTTATTTAACCGGCCCAAAAGGCGGAGGAATCTGATCGTGACACAGCACGCGAGCGAAAGGAGTCTGCTGCGGGCTAATGGAAGCTGTGCTTTCATTGCCTCTCGGCTGCCAGGATGTCGCCATCAACGTGCAGTTGCTTGAAGTCTTCTTCATCGATCAATGCCTCACGCCTAGTGTGTTTCTATACTCCCTTTATCTGCCGTGCACCCGAATGGCCTTAGTGTGGTTTTATAGCAAGGTAACAATCCAAATGTTAAATTTCTGCCTATCATAGCCGGTGCAGTCCTGCCTGTAGTTTAGGAAAAAACCTTAAGATGTTCGCGCGTTGGGGCCATTGTGTGAAAACAGAATTTGGGACGTGATTGCCCAAACAATTGGAAAATGCGACCCCCGTTTTTAGCGAAGGGTTCGTTAGGCATCCGTAAACTCTCCAGGAAAACATTATAGTAAAACCTATGAAAAGAAGGTCTTTGAAAGCAAGCATTCGTGTTTCTACGCAAACTCGAGAAATACATTATCCGCCTTAGTTCCAACTCTTCCGTTTGAATTATCCTCTAAGCTGTTGGTTCAATGAGCCTTGGTTGTGCTAGTTACCGGATAAGCTTTGTTTTTTAACACCTGCGCATCAAAACACAACGTTTTGCGCACAACAGTGGTTGAAGTGGTTGAAGTAAGAATAACCATATCGTATTCCAATGACCATGTGTTTTACTCGCAAGTGAAAAAAGTTTCTTGCGACATTAAAAGAATTCAGTATTTGCGAAGAAAAAATCGGACGTAATAAACAGAACACCAAGTTGGATGGCTTCATTTAAATCAGTACTATAGATAATAAATAACAATGGCCCTATAGCTGACTTTGCGGGACTCCACGAGACATCCCAACATAATTACAGCTTGAACAATTCATATCTAGCTACAGTTTTCGCTTCGTTAGACAAGCTATGAACCAGGTAACTATTTCCAGAGGTAGGCCAGAGGTAGGCATCCTTTCATTAAATATTTGAAAGTGACAGACGTTGTCATGGGTGCTGGAAAAGCTTATAAAAATAACATCAACCTACCAAGGATTGGTCAAAGCTTTGGAAAACTCAACCAGAGAATTGTTACTAACTGCGTGGTAGTCCAGAACTCAAATCGTAATTACCCGCCGCGGTGGCTCAGTGGCTAAGGCGTTGCGCTGCTGAGCACGAAGTCGCGGGTTCGATTCCCGGCCGCGGCGGCCGCTTTTCTGATGGAGGCGAAAAGCAAAAACGCCCGTGTGTACGAGATTTCGGCGCACGTTAAAGATCCCCAGGTGGTCAAAATTAATCCGGAGCCCTCCACTACGGCACGCCTCATCGCCTGCGTTGCGTCGGCGCGTTAAACCCCACAATCAATCAATCAATCAATCAAATCGTAATTTATGTTGCGGAGTGTGAAATTATGTTTGTTTAAACAAAACGCATATAAACATTAAAAAAATTTGTTCATGTAATTTACAACAAATACAAGGGGAGAGACCCGGATACTGACGGCGGTAAACTAGTGAGAGGTCACCGTATACAAACGGGTAGTCCAAAGGAAAGCGTGTGGTTTAAGGGCGAAAAAAACACTTGCCACCAACCACGGCAGTCACAGACAAGGACGAATGGCTGAGCTCGTCCTACGGATGCACAAAACCTGGGAAGCTAGCCTATAACAGCGTCGCAATAATAAAAACAAATAAGTGCTTGCACTAGCCATTGCAGGCGCTGAGCGCCCTGTCGGCAACGTGCGTCTTCATTTGTTCGCATTTCATGATTTGTGTTTAAAGTGTACTGCTTCTAAGAAACAATAGCCACTGTAAAGGGTACTGTCTTTAATCTATCACACGTATAACATTTAGGAACATGCCTTGTTTCCTGAAGCAGGGTGTTTACTTTCAGCTGTTTAAAAAAGCATTGCACCAGTATGACAAGCTGGGCGAGCTGGTATTGGTTCATGGTGATAGAAAACAACCAGCGCAAGACAGACAAGGACGAGGAAGGTAACAGATGAAGCGCGGCATTCTCTGAGCATTTTCTCAGATTATAAGGCATGCGTCAGACGCAGGTTTTTCGGTGACAACAATTATTGCGAATGACGGCACATTACTTCGCAAAATCAATCCGCTTCGTGTTGTAAGCATTGGTTTCTCTGCAATTTAACGGCGAGGTCAATGTTTCCTGTTACGTTGTCAACAGCAAATTCACATTAGTGCTGTACGTTTGGGAGTATTTCATACTCCCAAAAGGAAGGAAACGATCGTAGAGTGGCTGCGCCGCCGGGCCTTTAGGTACGGCTGGTTCTGCCGCAACAATACAATGGCACGTATTCAGTGCGCGGGCACTACGGAAGACACGCAGTCCAAGCTCGTCCAAGAGTTCGTATACGGGCTGTGCATGAAATTCCTTGATAACCCTCTCGTGAGGTATCAAACACTCCCTGTTGCGAACGTTATGCATGTAAATGTAACGCCTCCACAACGGGTCTTACCCTATCTGCTAGAAGTTGGCATCTTAGCCCAGCACGCAACCTGGCTGAAAGCGACGCAATGCCAAGGTCCTAACACAAGGGCACTTTTTGCCGACAACATCACCATGCCATGATTTTAAGTCCGACCCATTCATGTCCTAACAAGATCTAGTTGCTCCCGCCTGTTGCCGGAGAGTTGTGGCATTGCTTTATCTTATTACTTACCCCTCATTTTGCGCCAGGTATACCGGGCATGCCTTATTTCGGTGGGCCATTGCATAAAACCACCACCCCAAGCCTTAATTGGCTACAATATTCACGTGCCCATTCACCCCGCCACACAAGCAAGATGGGACGGTAAGAATCCAAAACGAGGTCTCATAAGACCACCACATCACGTTTCTCGTCGATACATTTCATTGTGTCGCGCAGATCTATCACCTAGTTGATACCGTCCTAAGAATCCTGGTAGCTGTTCCTACATATCCCACAGAATCCAAAAAAGGTAAGCTGTTGATTGGCGCGGCGTTGATTCCACTGACCAATGCAGCCTTTGGCTTCGGCTATATCTGAAAGCTGAACCACTTAGGAATGAAAAAAACCGTTACCATAAATTTTACCTTACCCAATACGGTCTACTAAAATGGAACAGGAAAAACGCGCCGCATGACTGGGAGTGGCCTCCTTAGGGATGCGGAACCATCACGTCAGCAAAGTTGAACTTTTAAAATTTCGTTGTAAAATGGGTCAGGGTTTATCTTCGGCGTTACTGTTATGTGCCTCCATGCATCCTACCTTCGTTGTCGCCGGCTCAGTCATTCTCACCACTTTGCACTCAAGTGGATCGTGGCAGCAACCTCGCGGGACAATATTAAAGATGTGATAGTTCCTGTTTAGCGTAAGTATTTATTCCCAGTACTAACAAGGACACAAACACTTCACGTGGTTTGGCCTTAAGCACTGCTACGCTAAGACATACACCCCAGGATTTTCATAATTGTGGGGCATTGTAGAAAAAAAACTTGTGAAAGGGGAAAAAAAGAACAAGCTATGTCCTCCGGATCGGCTACCAGCCAAGTAGCTATATTTTGAAGAATACCGAAGCACTTCCTAGTCACCCATCGAGAAAACAATGATTCCTTGCCTACAAATGTGGCGCGTGTGCTACGGTTCCCCGAACTGCTTCTGGAAACATGGTCATGCCCGGCTTGAGACGCGGTAAGTATTTAAACTCGGGTGAGACGTTACCATAATTTTTATGCTTTCCTATATCTACTACGTGCAATCTATAGTTATAATGCCATTCATTATGTTTGAGACACGATATTGGTGCCTTCGAAAAAACTCATTACATTTGCAATTGTATTCATGCTATCTTCTGTCTTACAATAGAATTCAAGCGTTGATTTCGTAGTTAGCGGAGAAAAAATAATTCTAAAGCTCGCACAACTAAGAGAGTATGTAATTTATTTGAGAGTCGCCTCTAACTCCTGCACTTGAAAATGACTCCTCCACCTCCAGCCACTCGCAGTGACTATTTACTGGTCTACAGTAAAATGTCACTGAGAGAAATACGGGTTCTTTCTGGAAAATTGGTCTGTGCAAACACAGAAAAAGTTCGCCATTCATTTCCAGGGCCACATTCTTCGCCGTCACTCTTTTTTTGCAGCTATTCGGAGAAATTGATATTTCCTACGCAATGACCCTGCTTTGCATTTCCCATTTGCAAAAACAGTAGCTCAAAACAGGTAACAATTTGTGTGGATGATTATTTTACATAGCCTGATTGCTGCGATTATGATAACTGCGTAGTTAAGTGTTACGCGTTTGAAGGAAGATTTTGAAGATTTGAAATGCCAAGTTTGTGATCGTATACAGCTAATGGAAAGTACACAACACCTGGAGCTGGGGAAGTGGACACACCATCAAATGGAGACGGCGAGCCAATTGTTGAGAAACAGGATATTGCCAGCAATAATACTGGCTAATCAACGCGGATTCCAGTAGTTATCTTTGATAATGGCAAAACTGTATTACCCGCGTGACATGGCCCCCTTCAGGCACAGACGGATATACGAGAGCAGCGTGGCGCGCGAACAAAGAGAGAGAGAGAGAGAGAGAGAGAGAGAGAGAGTGAGAGAGAGAGAGAGAGACAGAGACGAGATACGTAAGTACGCTCGCGTTGCGCAGACACGTCTCGTTGCCCGAGCGAAGGATCCGCGGCCCGACGTTGACGTTTGGCCGCGGCTTCTCGTGCACGAAATTCGGCGTCGGCAGCGCGCTTCAGACGCTTGCGTTCGGCGTCAGCAGCGCGCCGTCTCGCCGCCTTGTCTTCTGCCGCCGTCGATGAAGAGGATGGCACGATGTCTTGAACTGGTACTGCAACGCTGACGTTGGCTCGCGTCGCGGTACTGGTTGAAGGTGTTGCTTCCATCGCTTATGAACTTAGACGACGACCAAACTCGAGAGTAAGCAGAACAGAGCGCAGGAGTAGAATGGAGTGAGCATAGGCGTGCGCACAAGGGGGGCAGGGGGGGCGGCCGCCCCCTCTAATCAATCATCTGAAGGGGGCGCCAAATTTGCCCCATGCCTTGCCGATGTAACACATGAAAGTAAAATTTCTGCTCAGAAATATTTTGTGTGTGTTGCAATTCCATCACATTGAAATAAAAATTTTATAACCATCCCTCGTTGCACTGCGTTCGCACCGCAAGGCCTTCAGTGAGAAGAGGTCGGGAGTTGCTCTGGGGGGGGGGTGCGCAGCGGTAAGACTTTGCCCCCCCAAATTGAGAACTCTGCGCACGCCTATGGGAGTGAGCCGCGCCGGTACCCGCTTTATATTCGTAGCGCACGCAGTAGAGAGAGAGGAGGTAGCGCCTGCTGCTGCAACGCCTCTTTCAGCGCCGAAGCACGCCCATGGGAGGGGCGGACGTGCTGGCTGGCTGCGGACGCCGATCGCCAACGGACGGGTGACATTGTGAGTTAAAGAAATGCTCTGCATTTAAAAATTAAGAGGGAGGCAATCCGGCAGCCCGGCTTTCGCAAGCCAAGCTCCTCTGACGCCGCATTCTCCTCCCTTTTTCCTGCACCACTCATCAACGTAGTCACCCCCCATCTGGTGTAGCAAGCCTTGTCCCTAGCAGGGCTGACCTCACCAGTTCACATTAAAGAGCATTCTCTCTCTCTCTCTCCCTTTTTCCTCCTCCCGCGCAGTGCATGCTGTGATAAATCCCAAAACAGGATTTAGTGGTTCCGGCCTGCAACCTGTGTACATCGAGAAAAGAACAATTTTAGGAGGGAGCATGACGTCAGGAGGCCCAGAGTTCGCAAGCCAACCTCCTGTGTTGTATCATTCGCCTCTACTCGGGCTCCTCCATAACGTTGCATTCTGGAAGTTCGTACACCTTCCCCAGGCTTGTGGTATCATTTATTGGCTCGAACTGGCTGCCCGTCGAGTGAAGTGGCAATGCCGAAAGCGCTGTAGAAGATTTTTCGCCACCGTTGCGCTCCCAAACCCGGATCGTGCCGCTGCCGCTGTTAAAAGCAAGGCGAGAAGTAGATCGCATGCGCAGGAAGCACACTCATGATCTGAGACCCGAGTTTGACTTCTGACCTTTTATCCCTTGAACCACGACCTGCTTTGCTCAATCACACGGCCGTAGACATACACAATCACGGGGTGACCTGCTTCTGCTTGGCGTTTTCCAGGTTTGCTGCGACGATTGCGTTCGAGATTCTGCTGGGAGTTATTGCGCCGATTTCATTTTACCTCAAAGCGGTGTAACGAGGGTCCTATCATCTGAGAGGTGGTACGAAAAGCTTTGGTTTTGCTCGCGTACGCATTTGCATACGTTCGCCTCATCGGTGCTCCGGCATGGTGGCCCGATGTGTGTGCCACATTGTCGTGATGACTTTTGGGGTACGTTTTTGTCTGCTTGAGTGCATTGGAAAACAAGGGGTGCAGAAACACCGATTTTTGGGGCATGCGCGTGAAGAACTGATCATCCTCGGCCTCACGTCGCGGGTAGTACGTGGGCTCGTTGTAAGTGAACTGTTCAATCGATGCGATATGAATATACTGGGAAAATGAATGCGAGATTACGAGTGGGAGAGACTGTGGTGAGTTCTGGGCTGACTGCGCCTTGACACTAAATGGGTATGGCATGAATATGGCATGAGCGGCAAGGTTGAAGAGGTAAAATGACCAGAACCGACACAACTGTGGTGTGTTCTGTGAAATAAAATGCAAGGCGCACATGTACTCTGTCATCTCCACTTTTGCACGGGGCTTCACGGCAAGGCAGAGAACTCCAACGGCAACATAAACTTCGACCGCTCCATCCGAACACTTCACCTGCTCGATCAGCACGCTGAGCGCAGGTTACAGCCTACGCAGCGTTACAATGAACGCAGCGTTACAGCCTACATCGTCGACTTCATTCCGGACACCACCACCCTTGAGCTGCGCGCTATTGAACAAGGCCTACGCCTAGCACGTTCCGTTCTGCAGGCATGCAATCAGCGCGCGTACCACCGTGTGCACATTTTCACGGACTGTGCCGAGGCCTTACGTTCCCTTATAGGAATTCCACGGAAATACTCTGCAGCACACTGCATTAAACAATCATGCAGCTCTCTGCACAACACCTTCCACACGCCCGTAACAGTACGGTGGATCCCTGGCCATGGGGGGCATCCCGGTAATGAAAGCGCCCACAGGCTGGCGAGCGAGGCATCTTCGTCGTACCGCCGTCAGCCCGGGGAGACCATAGCCAGCGGAGCCCACTTCGATACTGACGAGGAGCGCCAGCGTCGCCGACATGCCCGGCGCCTTCACCTCTGGTCATCAGTACCCCAGAACCCGCATCCTCTGCCTCCTGGCTTATCTCGCGGCGCCCAGGTTTTTCTCAACCGGGCCCGTTCTGGCTTCGCCATAACCACTGACATCGTCGCACGGTGGCGAGGACGGCACACTCACTTTGACCCTTCGGGCAATGAATCCCAACACGGCAACAACATACCGCCGGCAGGTTCTCCGACGTCAACAACGGAGGGAAACTCCCATTCTGTAGACCTCGCAGGACCTCCACAGACCGGATCAGCTCCCAGTTCCTCCCCTTCTCTCTTGGACCCCAATGTGCTCTGCTACGCATGCCATGGCACAACGAAGCCTGACCTTCCGCACCTCGTCTGGTCTTGCCCGGGCCTTGCCGTGCTTCGCGCCCAACACCGCCCGGCGTGGGTTCACTCCTACGAAGAGTGGATTCGGCCCTCTTGGCGTGTCAAGGACACCTTGACAGCACTCTGGAGCTTTGTCTGTGCGGCGTCGATGGCTGGACATTACTAGCGTCCTTCCTGCCCTCCCCCTTCCCCTGCGGCTTCGGGCCATCCTTTCTTAATAAAGTTTTCTTCCTTCATGAGCTTCTCGGGTAGTGATTTCAGGCAGCGCTGCACGCAGTGTCAGGAGGGCCAGGTATGGAAGAGCTGCACGCACACAGCGCTGGGCGGGCGGCGGCACGAGGCGCAAAGGACTATCGCTTGGCTCTCACCTGGCGGGGTGAAGTTGCCGTAGGTTTTTCCTTTCTAACACGCGAGTGGTTTATGCCGGGATACATCCAGGCCTCACTGACTGCATATTCGTCACGGAAATGACATAGTTCCAACGACGCAATCAAAGAGTTTCTCAATACTGCATGAGGCGGAAACGGTTACTGCAATCGCACGCCACCATGAGAATTGTTGGTACCGTCAGAATCGTGCCAGCAAGTGGCTACTGCAAAGGTCTATGGATTGGACTTGTCGGCGCTGAAGGTTTGGTTACTTTTCTTTTCGGCGTACGTTTTTCCGTTTCCGGCAAGCCACTTTTTGACATTCAGTGGCTACCACCGATGTGACTAAATACCAAAGTGATTAGCATTTAACTCCTGTGCTGGCTCTAGCGGGAGCGTATTAAGATCAAGGTCTGACCACATGCAGCGACGGCGACAAGCGACGCGGAAACCGTACCTCGATAGGGACAGTGAAACCCCGACAATACGACTTTCAAGGGACCGCGAGAAAGCGTCGGATAACCGGTGTGTCGTACGACCAGGGTGCAGGTACATGCTAATCTAGTAGGCGGTCTGAAATGACAGCTGGACTGAGAACTTGTTTAAAACTACTATATTGAGTGCGTGGTCACGCGATTTGCGAACATTTAGCTGAAATCCCAAGTAAAAAAAATTGGTTTCGATCCACGCCGTGAAGGTGATTGGAACGCAAAGCTTTAAACGACCCCCCAATTGCCCATGCGAAGTCACTTGAATTCACACACCTGGCTCTACAAAGAGTGAAAACCGTTGATTTTGCCAGCCGTTACCTCAAATTTGAGGGGGCGGCGCCCCGAAAGCAGCAGCGTCGGCGGAGAGGAGAAGAGCGTCTTTCGGAGAGAAGCGTCTTTCTGCGGGCAAGACGCAAGACAGCGGAATCTAGCCATCCTGATGTGCTAGCTCGGAGCTACACCGCCGCGCGCGACACAAGCGCAGACACCTGAAACCATTCGTCATGTAAGCTGAGGAATTCCCATTTATGCCGATTAAAACTAGTTAGTTCAGAAAGTTTGACAATTGAGAATCGCTGTTTATCAGAATCAGTTCCTTCTTTCGCCTTTTGTACTACTCTTAAAACACAACGGAATTGGTATTCACCAATTTAGAAAATGAAGCTAACCCACCAGCGAAGCAACGCGCGCTACGCGTCCTCCGCTATTTATACCCCGCCAGCCCCGCGCCTTGCACGTCCGACATAAGGCCAACGTTGTCGAGCAGTGGAAAAGGCGAGTGTGAAGCTGCCAAGGCCAAGGGAAACGAACGATAGTACAAGGCGGAGTTGAAAAGAACGACATTGCCGTACACAATGGAGACACCCTTTGAACGATATTGGGTCCATGTGCTCAACACATTGCTGTTTTCGTTTGACACATGACCCAGCAATCCGAAATAGGCAAGATAATTTAAACTTCGCCAGTAAACAGTGTCACGGCAAAAATATTAGAGCGTATACAGTGACGTGCTACGGGGCCAGAGAGGGACCCAAAATTGCGGTGGCAACGTATGAGTGTCTCCTCCCTCGCGGCAGACGCGCGTTAATTGAGGCGTTCGAGCAAAGAAAGGAGTGGAGGGACAACGCGGCTTTGAAAGACACTGATAAGCAGAGCAGAGGAAGAAATTTGGATCGAGCGGGGAAAGCAGCTCTTCGGTTATCGATTGGGTTGCGTAGTATGCGTTTTTGCGTTCGTCAGTGGCTCGACGGGAGCTTCGAATTCACGGTCTGCCTGCCACCTGAACTGCGACTTCTCGCTGCTGGCGGGTTGGCGCACTTCGTCCGCGTGGGGTCGTCGCAGGTTAAAGGGACACTGAAGTGAATTTGTCAAGCACCCGTTATTTGCTTGCAAAGCGTATACTGGCTCAAATTAGCACACTTTTCATCGTTTATCCGGTTGAGAAGTCGGTAATAATTTTACAAAGCGCGAAAGAAGAAAAACTACCATGTGCAGTTTGCGGTTGCCGCACCAACTAAAAGATGTGACGACGTGAGGAGACGCACCATCATTGGTTAGCATTGAAACAAGTTTCGGTTTCGGTTCTGTAAAACAACAAGCTTGACATCCAACGGCAGCGTTGGGTGGGCATTCTCGATATCTCCACAATCTTCGTACCGCGCCTCTGCGTGTTGTGGGCTGTAAAATGCATAACATAAGCCTCCCAGGACGGCTTGGAATCGTAGCAATCACTAGCCGTGGCCTACGCAATAGATGAACGCACTCCGCGTCCCCGCAGAGACTCAAATGCCATGCGCTTTTCCTCCATGTTTGGAGCTTGCCTCACTCGTGCCTGTATCGTGAAAAGCGTGTTCGCACCAGGGCAAAGGTCTGTGGATTCTGGCCGGTGCCCACTGCCTGCAAGCGTCGGTGCTTATGGCCACAGCACGACAACGAGAACTTACTAACGCGTCGGTGTATGTCTGCGCACGTTCTGTGAACTAGTTCGTGGAGCAGTGAATGTTACGGCCAAAAAAAAAGGTGAACTCGGTTTCGAAAACACCAGCCGAAAAAGAAAAAGCAACTTATTAAAAAAAATTGAGGCAGCATACATGCAGACTCAACAAGCCGGTATTTATTTGCATTTAAAGCATTTATGCAATGCTTAATGCACGTCCTTGAAGTCTTACTTGTGGTCAATGCTTGCGGTGATAGGATCTGCCTCTAGATTTATTTCTATCTGCTTCGGCAAAACAAATACCTACAACACAAAGACACCACTTTTGAATCTCCAGATGTTGCATCTGCTTTGCATGCCAAAGTGCGGAACATACGATAATTATACAGTATTGCGAGGAAGCAAGAACACCGTCTAACACAGCCTAAATAATGCATTATCAGCTAAAAACTTCAAAGAAGAACAGAAAACATCATCGAACTTGGAGTATGTAATAACTCAAAAATATATCGGTACGGCCCGCTGTACCTCGCGGTGTAAGCAATATGAAGGACTCCTGCTTTTTTAAAGCAAAGCTTACTACCAGAGCAAGCGAACGGTTCTTTCGCGGCTTGCCGGGAAATAGTCCCAACCCGGCGGAGGTGGCGGCGTGGTGCTGAGGGGACGGAGGGTTTCACTCACGGATCACACTGTGGACGGCGCGGCAAATTTGTCCACCGTTCTCCGCGCAGAGGTGCCGGTGTGCCTAGCGGGCTTTGTCATCTGTTTTATGTAGTGTTGTTTTGGGCCTGTTTTGGCGCAGCTTCGCGTGCATTACGCGCTTCCTTCGCATGGCTTAACTTGTTCGACAGCACCTTCTGGGTAACCCGGTCTCAATGAAGTAACTGGTCGTAGGGAGAGGATACGCTAAGGATTGCTTTGCAGGGCGGGAAAACGAAATGTAGAGACCACATACAGCTATCTGGCCGCTACGCTTTCTTTTGAACACTGTTTGCCGCGAAAGGGAATCTGTTTTCGAAATTGGCGAATACCAATTCGGATGTGTTTTAACAGGTACTACAAAAGGCAAAAGGAGCAACTGGATCTGATAAGTAGCGATTATAAAAGTTTCGTAAGCTTTGTTGCAACTCTCAAACTTAATAAATTAACTGGTTATAATTGGCATAAATGGGAATCACTAAGCCAACCTGCCGAATTGTTTCGGTGCCTGCACCCTTGTCGCGTCGTTATGTAGCTTCGAGCTATCTCATCAGGATGGCTAGGTTCCGCTGTCTCACCTTTCGAAGGACGCTCCTTTCTTTTTTTTCTTTCCGCTATTTTTTCCGCAGAAGTTTTCTTTCCGCAGACGCACGGCCAACCTACAGCGGCGGCGTCCGCCGCTCTAGCCGTGGCCGCCGCTTCTGCACTCGGGTGGCCGCCCCCGCGAGTACCAGGTAACGGGTGGCAGAATCTCTGGTTTCACCCTTTTTAGAGCAGCGCGTGTGAATTCCTGTGACGTCGTATGGGCACTTGTTGTGGGGGTCGTTTAAATATCTCCTTCCCAACCACCTTCATAGCGTGGATTGGAGCCTTTTTAGATGCGACGCTGAGAGCAGCTCTTGTCGGTGGCCTTATCCTTCCTACGTGCGTCCGTCGTCCTCGTCGTCGGCGTCCGAACTCTCCTCCGCTCACCCCCTCTCCTCTCCGATAGCGAACAATCGCTCGCGAGGGGCATTGGATTGGATTCGATTGGCTTGGCTTGGCTTGGCTTGGCTTGGATTGGATTTGGATTAGATTGGATTAAAATGGATTGTGTTGGATTGTGTTGCGTCATAGCCGCGGCAGACGCACTGGCGCCGGCGCGTGCCCAGGTGAGAGCTAACACTCTCTCTCAACATCTGCGGGTGTGCGGCCCAATGCGCTCTCTCTCCACCGGTGGGCGGCGCTGCGCGTGGTGCTGCGCATGTGCAGTACTCCCTCTCTCCGCGGTCTCCTCTCCTTCGGGCGCGCTGCGCATATAACCGGTGGGCCGCTCTCCGGCGGCCTTTCGGTCGACGGTTGCTCTCCGCTTGCGCTTGAACCACCCTCAGCATCGCATTAAAGCACGGTTCCCGCGAGGGGAGGTGGGCGTAATTTTTTTTTCTTGCTAATCACAAAACTTACTTCCTAAATTACGCACACTAACAAGGTTTATTATACAAAGTAAAATTTGATAACAGCGGCACTTTTGCGGCAATGTTTTTAACAAAACTCAATTTGCGTAGCCAGAAAGTCGTTGACGCCATGCCACGCCTAACGTCCTACCGAACTATACATGGTAGGGTGGCATCCATGGAGGCGTGCAGCGCTTTCACAAATCACGTAAACACTAGCGCCATATTCACTCTAGGTAAGCTAGTGAGAAACTTAATGCACGCGGCTCCGCTCGGAATCGAGCCCACGATCTCCCTCGCCGCAACGGGAGGAGCGAAGCGCTCGGCAAAGTGCACGATGAACTCTTTTTCTTAAAAAAAAAACTGCGCTACAGAAAATGGAAACAAGCCGAATGGGAAGTTTCATTGGGTGTATGTTCCGGTAAATCGTCCGGCAAAACAAAGGTTACTCCGCACTGGGGAGTATATAAACCACTATACGCCTAAACACTCCGTTAACGAAGTGACGGTATAAATACATAGCGATAACATACCATTGCTCCGAACGAGGACGGAGACACGCACATAAACTGCAAAAGAATTCCTGCTGAGGAGATTCATACCGTTAAAAGCTTCGTCTATGAGCAAAGTAAAAGGACCAAACTTTCACGAGATCTCGGCCCACAGAGAAGGCAATCGGCAAGATGGCTGCTGCTTCTTGTGGACGTGCAGCGACACAGCGAGCTCCGATATAGAAAACGTGGCCTGTCGCGTGCACTTTCCAAAAAGCGACGATCTTGACGTTTAAAATGCAAACAAGAAAGGAATGTGCAAGCAAGGTCAACCAAGATTGTTCCGGACGCATTCAGGGGCGCTTGTTTGCTTCACGGTGACTGTGTGTGCGTGTGGAAGCACGATCACGGTACTTCGAGTAGCAATTAGACCAACAACCAGCGTAGGAGTCGTGGACGCATAAACGTTTTGCTCTGTGGAAGGAACCAATCTTCTTACACAGGAAGTTAGATGTCGAAAACGGTAGGCAGGCTTCCTGGCCTGTACTTCGTACTTCGGTACGTGCATATTTGATATAATCAGCTACCACCGTAATGTTTCTCACAGCCTGGAATTTCAATTTTGATTTAAAAACGCCACCCGAACGAACAGTTGGTGTGGAGGTGGTGGCGTGAAAGTGAACGTTCCTGTGTCTAGCTGCAATCATTTGATACAAGGACCCGCCTAATGTTTCATTCGTCGTTAATAAATATTCCTGCAGCTGCGCTTATCTTAAAACTAGGGAAGAGTCGGTCAAAAATAAGCTAGTCGTTCTTGCAATAGCACCATCGTTTGCAGCATTCAGATTATGTTTTTTGTAAACAACGCATAATTGTACAGAATCAAATAGTTTGTTTATTTTTGCTTGATTTGTTAGCCTAAACTCATCCTCGGCGTCCTTCACGCGGGGAGAAAATGGCCCCATCGTTTTCTCGGAGCTTTCACGAACCTCGTACCGTGCACACCGGGCACTGCCGCGAGCCCTGTCGTTTATTGCAAGCGATTAAAAGAAGGGGATATATGCAGCAAAGAAAGTCGACTGGCACCGAAAACGTCCACTTTCCGCAGTTTCCTACGCGCATTCCAATGGCGGCATTTGGTTTACATTCTCGTAAGTAAATTTCCCTGTCTTGTCTTTAACCTCCGTGATATTTTTTTTCATGTTGTCAGTCCTCGTTTTTTTGGGGGATTGGAGACGTGGTATGTGGGTAGCATGGTTTGTCTGTAGTTATTTCATCTGAAGCAGCGATGAAGTTAGTGAAGTTTGTATTTGTCTGAAGTAGCATTCTTATAAACTTTTTACAAACTCGATAATGGTAATACATAGTCGCCAAATATGGTGCTGATTTCTTTGTTTATTGCTGTACTTTTTAAAATAAACCACATGGTTTAAACAGGAAACAGGTCTAACGTCTGCATAGCAACGTCTAGTCTGTTGCTTTGGTAAAACACGGTGCCGGGCTACTTGGTGTAACATGCTCTTGAAGGTATGTTGTGCTTGTGATACCAGATACGGACAGAGGAAAAAAACCTACACTTTTATAAGAAGGCAGTCCTTCCTTCTTGCGAACCTGCACGTTCTTTTCCTGTGTCTGCATTTATCAAAACACGTGAAACATACCTTGAGGAAATTTTTGTAATTCGCTCTAATAAGGGAGTAGCATTAGTGCGTATCTCGTGGGCTTTGTTTGTAGCTTTATGTAAAATATCTCGTTGGTTTCAAGGAGCCCAAGATACGATGACTACGAGGCGGAGCGTATTGGAGGAATTTTAACAACCTGGGGGTCTCTTACGTGGCTCAGATATCGGCACACGAGAATTTTCGTTTTCGCATTCTTGAGAAACAACGCCTGCTGTGGCCGGGATTGAACCAGCCTCCTTGGCCGCAGTAGCCCAACCCCACTGGGCCACCGCGTGGCTGGTAGCCGCTTATATTTTTCACCATGTTTCATGGTTGTTCAACTCACTGATATTTGATTTGGGTTTGATGCGATTTATTTATCGATGCTCGATGTCACTTAGTCGTTATTACCGTATGTATTTGTGTTCCATCTATATGCTTGGGTATCACATGACATATTTTTGAACCCAAATATTTTGTTCTGCTGTGTAGTTGACGTGCCTCTGCTGGACAATGAAATAAATGTCGGCTTTGTTCTTTGCAAGTCTCGGGGCAGCACTGCTCAGCGCGGTTCACTTCACTTCACTAAATACTTCTCTAGACACGGGAAAACACTGTTATTTGTAGCGGAGATTTGGGTGACATCAATTGCTGCGCCGAATGCTTAACATGCCCTGCGTCGGGGGTGTCCTGAATGGCATGAAATACTCTCCAATGGTTGTTTCCTCAATTCACGTCAATTAGTCCTAGTTCGCACTTTTTGCGGGCCATCTGTTTTGACAGAGATCGTATTTTTATTGATCTTCTGTTTCTTTGTTCTGCCTTAAACAGCAAGAGTCGACATGCCTTGCTTTTGTATATGTTTTTGCTTGCCTGTTTTCAGATCCGTTTTTAACGGGTTTGAACGCTATCGCGACACTCAAGCCTATGCGTCTTCCAAATGAACATAATGGTGATACTCTCCGTTATAAGCTGACAATTTTCCATCAAATACAGCGGGTGCTTCTGTTGCGCTGAATTTAGCTGTGTATGAGCCATGGGCACCGAGTTAGGTGTGTGGAAGAGAATTGCCTCTATATCCTTCTGTCCTAAACATTACATCACCTGTTTTTTACGCGTCTTGTGAATGTAGCTACAGACCGACCAAAATTTTTCGCGTTTCGATATCCCAAAAAAAGACTGCCGTCTCTTAAAAACGCGCTAGAGTATGATTCACCTTTTAAAGCCCCTAGCCGCAGATATCTCTTCAGGGTACATCGCCCCGTGCATATCCGGACGCGTTATGTTCAGCTCTTCATTCCTAGCCCCATGAAATACGCGCTCACGAACTCGGTCGGTGTTTTTTTCCTTCTGGCGCCGGTGTCCGGTCACAGCAGCCGCCGTGAACACGTTGCCGCGAGCTTTCCCAAGCCCCGCCGCATGCAAGCATCCTCGAAGACAAAGTTGGTGGACGAGGCCTTTATTGAGGAAGCGTTTATTTCACAACACGTGAAAGCTGTTTTAAGTGCAGATCAGTAATTCGCAATAATGTCCCGTGGCGCCGTTATCCGGTCAGTGCCACCATCCATCACTCTCTTCGCCGCCCTGTATCACTCCTGTCCTGCTGAATTTAACGGACGTTTATGCAACGCATTTCAAACTTTCCGACTCCGCAGTGCTTGCGCGCCCCCTGCCCGAAATAGCGCAGGCGGGAGTTTGTTTTTGCGCTGCCTCTTTTAAATGCAGAGCATTTCTTTAACTCACATGTAGCGTCCGCCATCCGTCCGCAACAGCTCAGCGCGCAGGTGCGCCCTCCCCCAACTCCTCCTCTCCCGCATCACGCTACCCTCCTCGCACTCAACAACAGGTGCGCACCCCTCATCCTACACTATATAAAAAAATAATAGCTATCGGCGCCTGGTTTCGATCCCACGACCCTGTGGGCGGAACGCGAGGTACATGGTGCTCTTCCCACTGCGCCACAAAAGCGACACAGAATCAAAGGGTACGAACGCGCCTTATATCCTTGACTCATTCAAACTACGCCAAGAAGCTGCTGATACACGGCAGCAGTTGCATCGATCTCGTCTTCACCAGTTGCTGCAATGCACGACCACTGCTTAAAGACCCCTTAACAGTACACTTTAGCGACCACGAAGCCGTCGTTCTCTGCGTCCAATACAACGACAACAGTAACAAATAAATAAATAACGACTTACAACAACCTACTCCTTGCCTTCACTTCTTGCGTCTCAAAAAGAAAGAAAAATTGGGCCCATCTCTCCACGAGGGGGGACTCGAGTCGCAAAATCACGAAAGGGATAATTATTATATGAAATAAATAATAATAATTAATATAATAAGCAATAATAGTTAACACATTCACTACCACCCCACCACCACCCCCCAAACACTAACGTTAACGCAATACACCCACCCCCTACGCGACGCATTTACTCGAGTCCCCCCTCGTGGGGAGATGGGCCCAATTTTTTTTCCCGCTTACTATCATAAAAACCAACCCAAAGAGCGTTCCAAACAATACGAACACGGGGGCTGCAGGTTGATTTCATGTAGTTCGCTTCAATTGTGCCTGCAGTTTTCCTTGCGCTCAACAACGGGGAGATGTGTGTAAGGGCCAGCGGTTCACGAGTTTCGAGCGTTTGTGACTGTTTGAACCGCTTGTTTTTCGAATCTTGGGTGGGATGCCCTGACGACGGTACGCTGTGGGTCGACCTACGACGACAAGGCGACCAATAAAGTGCTCCGTATTTAAAACATTGGTGGCCTACACAGTTGAGGAGGCCGCGCGCCGCCGCTGCTTACGCATCAAGGGAAGAATCACATACGCACGGCCAGTTTCGCTTCGGCAACTCCATGCGGCAGAACAGCTTACTTTTACTCGCTTTGTTTGTGACGGAAGGTGGGAGGGATGAAGCAGTTATTGGCTCCCCTAATTCTTCATTGCAGTGGGTTTATGCACGAAAGACAGCAGTTATTTTCACAATATGGTGATCCTGTAGCTTACGCGACCAAAAACAAAATAAAGCGCAGCGTGTGCCTGTAAATGTTTGTATAATGCGTTTTAACTGGAGGTAGCTTGGTTGGGTGCTTCACTGTGTACAGACAAAAATACTCTCTGACGCCCATACCTGAATTCCGAAAAACGTTGCGCACGCAATAAACATTTTTTACAGGAGCACTGGCGCATTTCTTGGATTTACTTTCAATCGAGGCCAGTT
Organism: Haemaphysalis longicornis; assembly: GCF_048455015.1. NCBI lineage: Eukaryota > Metazoa > Arthropoda > Arachnida > Ixodida > Ixodidae > Haemaphysalis > Haemaphysalis longicornis. The sequence goes on along the minus strand of NW_027526295.1, from coordinate 113,803,751 downwards.
TTACGTACTGGCTGGATGATGATATCTTTACGAGAGCGTATGGCCAATCGCAAAGCAAACTGTTATGTTGAAATTTTTAATTTCAACGACACTAGACCTCGGTAGCCAAGGCGATGCGATGGTCGCACCGCCAAAGCTGTGTACTACCATCCCGCAAAGTGCACGCCACGGTCAGCAGAAACACGGCTATGGCGTCAGCCGTGAACAGGCGAAGGGAGCTGCCGGTACACCTTGTAGCCGCTGGCAACTCTTGGCGGGAAAACTAAGTAACACATACAAAAAGAGAGGTTTCAATGCGGCTGAAAATCGTGCCACACATCTTCCTCTGTGTTGCTAGGGAAAGCGGCCTTCACATGTCCGCAGTAATGGCAAGCCTAACTTTTCTGGGTGGAGAGATGTGGCTGCCATGAATGGTTTGAAGCCGCCGCCCAATGCGCGCCCTTTTCTTTTGACGCCAGTAGCACGTCCCCGCCCACGCGGTGTATCACGACAGCGCGCCATTCATGTTAGCCCAACGCGCGAACAGTTCAGCTGCTGACAGTTCACTGCGTCACACGAGTGTTTGTGTCAAAGGTTTTCCGTCTTGATTTCTCCACATATCGAGGAAGGCAGTTGCATAGTTGTCTCAGCTTCGAAAGATATCATAAAGATTTCTTCAGGACATGCCCAAGAGGGATAAATTTCTTCCGGTTCACCAGACGTTTCTCCTTGGCGAGTGCGCGGTTTTGTTTTCCCCCCTTTTAGCGGTGCATTGCTCCAAGAAAGCGAGTAAGTCCTCGGCATGTACCAGAAAACTCTCCGCTTGCCTGGTTTTTGTTACAGAATGCCACTACAAATCAATATCTTAGAGCTGGTGGCGACAGATTCTCTTTATTGTAGTCCACTGCTCTCGCATCACCATGCCTGTCACAGCCTGAGGTTACCGGGAAGCTAGTGCTCCTTTGTAAACCTCCAAAATGTCACTAAAAAGGATGGATGAAGTAAAGGAACACATCTGCATCTTTTTGTATCGAAGGAAGCCGTACGGTTTTAGTAAATCGCTTCACAGTGTGAGGATAACTGTTACGTTGATCTCACGGCCCCTAACCCATAGGTTACCGGAATATTCAAATCTATGAACACCATTCCATCTCAAGAATTTGATATTATTATCGAATGCTTTGTTTTACTCGAATTTTCGACCGCTCATAGACATGCTTAGAGTATGTGAATAAATATGATGTACCTGGCTGCTTTACTTACCTTCGATGGAGACGTAGCCGTCTGAAAATGAATCGCGTGAATATCTTACAGTGGAGAAAAGGGAGTCACAACAACACTATTCAAAAGCCATTTCTTGCGAACTCCCGTCTGAACCGTTGAGAGTGACTGTTGGCCCATCCTGTGGCCAGGCTGGCAGCTTTGGCGGTAGTTCTTTTGATCAATGGGCTTTCACCTAGGTTAATTGCTGTTCCCGCCACGTATTACAACTTCTTTGGAAATGTGGGCCTATTTGAAGCCTGGTGGTTTAATGCCGTTGCTTAAAGTTCAAACTCCGCGGTGTTTGTCTCAATTTAGAAATCGCTGGGGCGTAGCACTTTGCCTTCAGTCTTCATTGCGGCGTCTAGGCGATTTCCCAGCTGCCAACGGTGAACCGAGCAAGTCACGCGACGTTCGCTCCCGTCTTCTTTTAAGTGCGAATGCACTTTATAAGCGACCCCAAACATTCCACCGCCGCCGGCGGCTTCCGCAGTCCTCCTCTCCCTCGCAACGGCGTGGAGCGGAGAGGAGCGTCGGTAGCAACGGCGCGGTGACGTCACTTCACCACGTGACCGCGCTCGCTCCGCCTCCTCGCCGTGGCTGCGCGGGTGCGTGCCGCTCCCCGCACTGCTCCTCTGGCCGTGACGTCATGGTATGACGTCACAGCGCGCCTCCTCTCCCCAGCAGCTGCCGCGCGCCTCTCTCTCCACCGTGACGTCACACTCTCTCCTCTCCCCCTCGCTCGGCTGCAGCTGCCGTGCGCCGCTGTCCCTCTCCCCTTGCGCTCGCCTCCTCTCTCAGCCACCTGGCTCGGCGCGCTCGGCGCGGCGTACCCCCCTATATATGCAGCGATAAACTGCCAGACCTCCGTGGGTCGGCTCGCGCGCGCTCACGGGCGAATGCCAACGGATTTTAACTTTACTCCCCCTCATAGCATCACCCCGTGCATTCGCACTTAACCATGTTCACCCTCGGGGAAATGCTTGGGAGTTTTTTTTGGATAGTGACAGATGCGCAGTCGTGTTACAGTACAGCTACAATAAAGCGGCTGGGGGGTCGAGATGACTTTTGTTGCGTAGCAGTCAAGGCATTTGGGGTTGGCGCTTTTCGCAGAGTTTGTGCCTTTTGGTTGCTGTGTAATGTAAAACAGATTTTCCAGAGTTTGGGTTCGGTAGTCTGCAGCTTTTGCTGCGCTTCGTTCCAATTAACTGTGCATTGCAATAGATCGACAGGATGTAACGCTGGGCCGCCTATCTTCAAACGCTGTGGCTGGATAGCATAAGCGTCATCGTGTACATGCTACTATAGTATCCTGTAAGAAGAAGAAGGGGCAAACAAACCATTCTGCTTAAAGGGGCCGTGCAGACAAAATACAAGTTTGTTTTATTCGAAAGCGTTAGTGTTTTATAGAGCCACAACCATTTGTTTATGCACCAAACGACGCTTTAATCTCTGAGAAGTTAAACAATTTAAGCCGTAATTTTGATTCTTGAGCTGAATCGTGTGGCTTGTGACGTCAGCGATGATGTATTTAGGACAAGGACTGAAGTGAACGTAAATGTCAGGACTGTGGTTGCAGCGAACTTCGGAACCCCTGGTTTCCTGTCAATCGTCGTAGATGTCGCCACAATACCGTCCTGGTCCGCTGTCCGCCCTCGCTTTGTTTTCGAGCGTATTTGTGCCTGGAAAATGTAGGTTGCGGTTGATAGTATTCGCTTCGAAAAACCTTGGGCATGCTTTTCAAAGAGAGTCACAGAAGAAAATACCGCTTATGCCAAACGGCCAACGTAAGCTCCACGCGACAGACTGCTCTGCCGCTATTACCGTCATAGTACGTGCAATACGCACCGGTGCTTCTGCGGTACCGTGAGTTTGTAACTTTTTGCTTATTCCTACCATTCTTGCCGGTATAAAAAGAATATGCACTATTTTAAGCGAAAATAGCTCGTTCTGGAAGCTTATAACCCCGTTTAATTTGCCTTGAATTTTGTCGGCCACAGCCAATCGTACAGCTGCCCATAATACTGTGGCGCCCTGTCAAACAGGAACGCAGGAAAATCGTCTTCACGAAGACGCTGGGGCAAAGCATTTATTAGTCGAGGTGCCAAACTTGCCAGGTGAAGCAGACAGAGAGCACCGGTTGGTGGTTAGCAATATGACGACCAAAAACCAAGCACACGAGCCGCTAGTTGACGGCACGTACCCACGCGGGGGATTAGCATGTCCGTTATCCTTGACAATGCCGTCATCCAACAGTTTGGCACGTGACATTACCCCCTCTCCTCAAAAGCATCGACTCTATGCTACAATTATGAGAGGGAAAAGAAGTGGACTGCCATAGATACCTTGTGCGATCATCGCGAGAAGCATTGTTTCACGCGGACCACATGCACAATTTCTGAGCGAGATCGGGAGCGTCCCGCGGTGCTTGGGCTGGTTGGAGGGAATTTATAGGTATACATCGCTAAGCTGTCGTAACACAGTGTACGGGCCGAAGTAAGGCCGCATACGTTAAGTTTTTCCGAGAGTCCCCTGCACCTAACTGGAGTCCACACCCAGACCTGGTCCCCAGCGAAAAAAAATTCACCCGTATTTCCCCGAAGGGGAGCATGGGGAAGTGCGAATGCACGGGTGATGCTATGAGGGGGAGTTATGTTGAACTGTGTTGGCATTCGCCCGTTAGTTGCATTTAACACCCCCGCGTGATCAAGTAGGGATTCACACACCCCGTTAGTCGTTCTCTGGAAATCTGGATGAATTAAAGTGTATGTTCGAGGAGATCACACACACACGCAAGTAAAGTGAAACGACAGTATTCTTTATTCAGCACTTGTTGGTGTTGTCGTTGTAGTTGACGGTCATTATGACCGCCTTGTGGTCACTGAAATGTACTGTCAAGAGTTGTTGCATGACCGCGCGTATCAGACAGTTCCTCGCAAAGGCCAGGTCGATGTAGCTGCCGTTGATGGTGGTGGGAGCCTCTAGCGGTAGGCACGTCATGGAGTGGTTGGCGAGCATGTATTCTATCAACCACTCGGCGCCCTTTCGCACGTCCACGTTAAAGTCCCCAACAACCACGACGGGGGTCCGAGGGCTTTACGCGCCTGGCCAGACTCTCCATCGCCGCGTACACGTATTCGACGACGTCGTCGCGCGAGATGTTTGGCGCGAGGTAGAGGGTGACGACCACGATTCCGTCGCCCGAGTACGCGTCGGTGTAGACGGCACTGTACGGCGACTCGTCCCTGACCGGCGAGGTGGACACGGCGTGCGACACGAGGTTCGCGTAGACGTGACCGACGAGGTAGACGCCGCAGTACTCGCCCCGACTTCCGCTCCTGGCGAAGCAGCAGTCGTCGATGGGGAAGTGGGAATGCACGGGTGATGCGAAAGAATTCTTCTGGGCCAATCGCCCTAAGTGGGTATGTGTCAAAGAAATTAGGAACTCTTCTTGGCCAATCGCCCTAAGTGGGTATGTGGTGCGGATGGACGGACGGCGGTGGACGCGTGATTCAGGGTCGCTTAAGAAGTGCATTCGCACTTAAAAGGTTGCATGTCGGTGGCGGAGATTGTAGCGAGCGGCTTCACAACGCTGGTGCTGTTGTATTCGCTAGGGTGCCAGCGCACGTGCTTCTTCGGCGCTACGCACAAACTCGTGAAGGGGGCCGTCTTCGTCGCCGTGGGTGTCGGATAGCAGCATGGCGTCAAGCATTCTGGAAGGTTCCCTACCGTCGACAAGTGAAATTTGAGTCGTCTCTTGGACCCCAATGTACGCGGACGTTACGTAAAGCAAAACTCCGTCCCACGTCTTATGTTCCGCTTTGGCGTACATATTGAGCATATCGGCTATTGGTAGGTTCATACGTTCTAATTAAGCCGTTGGTCTTGGGGTGGTACGCGCTGGCCTTTCGGTGGGACGTGCCGCTCAACCTCAACTCTTCTTGCAGCAGTTGCGCCGTGAAGGCAGTTCCACGGTCAGTAATTGCCACTGCAGGTGCGCCATGCCGCAGTACAATTCTGGTTAAGAAAAACTGGCAACCTCAAGCGCTGTAGCCGGTGGAAGCGCCTTGTTTGCGACATACTTGGTTAAGTAATCCGTGCCAACTACTATCTATTTGTTCCAAGTTGTGGAAGTTGTAAAGAAACCGAGCAAGTCCAGGCCAACTTGTTCAAAAGGCGTTCTAGGCACCTGACAGGGCTGCAGAAGTCCGGTTGGCCGGCTGGGTGGTGCTTTCCATCGCTGGCAGTCCCGGCAAGTTCGCACACACTGCCGTACGGTGGCGATACCTTTGGGCAGTAGTACTAGTGCTTGAACCATGCCAGCGTGCGTGTGTAACCGAAGTGACCGGCCTGCAAGATTTCATTCCTGAGAAGGTTGGGTATGACAAGCAGGTAGTTAATCCCACTCAGCGCGAAATTTCTTTTATAGGGAACGTTGCTCCGCAAACAGAATGAGGACACTCGTCTGGAAGATGCCTTCGGCATGACGGTAGTGTTGCCTTGTAAAAATATCAAAGAGTGATCGTAGTACTGGGCCCCCGCGCTGCTGCTCCGAAATGGTGGTACCCTCCAGAACTCCGATGAGCGCAGCACCGTCGCTCTCGTCATCATCGGCGGCGGGGGGGGGGGGGGGGGGGGGGGGGGGAGAGGGAGGGAAGGCCAACAGGAGCTCTTCGGGGACTGTCCGGAGGATGTCACCGTCGTCGCCCCTCATATTCTACGGTTCACGGAAAGAAATTGGAAATTGCACGTCAGTGGCGGGAGTATATTTTCTCCCTCTTTTTCCTGGCGGGAAGGAGAGGCCGTTACTGCAAGAGCACTGCGCGCTGTATAGGTAATTTTGTGAACCGGTTTGAAGTGCGCCGCCATAAGGCGCCGCCTTGTCGTCGTAGCTCGTTCGCGGTCACGCCTTCCAGCCGCCGCCGCAATAAGGCGGCGTAGTGCCGTAAGAAACCCGAATAGAGCCCCGCGGCCTAGCCGTGTAACCGCCCCAACCATAGGCTTCGAAAATCGAGTGGGTTATATTGTAGCGTGTGGATAAAACTAGGGGCACTTTTTATTACTGAGCACAAAGACAGTGAGTCAAAATGGCGACACAGCTGGAGCATCAGTACCGGCAAGAGGCCTTCGTCCTTCTCTTCGTACAGTCAACTCTCGCGCTAACGTAGCGGGATTGACCGCGTCGCCACTGTAATAATAGACACCGTTACACTACCCCCCTCTTCGGCGAGCATCGTCCTGACGCCATGATATATAACGAGGCGAGGATGGCTTCGGATCCGGATGATGACGATGCGGCGCATCACTGTCCGAGTACATAGAGTCGTCAGCGAAGAGGTCAGCTTCCACACTGGCCTTGGCGTTGGGGGGGGGGGGGGAAGAGGCGTTAAGAGCGGGAACAGTCTCTTTTGTAATATGGTTGTTGTGAAAGAAGTAGCGCGGTTAATCTCGTGCCCCACTAGCATCATCAGAATTAAAGGAACCATTAGGGCGGGTCTCTACGGCTCGTCCCTTTCTCTACATATTTTTGGTGCCGTGAAACCCAGGACAAGGGACCTCTAGAGGTCAGAAACACTGAGCGGATTTTGCTTCTTTTCGGCCGCCCTCTCACTTCTCGGGAGGCCGAATGAAGCCGGAGATGGAAGATGCTGATTCGAGGAACATGGGAGCAGCCTAAGAAGAAGAACCGAGCCGTAGCAGATATCTGCACGATGCAAGACATGATGATCGTATGCGGGGCCGATACTGACGCGGAGACGATGCCGACTAGTGCCCTCTGAGCCCGGTCGCCAGCCCTTACGAAATTTGCGACGCTGGACCGGTTTATGGAGGCCCTACTTGAAATGTGGCGAATCGTCCGTCAAGGTATCACGCCCATCATCGGCAAGACTGAAGACCTCCTCCCAATCGAAAGACCATCAATAAATGAGTCCCAATCGAAAGACCATCAATAAATGAGTTGAAGGGACTTCCTAATTTGCTTGAATATTGTGTCAAACTGAAAGTGATTAACCGAGACGTTCAATACACCATGGACATCGAGGGAGTAGAGGCCGAGGTTGAAGCTGCGCCTAAGTTCGAAGAATTAGTTTGCATGGCAAAGGCAAGGGCTGAGTTTAAAATGTTCGACGCGCAGAGAGCCCGACAAAATCTTATTGCTTCCTACAGAGGTCGAACCTACGAATTACTGAAGGACCACCGACAAAATACGGAAGAATACTTTAGAAAGAGCGATAGTTCAGACGCGAACCAGAGTAATGGAGCAGTGAATTGCAAGACCCAAGTTACGACAAAAACAAACGTGAATTGGCAAGGTGCAGCAACACTGACAACCGGATATTTCGTGCCTAATGGAGAAGAGTCTAAATCCATCGAGGTTACCGCTGACAGTAAAGCATCAGATCAAGGGGCAATGATTCCTGCAACGGTTGGAGCAGTGCACGTGAATAACATAAGCAACTCCTCGACCATAGTCAACCTTCCATCACATGTGACGCCCAAGGGGCATTGCGGTCTACAATCCCCTCAAGTGACCACAGAAGAAATGTGCATGGGTAGAAAACCCACGTTAATTTCGAACGATTCGCCGGTCGAAGGAAGAAAGAAATGTTTATTAAGGCGCCACCTACTTTGTCCTCCAGAGTTAACATGTATGGACCCCGAAAATAAGCGGTGCAAGAGAAGCAAAGTGAAAACTGCTAAAGGGAAACGTCCGAAGACAGAGGAGCTGAAAGCTTGGTTGGATCACAGTTTACCACCATTCCCAAAAAATCTGCACCGCAAACTAAAGTTTGCGGAAGGGACGAATATCCGTGTGCACCGGCTGCTTTCAGCATAAGAGCGTACAGTGTGCCGCGTGTCAAGGCACAGAGTTGTATTAGCCCCCAGGAATACAACTCGCATAATCTCCTGGAGAGAGAAGCCTGCTTACAATATGATCAACGTGCATCCGGCTGCCACTACGAAAAATGACGTGAGCCAGAGACAGCTAGCAATACGTGCAATGAAACCTGAGAAAATGAGATCAACTAGTCTCCTCACAAGGGTCCGCAGTGGCTCAGTTCGCGGGTCCACCAACGCCAAGTCATCGGTACCACCGGTGGAGATGGAAGGTGCGAGGATTCGAACACTTTTGGCTTACATGGATTAAAAAAGAACTCTGCTGGGACTAAGCAATTTTTTGCACACGGACTATGCTCTTTCATTGTTGCGCGGGGGAGGATGTTGTGAAAGAAGTAGCGCTGTTTCTCTCGTGCCCCACTAGCATCATCAGGATTAAAGGAACCATCAGGAGGGGTCTCGGCGGCTTGTCCCTTTGTCTACAACGACTTCATTCGTACGACGTGCACGACCTCGGTAGTTGACTTGCGCCGTAAGAAGTGCGCCCTACTATCCGGGGTGACGTCATAGTTGACGTCACTAATGCGACGCCTGAAGTACCAGCGAAGCAGTTTTTCGGTGAGGCCCCGCTGGCGTACTGGCATCCACACCCACACCGCGTCATCGGGTTTGTAGAACATTGTACACCGGCACTGATTGTAATGGCTTGCATCGACACGCTGTTGATTTTCTATTCGTGGTCATGCCAGCTGTCGAGCTTCCTCCGCCTTTTGTACAAAGTCCTCGACGTCACCATTGTATTCGTCCTATTGAACGGGTAGCATAGAATCTAGTGTAGTGGTGAACGTGCGACCGTAAACCAATCGGGTGGGCGTCAGTGCTGTAGTTTCTTGAACTGCCGTGTTGTAGGCGAACGTTACAAACGCTAGAATGTCATCCCATGCTTTATGTTCGAAGTCGACATACATGGAAAAAATGTTGGCGAGGGTTCTGTTTAAACTCTCGGTCAAGCCGTTGGTCTGCGGGCGGTATGCTGCCGTTCGGCTATGCGTGGTCTGAGTTAACCTCATGATAGACCGCTTGAGATCGGCTGTAAAGGCTGTCCGTCGGTCTGTTGATACGATCAGCGGGGCCCCGTGCCGTAGAACGACGCTGCTCATAAAGAACTCTGCCATCTCAGCCAACGTTGCCCGCACTACAGAGGCTGTCTCCACATAGCGCGTCAGGTAGTCTGTCACTACCACTGTCCATCTATGTCCCTTTGTTGGGCCAAGGAGGTCCATACCGACTTGCTGGAATGGTGCTGTAGACGGCTTTATCAGCTGAAGAAGCCCTGCCAGTTTCAAAGGTGTAGTCTTCCTTCTCTGACACTCACGGCAGGTCCTGACGTACTGCTGGACCGTTTGCAAACGTTTCGGCCAGAAGTACTTTTCACAAATTCTGGATACTGTATGGCTGGCATCCAAATGGCCGGCTGAAGCTTTGTCGTGACAGGCATATAAGATTTCCGCACGCATCGCCGATGGCACAACGAGTAGAAACGCCTCCTTTTGTGCTTCCAAAATTGCGGTTTTAAAGCACGATGCTCCGGAGGCTGAAGGAGGCGATGTTGCGGATAAAAGCTGGCGATATGCAAATGTCATGACCTTCCAGATGCTAGATAATGAGTAGCAGCTCTGGGTCAGCTCGTTGCCGTTGGGCCATTTCGGACGTGCTGACGGTTCCAAGAAACGGTATATCCTCCTATATTTCTTGTTCTGGTGAGACGACAAGTGCACGGGACCAGCAGTCGGCATCGCTATGGATGCGTCGGGACTTGTGGACGACCTTCATGTCGTACTCGTGCAGCCCCAGGCTCCATCTAGCAAGGCGCCCAGATAGGGCCTTTAAGTTGGCCAGCTAGCACAACGAGTGGTGGTCGCTGACGGGACTAAATGGCCTACCTTAGAGGTATGGCGAGAACTTGCTGATGACCCAGACTGCGGCGAGGCCATCGTTGTCGCTCGCGGAGTAATTGGCTTCTGCTTTGGAGGGTGTGCGACTTGCGTACCCTAGGACTCTTTCCGCACCGTCCTCTCACTGCACGAGCACCGCTCCGACACCCACATTACTGGCGTCTGTGTGGACTTAGGTATCCGCAAGTTCGTCGAAGTGAGCAAGCACCGGAGCTGTTTGTAGCCGGCTTCTAAGGTCGTTGAAAACGAATTCTTGCGCTTCTTGCCACAAAAACTGTTCATCGTCTTTTGTCAGCCGTATCAAGGGTTCTGCGATGTCCGAAAAAGTCTCACCAAAGCGCCTGTAATAAGCAGACAGTCCGAGGAAACGCCGAACAGCTTTTTTGTCTGCTTGTTTTGGGAAGCCTGCGACAGATGCCGTCTTCTCAAGGACTGGGGCGACAGGCCCTGCTCTTCTCTTCGTCCAGTCTGATCACGGGCTAACGTAGCGGAATTAACCACGTCGCCACTGTAACAATAGACACCGTTACGATATAGTCCTTGCCGTTCTAATCTCCTCAATCGCAGGCGTTTGTGATTGATTGATTGATTAATTAATTGATTGATTGATTGATTGATTGATTGATTGATTGATTGATTGATTGATTGATTGAGGTTTAAGGCGCTGACGTTTCACAGGGGATGAGGCGCACCGTAGAGGAGGGCTCGGCATTATTATGACCACCTGGGTATATTCAACGTGCGTCTAAAATCTTTAATGCACGGGTATTTTTGCGCTTCGCCTTGGCGATTGTAATAGATCTGGCGGTTCTTTATTGCAAAAAAAAACTGCAGGTACAGTTAAGGTGAAATATGTGGAAACAGCCGGCAGGTCCCTCGTGCATTTAGTTAGGAAACACCAGTTGGGTTGGTTTCACGTTAGTAAGCGAGAAAAGTCGCCGCCAAAAAATACGCGTTCCAAACAGCGCCGTAAGGCTCCGGTAGGTGCGAGATAAAAGCAAGCACAAAATGAACAGAATTCCCGCTCGCGCTGTTCAAGGCAGACAGTGCGTTATTACTGCGAAGGTGCGAAGTTTGAGCTGAAGTGGACGAAACCTCTGTTAAGTTCATCAAGAGAGGAGGGAGACAGAGATGAGAAGAGCGTGAAGGGCGGTAGCAATAACGAGTTTTAGCTAAACGTTTTTCACGGTCCGCTCCCTTGCGAAAGCAAGCGGGAGCGCCGTTGCACATGCATGGCGCGCCTGGCTGCGAACGGCATTGGCTCCAGTTACGCTAAGCGCGCCGCCGGTACCGGAGCGGATAGTCCAAGACGGTCAGTTAAAACTCTCTAATCAGAGAATAATGGCCCCACAGGCCTTCTGGCAGATTATTAACTGCTTCGCACTTCTGACCGCTTTCATTCTGAGTGGAACGGCTTTAAGTTTTTACGATGCCGCTGGTGAGCTTGCTGCCTCTCCGTGACGCATGAACTTCAGCAGACGGAAAAGACCACTCGACCTAAAGCAGCTCCGCTGTAAAAAGCACCACCTTTGAAGTTCGTCCTTCCAGTTATCACTCCCCGCCCTGCAATTACTCTGGTCCCTTCTGACACCTCATCTGCAAGTTGACATTGCTGCTCCGTGAGCCCGAACCCTTTACAGCTGAATATCAAACCCTTAATGAGTTCCGAAAATATTCATAAAATTTATTTCAGAATAAATTGCAGTGATTTATTATGGTGGAGCAGATTTATTTTTGTGAGAACAATTATCCGTCCAAGAACGCTTAACTACAGTAGCATTCAAGATTCGCACTTACAGGAATACGCATTCCAGAAATAAATTAGTTTCAGTTAATATACCTAAGGAAAAACTTCATTAGTTAGCTTCTGAACCTAGACGTGTAAATTTCAGCAATTTTTCCAAAACGTCAATAACGCCACAGCAACCACGTAGCACGTTTCTTACAGAGTAACATTTTGTACAACTGTTTCGGGCATAATAGCACCCACGGTGCACTGTCGTCCCCCTTACGCAGCTCTGCATATTTGAGCAGTATATTAAGCCCCGACTAAAAAGAAGCAGGAGTCTTTGAAACTCGGGTAGTATTATAGAAAGTCCAATGTATGATGCTGAAAAGTACCGCAAACATTACCCCAGCATGTACTAGCTCGTGCATGTTAGCGCAACCTGACCTAGTGTTCCGGTGTTTTTATTATCATAATATGAAGATTGTACATTAATTACAGTTATTTTTCACTAAGCATAAAAGAGCCAGAATAGACCAAATACCAAAGTTTGATTCTTAGTTCGGCATTGCTATCTAGAAGATCGCAACAGATGAATTTTGAATAAAGTACAATCCTCCGCTGAGATGTTGTTTGGACACTAGCAAGACAAAGAATCGATGAATAGCTGGCTGAGCAGGTGCTTCATATGCAGGAATGAACAAATCTTTGGCTTGCGCGTTTATGTTTCAGTATCAGTTGATGGGGCATTGCGTAGATAGAAAAACTATGTGTTATAAGAAGGGGTAGTGACTTTTCTTGATAGCTTCCGCAAACCGTGTCAGCACTTCGTTACAATGGCAAGTATCCCTACCACGGGTGCGAAATATAATTATACACCCCAACTCGGGGGTAAATGGAGAATAAAGGGAGATGCCTTTGCCCTGCAGTGGGCGTAAATAGGCGGGTGGTGATAATGATGATGATGATGGTGATTTCGCTCTAAACATGCTACTGTAGCGATACTTTCCCTTGCCAACATTATCGCGAAACCTGCAATCACTGATAGTTTATCCCTGTAATTGGCGAAGGTTGATTATTTAGGATTAAATTTTAACCCCTTTGACCAGAAAAAAATACCCCTAACGCAAGGACAAACATAGGTTAATTTTATTGCAGTAAGCACCACTTGAATTACATGACAAAAACCTTGAACCAGTCCCACATTATTTTAAACACAAACACCGGGGAGGCCGCGAAAGCAGACCTCGCAAAACCTAATCGAATCACATGGCTTTGACGCAATGTCACAGCCCAATCAGACGGTCGATCGTCGCATAGGCGGGACATAGCATAATCAAGGACAGGTTCTTGCAGCTCTGAAGCGCGTAGTTCTAGCTAACACCGGTAGCCCCACTTCAATCCCTGAAGTTGTTTGCGAATATCGATGTAGTACGACGTCGCACGCTTCCTGCATACACCGCTTCAAGAAATAATAGAAAGCAAGACGCAGTGGAGCCATAGAATTGTATACAAATAGCGGAGATTCCATAGCGGCTGCTTTAAAGCTTCAGTCGAAGGTACGCTCACTGAAGTTCGTTACCATATTTTAGGCATGAATGAAAATACGTGTTCGGACTTATTGATAATACCATCGTCGAAACATAGATTTGTACTTCTGAGGGAATAAAAACGCTGACTGCCATGCATTCACTCAGCCTAGAAAGGTTCTCAGCAGTTAAAGACGAAGAAAAGACGCAAAAACAAAGTTTGGAACCTTAGCGCTGACTAAAAACAGGTCTTGGTTTTTAAGCATAGTTTCTACCGATTTCAGCAGCTGGCAATGTAGCCTGCGCGCTTTCGAAATTGAGCCCATACTCGATGCACTCAACACTGGGAGTGCCGACAAAAGCAAGAAACGGTGCTAGTGCACTCCGGTTTATTTTTACCATTTATTACTTCGGCCCCCAAAGCTCGTTTTACTCACCGCAAAAGCAGTACGCGTGAGACACTCGCATGCATTTTTCAGAAAATCAAACTTTATTCCGCCGAAGGAGTTTGGGTTTAGACATACTCAACGGGCTGGTTTTGTTTTGACTTTCGTTAGGCATGCGTTTCCAGCACTAGCAAATTCTCAGTGCCCCGCAGCTTTCGAAGAGCGCGTGACATCATGGGGACGCCAAACCGAAACAGCGCCTTCTTCCTAAAGGCAGCCAGTTTTATATTAATTGTGTACGCAACGGCAGGTTCAGTTAACATCACACGTTTGCCTTTTGAAGCGTTAAATTTCATGGCCATGCGGGACTCTCATGTGGCGATACTATCCGCTCGCGCTGACGTAAAGCTGCTCGGACATTTCTTGAGGGATTCCACCATTCCAGTAACTTTGTGGTCTTGCCAAGAGCAGATTAAGTGTTATCATTCGCTTGGTCAATTTGTTGCTCAAGACGGGCCGTTTTCGAGGCAGCATGTTGCGTTTGTACCCTTCCAAACGGGTCTTTCGAGCACATTTTTTTCAGAAGTTATACGCTTTCAAAAATATCACGCAAACCTGCAATGGATATTTTCAGTGAACAAACACGAAGATATTCTTGACCGCTTAGGAATCTACTCTTGTCAGGTTATAACAGTGAACGAGCGAGAAATCAATGTTCCTTCTAACCAATACAAATCTTGCGGCAACCGCCGATTGCTTACGAATGTCGGTCCGCTTATGAAGGAGCAGCTGCCACCACGGGGGAGTTATCCAAAAGGTAATGAATTTTATTACGCGAACAGCGATGGCGTGAGCAAGTTTTGCGATCATGGCAAATATCACACCGAAGGTACTGTGATTCATCTCTACGAAGCATTAAATAATTCTATGATAAGGCGGTGCAGCGACAATGGCGACAGCGATTCTTTACTTCTGGACCGAAAAGTAGACCTTCTGGTGGGCGACAATCCCGTCAATTGCTCAGCTCCGTGCTTCTACTACGCGCATGCAACTATCCCCGCTAAAAACGCTTGCTTTTTTGTTCGTCGCAGGAAGTTCGTGGCACCATCTTTCGCCAACACCTGGACTTCGTTTTTCGCGATACTGCTCGCATTGCTGCCTTTCGCTACAATAGTTATCGTACTTATTAGTTGTATTCGTTCTACCCGTTCAGACAAAAACGTCAGCATTGGTAGTGCTGCTTTGTCCGTGGTCAGCACATACTTTGCGCATTCACTTCCGCCTGGAGTTATATTAGGCAGCCGTTCAAGGAAATTAGCTTTTGGCGCATGGATGATAGGCCTCTTTTTCGTCTTGAACTACGTTAAAACTGAAATGACCGCAAGTCGTAGTTTTCCAGCCTACACCCCATCAATTACAAGTACGGAGCAACTGGAAGGTTTCCTTGACGCTGGCATGATCCTGCCGTGTTTATCCCTTTTTATGAATAACATAATACAGAAAACAACTGGCAACATGACGTACTTAGCGACTTTGAAACGATCCATTCTGAATTGCAACGAAAATTGTTTAGTTGAAGACCCTTACGAGCAATGTTTCGAAAGGTCGACGAAGGGCACCCACGCCACTATTACGTTCTGCCATAACTATTTGGCGGCAAGAGCAAGAAGGTTTGGGCTGATTCCCGGAGAAGACACTTTGTTTATGTTCCTTGGATCGTCAGAAACGCACGGGAGATTTCCCCTCAGGTAAGCACTGTAGATGCGTTGTAAATTTACACAGGACTCTGGCTGCGTCAAATGGCTATCATGCAATATTTATGTTCAAAAGATATGTGACTCGAATTGCGACGTTTTCAACCTCTACAAAACGCAAGTGTGGTAGCGTCGCATTCTCGGCGAGAGATAAGCAACCTAAGGGAGTTCTTACTTTTAGACAAATCATTCTGTATGTGCACATGCTATAGGGTGGAGTTTGAAGTAATTAAATTGGAACCATCGCTTCTGCACAGGAAAACCTTTGTTTGGAGAATAATATTCCGGACTAACCGCTTGTTTTTCCAATATTTCGTGACAAGCAGCATCAAATTAGTTTTAACGATGAAACGCTTTTTATAGAGTCCCCAATTTCAGTTTACACAATCTATGCTGAACTGGCGCTTTTATGACTACAAGCAGTCCAACATTTAGACGCTGCTCTACGCACGACAATTTTAACAGATGAGATTTTCTGTCCTTTTATGACTGGCTAGACCAATCCTGACGCAGAAAATTGGGGAACGTATTTTACAAGGCCACAATAACTACGGAGTGACCGAACAGACATGATCCGTTACTTAGGAGAAAAATTCCCATTTATAGGTTTAAAAATGTGCCATTTTTAGCATTTCTTCGTCACAGGTTTCCCTAAAATTACCTAAAAATCTCCTTGCCTTCTTTTATTTTGCAGCAGATAGATCATTACGTGGTCTCCTTTTTCCTTTTCTGTTTTGGGCATTACCCGGCGCCACGTGTCTACTTTACGTAGACTTATGGACGCAGACGTCCTTCACAGAATCAGAATTTAAGCGCAAACTCAATTCCCCTACATCTGCCGCCATGTAGCATTCGAATATGTATTTCACAATTTGTTCTACCAAGTATGCTCACTTTGGATGTGGCAGCCTTACGTTAACTTCCCGTATGAATAAGAACAAGACATTGCTCGGTAATTGAGGTAATTTGAGCTCAGCAGCGCAACTGCTGGGGCCATTAGGGCGTTTTTTCCCACATGAGCCATATCCAGAAACCGAAACTGAGTCGGATAAAGCTGCATTGACAAGAAAAACTATCCAGCTTCTCCTAAAAATGGGGTTGCTGGAACGCCCTGAAAACATGTACGCAGGCCACAGTTCGTATCGAAAATGTGCTAGATTCTGCTTTTTCACGGATCAAAATGAGCTAAATGCACTTGACCAATAGGAGTGTTCAGTCTGTTTCGTGGGTGCTTTCGGAAGTTTTTTTTTGCGTTTTGAAGCTGGCTTTTTAGGAATTCATAGGCAATTATGAGACCGGCGAGAGATCTGTCCCCAGACCTTAACGACGAAGTGAAGAGAAGTGATCGAAATGAAACGGAGATGTGAAACAATGAGTTAATTTCATGTCTATTACAATGTCTATTACAAATCATTACAATGATTTAATTTCATTTTTCCCTTTCATATTTACTATTTCGATAATGAACTAAATAGCGGCCGCTTACAAGCCCTGGGAATCCCCCCTTTTAACACTTCCTCCGCTCTGAGAGTACGAACCACTTCACCAAGGTGAAGGTTAAGATATTAGCAGCCCTCTGGTGAAGCGTTTTCGAAATTCATGGTAACGCGATGTAGGGCTTGCTTGCTTCGCTAGTGGAAATTGGGGCCTGCTCAGGAGAATTATCCATGGGAATGATTGATTCGAAAAGAGCAGAAAATGATGCCATGACTCACCTTCTCTTCATGTATAGTTCTACTGCTCTTGAGGCCCCGTTGCATAGTTATACTGCCTTTTCCAAAAAAATGTAATAGCACGATGATTGAAAGCCATTTTAAATAAAGTTTTCGTAGAATACAGCATCAAGGTGAGTGTTTCATTTTATTATAATTGAAACCAAAACTTATCATGCGAATATTGCTGAAATTCGCGGCATAATGTAAATTACTTGTTGCCATAAAAGTCCACTAACAGATATGTAAAATTTGTCATATGATAGTTTCCACGGTGGTTCATATACGTCCCATAGGTAAATGTTCGCTTTAGGTGCATTTGCATTAGGTGGATTTGGCACATTTCGATAAAAAAAGCCTCATATCTCGTCGCTGACTAAGGCGCACCCGAAGTACTTTTTTGTATATTATGTAGAAACGCATCCAGACAGGCTTTAGCCCTACAGCCGCCGCCACTTCACGCTTTAAAAATTCGTTCACATGGAAAATTAGACCTCAATGCTCCTTCCTATTAAATGAACTGGATTGGAAATTGTCTTGGAAGCTTGTAGCTTGCGGGAACAGGACTGCGGATATTTGAGCGTAAATCCGAGAAAGTGTTTAGAGAGCTGTTTAAAAGAAAGCAGAATAATAAATGACGCGAAGTCCGCTTTACTGGCAATAAAGGTTCATTTTATCATGACTCCTTTACCATGACTTTTTTTCCTTTTTCCATGTCTCCTAAATTACCTGCAGCTATTAAAAATTCCCTTTTCTTCGCTATGGCCAAACTTACATCCGAAAATTCCCCGCAAATGAAACAACGCCCTGCTCGGAACATCACTGTGGCCCAAGGTGTATTTCTTTGCGCCAAAGCAGTCGTTCGCGAGTAAGAATACACAGTACAGAGTAGGTTAGTTTCAGAGTACGAGCTGTCATTGGTCTGGTGTATATAACAATAGCCTCAAGATTTTTTTGAAAAATACTTGGCATATAGACTCCTATACGGGGTGTTATAAAAGTGATAAATGTTTAATTAGGATAGCCTTTATTTCCATAAATTCAAGTGATGGAGGAGGTGGAAGTAAAAGCGAAAATTGCTTGACGTAGCTCCCACCACCATGACAGCTGGCAGCGACCGCAAACTGCTATAGAGGGCGAGTATGACATTGTGCTACGGTTTGAGTAGCACAAACAAAAAAGCATGACATTCTACTACACTCTGCTCAATGAAAGAAAAAGACGAAAAATCACATTCTAAAACGCCCTGTATAGTAGGAGAAAAAAAGATGTATAAGCAATCAAACAAACAAAAAATATGCGCGCAAACATTTGAAGACTAGTCACTAACAAATTCATCAAACAAATCATGTTTTTTTTTGTTGAGCAGACAATCAAAGTTATACAGTACTGATCTCAATATTAACAATAAACTGTACATTCTCTGTAGAACGTGGATTGTGGCCAATTTATTGCGTAAAAATGACAGTGAAAAATTTTCAATGTCAATACCATCATAAGTGAGTGTGTTTAATGTTGTGGGTAGTTGATATGATAAGATTTCACGACCATAGTTTGTACGGACGGGGGTAATGCCCAGCGGGGTTTAAGGTGCTCTGGATATGGAGTCTCGTACAATTTTTCGTTTGCAAATATTGAAAGCGAATTTAAACCTCTTTTTATTTCGCATTTGTAGTTCCGGGTTAGGCGGTATTTTTACAGAGGTTGAATATGCTTACTATATCAAATCACCGAAATAAATGTTGTAATGTATGTCTGTACGGCTAGGCAAGAGCAATGCGAATCACCCGTTTTTCAAGAAGGGCTAGTTTGTCTAGATTTGAAGGTGTTGTTCTTGCCCACACAAGTGTGCAATACTTGAAGTAAGCGCAGAAAAGAGTCTGGTACCGTAGTAGTTTGACTTTTTGCGGCAAGATGTATTTGTAGAAGGGCCGTGGGTTAATTATCGTTTTCATGGGAGGTTGTGTCCATTACTACACCAGGGTGGCCGATCCTGCTGTGGTGAGCGAGTGCGTTACCGGCAAAGGTCGCCATTATCAGGCCGCACACCAAGCATCACTCTGCACTTCCGTCAACACGCGGATTTTTTTAATCCGGTGGGAATTGTCCGGCACCGGGATTTAAACCAAGGTCCTTCTGCACGCGAGGCAGATGCTCTACCTCTACGCCACCGTGGCACCGCCTCTTTCTGAAAACGGGAGAGCCGGAAGTGGACGTAGAGGAGGCCGAATGGGGAGCATAAAAATGAAATAGACTTGATATTATACGATAACCCCGGCGTCGTGCAGGATGTGGAAGTGCTCGGAAGGGTATGGTGTAGTGACCACTGTATGGTAAGATCTCGAACTAGGCTAGATTGAAGGAGGGTACGTAACAAGCTAGTACGAAAGAAGCCGATCAATTAGCTAACAGTAAGACGCTAAGTTGAAGAATTCAGGATCACGCTGCAGAACCGATGTTAAGCTCTTAGCAAGAAAGCAGAGTTTACGACACAGGAGGCCAGCGACATTATTACACGCAATATCACGGAGTGTGCAGTATAAGTCGGGGGCACGATGGCTAGAGAGGATACTGGTAAACTTTCCCAGGAGA
This sequence comes from Haemaphysalis longicornis, assembly GCF_048455015.1. Lineage (NCBI taxonomy): Eukaryota > Metazoa > Arthropoda > Arachnida > Ixodida > Ixodidae > Haemaphysalis > Haemaphysalis longicornis. The sequence goes on along the minus strand of NW_027526295.1, from coordinate 113,784,018 downwards.
CAAAACATTTTTTAGGGAAGGGCAAACCATGTCAATCGCCACCTCAGCTGACAGAATAGAACTAGCAGAGGTTTCGAAGTTCATCAATAAGTGTAAGACAGCTGACAAAGCAAGTATAATATGGTGAGCATCGAATATGCTGTAAAGAATAGAGGCAGCGTGAAAGCAGTGAAGAGGCGTCTAGGCGGAGGGAAAAATCAAATGCATGCATTTAAAGACAAGCAAGGCAATGTTAACACAAACAGGAAAAAATAGTCATAGTAACCGAGGAGTTTTTTGGGATCTGTACAGTAGCTGTGACATCCAGGTTAATGCCGAACGAGAAAGTAGTTCAGAGAAGATAGACATCCAACCAGTAGCGGCCGAACGAGTGAGGAAGGCTTTGAAAGCAATTAAAAGTGGCAAAGCACCTGGTGAAGATCAGATAACAAATACCTTTTGAACGATGACATGCAAATTGTACTAGTAAAATTGGCAAACCTGTACACGCAATGCCTAATGACCGCAAGTGTGCCATAATGTTCGAAGAACGCGGACATCATCCTAATCGATACGAATGGTGACATGAACAATTTGAAAAATGACAGGACGATGAGCTTACTGTCATTCTTCTAGAAGGTACTTACTTACTAAGGTAATCACCAACAGAATATCTGACACCTTAGATTTCAGCAAACCTTAAGAACAGCCAGAGTTCCGTAAAGGATATTCAACAATGGACCATATTTATACAAGCAATCAGGTGATAGAGAAGTGCGCGCTGCATACTGAACCCCTCACAGAGTATGAGAAAGCATTTGACTTGTTCAAAAACTCGGGAGTCATTCAGGCATTACGGAACCTGGGTGTAGAAGAGATTATGTAAAAATACCACAAGATATTTTCAATGGGTCCACAGCTAGCATGATCCTCCATAAGGAGAGCAGTAAACTCCCTATAAGGAAGGGCGTCAGACAAGGAGATACATCTCTGCAACGTTATTCACAGCATGCTTACCAAAAGTATTCAGAATATTGGATGGGGAACAGGTGGGATTAAGGATTGATGGAGAATACCTCAGTAACGTCAGATTTGGTGATGACATTGCCTTAATAAGTAACTCGGGGGACGAATTGCAAAGCATGCTTACCGCCCTGGACAAACGGAATAGAACCGAGAATCTGAAAGTAATATGCAGAAAACTGAGGTAATGATCAATAAGCTCAGGGCAGCACAGCGGTTTGAAATAGGGGGTGAGGGAGTGGAAGTGGTAAGCGAATATATCTACTTCGGCCAGTCCCCGGAACCTAAACATCAGGCAGAAATAATCAGAAGGCTAAGAATGGGGTAAAGTGCATTCGGCAGTAGCATTCTCCGGTAATGAATGGCAGCCTACTATTGTCCATGAAGGAAAAAGTGTATCAGAGGTCCATCTTACGGGCACTCACCTACGGGGCAGAAAATTGGAGGCTCACTAAGAGAGTTCAACTTAAATTCAGCATGACTCAGCGAGCAATGGAAAAGGAACATAATAGGCGTAACGGTAAGGGCAAGAAGAGAATGTAGTGGGTGAGGGAACAAACGCGTGTAGAAGGAGATATTAGAGGAAATTAGGAAGAAATGGACATGGGCAGGGCATGTAATGCGAAGGCAAGACAACAGTTTGTCATGAAGGGTAACAGAGTGGATCCCTAGGGAAGGCAAGCGTGGCAGGGGGCGGCAGAAAGTTAGACGGGCAGATGAGATCAAGAAATTTGCGGGGATAAATTGGTCGCAGTTAGCACAGGACCGGGATATTTGCAGATTATTGGGAGGAGCCGTTGCCCGGCAGTGGGCGCAGATAAGTGTCTGCTGCTGCTGGTGATGATGATGACTATTCTGAAATCTCACGCGCCGCGGTCGCACGTCTTCTGCCAATGATAATAGTTTCTTTGGGGCGTGGCGTACAAAATTACGGCAATGAGTGGGAAAGTTTGATCCAGTGCCACTCGTGATTCATATATCGTGTTCTCCTAGGCGATATTTTATGGAGCGTCCACTTTTTCCAATATTCACGCTGTCACATGTGAGCGGTATCTAGTAAAGAATACCGACTTTGCGTCCCACGTTGCTCATGGCGTGTTTCTTTACAGGTGGTCTAGGCTTCTTTTTTACGCTAAAATGGCCGCACAAGCCACCTAGCTTGCGTGGTGCAGAACCCACAGTTGGCGCGCGATATTTCGTAGCAAGTTGCTGGAGGTTGTGAGCTACTTCATCGGAATATGGTACCACCTCAGGCCTCATTTTCTTAGTGGCTGTGTCCTGGGCATTGGCCCGCTTACGCTTCAGTTTTCAAAGCAATGCCTTCGATACAGCCGACAATAGCGCAAGAGGGTACCCGGCATCCAAAAGCCGGGAGAGCTTGGGGTCAAAAGTGTTTGCATACGCATACGATGGGATTTTTAATCGATGAGCCAAGCACGTCAAGCCAAGCACACGTTTTAAAGTGTTTGATTAAGCTGATTCAGAGGTCAGGAGCCCTTTGGTCGCGCGTGGACAAAACATCAAGCCCATATGTTTTTCTGTTACGCAGAAGTCAATTGCTAAATACCTAAGGTTACAAACTTTTTGCATTTGGAGGCTGAACTTCAAGCTGCCGCCAAAATTGCTAAAAATCTCTAATACCTCTGCAACGCTTACTTAGTAGCTCAGACCCTCCCGCCTTTTCAACACAATGAAGTAGTCGTGTACACATCTTAAGATTTTTTTGACAACTTTACTCTCCAAGGCCAATTGAATAGATTGCGATTTCCTTTCACAAGACCTTGAGTAATGCAAAGAATCGTAATGAAGCACCAGGCTACGGCTTCGGTCATATTTCGATGGTAAACCGCAATGCCTGTGCGGTGGGTGTAAGAATACCAGGGGGCGTCGAAATTTGTGCCAGTTGATATGCCTTGATCAGAGAGAAACGCGGCTTTCGATGATGGCTGTAAAAAGGTCTAAGGCGAAGGTCCAAGTACATCAGGACGCGTCTTCGAAAATGGCTGTAGGAGCTGCACCTGTACGGATAGCTTGAGCGTATTTAATAAAAGCTTTTTTTTGGTAACAATATCTTCCTCTTGGCGAATTTGGGAAACATTTGTAGCCAGTTTAAGACGCAAATTACTTCTACACGCGCCGTGTGGTAAGTGTTGGATGCTCTTCCTAACAAGGCAGTTTAAATCTTGGGTTCCTGATTGTGGGTCCCCGCAGCTCATCAGCTGACCATATGGTAAATAAAATATACTGCATTGAATAATCTTCCCTCAGCGATACGGACTATGAGTGGTGGCCTATAGTCTGAACGCGACATTTCCCAAAATCATTTCATGGCAAGGGTAGAAGGAACTGTATCACAAGTAGCTCAGCAAATGCGTCTTTTCTAAAACCATTTGTAGAAATATATATAGGGCCAAAGCCTCCCGGAATTCGTTAGAAAAATTTGAATTTTTACCTAAACACCCTCAAGAAGTTTACTTATTGATTTTTCTTTGCATGCTCCAAAATCGCAGGTACCAGCACCAGCGTGTACTTCGGGCCTTGGCGGAGTCAGGCCTCTACTGGCTTAACAAATCGCGGGAATATTTTGGATACACGAAGGAAGAGACCATACAGTACGACATGCCATATAGTGACTACTTTCTGGTTTACGCCAGCGGATGTGTCATCTCAATCCTTGTATTGCTTGTTGAAATCACATATAGTCGATATAGGGGTAGAGACCATATAGAACCATTGTAACACATGGGTTCTCCTTATTTTCATCATTGCCACAAGATATTTATGATTATCCGCGGTAATTTGTATTGGGTCTTTGGTTCGATTACGGAAATTCCAGCAACAGGATGCGCATGCCTTAGCTAAACAAAGCAGTGTGCCATAATCTAAAGGTGACTTCATGCAGGTCTATTTTCTCATCTCCTCTCATTTTAATGGCTTATGATTCGGCCAAAAGACACTGTAATTACCCAGATCATTCCACTTTCGCGCCTAGCTGTTCAGACTTAGGCTATCGTCTTGACGCACAAATGCGTCCCCAGCCGCCAACTGTAGAGTCAGGCTCAATTTGAAGGTTTACGCGGGAGCACTGAGCAATCAAGACCAGAGCGCCGTACCACGGCACTTTTTTCACTCGCGAAGATGAGATTATGCTGCCCTCCTTCGCCCCTTGGCTGTTGTATATAATTCGCTCACCCCCTTCTGCAAAGGCCGACTGCCGCATTTTTTTTCGTCATTCCTTTTTGGGTGACGTATCCGCGTTTTGTTCCACGGCAACATGATAACACCGAAGTTACCTAGGCATTGCGGCATTGCGGAAGCAAATTACAATTTTTTACACAACAATGCCCCGGCATGCCACCATAGTTGCCCTGAGAAGGTTGCGTATCAGTGTGAAGTATGTCAATCGCAAAAGAAAAGGATAAAGAAAAAAAGAAACGACGTGGCCTTTGTCATTTTTGACGGCAGTGCGCGCACTGCTTGGAGCCGCTATGGGAGAAGCTAACCTAACATAATCTTGTTGTGGCTGAAGCTTAAAAGTGTCACGCTAACGCGCTGTCGTCGCGGTCGGTCGGTGCTCCCGCGATAACCTTCAAATTGATCCCGACTGTACACTCAGCCTTGCAGCTCTTGATATCAAATTGAAATAAGAACATGTTCACCAGTTGGTGGTGTAGACGACACCTTTTAAGCGTGCGCTGTGGTTTTGCTGGGGATTCAATCACAGTAGCATGCCAAGGGTTTGCAAGGTATCTTTAGAAAGAAATGCGAAGAACAGGCTGAAGGAAGAGGCTGCCGCAAGCATTTCCCACTGTTGGATGCCATGTATGATTTTTAAGCACATCTGTGAAGCGCAGGCATGCTAAACAAAAAAGCAGAACATGCAATGCACACATTAGGCGACAGGACCACACTATTATTGGACCCACAAAGAAGCACACACAGGCGGTGCCCTTTGTGTAATTTGAAGGCTTACGTATACCTTCAGGAGGCAGTATTGTTGGTATTCTTTAGGGAGCCAGGACAGTCATGAGAGAAAACAACTACTGCAAGCAAAATATTTGTCTTGTATTAGAATGGCTGCATTTTTTTAGGGCACAACGCATACGATGTCTTATATGTGGTCAACACCGTATTGCCGAGTGTACTACAGCCTCTTTTCTTCTTGCGTAAAGAGTCTCACTTCACTCTGAAATATAGTAGAGTCAACACCTTCACTTCACCCTTGAACACCTTTACCTATGTTGTACATCGAACTTTTAACGGTTACCTACCCAAGAATTACTTTTTGCCGTCCATCATCATGCATCTCAACCACTCCGCTCATGTCCGCTACCGCGCGAGGCATTGGTGTCTTTGCATGTGTCTGTTCGTTTGTGTCTCTGTTTCACTCGAATTAAACTAGCTATTTTTGTCTGTCAGGAAACCTTACGTTCTGCCCCCTATATGTTAAAAACATAACTCAGACCGCAACACTGCACCATTGTGATATGTCTTACATTGGAACTCGATGTTACGTCCCCTGGACTTACGACGACCCGCTTCTTACGACGGATCACTGTGGTCCCGGATAACCCCAAGTAGAAAACACGCATTCAAAATCTGAATATAAGACGCTCGGTGCACGCGGTCCGCTTGATACGACGGATCCTCGCGTGGATAAACCTTCGTTTTTCCCACATTTTACACCGCTTAGCCGCCTCGTACCTACCTCCTTTATTCTTAACGCCGTTTGACGCTGCTTGATGTGCAAAGGTCTGCCGTCAGGCCAGACCACTTGCTGAAGGGATGCAAGCAAGAAGGCGCGCACTCGTGAGCGGGAGTTAAGCTTAGACGGCCCCACGTGGCAGCACTACGCCAACGCGCCAACCGTGAGAACTCGAAGTTCAGGTGGCAGGCGGACCGTAAATTTGACGCTCACGTAGAGCCGCTGACAATCGCGAAAACACATACAACGCAACCCGACGGCGATGACCGATATCTCTGCTCTCTGCTTATCAGCGTCTTTCAAAACCGCCTGTTCACTCCGCTCCACTTTGCTAAACTGCCGCAATTCACGTGCGTCCGCCGCAAGGGTGGGGACACGCACCCGTTGGCACCGACAGTTTCGTTCACTCAATGGCAGGCGCAGCAAGTCACTGTAGTAAGACGCGCTATATGGTGGTATTTTTTTTGACAAAGCCCTTCGAAAAACGTTCAGTGTACCAATTTAACACAATGGTATAGAATTTTGGTTAAGCCACAGAGTGGAAGTCATTGTATTTTAACAGAACTGCCGAGCAGCTTCGTGTACGGGCAAAGAGTGGCACACCTCTTATCGGCACTCTCGAATAACAGAGGACCGTAATTGAATGTGAGAATTCCCACACATTATGTTGCTTTGTGAACTCTTTATTGTAGTTCCACGTGTGTGCGTTTTATGAGTTTTACGCCTATTGCACAGTGTATGCCGAAATATTAGGTTTATGTTACACTTATCGTTGTGCCAGGGCACTGATGAAATCACTGAAATAAAAAGTTCATAAATGTGTTCAACAACAATCAAAACTGCTGGTTTCTTCTAGCAATGAAACACCGTAACATTCGTACTTCGGTGGAAGCCGTTGTGAATACATTTGTATGCCTTGGCTTTTCGTACAGTTGACCTTAGCTGCACAATTGTTTGCTGGCAGAACTGTTTGATGTGTGTTTGAAGCATTTTCTAGGTAAAGTCATGTTTTATTATAAGTACAACCCAGAGTTTTCTTTTCGAGTTGCTCGCTACTTTTCTGAAGTGTGTAATGGTTCTTTTTTTGTATTTACTTAGCAATAACTTAAGTTTATCGCAAACATTTGCAACAATTATTGATCTCTTTGTGGCTCTACCTACTATGCCATACCCGTGCATTCTTTTCCTGTGGGCATGCAAACATACTGCCAACAATATACAATTTGCGGCTGGCCCCGTAAGCTAACGTACCAGTCAGCTTTACTAGCCTTACGTGCAGCATATATATGTTCATGACAGAAATATTCTATTGATAAAACCATGTCAAATAATTTACTTCACCAATTCGTTTTACGAAAACCAAGAGAAGGTGTCAGGTATTCATCGGCTGCCCAAACAACGGCATTCGAGTAATGTTATTGTTATTAATAATAATGATAATTTTGAAGGCGTTTCAATTATTATCAAACCCATAGCTAAAGATTGTGCGCTATATAAAAATAGTTCATGATTAAGGCGAACAGACTTTAGCTTACAATAGGTCCCCTTTTTGTGTAACGAATGGCACATGGCTGTTAACTCCAATACATACTTTATGTGAATAACTGACCAACGACACCAATGAACTTTGATCACTCTAGTAACCACCACAAACTTTCCACATTTCTCCATAGCGAACGTCCAGGGTCATGGATCAAATAGTATTTAGGTTGGACACTGTAACAAACGTTTGATTCTTATGCTGTGGTTTTTAAGAATAGCATTGAAAACTTTATGCCTCTGGGCCTGCCGTCTCACATTTTAGGCTAGCTTTGTATTAAAAAGAAAACCTTTCCGAATGATTGACATTCGTGATTGGGTGAAGTAATCCTTCCCTCTTGGTAGTCGGTGGTGATACCGATGGCCCTGGAGGTAAGGAGGGGCAGGCTGGGAGGAAAGGCGAAAAGAATAATGCTTTTGGATTTACGTACAAAACGTTAATTACAAAGTGAATTAAAGAACTTCACCGCAAAGAGATGGCTCGTACTCAGTTAAGGTTGACCACATGGTGTGTTTTTCTCGCGTCTTGCGCCCGTCGGCGTCTCCAGGTGCCGACACGAATAACGTTGGAGAGCGCAGTTCGCCCCACGAACATCTGGCAGATTGGTTTGAGAGCTGAAAACTACCTAATTGGTCAAGTTGGATTTTTCGTTTTTTAATGTGGTAAGATCCAACGTCAGTTTTACGTCGCCGCTAGGAGACGCCCACGCCCGCCAGACCCGAGCAAAACGCTCCATGAGGTTGCCGCTTTACGCCCTCAATATTCTTCTCAGCGATGGACTGTTGTGCAAATGCACCCTAGGAGAAGATACACCCTAGAAGCAAGTGCTGTTTGCAAACAGGCTCGCTGATCGGTTGTCTGGAATAGTCTGGCGTCGAACGTCCTGCATGCGAACTTAACACTCTGTTTACTCTTTGTGTACCACTACACATTTTATTGTCCAGTTTCGACCTTGGCAAAGGTGGAAACTGTCCAATGAAAGGTCGTTGCAACAGAAATGGTATACGCAGCTGTGCCATGTTTTTTGCGGCCTGCGAAAGCAACGGGCGCTGTCGTGGCCGGAAGTGCCGTTTCCCTTGAAAGCGTACTTCACTGCAATTGTTTAGGGGCATGGACAACGACGGTTTGTGGTCCATCTGAGGGTACACCATTTCGAGACATCGTAAGAGGGGACCGTGTTTACCGAAATACCTTAATAGCAGGGAATGGAACGAGGCGCTAGGGAGCGTGGAGCAAGGTTGATGTTGTTGGCATCACCACTGCGCGCGCGCGCGCGTTGAGATTGCCACTCTGCAATGCTGGAAGGACGAAAGACGTCATTACGTTACAGGGACATTGAATTTCGCTTCAACTAATATACGAAGGAACACAAAGGATAAAAACATCAGTTTAGTTTACAGCCACTTGGGGTGCATTCCAATAGCAATACCTTCAGTTCGATCTCACACACAAGCCCTCACGGTGAGACACCCTTTACTGAAATGAGCTAAAAATTGTGTGTCAACTAATTAACATCCGCTGACGTTGATTAGTTGATAGACACTAGATGTCCGTACGTTTTTGTCCGCTTACGCTAATCGAGAAAGCATTTGCTGAAAAGAAAACCCCATGCAACTGCCCTAAATTAATATTTGTGTCACTAGAGCAAACTAAACAACATTGAAGTTTTGTAGGCACCTGTATATATTTTTTTGTCCTCATCAACACTGTATAAGTCGGCACGACAAATATTGCATGCAGCACTGCATACTTTGCACAATTTTGAGCTCCGAATTGTAGGTTTAAATGACTACACAGCCATATGGTTTGAGTTGTTTTGTTATGCTTTTGTGTTGTTAGCCACTGCCTTGCTAATTTCTTTGCTTACAGAAAACGTTTTTGTGGCCTTGTAACCCGGTCTTCTGAAATAGTTTGGTGAAAAATTTGAATTGCATTGACAAAAGCTCTGTTTAGTTCATCAAGAGGAGTGAGACAGGGAGGAGAAGAGCGCGAAGGGCGGCAGCAGTGAGTGAATAACTGAACCACAGCCTCTCTGGCGAAATAATAACTACTTGGCACTTCCGACCATTTTCACGTCGAGTGAAACTGTTTGATATTTTACGATGGAGCTGGCGAGTTTGGTAACCCGAATCTACATTTGCGTGACGCGTGAACTTCAGCAGACCGACAAACATGATTGACCCACAGCACTGTAAAAAGCATCACTTTTCCCAAATGGCCTCTCCTTTTACCACCCCTATTGCTCTTGTCACTTCTGACACCAGAACGGACAGTTGACATAGCTGAAACGTGTGCTCGAATGCTTTAGAGCTAAATAACAACCCCGTCATAATTTCCCAAAAAAATGAGCAAATTTGTTTCAAAACAAATTGCCCTGGTTTGATGGAGAGGAGCACCTTTAGTTTTTGAGAGCAAGTATCTGTCCCAGTAGGTTTAACAACAGTAGCATTCAAGATTCGCACTTACAGGAATAAGCATGGCAGAAATGAATTCCTTCCAGGTAATGTACCAAAAAAAAAACAGTGCTAGTTAGCTTATGAACCTAGACGTACAGAGCTAAGACTAATTTTTACAAAACGTCAAGTTAACGGTTCACCAACCTCGCAGCACTTTTTTTACACAGTGCCATTGCTTACAACTGTTTCGTATATAATAGCATCCAAGGTGCACTGTCATACCCCTTGCGCAGCTCTGCATATTTGAGCAGTATATTAAGCCCCGACTAAAAAGAAGCAGCAGTCTTCGAAAGTAGGGTAGTATAACAGTAAGTCGAATGCATGATAGTGAAAAGTACCGCAAACATTACCCCTGCATGTTGCTCGCTCGTGCACATTAGCGCAACTTGTCTAAGTGTTGCAGGGTCTGTATTATCAATGTTTTGCATTACTACAGTTATTTTTACTACGCATAAAAAAGCCACAATATACCAATTACCAAAGATATATTCTTTATTCGGCGTTGCTAACTAGAAGATTGTAACAGATGAATTTTGAATAACTTACATTAACCCCATTAAATTTCATTTTGACACTATCAGAACAGAGAACCCAATAATAGATAGATGAGCAGCTGCTTTATGTGCAGCAATGAAGAAAATTTTGGCTTCAGGTTTTATGTTTCAGTGTCAGTAATGTGGCATTGCGTAGACAGAAAAACTATGTGCCAAAAGGCAGGATATTGATTTGATTTTATCGTTTAACGCACCGAAGCAGCGCAGGCGATGAGGCGCGCCGGAGTGGAGGGCTCCGGATTAATTTTGACCACCTGCGGATCTTCTACGTTCGTCAAAATCTCGTACACACGGGCGTTTCTGCTTTTCGCCTCTATCAGAAAACCGCCAACCGCGGCCGAAAATGGAGCCCGCGTCTTTGTGCTCACCAGCACAACCCCTTAGCAACTGAGCCACCCTGGGGATTGATATCGGCTTTTCTCGGTAGCTTGCGTATACCGCGTCAACCCTTCGTTACAACGACACGTAGCGCTACCACGAATACGCAATATTATTACACTCCAATTCCGCTCTAAACATGCTACTTAAGCGATAGTTCCACTTGACTACATCATCGCGAAAACAGCAATTACTGATAGTTCATCCCTTTAATTGTGAAGGGTTTATTATTTAGGGTTTACTTTATTTTCTTGGTCAGAAAATATACCTCTTATCGCAAGAACAAACAAAGGTTAATTTTAATGCAGTACGCACCATCATAATAAACCACAAAAACTTCAGACCACTCCCAACTGATTTAAAAACACAAACACCGGGAAGACCACGAAAGCCGACCTCCCAAACGTTAATCGACTCAGATGACACTGGCGCAACGTCACAGTCCAATCAGTCGGTCGATTGTCGCATAGGCGGGACATAACATAATCAAGGACAGGTTCTTGCAGCTCCTCGCGCCTAGTTCTAGCTTACACGGGTAGCCGCACTTCGTACTCAGAAGTTGTTTGCGAACATCGATGTAGTGTGACTTAGCACGCGTCGTGCATACACACTTCCTGAAATAATAGAAAGCAGGACGTAGTAAACCTTGGCATCATAGACAAATAGCGGACTTTCGATGCGGGTGCCTAGAAGCTTCAGCCGAAGGTGCGATCAGTGAAGCTCGTTACCATATTTTAAGCACGAATTCGAATGCTAATGCGTGTTCGGACGTGGTATTATTACGATCGGCAGAAACATAGATTTGCAGTTCTGAGGCAGTAAAAACGCGGACTGCCATGCATTCACTTAGCCTGGAATGGTGGTCAGTGGTTCAACATGAAGAAAAAGAGCAATAACAAAGTTTGAAACCTCAGTGCCGACTTTAAAGACAGGTTTTTTTTAGCATTGTTTCCACAGATTTCAGCAGCTGGCAATGTAGTAGGTGTGCCGTCGAAATAGAGCCGATCCTCGGTGCACTCACCAGTGGGAGCGCCGACAAAAGCAAGGAAATGTCCTAGTGCACTACCATTTATTTTTACCATTTCACCTAATCACTAACGGCAAAAAAATACGCGTGAGACACGCGTATTCACTTATAATAAAATCAAACTTTATTCCGTAGAGGGGTTCCGGGTTCAGACCTAATCAACGGGCTGATTTTAAAGAGGACGTCGAATGGGGCTGGTTGGTGACGCTTCATATTGAATTGCGCTATGTATACAGACAAATAGAACTCTAACAAGATTGGGACGAGGGTTTTATGACGGCGCCTCGTCCCAATCCTGTTAAAGCCCTACTTGCCTGTTTACATAGCACTATTCAATATGAGGCTGATTTGATTTTTTTGAAATTTCGTTGGGTATGCGTCTCCACCGCTGTTCTAAAGACGTCACCATTCTCAGTGCTCCCGAAGCTTTCGAAGAGCGTGTGACATCATGGGGACGCCAAGACGAAGCAGCGCCTTCTTCCTAAAGGCAGCCAGTTTTATATTAATTGTGTACGCTACGGCAGGTTCAGGTAACATCACACGGTTGCCTCTTGAAGCATTAGAATTCATGGCCATGCGGGGCTCTCACGTGGCGCTACTCTCCGCTCGCACTGATGAAAGCTGCTGGGACATTTCTTGAGAAATTCCAATATTCCAATAACTTTGTGGCCTTGCCTAGAACAGGTGAAGTGTTATCGTTCGCTTGGTCAATTTGTTGCTCAACATGGGCCATTTTCGAGGCAGCAAGTTGCATTCCTACCCTTCTACACGGCTCTCCCGAGCATATTTTTTTCAGAAGTTATGCGTTTTCAAAAATATCACGCAAACCTGCAATGGATGCTTTCAGTGAACAAACACGAAGATATTCTTGACCGCTTAGGAATCTACTCTTGTCAGGTCATAACAGTCAACGAGCGAGAAATCAATGTTCCTTCTAACCAATACAAGTCATGCGGAGACCGCCGATTGCTTACGAATGTCGGTCCGCTTATGGAAGAGCAGCTGCCACCACGTGGGAGTTATCCTAAAGGCAATGAATTTTATTACGCGAGCAGCGATGGCGTGAGCAAGTTTTGCGATCACCGCAAATATCACACCAAAGGTATTGTGATTCAACTCTACGAAGCATTGAATAATTCTATGATAAGCCGGTGCAATGTCAATGGCGAAAGCGATTCGTTGCTTTTGGACCGAAATGTAGACATTCTGTTCGACTATTACCCCGTCAATTGCTCAGCTTCGTGTTTCTACTACGCGCATGCAACTTTGCCCCCTAAGAACACGTGCTTTTTTGCTCGTCGCAAAACGTTCGTGGAGCCATCTTTCGCCAACACTTGGACTTGGTTTTTCACGGTACTGCTCGCATTGCTGCCTTTCGCTACCATAGTTATAGTACTTATTTGTTGTATTTGTTCAACCTCTTCAGACAAAAATGTCAGCATTGGCATTGCAGCCCTGTCCGTGGTCAGCACATACTTTGCGCGTTCACTTCCGCCTGGAGTGACATTGGACAGCCTTTCAAGCAAATTAGCTTTTGGCGCTTGGATAATAGGCATATTTTTCGTCGTGAACTACGTTCAAAACGAAATTACCGCATCCCGGAGTTTTCCAGCCTACACCCCATCAATTAAAACTACAGAGCAACTGGAAGCCTTGCTTGATGCTGGCATGATCCTGCCGTGTTTACACCGTTCTTTGGCTAACGCAATACAGAAAAGAACTGAAAACATCACGTACTTGGCGACCTTGAAACGATCCATTCTGAATTGCAAGGGAAATTGCATAATTGAAGATCCTCAAAAGGAGTGTATTGAAAGGACAAGGAAGGGCACCCACACCACCATTGCACCCTGCCAGCAGTTTTTGGCGATAAAAGCAAGAAAATTTGGAATCGTCCCCGGAGAAGACACCTTGTTCATGGTCATTAGATCGTCGAAAACGCACGGGAGATTTCCGCTCAGGTAAGCCTTGTAGAGCCGTGTAAATTGACATGGTGCTCTGGCTGCATCAAATGGCTAGAATGCAATATGTATACTCACAGGATATGTGACTATAACTGTGTCGTTTTCCATCGCTACAAAAAGTAAATGCGTTAGCGTGCCATTGTCAGCGAGCTACCAGGAACCTGAGGGAGTTGTTGCTTTTCGACAAGTCAGCCTGTATGTGCACGTGCTTGGTGGTGAAATTTGAAGCATAAAAATGGAAATGGGTCGTCGGCAAAGGAAAAGCTTTCTCTGGAGAATATTATTCCTTACTTACCGTTTCTCTAAATCTGGCATCGTAAGCAGCTTTAAACTTGTTTTGCCCACGAAATGCTTATGACATAGCCTCTATCTTAAGGTTAAAAATTTATGCCGAACTTCTGCATTTGTGGCTACTAGGAATTCATCATTTACACGCTCTTATAAGCAAGGCAACCGATTTTTGAACGTTTGGATTTTCTGTACCTTTCATGCCTTCAAAGACAAATCTTGACGCAGAAAATAAGGAAGTTATTTTATAAGGCCACTATAACTACGGAGTGACCGAAGGCGTACTTGTTTGTGCCAAACACCTTACATTTGTTTCAGAGGGCGAGCCATCCTTGTTCTGGTGTACATCGAAACAGTCGCAAGGTTTTTTGAAAATTACATGGAATATGTACTGTTATAAAGGTTGATAAAAAAGTAATAAGAGTGGATTTTAATGTCCATCATTTTAAATAGAAGCAACTTTTGTGGCCTCTATGGAGATCTCTATAAATTCGGCTCGTTCAGAACAACTTCGCTATTAGTATATTAGCTATAGTTGAGGGACAGAAAAGAAGCAGGGACCTTCTCAAGCCTTCTTGCAACTAAACTTTCTTTCCTTTCTTTTGGAAATATTTTGAGCATAAAAGTGTCTAGTCCAGGTGGAAACTATACATCATATCCCATGTGCTAGTCAGAAGTGCACATTTTCACATTTTTATCCTCTTCTTTAAGTTTTGTTTTCTGTGTTGCAAATTTTTAGGAAGTTTTCTAGGTGTCCATTCGAGACTGATGAGACCCACAAGTATTAAGGTTGCGGTTGTTTTCTTGAAGTATTGCCATGCTGAAAGTTTCTTAAAATAGGTGGCAAAAATTTTAACGAACGTTGGAAGCAACTCTAATAAATTTCTTGATAGTAGGAGACCAATTCGCAAAAGCGGGCTAATCCCGTGCAGTGAATAAAGTCAGTTGTTTTAGTAGTATCTTTGATGTTGGATTATAAAAAGCCACACAAAGATATCCCGCAATTCATGATTATCACCAGAAATATACTGCCAAGTTTTCTTACCCTACGCTAAGTGGTATAAGATAAGGCCCTGCTTTGAGCACGTGCTGTGCCGTACCAGCTGAAATGAAAAAAAAAATACGGCCGTTCCTCCCTGCTAAGTTTAACGACAATAGGAGCTAAAAGGTACTAGTAGGTGGTAGTACTAAAAGGTGGTAGTATTAAAAGGTACTAAAAGGTGGTAGTATTGGTATTGATTGTCGTATTGAGCTGCGGCACAGCGCTGCGCAGTGAGGAAGTATTTTTGATAGATTTCGCACATTAGCAGGACAGCTTCCTCTGGAAAGGTAGGGAGGTAAACGACCATTGCGCGTTCACGATACACCACGGCACGAACGTTACCAGTCCCATGAAATCCCCCTCGAACCACAGTCTGTCACACACCGCAGAACTGAATCCAACGATTCTCTACAACGTGCCTATACTATGTTTTATACAGAGCCTGGTTGCTGACAATTGATGACACGTGCGTCGCTTCGACACATTCTCAGCTCCTAGACACCCGATTTTGTGTCGACTTCGCCGTTTACGGGCAGACTAAGCAGTGAACATAGTTCCTAGCGGGGTCCCGCTGCACAGCGCACTAGCGTAATTTTTGAAGCGTTCAGTCGCACAAGCTGCACGTTATTTCTCCGCGGCAGTCGAATTTGTCATAGCAAGTAATTTGCAACGCTGTGTAGTGTGTTTTGTTTGATATTACTCTACTTGGTACTCCTGTTGTCCGCACATAGTACCTTCCGGCGTTTCTCGGCCTGATTATAACACGCATTGTTAGATAGTATTCGGTGCTTTCTTCGCTTCCTTTTGCATATCAAAGCGTCACAACGAGCCTTCTTCATTTAATTTGCCCCTTGAAAAGCGCTGTTGGAAGTTGTTGGCCAGTTACACCAAAAAAAGTCGGCAAGCGATCCATGTGTAACAGCACTTTGTTGTAATTTAAAATGTACCACTTTTCATTTTTATATAAATGAAAAGCTTTACAACTGAGCGCCGATCGAAACAAATATCCGTCCACTTTTCCGAATACACTGATCTTTACACCCGCGGAGTGCTGATGTTTCGGAGGCAGTCAAAGCTCCCGAGTTGGACTTTGTAAAGGCGCCGGGGTAGCTGTAGTCAGTTTGTTGTCGTCTTAATCCTTGGTTTAATCCTTGGATTTTCCGTTTTAAAGCGACGCCTTCCATACCACAATATTTGCGTCCATGTCTGAGGAAAAGGCACTGCAGCAAAACCTATTTCACACAATTTGTTTCACAGAAGGCATATAAATCATAGGACACATAACACCACGATGAAATGTCTTTGCACGCCTAACGGAACTCTCGTATTACGAAAAATGTAGTCGGGCGAACATGCGACTAGCGAAGATGATTAGTAAATACATTCTCTGAACAGGGATAGACTTTCCCCTTGTACTTTGGTGGGGGTTTGGTGGACATTGGCTTTGAACTTCGAGTTCAAGTGGCCTTTCCTTTGTACTTTCGCAGTTCGTACTTGGGACATTGGACAGGGGATTGTGGACTTTGCATTTGACTTAGTTTCACAGTGAAGAAAACTTTGGCGCTTGAACCAACAATCTCGTCAGATGAAAGAGAATGTGAGTTGTTGTGCCTTTGATGTCAACACTCATTTCCCACAATATGGCATGCCATATGTGAGAGGTGTGAAGATTCCTAATGCATTGAAAGTATGATAGAATGCGTATGTTTATGCGAAAAAAGCCTGTCACACGTGAGTACTGCTATTCTCATTGCAATGAATTCTTTGAAACACGTTATATGAATACCTCAACAAGACCCTTGTACGTGCAGGGCAAACACACAGGAATACACTGTCATTTAAACAAGTCTCTTAAACTTTTTTGTACTTCTACAGTTCTACAGTCACCCCCAAATACACAGCTGCTAATCTTGTTACGGCACCTGATATACATACTAACACCCATGTTGTACTATGACGATGAAGTACCACCCATGCAAAGGGACACTGAAGTGAATTTGTCAAGTTCCCCGTTTTGCTTGCACTGCATAGACTTGCTCAAATTACCACACTCTTCATCGCTTATGGGATTGATAAGTTGGTAATTATTTTATAAAGCGGGAAAGAAGAAAAACTACAATGCGCAGTCTGTGGCAGCCGCACCACCTAAAGGGTTTGACGATAGGAGGAGATGCACCTTGATTGGACGATGTCCAAAGCCAGCATTCAAATTCAAACAAGTTTCGGTTTTGGTTCTGTAAAACAACATGCTTGATATCCGCCGGCATCATTGTATGGACATTCTCGATATCTGAGTAATCGTCACACCGCGCTTCTGCCATGTTGTCGGCTGTAAAATGCCTAAGATAAGCGTCCAAGGTCAGCTTAGAATCATAGCAATCACTAGCCGAGGTCTGCGCAGTGGATGAATGCCCTCTGCGTCAACGCCAACGCTCAAATGCCATGCGCTTTTCCCGCACATTCGGAGCTTCCCTCACTCATGCCTGCATCGTAAAAAGCGTGTTCGTACCAGGCCAAGGGTCTGCTGATCCTGGCTCGTGCCCACTTGCCGCAGGTAGTCGGTGGTTGTGGCAACAGCACCCCAACAAGAACTCGATAGCGCATCAGTGTTAGTGTGCGTGCGTTCTGCGAACTCGCTCTTAGAGCAGTGAACGTTACGGCCCATAAATGGTGAACCCAGCTTAAAAAACATCGGCCGCAAACGGAAAAATCAACTTGCAAAAAAAGCACGTACCCTCGGTGATTCGAACTTCCGACTTGCCAAAAAAATTCTAGCGCTTCAGACCACTCGGCCACGATACTTCTTTTCTTTATTGCCTGCTTTGGCACATGCAGAACACAGTCAGATAATCATAACAGCTGTCAACCTGACTTTGGTTGAAGTCATGTGTTTAAAAGTCCCTTAGGTGTACCACGGATTCCATGTCTCCAAGATATTGGGGCGGATTCGACACATATTTTTGATTTTCCACGTATGCACTCATCGCATCTCTAAAATACTGTCCCGCGCTTCGCGTATCTATGCCAGAGTACCTTGCCGCCATTCTCGCTTTCGAAATAGAGCTCAATCCAACAAGAATGGTCAGGTCGTAAGGCATATCATCGTCGCTTTCAACAGGCAAGTACCGTATGCCTTTGGCATCCACACGCAGACTCCTTTTTAGGGTTCGTTGTAGCACACCCCGCCGGAACACAGAGTCTCAACAATACATCAATACACGCTCAAGACAGCTTTTTTGCATGTTAAACTCTCCCCATAGAACGAAGAAGTCTTTTTCTGTCATGCACGTCTTAACAGAGAGGGTTCCAGTATGCAGTGTGAAGTAAAAAGTCTTTACAGTAGGGGGTACGTGCATCCGCGTAACTCTTTCAAGCACATGTTTACTCCTCCGTACTCTCTAAATCATGAGGTACATTGGTTTAAGCAGGACTACATCACACACGTCTTTATACAACTTTTTCGTATATACTTTCACAAGTATTTGCAAGAAAATCGAACGGCCAAGAAACGGCATGAGAGTACACCTGTCCTAAAACCATGCAAGCCGGCAGGTATAACATTGGACATGACCATAATATCCGGTAACACTACCCAAGCGTGATTGACAGATAGTTCTTGATTTTGGATCCTTAACATCGCAGATAAACAAGAAACGACTTAAAATTTGACGTACAAACAAACTTAGGTGACGATTTTTTGTATAGAGCTCGTTCAGTGCGTCCCCCAAACTTCCACAACATCTCACGTCTAGCAATTGCATTTCTTAGACGGAAAAGTGTTCGCGAGATGCGTGGTCGTGCTGCTGACCGCAGTGCTTGTTAACCCAATGCAAAAAGTGCTTCCTGCTCCCTAGTCTTGTGCTGTACAGTAAAAGTTTCCGTTGAATTTATTTCCTTGCTATCTTTATTGACTTCGATCGCTCACGCTTCCCCAGCTTTCAAGTGGCCTTAGATTTTAGTACTACTGTACCAGTCAACGAAGCGTCGAATGTGCACTTGTGCAGCGCTTGTGTGCAGCGACCCGGAGTGGGAGTTTGATACAAAGTACACACTATCAAAGTAAAGAAAGGCACATTCTTCCATTCACAAACGTGTTGTGGCATAGTTTCAACAGAGCGAGCGAATTGCGACAACCCATCGGCGGCCGGCGAAATAAACGCTGGGCCGACTAACTCTGTCGGAAGGTCGGCGAGCCCTGCAGTAACGCACGAAATTGCAGCTTATCTCCGCCTGACGTCACACGAACACGCCACAGAAAATAGGCGAGGGTGCAGAGAGGAGGACAGCATTTTCGAATAGATTTTTCTACTACATAAATTCGCGTAAACGCGCTCAGATTGGCCGAAACATGGCCTCTGGACTTCGGACTACACTTTGCGCTAGCAATCTCGCAATGTTTACAAATCACTTTGGTGTCCCTTTAAATCTGTAATTAACTCAACTTCAAGCAATGAAATAATAAACCAGGTTTATATCCTATTCTTCTGTACCCGACGCCTGGACGGTGGGTTTCCTGTTAAACGTTGCTGAAATATGATTGTCTGGGAAGGCGCCAGAGGAATAGATAGAGCAAGACTCTGCTTGTGTTACCGGCGAGCAGCGTGTACAAACACCACGGAAGAGAGTGAAAGCCAGTTTCATGTAACACGATCATTAATCATCACTCATAACTTCCATGATTATGGAGCTGAAAAACAGCCATGCGTTGTTACTGCGGCAAGATAAATATTTGGAATAACAGTCAAAGGTCTCTTGCAAACATTCATCGGGCCTTGTCAATGAAATCCGAAAGCTCTTTAAATAAATATCCGCATAATAGCGTCTGCTTTATAGAGGTGAGTCACGAAGACAACGACGGTGAAAGATTCCTCGGGGCAGCACAAAGAGGAGCGCTGGTGTATGAGCATGCACCGGAATATGTAATTATACATGGTTATTGTGCAAAGAGGTGGCCAGTGGCCTAAGAAAAAAGAGGGTTGCCTTGGAGGGGGATGCCGGATCTTCTAGTCGCCCAATTCTTGTCGATATGCCCGATTGTTTCGCAAACTCCCACAGAGAGTAAGGTCTCTTTGGCATGTCTAGGATTCGTAAGCGTCGTGCAGTCTTCGTATGATAGCACCTGTTCGGCGTCTCGGGCTCGGAGTTGATGGAGACCCCGACAGTCACACAGGAGGTGTCGAACGTCCTACGTTACTGTGTAGTCCTTGTTCTATGGGAAGTGGTACTGTGAGTTGATTTGACCGGCAGAACCGTTACGACTTTCAGGGTCACAGCATGCCGGCACTTTAAAAGCGAAAAATATGCAGCACATCCTCGGTAAGGGCGTCTTCTGTCCGGGCATTGTAGGTTAAAACTTCAGCCACGCTGGGTAAACGCTTTCGAAGAGAGTGTTCAGTTTGGGGAGTCTTGTCTTCTACGTCTGTGCGCCCTCGGTTTTTCTTTGGTTCAACGGTGGAGGCCGGGTTGATATGCATCTGTTGTGGCACCGAATGGTCGGGGATCGAGAGGAGAATAAAATGTTGCGCCCTCGCCATCGCGTGAGCAACCTCATTTCCAAGCCTACCGGCGTTTACCTCGGCCCCAGTCGACGCATAACTGGACGTTGTGTTGTTTTTGTGGTCCTCTGCACTTCTTTTTACTGAACTGCCGCACCGAACCATCGATTCTTGGTTTTTGAAGCCATTTGTTGGCTTCTGTGTTTTCGGATATTATAGTTTTTTTGTCGTGCCGTGCCGAGTGAGCGCGTTTATTCAATGCGTACCACGGTTGTTGCCATGTAGAAGGCGTGAAGCTCTTGTGTGCTTGTAGGTTGGGGATGTTTGTAGGCCTGTGAAACTGAATAAGACACAAAATATGGGAGCATTGCGAGCGCTGCCTCTCGTGCTTATTAGTTTCAAGCGGTATCTGCGTAAACAGTAGTTACTTCGAGGTCCTTGGTACTTCCTGCACGAGCCTCCCTTATCTTCAAGAGACGTTCCTTGTTACATTTGCGTAGTATCGGGTAAGGTCGAGTAAGCAGCGTTTCCTTCTCCAGTGGTGTCACAAGTGGCAGTGGGGGAACGCAGGACTGAACAATTCTTCAACAACTCCTGCCTTGCGACTGCGATAGTTTTTGTTCGCCTCGTTGCAGTTCGCCTCGAGGCATTGCTCTATCTTGTGGGAGCGAGCGTGGCATCTCTAGAGGGCAGATAAGCTCAACATTAACGTGACGTAAAAGCCGGTGACCACCCGAAGGTCTTCGCGGTGTAAACGTTCAAGCCTGAGCATTTGTGACTTGGTTACGTGAATGGCCATTGTTTGGTAGAAAGGTTTAGCTGTGAGGATCACGGCAAAAAGCGTTCGCAGCACTTCGGTTCAAGGACCGTCTTTATACTATATGCAGTATCGACTTTCACGGCTTTCGGAGCTCCATTAGCCTATTCTTTGGAGTGCCATTATCCTGGAAGGGAATCCCTAGTATTCGCGTCCGGCCATCCGTGCCTCGTCATATCGCGTTTCTAGTCAGGGTAAGGTTGACCAAGGCAGGCTCAATTTCAGAGCCCCGAAAGACGAGGTACTTTGTGTTGGTTGGAGTCACTTCCATGCCCGTAGTTTTGAGTTGTTCCGAGAGCTTGTCGCGTCCCTCTTGAACAATCACGGTAGTTTCGATGGTGGTACACTGCTGTAGAATACGCCAGATGGTTTCGTCATCCGCGCAGGATCTTGTGCCGAGGCCTGGTCCTCCTCAGTGCGCGGCCGGTCTTGGCCATCACGGTGTTTTGGACGGTAGGCACTGCAGAACACTGACTCGCCAGAGCAGAACCTCGCAGTCGGCCAAGTTATCAAAGTTGCTCCCTTTTTTGGCAAAAAACAGACTGCTTTGTCCATCCCATTCGGCTTCGGCAAATCTTGGAATGCAACATAGAGGGAGAAGCTGGATACGAAGCACACGTCGACCACTCCTGACAGCCAGTCATGTAGCCGCTTGGTTTCTCCGGTCATCGCCACCCCCTTTCATCGCAGCAGCCTTCGCCAGTTAGGCCTAGCTCTGAGTTTTGCTCCCGTTATTGCTGGCGCCAACGCGAGAAGCCTGTGAAACGCGAGCTATGGAGAAAGCGTCCGCCTCCCAGGTGACTCTTCAATAACCATGGATGCTGAATTGTTTTCACAGAAGTTAATATGAGAACGAGGAAGATTGGCGTGACTAATAAGAAAAGGTGTCGTCATTTCAACTTTGGAATGGCGACCACATGCTTAGGAATATGTAATTCTTGTTTAAAGATGGTGGCACGACATTATTTGAGAACCATGAAGCGAGCCTCTGATCTAGGGATGACTTCCGCCATCAGCTCAAGTATGGACCGTAGAGACCATGCCATGAGGCTCCTCGAGTCACGCGTCTAGAACCCAAGGAAAGTGTCCCTTT
The DNA here is from genome assembly GCF_048455015.1 of Haemaphysalis longicornis. Classification (NCBI taxonomy): domain Eukaryota; kingdom Metazoa; phylum Arthropoda; class Arachnida; order Ixodida; family Ixodidae; genus Haemaphysalis; species Haemaphysalis longicornis. Next base: position 113,761,657 of record NW_027526295.1, on the reverse strand, counting down.
GTTTGCAGAGGACATGACCGCGTCTTTTTCTGAAAGCTAGTCCCAAATATATCCGAGCCTAAGGAGCTTCAATGCACCTTGCATTGTATGAACAAGCAGCGTTTTGCTGCCCTTGTTCGAAATCCACCGCGAACCGTGAAAAAATGTATTGAAGAAGCTACACCAATCAGAAAATCGCTGTAGGTTTCCTGCCACCAAAACAACCCATTAGGCAGCACAGTTTCGACGCAGGCCGCTGTCCTTTATGCAGCTAACGCGAGTTCACTGCGTGATCTCGTCTTAAGCATCGTGCAGTAATAACTGGGAAAGATTAGCGTCAGAATTACCCAGCCGGCCATTGCTTTCATCGCTGCGGTCGGATCTAAGCAGATCCGACAAATGATTGCCCCATCTAAACCCAGGCAAGAGCGTTGAAGATGAGCTGTACTAAGGCCCTTGCTCTTCTATCGCCTTTCCGGCTGCCACCTCCTGCGCTTCCACAGCTACCCGCGGAAACGCGGTCCTTCCCTGATTCTGGTTAAAAGCCACATGTACACAAAACTGACTTGTGGTGCATCGCAGACCAGTGCTACCACTGTGACGAAGCGGGTCACGTATCGTCGGTGCCCCACAGTGAGTATGGGACTGCCGCGTTATTCACCCACTGCTCGCTGCCCTCCTTTCGGGCAAAGACCACCTGATATCGACACGTCTGTAGCGGCGAGTAGAAAGAAGTAGGCGAGGCTGCGACCACTGTTGTGGTCCGTTGTTGTGGTCCGTAAACCTTGCAAAATATTCGGAGCTCACAGGATACCCAAAGGGGAAGGTCCCCAATCCTGCCGCAGGGAAACTAGAAGAGCCAGCATCTGGAGGAAAGTTTTCCACCGATGGAAGCTCCCAAGAAGTTCACTATCGCCGGCCTTTAGTCAAAATGACAACGGAAAACTGCAGTGGGGACGCAATGAGCGCCGAGCCATCTGTTTCAATCGACGGGGGGAAATGACTGCCCTAGTTGACATTGTCGGGATTTTTTGATTAGGAGCCAATAGCTCGCACAGGGTAAAGAAAGTGAAACGTCCATGGACTGGGCGAGAGATTTGTTCCGCTGGTTGTGCCCTTATAAAGTAATTGGTAACAGCACCTCAAGAATACGCATCTAGGTTTCCGACTTTATCGCCAAGTTTGTCATCTTTCTGAAATGTTGCAATCACCTCATACTGAAAGAATACTGAATGCAAGTGAAAAACGCCGTTCCGTCACGTACCGTTGAGCGGTAGTCACGTTCAGTCATGCGTTCATTCACGTTCTCGACGGGCTTCACGATGCGACGAGTTCGACGCGAAGATTCGAAACGTCCATCTTCATTATTGATAGACGTTACGAGTGAGTGAAGTCCGATGATTTTTGGGGTGGTGAATGAATCGCAGAACCAATTAGCGTTGTCTGGTTTAACTGTGGGATCTCCACCCGAGGAGGAGTGAATTTGAGTAATCGTTGTACCGAAGGTTTGCTGAGAAAGTTTGGTAACAAGCGCAAGTAAATTGCCAGAGCACCATTGTACCACGTCTCGAGGACATGTCGGACACTGCTGAATGGGTTTGCTTTACAAGCCGAAGCAACCGCTAATAACAGTGGAGCTCTCGTCCTCTATCTCTGCCCGTGCTCATCCTGGCGCAAAGCAGCAATGTCTGTTTGAGCACACTTCAGCATTACAAAATTACTTCTCTTCCACAACCAGCCTGCAACATAGCTTACGAAGCAGGGCGCCATTGCGGCAGAAAATCAGACATCTATCCGCCGAATTACTATTGCGTCTGACCAAAGGAAAGAGGCGCCATAGAGAGTCCGGTGGAACAAGTGGTGGAGGATGATGTTATTTAGCCATCGCAATGTCCCTAGTTGTCTACAGTTGTTTTCGTGCGTAAGAAAGGTGGTATCTTATGATATTGCGTTCGCTTGGCAAGATCAAGCAAGTCACGAAGAAGGATGTGTGGCCTCTGTCACGGATCGATCAATCGCGGGGAGACTGCGGCACACACAATACGTTTTGCGAGAAGCATCTCAGGAGAACTTACTGGCAGATAGAGAGCGATGTGCGTGATCAAGATCAAGAAAACCTGCATTGGCGACACCGGACGGTGTCGCCAAGGCAGGTGTTGGTATAGCCAAGAATTTATGGTGATTTTTTTTAATTCTGTGCTCAGCCCCAGAAACCTTTCAAAGGTTAATGTACACCACAAGTGCTCACCGTCTTGAAATGTCACACTTTTTTGGTGAGCCTTGGTGACATTTTGGTGATTTCCGCAACTTCTGAAGAGCGCTTGGCAAAGCCGTCACGTGTTTTTGAAGCCATAGGTTCTGCCGGACGCACACTGGAGACAAAAAAGTGCCATTTTGTGCACTACGGCAACCGCCTAATAAAACACGTAGTGAGCCGTCAAGGCATCCAACCGGACCCTGAGAAGAATTGTATGGTCGGTCGACGAATTCCCCACGCCCTTGGATGCGAAAGCCGTACGGCGAATTTTGATGCTGTATTTGTATTTTCGCCATTTAAAAGTGGTCCTTCCCACATTGCGGCCAGACAATACTACAAGAAAATACTCAACACAATAGTACATTTGTGTTTACCTGTGAGTAGGAAGCTGCTCTGAACAAGCTGGTGTAGCAAGACGCTGAAACAATGGCCCTCACAGATGCTAGCAACGTTGGACTTGCAGTAGTCCTGGTAGAGAAACAATATAGTGCTTAAACGGTCCATGCGTTCACTACCAGGGCACTGCCTCTGGTAGAATCAAGTTAATCAGCAACAGAGAAGGAATGTCTTGCAATTGTATGGGCAGAGTTGAAATTCCCACTTTCCTGTACGGATGGTAATTCCCGTCATGTCTGGCCATCTCTCCCTCTGCCGGCTGACGAGCCTCAAGAACCCGCCGGGACGCTTCGTATGCTGGTGTATTGGGCTTGAACAGTTAGAAATAGCCATTTTTATCAGTCTAGGGGACAGCACTATGACGCGGACAACATTTGGTGGGTTCCAGTATCTGTAGAGGCGTTTCATACGACGTGCCACTCGCACTGCACGCCTGCCATGTCCGAGAGGCTGGTCGCAGATGCCGAATTGGCACCACTAATCGACTTTTTTCAAGGAAACACAAACACTGTCCTAAGAGCTTCCACCAGGAGGCTGTTATCTTTCATGAGCGTAACAATTTTGTATGCAAGAAGAACTTTATCCTGAGCAAAAAATACCACCTGTTATTCATCCCTACGATTCTCCGCGAAGCCATCTTACGAGCTTGCCATGACGAGCTAATGGCCTGCCACTTAGGCTTCAGTGGCACTATGGTGAGAATTTGGCAGAAATATTACTGCCCAAGGCTCTCATCAATCGTTAGACACTACGTCCGGACGTGCCATGACTGTGTATTACACAAAACGCCACCGGGACGACCAGCCGGTTTGCTACAACCCTTCCAGGTTCGCGAAAAGCCTTTCGAACAAGTTGGATTGAATGTTTTCGGACCATTTTCACTTTCGTCTTTTGGCAATGGGTTTGTGGTAGTTGCTGCCGGCTCTCACATTCCATACCCAGAGACGACTGCTCTATAACAAGAAACGCATGTAGCATTTCATGACATGTAGCATGTAGCATTTCATCAAGTACTCATGACTCATTTCTTTTTGAAAACATCGTCCTCAGACACGGCGTTTCAACGCGGTTGCGGCCAGGTGCATCAAAACTGTCATCGGGGTGCGTCGGACTTGCCATAGAAAGACAGCTGCCTACGGGCCACAAACCAATGGTTTAACTGAGAGCGCGAACAACGCGATCAGAAGCATGCTCGGCATGTGTGTGACTGTTTAATGCAAAACCTGGCACACCACGTTGCCCTACGTCACATTGTTACAACACGGCGTCACAGGATACGACCCGAATCCCTACCTTCCAACTATTACACGGTCGCTTAGTTTCAACAACGCTAGACGCCATGCTTCCTCAAGCCGAAAGCAACTACAAAGAGTGCTGAAGAATTCCTATAGCGTGCCGAAGAAGCACAGCAACTTGCTCTCTTGCGCATGACATTACCAGCGCTACGATGCTTGCCGCTACAATTTACACAAGATGCACGACTTAAAATAATGTGATGAGGCGTGGGTGTGGAGGCCTGTTTACCGCCGTGGACTCTCTGAAAACCGCTGCGATGGTACTTTAAGCCTTCCGATGTACTGCTTTATTTAGGCGAGTAACCTACGAAGTTATTCTTCTTCACAGCAGACAAATAATGACACCAAGGGTAAGATAATGCTGGACGAGCACTTTCAATAACAGTGCTTGCGCAATTTTATTGCTCCCCTTTGTCCCATTATTTGTTCTCTCTGAAGATGAATCTTTGCCAACTAGATCGGTTTTCTACGCTACGAAGTTATATCCGCATGGCACGGTGCCCGCAGCACGTTGGGCAATTAAACGTGGAGTCGCTCACGTGCTCCGAACGAGACCCTACCAGTCCAGATGAGGTGACAGACTACACCGGCGTATTTAGGCGTGGTCAAACCACCTATGTGCGTCCTCTGAGCTGCTATGATTACCACCACGACGATGCCCTTCCGAGATGAGGCAAATGTCAGACAGCGTCTTGTATGGGGTATAGATAGATGGATAGAATACTTTGTTTGGTATCAATCAATGAATTTTGAACACCCTTGCTATGGGTACGCCTGCATTATTTTGTAACTGGCGGCTGTCTGAGTTTGATTGATGATCTGCCGTTAAGCTTCTTGTACTGAACTGACCATCAGAGCCTCCCAAGCATCTTATGAGAGTGCCGTCTGATATCTTTGGCTACGTTCACATCACGTGGACCATGCTTGCCAGACTTTCGGAAAGTTTGCGTTTAGGTTCATGGTAAACTGGGTAAAGAATAACAATTAAGATCGCATTTGGGCAGGTAAGATTTTTCCTCCTTTTTTCCAAGTTTTCGATCCCCGTCTTAGTATTCCTTCATTGTTAAACTACGGCCTTGTGTAATCGTTCGGTATGTGAGCATCCCGTCTTTTTCAGACAATATGCGTTCTGTGGAAGGCATGTTCAAACCTGCCCCCAAAAGTGTGTCCTCGGGCGAGCTCGCATGCTGTTTCATTGTCTCATCGATAGCCTGCTGGACCGGGTCCAGATTTGTAGAACGTAGTTGTCGATTGAGTCCTTTGAGAGTAATATCACCGCCAAGGCTAATATTCGTTCTCGGTTATAATTGTTTATGGCGTATTTGCAGCCGCAGGTAATTACTTTGGCATTTTTTTGACGTAGCTGCCAGAGCTGTCGCCACTTCTTCCTCCTTTCTGACATAAATATTTTGGATCGTGCAACGTTTTGCCTGCGTCCATGCTCTAATGGAATGCAATAAAAATATTCTGTCCTCTGCGAAGGTGCTGCGGACCATTTGTGTGTAATACGTTTTAATTTGCAATTTCATTTATTTCGGACATAAATGCACACATTTAGTTATCTGCACGCGGCGTGGCAAAAGGACGCTCGCACGTGTCCGGAGGAGGCGTCCGCCTCGAGAACACACATCGGACAGCGGTGTAAGCAATCCAAGTTCTCCTGAGACCGTCGTCCGTACTTTGTATGCAGTGCTTCGGCCGCGAAGAAGAACACGACGAGGAAAGATTATTCAGCGTAGCGCGAGGAGGATGGCTCACGTACCGGCACGCGGCAGAGAACGCTGTTTCAGCATAGCAACTAATGAGCGCTTCGTTTTGTAGAAACATTGTTTTAGTTGCTCCCTTTCTCTGGCGCGTGTTTTCCTTAATAGATCTTCCCTTCCCTTCTACCTTCCATTCAGCTGCTGGAATTCTTGGAATGTTAACTATTAACACACTGTCGCATAGTTCCAGCAAACAATAAATATGGTCTTCTCAAATACAGATCAGTGCTTCTTAAAAATGCTTCCTATTGCAGACATTAGCCTCGTGTTATCAAAACACCGACCAAATGAATAAATTTACGTTTATAATATTGATGTGGTAGGTACGCGTTCGATGCCCCCAATTTACAACGCAATGTCATCTGCAATTTACAGGGCAGTTCTTGCTAAAAATATCTACCTCTCGGTGAATTTGAGAAAAATTCGCAGTCAGTTTAAGATGCAAATTAGTTCGGCACGTACCATGTTATGAGTTCTGGAGGGTCATCGTAACAAACGGGTTTAAATCCTGGCTTGCTGATTATGGGTGGGAGCAGCTTCCCAGCTGAACATATGATAACTAAAATGCATTGCATTCAATTATCTTCGCTCAGCGATGTACACACAAGAGGCGGTGGCCTATAGTCCCAAAGCGACATTTCCCCAAATCATTTCATGCCAAGGGTAGAAGAAAGTGTAGCACAGGTAGCGTAGAAAATGCGTGTGTTCTAATAACATTTCTTGAAATATTCCAAGAGAAACATACAGGGCAACAGCCTCCCAGCAATGATTAAAAAAATGTGAATTTTTATCTTTACACCCAAAAGAACTTTACTAATGTTGTTTTTTTTGTATGCTTCAAAATTGCAGGTACCAGCACCAGCGTCTGCTGCGGGCCTTAACGGAGTCAGGACTCTACTGGTTGAACATATCGCGGGAATATTTTGGATACGAGAAGGAAGAGAGCATACGTTACGACATGCCATCCAGTGACTACTTTCTGATTTACGCCAGCGGATGTATCATCTCAATCCTTGTATTGCTTGTTGAAGTCGCATATCACCGATATAGCGGTACAGAGCATATACATCCATCGTAACACAGGCACTCTGATTATTTGCATCATTACTACAAGATATTTTAGCATCTTTCGAGGTATTTTGTATTGTGTCTTTGGTTCAATTACAGCAATCCCAGCAACATTATTCGCATGCCTTAGCTGCACAAGCCGATGTGCGACAACCTGAAGGGGAAATTTATATAGGAAGATTTTCCCATCTCATATCTTAATGGCTTGTTATTTTGCCAGAAGGCACTGTAATGACCCAGATCATTCCTCTGTCGTGTCTAGTTGTCCAGACCTAGGCTTTAGTCTTGACGCACAAATGCGTTCCTATCCGACAACCCTACACTGAACCTTACAGCTCTTGAAATCAAAATGGCACCATGGTCACCTGTAGGCGGTGTGCGCCAGCCATTGATGACACCTTTCAAGCGTGCGCTATGGTTTAATTGGGGACTCAATCACAGTAGCATGGCAAGGGCTTGAAGGTAACTTTAGAAAGAAATGCGAAGAATGCGAAGAAGGTGAACTAAGAGGCGACAGCACAGGCGAAGCAGACTGGGTGAACACCCCTATCCTCTTAAGCATTTCCCACCTTTGGATGTCATGTATGAGTTTTAGCACCCCTGTGAAATGCACGCATGCTAAACAAAAAAGCAGAACATGTAATTTAGGCATCATGCGACAGAACAGCACTATTATTTGACCAACAAAGGAACATGGACAGGCGGTGCCTTTTGTGTAACTTGAGCTCTAATGTATACCTCTAACAGGCGTTGTTGTTGGTATACCTTGGGGAGAGAGTACAGCTGCAAGACAAAACAGCTACTGGAAGCAAAACATTTGTCTTGAATTAGAATGACTGCATTTCTTCAAGACACAACGGCTACGATGTCCTAGATGTGGTCAATACCTTAGGGTGGTGTGTACTTAAGCCGCTGCACTACTTTGGTATAGACTCACTTCACTTTTGAATATGGTAGAGTGAACACCTTTACTTCACCCTCGAACGCCTAAATTTATGTTTTACAGCGATCTGTTAATGGTTACGTATCGAATAGTTACTTTTTACCTCCACAACCATGCGTCTCAACAACTCAGCTCAAGTTCGCTACCGCGCGGAGCTTTGGTGTCTGTGCATGTATTTGTTCGTTTGTGTGTCTGTTGCTTGCGTGTTTCACTCCAGTCAAACTACAGATCTCTATGTGTCGCGAAAACTAACGTTTTGAGGCCACTATACTAAGAACATAACTCAGACCTCAACACTGCACCATTGTGATATCTATTATTGTGATATGCATTTTGAGTAGAGTAGACAGGTTATCAATAGACCGTATTCTTAGGATGAGCCGACTGTGCTATACGTAAGAATTGTTTCTAAGAACTGAGCGCCTTGTGACCCTTGTTGGGCATATCTACTTCGACGCCCACTTCACTTCATTGGCTTTCAAAGAGAATTTTTTGTATAGAGGCTTTCCACCTCCCCAGGGTGTCTGTCCCGTCTTCAAAAGAGGTGGCCGTTTTTCGTTTTGTATTCCACTTCTCGGCAAATCAAGTAAAGCAATTGCCCCTTATAGACTTGACTCCAGCTTTGTTCGATTTCGAACTTCGCAGAGTGGAGCGACTTTCAGTATTTTGTTGTACATAACTGAAGTGACGGCCGTAAAACGCGTGTTTTTGCAGCGTCCACAAATCTATGCTATGCACACATACTTTCATTTTAGGTCGAAATGCACGGCGTATAGAAATTCGTCTAGGAAAGTGTGACATAATATTAACATTTGGTCTGAAAGAAGTTAGTTGTCCTTCCTTCCCTGGAAAGCAAGTGCAGCCACAAAAGGTAGATATGAAATAGCTACAGAATAAAGTGAAATGCCTAAATTCTTCTAGAAATTTGCTCAACCGATCGTGCGGGTCTTGAATTTTCAAACTACTGTGTATATAGTTTCACAAATACCTTCTTTGTCTACCCTGTTCCTGCTAGCCTGGTATAAAGTTTTCAACTGTGCATTATGGGAGCTTATCCGTGTTGACGTCTTATACTAATGCGGAAAAAACACCTAGTGTGCTCTTAAGAGGGCTTACCATATAGAGCGTGCTTATACTCGCTTCGCCGTTGTTACTGTCTACTTCATTAGCACGAATGAAAGTTTTACTTCAAATATCTGTAAAAATATGGTTCACGAGAAAACGCACTGTAAAGCCCGCGAAAAAGTTTAAGCGGCACATTACCGAAAAATAGAGAACAATTTGTGTTAGTTGCCCTCAGTAGTTGCCAATCCTGTGAAATCTGTTTGAACTACATCCGACGAAGCCAGTCCAGAATAGATTAGGCTGGAATCAGTCGCGGAGCGTGAACAACAGATTTTGGAACACAATGCGGGACCTCCAGCCTGACCATTGATTGACGAGTGGGCTTGGCCGCATGCAGTGGAACAAATTATTTTCAAGAGCTTTTCTTCTCGTGAGTCAAGGTAATCATTGGAGTGATTGGGGTAAGTGACTAGCAGAACTTTGCGCTAATCATTGGAAAAACCTTGGAGTAGCCAGCTCGCGCATGCGTATGAACAACGCCACGCGACCTGTATATTTATTTGAAACTGTAAAACGACAGCCGCACAAAACTTGTTTGCGGCCTTTTTTTGACAAAAGCCTTCGAAAAACGTTCAGTGTAGCAATTTATAAGAATGGTTTGGAAATTTACTTAAGCCGCTGGGTGGAACGAATTGTGTTTTAGCAGTACTGCCGAGCAGCTTCATGTAGATGCAATGAGTGGCACAGCTCATTACTGCACTGTTGAATAACAGAGCACAGGAAATGAATGTGGAGAATGCCCACACGATATGTTGCTTTGTGAACTCTTGATCGTAGTTGCACTTGTGTGCGTTTCATGAGTTTTACTCTTATTTCACAGCATGTATAGCCAAATATTAGCCTTTTCTGTCACCTATCTATTTGTCAGTGCACTGATGAAATCACTGAAATAAAAAGTTCATAATTGTGTTCAAGAACGAACAAAACTGCTGGTTTCTTCGAGCACTGAAAGCCGGTACCACCCTACTTCGGTGGAAGCTGCTGTTAAAACATTTGTGTGCCTTGGCTTGTCTTATAGTTGGCATTACCTGCGCAATTTATTACTGGGACAACTGTTAGATGCTCGTTAGAAGCTTATTCTGGGTAAAGTCAGTTTTAATATTAGTACAACCCATAGATTTTTTTTTCGAGCTGCTCGGTACTTCTCTGAATTGCGTATTGGTTCTTCTTTTTGCATTTACTTGGCAATAATTTAGGTTATCAAAAAAATTCTACAATTAGTGATCTCTACGGCTCCACTGACTATAGCATAGCCTTGAATTATTTTTATGAGGGCATGCAAACATACTGCCAGTTATTTAGATTTTGAGGGGGGCCCCGTCAGCTAACATAGAAGTCAGCGTTACTAGCCTTACGTGCACCGTATGTTTCACTATAATCACGACAGAAATGTTTTTGAGAAAACAATATGTCAATCAATTCTCCCAATGAGCTTCATAAAAACCAAGGGGGAGGCGTCAGGTATTCATCGGCTGTCCAAACAAATGCATCCGAGTAGTGATAATGTTATTGATAATACTGTAATGTTGAAGGCGTTTCAATTATTATCAATCCCACAGCTAAAGATTGTGTGCTTTATAAAACTATGCCATTATTTAGGCAAACAGACTTTAGTCTACGTTGTGTGGCCCTCTTGGGTAATGAATGACATATGGCTGTAACTCTAATAAATACCTAATGCGAATAGCTACCAATGACACCAACAAACTTTGACCACTCTAGTAACCACAACAAACTTTCCACATTACCGCGTAGCGAATATCCAGGGTCATGGATCAGAAATTATTTCCGTTGGGCGCAGTGATACTGGAACTAACGTTTTATTCTTAAGCTGTGGTTTTTACGAATAGCATCGAGACTTCTATCCCTCTGGGTCAGCCTTCTCACATTTTAGGTTAGCATTGTATCGAAAGTGAAATCTTTTTGAATGATTGACATTCGTGATTAGCTGAGGCATTCCTTCGCTCTTGGTACTCGGTGGTGATATCGGTAGCCGAGGAGGTAAGGAGGTGAAGACTGTGAGATCAAAGCGCCAAGGATACTGTATTTTCACTTATGTACAAAACCGTAGTTACAAAGTGGATGAAAGAACTTTGCAGCCTTAGAGATGGCTCGTACCCAGTTAGGTGGCAACCACATGGAGCTGTTTGCTCGCGTGTGCCGCCTGTCGGTGTTTCCCGGTGCCGGCGTGATGAACGTTGGAGAGCCCATTTTTCCCCACCAACATCTGGCAGACTGCAGATTGCTTTGTTAGCTAAAAGCCACTTAATTCTTCAAGTTGGCTCTTTCGTTTTTTGAATTTGGTAAGCTCCATCGTCCGTTTTACGCCGCCGCTACAAGATGCTGGCGCCCGCCAGACCCGAGAAGCTCCATGAGGTTGCAGCTTTACGCCCTCAATATTCTTCTTGGCGATGGACTGTTGTGCCAATGCACCCTAGGAGCAGACACACCCTAGGAGCAGGTGCTGTTTGCACAGGGGCTCGCTGACTGGTGAGACTGATCAGATAGTCTGGTGGCGAACGTCCTGCACGCGAATGTAAGACTTTGTATACACGTTGTGGACGACTAAAAATTTCATTGTTCAATTTCCACCTTTTCAAAGGTGGAAACTGTCCAATGAAAGGTCAGCGTGGGGCCAAAGGCGTGTGGACAACGACGGTTGGTGGTCCATCTTAGGATACGTCATTTCGATATATCGTAGAAGGGGACAGTGCTCACCGGAATATCTAATAGCAGTGACCGCAAGGATACGCTAGAGGGCGTGGAGGGAGGTTGACGGCGGTGGCGTGACCGCGCAGCGCGCGCGCGTTTCAGATCAGCCCTATGCCATGCTGGAAGGACGAAAGACGTCATGAGCGTTACAACGTAATTAAATTTTGCTTCCAAAAAACAACAAAATATTTGCTAAACCAATATAGGAAGCAACCAAAACGGTAAAAATGTCATTTGCTTTGCTTAGAACCCATTTGGATGCATACCAATAACAAAACCTTCAGTTCGATCTAAGATACAAGCCCTAACGGTACAACACCATTTACTGATATGAGGTAAAAATTGTGTATCAATTAATCAACATCGGCTGGCGTTGATTATTTGATAGACAAACCTAGAACTCTGTGCACTTTTGTCCGCTCATGCTAATCGACAAAGGCATGTACTGAAAAGAACACCCTATGAAACTGCCTTAAATTATCATTACTTGTGTTACTATAGCAAACTAACCAACATGGAAATTTTGTAGCCGTCTTCAATATTTTTTACTCTACATCAACTATGTATAAGTAGGCACGACCAAAAATGCATACAGCAGAGCATACGTTGCACAATTTTGTGCTCCGGAAAAATGACTACACATCTGTATGGTTTAAGTTGTTTTGTTATGTTTTTGTGTTTTTCGCCACAGCCTTTCTTATTTCTTTGCCTGAAGAAAACGTTCTTGTGGCCTTGTAACCCGCTCTTCGCGAATCGTTGAAAATGATTGCAGAATTTATAAATAAAATTAGCTACCCCTGATGTGCCGGTGAACATAGTCACAGTAAAAATACTAACACGGAGTGGTAGGGGTTCTTTGTATGGCTAATGATTGTGTCAGAAACACAGCAAGATTTTGTGGGGTATGAGCACGTAACTACGAGACAGCATTTACTCTTGGTGAATCACACACAATGCAATAGGCGAGAAGCATAAAATTTAACATTAACAATTCGCAAGCTTCAGCCCGCCGAAATATTCATATTCGTCTCCTTGTGGAGAGAGTGCAGGTAGCATTGCTGCTGGCAAAGGGTATGTATTGGGCCTCGAGACACAGTTTGGCAGCATTTTCCTATAGTCCTGGTTCCTGAGCAACCGAGTAAAATGCCTTAGGCAGCAAAGAGAGAATCGTGAACTACTTTGACAGGCAGCTAGCAGGAAAACAAACTCTTAGCAATGGTAAAAAGTTCATTATCTTTCGAACATGAATCCCCGTTCAGAAATATTTCAACTTGTTCATATATCCTAAATGTTGCTGGTAATGCGTTTTGGATATTCGTAAGAACATCTCCCCTTCCGCTTAACTAGTTTTTTATCTGCATACTACTACAGTGATTGGCAGACCAAAAATTATACCTGAAATTCAGGAAGAGTACTTCTTACTTTCCCTGTAGCCATGACAGCCTCGTGTCATATTAGCTGCTTGCTTCTTCAACTCTTCAAAGTCCGTGGGAGACCCGGTTCGCCTATTGTGCTGCTCTCCTTTCCTGTCTGAGATAATTTCCTGGCAACTTTTTTTTGAAGGGTTCTGGAGTTCCAGTAACATCGTGATGGTGGCTAGGGCAAACGAATTGTTACCGCTGCCTTGTTCAATTTGTGACACGAGATCAGCCATTCGGTAGACTGCGCTTTGTATTACTTTGTTTTCCCGCGTTCCAGCCATCCACAGTTTATGCAGATATTATGCGTTTTCGAAAACACCAGGCAAACCTGCAGTGCGTATTTTAAGTGAAAAGACATTTGTGCTTAACAACTTCGAAATTCACTCTTCTCGGGTTGTTACTGTGAACCACGGCGAAGTCTACGTTCCTTCGAAGCCGTACAAACCTTGCATCAACCGCTAATTGCTAAAAACAGCTGTTCGGCTCATTGAAGCGAAGCTACACCAGAGCATCATATCCGAAGAACAATCAAATATTTTGCACTGAGGTTGATAGTCCTGGCAATTTCGTGCACAGTCAATGCTTGCGACCACAACTGTCTTATTGGAAGTCTATAAAACACTAAATATTTATGTGGTCGCGCGGTTTTACAAGAAAGATTGGGATTTTTTGCATTTGGAACGAAAAGTAGACAATATGATTTGCAAATATAATGTCCATTGTTTTTGTCCGTGCTTTTACTACGCCCACGCAACTTTTCCCACTCGTAGTATGTGAAGCAATCCTTTCCGAACACAAGGCTGTCTCTTTTTTACTGTATCCGTATTGTTGCTGCCATTTGCCATGGTTATTTGATGCATTCTTTTTATATTAGTTGCTTCTTTTCAAACGAAATTTGATGCATGGGAATTTCCACACTTTGTCTAATAAGTATTGCAGTCTCGGAACGACGTTGCACCATCAATCTAGCAGGATAGCTCGGTGTACGTGGGTTACGGGTATCTTTTTTTTTAAGTACGTCGAAACTGAAAAAACGGCATCTCGTAGTTTTCCTGCCCATACCCTTGCTATTAGGAAGAGAGCAGGACTTTGAGCGTGCCTTGATGCTAGAAATTTGTTGCCATTCTTAACATGTGAAATTACTAAATTTGTTCACTGATCTGGTTCAAACATGCATTGTTTGGAGTACTTAGGGCGTTCTGCTATAAATTGTCGGAGAATCTGTATAGCACAAGATGCTGCAAGCATCAAGTGTTAGCCAGATGGAAAAAGCATGGGCTGTGCCTGGTGAAGAATACTTACTTATGGTTCTAGCAACTCTAGTAGCTTACGGAAAATTACTCTTAAGGTAAACATTTCTAATTCATTTTTTCCTTAACTGCCCGCATTCTAAATGTTCAAAACATCTTGTTATTTAGAAAGCATGCAGTGTATAGAAGCAATGATGGCTGCTGCAGCCTAATCAACTTTTCTTACTGGTGCAACCTTTCTCCCTCAGATCAATGAAAAGACTGTAAGGAACCTTCGTATATATTCACGACAGCTGCACGAGGAAACCAATCCGCACTAATACGGGCATTGAAAGTTAGGTGTGGTACGCGCAGAGCGCACGACTGAGCGGACCAATTGTCAGAAACTCGGACACTGCTTACGGTATATATTATGTCATGGACGCTCACACATGTAGTTGTCGCCGCTAGCTTGCATTCATTTTTTTCATGCCCAAAATGCACATTTAAATACAGAATAGGAATGCATTTCTTGTGAACTCTTTCTTACCATTTTGCTTTTGCCTCCCTCTAAAATAGAATGCCACGAACCTCATGCGCCACACATCCGCAACCCACACTGCACCCTTGCCTACTTGCTGCATTAACTAACTTCTATGGATATATTAGGCATTTACACTTCGCTTTAAACACGTTTTTATACCTCAACATAAAATTTGTTCTCAGCAATACAGTTGTGTACGGTGCTTAAGCCAACTTTAAAGTGGCATGATACTTAGAAGCGGCTTTCAAGCAGCTACACGGAACGTTTATGGCTTGTTGTTTCTGCCCCAATATTTGCTCAATGTTGTTTGCGTAGTTGTGCAGGTAGAATTGCCTTCTGATATTCATGAAATTCTTCTCAATACTGTACATGCAAAGCCTACGGCCGTGCTGTTTCTCTGCTGCTTTTTCAGAAATTCTTTTCTTCTTCAGCAATTCTTTTCTTGGTTCAAAAGGATTAGATGAAGACAAATCACATGGTCGTTTTTTTTAAACTAGTGACCAGAGGGCTCGCAAATTGCCTCAACGATCAGGCGCACGCTTTCCCATAACTATGCTCACCGACGGTGTAACTATATGCACTGAACAAGTGCAGAACGCCACAATTAAAAACCAGTGCTTGCTGTTGAAACCACGGTCGGAACCTGATTTTTTTCAGGTTTGGTTCCCATTGGGGTTGAAGTCTTTTGGATTAGGTTCCGGGTTCGTTTCTGGAGCACCATTTCGCTTAGCTTGGATCCGGTTTGAACCGGCTGAAACGGATTTAAACAGGTTCGGAGAAAAAAGGAGTGTTTCTTTTTATTTTTACATTTTTAGGGCTGCGTTTTCGTTTCTGCGTTTCTCAGGCAGGTCCGTATAAAAACAAGTTTGAAATGTTGGTTCGTTTGCTAATGTGGACTTAGCTGACGTCGTTGTACAAACCACTGTAGAATGTTTTCAATGGGAGGCTGACGATTGCAACACTGGCTCCTGCGATATAAAAGGTTCGCAGGGACACCTAAAGCTGCTTACGCGTGTGAGTGTGAAAACATTACTGTTGATGACCGCTAGTTTATATTTTAAAATGGTGAAATTCATTCTTGCCTCGTAAACCCACAGTTTCATAGACCGCAGTTGCTTTCTTGAGGAAAATAACAATTCCCCTACGTAGACGCCGTAGTTCCGCCTTGTGCGTTACACTTATCGCTGACCATTGTCGGGTTGTACCTGTTCTCCAAATACGTAATCCGTGTGCCGCCTATTTATGGAGCACGCAACGTTTTTGGACAGCCCAGAGCTTGCTCTTCCGCCATGTTTTTTGGTACCCTCAAATGTCGCCACACAGGCGCGCCCACTCGCACGCACGCACGCAGGCACAGACACGCGCAAGCGCGCACAGACACAAACACGCACGCCCATGCACGCATGGAAGCACACTCACACGCACACACGTATACACACACACACACACGCACGCGCACGCACGACATGCACACGCACGTCACGGACTCCCACACAGAAGCAGACACACACGTACACACGCACACATGCACACACACCAAAACGCACACTCACGCACACCCACGTACAGAAGACATACGCGCGCACGTTATACACACGTATACACACACGCGCATGCCTACACACAAACACGCACGGAAACATGCACAGTCGCAGACACGTCCACGCACACACACGCACATACTCGCATGAACACACATACACACACAAACACGCCCCGTAAGCACACACACGCACACACGCATGCATATACACAAACAAGCACAAGCACAAACACGTGCGCACGTGGGTATTTTGGTTAAATGAGGCAGTAATGCTTCCACATTAAAAAGTCGACTGGCTGGTCTGCTATTGCTTTCATGTACAGTCTTTGTCAAAGTTTTCTAGATCAAACCGAAGCCTTCGGGACAACAAAGAACTTAAAGAATAAACTTACCCTTTACTTTGACAAAAATATTTTACTACAGTAATAAAAAAGCATTTTCTTCAGCTTTCCAGCATAAAACGTTTCTGCCTTGCTCGAGACGTAAACTATGGATGAAATGTTTTTGCAGCGTGAGCACTTTTGGCCTCGGCTAGAAGATCTTGACAAAGGCTGTTCGTATTGTTTCCACGGAGCTTTATGTTTAGAAGTCGAAAAAGGTTTGGCTAGAAGTCGAAAAAGGTTTGGCATCGGCGCCAACCTCCACCAATGAATCATGGCACGCGGCGTTTCGAGGCATTTCATTATCTCCACATTCCACTTGGAGCAGGTCAGCTAGAAGGAAGGAACGGCTATGTGGACTCACTTACTATAGGGAAACACGTGGATAGCAACTTAGTAATTACACTCGTCGTATTGCTGCATGGGGATAGCGCGGGCGCGACGCTCTATCTTGATACCTTCAGTGCGTCCGACAGCATGCCGCCTGTCTCGGATCCTGCACACGTACCCGTAATGTTGTTTTTGTGCGATGGCGACATAAGCCAGCTTCCCTTATTCGAAAGCGCTTCTGTTGTTTTCCCTTGTATGAACGCAAGTTCATGCATCAAGCTAAAGAGGAAGCCGCTGCTAGCAAGCCGTCGGGCTTACGCCATTTGCAAGTTATGAGAACGTAGTAATCGTAGTTGCGACCTTCGCTGAGCGTTTAATATTCCGCAACCGAAAAACGTTCATAATTTCAGCATAGTGTACTAAAAGATTTCAAATTACGGCAGATTCAAAGAGGTGATGTCTAATGAAGTGATCAAGATGCCAATGGATGCGTACCTGAAAGTGTCATCATGTCAACAGTGTTAAAGTCAAAACCGGCAGGCTAAAGTCAAAACCGGCAGGCGAACACACGACACCGCCGCTAATAAGCTTCTGCCTAAATAATTACCTATTCAATGCATTTTTATCTTAAAAAATAATGTAAAAAACACCGCAATGATTTTGGCTACGGCACAAAAATGAAGACCTATTGTTTTATGTAAAAGCGTTAAGGTTTTTTCCCAGTGTATTTTGCGGTGTTTGCATGAAGGCAAAGAAAACAGTATCAGTGACTCCATGGTACGTTCGGGTACTACACGGTAAATCATACAGCCATATGACACGAAGAAATCCTTTCCTTTAGAAGATGTGAAAATGCAGTGTCTCTAGCTTAATTGGGAGGAAAGACCCGCCTGCTTTCCCGTGCGGCTTCCCACCAGCGCATACCTCGTATGGGATGGCCAGTGGTCCTGCTACTTGTTTTTGTTTTCAAATCTTTGCATTTCAGCCACATCTTGACCCACGTATTCTATGTGCTCGCTAGAACCCTCGAACGTATATAGCCGACTTTTCCTTGACAAAGTTTGGAATTGTTTCTTAAGTCGCAGGCCATTTTTTCGGTCTATTTTCAGGAATGCCTTTAACAGTAAGGTTATTCGAGCGCATGTGTTATTTAGGCCACCAGCAACAAGTGTTGGTCGCTGAGTTTGCTTTGATCAAATGTTCCTTAGTTCCTTAGCACAGAGCTGACATTACTAACGTCTACGCGGAGGTGGGTGACAACCAGAACGGTGCCTAGGTTCAGATTTGCAGCCAAGTTAGATTTTTTTTTAAATGGGGAAAAGCCCTACGTAACACGCGACGAACACCACAAAATTATCCACATATGCAAAAGCCTTTACAGCATCCGGCTCAGCATGCGAGCAAGCCGCGATAGAACTGGGTTAGTAACAACGCACTGAATGCAGGTCCAATGCAGAATCCTATACACACCGCGCTTGTGGATAAAAGTGCCGTCCTCCCATAGTTGTAAGTTTGACTGAAGGTACAATGTTAGCAGCTCCAGAAAGCACGTTACAGTATTCCCATAGTGTCCTTTGAGGCCACCGCACCAAACCGCCAAATTGCGGACTCGCCGCACCGCAGTAGTGCGTTTTGAGATAGCTGGTGCTGTAATTTTTTTATTGAAATACAAAAAGCATTTAACCGGATGTGGACAGAGTTTCAGAAAGGCAATAACATCACCAGATATTCGAATCATATAAGGCTCATCCACTGCCAAAGGCTTCACCTTGTCAAAGCAAAAATGTAGCCCCAGTTTTCTGGCAAATTTTGCTTCCAGAATAAACTATGAACAGTGGTAAGCGACCTCATAAATTTTGGAGGGAAAGAATATCTTAATCGCGCAACACAAGCTTTCGTCCAAACATTTTGTTAATGTATTAAACATCAATTTTGCGAGAGCTTTCTTTCTTTCATCTTCACATTAACCCTGGCTATGTTCACGCGGAAATGAAAGACATGAGCATAAAGTGTCCTTATTTCTTGCATAGAAACACCTAGCTCGGAATGACAATGAACCCTCTGTCCTTGTCGGTTGGTAGAATCCAGCAATTAGTTTGTTTCGCAGGTAACATAACAGATCTCTTTTTATTAGGCCCAGTACGCAACAAAACATCCTCTCCTGCCCATGCACATTAGCTGTGCTCACTTTCAGGGGCTACCGCTCATACAGCCCTGACAATCGGTAACAGTTCGCGTGCTGATTTCTTGGGCTCAACGGTGAATTTGGTACTAAGCACAGTCTGCTTCACACACCCTGGACGAGGGACACCATCGGCGGTATTGGGGTGGTTGCCAGCCGGAGGGCGCCGTGTAGAAAGCGTAAACCGGAGCAGAGAGAGCACGTGAATTCAGAAAGCCGCCTCGACGTCATTTATCCAAGCAGCATTGAGCACTTCGTACCCTTTTCATCGGGCGTTATGGCTTGGAAAAAGAACTGTAGGAAAAGCTGTGTCAGACAAATGGAGTGCAAAGTTCCAGCCACCCAGAATATTTAGGAAAGCTTCTTGGAGCAGCTGCAGCACTTCTTCCAAGTGAGGCTCCCACAACAGCTCGAAACCGCTCTTGCAAAGTGCCTGTCGCAAAGCACGCCGGTCGAGGAAAAGAGGCTCAGGCCCACAATAGCGCTGACAGACATGCGAGCAAAAACTGCTTAGACTGATCCCGTATTTCCATGAGTCGTACAACAGAATGATTGAGATAGGTGAGAGGGCTGATGTGAATGTTCGTTTACCGCCCGAAAGAAAGTGGAAAGCGTATGGCGCCTAAATGGCTTACTGCGGAGCTCCGCAGCAGCCGATTTGCGACACGATACACAAACTCGTTCGTGGAATCAGATGGAACCATTGTGAGGCTATTGTCGCGTATCATGATAAGGCTCAGGTCCTGCAAAAAGGTCGTTGCTTGAACGACCGACTGCGCTAACATGGTTACGATCATATGAATGTCAAAGACCGTTTCGGAATTCACTGCCGTGATTGCGGCGGTACGACCCACTTTGAGTGTAGTGATGTCATTGCTGGGCACGCTAATTACAATTGAAAAGAAATCTATAGGTAGGATAACATAGAACGCTTAGGGCCCGTTGCGGGAGCTCACCATACTTGGCCCTATTAGAGAAGCAGAGTAGCTATATGAAACGGGGTGGCCTCGATCGTATTAAATTTATCGTTCTGTCCCTTTCAACGCTTTATGTGCAACTTTGATAAGGCTTTTCTTTTTTTGTTGTGCGCAACAGTGTCCCGCTCGCATTTTCCATTCGCCCGTCTGTGAAGAAAGCGTGGTTGAAATTTAGCGCCTTTACCCTTCACGTGTTTGCGTGCTTGTCCGTTCTTTTTCGCGATGCTAAGATATCAACCACGATTACAAACTAGCGTAAACACAAACTCTTCTAAGGAAAGTGGTCATGTTTGTGGTGGTAAGTGCACCCCCATTTTGTTTTTCAGTCACGTTGTCGTCGTGGCCTTAAAAACCTTAAGGAAATCTCAGCGATCGGGTCTTGCTCAATTGGTGAAAGCACCTCTCCGGCACTGCCAGTGCGCGGTTTAACAGCAGATCTTCATGGCTTCTACAGCGCTCTTGTGCCTTTTTTTTCGCCTCTCTGGGGGCTGCTGCTATATTACTGCGGCTGCTATTGGTGGTGCGGCTAAGGTGGCACCCCACGAAGGACTACTTTCAACACCATGGTCCTCGTTTCCCCGCACCCCGCAGTTTACCTAGAATGCAGCGTTTCAAAGATACTTCTCTGGAGCACACCGCAGGAATGTCTTGGTTGTCACTATCAGCACAACGGATGATGTGCTCATACTTAACTGCAAGTGCAGGTGACGTCTACGGAGCCATTGAAGCTTAAGGACAAGAAATTCACTTTGGCTACTTGATACACCAGCTCTGCAGTAGCTCAAACGCTCATTCACAAAATTTGCCCTGTGATATGTTTAGAACATCATCCTCCTCCATCATCCTAACATCATCCTAATTCACAAGAATATCATCCTAATCCATCAGAAAGACGACATGAAGCACTTGAAAAATTACAGGCCAATCAGCTTACTGTCAGTCGTCTACAAGGTACTTACCAAGGTAATCACTAACCGAATTTCTGCAGCCTTAGATTTCAGTCAACCTAAAGAACACGCAGGGTTCCCTAAAGGTTATTCAACAATGAACCATATTCACACGATCAATCAGGTGATAGAGAAGCGCGCTGAGTATACTGAACCCCTATATATAGCCTTCATAGATTATGAAAAACCATTTGACTCCGTCGAAACCCTAGCCATCATTCAGGCATTACGGAAGCAGGGGGTAGATGAGCATTATGTAAGAATAATAGAGGATATCTACAATGGGTCTACAGCTACCATCATCCTCCATAGGAAGAGCAGTAAAATACCTATAAGGAAGGGTGTCAGACAAGGAGACACAATCTCTCCAATGTTATTCACAGCATGTTTACAAGAAGTATTCAGAACGTTGGATTGGGAACAGGTGGGAGTAAAGGTGAATGGAGAATACCTCAGTAACCTCAGATTTGCTGACGACGTTGCCTTGCTCGGGGGACGAATTGCAAGGCATGCGTTCCACACTGGGCGAACAGAGTAGAACCGTGGGCCTGAAAATTATTATGCAGAAAACTAAAATAATGATCAATAACCTCGGGACAACACAGCGGTTTGAGATAGGTGGCGAGGCAGTGGAAGTGGTAAGCGAATATATCTACTTAGGCCAAGTTGTGACCCCAGATCCCAACCATGAGGCAGAAATGATTAGAAGGATCAGAATGGGGTGGGGTGCATATGGCAGATATTCTCAGATAATGAATAGCAGCCTACCATTGTCGCTGAAGAAGAAAATGTAGGACAGCTGCACCTTACCGGTACTCACCTACGGGGCAGAAACTTGGAGGCTCACTAAGAGGGTTCAACTTAAATTGAGAACGATTCAGTGGGCAATGGAGCGGAAAATGATAGGTGTAAAATTAAGGGACAAGAAGAGAGCGGAGTGGGTCAGGGAGCAGACTGGTGTTAAAGACATATTAGTAGAAATTAAGAAGAAGAAATGGACGTGGGCATGGCATGTAATGCGAAGGCAAGATAACCGCTGGTCATTAAGGGTAACAGAGTGGATCCCTAGAGAAGGCAAGCGTTGCAGGGGGTGGCAGAAAGTTAGATGGGCAGATGAGATCAAGAAGTTTGCGGGGATAAATTGGTCACAGTTGGCACAGGACCAAGGTAATTGGAGAATAATGGGAGAGGCCTTTGCCCTGCAGTGGGCGTAGATAGGCTGGTGGTGATGATGATGATATTGTTCAGAGTGCAAAGGAGATTTTATTACTGAGCCCGACAGCAAGCACGTCGATGCGGCACCGTTGGTTTATACAGTAGACTTTAAAATCAACCTTTATGAACCGACGTGCTTATCGCGAACGTTACTCATTGCTGTATAGCCGAACCGTATTTACACCTTCTTGATAGAAGTCAATATCCTCCCACCCGCTGAGACGAGGATGCGGGGCGAGCATTCTTCCGAAATCCTATTTTTGTTTCGTGCTCGCTAACGAGATTCTTGACCCACCCTGGCCAATAGCTTCACATGTTTCGTTTTTAGGTGGGCTGCGGCTGTACCGCGAAAGTCAATTGCGCCGAACTTCGCCAACTTGACAAGGAGTAAAGTGCGGTTCGTCTAGCATGTTGGTTGTGTCGTCGTTTAGGAGGTTGAGGCACCCGATGACAAGAAGATTGACGTCGTTGAGGGAGAAAAGCCTATATACACGTATGCATTAGTTACAGCAGAAGATGATGCATGAACACAAGTTCAAATACAAACTGGGTTTAAACTAAAGGCGCCGCAGCGCACGTGGAGGTTATGGCGGTATTATCCTTGATGAAGATTAGGAGGCCACAACGGGCTAAACCGCCGCACGGTTGGCTAAAAAGATTCGTGGAATTCCTGGGGCCAGAAGCCGATACGGGAGCGAACCTTCGTGTGACGGCTCGCAGTCGGAGTTCCAGACATATACGTTAAATTTTCCGCATTCCGTCACGGGGTTCCCTCTTCTAACTAGTGCTAGTATAATAGCAATGGGCTAACTACCTGGGGGCCTTTTTATCCACCGCTTTCCGTCTTTCTGTCGGTCAGGATGAAACAACGGCTTTCTACCGCCCCTGCTCAGGGAACAACACACTGGCGTCCATTCCTTTCACTCCTGCCGATGGAGGGGAGACGGAACAAGACGCGCACAAAGGGAGGCGAGACATCACCGCATCGAGGCCTTTCGCCACTGCCATCGCTACACAGGGATTCTTAAAACAACCGGGCAGAAACCTCTCATCGTTTACAAACAACATCGAAGGCTGTCGGGCAAGCGCCGTGAGAGCCTCCTTCGGGCAAATGTAGACTCAGTTTACTGAGGTTACATAGCACGTTTTGTTTGTTTTTTGTAAGTTTCACAAGTTGGAAATTTTGTTTTAACCAGTAATAAAGCAATACACTTTTGTCCTGCTCGAGGAAGGCCAGGCTTCATGCTCACATGGAGCCGAAACAATAAACACGTGGGGTTAATACCTGCTTACTTGAGTTATGCAACGACTTTTGTTCGTGCATACGTGCAACCTCCAGTACTCCTTTGAAAATTAGGGCTGTAACACTTCACAAATTCAAGAACTGTGATTTGCTCGAACTCCAAAGGGGCCGATTCTATGCGTGGTTGAAAAAGCACACGGTAACGGTCATCATTCAAAAGCCACGAATGCTCTTTCGGGCTTAATTTTTGTGTACAAGTCATCGCCTCATCTTTGTCAGGTTCACACATGTGTAAATAACTCGGTAGTGCCACATCAGGATATATTTTGTTTTGCTCAGTTTTATATAAAGCCATTTCTGCATGGGCTAGTTGGGTTGATTTTGTCGACGATAATGACAGCAGTATTGAGATCTTAGTTTCAAACACGGCAAAGAACAAGGCGATAGGAAGATCAAATGTAGACATCTCTTTATGATCTTCCTATTGTCCTATTTCCTGCGCTTTTTATAACTCAGCTATGTATCAAATGGCCCGCCTGCAGTACGGTTCGCACCATTCAGAACTTCGTTGAACATGTTTTCCCTGTCAATGTGCATATCAGTTCAATTGGCTTTACTTGGTTAACGGCTGATTCGCAAAAGATTTGGAGCAATTTTTTCTGGAGGTTGTACGTCCTGACGAAGAGTGGCCGCACGATAAGGAACGCCTCGGCTCAAAAAGGGCACTGTGGGTACCGGACTGCCTCGTCATCTCCGTATTACTGCTAACAGTATATGCCTCACCTCATCTTCAACATTCATTCGGGCGAAGCCAATTTACTCCACACCACACCAGGGCACCTTCTCGCCACCGCTGTCCCCTTTTTGAAACAGTTACACGACGGTACTTTTCCTAACCACCACCAATGGCTCTTTCACAAGTTGCGCGGTGGGCGCACAGCGGCTGTAGTGCCGTTATGAGATAATTGCGGAGAATCAGCAGCAGGTAAATGGTTGTAAAAACGCCCGACAGCTGCCGCCACCGCCGCTGCGAGAAAGCATCCACGTCTATTGCAGCCTCAAATTCCTCCTCCCTTCTAGCTGCGGGTCGTGGCCGGTTTAAAGCAACTTGCCCCATTGGAACGCTGGCGTTAATAAATATTCTTATTTTGCTTGAAAGCCATTTTGAGTGACAATGTAGCGCTGATCGCCCTCGTTGACCAGCTGGTCATTGTTAGTATGGCAAAAGAATAATGACAGATCTTAGTCGGGCCTCATATAAAGTCTTGTTCTCTCTCTTCGGTGTGTTTCAGGCGTAATTTTGCTCCAATTTTTTATTGCGCGTTGCGGCATTCACGGTTAGGGAGTACAGGGAGGGGGCATGCACGCAGAGCAGGACCTAATGTGGATACCGATGTCATACCTGTGTTGGTGGTGGTAGATTCAAACGTGGTAGTGTAATGGCTCAATGCGCCCTGCCATCTGTCCTCTGCAGTCGTAGTGGCTTGGATATGAGTTGGTTGGCTGCACAGCATGACTGGACGACTGGACACGACTGCACGACTGAACAGCACAAGGGACACCCACGTGTGTCCGCCAGAATAAAGGTCGGGGCATTCGAGGTGTTAACTCGCTGTGGGATGACGCACGTTCTTCGCTTTGAGAAAGAAGATTGGAAACTGAAGAAGCGTCAACCCGAACAGAAGGGTTAATGGCCGCGAAAGCAACCGAACGGCGCTGGTGCCTCAAGTTCCAGCTGTTCGAGTAGCTGCAAATCCCTAATGGATGTACAGGAACTGGCTCACTTGGAACGCCGACGTGCGCCAATATCACTTGTTCAGTTCTAAGGGCTTTGAGAGCTACATATTCGATGGTGTGTTTTGTTTCTAAGCACCCGGTCATGACTAGTTGCCAGTCCATGCGTACGCAAGCTGGGAGTGGAGGTAGGGGGATTTAGTGCGAGCACACGGAGCTATATTTTTCACGCCTTTAATGATGACATGTCCCTTCTGTTGGCGTTAGGCCTAAACGTGCCCGTTGAACAGCCCAACGCGACCGGTACGTTGTCCTCAGTGGTGGAGTGGATTGGTTTGGCATGTTACACAACGATTACGATGCCTACGATGCGGCAGGTAAAGAGGCAGGTATATGTTTGTCTGCTAAGATAAAGCTCGGGTCCTTCCAAATTTCATTCGGGTAATTGGCTAGGATGTATGTTCAGTTGTAAATTGCAGGCAATCGTGTTTTGTTTCATTCCCTCCGTAGAGGGCGTGCAGCATCACAGGTCAACCATTTTCACAAAGTGGAAGGGCCTTCATTTTATTCCTATTTCGATCTGGTCTATTATACCGGAATCAAACGCAATTAGTGTCTTTTTTCTAGCAGATGATGTAGCACAGTTTTTAGTTTAGCAAGGTGGGAAGGTGTTTAATTCAAGGCTAAGTTGCTATAAGGTAGAATATGCTTGTATCTGCCTCGCACAGGACTGCCCAAAGGTGCGCTGAATCCAACTCACCAACTTCTTTTTTTTGGGGGGGGGATATTAGTCAATCACAGGTGTCGTGTACTAAGCCTGAAGCTGCATGGCTGCGTCGGTACATGTATTGTGGTTGTTAGACCTGCGCGAGATTGTATAGTAGGTGGCAACGCACAATGTCGTTCCCGTCGGGGCAGCTTTGTGATGCCTGAGGCAGTCAGCAGGTATCGAGGTATAAGCTTCGGGGTACGGCTTTGGCGCTGC